>NC_069383.1:45166000-46494000 GCF_027475565.1 Acinonyx jubatus | reverse complement strand
ATATAAAAATGAGAAGAGGTAGAGCCAGGCTTCAAATCCAGAAGGTCTAGCTTCGGGTTGCCTGTTCTTAACCCCTAGGCTGCTGAGCAGGGGTACACGGGAATGAGGCACGTTTGGGGAAACAGGACTGTGTTGCCAGACTTGAGCTGCCACTGCCTGGGAGAGCACCCCCCATGTGAGATCTCCCAGTGTCTGACAACCGGCCTCCCTGTTAAAACTGGAACGTGATACGTGAAAAGACATTTCAGAGCACCGATGTCTGAGATATAGGAGTGCAGGTTTCGTCAGCGGGGAATGTAGGAAGGCCAGAGAATGCTTAGACTTACTTTCCTTGAAATCCTAACTTGACCGTCAGTCCTAGCTCTTAAGCCACCTCCTCCAGGGAGCCCACCCTCAACTACCACCCAGAAGGAACCCTCCCACCTGAGAACGCCAAAGCCCTTTGCCAGCCTCTGCTTTGCAGCATTAGAGTGTATCTGACCTCCCCCACTTCGTTAGGAATCCTGAACGATCCATTGTTTGGGAGTGACATGTACTAGGGTTTTCTGCTCTCTGGCAAATGGGCAGTTGTTTGTAGATTTTTCTTTTGGGTTGATGTTAGATATATGACATAAAGCTAATTAAAATAAATAGGTCACAGAGCACAGAGTCACAGAGTTGGAGGGGGAAACTTGGGTTGTTTTTGGAAGCAGTGAGTTCTGAAATAATTAAGGTACTTAAAAAAAACCCACTTCCGTTGAGCTGACAGTTAAAAGCAATGGAATTATTGAGGGAGCACTTGCTAAGGAGCAGAAACAATGGGGGAGATTCTACTAGCTTAATTGTTTTTTAATTTGGTGCTCAGAGCTCCCGGAGTTTTCAAATTCAGGGTCGTTACGGATACCGGCCTGTTCCTGCCTCCCGGGCCTGTCAGCTAGAGGCTGCCTTGGGCAGGGCTCTGGCCCTGGTGGGAGTCAAGGCGGTTCTGACCCCAACGTGAGGACACCAGCTCTTCGCCCCTCACCCGGGCACGCACATCCACTCTTGGCACCCTTGGGTTTTCTCATTCCTCATTCCTTGTTTTGCTACAGAAAGGTTGTGTGTTAAGAGAATTTGATGCACAGGGTTAGTGATGTTACTGAACTAAAGGACAGAGTGTGGAGTGAGTCAAAAGGACCCACGTAGAGGTATCCCGGGAGGACAGATCCTTTTGTAAGATGAACAATCCCTTTAGAGTCCCTCTCAACAGGCCTGGTTTAAAGCGCAGAACATTTATCTTCCGGGGATGTGTTCATAGATGTTATCCAGCTTTCCTGAAGTTCAGTGCTAAGCCCCTTCTTCCAGGAAGTCCTCTTTGATTGCTCCCATATCACAGATTTCTCTCCCCTAAGCCTCCCCCCGCCCCCCGCCCCGCACCCGCCCCCCACCTCACCCCAGAGTCCTCATAGCCTGAGCCTCACGCTTCATCCCTGGCTCATTACCTGGCCCGAGTTGTTCAGGTGTCTGAGTCTGGTCTTGCTGATCAGTGTGGAGCTAACCAAAGATGGGAACTCAAGAATACTTTCCCGAGTATGATAGCGCTTGATGGCACTGACTACAGGGTGGGCTTGAGGGTGGGAGGGAGTCAGGATAGAGATGCTGCAAATCTGAGACCATTCTGGTCCCTCACGTCAATGTTCTCCCGGGGTACCAGGTTTTATGAATTCTGTCTCCTGGTTTTCTTTCTCTGGAACCCACCCCCCTTCCCGCCACCTCTCCACATGGCACTTATCACTTGCCCTTGCAGGTCTGGCACACAGCCGGATCTAGGCTGAGCCACCCCTTGAAACACACTCTTTGCTGCTCTCACCCGTGGCTCACTGACAAACGCCTACCCCAGCTCAAATGCCATCTCCTCCTGAAGGCTTCCCCAACACCCTAGGCATTTAAGGAGTCACTTCTTTTCCCTCTAAAAGCCTTCTCTAGGTCTTGCCATCTCTCGAAACATAGGCCATCACATTCTACTGTGCTTGAACCACAGCAGTGTATCTACTTTATGTCAAAATCCCGTACTCACCCCTCCACCCCGCCTCACACACACCCCCTGCATTGGTAGGTCCCGTTTCACAAAGCAAAATTTATCTTGACCACAGCTATAATACTTCTCTTCCTATTCTGTTCTACTGAGTTCTATTTATTTTATGTACAAATGCTGGTCATGACTCACTAAATTGACTTCATAATCCACTATTGTGCTATAACCCATAGTTTGAAAACCAAAAAGCTATTTTAGACGATTTGCCATAATTCACTACGGATTTCATCTTTTTGGACCTGATTCTTTTTTTTTTTTTTTCCCTTTGCTGCTGAAGTCAAGCTCCCTGGGGTAGGTAGGCAGAGACCATATGGGAGTCTCTGGACCCCCCCTTAGGAATCAGCCATCAAATACACCTTTTCAGCATCAAACAAACTCAGATGTGCCAAAACCTTGGAAAGCAGGGTCTGAGATGTGGGATGTGCTGGTGGAAAGGGGCTGCCCTCTTGGGGCCCAGTTGTGCCTGGAGATGAGGTTCTGGCTACAGACACCAGGTACCAGAGGACTGGAAGACAAATGTGCCCAGTTCTCCAGGGGAGCCGGCTAATGAGGACACTGTGCCCTCAAGCACAGCTTTGGACAGGAGAGACTAAAACAGGAGTCCCCTGCCCCCTACACCTGGGAATTATGGGAGGATGAGCACGGAAAGTCTGAGGGCAGGTGGCCAGACAAGAATCGCAGGGATGGATGAAGCGAGGTGGGTGCCTGTTACCACAGCAACACAAGCGCCCCTGCCAAAGATCAATGCTGATGGTGTGCGGCATGGCCTGCCAGGGGCATTAGGGTCTGGGTGATGCAAGCAAGATCCTCTCTTCCAGGGCTCTGTGGCCTGGGAATCCTGGTCCCTATTGCCAGCAGCGTGCCAGATCTCTTCCCGCAAAGTGGCCCTGGTCTGCCGAAAGCTCCCATTATAACAGCCTTTCCCTCTTTCAGATGCCGACCCCTTTTGGATAAGAGTTCCTCGTTCAGATGGTCACCTGCGTGGTTCAGAAGCCAGGCTGGGAGAAGATGAGGGCTTATATGCTAGCTGTGGTTTTGTCTCTGGCTGGTGGCTAAGTGACCTTAGCAAAGTCCCTTCCCTCTTGGCCTCGGTTTCTCCTCTCAGTAGAAGTAATGTACATCATCTAGAGGATGTTACTTATTGGCATGTCAGGTAGGTCAGGTATCTGTTGTGTGGACTTTTCAATTCACTAAATGCCAGTGGAGCCATTATGGCAACCCCAAACACCCCTATGTCACTTTCAAGTGCTCTGTAGACTGGCATTTCTATCTCTGATAGTCTAGCTGACAAGGCATGGGGGACAGGGACTACAGGGACCGTTTGGGGTGGGAGTTATGGGGGAGTAGGTGCCAGAGACAGGCTGGGCATGGGGAGTGAATGGGACTGTTGGAAGGGCCGCAACATGGTCATTGGATATCTGGAAAGAAAATGACAGGAAGTTAGGGCAAGAAGGTGCTGGCAGGGAGGTGGGAAGGGCCAGAAGTAATATTTACTGAAGGAATGGGGTCACTGTGCATGGCAGGACCTTTCAGCACTGCGGACAGCAGAATGACACCACTCTCCGCTCCCCACCAAGGCCTGTGTGAGACACTGGAAAGCTCCTGGGACACAGCCCTCCCACCCCGCATTCACCCTGCGTCCCTGGGCCCAGCCCAAGAAGATCACACTAATTCAGGCCCTGTCTCAAGGCCCGGCTTCAGCCCCAGCTCCTCTAGGTGCTTCCAAGGCTGCTCCGGCCCCTCAAGGGTTCCACTACTCACTTCTCCCAGGCCACTCTGGGTCAGGATTGCTCTTTCCCAGCTAGTGGGGCAAGGCCAAGGTTGCCCTCCCCTCCGGCCCTCTCTTAAGAGCTACATAGAATAGAGTGCACGGGATGGACCGAGATGGTGCTGTTGTCTATGTGACTCTGGATGAAGACAAGAGACTCACTTGGAGTGGGCCGAGAAGACCGCTGGCCACCTCGGGGGCCCAGGCTCTGGAAGCTGCACTTTGTAAATGCAAGACAGTCACACATGCAGCAGGCATCTCGGGTCTCATACACATGCCACAGGTGGGCCGAGCACGACTGCCAGAGCTGCGGACACCGTCAGGACAACCCCACGAGGGGTAGGAATGGCAGTCCAAAATCGCAAAGCTGCTGTCAGGCATCCTCCAGATTCTAGGCAAGAAAGCCTCGACCATTCCCAGGAAAGCACGCTGGAAACGGAGTCAGCAGGCACCCTCTTGGGAATTTAAGAGGGGGAGCCAGTTTCTCCCTCATTTGGTCTGGAGGGGCCCGAAGAGGGACAATGACACGTTGGGGGTCGCCGAGCAACTGTGTTCCAGAAGATGCGGCAACTTGTGCCTCTACGGCGGTGTCTTAGCTACTTCATGTCCAGATCCCCAGTGCGGGAGATGGCTGCAGGACATGCCCGACGTCCCATCCTCAGTCCCCTTACTGACCTTCCCTGGGAGTTGGGCTACTCCAGACGTGGCCATATCCTTCCCGTCTGGCTTGGGGCCTTGCTGGGAAACCGTGGCCCTTCACCTTGCTCACCTTTCTTATCTCTTAATCTCTACTGCCTGAATGAGGCAGTGATGCTGTGGGGCATGACAAACAGTTTTCTTGCCTCCAGTTAAGACACCCTTTCGGGAAGCGAGGCAAGGTCATGGCACCAGCGGTGAGTTCCCCCGAGCTTCCCAAACACAGGGCTTCTCCCTGAGTTAACACTCTTGCGTCGCTGAAATGCTGCTGCGGCTGACCAGGGCCGGCCTGCTCTGGGGCCTGGCTTCAGCGTGTCCTGTCTTGGTCTGATCGCAGCCCGCTGGTGGCGGGGGCTGCAGTGGTGACGCTCCTCTAAGCTCAACCAGCATGACCTGGGTTGCGACACTGGGAATCTGCCAGCGTCCACACGGTCATCAGGTTGGGAAGGGCCTCCCCAGGGCCATCTGCTCAGGATATGTGGGACAAGAGACAGGGAACTGCTATTCCATTTCTTCAGTGTCATGTGGACACTGCACCTGGGGCCCCAGCTGTCCGTCTGGACCTCCGAAAAACCCTCAGCTCCTTATTTCCAAAGGCCTTTTCACTAATGATGTCTTTCCCTCCTTGAGTACGCATGGCACGGTTAAGTGTCTAAACTTAGAGCAGACGGGGGGGGGGGGGGTGGAAACTGAGTCAGGGAGGCACAGAGCAGTTTAATGGAGACCACACTGGGCCCATGAAACAGGGAAGAGGTATGACTGGAAGGCAGCTCACAGTGTGAGGTCACTGCCCTCCCCAGGGTGGGTGCAAGTGGGAGGAGGTGCCTACCCCCTGCTCTCGCCTCTACTGTGCAAGGCTTCCTCCTTGTAGACTTCCCTAGCAACACTCAATGGGCTTGTCGCCATGACGCCAGTCTGTGGCCTGCAGGGGGAAATAGGGAAGAGAAGGCGAGCAGGGGACCCTTGAGGCAGAGGCAGAGGCTGCTGTGTGGCACAGAGGAACGTCAGGGTTTGGGGACCATGAGAGCTTGTCAAGCTCCCCCCCGCCTAATACAGAGACACGAAGCCTCAAAGAGGATAAAGTATAGCCCAAAGGGGAGACAAGCAGGCCGTGGCCTGGCCGGAATCAGAACAGGCCTTCAGGGGCGCCTGGAGGACTCAGTCGGTTAAGCGTCCGACTTCAGCTCAGGTCACGATCTCGCGGTTTGTGAGTTCGGGCCCTGCGCCGGGCTCTGTGCTGACAGTTCAGAGCCTGGAGCCTGCTTCAGATTCTGTGTCTCCCTCTCTCTCTGCCCCTCCCCTGCTCACCCTCTGTCTCTCTCAAAAATAAATAAACATTAAAAAAATTTTTTTAATAAAAAAATTAAAAAGAACAGGATTTCAACTTGAGTTTCTGTGAGGTAATGTGGAGTCAAGACATCTTTGTCTGGCAGAATCCTATGTCCTCCCTTTACCAACAATGGCATTTCTCTGGAGGGCCAAGGACCTGCCTCTCTCCAGAGGCCTTTGGGGATCAGGCCTCCAAGTGTAGGTGGATGCTCCCTCCCACAACACCATCCAGGGGCCACAGACTTGTGGTGGCTCTCGGAGATGACCGAGGCCACATCCCCCAGAACGAGGATAACCATCCTTGGCATGAACAGGACCCTCAAGGACATGATCCCAAGGATACAACTGCCCCTTGGTCTGGGCCCCATACGCCCCCTCTACTCCTCCTGCTGACAACACTCCAGCTGTCCTCAGGAACCCCAAACAGCATGATCTCCCCAGTTTTGACAGGGCCTCACAAGGTCAGCATGTTTTCTGTCCCTGTCACACAGATGACGACACTGAGACTTGGATGAGGGGGACCTCCCTGTCACTCAGTGAATCAGGGCATAGCCAGGATTTAGATCTGCCCTCCTGAATCTGGGCCTGGGTTCCTCCTGGTCTCCTTCACCCCAGCCTCCACCCCTGCAGGTGCTATGAAAGGAACTTCCCACCAGACTCTGGAGCGCCTGATTTCGGGTAGGTGGATTGCACTTGGGGCCTTTGGGAGGATGGTCCCTGGGAGTCAGTGGGGCTGGGGCTTTGCTGTGGGGTTCCAGACTCAGCAGGTGGTTGCTTAGCGCATAGAGGGGGGTTCTCAAAGTTCTCAACCACCCTGGATTTAGATTTCAAAGGTACATCCTGAAAATCAAGCAGTGTCCCACCAGAATATTCTGTTCCTGCACCATGGGGCTATGAACAAGCATCTGGGAGCACTACCACTAGCAGAATCGAGGCCCACACCCTGGTTTGGCATTCAAAGCCTCCATGACCCTGTTCCCTTCACCCACGTCTCCTCTCCATCTATTCCCACTCTCCCTTCCAGCTGGCACAACACTGGCCCAATTTTTCAAGGCCCCATCCAACAACACTTCCTCTGTGAAGTCTTCCCAGCTTGCTTTCCCTTCCTTTTGGAATCGACCTCCTCCCATGTGCTCCTACAATCTTGACTTCACTTAAGAGTAAATATCAAAAAGTTCTCTTCAAGAGTCTCTCTGGGGAATCCCTGGAAGGCAGGCTCAGGTCTTATGCACGTTTGAAAACCTTGTTTACAGTGAGAAGAGGCCAATACCCCCACGAAGCCAATGAGAGGTGAGCCTGGGCAGGAAAAGGGCCTGTAAGCAGCTGGAGAGGTCCTGGGGAGGAGGGAGAGGAGATCGGGAGTGGCTGTGCCTTTGGTCCTCTCTGAGATGAAGGGTCCTCAGGCAGGGAACACCTGAGATTCCCCCAGCACACTTCTTGGCCACCCGGGCCCCATGCATGCAGAGGTGGAAAAATGCCAGAGCAGATGCCAAGAGCTCTCACAGCCAGCAGATGCCGTTCAGGGCCCTGGCTTTCTGCGAGACCCTGGGCAAGTGTCTTTTGCTCTCTGGGCCAGTCGTTTCCCACCCTTAAGTAGCAGGGGAGGAGAGGCCTGGATGGGAACAGGCTCCTGGCCTCAGGGGTCAGGGTGTGAACAGATCTCCCTGGGGACTAAGAATGCAGACCTGAGTTTCTGGATTCTACTTCCTCAACCCAGAGGGGAGACTGTTTAGAGCCCTCCCTGAGGCTCATACCCTTGCCTCATGGGCCAATAGGTGCGACATCTCCACCATCAAGAAGCACTCCCACCTCCTCAAGGAAGCTTTCCAGGAATGCTCCAGTGCCCACCGCTCGAGCCCCCCTTTCCAATCCCTGACTGCTGGCTTGTGTGAGCCTGGCCTTGAGGCAGCCTGGGGTTCTCTGAGGGCCAGGCTCAGCACTGATCACCGCATGCCCTCAGGGCTGAAGAGGGGATTTCTACAGAAGCAGGCGGTCCCAACAGTTTATGTGTTTCCAACGCAAGCAGTGTTTCAGCATGTCTCTGGAGTGGGGTTCTGGGAAGTAGGGACGCACAGTCCTCTCCGTGGGGTTAGGTTAGGTGGCGTGTCTGTTTTCCCCTTGTCCTGGCAGATGCCTCAGTACACATGGGCCCAAAAGTTCCTAATAGGTTATGGAGGGAGTCTGAGGTCAAGGAGACTGAGGCTGAGCTGTGCTGGGTTTAGCAAGTCTGCAGGAGGAAAATGAAAATGAACCCCATCCAGGGGGCAGCAGGACTCTCCTTGGCAGCTACAAGGGCCACAGAAACAGGCAGGAGGAGGTATAGGACCATGGCAGATAAAATGAGGGATGGGAGGAGGGAGAGGCAGAGGATTGAGCAGGGGGTGGAGAGGGGGAGGGAGGGAAAGAGGGAGTAAGGGAGCTGGAAAGGGAGAGTGGAGGGTGGGAAGGAGGGAAAGAGAAGGAAGCAGGGATAGAAAACGAGAGAAACCGGGAAAGACAGAGACATACACATAGAAAGAAATAGAAAATATACCCACAGACAAAGACAGAGCCACACACAGGCAGGAACAGAAACAGAGACAGGGAGACATACAGACATGCACACACAGACATGGGCTCAGGCTCTGCACAGGATGGTGGGAGGTGGGAGGGAAAGGAGTATATTGCCTGATTCTGGCCAACCCACTGGGGCTAATCAATTTCCTTTCTCCTTACAGGCAGGGAGACTGAGGCCCCGGAAGGGTTTTAGAATTGCACCGGCTTATACTATGTACGGACATTATGGAATTTGGGTGGCCCAGGACTTGAACCTGCATGCTGTACGGGCTCCGGGAAACCTGTGGGGGGCCAGAGGCCACTTCCTGCCACAGAGCTGAAATGCCAGGTTCTCACCTTCCAGGCTTCCCCTGGAGTCAGAGCTTCTCCCCTAGTCAGAGCTGGAGTGTGGGACCTAGAGCCTCCCATATTCCCCCACCCCACCAGATGCACCTGCTCCAAGGGAATTATGGAGCTGGGGGTCCACAAAACAGAAACGGAGAAGGCCTCCCTGCGGCCACTGCAGAAAGCTTAAGCATCACAGGCGGGGTTGGTAGCAGGAGTGTGGCCTATCTGGTGGCCGGTCTTACTCAGAGAGAGTAAGGTTCCCTCACTGGGCCAGCTCTGCCCTGAGCTCTTGGCTGGGGGCCCCAGCCCACCCAGAGATTCCACAAGCTCCTTGATATTCTTTTACGCAATCCCTTCTCTGTTTAAACCGGCACAGTTGCTTTCTGAGAGGCAGCAGAGCCCGAGTTGGAATCCTTACTCTTTTATAAGCTGTGTGACTATCATCAAGTCAATTAACTTCTCTGTGTCTCCGTTTCCCCATGTGTAATATGAGGATAATATTACACCTCATCAAAGGGTCAATGTAAAGATTAACGAGTTAACAAAGGTGAAACGACAACACAGACACGTGGACCCTGGGACACGGAAGTGTGGGTGGTGGGCAGAACCCTGGAGGGAACTCAGACACACGGGTCCTTAACTTGGCTCTGCAGGGACAGCATGTGTGACCACGGACAAGTCCCATCCCTTCCTTTGGTCCTGCTGCAGCTGGAGATAGTCTCTGGGTGAAAATCATTAAGGCTCTGCATGGGCCTCCTGCATTGCCCCCTGCAGCAGTTAGCTAACCACACATCCAAGAACTCTCAATGCCTTGCTTCTAGTAGGAAGTGCTCTCCTGGGCTTTCCTCTTCCGGCCGACTGCATTCTGGATGGACACCTGCACTCAGATGTCTCTCCAGCACCTGAGGGACTATGTGTCTCCAACTATGCTCAGCATTTTCCCGGTGTCATCCCTGACTCCTCCCGCATCCCCGTCCCACCCCAGTCCTGTACGTGACAAGTGCCCAAAGTCTCCTGCCCCCATCCCCTCCTCTGCTCCCGCAGCCTCCATTAGACTTGGGCCAGCTGCAGTAGCTTCGTAACCCCTCCTCTTGTCTCTAGAGGCTCCGTGCCCCAAAGCTGAGCTCCTCTGCCCCAGGTTCCCTCCTGCACCTGACAGTGAAGTCCTCTGCAATGCCCTGCATCATCTGACCAACATCCACCCATCTGCTCTTGTCTGTTTCTGTCTCCTCCTACCTGTGCTCCACACAACACTCGCCAGTCCCGAGGCACAAAGCATGGTCCCATCTCCTCCTGTATACCTGTTACACTTTCACCTGCTCAAATCCCACTGGTCCTTAGAAGTCCAGCCCAGGGGGCTAAGCCCGCCCAGATCTTCCAGGGTAGAAGCAGCAGTCCTTTTTCTGTCTCCTCAAGAACTTTTTTGGAGGCAGTACTGCCCCAAAGAGAGCGAGGGCTGCGGATTCCTCTGCCTGCACTGGTGCATAGGAGGGGATTATATAACTTTGAAAAGTCACTTCGTGTCTCTAAGCCTCAGTTTTCCTGTCTGCAACATGGGCGTAAAAGCAGTACATATCTCAGGGGGCCTTCGGGAGGTGGGCATCGGTGGGATCACGTGTGCAAAGCTCTCTCAGTGGTAGGTGGTGCCTGGAAAATGATCCACTCTTGGTAGCTTTGCGGCAGACTCTCTGTGCTCAGCTGAGTGGAAGAAAGTTCATGGGGACTAAAGGCTAAGCTGCTGTCTTACCCTGGGAATGCTGGCCCTCTAAAGAATGAGGCTTCAATGGAGGGTTGACTATAGCATAGCAGAACTGGGCAGGAAGAGGAACCAGGTCCCTGCTCCTTTTCCTCAAGGCTTCTCATAGGAGTTCATTTCCTCCCTGCATCCTTTGTAGAGGAAAGATCCCACTGAGAAGGGAAAACAGCGTCCAGGAGGCAGGGCAGGGGAGAAATCAATCACATTTCCATTGCCATTAGCTTCCTCGCTCTTCCCACCTCAGCCGGCCGCTCTGGTTAATGGCAATGCTCCCAGCACCCCATGCTCCTGTTCCCCAGCAGCTGTAGTGTGGGCAGCACTTTGGTCCAAACGAGGAAAATTGCTCATTAGGTACCAGGAGCTAATTGGCACTCCATTTGCCAACTTCGGTGGCGCCCTGACCGTTTTTCAGCCTCTCACTTGATGTGACATGAGTGGTCTGGTATGTGCTCCAGCATCTCCTTTGGGAAGTCTTCCCTGCCTTGTCTGTCCCCTTCCTCCCATCCTACAGTCCCCTTGCTCTGCTCCATCAGGGCATTTATCACTGTATTCCTTTGTCTGTTGCAATTGTGAGAGAGGGTGTCAATGATAGTGCAGTGGCTCGCATATAGTAGCTGATTAGTAAAAGGGTTGACTCAGGACCATGCTCAGCTCTGAAGAAGAGACCCAGGCTCTGCCCTCAAGGAGCTCCAGGCTGGCTGGGGAGAGCAGGGGACAGCCCAGGCTGAGGTAGGAACCAGAGTGGAGCTCCCTTAAGGCCACAGACCATGAGGTTGAGATGCCTCATCACCTCACTTGGCCCTTTGCCTCAGGCCCAGTCTGAACTAGAGACCCTATGATCCTGTGATGTGAAAGTACAGTTTTATAATCTCAGGACTGGAAAGGAGCATAAAAGTCACTCTTTCCGCTTGCATACTTCCTGGGTCGGGGAACTCACTTCCTCCCAGAGAGGTTGTTTTTTTTATCACGGCTGGGAAGCACGTCCTTAGATAATGCAGAAATCTTCCTCAGCGGCTCGACTACCTCTACCACGGGCTTCCTTGGGAGCACCTCTCCCGATGGGCTCCTCAGAGCGCAGCCCCTCCCTGGGCCCACCAGAGCCTTCTGTTGGGGCAGACAGGGAGTGCTGCTTAGCATCAGAGGCAGGCGAGGCTGTCTTGCTCTCTAGCCATCTCCTCAGCCCCTAAGAGTCTGGACAGGTGTAAGTCGGGGCGGCGGGGGCAGCGGGGGCAGCGGGGGGGGGGGGCATACACATGTGCCAAGTGTGAGGTAACAGGGGGGGCTATGCTACTGTTCAGGCACAGACATACAGAGAGAGGTTGCTACAACGTTTCCAGGTTCAGGGGCTTCAGATAAACAACCCAGCTTCCCTGAAGGTCTGAGAAGGACCTCTCTCTGCTGGTGGGCTGGGGCTGGAGATGTGAGTGGCCGGTCAGGGTGGCCAGTGATGCTGTGTCCCACAGCCTCACAAGACACTCCCACTTGGCACCCGTGAGGCCTTCCCCAGGGCACAGATTCTGGTCCCCTCACTCCCAGTGCCCATGCTGCATCACCCCACCTGGGTGCTCTGTGACTCCAGCAGCTTCCGCTGCCGTCTTCCCCAGAGTGTCAAGCCAGCCAGTGACTTGCCAGGAGGAAGGAGGGCACAGGCTGTTCTCCCTAGGAGATGGGGGGTGGTCCTGATTCACACACCACACATTACCTGGGCAGTAGGAGTAACGCTGCCCAGGAGCCCTGACTCACTGCCCAGAGGGCCACTCTCTGACATCCAGGTAGGGATGAGGTCACACCCACACACTCTGGCCCAGAAGTGCCTGTGCTCTGTCCCCACCCAACACAAGCGCACACTCCGTCTTTCCTGCCTCATGGCCCTCCTTCCTCTCTGGCAGGAAAGAGTCTGACCACCCCACTCACCCTGGGGTCTGGAAACCTAGCATATGAGACCCCTCCTCCCTCGAGTGGATAGCATTGACTAAACAAAGAGGGGGAACTTCAGGCACTCAGAGTATATATTGTGAGAGGCAGGCCTGCCCTCAAAAGGGAGGAAGAATTTCCTCCTTCCCTTCCTGGGCTCTGGGCAAATCACTGTCTTACTGAGGTCTGAAGCTACCGTGGGGTAGGGCCAGGGGGAGAGCCCCCGACATTACAAGGGGCTCAGCGTTACGACGCTGCCACCGCCTCAGCAGGTCTCCGACGCTAGGTCCGGAGCCGTCCCTACTCCCTCAACTGCTCTTCTGGGCGGCGGGCGCAGAGCCCGCGGCAGAGAATCGGGCGTGGGGGGGGGGGGGGAGGGCAACTCACGGGTCGTGTTGTACTTGACGCCGTTGAAGTACTCAGGGCATGGCCTCTCCACCAGGGCTCCGGCGGCGCTCCGGGGCCAGCACGTCCCGATCTGGTCCAAGGTGGTGTTGCAGTAGGAGTCGGGACCTGGAGACGGGAGAGAGAGAAGAGGGGCTCGGGTAGGTGGCCGGCGGCGCGGAGCGCTCAGAGCGCGGGGCCTGGGGCGCACTCAGCACGCCGGGGAAGGAGCCCCGCGCCTCCCGCTCCGCTCGCCTCCGCCTACCCTCGGGGTCCAGGGTCAGCCCCCAGCCGTCCAAGAGCAGCTCTTCGGCCAGCGCCAGGCTGCAGTTGGCCTCCAGCAGGCTGTAGAGCAGCGCCGCGTCCATCGCGCCCGGGAGCCGCGCGCCGACAGGGAGTGTGAGTGCGCGCCCGGCGTGGCTGCGAGGGACTGGGTGCCAGAGTGAGCGGTCCCGAGAGCGCCGGGTCCCGGCCCCTGCCCGCCCAGCCCCGACCTGCCCGGCAGCCTCGGAGCGCTGCGCCCTGCCGCCCGTGGCTGCCAAGTCGGGACCCTAGCGGAGAGGAGCCGCGGAGCGCGCGGAGCCGCGGGTCCACCCGCTCGGTCGCGGCCAATGGCGGCGCCAGGGGGCGGGGCCGGATGGCTCCAGTCGGCCGGGCCCAGCCTCCAGCCCCCCGGCCACCAGTCCCCCCCGGTCCCCGGCCCTGCCCCGAGTCCGCCTTCTCAGGCGCGGGCGCCGTCCAGACGAGGGCGGCGGGGATGGACCAGGTGGGCCTGGGGTGGTGGAATGGCCCGTCCGAGGACCGCAGGCCCCGGGGCTGCACGGGGCAGCAAAGCGCGCTCGCCCCCGCGCCGGGGAGCCCCCCGCGGCATCCCTCACCGAGAGCCAGGACTGGGCGGCTTGACGCTTGAGTTTCCTCTCCTAGAGCCAGGGCACTGGAGACGGGAGGCGGGAGAGAGCGGAGAGTCCACGTGCAAGTCTGTGCTCTAGAAGAGCCCCGGTGGCCGATGGGAAGGAAGTGGACTGGAGGGGCTTTGAGGGCAGCAGGGAGGCCACGGAACAGTCTAGCGAGATCTAGTGGGCTGAACGGGTGAACACTTGTCCCAGGCGGTGGGGCTGGGATGGAGCGGTATTTCAGAGGACGGCTTGCTCTGGTGAAGACGGATTGGAGAGAGGGGCGGGTGAGCGGGTTCCAGCAGGAGCCAGGAAGGCAGGGATAGCACCACGTCTTCCCCTTGGGTGACTGGGGAGGGGACAGTGTTGCCATTTAATGAGATGGGCAAGTCCAGGGGAGAAATTGGCTGAAATTATCTGGAGGACTTCAAACACCCTGGTCTTACTCTCCCGGGCTCCAGAGAGAATAAAGTGAGAAGTGAGAGCCTCTCTCTGTTCTTGGCTTTGGGCAGGGCCACCTGAAACTACTTTCCATATGTGTGTGTGTGTGTGTGCGCGCGCGCGCGCCCACGCATGTGTGTATGGTACCTAAACACCTTTATATGGAATTTGCCCGTAATGTGTTCTGATTTCACTGTCAGAGTGCGCAAGGTGGGCCGGCTGCTCACGCCTGCTGACCGGGGGGATCCTGGCTCAGGAGGCAGGGCCTGGGTGTGGTACGCGTCAGCTCAGGCTGGATTCTGGTTTTGCCTCTCTCTATTCTCCCTGCATGTTACCCCAGTTCCTGCCCTCCCTTTTGGGGCTGTTTCTCCATAAGGGAAAGGTTCATCTGAGGCCCCTCCCATCCCTGAGAGTCTCTGGTTCTGAGTTTTGAGATGCAAAGGCAGAGGGAGATGTGCATGTGAGTGTGTGTTGAGTGTTTCTATCTTTAGACGGCAGGGAGAGCTGGGACCCAGTCCCAGCTGGGCTGGAGGTCTCAGAGGAACTAGTCTTGTCCTCCCCCTTGCCGGTCTCCTCTGGGGACAAAGCTGCCAGAGAAGGTCAATAGCACCCTGAACCAGCACTATGCCCTAAGCAGAGAGAGGGGGAAGAGGCAGGCTGGGCTGCCTTTATGTGCTCCGGTTTCAGCAGCCTCCGTATTAATGCTTCCGTCACTGCCCCAGCAGAGCCAGAGAGCACTGAGACCAGGGATGAGCACTGGACTCTCTCCAGGGCTTGCTGATTGGCAAGTATAAGGTGCAGATCAGCCAGCCAGCCTGTCCTCTGCCTCTTGAATGGACAGTTAGAGCCCTTGGCTCAGCTCTGGGCATCTGCAGAGGCAAAGATCCCTTGGTGTTCATAACAACCATTGCCAGGAGCAGGGGAGGATAGGTTGAGTCCCAACCCCAGCCTAAGATCTGAGTCTCAAACCCAACCCTAGGCAGAGCACTGTCCCCAGTCCCGGGCTAAGCCCTACCCCACAGGGTCCTACATAGGCCAGAATGTGGCAGGCAGGGTCAGCCCACGTCTTCACTGGAAAATAGTCTCATTCATGTACAAAGGAGGGCGCTCCACACGTGGATCGCAGTACAGGGGGAAAGGGAGACATCAAGCTTATGAATGTGCTTGTCACCAGAGTCACCACGCAGGGGAATTAGCTATCTTGGGGTGTGGGGAGTGCCCAGCAACAAGAGGCCAAGACTTCTTGCCCCACGTGCAACTTTCTGCAGAGCAGAATGGCCTGGGACACTTGGATCGTTCTTCACTGGGAGAGCACATGTAATAGAGATTCCTCTGGGAAGTGACTATTTTAACAGTAGAGCCAAAAGATGTTCTGCATCCTGATGGACAGTCAGGGCCTGAGCACAGACCCATGGACCCAAGGTACCCTGGCTTCCAGGATGAGGGGCATTTCTTCATGGACCTTTTTACAAGCACAATTGTTTGTTACCCTAGATGTGACAGAGAGGAAACAGCTTTGGAACGAGTTGGCTTTTATAGCTCACTTGAGTGTTTGAAAACAGGTGAATGAGGAAGAAATTGTAGAGAGCTAAAAATTTCCTCAATTAGGTTACATCCAACTGCAAATAAAGTCTGCGCCTTTTTGCTAACTAAGGAAGCAGAGGCAGAGGGGAGGCCCCTGGGACGGAGAGGGGCTCTCAGGCTGGGCACTGGGGGAGAGGTATTGGGATGGTTGTGTGCCCCCAGGCTGGTGAGACAGGTTGCAGGTAAGTTCAGGGAAGTGTGACACCTGCGTGTCAGGAGCAGTATGGGGTGAGGTAGGAGCTCCTGGCCCACCTCTGACGTCAGCTGCAGTGGCAGGGGACAGTTTCAGACATCCTGGTCCTCCAGAGGACACAGCCTAATAGGCAGGCAGAGCGCACTGGAAACACGCACAGCATCTCACGGTCATTGCCTCCACAGAATCACCCACTTCCTCCCATTCATCCCACCATCCATCACATGTCAGCTGGAAAACAGGGTTTGAGGAGATAGTCTGTCTCTGCCTCTCTGAGGGGCGATGCCTGGTCAGACGGAATACACAAGGAGTGGGCAGGTCCGGGTCAACGCTGTGGGGTTTTCTGGGCGTTTTCATGGGTCTGCTCAGGGCATGGAGTCTTGGGAGAGGCCAGAAGGTGCCTTACGCTTGTCTGGTGGCACTGAAGATCGTGGCCCCAGGGAAGATGCTTCTCCCCTACACATCCTACGCCATCCTGGCACAGGAGGGTGGCCAAGGGGAGATGATATCTTCAAGTCCAACCATGGGCCAGGCTGTGGGATCAGGAAGGGCCCTCAGACACTTTCCAGTCCCACATTCTCATTTATAGGTGGACAAAGGGAATTTCTCCCTCCGACCTCTCCTGGGCCATCTTCAACTCTGCAGCAGCCAGACTGGGCTCCCTGTTTCTTCCACTGGGCAGATGAAGTGATTTTTCTACAATTAAGGTCATGGCATTCCTCCTAAGAGTGGCTCCCCATTGCCCTCAGGATGGAGCCCAGCTTCTTTGGCAGTGCAAAGAACACTCTTCAAGATTGTCTATCCTTCCTGCTCTCCCTCCTGCCAACCTTGAGATGCTTTTTGGAACAACTTGTCATTCCCTGGAACCATTGTATACCCCCACACCTTTGCATGTGCTGTTCCCTCTGCCGGGATGCCCTTACCGCTCTACACTCCAGTTAGCCTAGCTGACTCCCGCTTGCCCTTCAAACGTTCAGCTTGGCTCTCCCCTTCTTGGTCTTGTCTGGGTTGGGTGGCCCTCTTCATTGCCTCCATCTCTTGCGGCTGATCTATATCACGCCAAGGTTGTTAGTTTTTTACTGTCTCCTCTATCAACCCATGGCTCCTTGAGGGCAGGGCTGGCCATGTTCACTGACTGGTCCCCAGCACCCATCAGAATGCTCTAGGCCTTGGCAGCAGCTTTGTCTCCCTGACCAAGACTCTTTTCCCATTTGACCAGCCTTGATGTGTGTGCGTGTGTGTGTGTGTGTGTGTGTGTACACGCATGTTGGAATGGGGAGTTGCTTTATTTCAGGGGATCCATGAATCCATTGGGATCCTTATGTTGCCTAAAGACCGAATAAATAATATGCCATACAGTCTATGCCCTAATAGGTGCCTCTGTGATGAACAAAACAAATAATCCATTTAAAGCCTGTCTGAAGTCTCTTGTGGTTATGTGTGGTTTTCCTTGATTTGCACCTCAGAGGCATACAATTTAACTGGTCATAGCCTTTGACTTATGACCACCTGTCATCGTTAGCCCACACATGGCCCAAATTTATTTTATTTTAATTTTTTCTTTTATGGAAGTTTGGGTACAGTGGTAAATACACGGAATCTATCACCAAATCCAAAACTAGATCATTGCCAGTCACTTCCATATTTATCTAAATACTCCTTCCCCGGAGGGAACATTCTCTTGGACATTTCATTGATCATTCCCTTGCTCTTAGTTTTTCGGTTTTATCATATGTACGTATGTCTAAAGAACAGATTGGTTTTACTTGTGTCCGCACTTTATGTTAGTCATGGTCCATTTTCTCAATCGGTGGAGATCACTGAAATCATGAAAGGAGATCATTTTCCTGTGGGAACCTCAGGTTGAAGGGCATCTTATCTGTCTGAGTCCCAACCTAAGGGCATGGTGAGTGAAGGAAGGTGAGTCCCACCACTGCTGCTGCTAGGAAGCATCATCAGTGATATGGTGGAGGCATATTTCATGACATGGGAAAGCGCTCACCCTGAGTTATAAGACCAAAAAAGCAGGTTACAGAATTGTGGACACAGGATCATCCCAGTTTGGTGAGAAAACATGAGGCTCTCTAGACCGATAGACTCCTGGGGGATATAATAATAAAAATTCCCAGATGGTGGGATAATGAGTCCTCGTGGTGTTCTTTGATTTGTAAAAACATCCCCCCCCCCAAATTTATATTAATGTAATGTACCCCATTTACAAATGGATGAATGATATTATCAGTTACATAGGGGAGGCCTATTTGGAAAAGTTGAACCCCTCCCCACTAGACTCAGACCCGCATCCACCAGGGGTCAGGGGAAGGTGAGGATCTGTGCCATGTACTGGAGAAGGCAGGGGGTTTGTTGATAAACCAGTGTTTCCTTCCTGACAGCAGAGAGCTCTGGTCGGGGACCCCCTGAAATAGGGGTCTTTCATTACCTGGCTCATGGAGCATGCTGGGTGTCTCCGTGACCTCTCGTTCAAACTCCAGAGTAAGCCTCTGAGCCTGACTTAGATCTGTTCCTAACAGACAAGGAAACTGAGGCTCAGACGGTCTTATGGGCTGAATGGCTGAATTATGTCCCCCCCAAATCTATATGTTAAAGTCCTAACCCCCAATAACTCAGAATGTGACCTTATTTGGAGACAGGTAATGAAATTAAGACGAGGTCGTCAGTGTCGGACCTCATCCAAATGTGATTGGGGTCCTTGCAAGAAAAGGAATCGAGAGGTGCCTGGATGGCTCAGTGGCTTCAACGCCGACTTGGTTTCAGCTCAGGTCATGATCTCACAGTTCGTGAGTTTGAGCCTCACGTGGCAGAGTGCAGAGCCTGCTTGGGATTCGTTCTCTCCTCTCTCTCTCTCTCTCTCTCTGCCCCTACCCTGCTTGTGCTCTCTCTCTCTCTCCAAATAAATAAATAAACTTAACAAAATTAAAAATGAGTAAAATAAACAAAATTTTAAAAACAAACAAGAAGAAGAACCAAGGACCCAGACATGCACAAAAGAAAGAGCACGTGAAGACAAAAGGGAGGAGATGGCCACTGCAAGCCAAGGACTGAGGCCTCAGAAGAAACCACCTCTGCTGACACCTTGATCTTGGACTTCTAGCCTCCAGAATTGTGAGAAAATACATTTCCCCTGTTTAAGCCACCCGGTCTGTGGTATGTTACATCAGCCCTCGCAAACTAATACAGATGGCTTAGGTGACTCAGCCATTGCTTCTAGGTGGAGAAGGTGGGACCCAGACTTGGGTCTGTCTGACCCCTGCACTGAAAGGCAGGCTGGTAACAGGGCCGTTCTCCTGGACACCTGACCCAGGCTGCGTGTGGGGCTGGGCCCCATTGCTGGGCAGCACCCTTACCTCCTTGTTGCCTTGCCAGCAACTTCAGATCCTGGGGCCCTCCCCAGGCCTCCTCCTTCCCTGCTACTACCGTGGGTGCAGACCTGAGACCACCACGACACCGGGCAGGGCTTGGGGACTGCTCTCCAGAGCCCATGAGAGCCCAAGGCTTTTCTGAGCTCCGCAGGTGGCTGACCCTGACTCCAAGTCGGTAGTGGGGGGGGGGGGACTCTGAGGAGTCAGAATTCAGAGGCCCAGCTGCTGTCTTGCAAGTCCTTACCAGGAGGTGACACCTGTAGCCACGGCAACCAGAGAATGTGGTTGACATCTTCTGCCGGTCTTGCTCAAGTTTATAAACAGAGGGTTACCCCCTCCTTGGGTTCTTGAATGCCAGCCCAGCTAGCTTCCATTACGTGCAGGGAGCTGGGAGCTGAGGGCTGGAGGAGGCTGTCCAGCCAAGTCCTTCATCATCCGTGAAGGGCTGGAGCCCCAAACGGGGAAGGGGCCTGCTCAAGGACAGAAGCCGGCATCCGCCACCCCACATGGCTTGGGCTGGTCCAGGAGAGCGGCCTCCTCCCTCCTGGCCCTGAGGCTCACCGTTCTCTCTTGGGGTCTGCCCCAGGGTGGCGGCAGTGGGCTTACCTGAGAGGTTGGCGAGAGTCATCACTGCCCGGCAGTATTGCTCCAGCATTGCCCACAGGGGCTGGTCTGTGGGCGCCTGGTTTGGCACGGCAGCCTAGGGGATAGGACAGATGAGGGTCAGAGGTCAGGCCCTGGCTAGCCCCTGTAGCACCCGTCTGCTCCCCTTACCCGGTTTTGTCACTCATGCATGCAGTGGAATGGCAGCCTGGCCAGGCCAGGAACCCCAAAAAGGTCTCAGAAGTGTTCCAGTGCAGCTTGACCTCGGAGGCAGGGATCTGTGCTTTCTAGCCCCTGGCATCCAAAGCTCTCCTCCTCAGGACGGGATGTGCCCCGTGTCCTTCGGTCAGCAAAGCCAGGTGGGGAGTCCACCAGCTGTTTGTTTACCTAACAAATATTTGTAGAATGCCTGCTATGTGTCTGGCCCTAGTTGGAAGACCCAATGGCTGTCCTTGGGGTAGTCCCAGGCCAGGCAGGGATCCCCTAAACTTAGAAGGTACAGAAGGGAGGGGAGGAGAGGAGACAGTGTAACTTTGTTTCCCTCTCACACAGGGAAACAGGCAGTTACAACAAAAGGTGTCTCCCCGTGGAAGAGATTTCCCTGGATTTGGGAAAGCAGGGAAGGCTTCCTGGAAGAGGTAGCACTTTGGGGGCAAGCAGAAGAATGAGTAGGGGAAAAGGAAGGGACCACTGTGCCAATGTGGACACTCACCAGGGAATAGACATGGTGTTGCTACCATGGCAATTCCATCCAAAAGATAAAAAACCATCCAGGATCCCATCTTCTGAAAACACCATGAGAATCGGTGCTGGTCATGGAGGAATAAAGTAAAGGTGGTTATCTCTGCCCCTGAGGAGCCCATCTTCTGGCGGGAAAGAGGGATGGGTGACCAAGTTGCTACAGCATCGATAACTTGCTGAGGTGGAATGGGGTAGCATCTCGGAGAAGGTCATGCTGAGGTGGGCTTTGAAGGCTGAGTAGGAGTTTGCCCAGCTGACAAGGATGGTGCCGGGAAGAGCATCCTAGGTAGAGAGCACAGCATGTGCAAAGGCAGAGAGTCTGGAAAATGGCGTGAGACTGAACGAGAGTAATGGACTCTAGAATTCTAACTCTTGCATGCTATTTCTCCCAAGGGCACCACTTTTCCAACTCTGTGGCCTGTGTGTGTGTGTGTGTGTGTGTACGTGCACTTGTGTCCCCGTACGTATGTGCATGTATACGCAAAATGACTTCTGTGCCTCTCCCAACCCTGACATTCCTGATTCCAAGATTGTAGAAGGCACTGCCCACCAGTGGGCAGCCCCTCCCCTTTCCCTGGCCAGTCACATGTTCTCTCCATGACAGCTGGGTCAATGTTTGCCCCGGGATGTCCCCAGAGCTAGAGCCCAACAGCCCTCAAACATCACGTTCCCCACATCTGGCTCGATCCATTTCCTGTACCGGGCCTGGAGGCTGCACGTTTAGCCTCAGCAGGCTGGCCTGGAGCTCCTAATAAATGACCCCACCTGGCCAGATGGGTTTACACTGCCTGCTGCTTCTCAGAGAGCCGAGGGCAGCAGGGATGCCATTCATAGGGAGTCACTGCACCTGCGACCAGCCAACTCTCTCTGAGGAGGCTGGGTACAGAAGGAGGTGATGGGGAGCAGAGACATGTGTGCGTAAGGTGTATGTGTGTGGGGTGTGTATTATGTCTGTGTAGCACCTGTGGTTGTGTGAGTAGTATATGTGTAGGGTGCATTGTGTGTGTGTGTGTGTGTGTGTGTGTGTGTGTATGTGTGTCTGTAAGGGGCTCTCTGGGCCGTGAGCTGGGAGCTCTGGTCTCTTGGCTTGCAGGACAGACACTGGGGGCCACGGCCTTGCTGTTCACATATCCCGGAGGCTACTGGGAGCTTTCAGCATCAGCTTCTCGGGCATCAGGAAGGCCTCGCTGCCCAATGAGTCCCTGCCAGCAGTGAGGTGGGCTAGGAAGGAGAGGGGACACTCTTTGTCTTGGGATCTCCAGAAGAATTCTGAGGCCCCACACTCAGCTGGATCTGGGGAGATTGTGGGCTCTAGGCCTGACCCATCATACACTTCCCAGCCCCCTTCTTGTTTGAGAAGCAGCTAGTAATGCCCTCCCCGGGGGGGACAGAAGTTCCAGGGAGTCAGCCTCATCTGGAGGTCATGGCAGAGGCAGTGCTCCACCCAGAGGTGCGTGGTGTTGCTGGTGGACCTCCAGGCTGATCAGATTTTGTGTCTTAGATGCAAGCTCCTTCTCTCAGAGCCCCCCAACTGCCACGTTTTGACCGCATCCCTCAGCTGTCTCATGTTCACCTTTGGGCGGGCAGTCTGAATCCCTGGCTCTGAGCCCACAGACGGAGGGGCGGGGTCAGGGCATCCTCACTCGGGCAATGCGGGGCTGTCCCTGCATCAGACGCTATGGTCTCAGGCTGTGGCTGGGTCCCCTTGCTGCACAGAGCACTGGGGCGCAGGTGACCGTGCTCAGTATTGACGTGTGCCCTTCAGGCGTGGGCAGCATGGGCGAGCAGCTCAAAAGAGGTTTTGGAATGACTCCCAGATCTGGGTTCCATCTTCTGTAACTTCTCCACCGGTCCAATAAGCTGGCACAGCTAAAGATGTTCTTTCTCTTCAAGGGGGCTGGCTGGGTGGATCTGACTCAGTTCAAACCCATGACATCCCTGCTGCTGGCGGCGGTGGTGGGTGGGCAGCGAGGAGGGAGAAGAGGCCGCCGCTCTCTGGAAGCACACAGTGGCCCCGGGAAAGCAGAGACACGGCCATGAACAGTCACACCTCAAGGCCTGGGCCGTGGGCTCTCGGAGCAGCTAGGCTGTAAACACCCCCATGTTCAGGGCTCCGGGCATGGTGCTTGTTAGCCCTGTGGCCTTGGCCAAGTGACTTAACTTCTCTGAGCCTCGCTCTCCTCATCTGTAAAATGGAGACAATACAGAGCCCATAGGGCTTTGGAGTACATTAAACAAATGACTGTACGTCACGAGCCTGGCATATAGAAGGCATGTGTCAAATGGTGCCCCTGTCAAGGGCTTGAGGAGGGGTCCAATCAGAGAGCTCAGAGATAGGGGGTGGGGGTTCAAGCCCCACTGTGGGGAGTTCCGAGGCCCAACTCAAATCCTTCTCCAGAAAAGCTTCCTAGAACCGTGTGTCCCTCCTTCCCCACCTCTCTCGCCAGCACAGATACCCCTCAGCTTTCAGCACCCCTCCCAGCACTGGGCCCTGGCAATGCAGCCTGGAGCCCCCTCACTGGGCACACCGTTCAGCAGTGCCCAGTCAACGCTGGCTGGGGAAACTCAGGGCTCCGTGGAGGGCTGGGCACTGGAGCTCAGTCCAAAAGCATGGAACCAGGGTCCAAGGTAGGGGGAAGGATAAGAAGAGCAGAAAGAGATCCCCGAGGCAGGAGCCGAGCAAAGGCTTGGAGGCAGGAAGGCACAGGGCCTGCTCAGGAAGCAGCCGGCCTCTGGTTTGAGGATGCCATTCACAGGGCAGAGGGAGACAGGAGAGAAGGAGAGGCTTCTTTAACCTGAAATCAGCACTCACAGTGTGCCGCACACAGCTCTCAGGGCTTCACAACAGCTCATTTGAGCCTCACAACAGCCTCTGAGGTAGCTATAGATAACCCCATTGTACAGATGAGGCAACTGAGGCCCAGAGAGGTAAAGTCATCTCCCAAGGCCGTGCAGCAAGCAGGTAAGGGGCGGAGGCAGGACTGGACAGCCAGTCTGGTAGGCTGTGGCCTGGTCAGATACACAGAGAGGCATTGGTCCTGGGTGGGGAATTAAAGGAAGGCCTGTGGTCCACAGATGCCGAGAGTATCACACAGTCCCAAACAGGGTGGCTGTGGGGCTTAGGAGGCCACTCAAGTAAGAAGCTGTTGTCACCTGTGCGGTGGGGCCTATAGGCAGAAAGCTGGGTCACAGGAGGAGTGTGGGCGGACCCAGCCAGCCGGACAGGACCTTGCACATGAAGAGGTTTGGGCTCTATAACTTATTCTGAGCTCCCTGAAGACCCATTATTTTCTCTTCTGCAGAGAACACTTGAGGCTTCTGTACCCAGCTATTGGGTGTCCTAGGGGCAGAGAGCCACCCTCCACCCCTCACCTCTACCCAGTGAGACCATAGTCTGTCTAGTTCGCATCTGTGTCCCCAGTTCTCAGTCCAGAGCCTGGCACATGGCAGGTGCTCAACAACTGTTTGCTTGGATGGACGGACGAATGCGACCACAGTCCCATCAGCCAGGTGGAGCTGCACCCCTACCCCCAGTTCTGGGAAGCTCAGGTTCTGGGCTCTCTTCCTGCTTGTCGGATTCCTTCTCTCTCACTTTTCACTTTGAGGCCAGCCAGTTCCTGGTTCCAGCCTCTGCGTGTCTGGAATTGGAAGCCTTCATGTTACAAAGGGCAGGGGAGAGGCCCCGGCAGGAGGAGGCAGCAGGTCAGAGCCAAGATGCCAGCTGCTCTTCTTCCACCTTGGGCCCTGTCCAGGCAGAACCTGTGCTCCAGGGACCAGGCAGGCCTCAAAGGTGTCACCTCCCTGGAGCCACGGTGTCGGCCCAGCCTGGTGTTGCCTCCTGTTCTGGCTACAAAGCTTCGTCTAAATTTAGCCCCTAGTCTAAGCCTGGGAGATTTACGGACCACAGGTCCTGTGGCCAGGCTGTCAGTCGCCAGAGAGGAATGGGGTGAGCTCCCTTCCTGCCTCCTCCCTCTCTGCCCAAGGTCAGGGAGGACTCCTCTGGGAGGGAGAGGATCCTCCCCACTGTTTTCTCTCGTTCACTGGTTTCACTGAGCCTGAGTTAGGGCTAGAGGAGGAAGAAACTCAGCCCTGAGAGAAAGAGGAGAGGAGGATGCTGGAGATGGGGAGAAGGTGGGACAGGGGAAGGGGGGAGGAGGGGGAAAAGGAGGTGCTGGGGGGATGGCAGGAAGGTGAGAAGGAGGGAGACCCTGGGCGCTGAGCAGACCCACAGGAGGCAGTACTGGAGTTGAGGCTGCTTGAGGCAGAGGGGAAGGGACCGGAGGTCATAAGAAGGAAGTAGGCCATTATTTTCTGGAGTATCTGGGCAGGCTTCCTGGGAGGGGAGACTAGATACTCAGTTCTAACTTACCAGGTGCTACACTTCAAGTGAGGACCTCAAAAGCCCCAGCAGCTTCCTGTGGGTCCTCCCATCCCTGAGGGGTCCAGGAGGTGACTCTTCTTAAGATGCCCACTCTCCCATCCAGTTCTAACAGCCAACAACTCCCCTGGAGAAACTTCCAGGCCTCTTTTTACCATGTGCTCTCTGACAGCCTGTGACTCTCTCTTCTCCATGCCTCTCCCCTTCCTATGCCAAGCTCTGGGCCCTCACGCAGATGTCTGAGGATGGGGGGACATGTAGGATGGGGAGGCCCACTAAAGGGGGAGGCAGCTGGCCAGCAGGAGGCCCTAGAACAGGTCACTAGGCCTCAAATGATCTCCTTACTTATCAACTCATCTAATGTCCAGTTGACCTAAAAGTCACTCCATTCTGATTTGTTTTAGTTTCTGAGTGTCCTAATTAAATTCTTGGAGAGGGAAGATAATCTGGAGTCAGGCTGCTCGGTTTGAATCCTGACCCTGCCACTACCAGAAGAGTGACCTTGGGCACGTGACGTCACCTCAGCTCCCTCATCCGTAAAATGGGAGTATTGATGGTCTTCTCCTCTAGGGATTTTACAAAGCTTAAAACAGGCAATGGGTACCAGGACTTAGGACAGTGCTGAGCATGTGCTGAGCCCAGTGTAGATGCTAAATAGAATAAACAAAATAAGCTTATTGGATAATCTATCCTTCCCTCTGGTGGATTTGAAATGACATTTTAAAAAAAATTAGAATTTTGAAGAAAGCGACTTTAGACAAACTGGCTGAGGATTCCTAATAATGGCTAAAATCAGATAAAAGTAGAAAATGGCAGCTAAGAGGATACAGAGTAGTCCTGTAATTTGTAAAGTGCTGCAAATTTAAGACTTACCAGGAATACAGAATTCGGTAAGCAGTGCTCTCAGACAAATTGGTTTTTTAAAAAGTACATAAACATCAACAAAGTGGCAAGAAAAAAAAAAAAACCCAGAAAGATTAAATTAGATGATTGGCTTAGTCAACTACTCTGAGAGTAGTTGAATTTTAGGGAAAGGTTATTACGATTTAGCTCCTGGCAAATGGCCCTTGAGCCCCCTGCCCACACCCTGCAGACCCTGGGTGTGTAGGAGAGGTGTGCAGGGCCCTGGCCTTAGTCTTGGGGAGGGCTGTGCAGCTTAGGGGGGGTCCAGGCTTCTGGAGCCAGGGACTTTTCTTGTTGCTGAGCCTCCTTGGGCCAGAGCCCCCCACCAGAAAGCAGGACCTGGAGTAAGAGGCTGTTCTGAGACCTTGGGGTGCTACCCAAAGGTCCAAGAGGCTGAACCCAGCCAAGAGGAACTGACAGACTCCTGGGATCTTCACAGAGGGTAAGTCAACTACCTCAAGAGGTTAGAATCAAGAGTTTCAGAATCCAGCGGCCATAGTACTTAGCCTCACTCAACCTCAGTTTCCACCTTCCGCCCTTAGCCCAGCCTGGTGCACGAGATAGGCTTCATGATTCCATGCTGCCACCTGAAGCAGCTTCCCAAAGGCTTCGCAGGGCAACCAGGAACACCAAGGTCAAGGCTCAGCTCCTCTGGGCTCTTGCAGTGTGGGCTGGGTCCAGGGGTCTGCCCCACTAAACTGCCAGTTGGAACTTCCACAAAGGCAAATCAGGGCAGCCCCCTCCCCTACTCAGGAAGCTTCCAGAGCTCCCCAAGCTTTTAGGACAGAAATCTGATCCCACCAGGGCCCAGCAGACCCCAAAAGCCTGGTGCCATCTCTTCTCAGGGTTGGGGCTTGTCCGGGGCCCTCACCCATTACTTGCTTTCCCCTTGGCCATCTTCCAGGGCTGCCCCATCCCTACCCCTGCTGTCCCATCCACCTCCACCAGACTTTATCATAACCCCCACACACTTTTCTTAGTTCCAAAGACCAGAGTTTATAAAGGCACACTTATTCCTAGCCATTATTTTCTTCCTGCCGGTGCCTCTGGCTGGGCCATCAACTCCAGAGGGCAGGAGCCCTGGGCGGGTGTTTTCACCTCCTTGTCCCTACCACGCATCATCCTCCTTAAATGCCAATTCAGTAAACGAGAGGGCTGGAGACCTGGCTCCTCCTGCATCACCTTCCTTCCCTACCGCCTGCTCTGGGTCCCATGTTCTCTTTTCACAGTGAGCAGAAATCTCAGAATAGTTGGACGAGGACCTAGAAATAAATTCTGTTACCACAAGGAAGCCTGTACTTTAGGGCCAGAGAGATCACAGTTCAGTTCCTCTCCAGGAGGTTATGTGCTGAGCAACTTCGGGCAAATGACTAATCTTCAGCCTCAGGCTGAGGTCTCCCTGGGAGGGTCTGGTTGACTCTAAGGGGCTACAGACTGTTGCCTCTGAGCTTCTCAGTTCTGACACCCCCAGAACCCAGGGGACCCTCCCACAGACTCCCGCTGCTTTGGCCTGGCTCTGGGGCAGGGACCAGGAAGCTCTCCGTGGCTCACCAGCTTATGAAATTGGCATCATGGCCCCCAGAGGGGAGGGTCAAGGGGCAGCCCTGGGCCTAACATCCGGCTCTCTTGGAAGGCATGTATCTTGAGAACACGTGGCAGGAGGCAAAAAAGAGCTTAAAACTCAGGGGATGTGGGGTGGGGGAAGCAGGTGAGAGTGAACCCATCCCACAGCCTCTACTCATCCCAAGTATAGACTTCAATGTCGTTAAAAGAACCTGGCAGATTTCAGGACCATCTGCCCATGGGGGGCACTGACCACCCCTCTCCTGCACCTGACTGGACCCACCGGGAGGGCAGGGCCCTTAGTGGCATCATGCCTTATCTATAGTGCCTGGCACAAAACCATAGCTGAATTTACTGAGTGCTTACTCTGTGCCAGGCACGGTGCTAAGAGCTTTACTCTATTATCTAATATAACCTAATATTATCTCAACTATTCCTCATGACAACTCTATCCAGTAAGCACTGATATCACCTTCATTTTACCCATGAGGAAACTGAGGCTTGGAAAATTGGAGTAACCTGTCCGAGGTTACACAATAAGCGGCAAAGCAGGGATTTGAATCAGGTGTGTTGGCAAAGCCACTTTGCCACAATGGATGCCCACTATCTCTCTGTTGAATGAGCGTTGAACAAATGAGTCCTCTGTGTATATACGGGACATGGCGACCCAGGCAGTCCCAGAGGCTGGCGTGTGGTACAGTAGGGACAAGACCAGGTTTTCTGACTTCTAGCCTGGTTCTTCTCCCCTGCACTGTGTGGCCCCGGGGCCCCTCTTGCCTCTCTGAACCCCTTTAATGTCTTGGCTCTTCATGAGAAGTGTGACTTAGGACAGATGTCCCTCCTTCTCTGAGCTTTGGTTTCCCCATCTGTAAAATGGGGAGAGGGTTAAAGGTGGACTCCTCCTGCATCTGTTTCTGGGAACCATTCCGTCCCAGCCTCACCTCCACTTCTTCAGCTCTTTCTGTATAGTCCCATCCCCCCTCCACCCCTGTACCCACCTGTACACCTTGACTCTGGCCACAGGCAGGGGTGGGGGGTGTGCCCACAGTTTTCAGAAACCCTTGGCTAGATTGGTCTTCGGTGCCTCCTCCTCCTCATTGCTCAACGGGGACTGGGGGTTGCTGCTTTAAGGCACTGAGAGGAGGGTAGGCAAAGGGTGGCAGGAGATGGGGGGCACAGCTCTGGTGGGAAGGGCCAGAACTGAGGCGGGGTGAGGAAGGGTGTGATGGGAAGATGGAGAGGGACCCGCGGGGGAGGGTACAAAATGGACAGGGGATAGGGAATGCCTGGACCTGAGGACGAATTTTTGTCCTAGAAATGAGTGTCACCTGGAACACTCTGCCCATCCATAAGGGTTTCCATGTCCCATCCTAGTTGATGTTAGTTTCATCTCCCCTCCACCTGCCCCCCCCATCCCCGCAGGAGATCTATCTGCACCCCCTCATCCCATACAGGGATCCCCAGCCTCAACCCGGCCACCAAGTCCTGAGATCTCCCTAACCCAGCTCCTAACTGGGCTGAGTGAAACCCGGACCAGTAACTAACTGAGCAATGAGACCCGCCTCCCACCCCGGAGCTCCGCGCTCCCGGGCGCCCCCACCCCGAGCCGGATCCCCATCTCCCTGCACTTACTTTGAGCAGCGGCGGGAGGAGGCAGAGCAGGCAGAGGAGGGGGTGTCCGGCGTGGACGAGGCGTGGGGGCCCCTTGGGACCCCCCATGCTCTCGGTGGCTCGGGAAAGGAGCGCACCTCCCCTGCACGACGGTCCCGCCCAGCTTGCCCCTCCCCTCTCCCCCCTCTCCCCCAGCCGGAGCCCAGTTGGCCACCTCCCTCCCTACCCGCATGCGTTGGCCCAGGTAAGGCCCTGGGCCCAGGGACCATTCTCCCCACCCCCACCCCCACCCCAGGGCGGCGTGACACCTCCCCACAGCCTGCCCCTCCGGGTTATTTATAGCGGGTACCGGGCAGCGGCTCCTGCCTCCGCAGCCAGGGGCCAAGCTCTGTGTCCAGCCTGCACACAAGGGGTTAATGCCTTTTATCAGCCCGCCCCTTTTGCTAGGGCTGTAGCTTCCCAACTTGGGAAGAGAGGAACTGAGAAAGGAAGGAGGGGGCTTTGGGCTGTGGTGGCGGCCACAGCACAGAGTGGCTTAGGCGGGTCGCATCCCCACCAGGCTTCCTGAGGGCATCTTCTGATTATCTGGGGAGCTTTACCAGGCTCCAGTGCCTATTGGGATAATTGAATTTGAATGTGGCAGCGAAATTAAATAATAGTACTGTATCAATGTTCAACTTCCTGGTTTTGATAACGACACTGTGGGTAAGAGAATGTTCTTGCCTTTACAAAGTACACATTTAGGGATAAAGGGGCACCACGTTTCTAAGTTACTTTCAGATGGTTGGGAAATACACACACACGTGCACACAGAACAACAAAGCAAAATGTTGATAATTGGTAAATGTGGGCAATGGGTATATGGTATAGATTTGATCATTCTTCCAACTTTTCTGTAAATATGAAATAAAATCCTAAATTAAAAAAACAAACACACAAACCCAGGGGCTCCTGGGTGGTTCAGTCTGGTAAGCATTGGACTCTTGATTTTGGCTCAGGTCATGATCTTGAGGTTTGTGAGTTCAAGGCCCACGTGGGGCTGTGTGCTGATAGCTTGGAGCCTGCTTGTGATTCTGTCTCCCTCTCTCTCTGCCCCTCCCCTGCTCAAGCTCTCTCTCTCTCTCTCTCTCTCTCAAAGAGAAATAAACATTAAAAACACAAGACGACAACAAAAAAACCAAACAACAATGACAACAAATGCATCAATGCCAGACCCCCCACCCTCGCGGATTTTGATTATAGGTGGTGATGGTCAGGGACTCAGGCACTGGTATGTTTCAGAATTGCTCAAGGATCCTAATGTCAAGGCAAGGCTGAGCAGTATTGGCCTTGGGTGGTGACGGGCCTGGGTTCAGGGTTCAGGAGGTGAGGCCTGCTCTCTGGGAGCCACTGAAGCCGCCCTTGCAATTGTTCTAAAGGCGGGCCTGGTGTAGGGACTTTAACAGCTTAACCAGAAGTTCCAGCGTCTTAAAATGTGAGGCGAAAGCATTTGAGGAATGTGATTAGTGGGGCATTTAGCTTTTCCTGGAGGTTGCAGACAAGGTGGGGACAGGCCCTGGAGAACTCAGCCTGCATTCAAGAAACTTAGACACTCTGTGTTCACTCTGGTCTCTCTGCCTGGGACACTCTTCTGTCCCTCCGCTCCTCCTCCCCTCCACCTGCTTCCTCCAGGCAGCCTTACTGGACTGCACCAGCTGTGGAGTGTGACTGTCCCCTGAAATCTCACAGGCCAGAGTCAGCCCCTGGCTCTTCCTCAATGTGGACTGTTCTCTGTCCCTGGGGCGGTTGAGGCCGGGCTCCAGCCAGCTTGGGGGAGGAGGCAGGAATCACTTCCTGAGGGCAGACCCCCCCCCCCCCCCCCCCCCCGTCTCCCCTCCTCTGTTTATTTCTTCTCCCCTCCCTCCTCTGTTGCACAGAGCCTAGCCCCAGTGGTGGTGGGTGGGGCGGGGGGACTCTTTATGGAAACACTGAGGAAAAGTTGACCAGATCTCTCCATTCATTTGAAGGTGACAGGGTAGAAACCCCCTTCCAAGTCTTGGGACAGGATATGGCTTGCTGGACTTAGTCAGATGGGCTTCCGGGCTCCTGGCAGGACATGCTCGCTTGGCAGGACTCAGAAGGGTGGGCAGACTCAGAAAGAGAGCTGATGGGTCGGCGTGAGGTGCACCAGTGCTCTTCAGCACCTGTCACTGAGCATCTCCATGGCTGGTCTCACCATGACCCTGTTCAACAGACAGCAGAAGCTCTGACCTCAAGGCTGATCTCCTAGCCTGGGGAGTGTGAGGAGTATGCCAGAAGAGGGAAGGGATGTGGAGCCCATGAGGTGTGGGCATAAATAACGGAGATGGGAGCTGAGAGATGGTACAAGGTGTGGGGCAGCTCAGGGAGTGACGGACAGGACGTCAGGGGGAGGTGCTGCAGAAGCACCTTGACTGGTTTAAACAGATGGAGAAGGGCACATCTTTACTCCAGATGTAGGAGTCAGGGTGGGCAGAAGCAGGGAGCTGAGCAAGTGCAGGCTGGCTGGGCCGGGGGCCTGGCTGGGTGGGGACAGGGTAGGGCCAGGGAATGGGGGGCAGGCTGGAAGGAAGCTAGATCCACTCTGGTTCTCGGGGGATCTGTAGAGCAGGCACATAGGTGCTCGGCCGCAGTCCTCCCTAGCAGGGCATTCCTTGTTGGAAAACTAGAACTGTATTTTGTATGAGGTGGGGATCCCCAGGCATCCAGAGTTTACATCCCCCCATGCTCAAAGGCATGCTTAACCATTGACTGCCTGGTGCTCCTTTGGCCAGAGGCGGGTGAACGCCAGGTGTAACTAACACGTGGGGCTCCTGTGGGGTCAGGGGAGTCTGGCACTCGGCATGGCATCTCACTGTGGTGGGACTTCTTTGCTTTCTCTGTCCTGCTTTGCCCCTTCTCTTCCAATCTCACCTGGGAGCACTTCCCTCATGACTGTGAATTCTTATCTCACCCCTAGGGACCTAGGGGAGCCTAGAAGGTCGTGGAAGTCTGAACTGGACCTCTCTAAATGTAATGGGTTAAAAACAAACTACAACAACAATAAGACACCGAACAAAAACGGCTGAGCCTCTGGGGTATCCTCTGAATAGCGCTTCTTGACTTTCAGAGGCTGTGCTGGTGGAAGAAACCCAGCTTACAACTGTGATCTGAGCAAGCGAATACAAAATTGTCATGAATACAACATTGTCATTCTCGAGCTTTGTGTTCCTGAGGGCAGACTCCAGGGCGGAGAAGCCTTTTTATTTTTGAAATGCCTTCAAGGCTCTTTTTGATTATGAAAGACGAACTCAGGGTGGTCTGGAAGGAAGGTGGGTGGTTTGCTTTGTAAAAATCAAACAGTGGAAATTCTTACAGTGAGCTTGGCATCCAAGATGGTGAAGGGGAGCAGGTCTAGGATCAGGGCGGGGGATTCTTCCACGGACTCAGAGGGAAAAACGGGCACAAGGACTGGTGGGGCTGACCAGGTGCAAGGGGGATGGGCGGGCAGGCCTTCCCCGTGGTGTGAGCGGTCACTGAACGTTAGTAATGGGGCTGTGATGAGCCTCCCTGGTCTCCGTCTTCAGAAGTACACACCAGCGTGTGTCACGGTGCTTGGGGGGGGGGGGGGGGGAGGTGCTGCAGGAAGCGGGAGGGGGACTGGACATTTGTTTGTTTTGTCCAGAATGCTCCCGTCCTTCTGAGATGTGCCCCATCCTCAACTCCGGTGTTGCTCAATGTTGCTTCTTTTCATGATCACCACCCCTCCTGCCCCCGAAAGAAGCCTTTTTAGATTTTTTTCCTTAATTGCCCTCCCCACTATGAAATTTCAGTACTATGGATATACTGTGTGTCTGGTTATGTACTGTGGTTCTCTGGAGGGCCACCAACCTTGTCACACCCAAGATCGTTCTGCCCTCTGAGAACTGCCTTTGCCTTTTGGGGGGGGGGGCACTGTTGCCCACTTTGAGAGTACATGCTCTACTCCCACACGTGATTTAATTTTTTATTTTATTTTATTTTATATTTGAGAGAGACAGAGCGCAAGCAGGGGAGTGGCAGAGAGACGGAGACAGAATCTGAAACAGGTTCCAGGCTCTCGGCTGTCAGCACAGAGCCCGACATGGGACTCGAACTGACGAACCGCTAGATCATGACCCGAGCCGAAGTCGGACGCTTAACCGACTGAGCCACCCAGGGGCCCCTCACACCATGTGATATGATTGGCAGCGGCCACTGTGGACTGGCCCAGTGCACTCGAGCAGGCAGGGTACATGGGAGGCCTTCCTGCACTGACCACAGCTGGTTGGTACAGGAATGGACAGCTGATCTGAACTGACTCGATCACGGTCTTTCCCTGGGATTCAAAAAACTTTGCATCAAAGAGGGACTATTCCTCTTGGAAACAGTGAGAGCGGCCACGTGCAGCAGCTATGTGGCTGTGGGCTGCTGTTAGGAGAAGGCCAAACTAAGAGGATGAGCATCCACACACAGGGAGCAGGGAAGAGAGGGGGAGAGGAGGTCCTGGTGGCCTTCCAGCCTCTGGTTCCAGTTCAGTGGAAGCCCGCTTTGCCGCTGCCCCCAGTAAGGGAGCTTTCCAACAATTCTTCCCTGATGCTTGAGCTACTTTGAGGGGTCTCTGCCGCTTACTACTCTAGGCATTCTGACCAACACAGAAGGGAACAGAAATTGAACAGGAGTAGCATTCAGAGTGAAAGGTGACCAGGAAAATGTGTGGGAACGACAAGAGGTGAAGGGGGTCCAGAGTTTTCTGTAAATCTGATGGGCTGGGGACAGGCGAGTCATCGTGTGTGGCGATGCAAGGAAAGGGTGACTTTGGAGGACTGGAGTTTTAGAGGGACTTGAGTTGAGCAGGGGAGGGACGGGATTGGGTCTGCGTTCTAGGAGGCTTGCTTGAGCAGCAGGGTGGTCTTGGGTTGGAGACAGCAAGCCTGGAGCTAAGGAGAGAGCAGGGCAATGGGTACAGCCGTTCAGGCAAGACATACGATGGTATCTCAGTCCAGAGCGGGGTCTGTGGGGGAAGAGGCAGGGCCTGCACCACGCAGAGGCCATCAGCCAGACTCCCTGTCCTACCTTTTGGGGCCCCACACTGACCCTCTCTCTTGTCTGGGGCTGAGCCTTGCCAGACCAGGCACCATAGCAGATGAGGGGGTGCTCTCCCCCATCTTGTCCCCCAGGCTCATGACGCCTTTTATTTTAGCTGTGGTCACACCGATTTAGCCTCAGACTGAAGAGTCTGCTTTTGCAATGCAATTTCAGGATACAATTTTATAACCTTGGTAGAAGAACAGGCATTGATTTTGCTCGTTTTTATTTTTATTTTTTTCTGTGGGTTCTGTGGGATTTTACTTTGATTTCTCTCTCTCTCTCTCTTTTTTTCCTCCTTAATCCTGCTTCAGGAAGGCCAGGTCCAAGCATGAGTTCTGATCCGCTATTGTTGTCACTCGACTCTAAAGAAAAACAAGTTATCGTGTTGATTAGTAGGGATTAAATCTGCTCTGGCAGAGTTTCTACCTGCCCATGAAGGAGCCTTGAACTTTGTGCCTGGAGAACAGCTGTGGGGCTAGTGTTTTCTGGAATAGTTTGGGTTCCAGTGTCGAGTGGCACTCGGGGCGTGGCTCCTGCTTGTCATGTCTGTGGTTTCAGGGTCCTCTGTCTCCTGTGCAGGCTCCTCCCAGGAGCAGGCGCCATGGGCTGGGCTGGGCTGGGCTGGGCAGCAACCCATGGAGGGGATCCCAAGGGCAGTGAGGAACAGGCTGATGCTGTCCCCTGGGAATAGTCTATGGGTCCCACCTCCGCCCCTGCTCCAGCATTTGCTGTGACCCCTGTGACGCACATCTTTCTCCCTTCACCTTTTCTCCTGAATTCCTCCACTGCAAAATGAAATAATAACACCTGCCACGGAGGGCCATACCATTTTGAGGACTGGGTGGGAAAACCACTCCCTAGGAATGTGAGGACATACCATTACTGTCACTGTTTCTTCCAGACACTGAGGGGCACCCGGGTGGCCCAGTCGGTTAAGCATCTGACTTCAGCTCAGGTCATGATCTCGTGGTTTGCAGGTTTGAGCCCTGTGTCGGGCTCTGTGCTGACAGCTCGGAGCCCGGAGCCTGCTTCGGGATTCTGTGTCTCCTGCTCTCTGCCCCTCCCTTGCTCACACTCTGTCTCTCTCTAAAAAATAAATAAAACATTTTTTAAAAATTAAAAAAAAAAGTCAGCAGACATTGAGGACCCACTAGGCACAAGATCCTGTGCAAGGCATTACTATAGATGCCTAAAGTGGAATAGATTCTGAACGAATGTTTGTCAAGTGAACAAATGAATGAGGATGACCATGGGGGTCGCAGGGCAAGAGGTTTGGAATGTCAGGGACAGAGGGATTTGAGAAGCCCTGACACAGTGGGCAGAATCTGGCTGTTTCCACCCAGGTCTGTTTCCTGGACTCCTACAAGAGCACTGGGCTAGAAGACAGAAGACTGTCCTCAGTATGAGGTCCACATACATTTATTGAGCACCTGTTAAGTGCAGGGTGCAGGGAGAGAAGACATAGTGGCTGTCACAGCATGGGGGGGGGGGGGACACAGACCAGTAAATAGGCAAGGGCTATGAGAGCCAGCGAGTATGGGGTCACCAATCCAGCCACCAGGATCGTGGAGGATGAGCAGAGCTCAACTGGGTGAGGGTGAAGGTGGGCCAGTGGAAGTCGTGGTCAAGGTGGAAGGAGGGACTCCCAGAGGATGAGACAGGCTCAGGGACATGTGGAGGTTTGTGGGGGTGGAGTCCATCGCAGATGGTAGTGGGGACTACCTTGGTGACCCTGAGCAGTGGACAGAGCCCCGGCCAGGGGGTGTCGGGGCTGGGCAGGGCTGCCACTGGAGGAATCAATCGTGGAGGCGACATGGTCACATGGGCATTGTAGAAAAAACTGGGTGGAGAATGGCTTGGCTGAGATAGGAGAGAGGCAGGAGGCCGGTCAGGAGGCTCTGCAGGTAAGAAGTAGTGGGGGCCTGAGTTCTGGTTCTGATTCCGGTCCCCAGAGAACCTTGGAGCCAGAAGGGACCTTAACAGTCACACAGTTCACGTTCCTATTTCATAGATAAGAAACTGAGGCCCAGCGAAGCCTGATGGCCTTGCACCTGCAGGAAGGCCATATCCCGGAAGGCTTCTCCTCGGCTGCTGTGCTGGCTCACCCCCCTGTCCCACTCTGTCTGCAGAGTGAGATGAGACAAGGACACATGTCCCTTGCCCTTCTTCTGGATCAGGTTGCCTCTGTTTTGGGGTGACTTGTGGGCAGAAGCCTAAGACATAAGTTAAAAACAGGTGAGTGGTCTGTGAGGCTCGTAGGGCCTGGATTCAGCCTTTTGCTGGTCAGAGGTCAGGGCTAGTACCTGGGTGGCTTGGGGGGCATCTGATTGAACCTCGGAATATGACCAAATGTGTGGCGAAGGCCAAGGCTGGTGGTACCAGACTGGCAAGGCGAGGAGGTGGCCTTTGCTAATGGAGCTCCCTGGGGCCACAGGAGGACAAAGGAGCAAGCCAGAGGAAACCAGAGTTCGACACCCCATCTACTCCAGACTGTTCTCCCGGTGGCCAGTGGGACAGGCTGGGAGAGTGTGGTAGCAAGGCCAGTGGCCTGGAAGTCTTGTCCTCTGCCTTTCTCACTTGGCCCCACGCCCGGACTGGGAGTGAGTGTTCTGGTCCTGCTGTATCACTTACCAGCTGTCCACCCTTGGAAGAAAACGTCCCCCTCGGGGCCGTGAGGGCCTCGGGCTTCTCATCTGTTGAGTGGGGATAAGGATCATCTGTGTGGCTGGGCTGCCTTACATTACCCTCAGGTCATGGAAGAAGCCAGAGAAGTTCAGATTCCCGGGGCTGTGGGCTCCCTGTTGGGGCCCCTGTTCTCTGCGTGGCCACTCTCCATGCTGGCCTCTCCGGCAGATGCTGTGATAGCCTTCCTGGTCTAGTGGTGGGTGGAAAGTCCGCTTTGCTCCCTCAGCCTCAGCCAGCCCATCAGTAACGTGGGATGAAATCCACTTCCTTCCACCCCGATCTCTTCTCCGTGGTCCTCAGCTGTTCCTGCAACAAGACGAGGCCCTGAAAAGGACAGATTAGGCCCTGAGAAGGACAGCTGAAAGTAGGCCCTCCTGATTCACCCCCCTCCCACCTTCCCAAGATACACAAAAGTCACCAACAGGGCTGAAGGCTAGAAATAAACCAGAAACAAGGAGGCATTTAACTAATCAAAATCCAAGAAAGGCCTGAAGCAGGACACTGGACCCCTTCTATGCCCTGCCTTCCTGCCAGCATGCTTTGGCCCATGGAGAAGAGGGAAGCCGGGTCCCAAACTGTGTGAGGGCTGCTGTCTCCTCAGCTGTGCCCATCCATATCTCTTTCCATGTGATGACAGCTGTCCTTTGAGATTTAACTCAAGTCGGTGCAAGCACGCTATCCTGCATCCCAGGGGAGGCTCCGTGACCTCCCTGGGCGGTTATGTATTCCAGGGAGCTCAAGTTCTCATGGTTGCCTCTGGGCAGAGTCCTGCTTTCCGCTGGTTTCTTGATCTAGCTCTCGTCTCTTCTCTCTGGCTTGCACAGACTCATGCGTGGATGTCCCCTGAGCCCCTGACCGTGGAGCAGGGTGCAGCCACTCCTGCCACACGGAAACGCTGCTGCAAGACCGGCTTCCACCTCCAGGAGCCGGAGACCCTGCCGTTCCAGACCAGCTGCGCTGGGACCTGCTGCCTCTAACTTGGCGTCTGCCACGCGTTGGCCCCACTCGCTCTTGCCTGGGGACAGCACATGGCTGACCGTGTGGGCCCCTGACGTCCCTGCAGCCTGCTGGGAGATAGGGAGGGAGAATTGTCTCCTCCTCTGGTGTTTCTCTGTTTGGGATCCCACAGCAGGCTGCTGTGGTGGGGATGGTTCAAATGACAGTCACTGGGACACACTGAGGCCATTCTTTTTCTCTGGCCTCTGGCCTGCCGTGTCTCCCCCTTGAGGGTCTCAGAGCAGCTCTGCCATTCCACCTTTGCTTATGTTAGGGTTCTCCAGAAGAACAAAACCAGTAGGATATGTATACAGAGAGATTAAAAAAAATTTTTTTTTAACGTTTATTCATTTTTGAGAGACAGAGAGAGACAAAGTGCAAGCAGGGGAGGGGCAGAGAGAGAGGGAGACACAGAATCCGAAGCAGGCTCCAGGCTCTGAGCCGTCAGCACAGAGCCCGACGCGGGGCTCGAACTCACGGACTGTGAAATCATGACCTGAGCCGAAATCAGATGCTCAGCCGACTGAGCCATCCAGGCGACCCCAGAGAGATTTTTTTGGTAAGTTTATTTTATTTATTTTGAGAGAGAGAGAGAGAAAGAGGGAGAAAGAGAGAGCGTGCGTGCATGAGAGTGGGGGAGGAGCAGAGAGTGAGGGAGAGAGAGAATCCCAAGCAGGCTCCATGCTGTTCCTGCAAAGCCTGACGGGGGAGGTGGGGGCTCGAGCTCACACACCGTACGATCATGACCTGAGCCGAAATCAAGAGTCAGACGCTTAACCAACTGAGCCACCCAGGAGCCCCTGTAGCGAGATTTATTTTAAGGAACTGCCTCATATGGTTGTAGGGACTGGCAAGTCTGAAATCCAGAGGTAAGCCGGCAGGTTGGCAATTGAGGTGAGAGTTGATGTCGCAGTCTGGGGTCTGGAATCTGTAGGTCAGGCCAGGCAGTCTGGAAACTCAGGCAGGGCTTTCATGTGGCCGTTGTTTGTTTGTTTTTTAACTGAAGTGTAGTTGACCGATGATGTACATTGGTTTCAGGTGTACAACATGGTGATTTGGCAAGTCTGAACATCATGCTGTGCTCCTCACAAGTGCACCGACCCTCTGTCCCCGGACAGCGCTTGACGACACCCACGGGGCAGACCTGAGGCTCAGTTCCTTCATCTTTGGGAAAACCTTACTCCTTGTTCTTAAGAACTTCCGCTGATTGGCTGAAGCCCATCCACATTACAGAGGGTAATCTGCTTTACTTAAGATCTGCTGGCTTAGGGGCGCCTGGGTGGCTCAGTCGGTTGAGCGTCCGACTTCGGCTCGAGTCATGATCTCACAGTTTGTGGGTGCCAGCCCCGCATTGGGCTCTATGCGGACAGCTCAGGGCCTGGAGCCTGCTTCGGATTCTGTGTCTCCCTCTCTCTACCCCTCTTCTGCTCGCATTCTGTCTCTCTCTCTCAAAAATAAATAAGCATTAAAAAAAAAATCTGCTGGCTTAACTGTTAGTCACATCTGAAAAATACCTCCCTGGCAACACCTGGACAGGAGTTTGACCAAGAAACTGGGTGCCGTAGCTAGCCAAGTTGGCACATAACATGAACCATGGCACAGCCCTACACCTGTTTATGTTATAGTCCTGTGTGGGTGAACCCTGAATGTGGTGAGCTCGGCTTTGATTTTTCCTGGGAGCCCCGTAGACCAATGCTGGGAGCAACATCCAATGCTGCCAGTTGAGTGTAGAGGCCTAACTCCTTTCCTTGGATATTGCTGAAGTTTGTGCATCTAATATCATCTATTATGAGAGGATAGAACCATGTTGTCAGACAGATAATTCCAGATCATGGGAATATCAATGATTTATTTTGTGTGTGTGTGTGTGTGTGTGTGTGTGTGTGTGTGTGTGTGCTTTTTAGTATTTTCCAAACATTTGCAAGGATATATATTACTTTTAATAGTAAGAAAAAAGTATTTAAAATGGAAGGGATTGGCCTTTAGCAGGGGAGATAGGTTATGGCTTACTCTGTGGGATGGAAAGGGTTTCCTTCAGCCCTCTACTTGGGTGGGTTAGTCGGGGCATTTGAGCAAGGGTACCATGGAGTAGACCACAGACCTCCTGACCCCTGGGCCTGAGCTGCCCCCACCTCACTGCACAGCCTCACGGTTCCCAGTTCCAGTTGGAGACTTGGAGGCTAGAGGGTGCAGCGAGAGTGAGGCCATTTGGGTTAATCCAGGGCCTGGAGCCTGGGGATCTGGGGATCCCTCACGTACAAGCCTGCAGGGTGTGGTGGGGGATCTGTTTCTGGGTCAGACTGGGGCAAAGTGCAAAAATTAAACCCCAGCCAGGCTTTTGAAAATCCTAGAAGGCATCAGAGAGTAGGCCAGCCCTTTTAGGCTGGTGGAAGCCATACTCTGTAGATGGCTTTGCGGATTAGTTGTGGCCAGAGTCACCCTAGAATGTCTTCAGAACAACCTTGTTGCCTGCGGTCAGTTGGTATGATTAGCCCTTCTCCTGATCCTTTCTGTGGGCCTAGCCCTGTCTCAGCTCTTCTCAGGGAGGATGAGAAGAGGTGACCCAGGCTGATCCAGAGGACAAGAAGCAGGGGAGGAGAAGCAGAGGGAAAACCCAGGCCCCCTTCTCAGCCTGACTCCCCCACCACTGGAGAAGAACCCAGACTGGGGTGTACAAGGCAGCCAAGGAGAGGCCGTGGGAACCCAAGGATGGGTACAGTTGGACAGTGGAAGGAAGAAGGGAAAGATGGACATTCTTGTTGCTTTGCATTCAGGGAAGGCCGTCACACTGTTCTTAGAAGGAAGCATATTTAACGAGAAAGTGGAATCCCACACTTAAACTCTCGCACTTCCAAATAGTGGACTTTGTGAGTTACCCGGAACTGAAATAATAACACTGATGCATGTACTGAATGGAATTCTATATTCAGAAACCTTACTGGAGTCCATTTTGGGGATGAAGGAACTGAAACACAAGAGAGATTAGATAATGGGCCCAAGGTCACAGATCCAATAAGTGGTAGGCCCAGGAGTTGAACCCAGGCAGTTTGGGTTAGGAGACCATGCTCTTAACCACTATGCTAGGGTATCTTTCTGCAGAAAGTGCTCCCTAGGGTCTGCAGGTCCTTAGAAAAGCCACTCTTGTTTTCTCAGAGTTTGCTATGAAATCTCCCACCCAGTTCTTTTGACAAAGTTCAGAGCCAAGGGGGTCATCACCCATCTGCTCCCCTAGCTGCCCCCCTAGCCGGTCTTACCAGGAGGCTGTTTGTGAAGGAAGAATTGGAATTTCACTCAAAAACTTTTTCTTCCCCTAAGAAAGATAGTGCTCTCCAACTTGGCACTGAAGCCACTGACTCAGTGAAGTAAAGATGTATTTGTGTGGAGGACTGCATCTCCCTGCACAATCTGCTAATGTTCTCTTTGGCATGTAGATAGAATATTGACAGGAGAAATCCCAATTGTCATGCATTTCCCCTGGCTGCTCGGGAAGAAGGAGCAATTGGTGTTTAACAAAGCAAAAATAGCATCAGAGATGTCCCCGAATATTGATTCTGTGCAGGGGCTTAGATCATATGCACATAGTAGGGGCTCAACAGCAATTGATTGAAGCCAGACTGCCTGGTTAGAATTGTGTCTGTTGCACTCTAGTGGCATGACGTTGGGGGAGTTCCTTCAATTTTTTGGGTCATAATTCCCCATGTAAAGTGGAGCTCAGCAGGGTACCTTTTATAATCCCTACCTCCTCTGAGGATAATGGGGTAATCATAGCAGAGTGGTTAGTTCAATGATAGGCCCATCACACACTCTCAACCCGTCTAGCTGCTGCTGTGACAGGTTTTATACGGGAAAGTGAGTGGAGAATGTGGCCAAGATGGAGGAGATCACCCTGGCTACCCTGTTCCCGATGGTCTAGGCCAGAAGTGATATTGATCTTTTACGGATGTTTCTGTTGTGATGGAAGTCTAGCAATAATTGGCAAATTAATATAGAGTTTTCAAGTGACTTTAGAGAGCATCTAACTTAATTACCCTCATTGTAGATGTGGAAACAGAGGCCCAGAGAAGGGAAGTTCTAGAGTTGGGACTTAAGTCCCTCTAGGGTGCATTGCTTTCCAGATTTGTTTCTCTATCCATGACTTTGATCTGATCATAGGTCTGAATGTCAAAGAATCAAGAACTCGCCTTTAGGAAAAGGCAAACACAGCTCATGGTAGCAAGTTGGCACTGAGGTGGTGCCAGGATCTACCTACGGAGGGACAGCAGCCATCAGTTTAATCATCAGACCTCTTAGGCTCAGTCGGTTAAGTGACTGAGTTTTGATTTCAGCTCAGGTCATGATCTTGTGGTTCATGAGATCGAGCCCTGTGTCAGGCTCATGCTGAAAGTGCAGAGCCTGCTTGGGATTCTCTCTTCTCTCTCTGCCTGTCTTTCTGCCACTTCCCAACTTGTGTGCATGCTCTCTCTCTCAAAATAAATAAATAAATAGATAGATAGATAGATTAAAAAATAATCAGACCTCTTAGTTCTGTGACTAGTTAGCCAGGGAATTCTTTCTGAGAGGATCTCACCATGATTTCCATCCCAGCCATTGATGACCGAATCTATGGGGTGATAGGCATTTTCCAGATCACCAGAACCACAGTAATGACATTGCAGGATCCAGAGACACCTTTCTGCCCAGTTCATAGGGAAGGAAAAATGACACCCAGGGAAATATTATTTGCCTCTTAGCTAGTGAGTGATAGACTTAAAACCAGAACCCAGAATTGCTGACTTCACAACCAGGGATCTAACTGCAAGAAAACAGTTCTTGCCGCAAATCTCCTCTTACTGATTTTCCTAGTAGTGATGTTTTTGAGAGGTATTTCAGAAAATACCCCAATTCTGGCCCTTATAAGGATGGACCCTATGGATATGGGAAAGAGGATCTGATGCTCATCCAGATTTGAGAATGGTAGACATGACTCCAGGAGCAAGTTAGGCTTTGGTCATCTTTGGCTTTGACCGACCCTGAGAGTCAGAGGTCTAGCCTAGCGCTGCTCAAAGCAGGTGTCCACAGATGCTGTCAGTTTGTAAACTTTTGGCTACCAGTCTGCAGTAATTACAGAAATTGAGAAGAAGCATATGGAAACTTTTATGGCAATTGACAGAGCAGTTTTGTGCTTGCTGAATCTAAGAATTAAAATGTGACCGTACGTTTGTGCAACTTTACGGTTTATTTCATTTTTTCTAGGTGTCTCTTGTGTGTGTGTGTATTTCTCGAAAGTGCTGCTCTACAACTGATTGACAATAATGGACAAGTAGCGGTCCTTCACCTTAGATGAAGTCTGAGAAGCTCTGCTGCCTGAGTCTCTTCTCCAGAGATTCTGATGTAATTGGTCAAGGAAGCAATCCAGGCACTGGGTGGTTTCAGAGCCTCCCCCCAGGGAATTCTGACTGGGAGTAGGACTGCGAACCACTGCTGTTCCGGATCAGCAGCATCAGCATTACCTGGGCACTTGTTAGAAATGCAGACTCTCTGCTTCACCCCACACCTACTGGATCAGCAATTCTCTGGATGGGGCACAACAATCCTCCAGGCTGTTCTGATGCAGTCGACTACTGCCTTTGACTGAGTTCCTTAAGGTCAAGGTCTGGTCATCTCCCAACATTGCTCAGGGCCTAGCCCCGTAGGCACAGGCACACGTGTACTCATCTGGTGAACAGCTAGACCTGAAGCCCAAACATACCCTCCAAGGCCTGGAGCCTTTCCCCTCCCCAGCCCCACTCCTGCAGGCACACGAGGAGAGCAGAAATCTTTTCTCTTTACACCTGTAGAGAAGAAAGCCTCTCTCTCTCTCTTCTCCTTTTTCTCTGATGAGAAAGCCAGCATTGCCTATTTTTTACTTAATCATTACTTATTTATTCATTTATTCCATAATTTGTTGAACCAAGCGTTTTGATCTCTCTCTATACGTAAGTGCAGCGTGGGGGCTGGGAGAGTTGCAGGGAAGATGCAGATGAATGAGAGATTGGCAGGTGGGGTGGGGTGGGGTGGATGGGGCAGGGCACCTTCCTCGTCCTGGTTCTGGCCCGCCTCTCTGTGCACCCCGGGCAAGTCATGCTCCTGCTGGTATCTATAAAATGGGTGAAGTTCGGACTAGATGAACTCCGAGGGCCCTTCCAGCTCTAGTGACTTCGGCCGCTAAAGGACGGCAGATGGCTGACGGAGAGTACTGGGTCCATAGGCACACAGGCGGGAAATGAATGTACGATTTAATAAAGAATATGCAAATGAACAGATGAGCCAACAAAGAGACACGTGGATGAATGTGAAGGGGCAGGAGAGGTGGCGTGCGTGTGAGTGGTCCTGTGGCTTAAGCAATGGGGACATGTCAAGCCCTGCATCTCTGCTGTCCTGCACCCTGGTCCCCAGCATCATGGGCAGAGTGACCAGGACTTCCCAGCAGCCCGAGAAATCAGAGCACAGGAGAGGCTGGGCCAGGATCAACTCTATGAGGTTTCCTAGCCCTATTTCCTGTCTGGGCTGGAAGCTCCCTATGCAGCTTCCCAGGGGCTGGGCATCCAGCTTCTGCTGGGGCAACTCGTCCTCCTCAGCCACTCAGATCTCACCAGCCTTTGGGGGATCCCTCCTCCAGGCTGCTTTCCTTGACCGTTCCAGCCCACAGTGACCTCCCACCCCTGTGCTCCCCCAGTCCCAAGTCTGAGCCTCATACGCCAGTTCTTTTTATTTGTTTGTTTATTTATTTATATTTTCTATTTATTTTTTATTTTTATTTATTTATTTATTTATTTATTTATTTATTTATTATTATTTTTTTTTTTAGTGTTTATTTATTTTTGAGACAGAGAGACAAAGCATGAACGGGGGAGGGCCAGAGAGAGGGAGACACAGAATCTGAAATCTGAAACAGGCTCCAGGCTCTGAGCTGTTAGCACAGAGCCCGACGCGGGGCTTGAACTCACGGACCGCGAGATCATGACCTGGGCCGAAGTCGGCCGCTTAACCGACTGAGCCACCCGCAGGCGCCCCTCTATTTATTTTTTGTCTTTTAAAATTTTTATATTTTATTTTTAAATTTTATTTATTTGTTTGTTTATTTGTTTGTTTTATTTTTTAAATTTACATCCAAAGTAGTTAGCGTATAGTGCAACAATGATTTCAGTAGATTCCTTACTGTCCCTTACCCATTTAGCCCATCCCCCATCCCACAACCCCTCCAGGAACCCTCTGTTTGTTCTCCATATTTAAGAGTCTCTTCTGTTTTGTTGCCCTCCCTGTTTTTATATTATTCTTGCTTCCCTTCCTTTGCGTTCATCTGTTCTGTGTCTTAAAGTCCTCATATGAGTGAAGTCATATATTTGTCTTTCTCTGAATGACTAATTTCGCTTAGCATAATACCCTCCAGTTCCATCCACGTAGTTGCAAATGGCAAGATTTCATTCTTTTTGATTGGTGAGAAATACTCCATTGTATGTATATATGTACATATATATATATATATGTATATATATACACACACATATATGTATATGTATACATATATATATGTATACATATGTATACATATATATATATATATATATATATATATATATATATATATATATATATACTTCTTCTTTATCCATTCATCCATCGGTGCACATTTGGGCTCTTTCCATACTTTGGCTATTGTTGATAGTGCTGCTATAAACATTGGGGTGCATGTGTTCTTTTGAAACAGCACACCTGTATCCCTTGGATAAATACCTAGTAGTGCATTTGCTGGGTTGTAGGGTAGTCCTATGTTTAATTTTTTGAGGCACCTCCATACTGTTTTCCAGAGTGGCTGCACCAGCTTGCATCCCCACCCAACAATGCAAAAGAGATCCTCTTTCTCCACATCCTCGCCAACATCTGTAGTTGCCTGAGTTGTTCATGTTAGCCATTCTGACAGGTATAAGGTGGTATCTCATTGTGGTTTTGATTTGTATTTCCCTGATGATGAGTGGCGTGGAGCATTTTTTCATGTGTCAGTTGGCCATCTGGATGTCTTCTTTGGAGAAGTGTCTATTCATGTCTTTTGCCCATTTATTCACTGGATTATTTGTTTTTTGGGTGTTGAGTTTGATAAGTTCTTTATAGATTTTAGATATGAACCCTTTATCTGACATGTTGTTTGCAAATATTTTCTCCCATTCTGTCGGTTGTCCTTTAGTTTTGCTGATTGTTTCCTTTGCTGTGCAGAAGTTTTTTATTCTGATGACGTCCCAATAGTTCATTTTTGCTTTTGTTTCCCTTGCCTCCAGAGACGTGTTGAGTAAGTTGTTGCGGCCAAGGTCAAAGAGGTTTTTGCCTGCTTTCTCCTCGAGGATTTTGATGGCTTCCTGTCTTACATTGAGGTCTTTCATCCATTTTCAGTTTATTTTTGTGTACGGTGTAAGAAAGTGGTCCAGGTTCATTCTTCTGCATGTCGCTGTCCAGTTTTCCCAGCACCACTTGCTGAAGAGACTGTCTTTATTCCATTGGATATTCTTTCCCACTTTGTCAAAGATTAGTTGGTCATATGTTTGTGGGTCCATTTCTGGATTCTTTATTCTGTTCCATTGATCTTTGTGTCTGTTTTTGTGCCAGTACCATACTGTCTTGAGGATTACAGCTTTGTGGTACAGCTTGAAGTCCGGGATTGTGATGCCTCCTGCTTTGGTTTTCTTTTTCAAGATTGCTTTGGCTATTTGGGGTCTTTTCTGGTTCCATACAAATTGTAGGATTATTTGTTCTAGCTCTGTGAAGAATGCTGGTGTTAGTTTGATAGGGATTGTATTGAATATGTAGATTGCTTTGGGTAGTATCAACATTTTAACAATATTGTTCTTCTTATCAGGAGCATGGAATCTTTTCCCTTTTTTTTGTGTGTGTGTCTTCTTCAATTTCTTTCATAAGCTTTCTATAGTTTTCATTGTATAGATTTTTCACCTCTTTGGTTAGATTTATTCCTAGGTATTTTATGGTTTTTGGTGCAATTGTAAGTGGGATCAATTCCTTGATTTCTCTTTCTGTTGCTTCATTATTGGTGTATAGGAATGCAACCGATTTCTGTGCATTGATTTTATGTCCTGCAAGTTTGCTGAATTCATGGATCAGTTCTAGCAATTTTTTGGTGGAATATTTTGGGTTTTCTGTATAGAGTATCATGTCATCTGCAACGAGTGAAAGTTTGACCTCCTGGCCAATTTGGATGCCTTTTATTTCTTTGTGTTGTCTGATTGCAGAGGCTAAGACTTCCAATACTATGTTGAATAACAGTGGTGAGAGTGGACATCCCTGTCTTGTTCCTGACCTTAGAGGGAAAGCTCTCAGTTTTCCCCCTTGAGGATGATATTAGCATTGAGTCTTTCATGGCTTCTATGATCTTGAGGCATGATCCTTCTATCCCTACTTTCTTGAGGGTTTTTATCAAGAAAGGATGCTGTATTTTGTCAAATGCTTTCTCTGCATCTCTTGAGAGGATCATATGGTTCTTGTCCTTTCTTTTATCGATGTGATGAATCACACTGATTGTTTTGTGGATATTGAACCAGCCCTACGTCCCAAGTATAAATCCCACTTGGTCGTGGTGAATAATTTTTTTAATGTATTGTTGGATCTGGTTGGCTAATATCTTGTTGAGGATTTTTGCATCCATGTTCATCAGGGAAATTGGTCTACAGTTCTTTTTAGTGGGGTCTCGGTCTGGTTTTGGAATCAAGGTAACGCTGGCTTCAGAGAAAGAGTTTGGAAGTTTTCCTTCCGTTTCTATTTTTTGGAGCAGCTTCAAGAGAATAGGTGTTAACTCTTTTTTAAATGCTTGGTAGAATTTCCCTGGAAAGCCATCTGGCCCTGGACTCTTGTTTTTTGGGAGACTTTTGATTACTAATTCGATTTCTTTACTGGTTATGGGTCTGTTTCTGTTTCTTCCTGTTCCAGTTTTGGTAGTGTGTATGTTTCTAGGAATTTGTCCATTTCTTTCAGATTGCCCATTTTATTGGCATATAATTGATCATAATATTCTCTTATTATTGTTTGTATTTCTGCTGTGTTGGTTGTGATCTCTCCCTTTCATTCTTGATTTTATTTATTTAGGTCTTTTCCTTTTTTTTTTTTTTTTTATCAACCTGGTTAGTGGTTTATCAATTTTGTTAATTCTTTCAAACCAGCTTCTGGTTTCATTGATCTGTTCTACTGTTTTTTTGGTTTCAAAAGCACTAATTTCTGCTCTAATCTTTATTATTACCTGTCTTCTGCTGCTTTAGGGTTTTATTTGCTGTTCTTTTCCCAGCTCTTTAAGGAGTAAGGTTAAGTTGTGTATCTGAGATCTTTCTTCCTTCTTTAGGAAGGCTTGGATTGCTATATACTTTCCTCGTATGACTGCCTTTCCTGTGTCCCAGAGGTTTTGGGTTGTGGTGTTATCATTTTCATTGGCTTCCATGAGATTTTAATTTCCTCTTTAACTTCTTGGTTCGCCCATTCATTCTTTAGTAGGATGTGCTTTAGTCTCTGAGTATTTGTTACCTTTCCAAATTTTTTCTTGTGGTTGATTTCGAGTTTCATAGTGTTGTGGTCTGAAAATATGCACGATATGATCTCGATCTTTTTGTACTTGCTGAGGGCTGATTTGTGTCCCAGCATGTGGTCTATTCTGGAGAATGTTCCATGTGCACTGGAGAAGAATGTATATTCCACTGCTTTAGGATGAAATATATGTTAAGTCCATATATGTTATATGTTAAGTCCATATAATATATGTTAAATCTGAATATATCTGTTAAGTCCATCTGGTCCAGTGTGTCATTCAAAGCCATTGTTTCCTTGTTGATTTTTTTTTTTACCTTGTTGATTTTTTGGTTAGATGATCTGTCCATTGCTGTGAGTGGGGTGTTGAAGTCCCCTATTATTATGGTATTACTATCAATTAGTTTCTTTATGTTTGTGATTAATTGATTTATATATTTGGGCACTCCCACATTTGGCGCATAAATGTTCACAATTGTTAGGTCTTCTTGGTGGATAGACCCCTTAATTATGATATAATGTCCTTCTTCATCTTTTGATACAGTCTTTATTTTAAAGTGTAGATTGTCTGATATAACTATGGCTACTCTGTCTTTCTTTTGTTGACCATTAGCATGATGGTTCTCCATCCCTTTACTTTCAATCTGAAGGTGTCCTTAGGTCTAAAGTGGGTCTCTTGTAAACAGCATATAGATGGATCTTGTTTTCTTATCCATTCTGTTACCCTATGTCTTTTGACTGGAGCACTTAGTCCATTGACGTTTAGAGTGAGTACTGAAAGATACTCACTCTATTTTTTGCCATATGTTGCTTGTAGAGTTGGAGTTTCTGGAGGTGTTCTCGGTCCTTTCTAGTCTTTGTTGCTTTTGGTGTTTATTTATTTATTTATTTTTCATCTTTTCTCCCATCAGAGAGTCCCCCTTAAAATTTCTTGCAGGGCTGGTTTAGTGGTCACAAACTCCTTTAAGTTTTGTCTGGAAAACTTTTTATCTCTCCTATTTTGAATGACAGTCTTGCTGGATAAAGAATTCTTGGCTGCATATTTTTCTCATTCAGCACATTGAATATATCCCACCACTCCCTTCTGGCCTGCCAAGTTTCTGTGGATAGGTCTGCTGCAAACCTGATCTGTCTTCCCTTGTAGGTGAAGGACTTTTTTCCCCTTGCTGCTTTCACGATTCTCTCTTTGTCTGAGTATTTTGTGAATTTGACTATGATATGCCTGTTGATGGTTGGTTTTTGTTGAATCTAATGGGAGTCCTCTGTGCTTCCTGGATTTTGATATCTGTGTCTTTCCCCAGATTAGGAATATTTTCCCCTAAGATTTGCTCACATAACCCTTCTACCCCTATTTCTCTCTCTTCCTCTTCTGGGACCCCTATGATTCTGATGTTGTTCCTTTTTAATGAGTCACTGATTTCTCTAATTCTTAAATCATGCTCTTTTGCCTTAATCTCCCTCTTTTTTCCTGCTTCATTATTCTCCATAAGTTTGTCCTCTATATCTCTGAGTTGCTGCTCTGCCTCATCCATCCTTACTCCTGTGGCATCTATTTGAGATTGCAGCTCAGTTATAACATGTTTTAATTTCATGTTGACTAGCTTTTACTTCTTTTATCTCTGCAGAAAGGGATTCTAATCTATTTTCGACTCCAGCTAGTATTCTTATTATTGTGATTCTAAATTCTGGTTCAGACATCTTGCTTGTGTCTGTGTTGGTTAAATCCCTGACTGTCATTTCTTCACACTCTTTGTTTTGGGGTGAATTCCTTCGTTTTGTCATTTTGAAGGGAGAAAAGGAATTAATGAGGTAGAAAAATTAAAATTAAAAAATATTAAAATTTAAAACATTAAAATTTAAAAATATTAAAATTAAAAAATTAAAAACACATACACACAAATCGAATAAATGATGTTAGATTCTAGGTGTGCTTTGGTCTGGGTGTTGAAAGGGGCTTGATGGATTAGAGAAAAAAGGGGAAAGAAAAAAAGATAAAAAAAGGAAATCGTTTGAAAATTTGAAAAAAATGAATACACTGAAGTAGACTAAAATGAAATGATGGAAGTAAAATAGAATTTGAAAAAATTTACACAAAAGTAAAAAATATAGTAGAAAAAAATTAAAGAAAAATATTTTAAATAAAATTTGAAAATAACAATGAATTTTTTCTTTCTATATTCAAGAAAAAGAAAAGACATGAAAAAGAAAAAAGAAAAGAAAAGAGATAAAATTGAATAGATGGACTGGCAAATAGACTGATAAATGACTGAAATTACTTCGTTTTCCCCTATAAGTCAAACTATGAAGCACTTTATAGTCCATAAACTAAGCAGGCGGAGAGACTTGTGTTTCTGAAGAGCGAGGTTGGTCCAGCTGGGTGAGGCTCTGTTTGTGTAATGGCTCAGCGTAATGGCTCTGTTCTCCACTAGATGGCGCTGCTAGCCTACTGGGGTAGATCGTTGTGGCGCTTGTTGGTGCATATGCGCATGCGTGGGAGCAGTGACAATGGCGTCACCCAGCTACCCAGTCTCTAGTGTCGGAACTGTGTTCTCCCAGATCAGCAATCGTGCACCCATCCTTTGTCTCTGGCTTCATCCACTCCCCGCTTTTACACAGTCCGTGACCAAGCCCCAGGCAGCACCTCCCTCCTGAGTTTTGTCTCCGATGTGGCTGTTTTTCCCGACCCCTTACTTCTGAGGGACTATGGCTTTGACCTGTTATGCCCCTCTACAGAGGGTCTCACTGAGCAATGGCCGTGTGCCGGCCGCACCCAGGAATGTTTGCGGGTCTGTGCTGCTGCCGATGTCCTGAGACTGTGGCCGGGTGCCAGCCCGCCCCAGAAAAAGTTCGTGAAACAGTGTAGCAGCAGCGTTTCGGGGATTATGGAAAATCACAACACACGTCTGGCACCAGGCTTCACCCACAACGACCCTGTTCCAGCACCAGCAAATGTGGTTGTTCTCTGGGGTCTGCTGGGACCCGGTGGCCACAGTCTCCGCCAGATGTCCTCCCAGCAAGGGAACCGCCTGTCCCGTGTGGCCCGAGGACCGCCCGGACCCCACTCTGCTCCTGGGGATTCGCCCTTCCCACCAGAGCACCGCCAGGTATGGAGCTGCGGCGTTTCAGACTCTGCCCTCCCTGTTTACAGTCTTAATGGAATTTAAACCCTCTCCTTTCTCCCTTTTTAGTTCAGTCCCTGCGGCTGTTTCCACTTTTCCACTTTCTCTCCAGATGCTTTTGGATGGGGAGGGTGCTTTTCCCAAACATCCCCCCCGCATCTCTGTCCTCTCTCTGCAAGCAAAATCAGCTCCCTGTCCTCCGCGGCTTCTCTCTCCCCCAGCTCACCTCTATGCACCGCGTACCTGCCGAATTCTGTGTTTCAGGTTGTGCAGATTGTTGTGTAAATCCTGTGATCAGTTTTCTAGGTGTGCAGGATGGTTTAATGTTGGTCTGGCTGTATTTCATGGGCGCGAGACACACACAAAACTTCCATGGTGTTCTGCCATCTTGGCTCCTCCTCCCTCATACTCCAGTTCTTTCTTCAGCCTGGATCCCGGCAACTGCCCCCAATAACCTAGAAGCACCCATAAGTATTCATAAATGCTTACTTTGAGAACTGTGTTCAGAGGCATCTGGGTGGCTCAGCCGATTAAGCATCTGACTCTTGATTTTAGTTCAGATCCTGATCTCACAGTTTGTGAGATTGAACCCCACATCTGGCTCTGTGCTGACAGCCAGGAGTCTTCTCTCTCACTCTCTCTCTCTCTCTCTCTCAAAATAAATAAACTTAAAAAAAGTTATGTTTAAAAACATAATATGCACAAATACGTTATCATTGTTAAAAAAATAAAAGTAAGACAAACATTTCCTCTGATGCTCCCAATACCATCAGTCTCCCCAAATACTTTTTATGCTTGCAGAGTTCCTTTCCATGCCTTAAACTTTTGCTTTTCCAGTAAGTTTTTGTATTTCTATTTTTCATGAGCTTGTTTACACAGATTCCATACTGGAAAGATGCCCTTTCACTTGACAATACGTCTTAGAGACCTTTCAGCGCCAGCCCTTCTGTGCTATGTGTCACATATGTGTGTCATCTATGTGTATCATCTATGTTATGGCATGAATGTGGCCTGGAATACCACTTACGGCAATGGCTGCCTCGTGTACCAGAGCAAGGATACACTGCTCTTGTCAATGGAGGTGCAGTACGTTTCCAGAATTCCACAGTTACTGACGATGCTGCAGAGAACACTTTTGCACATGCTTGTTTGTCTAACATGTGCAAGTATTTCCCTGGGGTACAAACTCAGAAGTGGGATTACCAAATCGGAAGATTCGGACATTTTGTATTTTAATATATGCCGCTAAACTGCCTTGCAGATTGCTTGCTTCTCAGCACCCGAGACCCTTGATATGCCCCACTCCTGTCTGTAGCAGCTATGATCAATCTTGATTTTGCCAACCTGATAAACAGGAGGGTGAATCTCATTCTTGCTTTAATTTGCATTTCCCTGATTATTCATGAGGCTGAGTATATTTTCATATGGTTATGGACCATTTGTAGAGGAAATGCTCATTGAATGAATTAGGTGCTTCGTAAAGGTACTGCTAAAGGAGGAGAAGAGTAAGGGGCATGGTTCAAGGAAGATTTTTCTGTAAGGTTCCAGATTGCTGGGCTGGTCCAGGAGCAGTACTCATGGGACCTGGGTGGGGTGTAGGGTGAGGAAGGCGGTTCTGACACTTAGGACAATAGAGTCATACAGCCAATCAGAGACAAGGCTGGGACGTGAACTCAGGGCCTCCTGAGCTCATGGGGTCTCACCCTAACTGTGTGTCTCTCACTATCAGAATCGTTGCTATCCAAACTCAGGAACCCAATAGTTGGGAGTAGTAAGGATTATAGTTTTTAGCTGCAATTTGTTTCAGTGATCTATTATTGAAGTGTAATGGTTAGAACAACAACAACATTTGTTTTCCCAGGCTTCTGCAATTTGGGGAGGGCTCAATGGGGGACAGCTCGGTTGTCAATAGCCAGCTCTATGAGTTGTCTGCTGGGGCTGGAACGTTCAAGAAGGCTTCTTCATTCACATGTCTGGAGGCTGGCCTGGGCTGGGCTGGGCATCTTTCTGGGGGCCTCTCCAAGTGGCTTAGCTCAGGCTTCCTCACAGCACCGTGGCTTCTGGGAAGTGACAGTTTTTACCTGGCAGCTGGCTGCCCCCAGAATGCAAAAGTGGAAGCTGTCAGATCTTCTTAATGCTGGTGCCTGGAAGCCCCAGAGTTTTATTGACCCCTCATGCCATTGACTAAACCAGTCAGGGGGCCAGGAGGAGAAACAGACATCACCCCTTGGATGGGGGCATGGCCAGGCCCCACTGCAAGAGTAAATGGGCTGGGAGAGATGGTTGTGGTCTCTCGAAACACAATCTGCCACACAATTGAAATTGTCTCAAACCAGATTGAGGAAAGGAGAATGGATTATAAGCAGAGATCTTAGACGGGTGTCTCAGAGAGCCCAAGGCCAGGACGTGCGTCAGAGGGAAGGTCTGGATTGGGAGAACCATCTAAAACTTAGGCTGCATCCCTCTGACCTCCCCAGGGCACCATAGTTTCCCCAGCACACCTACTTTCTCTGTTTGTCCGTGTTCATAGACTCCGTGAGGCTGCTCCAGGAAAGCACCCTCAGCCTCCCACTTCAACTACCCCCAGTTTTGGTGGATCCCAGTTGCAAACTCCAGAGTGTCAGGGCAGGCCAGCCTCAGGCAGGTTTTCCCCAGATGTGGAAAATGGGACTCAGAGACTTAGAAGGTATGGCCCAACACTGGTAAGTGGCAGAGCCAGGTCCTGAACCTGGAATGTCCATCTGACTCGAGAGCCAAAGCTCATTCCAGCTGCCCTTGAACGTTCATTTGTCCACCCCCAGTGCCGGTGCCCCTTGCCAAACTCTGACCTGTGGGAGCTGAGTGAGGCTGGATCCAACAGCCAAGCCTCTTCCTGATCAGCGGCCTCCTCTGGTTCCTGCTTGGAGGGGGTAGCATTGTGCCATGCAGGGTGGATGGGGGGGCTGCTTAGAGGTGTAATTCACCTAGAGTGAAGGGCTTCAATCACCCCAGTGGGTTTTCTGCCTTCCCACCTGAGCTCCAGCGTGGGCTGAGAATGTATAGTTTTTGAGGCAAGGTGCAGAACGGGCCGGGCAGTAATGTTCACTTCTGAGCCTTCTTTGTGAGGGCAATCCATCCTTCCGGCAGCTCTGATGAGAAGGCTCATTATATCTCCCTGGGGTCTGGCTGCCTGGCTGGGATGGGACTCCCCAGGGCTGCCTCTGACCTACACCCTCTCCTATAGTCTAGGCAAAAACCTGATTTGTGGCCCCAGGGTCAACTGCACCACTTTCCCGGCCCTGCCCAGGGGCTGGCGTGTTAGGGGACCTCTGTGCCTTCTTCCTCTTCTCTGCAGGGCCTTGGCTGATATCAGCCCACAGCTTGGAATGCCCCCCTCCCCTGCTCGACCTGAGTGTATCCTCCCCACCCTCCAAGGTGTGGTGCAAAGGCCATCTCCTTCACGATGTCTCCTCTAGGTCCCTGAGAAGCATTTCTACCTCCATTTGGACATCTGTCTCCCTTCAACTTGGATCACTGGACTTTGGGGCACAGGATATAAGGCTTGGCATATGCTCATAACACATTACTTTCTTATTCAACAACTGTTCATTGAGTGCCTACTATGTGCCAGGGCACTAGGGTAGCGCTGGGGAACAGAAGGGGTGAAAATCACTGCCCTCATGGGTCTGAGATTCTGTTGTGGGGGGCAGATGATAAACAAGTTGATCCATTCAAGCACATAGTAAGTCACGAGGAGGTAGGTGCTATGGGGTGAAATGAAGCAGGGGAGGGAGATTGGAGTGCTCCTGGATGGGGTAGGATGGTACAGTTTTAAAAGGGGTGAGGGAAGGACTCACTGAGAAGGAGACATTTGAGCAGACGTGAAGCAGGTGAGGGAGTGAGCTATGGAGCTTTTGGGGAAAGAGCCTGGCAGAGAACAGGTGCCAAGGACCTGGGGCAGGAGCGTATCTGGCATGTCTGAGACACAATGCAACAAGTGCATTTTGATCAGGGGGGAGACAGGTAGAAGATGGGGCCAGTGAAGAAACCAGGCAAGGTCAGGTGAAGTCCTACGGGCTATCAAAAGGCCATTGGCTTTCACACTGAGATGGGGCTACTGAAGGGTGTCATTATTATCTTACTATTATTAATAAAAGTGCATGACAAGTGACCATGAAATTAACAGCATATAATAACTAGTGCTATTATTTAGTTCTTCCTATGTGCCAAACACTGTGCTAGTACTTCACATAAATGACCCCATTTAATCCTTGTGATCACCCCGTGAGTTGGTACTCTCATTATCTGCATTTTACAAATGAGAAAACTGAGGCTCGGGAAGCTGTAATACATTTCCCAACATCACACAGCTAGCAAGTCATAGAACAGATATGTCAATTCAGGCTGACTCCTGAGCCATACTTGGGACTACTTCTTACATTACCTTAAATTCCGTATTCACGGAATCCCTCCTAGCTCTCATGCGGTTCTGGTCAGTTTCAAGATGAGAGGATATAGTCATGCCCTGATCTTACTCTTTTAGATGAATGCCCATCACCCACCCATCTACTCATCCATCCGTCCATCCATCCATCCATCCATCTGTCCATTCATCCATCTGGCCATCCATCTGTCCATCCACCCTTCTCTGCTTCCCTCCCTTCTGTCTATTTACCCATCCACTCATTCACCCATTCAGCATTCATTGAGGCTTCCTATGAATCTAGGCCATGCTAGACCAGGGTCCTCAGCTGTTTCCTGTTGACATTTTCTTTTTTTTTTTATGTTTATTTTATGTTATTATGTATATTTATTTTACGTTTATGTTTATTTTGAGAGAGAGTAAGCAGGGTAGGGGCAGAAAGAGACACACACACAGAATCTGAAGCAGGCTCCAGACTCTGAGCTGTCTGCACAGAGCCTGATGCAGGGCTCAAACTCACGAGCCGCGAGATCATGACTTGAGCCCAAGTTGGGCGCTTAACCGACTGAGCCCCCCAGGCGCCCCTGCACTTTCTTATTCAGTGGAGAAAGGCAGCAGGAATTGGAAGGGAGCCTCAGATTTCACCCAGCTCTATCCTAACCAGCCCTGTGACCTCTCTGAGCTTGATTTCTCTGCCTGGTTCCAGAGGGGCTTAGCCTGTGCTTGGCAGCCCACTCCTGGCTGTTGTATGCGCTCTTCTGTGGCAGGTGAGCTGTCCCCATGCTGCTTCTGCTGCCTGCAAGTGGGTGTGGGGAGGACACGTGTTGCGTATTTGGTTCAGGAGGCCCAGGTTGGGGGTGGCCTTTTTGTTGTACTCAACAAAGAGCTTTGTGTTCTGCCCTTTGCGTGGGGTGCCATGAGCCTGTTCCCTGCCACCTTCACTTTGAGTGAGCCCTGGGTGGGACCACCATCCCAGGGCCATAGAAACCAGGCTCATTTCCACCCCCTCCCCCGTCCCCATTCCTGCTGCAGGAGGCTGCCCACCTAGGCAGAGATGGGACCCTGGAGCAGCAAGGGGCTTCCTTTAGCCAAAGTGGGGGTCCCACCTACTGGGGACAGAATGATGGATTTGTGGAGAATGGCCTGATCCCACAGCCTGGCTCACTGCCCCGTCCTGCCCTTCAAAACTCTGCTCACATTTAACCTTCATGGAAACTCCTATATGAGACAGCCAGAGGGTAACGAAGGATTATGCCCACACCGTTAGGAACTGAGTGTGTTCCCCCCAAATTCATATGTGAATGCTCTAACTCATGTGATGGTATTAGGTGTGGGGGGGGGGGGTTGGGAAGGGATCCCCGTCATGGGGTTAGTGTCCTATGGCTGTGGAGGACAATACATTTGGGACTTGAGAAGGTTTCTCAGCTATACAAAAGCAGGGCTCAGCCTGGTTTCTGCTGATATTTTTAGGTTGCATAATGTAATTCTACCTTGAATTTGCATTGCCGATTTTTTTTTTCTTTTCGAAGCGCTGTCACATCAACCCCTTCAATGCCAGTACCTCCTGCCACAGTGTAGATCAGTCATAAGGCGTCTTCCCATTCCCCTAAAGCAAACTGAGGCTTCCTGAGTCCACCCAGCAGGTCCCAGGAGCTCGAGACCCGCTGAGAGCCCATGCTGACAGCTCCCACCTCTGACAGAAACATGACTCAGTGATGAACAGAGGCTTCATTATCCCCGATCCTCAACTGTGTGGACAGTGCTCTGGGTCCCAGTGTGAGAGCAGAGGGTGGAGAGAGCCTAGACTCTGGAAGGGAAGACACCCGCCCCCCTACTCCCAGGACTACACCTGGAGCATAACCACCCTCTGATCCACAGCATCTTCAAGGACCTGGCAGCTTCCAGGCAGCCTGGGGGGCTGGAGTCATGCAAATTGCTGGATTTGGTTTTAATTTATTTGCAGATGAATATCCCTCCCCGGAGGCAGGAGGAGGGGGAGTGAACAGTCTCTTTTTAATTATTCTGGGCGTTATTTATAAAGCCCTCTGAGCTGAGGGCATGCTTGAGTGTGATTCTGGTCTCCAGTGAGGCTCCTCCCGACTGTTCTTCCAATAACACACCCAAGAAATTGTCCAGGGTGCAGGAGGAGCCTGACGGCTTCTTTCTCTGCTGCTTCCCCAGCCCCGTCTCTTTGCATCCCCTGGCTTGGCGCCTCTGCTCACGGGGCTTTGGAAAGCACTGCTGAGCCCAGTCCTAAGCACCAGCACGGGTGGTGCTGGGGCTGGAACCAGATGCCCAGGCAGAGGCGTGAGGTCCCCAGGGAGCTGCTTTCACACTCACCTCCTTACGTGGGCCTTGAAGGTTAAGTCTGATCATGTTCCTCCTCTGCTCAAGTGCCTCCAATGACTTCTACCTTGCTCAGAGTGAGAGCCTGGGCCTTACCGTGGCCCGCAAGGCTCTCCACACACATAGGCATGCGTGTGCATGCACATGCATGCACATGGGCCCACACGGACAACACAAGTGCCACTGACAGACACACCTGCCGGCACACGTGTCCCCTGTGTGCATGCACCCGGATCCTTGCGTGAACCACACACACACGTGCCTGAAGACTTGCACGTCCCGTGCCCCCCCACCACATGCCTGCATGAACAACAAACACACACATGCACATACACACCGTTCCTGGAACTTGCCAGGCAAGTTTCCTTAGGCTGGTACACATGGCCCAGGTGTTTGCCCTTGCAGGCAGGAGAGCTGCCTGGCCTGGAACATTCCTCCACCTCTCCTCTTCCACCTGCCCTGGGGGACCAGGCTGAAGCCCCAGGCTTGCCCCCCCCCCCCCCCCCCCCCGCTTCTGCCTGCACGGCTCCTCTTCCCTCTGTACACCATGTGCCAAATCCTCACGACAGGCTCTGCTCCAGGGGACTGGGCAGAAGACACGCTATTTAGAATCGCAATCCCCATCGCTCACCTACATCCTCTCCATTCTTTGCTGGACTCTCTGCTTTATTGTTCCTATCTGGCAGCCTTCTAATATAGAATTTTAGTTGTTTCTCTTGTTTTCTGCTTTTTTTTTTTCCTACAAACTTAGAAGGTAAAGTCCTACTTAGAAGGCAGGGATTTTATCGGTTTTGTTCTCTCTGTTCACTGCCTACAAATAATAGGTGCTCAATAAACAGCTATTGAGTGAATGAACACGTGGAATAGGTATCACTGTATCTGTGAGGGCTGTGGGCAGTCAGAGGAAGGTGTTCCTGCCTAGGGCTGGGCCCAGGGATGGCTTCTGGAGTGGACGAGCTCTTTTGCCAATGGCATTACTGTCTCCCCCACCCCTTCCCAGTCCTTCCTCAGACCTAGGGCAATCCCGGACAGGAGAGCCACCCCTCAGCCAGGTCTCCCTGGCTCCACACCTCCAAGCATTTCATCCTCACACAACCCAAGGGGAAGATTTTATGATCACCCACACTTTATAGATGCAGAACCCAAAAGCTCACTCATGGCGCCTGTAGAGCAGAGCTGGGATTCAAATGCAGATCTGTCTGTCTGTCTGTGGAGTTATGCAGACTCTGGAAACTGCCTTCCTGGCCCCTGTGCCCTGGTGTACAGAGCATCCTCTGGGCACCGAGCACCTGAGTCACCTGCCTCACCATCCCCCCCACCCCCATCCCGCTTTGTAGGTGTGATGGCACAGTGAGGGTAGAGTGCCAGCCTGCCACTCACTTACTGTGTGGCCCTAGGCAGGTTACTTAACTTCTCTGAGCCTCAGCTCCCACATCTATAAAATGGGGCTACTTTGAATCACTGGGTGGTTGTTTACCGAGCACTTAGTACGTGCCAGGTGTTGGGGATAGACACAGTTTGTGGTGCGTGTGGACGAATGGGGAAGGCTGATGTGGAGCAAATAATTCTAGATACCTAAAGAATCACTGGGGCTTAACAGAGCTCCTCACACAGCCTTGTTTGTGAATGGCACGGCTGAGGGGGGAGGTGAGCCCACCTCTGCATGCAGACCTCAGTGTGAGTTAGGCGCCTTCTCCCTCGTAAATCTGCCCCTTGAAACAGTGGAGCTAAGAGGTGCATGAAAGAAGGAGCAGAGAACCAGCTGTAGAACGAGGAACCCCCATGCAGCAAATAGGGGGCTGGGGAGAGCTCCAGGGGGACAGCTGCTCCAGCCCAACTGGACACTGGATAGCCTGCCTCTGACGCCCCGTTTCGGACCAAGTCCAGATGCCTTTGTTTTCTGGCTTCGGGCCTATAGCCTTAATGCTTTGGTGTGAAGGGGGAAACTGAGTCAAGGAAAGAACCTATGACCTAATGAGGGTACCCGGCCCTCCTGCCCACCTCTGCACTTGCCCCCTCTCCTGCCCCGAGCCTTGGAAGAGAGCGAAGGCTTCCTCCGTGTGGGAGAAGCACTGAGATGGGCAGAAGGCCTGGGGTCCTCAGAGGTGCGCTGTGCAACACCGGTCTCATATTCCCTGCATATCAGGGAAGGCATGACCTGCCCAAGCTGATGTGCTGTGCAGCCAGCCTGGGATCCAGGGCACATAGTTAGCGCCGAGCATCGAGCCCTTTCTGGGAGCCCCAGTTTTCCCATTCATCAATCGGGTGGTTGACTCCACGGTCTTCAGGAGTTCTCCCGGCGCTGGGGCTCCCCTTTCCTGCCAGCTCTGGGGAAGGGCGGACAGTGGGCGGGCTCCATCCATGGTACCCCTCTCTCAGCCACTCTGGGGTTGCTGGCACACCTTTCCACTCCCCACCGCCATGGCCATGCAAGAGCGAGGGGGTTTATCCGGCTGTCTGAAAGCCAGACGGCTGGCTCTCTTAATGGGCTTCCAGAAGTTTTCCGCAGTAGAAAAGAGTTCCTTTCTCTGCGGTATTGAAGGAAAAACAAGCAGTTATGCCTTTTGGGGTCTAAAATGGGCACCATAACTCGAGGGGAGTGGCAGACTGGTATTTTGCCGGCCAGCAGAAATGACAGCTGACACCTGTCTCAGATCCAGAAGTTATCATTACAAAGAAAAACACCCTGCTTTCTTTCCAGTGCGTTGGGTAGTCTAACAGCAGTGGGAAATGGATTTCTCACTTAATTACAGATGTGCACTCGCTCTGCCTGCAGCCCCACGGGCCTTGTAGGGGCTCAGCTGGGCTGGCCTCTCCAGCAGCAGGAGCAGCCGCGGTTAGTATTTCCAGGCCACGTGTCCTCCTGGAAGGCCCCACGTCCCGCTTCCCGCTTCCCGCGTGTCTTGCCTCCCCACCCAGGCTCAGGCTAATGGCTGTCACCTCCACCGGAAAGTCCTCCACGTTCCCAAGAACATGTCCCTCGCTTCTCCACAGCCACAGAGAAGCATCTCACCCTCCTTTGCTCCTGGCCCTCCCCTGCCCAAGGAAGAGGCGCCAAGAGTCCTGACACGAGGGCCCCTGTGGTTCAGACCCATCGTGCTTCTCCAGTCTCTATCTGCCGAGCCTGTGTGCACCAGCTGCCCAGCCTTCCTGGTGCAGGCTCGTGGCAACAGCCCACTTCCCACTGCCTTCGACCACACCGGTCCCTCTGCAGGGACTATCAGCCCCTCCCCCTGCCCCTCTAAGCCCACAGCGGCTGCAGGAGCCTTCACTGAGGATCCCAGTGTGTCACACCCTGACCCTTGGCCTGAGTGGCTGCTCTCCGTCAGAATAAAGGGAAGCCCGGAAGTTACTTCTCTAGACCAGCTTCCCTCCGTGTGCTGGGCTGCAGGACTCCCTCTTCAGCATCCTGTGGGAGCTCTCAGACTCTTGCTTGCACACCCCACAGTGATGGAGAACTCATTCTCTCCCTTCCACATGTATGCACCCACTCACCCACCAGTCTCCCCCGTGGATGACTGCTATCCTTCCATCACCTGCCCCCATGGGAGACTCCTGCCATCTAAGTCCCTCTTGCCCTCTCAGGCATTCCGACCACTGCAGGAGAGCAAGCTGGGCATGACATGACAGCCATGTCAGGGGGTTCTGAGTGGACCTCCGCTCCAGTCGTGCAATGTGGTCTGGGCTGCCCCAACTTGCCCTGAGCTGGCCCTCTGAGGTGGAGCTCAAGACCCACCAGCAGATGGAGAGATTCACTCAGCATGTCTTTTTTAAATTTTATTTGTTTGTTTGTTTATTTATTTACTTATTTATTTTTATTTTAGAGAGAGAAAGAGTGTGAGCAGGGGAGGGGGCATGCTTAGCATGCAGCCCTAAACGGGGCCCGATCCCATGACCCTGGGATCATGACCTGAGCTGAGATCAAGAGTCAGAGGCTTAACTGACTGAGCCACCCAGGGGCCCCTCACTCAGCATGTCTTGAAGAGCCCACCCACCATCATCCAGGTGTATGGGGAGGGCAGGGCTTTAGAGCCCATCTGCACCCAGGCTCCCGCTCTCCTCAGAAGAATCTGAAAGCTCGACCAGGTTCTTACCACAAAGGTCAAATTGGGGCCAGCCTTAAGTACCCCTGTCTTCTAGAAGTTCCTAGAATCCTCAGCTTCTGTAGACCTGCAGGTTGGATTCTAAGACTCTAGTCAAGTATTCCATGAACACATATTCCATGAATACACTTCCAGGTTCAATAATTCCCAGAGCAAAGAACCATTGTTCTTTGGTGTTTGGCAAGTGGGGTGGAGGCAGGGTGCTGGGCCACCTCCCATACGCTGTGTGTTTCCCTGACAGATGGTGATGGCCACAGCGAGGCTGTGACCAGGGACGCTGTTGAAGCAGGAGCCGGGAGCTGCCTGCATGGTGCTGGCCACCACATCCGTACCCTGACGGGCCCATCTTGTCTGTCCAACCAGATGTCCTGCCTCTGTGTTCTCTCCCATTGTCTCACCAGGACCCCCACCCCCATACTTTCCTCCTTCTTTGTCACTCTGTCATTCTGGAAACCTCCGCCAGGGTCAAGCATCTGTCCTCTCCCCTGGCCTTCAGAGGGACACCCTCCATCCCCACTGACCTCCTCAGGGCTCACCAAGTCCCCACTGACCTCCTCAGGGGCCTCACAGCTCTGAGGGTGGGAGCCCATGCTCCGGCCCTACCTCTGACGGAGCCACTGCACAACCCCTGGATGCCCAGCAGGGTGGGGCTCCTCCTCTGTGTTCACTGGACGTGTTCTGGATTAAAGAGCAAGGAGTCCTAACAATAGCCAATGCTTCCTAGCACTCACTGTGGGCCAGGAGCAGTGCTGAGTATTTACCATATATGAACTCATTTCGTCTCCACCACCATCCTCATTATAGATAACAAAACAGAGGCAGAGAGAGCTGAAGTAACTCACCTAGGTTCGTATACCTGAGTGTCAGGGTCAAGCTGGAAACCCAGCCAGTGATGCCTTTGATCTCTACTCTCTACTGCCCCCTGTGCTGTAACGATGGAAAGGACTGTTGAGGTCTGGGGTCTCCAGGGATGCTTCCTGGAGCAGGGGCCCTGTGACCGGGAACAATTTGCTGGTGACACAATGGCTAGTTAAGGATCACGCTCATTGTGCGGATTCCCATGTTGTTACTGCCATGTACAGAAGTACTTAAGACCTGTCCCCGACTCGGTGAAGCTCACGGGCTTGTGGGCGAACAAGTCAACATGTCAGCAGGGCCTTTCCAAGCCATGTAGCGCCATGTGGGTGGTAAAGGGGGAAGGGAAGACGGCTCCAGGTGGAGCTGATAGACTACCTGGGTTTAGAAGGAAGGGGAGGATCTATCAAGTGTGGCCACAGCCAAGGCCAAGGGCATGAACCGTAGTGCAAGCAGTAATGCAAAGATCCTGTGGCAGGAAGGGCTGAGGTTTGGGGAACGGTAACGTCAGCGTGGCTGGAGTGTTTGGGGCACACGTGTGGGGTGACCCCTGAGGAAGTTTGGAGGAATCCCTGTTATCTGCCTGTCTGTGGTGCAGGGCAGAAGTGGAGGTCCCTTTCTTTCCTGAATTCCAGCCTCCTTACCTAAAGCTTGCATTTTCCTTTCCTGAATCTCCTGATTTCCTGCCATTTTAAACTCTGATTGCCTCCAGGAAGACAGAATCTGTTCTTTGTGGATGCCAAGGCCAAGAGGGGGGTAGCCACCTCCACAGGAGGTTTTGGGAGGGATGGGCTAGCTCTCTGTTGGAGAACCAGCTCAGGGCCCAGCACATGGGGCATGCCTCCAGAGCCAGGAGCGTGAGGAACAGAGCAGCACTCAGGCAGCTGAGCCTGGTCTGGGAGAAGCGTTCATGGGAAGGGCTGTCCTTGAAGTTCTGGCTCCAGCTCAGGGTGAGATGAGTCTCTAGTTTGGAGGGGATGGGGCCTGGGGTGGGGAGCAGAGACTGACGGTGGAGCAGGTGAGTCACTGGGTGAGAGAGAGAAGGGGTGGGGGAGAGAGAGACCTACAGAGGTGAAGAGACAGAGAGCAAAAGGCAACAGGGAAAAGGTAGAGATGGAGAGACGGAGACAGTCATGGGAGGGAGAGAGAGAGAGAGAGAGAGAGACAGAGAGAGACATGGAGGGCAAGAGAGACACACAGGAACCCAAGAGAGATACACAGCAACAGAGTGAGGGAGAAACACGACCCCAGTTAACCTAGCTAATGGGTAGTGAGCTCTTGGCGTGTGCTAGGCATTCAATGCTTTGCACGTGTGAACTCACTTTATGGGGAGCTGGAGAAGATTGAGGCAGACAGAGGAAACACTGAAAGTACGTAAGGACCCAGAGAGACCCATAGGGGACAGACAAGAGCAGAGATGTGTGTGTGTGTGTGTGTGTGTGCGTGTGTGTGATGTTTGTGATGTATGTTTATGTGGGGGCATGTATATGTGTAGACATGTATGTGGTGTCGCACATGTGTGTGTGTGGAGTATGTATATATAGTATGCATATACATGGTGTGTGTGCGGGTATGATGTTTATGATATATATTTACACGGGGACGTGTGTAGAATGCATAGGCGTGGGTGTGTGTAGGTAGTGTGTGATTATGTGTATGCGTGTGGGTGTATACGTGTTCCACAGGCAGCGTGTGTATGATCTGTGTTTGTGTGTGTGTGTTTGTGATGTGTGTGTATATAATGCACATGTAAAATGGTGTATGTGTGTGATGTAGTACGTAATGTGTGTGTGCCTGCACGTGTGGGTGTCAGGGTGGAGCTGGTGTCCCCGGAAGTCAGGGAGAGAGAAGGCTGCCTGGGGCTGAGAGCTGTTACTTCTGACAGGCTCTGGGACACCAGGGTGTCGGTCTCGAGAAGAGAGAAGCAGGCAGCCTTGACCTGGGGCTGGAGGCAGCAAAGAGTCAGCAGGCGCTTGGGTCTGCGAAGGGAAGGGTGCCATCCACGCAGCCACACTAAGTGAGGGCACAAGTCTCACACACACGTGGGATGAGGCTCCGAGGGGAAATGACTTGCCTGAGGTCATGCTGGGGTCACGGGTGGACTCAGGATCAGCATCAGGTGCCTCTTGATGCCCAGGCCAGGCCTCTGTCTCAGGGTCACCTCTTCCAGGAGCAGGGGCCAACTGTTTCCCCGGAGCGAACCTGCCCTGGGTGTGCAGTGGGAGCCCCTCTCCTCAGATCTCACTGCCTGCTTGGAGGCGCTTTCCTGCCATGTGGAAGTGCTTTCCCGCGTGTGGAGGACCCTGTTTGCAATGCTGTTGCAAACTGTTTCCTCCGGCATTTATCCACAGGTCTCTTCTCCCGCCATTGGAGAATCACCCTGGCGTGTTGATGCCCCCCTCCCACTCCTGGGCTGAGCCTGCAGCGGGTGGCTTGGTGGCTGCGGCAGTTTTGGAAAATGCCTCGAGGCAGAAAAGTGGAGAGACAGGGGCAGTCTCTGACTTGAGGTGGGACACAGCTGGACTATCCGTGGGCACGGGACTGCTTCCCCCGCTGTAGCCGAGGTGGCGAGGGATGTGATGTGGGGGCTAGCTCCAGCCTGGGCATGCTGTTACATGCACGCAACATCTCTCTCTGCAGGGGATACTGATGCTTTAAAAAAACAACAACAGGGGCGCCTGGGTGGCTCAGTCGGTTGCGTGTCCGACTTCGGCTCAGGTCACGATCTCACGGTCCGTGAGTTCGAGCCCCGCGTCGGGCTCTGGGCTGATGGCTCAGAGCCTGGAGCCTGCTTCCAATTCTGTGTCTCCCTCTCTCTCTGCCCCTCCCCCGTTCATGCTCTGTCTCTCTCTGTCTCAAAAATAAATAAACGTTAAAAAAAAATTAAAACAACAACAACAACAACAACATGTATTCTTCTCTCAGGATGCCTGGGTGGCTCAGTCAGTTAAGCGTCCAACTTTGGCTCAGGTCATGATCTCACAGTCTGTGAGCTCGAGCCCCATGTTGGGCTCCGTGCTGACAGCTCGGAGCCTGGAGCCTGTTTCAGATTCTGTGCCCCTAACCCCCACAAAATAAATAAAAACATTTAAAAAAAAACCCCAGTATTCTCTACAGAATCTGATTCTTTCATGTTGCTTTTTTCCCTGTTTCTTTGGTTTTCCACCTGGGCTTTCCTCATATATATGGCGATCCTTAGCTGTCTGCTCATGGAGTGGGGAGCTACAGAGATTAGAAGCTCTGTACTTACAGGGGGGGCATTCTGGCTGAGCTATTCGTTAGGGGACACTTGATGTCAATTTCTTGGGCTGGTCAGATTCTCTAGAGAAAACTTGCCTAAGCCTCCTGCTGGAGGATGAAACCCCTAGTGGCCAGCGATCTGGGAGCCCAGTGAGAGGCAGGAAGGCTGGGGAAGGGGATGGCCTTGATATTCAGTCTATAAATGTTTATGATCCTTTTATTTTTCAGTACAGAGCTTCCAGCACCCACTGTGCCTCTCAGTCCTTGGTCCAGACACCCTCTGTTTTGCCTTCTCTAAGGAACGAATCCTTGGGCCCGGCTGGGTGGGGTAAGGAGCTTCAGCCACGCTGTGGTGGTGGGCAGGGCGTGGGAACTTGGCCTCCTGCCACACAGCGTTCAGCAGGCCTCCTGTTGTGAACCCATAACCAGCCACGCTCACCCTTTCCGGAAGCAGCCAATCCAGTCTTTCCAGAAAAGAGCCAGTCCAGTCTCAGAACTTTCCTAAGGCAAATCAAGTTCCACCACCGTGGGCTTATGCCGCTGCTCTCTTGGATCTGCTGAGTTAGTGAACTCTCATCAGTCTGCTCCCAGCTCTCAAAATCTGGTTGCTGCTGTCTCTTCTCCCGTTGAGGCTTATGGCTTTAGTGCCATTGGAGTGGGGCTACAGCAGAGACAGATCTCCCACATGTGTCCAATCTGCCAATTTTAACTGAAGAGCCTATGTTTCAAAGGATCCCCAAATTAGAGGCTCAAAACAATAAGCGTCAATTCCTTCTCATGATCCTGTGAATTGGCTGGGCAGTCCTGCTGCTCAGGGCTGGTTTGGCTCCTCTCTGCAGTCAGCTGGCATCTTGGCTGGACTGATGGTCTGGGATGCCCTCACTCCCATGTCCGGCAGTTGGCTTGATGTCACCTGGGGCACTATGCATGACGTGGCTGTCAGCATCCAACAGACCCCCCTGGGCTTTTCCATATGCTAGGGGTCACAGGGTTCCCAAGAGCATCAAGAAAAGGAACAATCTCCAGTGTTCAAGCACTTAAAAAAAAAAAAAAATAAACTGTTTAAAGAGCAGTGTTAGGTTCACAGAGAAACTGTCATGTACAGAGAGTTCCCGTTTGCCCCGAGCACCCATACAGGCTCCCTGACTATCAGCATCCCCCACCAGAGGGCTACATTTGTTGCCATCAATGAAGTTACACTGACACATCATTACCGCTCCAAACCCACAGTTTACATTATGGCTCACTCGTGGTACGTTCTAGGTTGGACAAATGTATATTTTGACATGGATCCAATATGATTGTATCACAGACTAGTTTCACGACCCTAAAAATCCTCTGTGCTCACCGTATTCATCCGTCCTGTCCCCCAGCCCTTGCAAACATTGATCCTTTTACTGATTCCACAGTTTTGCCTTTTCTAGAGTGTCATATAGTCGGAGTCTTACGTTACGTAGCCTTTTCATATCGTCTTCTTTCACTTAGTGACGGGCATTTAAAGTGCCTCCATGTCTGTCACGGCTTGAGCAATCATTGTTTTTTAGTGTTGAACAATATTCCATTGTTGAGATGTATCATAGTTTATCGACTCACCTTCTGAAGGACATTGGATTGCTTCTAAGTTTTGGCAATCATGAATAAAGCTGGTATAGATGTCTGTGTGCAGAATTTTGTGTGCAAATAAGTTTTCAAGTCATTTGAGTAAATACCAAGGGGCGAGGGATGGAACAAGGCCCAGTGTGCAAGCACTCTTCAAGCTCCTGCCGGCATGGCTTTTGCCAATGTCGTACCGGGACAGATAAGTCACAAGGCCAAGCCCAAACTCTACGTGTCCATGGGAGGAGCAGCAAAGACACGTGCCTCCGGGAGCGGAAAGGATTTATGGTCATTTCTTCAATCTATTGCACTCGGTACACGCTTTTTTGCAATTCTTGACGCTCTGCCTGAAGCACAAGTTGATTGATCAAGGCACATTTGAAATGTAAAGATGAAACAAAGCCATTGGATTAGATGGCTCCGGAGGCTTTGAAGCTGAAAGGGTGAAGCTTGCAGCAGCAAGAAGTCCACTATGATAAGTTGCACGTATTGGACTTGCATACTCAACAAATACTTGCTGAGTGCCTACCGTGTGCCCTATAGGCACTGGGGGTGCAGCTCAAAGTAGAGAGAATGTCACTTCCAGTGAGGGGAGTGCGGATGGAGGCAGCAAATGGAGTATGTCCGGAGATGAAGGAAAGGAAGGGATGCTCTGGTAGCCACAGGGGAGTAAGGAGGGAGAATCGACTCTGTCTGAACGTAGTAGGGACAGGCAACAACCGAGGTGGGGTAAGTGCTGATCCTTCTCAGGCCCAGGAATTCTGGGTTCAGGGAAGGGCATGAACTGGAGGTGAGAAAAGAGGGAATGATAGGGCCTGATCTCTGGGCGCCTGGGTGGCTTAGCTGGTTGAGCGTCCGACATCGGCTCAGGTCATGATCTCATGGTTTGTGGGTTCGAGCCCCGCGTCGGGCTCTGTGCTGACAGCTCAGAGCCTGGAGCCTGCTTCTGCTTCTGTGTCTCCCTCTCTCTCTGCCCCTCCCCTGCTTGTGCTCGGTCTCTGTCTCTCAAAAATGAATAAACGTTAACAAATTTTTTAAAAAGGGTCTAATCTCAATTGACCTGTCACCCCTGTGCTCAGGAGAGTGGCATGGTAGTTCTTTCCTGGGACCCTCAGGCATCCCACCTGGCCCCTGGGGGAGGTGTGAAGGGGGAGAGTGCCACACTTGCCTCACAGGGATCTCAAAGCTGGTATTTAAGGATCACTGTATGGATACAGTGTCAGATGAGGACAGAGAGGCCAGGGAGGAGGAAGGGCTCACCCAAGATCAGTGAGCAAGTGAACAGAACCTACACTGGACACTGGTAACTCCCGGTTCGCTCCTCCCTGCAGACGGCATTTATCAAACACCTACTGTGTGGTAGCCTCACACATGGTGAAGACCCACTATGCTCCAAGGAGTTCATCGGCAGGTGGAGAAGATGGAGACAGACACAAAATGGCGGACATGGATGCTGGGGACCGGGTCAGGAAACCACCGCGGCATTGATGTGAAGGTAACAGAGCCAAATCAGGGCAGTGACAGGGCAGCGTGAGCAGTCGGTAGACTTGAGACTGTTCAGGAGGTAACATGAAGAGGCCTGGGTGAGCCAGGGAGGGGACCGAGGAGGGGAGAGGAAGGAGGCTGGGATGGGTGCAGTCAAGGGTGAAGGTGTCCTCACTGGGATGGAAGCATGGGAGGAGGAGCAGGTGTGGGGAGTTTGCTTTTGGAGCCGCTAAGTTGGAGGGGCCACGGGCCAGGAAAGGGAGGCGTTCGGACACTGTGGTCGGGAGGGCAGGAGAGCAAGCGGGGCTGAAATACAGACAGATGCTCTATAGGTGAACTTCTAGAAGACATGAGTGATTCTTGGATGATCCCAATGACATATTAATAGAGGCAGTGCTGATGATTCAGAAGGTCCCAGGTCCTGAAGGATGTGGTCATCAAGGGCCATTAGTCTACACATGGGCCCCTGTATTGTGTTCCCCAGGCCCCCTCCCCCAACTAGTGTGGCACCCAGGCCGGGGGAGGGGAAGGGGGAGGTGGAGAGGAGGCAGCCCTCTCTCACTCCTCTTGTTACCCAGACTTGTTCTTGGAACAGTAGCGGCAGCAGCATCTGGAAAGATGTTAGAAATGCAAATTCTCAGCCCACCTCAGCCCTACCGACGCAGAATCTGAATTTAAATAGACTCCAAGTGGTTATTCTGCAAAATAACATTTCAGAAGCAACGGTGCAGGCCAATAGTTCTCAGTCTCTGCTACCTGGAGATGGGGTTCCCCCCCATCCCCACCTCAGAGCTTTCGATCCGGTTGGTCTGGGGTGAGGCCCAACGGACTAGGTGATTCTACTGCATACCTAGGTGAAAACCCCAGCCCCAGCCCCTCTCTGATGGACCAGAGCCAGGATGTCGAAGGCCACTTTACATCTTTGGGTCTCAAGATGGAAGTCTGCAACAAAAGCCACCCTGTCCCCTCTGCCAGGTAGCAGCTGGGCAGGTGCTGTGGGAGGGCTCCAAGGCCACGAAGAGCTGGCGGGCAGGTGTCTAGTTGTTTGAAATATACACCAGGCTCAGCTGCCCCTCACCTCCCCAGGTACCTACTTTATGCCAGGCCAGACAGGGAACTGCTGAGCTGAGGAGTCCTCACCTGCTCCTCACCTTGCAGGAGGTCTATCAGGTAGAGAACTGTCAGAGACAGAGAGAGGAGAGCCCACCACGTCCAGGCTAAGAGAAAGGGAGTGGGGGGCGTTTTCTTGGCAGAATGCTGGGCCCTCCTCCTTCTCTCACCTGGAGATAGGAGCCAGACAAGTTATACGTATCAACTCCAAGGTCTGCCCAGGAATCCCATCATCTTAGGGAAAAGTCAGAATTCGAACATTCCTCACTGCCTTGCTACTCCAAGTATGGCCCTTGGACAGCATCAACATCACTTGGAAGCTTACTGGGAATGCAGAATCTTGGGCACTACTGGATCAGACCTACTGGGTCAGAATTCATAGTTTAACCAGCTCCCAGGGTGACTCACATGCATGTTAGTTTGGAAAGCCTTATTCTCCTGGGCCCTAGCTGAAATGCGGGTTCCAGTAGCCACAGAGACAGGATGTTGGAGGTTTTCAAGCTCCTCTGGATGGGCTGGCTCATGGCTTCTCTGCTGGGTGAGGACCGGTAGAACCTCAATGGGCCGAAAGTTGGCCCCCGTATGGTCTTCTTTCCTAAGGAATATCGTGACATCCTTCCTCCCTGCACCTTAGCCGGCAGCTTTCTGTCCTGCACTGCCCTCTGGTGGCCCCGGGGTGCCATTGCCATGTCACATTGCCTCCTGTCTGGTCAGGATCCCAAGACCGAGACGAGGTGAAAGGAAGACTTGCCTGTTGCTGATCTCTGACATAAGGCTCAGAGACCCTCAAGAACACCATGGAGGCAGTTTGGAAAACACTGGGCTTTAGCAGCAGGGTAGCAAATGGAGGCTTCTCTTTTCCCTGGTGAGGAGTCCTGGCTCAACCCTTCTCCCCATCACTCCTCACACCCTGTTGGAGGCTGTTCAGAGCTAGAACACAAGCTGGAGGAAAGAGTCCTGTGTAAAGAGGACACACACACAGGTAGGAAGTCGCTGGACTGGTTCAGGGAGGCTCAGTCAAGCTGAGTTTTCTTTGGAAGGCTGCTCGGTGGAGGATGGCTGGGTGTGAACATTGGGAGCTGACAGTCCGGGAAGGGGCCCATGCCACAGTTCAGAGGATGTTAGTGGCTTCGTGTGAGCCAGGCTTGGGTGGAGAAAGGCCGACACCCCTCCCACATCCCAGACAGAACATGTCAGCCAGCGTTGGGAGCTCACTGGAATGTGAGCTGACTGACGGCGTGGGCAAGGGGCGTTTGGGGAGACACAGGGCCTTGCGAAATTTTTCTAGGGACATGACCCTAGGCCTTCCCAAAAGCTTGAGAGCCCCTGTTCTTGGCCATATGGATGGAGCGGCCTGACTCCCTGTGCTGGCCGGCCTGGTTCAGCTGACTCCTCCCTGAGGCTCCGTTGCTACCAGGTCCATGGTCACCTAGACTCACAGGTGCTCTGGGGGAGCTCTGTAGCAGCCTCTGGTTCTCCTCCTAAGCCTGGGGAGGCTGGGCCCTTGGGGTGACCTTAGCAGGGAAGAATGAGGGGCTCGGAGTCCATAGGCTGTGTGCAGGCCCCTGCCTCCCCCTGGCGCCTTCCAGGCCCCACTCTGCACCCTGCTTCCTGGCAGCTCCTAATCCCCCAGGTCCATCATAACCTGGACCCAGGCTCTAATTCCGGCCCTGCAGCTGACTCACTGAGCCATCAGGAGCCATTCACCTCCCCTCCCAGGCCTCAGGTTCCTTACCAGAGGAGGAGCAGGCATCTGGCCTAGAAATCATCTAGTTCCTGCAGATGCCTTTGGGCTTTGAGAACCTGAGGTCATGTTCCTCCAGCAGAAGGGCCAGTCTTCCCAGAATGGTCCCCAGACAATGGGGCAGCTGTGTCTGCTGCAGTGCTCTTGGAGCCTCTTCCCAGTCCCCTTGGCCCACTGGCCCACCTTCCAGTGGCTGGCACCTGCGAGCCTTTGAACTTCGTCCCCTGCTGCCCACTCACAGGCAGGCCAAAAATGCTGGCCAGTTAATGTCCTTGGGGCACCCTCAGCCAGGACTGTGAAGCTCGACAAATGCACCAGCTCCCTCGGGTGGGGTAACTCCGAGGCACATGCCTGTCTCCCAAGGCCCCCGCACAGCTGAGAGCTCCAGTCACCCACAGCGGTAGTGGATTTGATGACACAACCTCTTGTCGCCTGCCCGCCTCATTTTCTTTTCCATGCTCCTGCTGGTGTTTCCTGAAATTTGCACTCAAAATTTGTCTCAAGGTCTGCTTCTGGGGGAGCCCAAATGAAGACAATATCCAGCTGAGCCATTTTATTTGCCTGATCTTTGGTTCAGGATGAACAAGAAAGGGGAGTAGGAGACAGATCCCTAGGCTGGGTGTGGGAGTAAGTGGAGAAGGACACCCTTGCTGTTCACCTGTGGCCTTGGGACAAAGTATAGGAGTGAAGGGATAGATCTCAGGCTGGGTCTGCCTTAGGGGGCTGTGGAGTGAGTCTCTAGAGATGCTGGGCCTGACTTCACCTCTGGGGCAGGCCCCCCTCTGCCAGGCAGACCTCAGGCCCTGGGGACCTCGTGGGTGACCACAAAGCAGATACCCTCATTTAGGCCTCTGAGTAGCTGATGAGGCCATAGTCCCACCTCAGCACCTGGTGGTCGGTCTCCTGCACTGCCTTCTCTGCTGTCTCCTCCTCCAGGTACAGCCCAAAGAACTTCTTGGAGACTGTCATGTAGTGCCAGGCGTCAAGGGCCAGGACAGTGGCCACCTGGCCGGCCTGGCTTCAGCAGCTCAGCCGGGCCCTGCGTGGCCACCCAGTAGGTGTTCACGTCCACAGCGCAGGTGGTCTCCAGGGCCAGTGAGGCCAGTGTGCAGTCAGCCGGAGGCACTTGGGCCCGCCCCTGTGGCTGTAACTTGGTCACGTCACACTTCAGCCATATGACTGTCCTTCGGAGCCCGCTTCCTTCTCCTGCTGCCCACTCCTTTGGGGGAGGCGGGGGGGGGGGTCACAGAGGGATGATGCACATTATGAAAACAGCCCCCCACCCTCACTGCCATCTAGGTTGCTTCTTATCAGCAAGGCCTGTGTTTTAACCCATTCAGCGACTCTTTGAGGGAGATATTATTTCCCTCGTGGTAGAGATGAAGAAATTGAGGCCCAGAGAGGTTGTGTGATTTCTCAAGATTTCTCAGCTGGTAGGGGACAGCAGATTTGATTTTTTTTTGGGGGGGATTTGGTGTTTGATTCCTCCTTCCTCCTCTTCTTCCTCTGCCTCCTCCTTCTTTTTAATAATTCAAAATAATCCAATTTTTGGTATATGATTAACTTTTAAGTTGTTAAATATATATAACAAAAAATTTGCCATTTAGATCATTTTTAAGTGTACAATTCAGTGGCCTTAACTGCATTTACAACGTCGTGCAACCCTCACCACTGTCTACTTCCAACATTTTTTTTATCAGCCCACGTAGCAATAACTATACCCGTTAAGCAATAACTCCCTGCTCCCCTTCCAGCAGCCCCGTCTCTTTCAACACACAGGCGTTAACATGTCACTTCCTCCTCTGGTGGCCGCGAGACTCACAATACAGTCCTTACTGCTTATCATGGCTTCCCCTGGAGGGTGGCCGTGGCCACCCTCCCCGACGCTGCACTGTCCTGTTCGCTCTGCTTCATGCGTACCCACCTTCTTCCTGGTCCTCGGACACCAGCCAGCTCTCTCCCCTCGTAGGCCTCAGTCCTCGCTCTCCCGTCTGCCCCACACTCTCCTTCCCTACATCTTCCTGCTGCTCTGAGGGCATCTCTTTGGAGATGCCTTCTCTTACTCCGCTATGGACCACATATGTTTCCCCAGATTCCTATGTTGAAGCCCTAACCCCAGTGTGATGGTATTTGGAGAGGGCTCGGGGCGGGGAGGTGATCGGGGTTAGATGAGGTCTCAGGAGGTGGGGCCCTCGTGATGGGATTTGTGTCTTTTTAAAATTAATTTATTAATTTATTGATTCATTTCTGTCCCTTCTTAAAATTTTATATTTTTATTTTGAGAGAGAGAGAGAGAGAGAGAGAGAGAGCACGCAGCGGGGGTGGGGCAAAGGAAGAGGGAGAAAGAGAATCTTTTCTTTTTTCTTTTTTAATTTTTTAATGTTTATTTTTGAGAAAGAGAGAGAGTATGCGTGGGAGTGGGGGCAGAGAGAGAGAGGGAGACACACAATCTGAAGCAGGCTCCAGCCTGTGAGCTGTCAGCACAGAGCCTAAGGTGGGGCTTGATCCCATGACCCTGGGATCATGACCTGAACTGAAATCAAGAGTCAGACGCTCAATGGACTGAGCCACCCAGGTGCCCCCGAGATTCATGCCTTTTGAAAGAAGAGACACTAGAGAGCTCGCTCTCTTTCCTTGTCCTCCATGTGAGGACACAGACAGAAGGTGGCCCTCTGCGAGCCAGGAAGAGGGTCCTTCCCAGACCCTGACCATGCTGGTGCCCTGATTTTGGACTTCCAGCTTCCAGAACTGTGAGAAGTGAATGTGTGTCGCTTAAGTCCCCCGGCCAGTGGTACTTAGTTTTGGCAGCCCAAGCTGACACAGGCACAGCACCCCTGTCTCTCTCTAGGCCCCTACCCAGCTGAAGCTTTATCTCTGGACCACTTATTGTTTAAAAAAAATTTTTTTAATGTTTATTTTTGAGAGAGAGAGAGAGAGAGACAGAGGGTGAGACGGGGAGGGGCAGAGATAAGGGGAGACACAGAATCCGAAGCAGGCTCCAGGCTCTGAGCTGTCAGCACAGAGCCCGATGAGGGGCTTGAACTTGTGAACTGCGAGGTTATGACCTGAACTGAAGTCTGAAGCTCAAACGACTGAGGCACCCACGCGCCCCTCTGGGCCATTTACCATTATCTGAATCTCCATCTAGTTTGGTTGTAGATGTGTTCCCTACTAGAATATGAACTCCGTGGGGATGAGACTTTGTCTTGTTCCCTGCATATCCCCAGTACCTAGAAGAGGGCCTGACCCTCAGAAGGGGCTGCAGAAAGGGTAACGGGAATGAATGAAGCCCAGGCTGGGTTGCTGTGGAGGCCCCTGTGCTCAGAGACCCTCCAACCCTGTCCCATTGCAGGCTGCCCCACCTGTGACTGGGTCAGGTGCCCGTGGCCCAAGGTTAGGGCAGGAATCTGAAAGTCTGGTCTTTGTCCTGGCTCTAATGTGGCTTTGAGGTCACTCTCCAGGTCTGGGCTTCAGTTTGCTCAGCTGTGGAATCTGGGCCAGAATCCTGCCTATTCCCCCGAGGCTCCCGTAGATGTGTTCATTCTCTGTGAACCAGGTGGGGAGGGTGCCTGGAGGGGCCGGTGCTGTTGGCCTGGGGGGCGTGGCAACAGTGCTGTGTCCAGCCCGTCTCTGGTCTTAGTAACTCTTTCGGCAGCAAGGGGCACTTGATGTGTCCCAGGCTGTGACCCACCCTCCAACCGTCGACCACGTGAGCCCCAGGTGTGTGAGTTCAGGACCCTCACACGGCCTGAGGGCCACCCAAAGGCTGGGTGTAGGGGTGGCACTCACTCAAAGGGAGGGGGCTCGGCACCCCAAGTGGGTCAAGGCAAAAGGGCAGGGAGATGGGTGTGAAGTAGGTGGGGGGGCTCACACGCTATCTGGTGGGGGATGGGGAGGACCTCATCTGAGAAGCATGGTGGCCCGCGGGGACCCGTCTCCCTACGTACTGCATGGCACCCACCAGGTCAGTGGTGGGAGGACATCCCAACTCCATGCCCAGCTAAGTAGTTGGAAAAGAACCAACCACAGGCTGTTTGTCGTTGGGGAAGGGTGCCATACAGGAGATCGGACTCTGCCTTTGGTGGGGGGAGTGAGGCTGTGTGGGGATATACCAGGCTCACACACCTGGGGCTCCAGTCGGGTGGTGGGGGGGCGCAGCCTCCCATATCACACCCCCCTTGCTGCCCCAACAGTTGCTACCAGGGACCGGGCAGGAAAAGTTCTGTGCTTCTGGGCAGGCTTCAGAAAGGCTCCCCAGTAGCAACTGGTTTATTTTCAGCAGGGTCTGACTCTAGATTTAAAACACGGGGGACAGTGAAATACTCTGCTGCAGAGGACAGAGGCTCTGATAAGGGCTGAGACCTGAGCCAGTGGGTTTGTATCTGGCTTAGCCAATCAGGGGAGGCGAGAAGCTTTGGTGACGAGTTAGCAGGGAAGAGATATTTGCCTCAGAGTGGCCCTCAGTGCACTGCCCTCTTCTCGCTGCTTTCTCCCTCTTCTGTTAAAACTCACCTGCCCATTTTTCAAGGCCTAGTGCCAATGTCCTTGCTCCAGGAAGTCTCCTCAGATTTCTCTGTGGGCATTAAGATTTATTTCCTCTGTATTCCTGTGGACATTGCTTGATATGCCTTTCTTGGAAGTGATTACATGATTAGGGAAAGTTTGTTGAGTGAGTGACTAACGCCTAGAGTTGAGCAGTAGACTCCCTGCCCAGCCGTGCATGGCAAACCTAAATTAACTGATCTTTACCCTTGCTGTTGCCATTGACTGCCTGTCTGACCTGGGCTACCCACCCCTCTCTCTCCCGCCTCAGTTTCCCCTCGTGTGCACCGAGGAACCTGGACAACAATTTCTGTCAGCTTACCCAGTTCTGATGCCCCAGAGTAGGGGTTTATAAACTGAGCCTGTAGTTTGGCTTTGGATATCAATGAACTCTCTCAACTTTATGTAAAAACTTATGGGTGTGTGTATATATGTGTGTGTTGCAAGAGCTTTCATTATATTTTCAGAGGGATTTGTGAGCCTAGAGAGGTTACATAACCCAGCTTTAAGGCCACTGCAGGGGATGCGGGAGGAGATGGTCAGAGGCAGGTAGTGTGCTCGTGTGTATTCTGTCAATTCCTCACCCAGCGTGAGCCTGTGAGCCTCCCCCCTTCAGGACAATCGTCCCTCCTTACAGTAAAGAAACAGAGGCTTCCTGTCATAGACCTGAGCCCAGCTCTTTGGCCTCCACAGCCACTGCTTTGGCCCTACCAAGCTGCCACCTAAGTGGAGGCCCTCGTGGACTCACAGGCCGGGATGCCTTTGCCGCATCCTTGGAGAGCAGTGGCCCCGAGGACCGGTGCCCTCCTGCCACCCAGCAGCTCTCTGCCGGGTGCAGTCTTGTACTCCCCACCTCCCAAGGTGGATACCAGCCACTCACCCGAAGAGAAGGTCTGGAAGAGGTTTTCCACATTACATTTTAGGATTTGTTTTCGGCATAGGTGTTGGGGCGCCTAGGTGGCTCAGTGGATTGAGTGTCTGACTCCTGGTTTCAGCTCAGGTCATGATCTTGCGGCTTGTGAGTTCAAGCCCTGCATCGGGCTCTGTGCTGGCAGCACGGAGCCTGCTTGGGATTCTCTCTCTCTCCCTCTGTCTCTGTCTCTGCCCTCCCCTGCTCGCTCTCTCTCTCAAAGTAAATAAACTTAGGGGAAAAAAAGGCATAGCAGGACTACATAGGTAGTCTGAGGGTCGCCCTCTTTCTCATAGTCCTCTGTCCCTGTGCACAGCTTGCCGGCCCTTGTGGCTGCGGCTCCCTCCGCGTCTCCTTGCTTCTGCAGTTCTGTTGCATCTATGTTTGGTCTCCCAGCCTCTTCCCAGGAAGAGCTTCCTGATCTCAGACTGGGCCCTCCTCTCAGGGAGCAGCAGAGTCCACACACAGGGAGCCAGGCCACAGTGTTAGCTTCTCCGGTTGGAATTTATCTGGAATTTATCAAGAGCATGGAAATGTTTTCTGGTTCTTGGCTTCCGAGAGGCAATATTTTGAGTATAGGTGCTACTTGTGGGGGGAGGGGAGACGGGGACAATGTAACAGAGGGGCAGAGACAGAGAGACAGAGAGAGACAGGCAGCAAAGGGACAGAGACAAAGACGCAGAAAGAGGGGGTGTCTGGCTGGCTCAGTCCGTGGAGCATGTGATTCTTGATCTCAGGGTTGTGAGTTTGAGTTGCCTGTTGGGTGTAGAGATTGCTTAAAAATAAAATCTTAAACACACAAAAAACAAAGGCACAGAGAGAGACTAGGTGTCTGCAATAGGTCAAGGATGCTTTTCTCTTTGGGTTTGGAGGGAAAACAAGAACCGGAGTGGAAAGACCCCTAAGGGGGAGGGAACAGGAATCAGAGATAGCTAAGATTTCACTGGCCCATGACAGTGAGCTTACTGTTGAAAGCAGCTTGTCCTGAATGTGGTTACATATTTCTCCCTGACTTCAGTTCTGTTTATTCTACTTGCTTAGTCAATCCTTTCTTTTTTGTGTAGGGTAGAAGTAAACAGCCAGGACCTCTGAAAATCCTAGGAATCCTATGTTTGGATAAACCATTAAAAAGCATTGCCAGGGGCGCCTGGGTGGCTCAGTTGGTTAAGTGTCTTACTTCAGCTCAGGTCATGATCTCGCAGTCTGTGAGTTCAAGCCCCGCGTCGGGTTCTGTGGTGACAGCTCAGAGCCTGGAGCCTGCTTCGGATTCTGTGTCTCCCTCTTTCTCTGCTCCTCCCCTGCTCGCACTCTCTTTCTCTCTCAAAAATAAATAAACATTAAAAAGCATTGCCATGTATAAACAGAACATGTGATAAAATTGCACAGAACTTAACACACACACACACACACACACACACACCAGCAAACTGGAGAAATCTGAATAAAATCGGGATTGTATCAATAACAATATCTTGATTGTGATATTTTACTACTATTTTAAAACATATTACCATTGAGGGAAATTGATCTTATTTATTTATCATTTATCTCAGGTCTTATTTCTTTCGCCTGCCTTTATCACTCTTGGTCACCTCTCTCCCTCCCTCAGGGGACATGCTCATTGACCTCAGCCCAGGTCCTACCATCTATCAAGTGCTCACCGCCTGTGTGTCCTTCAGAGACATCACTCCCTCTGACTTCTCTGCCAGTGTGATTTACCTGTGAGCTGGAAGGGAATGCATAGGACACAGGGGTTGGGGAGAGGGTTCCCCAGGGGACTGGATGTCAATCCTCCTTCTCAGAGGACTCTCTGCTCTCTCTGTTGTCCCTGGCATTCTCAGGACAGTAGGTCCCTCCAGGATGGGACCAGTGCTTTGGGTGGGACAGTGGATGGGACCCCCAGTTACAGGATTATAGCACTTTGAGGAGCAAGTTTCTGATCACAGGACTGCACTGAGATGTGATATAGCCAGGTATGATCACTGAAGACCAGATGGAAGGATCTTTCCTTCCTCCTTCCTCCCTCCCTCCTTCCTTCCATCCTCTATCCTTCCTCTATCCATCCATTCTATATTTCCTTCCTTCCTCTCTCTCTCTCTCATTTATCGTTCCTTTCTTCCCTCTATTGTCTTTATCTGTTGTAACTATTATCTATCTATCCATCCTTCCATCCATCTATCCATTTGCCCATCATTCCGTCTATCAACCTTTCCTTCTTCCCTCTATTGTCTACATTTGCTGTGACTATATTGCCTGTAGGAGTGTGAACCCACACCCATACTGAGCACACAGATATGACATTTACATGTGCTTCTCCCCTACTCCTTGCCCCCTGCCTTCCCCTGCCTGATGTAATCACTAATGTGAAGTTTATATTTATCCTTCTTTTGCTTTTTCTTTTTTTTTTAAATTTTTTAATGTTTATTTATTTTTGAGACAGAGAGAGACACAGCATGAGCAGGGAAGGGACAGAGAGAGAGGGAGACACAGAATGTGAAGCAGGCTCCAGGCTCCGAGCTGTCAGCACAGAGCCCGACGCGGGGCTTGAACTCACGAACCGTGAGATCATGACCTGAGCTGAAGTCGGATGCTTAACCGACTGAGCCACCCAGGCGCCCCCCTTCTTTTGCTTTTTAAAAATAAATTTCATTGCATATTTACGCACATCTAAACAAAGTATGTCCCCCAGTTGCATGGGACATACTTACCCTAAACAACTATTTATTGCTTTTCTGAAATTCAAATTTAACTGAGTGGTCTGCATTTCATCTGGCAACCCTGTTTCAGATCTGGTCATTCAGCCCGGAGGGGAAGAGGCACAGGCTGGGAGTCAGGGCTGTTGTGAGCATGTAAGATGCCTTTGCGTGAATTAGGAAAAGACGCATGGACAAATTATAGCAAGATGCCCTCTGGGCTATTCCCTTTCCCTCTGGAAGGACGATAAGAACAAGGTGCTCCTTTTTGGGCAGACTGATTAGGGAAAGGTGACCTTTCCTTAAGGCTCACTTGGCCCCCTCCCTTTGTGCAGGGTATACTCACCAGACCTGGACACAGCATCCTCGGTAAGAGTCAGAAGACCTGGATTCTAGTCTTGGCTCTGCCGCTCATTGGCTGGGTGACCTTGGGTGAGTCTTTTTCTTTCTTATATTTCCTTTCTGTGAAGTAGGGGAAACGAGATCCAATCTAATAATCTACAAGAAAATTCTAGGAGCAGGGAATCACGGATGTGAAAGAACTTTGACAAGTAAAATATTTTGCACAAATGAGGGTTGACACTATTTCCCTATAGGAGATCTGAAATTACCTGGTCCAATGCTTTTGTTCTATAGTCCAGGAAGCTGAGGTCCTGAGAGGGTATGTGACTTACCCAGAGACACACAGCAAGCTGATGACAGAGTTGGAGTGAGAACTCCTGGTCCAGTGTACCCTCTCTTCCACTAGGTGTCCCCACAGGCTTGGAAGGGTGCAGAAACCCTTCCCTCCCCTTGGGCCTCTCCTAGCTCTGGCTTCGTCAGCAACAGCAGCTTCAGCCCTTCCCTTGGTGTGTATCTATCCGAGTAGACCCCTCTCCGGACTTGTCTGGAGAGTCATCATATATGGGAAGGTTTGAGGAATGCTTGTGGCAGGATGATCATCAGGCAGAAGGAGGGGGGGGTGCCCAGCAGACCTAGAGATCCTGCAAACCCGTGTCCAGGAACAGGGATGGGGTAGGGGCTAAGATGAGGTCTAGCAGAGAAAACGGAGCTTGGCAAATAGGATGTTTTGAGCTGCTGGGGCAGCTAAAAGGGGGATGGTTTCTGCCAAGGTGAGGACGGACAATGCCCAGGAGTGGAGATAGCTAAGGAAAGGAAGCTAATCAAATGCGTCCCTTCTTACAGTGCCAGGACCTCCAGGAGAGTGTAATCTGGCCTAGAAGAGCCTAAAGAAGAGAGCATCCAAACTGGGGCCCTCGCTCCTTGGGCGTTTCGGGATGTAGAGCTGCTGGCTGCCTTGGGGATGAGGCGGGGCAGGGTTTGAGGGGACCCACAAGGGCTTGTGAAAGCTGCCTAACACCTTAGATGAGGCCATGCAGGTTGAGTGACTATGCTATGTACCCACCATTTGTCTTCCTGAAGATAGTCTGTACTCTCTACATACTTCAATAAAACATTTTGTTCTCCTCTATCCAGCGGGCAGAACTTGTGATATATCGTCAACAGTTTGGTGGGTAAGGGTCTTTGAAGAAGAAAGGGGCCCCTGGGTGGCTCAGTCAGTTAAGTGCCTGACTTCAGCTCAGGTCATGATCTTGCGGTTCATGAGTTCGAACCCTGCGTCAGGCTCTGTGCTGACAGCTCAGAGCCTGGAGCCTGCTTCAGATTCTGTGTCTCCCTCTCTCTCTGTCTCTACCCCACTCACACTTTCTCTCTCTCTCTCTCTCTCTCTCTCTCTCTCAAAAATAAAATAAACATTAAAAAGAATTTAAAGAAGAAAGCCCTGTTGTGGCTGGAGAAAGGAGTCTTCTATTTGGGGACAGGGAAGGTGGACTTATGGACCAAGGCTCCTTTTGTGTAGTAACTCACTAAACTGTGATCTAGGGTGATGGGCTAAGTCTCCTGTTGTATCACGAGTACAAATAATAAAAAACCCAATTGCGGTGGCTTCATAAATTTTTTTTAACTTCTTGTGTAACAGCTTGAGATATTGGTTCAGTGACTCAGTAGTAATGCAGCTGGTATATCTGTGACTAACTTATTTCCTCATGGTCACAAGGTGGCTGCTATAGCTCCAGGCATCCTAGGTTCAAGGCAAGAAAATGGAAGAAAAGGAGACTTCATCAGTCTCTGGCCCTCTTACTAGGGAAGCACAAACCACTGCAGAAGCCTTCCAGTAGACTTCAGTTGTCTCATGTAGCTCTCTCCTAGCTGCAAAGTAGGCAAGGAGAGAAAGTATGTCACTTTCTAGTCTCTGTGGTGGAGGCAGGCTGGGGAGAAGTAGGTTGGTAGGGGATAGGTTAGCCAGCAACCAGCCTCTGACACATCCTTTTTGGGTTAAGCATAGCCAGCCCCAGCCATTGTTTCTTGGTTGTCCGGAGCTCTTTGCCTCCTCCATTCCATTCTCCATGGCAGCTACAGGACAGCTGTGGGCTTGGCAGGGAGAGGAAAGCAAGAGACTACTGGGTCAATACATGCACCTTGTAGTGTATGAGTCACCCCTCCAATATGAGATCCCTGGGTGAGAGGCAGTACCCTCATCTCTTGACAAAGCCTATGCATGGCCAACTGTGCATGTGCTAGTGGGTCCTGCTGGGATTCAATTGGACACGAGAGCGGTCACCCTGAACCCATTCTCATACCTTAGACCTCTTTCACCTGTTCCTCCGTGGGCTCTGCTGGGAGCAGGGTGAGACCCTGTTCTTAGAGGTCAGTGCCTCAGTCTCCCATTTCCAATATGCACTGTCCTCGACATGACAGCTGCTTCTGATACCAGTGCGGGAAGACTGAAAAGGATGTGCCCAGCATGATGATTGCAGGCACCGATCCCGAGGCCGGAGGAGGAAGGGATCCCAGCTCTCCTGTGCCCTCCTGGTGCTGTGAACAGTCTATCTCACGTCCTGCTCACCAGGCTGATCCTGGGCGAGTTTTATTCCCTGCCACTCCTCCTTCGGGGGAAGTCTCTGTTTGGGATTTTCCCTGCCTTGTCCTATACCCTTCTTCCCCCAACAATTCGACCTATCCCCATGAGATATTCTGCATGAGATTCAGCCCTCCTCCTGCCCTTTCTGGAGTGCTCATTATATTGGGGCTGAACTGCTTCAGTGCTCACCCAGGAGGAGAGGGATAGGCAACAAACACCTAGATCATGTGCTAATATTAATAGCTGGCCCTTTCATAGCATTTATTAAGTGCTAGCCCCCTTTAAAAATACTCATTTTTCAGGACGCCTGGGTGGCTCAGTCGGTGGAGCGTCGGACTTCGGCTCAGGTCATGATCTCGCGGTTTGTGAGTTCGAGCCCCGCAGAGGGCTCTGTGCTGATGGCTTAGAGCCTGGAGCATGCTTCAGATTCTGTGTCCCCCTCTCTCTCTGCCCCACCCCTGCTTGTGCTCTCTCTCTCTCTCTCTCTGTCTTTCAAAAATAAATGAATAAACATTAAAAAAATTTTTAAAAAATATTCATTTAAAAATTATGGTAAAATACACATAACATAGAATTTGCCATCTGAACCATTTTAAGTGCATAGCTGAGTGGCCTTAAGTACATTCACATAGTTGTGCAACCATCACCACCATCCGTCTCCAGAACACTTTCAACTTCCCAAACTGAAACTCCATACCCATTAAAAAACAACTCCCCATTTCTCCCTCCCTCTTGCCCCTGGCAACCACCATTCTCCTTTCAATGTGTATGAATTTGACTACTCTAGGTACCATATGTAAGTGGAGTATGCAGTATTTGTCTTCTTGTGACATGTTTATTTCACCAAGCCTGTCTTTCAAGGTTCATCTATGTTGTAGCATGTCTCAGAATTGCCTTCTTTTTCAGGCTGAATAATACTCTATTGTATGTGTGTATCACGTTTTGTTTATTCACGCCTCCATCAATGGGCACATAGATCATTTTCGCCTTTGGGCTATTGTGAATAACACTGCTGTGAGGCGGCCACTTTAAAAAAACATGTAAAACACTCATCTATTTCTCACAACAGCCCCGCATGGAAGGTATTGCTTTTAATTCTCATTTTATGGGTGAGGAAACTGAGGCATAGAGGTGAAAAGACTTGCTCAAATTACACAGCTGCAAAGAAGCTGGACCAGGCTTGTGAATCCAGGAAGTGCAGCTCAGGAGGTTAAGAGCTTCACCTGTAGCCCACACTGTTATCTCACAGAGTGTCAGGGGAGCATGGAGCTGGGCCTGGGGGAATTCCGGGAAGGCTTCTCCGTGGAGGTGACCTTTGAGCTGGGTTTTAAGAGTGAGTCGTTCACTAATGTCTGACAGAGAGGAGAAAGGCTAGCCACTTCTGGCAGAGGATAAACCTTGTGTGATGTGACTATTAATACAAGGACCCAGGCCCACTTCACAGGCATGGCCCCTGGGGGCCTGCGGTGGCGCAGATAAGAAAACAGAAGACTCTGGCTGGCGGCTACAGAATCTCAGGAGACTCCCCTCTCCCCACACCTCCACCCTACCATATTATGGGAATAAATCACCATCCTAGGGCAAGCCAGACTTGGTCAGAAGCTTCCATAAAGACTCCATAGACTCTAAAAAGCATGTCAACTTTCCAATCTCTCCCACCCCAAGACTGTAACACCCCACATCCTCGTAGGGGTGGAGCTGGAGGTGATGGGTGGAATGGGGACAAGGAAGAAAAAAACAGCGATGAGAGAGCTGTGGCTGTTGCCCTTTTTGCCCTTAAATGCAGACCTATCTTGTCCTAGTGCTTTCCGGGCAAGTGGTGATAGTTAGGCTCCATCAGAAACACTGATCAGTACAGCCATCTTGCCATTCCATGCTAATTTCAAAAACCCAAGTCTCCTTTTTTCTCCCCAGAGGTCTGAAGAAGCCCAAGTCAAGAGAAACAGTTGTTTACCACACGTATTTTAATTTGCTGATTGATGCAGGAAGGAGCAAAGGTTGGACATTCTGATCATCTTGGCTTCAATCAGCTTCAATGTCAGCACTGTGGCCATGGGGGAGTTTCCACAGGCTACAGACTTTCCTTATAGGAAATGATATTGAGACTTAAAGTTGTCCACAGGCACAGAGGCGGAATTGGCCGGGGGGTGCTTGGGGGTCAAGGTCTGCAGAGTATGGGCTCTGAGCAGTGTGCACATCTGGGCACATGGATGGATGTGTTGTGTGTAGGGTAAGTGAGGTGGAGAGAGTGTCATGATTTGAGATCCTAAGAAAAAGAACCAGGGGGCAGAAATATGCTATTTTGAAACAGAACAACACTAATGTGCTAAAGATTGTTAGTGGTCCTCCCGGGTCCACTGTACCCACCATTCCTTTCGTATAATAGTGGTTTTTGGCCGGGCACATGGCTGCCACATCAACGACTACATTTCCCAACTTCCGTTGCAGCTAGACGTGATCAAGCAAGTGAATTATCGCCCTAGGGATGTAAGTTGAGTATTCTGCGCCAGCTTCTGGAAACCTTCTCTAAGATGTGGTACACGTGGACTCTTTGCTTTTTATTCTTACATCCTTTACCTGGAACATGGAAGCTGCCATCTTGGGCTATGAGGTCAAGGCCATACATAGAAAGAAACTGGGAACCTAATAATATGCGACACCACATGAGCCCTGGACTTCTGTGAGAGACAAATAGCATTTGATTTTGTTTAAGTCTCTGATGTTGTTGTTGTTCTTATTGTTATTATTTTGGCAGGAATACCACAGAAGTGGTGTTGTGTCTCTTTCAGTGCATAAAGGGGTACATGATGTCCCATTTTGTCCCATTGCTGGTGATGGTGACTCTGATCACTTGGACAGTGTTGTGTCAGCCAACTTTCTTTACTGTAAAGTGACAATTTTCCCCTTTGTGATTCACTAATATCTTATGGAGAGTCACTTTGAGATTATCAAACTTTTACCCAGTAGTTTTAGCATTCATGATGATTCTTGCCTGAATGATTATGCTAGTTGTCAAATACTGCTTTGCTAATTCCATCATTCTTTCTACACTTATTAGTTGACATTCAAATGTGAGGAAGATATTTCTTCCTTCCTTCCTTCCTTCCTTCCTTCCTTCCTTCCTTCCTTCCTTCCTTCCTTCCTTCCTTCCTTCCTCCTTCCCTCCCTGCCTTTTGTCTTCTGCCTGGATGGCCCTGCTGCATGGACCTGGACAGAAGACAAGACCCCTCATCCCTGGCAGTGAGGAGGCCTGGCACATTTGGGGCTGAGTGAAAGGCCAAATCTCACCAGGGTTGTGGCTGTCCCACTTCATCTTGCTGGGGCCTGGTTGGGGCTGGGTCTTTCCTCCATCTCCAGTCTCATGTTGGTGGCCATGTGAAGTAGAAATTGGGAGGTGAGCCAATGAGGTGGGGGTGTGTGGAGAGTGTATGGATGTACTCCTCCTTCATGTTGTCAAGGACAATGACGTGTGCTGGACTCCCTGTCCTGATCTCTGGGAATGGTGGCCAGACAGCTGAGAAGGACTGAGGATCACGTCATTAGAAGGACTTTGGGGTGCCTGGGTGGCTCAGTCAGTTAAGCATATGACTCTTGGTATTGGCTCAGGTCACGATCTTGTGGTTTGTGGGATCAAGCCCTGCATCGGACTCCTTACTCACAGAGTGGAGCCTGCTTGGGATTCTCTTTCCTTCTCTCTCCCTCTCTCTGCCCTGCCTCCCCTGCTCCCCCGCTCTTACGTGTGTGTGCTCTCTCTCAAAATAAATAAACATTTAAAAATAAAAAGGACTTTCACAATGTCCTTCCAAACCAGCTGGTCCAGACATGTTGCACCTGGTCGGATTCATGCCCCACCTCTGTTCTCTGGAGCCCCTGACCCAGGTAAATGCCCAGTCCTGCCCTGCTCTCAAGGAGCCCAAGGTTGGAGGGGGATCCATACAGTCAGTTCCCTCCCGGGAGCATCTTGGAGGAGACAGCAACGAACCTCAACTCTCACAGCACAATGCAGCAGGCCTGTTCTAAGGCCCATACCACACCTGCCAGACTCTGCTGTCAGAACCCAACAGGGCACTGGGCAGAATCCGGGGACCCCAGAAACTCCTGTGGTCAGACTGACACAAATGCAGGAGCTCACAGACTCCGATGCTTACAGCCACTGCTGTGCAGTGATGCGTGTGTGATTTTGCACATGCATATATGTACGTATGCACACACATGTCACAGAATTCTGTGTTATGAGGTAAGGCCATCTAAATTGTCCCTCTAATGTAATGTCTGCTAAATTCTCCTCCACTCCTCTTTCCTCCCTCCCTTCCTTCTGGACCTCATGGGCACAGAATTAATAATACATCTTGGTGCACAACATCCTCTCATCATTGGTCCCTGCAAGGCCATCTGTTATTAAACTAATAAATCAGTAGAAATACTGGAACAAACGCTTATGAAACAAACGCCCTAAAAACACCCAGAACATTGACAATTACTTATATTCACCCATGTGGTTCTCCCCTACCCTGTGCCCCTTCCTCCCCTCCAGAAGCAATGGCTGTTTTGAATCATGTGGTCTTCACTCCCTTCCTCTTTTTACAAAAAAGCTTTACGGAAGCATTGTATCCCTACAAATTATGATTTTCTGGTTTAAGTTGTTATATGTTTACACAAAGATATGCTGTGTTTAGGCTTTTAGGGGTTAACTTTTCCACTCACAATTCCATTGCTAAGCTCCACTGAATATCTGAGTAGGCGAAGAGATGACAGCTGATCACTAGTGAGGCCAATGTTCACTGCTCGTCTGGGCTAATGCTGGTTTTAGGCCAGCCTGTGGCCTGGAGAAATTGTTTTTGCTGGTACCCGGGTCATGCTCTGTAGCTCTGGTGTACTTAACGGCTCCGTTTTATGGAACTTGGAAAAGCATATTTTTATTTGTAAATGATTATAGATATTTGTAAAGATCGAGTCCTTATTTTGATGACAGCTGTGTTAAAATGCTTGGTGCTCATTTACTGGCAGCCTCATTAAAGGGAAGAAGGCACTAAGCGGGTGAGGGAGGGACTTGTCCTTTGATTTCAGCACTGAGTACGCAGAGTCCTGGGCCTCCTTGCCCCACGCAGTCCAGGCCAGCCGAGGTCTTTGGCCTCGGTGAGCCCAGGAGCCAGCTGTGGTGCTGTGGGTGGCCCTCTCTGGGCTGCCTCACTGTGGGTTTACTCCTCCAGGAACAAGGAGGCAGGCATTCTCCCCATTTCCCATCTTGGGCAATACAGACTCAGCGTGGAGCAGTGGCTTGTTTTAGGCCCCCTAGATGGGCAGGCCAGAGCCAGGACCCGAGCCCGGAGCCCAAACCTGGAACCTCGCCCCTCTCCCGCTTCCAGAAGGCAGAACGAAGACGCTCCTCCCCTTCCTCCCGCCCTCCCAGCCCGCGTGCTCCGGGAAAGGGGAGGAGCTCTCCCGGCTCCTGCGACACCGTCGCCACGGCAACGCGGCCATACTGGCCCCAACGGACCGGGGGTTCTGGGCTGCGGCGGCCGCGGCCTCGTGGGCAGAGCCGGCGGCATGGACAGCCTCTTCGTGGAGGAGGTGGCCGCCTCCCTGGTGCGGGAGTTCCTCAGCAGAAAGGTGGGTCGCGCCGCCTCCGCCGCTCGGGGCCGCCGCTCCAGGGTTGGGGCGCAGTCTGGGGGTGCTCTGCAAGCCCCGCACTTCGCGGAGGGAGAGCCGCCCCTGCCGCCGCCTGCCCCGGGGATGCCCGACCGGAGCGCCGCTTTCCCGGCCTGCCGAGACTACATTTCCCAGGAGCCATCTGGCCCCGCGCAGTGCCCGCCCGCCACGCCGGCCCGCGGCCTCCGCCCTGCGCAGGCATCTCGCCCCTCCGGCGGGGGACGTGGCGCGGGACCCCGGGGCCAGGGCCGGTGGCCTGCTAAAGCACAGCCGCCTGGTCGGGGCCCCGTGGCCCGTCCCGGCACTTCCATCGCACCGGGAAAGAACGTCCCCCCGCCGGGGGAACCCAAGGGGCTGAAAAGCGTTCCCGATGGGTGAACCCTTCAGTCGCGCTCCGAGGTTGCAGCCTAGTTGTTTTGAACTTCCATTGTGTTGCACCGGAAGACTTTCCGGAGTACTCAAAAGTTGGGGAGGTCCTTAGCAGTAATCTGCAATGCAGGTGGGGACACCGTGGGAAAGAGGTTACTGCGGATGCCACTGTAGGAACAGCCCGTATTCCTCATTATAACTATACAGAGTGACTCCACGGCTTGTCACTCACGGTGTCCTGTGGAGCAGGGGCCGTGGGCAGTTGTTTGGATTAAACATACATAGAAACAAAATCATTTTTTTTAGAGATTTTATTTTAGTTTTCACTAAGTAATCTCTACACCCAAAATGGGGCTGGAACTCACAAGCTGGAGACCAAGAGTCACATGCTTCTCCCAACTGAGCCAACCAGGTGCCCCAACAAAATAATTTTTTGAATGGAAAAGGGGAAGGGCTTTGGAATCAGGTGGAGGGTTCAAAAATAGCAACTGGTTAGCAGTGTGAGCTTGGGTAGGTTACTCACTGCCTCAATTTCCTTATCTGTAAAACAGGCCTAATAAGACTCACTCTGCAGATTTATGATGAGGACTAATAATAACATATGGGCGGGTGCCTAGGTGACTTAGTTGGTTAAGCTACCCAGTTTGGCTCAGGTCATGGTCTTGCGGTCTGTGAGTTCGAGCCCCCCATTGGGCTGTGTGCTGACAGCTCAGAGCTTGGAGCCTGCTTTAGGTTCTGTGTCTCCTTCTCTCTCTGCTCCTCCCCCACTTGCATTCTGCCTCTCTCTCTCTCTAAATAAAGACATTAAAAAAATAAATAATATATGGGCAGTCCCCAGGCATTGCATCTGGTACATAGTAGGTACCTGTGTTCAGCAGTGTCTACACCCCTATCTCTTTCATGCATCTGTTTTGAAAGTATCTTTCTTTGCTTTTTAAAAAAATTTTTTTAATCAAAAAAATTAAAATTTTTAAAAAATGCAGTGTGTCTTCATTGTATTTGCTCTGTTTTTATAGTTACTTGACCTTCCGTCACCAAGTCCTGGGCGCGCATTGGATATCAGTGACACAGCCTTGTGAGGCTGCCCACCATCATCATTTCTTTTTTAATTTTTTAAAAAAAGTTTTACTTATTTTGAGAGAGAGAGAGCACCAGCCAGGGAGAGGGGCAGAGAGAGACAGAGAGAGAGCATCCCAAGCAGGCTACCAGCGCAGAGCCTGATGCGGGGCTCGATCTCACAAACCAAATCACGAGATCATGACCTGAGCCCAAGCCTAGAGTCGGATGCATAACTGGCTGAGCCACACAGGCGCCCCCCATCGTTTCTTTTAAGTCTGGGCCACCAAGCAAAACTCTCAGAGAGTTTTCCTCCTGGCTTTCCTTTCTTGAGTACAAATGAAATCTAAAGTCCTCCGTGGATACCTGAGGCTCTCCCCTGTAGTCTGACCCCAGCTTAGCACCCCAGCGTTGGTTCCATCCTCTCCCACTTGCTTTCCCCTGTTCCACTTGTGGCCCCCCCCCAAGTCTGTTTCCTGCAGGAGGTCTTCTTGGATAAGTCCCGTTGGAATAACTGACTTAACCTTGTCTGTGGCTTGCTCATTGGCAGTCACGTTATAGTTTATACATCTGTGGTTTATACGTCTGTTTCTACATCTCACCCACTAGACCAGTCCACAGAACTGACACCTGATCTGGGTTGAACCTTGGCAGTCGTCTGGTTCACTGGGCCTCCTCTCCCTGCCATTTTTTTTTTAAGTAGGCTTCACACACAGCTTGGAGTCCAGCATGGGGCCTGAACTCACGATCCTGATATCAAGAACTGAGCTGAGAGCCAAGAGTTGGATGCTTAAGCAACTGAGCCCCCCAAGTGCTCCTTTCTCTCTCTCTCTCTCTCACTCTTTTTTTTTTTTTTTTTTTTAAATCTGGGCACACTAAAGCTCTGACGTGAGAAAGGGGTTGCTCACAGTCACTCAGAAAGTTGTGGGGACGCCTGGGTGGCTCAGTCAGTTAAGTGTCTGATTTCAGCTCAGGTCGTGATCTCACGGCTCCTGAGTTCGAGCCCCACATCAGGCTCTGCGCTGGCAGTGTGGAGCCTGCTTGGGATTCTCACTCTGTCCTCTCTCTCTGCTCCTGCCCCACTCGTGCTTTCTCTCTGTCTCAAAATTAATAAATAAACTTAAAAAAAAGATAAGGTTGTGTAGAGCTGGGATTGCAGTCCAGAGCGACTGCTTTCCTCCTCACCTTCTGCTCCAGACAGAGACCATGTACTCCCCTCCGGGCTTGGCCCCAGGCAGGTAGAACCTAGAGAGGTCCCATCATGGTGTGAGGTACCTTCTAGTCGTCTGTTCGTTTTCTCAGATCCTCATAACCGTCCTGGAAGACAGGAATACCTGTTCCCTTTCACGTAAGACGATCATGAGGAAACGTGCCCCTGGTGCGCAAGTTAGATCTTGTCACATTCCTCTACTCAAAACACCCTCCACGGGCTTCTTACTTCAAGCAGAAGAAAATCCGAGGGAAAGCCTCACCAGGGCCTGCAAGACTCTCTACGACCCTGCTGCAGGCCATGCCTCCGACCTCACCTTCCACTGCTGCCTCATGTGCCCCCTACCCTACATCGAATCCAGCTACACTGGCCCCTCCAAGCATGGCCGGCCCTCAGGGAGAGCCATGATAATCTCCTGCAATGTCAGGGCCTTCCAAGGTGACTCTTCTGGTGCCCCAGCCTCCCTCTCCTGCGGTGACTTGTCCCCATCCCACCTCCGCCACCCTTTTCCAAGTGGTCATGTCCTAGGCCTGTTGTTCCCAGCAGGGCACCCTTTCTGTCATCTGTCTGGCATTCTGTCATTCCTCACTTGCGGCTCACCTCCCTCAACAGCCCGGCATAAACCGTTCTTCAGTCTCACTCATGTCTGCATTCCACAGTTCCTGCCAGCTTTCCCCGGCCCGAACCCCTGCCCCCTAGCCCTGTCGTGACCTCTCCCCACTTCTTACCCACCCTTCATTATAGTCACACCCTCAACAACGTGCTCACCTCCTTTGCCCTCCTCTTCTTGCATCATAGCCCCCCACCCCCACCCCGCCCCAAGTTTTCAAATTCAGCCGGGCCTCCCCCATGCCTGCCCTGCAAGCTGAGTGGGGCTGGAGGAAAACACAGCACCGTGTCCATGTTTTCACGGCCCTTCACCATCCCCCCGCCCCAGGCATGCCTGCGTACCTGGTTAGCCCTCTCCAGCCCGTTCCCTCTCTCCGCCCTTGGATGACCGTTTCACACCTTCTCTCTCCTCCAATCCCAAAGCTTCTTCCCCATTCTCAGGTCACCGGGGAAGCAGAAGCGGTCTTGAGAAAACTCCCAGCAGCCTGTACCGCCACAGTTGCTAGCCTTCCTGGGCCTGAGCCATCACTCCAGCCTCTGTCCGGCGCCTACAAGGGAGTTCTCCATACCCCTGGGGAAGGCCACCCTCTCCCCGCATGCCTGTCCCTGCTAGCCTGCTCAAGAACACTGCTGTCGTCACCTCTTTATTGCATATATATTTTGCCTTTTCTGCTGTCGCTCCTACAGAATCCCATCCTGAGCCTCAAGTCCCTCCAGGTATTGGCCCATTTTTCTTCTCTCTTCTATAACCAAACCCCATGGAAGAGCTGTGTGTGCTCCGATTCTAATCCTGCTTCGGGCTTGCTCTAACCCACTCTAATCCGGCTTCTGTCCCCACCAATCCTTGGAAACAACTCTTGTCAAATTTGCCAATGATCTTTAATTTTCAGTCCTCACACTGCTTGATCTAACATTGTGTTTGGACAGTTGATTGTTGACTTTTGTGAAATGGTGCGGTGGGGGCGGGTGAAAAGAACAGCATGGACTGATTGTATTTTTTTAAAAATTTTTTCTAGTGTTTATATTTATTTTTGAGACAGAGAGAGACAGAACATGAGAGGGAGAGGGGCAGAGAGAGGGAGACACAGAATCCGAAGCAGGCTCCCTCCTGGAAACTCATTCTGCTTGGCTTCTGGAGACCTCCTTCTCCCACTTGGCCTCTGCTATGATTCTTTGCTGGTCCCTCTTGTTTTCTGGAGCTGTATGTGCTGGGGCTTCTTCTCGGCTTCTCTCATTTTCCAGATGCCTCTGCCGGTCTCCTGGATCCCAGTGCTGTCAATATGCTGACCATTCCCAAATGCCTGTCTTTGGCCAAGGTCTCTCTCAGAACTCTTACATTCTTTCCCACTGCCGATTTTATATTTCCACGTGGATATGCAATAAATATCTCAGCACATCCCAAACCTAATTCCTGATTCCCTCTGTGTCTTGCAGTTTTCCCCATTTCAGTAGGCAGTGTCGCTGTCTTTCTGGTTGCTTGGGCCCAAACCTTTGCAATCATTCCTGGCTTTTTTCCCTTTCATATACCCCACCTCCAGTCCATCAGCCCATCTGTTGGCTTTAGCATCAGAGCACATAGAGCGCACAGCCACTTCTTTCCACTTCTCTTGCAACCACCCTGGTCCAAGCCACCTAGACAGCATCCTAACTAGTTTCTGCTTAATACCTTGTCTCCAAAAAATCTGTTCTCAACCTAGCAGCCAGTGATCCTTTACAAATACAAGTCAGGGGCATCTGAGTGGCTCAGTTCGTTGAGCGTCTGACTTCGGCTCAGGTCATGATCTTGCAGGTGACAAAGTTCGAGCCCCGCGTCGGGCTCTGTGCTGACAGCTCAGAGCCTGGAGCCTGCTTCCGATTCTGTGTCTCCCTCTCTCTCTGCTCCTCCCCCTCTCATGCTCTGTCTCTCTCTGTCTCAAAAATAAATATAAACATTAGAAAAAATTAAAAAAAAACGCAATCAGTCCATGCTGTTCTTTTCACCCGCCCCCACCGCACCATTTCACAAAAGTCAACAAGGCCTTTCCTTATCAGTCTCTGGGCAGCCTCTCTGACCTCATTTCCTGCGACTTCCCCCTGGTCATGCGACTCTAGCTGTACTGGCCTCCTGTGACTGCCACGGGGCCTTTGCACATGCTATTCCTTGCCAAGAACACACTTCTCCCAAGTGTCTGCATGGCCTGCTCTCTTACTTCCCTCAAGTCTCTGTTCTAATGGCACTTAATCATGAAACCTTTCCTGACTACCCTTTTATTAAAGTATCACACCTTTCCTTCACCCCCTCCTGGTCCTTTCTGTCTCTTGCTCTGCTAAACTTTCTCCCCCCCCCCCCCCCCCCCCAGCGTATTATGTTTGTTCCCTTTTCCCCACCGAATATAAGCTCCATGAGGGCTAGGACTTTGATCCGTTTCCTCCTCTGCCTCCAGCAGCTGAACTAGTGGACCAGTGATTCGTTCCCTTCATTTCACAGATGGGAAAACCGGAAGATAGGAGTGAGCATAAGTAGCTGACTATGGAAAACAGTGTCCCTCTTCTGTGTCTCTGCTCTCCCCGTTTTATCTGTGCATAGTAGTGCACGTCAGCAGCTGCTGCACTGTACGTGTACCCCTTTGTTTGTGGTCCACTTCGCCAACAGAATTTCTGCACCCTGTGAAGGGGTGAGGTTTGTCTTATTCCTTCTGTATCTCCTGCATCTAGAAGAGCCCGCCACCTAGTAGGTGCGTGGGAAATGTTTGTTGAGTCATGACGATTAAACGAACCAATGAGACCAAGGACTGGCTGATTCCCGAGGGCATCCTTGCCCACTGCCCTGGTGGTTTTCAGACGTCAGTGTGTACCACGGTCCCAGCGAGTTTGTTAAGTGTGCCAAGACTTGCTGATCTGAACCGTTGACAAACGTGAAGAGTTATCTAGCAGAGAGGGACTCTCGTTATGGTTTCTGCCTCACTCCGACTGGAAGGAAAGCCGTGGGGAAGGTGCTTGCTGTGAGCCCCACCTCTCCTTCTAGATCCCTCTCCCTGGAGTGCCCACACTTGCCCCTACCTTTTCCCCAACATGTACACCCATTTCTTTCTGTTCTCCCTCCTCAACTTCCTTTTTATTCTCTGTGGTTCAAGGTTGTGTTGGTACCTCTTTTTGTTTTCACAAATTCTTCTTCCCTCGTTTCATGACAGGCAACAGGTCTTGTCTTGTTTGCCCATCAGCGGGAGCCTCTGTGAGATTCTGAACACACAGGCTGGGAGAGAAATTGAGGCCTGACTAGCACTAGGGTCTGGATTGTGAAGAGCAGAGGGGCCCCTTGGTGCCAGGCTGAACTGTTTGTGAGGCATCTCTTCCTTCTCTACTGCTCTGTGATCACCGGAGCCTGGGGAGGTGGGCAGGTAGTCGGTTCTTTTCCAAATGAAGAAGCCAGGTTCCTGGGAAGCATAGCGCCTGTCATTGCCAGACTATGTTTTAGCTGGGCCTTCTGGGAGGTCAGGGCTGGATGACGGCAAGTGGCTTTCCTGGGAACTCAGCAAACGTTTACCATGTGCTTCCAGCGGGCCCCAGGCCTGACCTTGCTGACTCACAGGCTGGGATGGCGGAACCCCGTGTCATGTGATCCTACTGTGTTACCCGGGCAAATCAACCCTTGCTCCCACCTGAGAAAGGAATCATTATTGGCCTTTTGCTTATTTCTTTTTTCCTTTTGCTTATTTTTATTTGTTATTTATTTATTTATTTATCTATCTATCTATCTATCTATTTATACTTTAGAGAGAGAGAATCTTTTCTTTTAATGTTTATTTTTGAGAGAGAGAGCGAGTGAGCACGAGCAGGGGAGGGGCAGAGAGAGAGGGCAACAGAGGATCTGAAGCAGGCTCCACACTGACAGCATCGAGCCCGATGTGGGGCTCCAACTTGTGAACCATGAGGTCATGACCAGAGCCGAAGTTGGACGCTCTACCGACTGAGCCACGCAGGCGCTCCTCCTTTTGTTTATTTTTAAAGCTTCATATTCTGTGGCTCCAAATCTGTCAAACCCAGAGCTCCTGAGCCAGCCTTGGGCGAGTCAGTAACCTGAATCTCACTTTCCTTTTCTTTAAAATGGGACAACAAGTCCAACCTTAGCTCAGCCCATGGGGTCACTGTAAGATTCAGAATAATAATTATGAAGATGTCGGGTGTAAAGGTTATATAAAAATAAATTCTCAAGTCAGCTTCTGGTGCTTGCAGTATCCTTGCAAGGACGGCAGGACAGGAATGATCATAATGAACATCAACAGTCTTTTGTTTATAACCTGCATCAGGGAATGAAAGGTTTTGGTTTAAAATGAAAAGAATGATTCAGATTTCTTCCCACAGGGCTTAAAGAAGACATGTGTGACCATGGACCAGGAACGCCCACGCTCCGACCTCAGCATAAACAGCAGAAACGATCTCCGCAAGGTTTTGCATCTTGAATTTCTCTACAAGGAGAACAAGGTACATGCTTTTAAGGTGTGGTGTAATGTTCTGGAACTGAGATTGGCAATGTCAGAGCACTCGTGGGCCCGGCCAAGCTGTCGGAGATGGGTGGCGGGAGGCTTGCCGTGCCTGTGGCCGGGGAGAAACAGACCCAGCCAAGTGCCGACAAATCCCAAGTGTGAGTTGGGCTTCCAGCCTCAGGGAGGCCCCGGGCCGCCCCTGTGGGCTTATTGCGCATGTGTGGCTATGAAGCTCACTTTGAACCTGGGCCTATGACAGTTATTCCCTGTGCTCCCTCCTCCCTCATGAGGCTGTGTTTAGTCAGACTAAAGAATATAGTGTTGGGTTATACTAAAATTTTCCATTCCCTGCCCGTGTAAGATTTTCCTTCTTCAGTTCTGAGTAATAGCTTATTTTTGAGTCCACTGTGACATTTAATTAGGCAGACCTGGGGCTTGGGCTCAGCTAACCCTGGTGCACTGGAGTTGAGGTAGCAAATGGAACAGCACTTCTTTGGTTGGGGGGCTGGGGGGGCTCCCCTGACCCCTCGGCCTTGTCCCTCCCGCCCCCTACCGGCTGTTACAAGCTTCCACGGCACGGCGCCGTGTACTTTTTCCTTTGTTGTGCTCAGCACACTTATAATAGACTGTGTGGTAGTTTAATTAGTATCTGCTTCCCGACCACCTTGGATGTGGCAGGAGGCCAGAGAGGGCATCTCTGTTGTTCACTATTGTATCCCCTACTTAACATGTTGCCTGAGGCCACGGCAAATGGTCCATGTGTATTTGTGGATTCTATGACTGACTGAATGAATGAAGCTACCATTCTGGCTTAATTGCTTTTTCTGCCATGAACACGGTATCTTCTTCTTTTTTTAATGTTTATTTATTTTTGAGACAGAGAGAGACAGAGCATGCATGCGGGAGGGTCAGAGAGACAGGGAGACACAGAATCTGAAGCAGGCTCCAGGCTCTGAGCTGTCAGCACAGAGCCCGATGCAGGGCTCGAACTCACAGACTGCGAGATCATGACTTGAGCTGAAGTTGGACGCTTAATCGACTGAGCCACCCAGGCGCCCTGAACACGGTATCTTCTAATTTGCTTGAAGAATGGGCTCTCCAGTAGGTATTGCCTTGTGGTAGGGAATAGTGTCAGAGTTGGAAAGAATCTAATGATCATGCAGTTAAGCATTTATCATAATTTTTTGAAAAGGCAATAAAATGATATTTCCTGCAGAGGTCCAAATGTGCAAAACAAAGAAGGGAAACCCCCTAGTTAGATTGGGGATAAAGAGGACTTGCCTTCTTGGCCTTTTAGGGCAGCCCCTCAGGGCTGGACTAAGCAGCTTCTATTTTTTATTTTATTTTATTTTTTAAGTTTATTTATTTTGAGAGAAAGAGAGAGAGTGTGTGAGTGGGGGAGGGGATGAGAGAGAGGGAGAGAATCTGAAGCAGGTTCCACGCTGTCAGCGCAGAGCCCAATGCAGGGCTCAAACTCATGAGACCATGACCTGAACGGAAATCAAGAGTTAGACGCTGAACTGAGTCACCCATGTGCCCCAAAGCTTTGAAATTACTGATAGAATGGGAGACCCATCTGGAGGAGCTGTGAGCCAGAGAAAAGTGGCTTGTCAAGATCTCACAGTGACTTACGGGGTAGGGGTGAAGCTAGAACCAGATCTGATTCTCAGTCCTACTATAGTAATGGCAGTCAAGCTTCCTGTAATTGTAACCCTGTACTCAAACGGTATCTTAGCAGATGAGGTTAGAATGGGAGTGGGACGCCCCCCCACCTCCCCAGCCCTCCAAGGCTATTTCTGAGACATCTGGAAAAACCTCAGAGCAGCTCAAAACCTGCCCTCGCACGTGTCACATAGCCCAGGGAGGAACCCAGGCCAAGTTTCCCTCAAACGAACAATGGTATCAACCTACAGGAACACTTAGGTTGCCACAAGTTCCTGTGCCTGACTTTGATGAGAAAAGGGCAGTGGCAGCCAGGTGAAGTCCTGGCATAGGTTCAGTAAAGACATCAGATCGATGCCTTTCATCCTTGGTCCCGGTGTGATACCGCTGCCCCTCCACCGCTTCTGTGTGGTCAGCTGGGGTCCTGTAGACCCCAGCACCAGACACTCAGCAGATCTCCATTGGCTGCATTTCAAGGCAGCAGAGTAGACTGTATATTTTAGAAAGGCTTTTCCGTAGAAAGTGAGACGGGTAACCAGAAAATCAAATAACCCTGCTGATGCACTGGGATTTATGTAAATGCAACTTTACTTAATTTCCTGGAATCATCTTTGCCATTCAAGTTATTTTTATTTCTGCACTATAATATAGTCTCCCTAAGGTAATAATTATCTGAAGATACTTAAGATATTTTCATTAGATCTTGGTAAGTGCCCTGATTATTTGATTTTTACAGTAGTTATTATACAATGAAATGAGCTTATATTTTACAGAAAGACATATTTATTAACCTATCTATCGCATAATGATTTTGACATTTGCACAAAGCTAGCCTGCTTCTAGGAAAGCCCTGCAATTTAGTGTTAGTTCCAGGAACTTGTTTTTCCCTATTAAAGATACAATATATAAAAATGCCAATGCAAAATTAAGTTTTTGAAAAATGGTGTCTAGATTCATATAAAGGCTGTGAAGAGCCACAAAGTATAATTCATGTAACGCAGGGCTATAAATCTCTCGTATTGAAAGAAAAATAGGACGGTCTAAATTAATTATGCAACGCCTTTCCCCTGACTCTCTTCCTTGTGAGTTTCATTTAGACTTAGACAAAATAGTTCTTTTGGGCCCCATTCTAAAAAAATAAAGCTGTCCCCTTATTTTGACTGCCTGATAAATCTGTTGCTGTTGGTCATAACCCATTTGGCTGTGGGTGTGGGTCCCAGGATTTTGCTGTGCAGAGCAGGGGAATAGGAAGAGGGAAGGACTGGATGTGCCTGAGGGTCCTCTCTGTGCCAGGTTCTTTGTCAGGCGCTATATTGCTCCGATTGCAGACTCACCAAATGTCCCATGTCTGACCACACTTCCCAACAGCTTGGTGTTCCTGGGCAAGTGGGGTGGGGACTGACACAGTTCCATGGCCCGAGGTCAGCCTGTGGATTGCTGCTTGGATAACTATGTCCAGCTTACTTAGGGGAATTTTAAGACAAGTCAGGACTCCAATCTTTGCAATTCTGGCTTACTTAGTAAGACACAGCAGGACCTGGGAATATGTATTTTTAAAACCTCCAAAGATGATATTTGGTATTGTCAGGATTGGGAAATACTGATATCATTTCTTTCTAAAACCGACCACTAAAGAGTTTTCTTTCTTTCTTTCTTTCTTTCTTTCTTTCTTTCTTTCTTTCTTTCTTTCTTTCTTTTTCTTTCTTTCAAGATTCTGGTGTAGATTGAGTCAATCCTGATGGCCTCTCATGTTTTTTGCAATAGACTGCTGCAGAAGAGTCCCTGTGGTCCCCAGTGTCCAGTGTTAAATGCAGAGCACACAACCTTAGAGCACATTCGGGTCCCAAGTATTTATAAACTTGTAGAGTTAATGATCCCGAAAAAAGGTTTAGTTTTTTTTTTAAATGAAAAGATATATATTTTCTAAAATTACTCCTAGGAGAAAAACCAAGAGGAAATTTTCTTGGGTATTCTTCTATTCATATCATATTTTATTACAGTTGTTCATCGGATCGCCTGACTCATGCATCGGATGATAGTTCTTTTAGGATAGAGATTTTTGTCTTCATCTCTGTTATACCATGGCACCTCACACATGGTAGGCAGTCACTGAATACTTGCTGAAAGAAAGAGTGTATGAATGAATAAGAAGCTGATAAACTATGTCAGAGAACTGGACTAGTCCTCTTTTCCACCTTTTTCCCCTGAAGTTGTACCTGTGGTTAATGATACTTTTTCTTCCAATGATAGGCAAAGGAGAATCCTCTAAAAACAAACCTCGAACTCATTACCAGATACTTTCTGGATCACTTTGGGAATACTGCTAACAATGTCACTCAAGAAACACCAATTCCTGCACTCTCAATTCCAAAGAAAAATACCAAATCGCCACCGAGATGCTCAGAGACCACGCTGGTGAATATATATGACCTTGCAGAGGAAGATGCAGGATGGAGAACATCGTTGTCAGAAACAAGCAAAGCCAGGTATCTCTTCTTATTTACACTGTGAGTTGGTTTCCTATCACTGCTGTAACAAATGACTGTAAATGCCGTGGCTATAACAGTCAGGGTTTTCCAGAAAAACAGAACCAATAGGAACCAACGTGTGTGTGTGTGTGTGTGTGTGTGTGTGTGTGTGTGTGTGTGTACATACATGCAAATATATATGCACATATATATGTGTATGCGTATTATATATACATATATATATTATTTTAAGGAGTTGGCTCACATGATTGTGGGAGCTGGCAAGTCTGATATCTGTAGGGCAGACTGGCACACTAGAAACTTAGGCAGTATTCTGTGTTATAGTGCTGAGGCAGAATTCTCTGGGAAACCTCAAGTTTTGCTCTTAAGGCCTTCAACTGATTGAATGAGGCCCACCCATATTATCTAGGGTAATCTTCTTTACTTAAAGTCAACTAATTATAGATGTTAGTCCTATCTTAAAAACACCTTCATGGAAGCATCAAGGCTAGTATTTGTCCAAACAACTAGGCAACATGGCCTAGCAAAGCTGACATAAAATTTAACCATCACCATGTCTTAAAGCAACACAAATATATTATCTTACAATTCTGAGGTCAGAAGTTCAAAACTGGTCTGGGTTAATGACAAGGTGTCAGGAGGGCTTGTTCCTTCTGGAAGTTTTTGGGGGCAAATCTGTTTCCTTTCCTTTTTTGGCTTCTAGAGGCTGCCTGCATTCCCTGGCTTGTGGCTGCTCCCTCTGTCTTGAGGGCACATCACTCCAGCCTCTGCTTCTGTCATTGTATCCTACTCCAGACACTGACCTCCTGCCTCCGTCTAGCAAGGGCCCTTGTGACTCCATTGGGCTCTCCCAGATAAGAGAGGATAATCTCAAACTTTAACACATGTGCAAAGTCCCTTTTCCACATAAGATAGCATTCATGGGTTCTGGGGTCAGGGCATCTTTGGGGGGCCATTATTCAGCTTACACATTGTGTGCTTTCCAATTCCCTGTTGTGGGGCACTGTTACCTTTCTCTGGAGGCCTTGGGAGTAGAGGAGGATGCGAGGGGGATGCTCATGGTTCAGATGTTTAACATTTGTCAGGTTCAGGGGCTTGCTTCATTTGCATTTTCTTAAAAATGAAACAAAACAGGTACAGAATTCCCAAAGCAAGTTAACACTGTAGAATTAGACACATCTGAAAAATAAGGCCTTTTGGACCTCTTAGGGAGAAAATGAATTGGGATTCTGGATTGAACCTCCATTATTTGGAAAGCAGTTTTGTTACATTACAAACTTAATAGCCGCCTGTAGTCACCACCAGTGAGTCTAACTCCCCGGGACTGGGTGTTTCCTTCCGGCTTTGTTGAGAAGCATTTTCTTTCCTGAGGGTAGCCAAAGTATAGGGTCTGGGCATCGAGCTGCCAAAGGATGAGCACCGTTAAAAAACATTAACACAAGGCTTCGGATGTAAAAGTGAATCAGGGTGGTGAGGAAGAGGGTGGTTCTTCTTCGGAGATGCTCACCGCCTGGCTGGGAAAATAAATATTTCTGAGATGATGAAGAACCAGCAAAAGAAAGTAGTCGAGGCTCCCGAGTTCCACCCGGTTGCCCAAGCTACATATTTGGGTGTTATCCTTGACTTCTCCTAGTCTATCATTTTTGCCTCCATGAGTCCTTAATGACACTAGACTCTTGCCTACTTTCTCTGCCCCGACAGCAGTGCTTCAGTTCATACCCTCCCCTCTTGCCTGCACTGACTCCCACCGGGTCTTCCCTGGTCTCTAGGCCTCTAGTGATCTGCTCGAGTGCACCCTCCACCTACGAGAGCATGAGCTTCCTACAAACGAGTCTGGCTCTGCTGGCTTCCCCACGGAAAGGCCTTCAGATGTTTCCCATGGCTTCCAGGAAAAATCCAAACTCCTAAGGGTAACTTGCAAAACTCTTTCCACAGTCAGCCTGCGTGGCTCACTTGGGCCTGTCCTGCTTTTACAGGCCTCTGTGTTAGTGCCCGGGGCCTCTGATTATCTCCTGCCTACTCATTCCTACAGACTCCGTGCTGTCCTCTCTGCAAGTCGTTCTCAGCTTCTCCAGGCTGGTTCTGAGCCCTTCCTCTGCCAGACATGCCCCAGTCATGGCACATATGACCGCTTCTCTCACATGTGACCCAGTGCTTGGTGATAAGCATCTTGGCACAGAGCAGCAGTCAGCGCCCCTTTAGGCCAGAGTCTAGTGGTAGAAAGCATCCCAGCCTGTGTCAGAAAGGCTCTGGGTGATCCATCACAGATCATAGGCGAACATCCTCTTTATCTGGGTCTCTGGCTCTGTTCTTTCTCATTTTTGTTATTCCTCCTTGTTTACTTCCCTGTGTTTCACCTTCTTTTGTTCTCTTGCTCTCTCTCTTTCACATACACCACACACACACACACACACACACACACACACACACACACACAATCTTTCTTACTCTCTTTCAATGCCGAGCAACCCAGGAAAGAAGGCATTAGCATGCCCAACTTAACTGGACATTAACTGAATAGTTGTGGGAAAATTTACCACAGGTCTCTATCCACCAATCTCAATGAGGTGCAGTAAGACTGGGTTCCATGTAACTCATGACTGTATTGAAGGGCTATGGTTTTCTATAACTTGGGTCTGGAATAAGGATGCTCTTTATATTTGAGGATACACAATATCTAAGGATATTTGAGGAATCCTGTCATGGGTCATCAATTCTGATTTTGTTTCTTGTTTCCTGGTCTTATTTTATAGGTCAGATTTGCCCTGATATGAAAGTATTTTCTGTTCTTTACCTTAATGATAGGCACTGGCTGGTTAGAACCCTGGCTGGTTAGAACCCTCGCATAGTTATGAATGGGCTTGCTCTGTGTGCCTGTTGAATGTGGAATTTGTTATCAATGTTAGCTGTTCCTTTTGGGGAATCTGTCTTAATGGAGATATATCTTTTTTTGCAGACATGACAATCTTGATGGGGATTTACTTGGTAATTTTGTATCATCCAAAAGGCCCCCACACAAACGTAAGCCCACGCAGGCTGTCCCAGGTGAAAGTCCCCCCGTGGCCCCTGCATGGGAGAAGATGGACAGGCTTCAGTTGTCAGAACCTTCCTTGGACACGAAAAGGATGGGAGAGAAGATCAGGCCAAAGTCTGGCCTGATTGTCCGAGGCATGATGACCGGGCCCATCGCCAGTTCCCCGCAGGTAGGGTTGCTGATCTCACTGCTCGTGTGAGAGTGGAAAGTGAGAGGCAGGCAGGGCTTAAGGAGCTGCCTGGGATCATTGGAGGGTTCCCCACGACGTAGTCCAAGAAGCGGGGAGCTGTGAGTTGGGATGGGAGGAACACCTGCCTGTGTCTTCTCTGGTTGTACTGTCAAAAAGACAGTACATGACTGTCAGCCAGACAGTGTCTGATCCTTATGGGATCATGGCCAGGCCTCGTTTCCTTCCCTGCCCTCAGTTTACCCACCATGTCAATGAGGTGGATGCCATGGCTTTGTCTTCCTTTGCTGAGTGAGAACACATGTATCTTCTAGTTTTACCTTTGCCATTCAGGAGTGGTGGGTGACCCATCCGAGTCTAGAGAAAATCTTTTTTATTTTTTTAAGACATCATAGTTAAAAGGGTAAAAGAAATCCCAACCCTAATAGTCTCATTTGCTTTGCTTTAAAAAGAAATTCTAATAATTTCACATCATTCTTTTATAGTCTTCCTTAAGGAGGGGCTCTGGTAGGGTTGCGTTAGGTGGGGGGACTAAACCAAATGGGAGAATGAATATAAAAGGAATTTGTGAAACAGCAAAGAAACAGAAAACCAAAGGAAAACCAAACACCAAGTCACAGTGTAGTATTAGTCAAACGAGGGAGCCTGAGCAAACCCACATAGGTCATCGGTGTCCATGGCTGGTCACGTCCTGTCCTGTGCTGCATGGCTAGATGTGGGCTGTGGCTCTAGAGGCTGGTGTTATTCTCCCATTTCACTTGGAATCAAGACATAAAGAAGCCGACCCTCTCCCTGCCTCTGCCTGCGTCTTGTGGGGTTTTGGTCAAGGTCTTTATTCCTCTTGGCCATGGTCTTGTTTGTTAGATCAGGTGGCTAAGGCTCTGCCGAGCACTGGGATTTCACAGCCTGGAGATGGTCCTACAGTCTTGGTGTCCAGATCAAGGAGGCGAACCAGTGTGTGGCTCACAGTGCACGTTCACATCATGTCCCATCCTCGTGTCTTGTGTATTTGGAGAGGGACTGGACCATGCCTAGAGGAAAGCCGCCAGGAAGGTGAAGAGTTTGGCGGAAGTGGCAAGATTTGGGAATGTTTAGTCTTGGGAAGAGAAGACAGAAGGTGGGAGGAGGGGCAGAACAGAAGAGATTTCTTCCAACACGGATGTGGGAATAACCCGGTCCCAGGATGGCAAATGCCTGCAAGTGCCCGATGCTGTGCCTGCAGCAGACATTGCTAGTGGGCTCAGTGTTCTTTTCCTGTCAAGCCTGGATGTGACGTCACAATCTCCTGGGCATCTTCGGCCGGTGCTCCAAATGGGTGGACTGGAGTGGCGAGGGAGATGATCCCTATCAGGCCTCTTGAGCTTAGGCTGTGGGCCTCCTGAGAGCAGGGACTCTGCCATACTTGTGTGCAGAGCGCAGTGTGGGCTTGCTGGCCCTTTGTTGGGGTGAGTGGTGTAGCCTGGCCTGATGTCTCCTGAGAGCACACCTGGGACCAGCAGGTGGAGGCCTGTATGAGGAACTTCAGTCAGAGATGCTTCAGGAGGAGAGCAGGCCATGTCGGAAGCCACTAGACTAGTTGGGTCAAGGGGAAACCAGGGACGCTCTCTGCTGGAGACATTGTTTTACACCCTATCAGTGGTTCTCAAACCACTGTAGTCTCAGGGTCTCTCCATACTCATAAAATTACTGAGGGACCTGAAGAGCTTTTGTTATGTGGGTTATAGCTGTTGACATTTGCCACGTTAGAAATTAAAACTGAGAAATTAAAAAAAATATTTACTTACTAAACCATCAACAATAGTAAACCCATTACACTTAATACAAATAACATGTTGTGAAACCAAACCCCGCCCCCCCCCCCATATTTTCCAAAACAATAGTGAGATGAGGAGCACTGTTTCACATTTTTGCAAATCTCTTTATGTCTGGCTTAGTAGAGGATAGTTCAAGTCTCATATTTGCTTCTCCATCCAGTCTGTCCCATTATGATAGTTTAGTTTAAGTCCATGAAGAAAATATGGCCTCACGCAGATGTGTAGTTGGAACAGGGAAAAGCGTGTTATTAGTCTCTTCCAGAAACCAGGGGTATTCTTTGATGCTGCACCAAACTAGACAAGTTGTGGTTTCTTATTGTGGAGTCTGAAAGCATAGCCAGGAACTTTTTGTACCTTACCAATATCTATTGGTCTGCCTTGCACTTTGAATGGATCTTTTGCCACCGCCTAGTTTAGTAACATGGTGCATTTGCTCACTTGGAAAATATTGGCTTACTGAGTTATCTGGGTTCCTGAGATCTTCTGAATGTGAACACATTTCATTAAAAAAAAAAAAAAGAAACAACAACAACAAAAACAACCCAACAACCCACATCAAAAAAATCACATTGCTTGATGTTGCCACCCAATTCATCAGAAAAAATTTTTAAGTGCTGAGAAGCCCTCAAGCTCACCGTGGCTGATTCAGGTTTCCCCAAATTTTCATTTTTACCTGATAATTTGTATTTTATCACTGACCGTTCATCAGTTGTTTCACTTGAAGTGACAGGCTCAGTTTATTTTCAAGAAAACGCCTGCCGGATACCCAAGTCTGAGTAACCATAGTTTGTCTGTCAGTTGTTTCGCGAAAAACATTAGCAAGTTCGTTTCATAGCTCAGATGGTTGCACAAGTGCTTTTCCTTGAGACACCCGGGTCCTCTGCACCCAGCGGAGTGCGTATATATACCTCCCATTTTGTCCCATGGAATATTAAAGAGATGTAGACCATAGGGTTGAGATTGAATACAGTTAGTAAGTGTTATGCTTCAGCATGGACGTTCTTTCTCTTTTCTTTTTTTCCAATTTTTTAAAAAAATATTTTATTCTTGAGAGAGAGAGAGACAGAACACAAGTGGGGGAGGAGCAGAGCGAGAGAGGGACACAGACTCCAAAGCAGGCTCCAGGCTCCAAGCTGTCAGCACAGAGCCTGATGCGGGGCTCGAACTCACAAGCCGTGAGATCATGACCTGAGCCAAGGTTGGATGCTTAACCATTGACTGAGCCACCCTGGCGCCCCTCATCATGGACGTTCTTAAGCAAAATTAGCATTTTACTTATGTACTGTTATTGCAAGTGGTGGCAAATACCTCCAGTGCTAGTAAGGTTCGGTGCCACCCCCTGGATTCGTGTTACTGGCCAGCAGTTTTTCTCACCAGGGCATTTGTATTATTACGGCGAATGTCAACACAGTGAAAAAGGCAACTCATGTCATATTATTATGAAAAGAGGTTTGAGCTCCCCAGAAGGATTTGGGGACCTTTAAGGCTGGCGGATCACACTTTGAGAACTGGTGGACCAGATGAATGCTGGGGTCCTGTCCTACAGCGACATCCCATCACATCCGTGCAGTTGAGACCCCCTTCTCAACTGAGGTGCGAGGCAGATTGCATAGATCTGCTTTACCACTAGGAGATTGACCCAAACTTCTGAAGGGGGGGATGATTGCCTCGGGAGGTGTGTTTTTCCCTTGGGGTACCTGAATCCTATGAAGGTCATTGAAAGATGGGACAGGTTGTTGTAGAATTTCCCCAGGCTTTCTAGAAAGCATTTTGTGGACCTGTGAGTACCTTGGCCATACTTAATTGGTTGCTTGAGAGAGAAGAGCAAGATTTGCTAGGTATTTCATCATTTTTTTTTTTTTTTTTTTTTTACTTACTAGGTCAGCTCTGTACTTACGAAGGATGAGTAAGAGGCTGGGTTCCCTGCCTTTGGCCAGAGCTTGGGTCTCCTTGGGAATGGTGACTAATATTTTCTGCACTGTGTGGCAGGGATGCCCTGGTGGCTTTCGGAGGGTTGTAGTGCCTAGTAATTTCCACTAGGCAACAATACTACAGAATTAGCTATTTTTATTCCAGCTCGGGCTTTACCACTGGGTTCAGGATTATTTCTGGAAATTCTGAGAGATCCCAAATTTTAAACCCAGGAAAAGCCTCGCAGGTCTGTTTTTGTCCCCTCTACCTCCGCTTCCCTATCCTAGATTGGTAAATTGTGTTCCCGTTTCATCAGTGGATCATTGACAGTAAAATAGGACATTTCTGTTGACTCCTTTCGAATTCCTTCATTTCAAAAACTAAGCAAGCCTTGAGCGCCTACTAGGTATAGGTCACTGAGCTGGGAACTCTGGACACCAGAGATGAATGAAGATTGGCCTCTGCTGTTCCTGGTCTATCAGCAGGAGAGGCTAAGGCCCTGTGTGACTGGGGACTGGGGAAAAGCTAGAGAGCAGTGGCCGATGTTTGTTGATTGCCCTCATGGGTCTGGCTCTGTGCCAGTGCCTTCCATGGGTGTCTCCCTTCATACTATGATCTTGTGGAAAATAGATGCTATAGGTCCCCAATCCCTCATTTGACCTTTGGGCCAGATGTGTTTTGGAATTCAGAATTTCATTATTTTCAGGAAAGAAACACCATGCCCAAACCATATATCATCTAATGCTTTGCAGTAGGGTTTGGGGTAGCACCCCCTAAGCAAAAATATTGACATTTCTACAACTAAAGATATGAATATTCACACTAGAAAAAGACTATAAACAACCTCGTAACAGTTCAGAAGAATTTGCCACAGGATTCCAGAAGAAACTTGTTTTGAGAGGTTTTAGAAATTACAGATAGTGTGGGGTCAGTTGGGTAAGCCTCTGACTTGATTTTGGCTTGGGACCGAGACCCTGCATCGGGCTCTGCACTGACAGCTTGAAGCCTGCTTGGGACTCTCTCCTTCTCTCTCTGCCCCTCAAAATAAACATTAAAAAAAAGAGAAATTAGGGGCGCCTGGTTGGCTCAGTCAGTTAAGTGTCTGACTTGGGCTCAGGTCATGATCTCGCAAGATCTTCATGGGTTCGAGCCCCGTGTCAGGCTCTGTGCTGATAGCTCAGAGGCTGGAGCTTGTTTTGGATTATGTGTCTCCTCTCTCTCTCTGCCCCTCCTCCACTCATGCTCTGTTTGTCTCTTTCTCAAAAATAAACAAATATTAAGAAAAAAGAGAGAAATTCCAGATTGTGGGTTGTGGACAGGTTATATTACAGGTGAGGGCAGTGGGGGACAGAGAAATTAATAACTTGCCACAGGGAGCATGGCTGGTAGGTAGGTGGTGATGCAGGAATTGGGAAACAGATCCGACCCTGGAGCTACAGCTGCACCTGCTCCTGGACGCTGTTCTCTGTAAGACTGTGGGAGAAGGGCCGAGGCATGCTCTTGGGGCTTATGCACGTGGAGCACGGTGACAGCATTACAGATGTGGCAGCCTGTGAGTACCTCCTCAAAGGATAGGTGGGATTTTAAGAGGAGTTGGGAATGGGGAAAGATGTTCCAGGGGGAGGAAACGCCATGGGCAAATGCTTGTCGTGTGGGATGGAGTGTTTTCCCACCTCCCTTGAAGGGGATGGGATCCTCACTGCCCTTGTCCTTGCCCCTTTCAGGATTCCCTTCGCAAGCGCTCCCTGAGGCGGTCCCTGTCCTTGAGCAGCGGCGCCCCCCAGGCCTCCGAGGAAGAGGGCCAGAAAGTGCCTGAGCTCTCCGCCGGTACCCCGGCCCACCCTGCGGCCCAGGAGGGCCTGGCGTCCAGCACTGGCTCCACTTGCAGAAGTCCCCTGGGCCCACTCAGTGAGCTGACCTCAGAAAAACAGAAAACCACACCCAGCAGCCCCCCTCACTTGCCCAGCAAAGGGCTGCTGCAGAGGGGGAGCGGCAGGTGGCGAGATCTTGCAGAGGACAGCCCAGCTGTGGACAGTGGCCCGGAGGGCAACAGGATGCCCTCGAAGTTCTCCTTGCCAGGTGGGAGTGCCAGGACGACCCAGGAGAGGCTGGAGAGAGCATTCACACGGCAGGGGACCCAGCCCCTGCCCCTCAGGTGAGCGGGCTGTGCTGAGGTGATAGCTTTCCCAGAGATCTGCCCAGTCCCCCGTGGCTCTTTGGGCTCTCAGAGCAAGCCTGTGAAGTCCACAAAGTGGGTATGGTCCCCCCACGAGGGAGAGAACAGCCCAGAGTGCGTACATACGGGAAGCTTCAGAGGAGGGAGGGTTCCTTGGTCCTTTTTTCTTCTCACAGTCTCGGGACTTTGGCACGTGATTCCCAGACTTACCTGCAGCAACATGGCCAGGTTGATGTGGCGTAAGAGATGTTTCTGGTGGGAGGCCCAGACATGGTGATGTATCGGCTCCCACAAGGCTCTTGGGGGCAAACTTTTTTTTTTTGTATTACTCTTCTTTTATTCTTTCACAATAGACCTTGATGATTCCTATATTGATTCATCTTTGAATGTCAACCAACCTTACATTCCTGGAATAAATCTTGCTTGGATGTATTATCTTTTTATATATTATTTGATTAAATTTATTAATATTTGTATGTAGGGTTTTATGTATAAATTCGTGAAGGAGATTGGCTAGCAAATTTCCTTCCTTGCAACAACACCATGAGATTCCATTATCTAGGATATGCTTGAAGGGGTGCCCCTTTTTTCTGTTCTCTTGAAGAGTTAGGCACTTGGGTGCTGGTGGAACAGGCAAAATAAATAGATTATAGTCCATAAACTCCCTTTATGACCCTAGTAAGCTGGGCCTACTCTGCTTAACACATTTTGTGGCTATGTTATTCGATGCGTGTACATGTAGAAGTTTTGTATCTTCCTGTCGGATAGACTTTTCTATCATTATGAAATCTCTATCTCTGGTAATGCTTATTGCCTTAATGTCTATTTTGGGAGAGCTACCGCAGCCTTCCTTTGATTATAGTATAGCGATAGAATATCTTTTTCTATCTTTTTCCTTTCATCCATTCTATAGCCTTTTACTTAAGGGTTCCGACCAAAACCCTATGGGGTTTGCCGGGATCCTTCCCTCTTTTTTAAAAGATTATAATTTATTTAAGCTAAAAAAACACACACACACACACACACACACACACACAAACCCAGTTCACCCATTCCTCCACCCTCTGCTCCCCTCAGCCTTCTTTTGTGATACCTTTTACGGCGACAGATTTCCCTCTAAGCAATGCTTTGTTGTATTCCGTGAGTTCATATGTTGTCTATTCATATGACTTAGTTTAAATATTTTCTAATTCCCGTTGTGATTTCTTCTTTTGACCCATAGGTTATTTAGACACATATTGACCGAAGCAAACATCTGGGGTATTTTTCTGGTTTCTGTTTTTGATTTCTGGCTTGTTTTCACTTCAGTCACATACACTCTGTATGAGTTCAGTCTTTTGATATTTGTTGGGATTTCTTTATGGCCCGGTATAGATTTAAAGCTTATCTCTTCTCAGCAGTGAATATTGGGAATTTTTAATCCTCTCAGATAATTTTTATTTTAGTTGGGATAATTGTTGCATTTACATTTGCCTGTTGCATTTGGTAGGATGAAAAGATCCGCTTCTATTTTTCTCCACAGAGTAAGACAGTTTTCCAGCACCATCTACAATCTGTTCCTCACCCCACTGATTCATGAAGCCACCTTTATTCTTTACAAAGTTCCCATTTCGATGTGGGTCTGTCTTTGAGCTCTCTATTGGGGTTATTGGTCTTCCGTCCTTTTTTAAAAATCTAAAACCACATGACCACAGCTTTTATTACTATGACTTCGTAGTTATAGCTTAGTATCTTGGTGGGGCCAGTCCCCCCTTCTCTTCCTTTGTTTCAGCATTGATGTAGCTACTTCTATTTTTTTACTTGAAAGTTTTTTTAAAGGTTTATTTATTTATTTTGAGAAACAGAGAGAGAGGGAGAGAGCACAAGTGGGGTAGGGGCAGAGAGAGAGAGAGAGAGAGAGAGAGAGAGAGAGAGAGAGAGGACTCCAAGCAGGCTCTGTGCTGACACACTGCAGAGCCTGACGTGGGGCTCAGACCCACAAACCCTGAGACCATGACCTGAGCTGAAATCCAGAGTGGCCACCCAATCCACCGAGCCACCCAGGCGCCCTCTTGTAGCTACTTCTAGATCTTTATTCTTTCTACAGGTCTTTTTCCCGTTACCCAACATGGGTAGAACTGACTTGTCCTCTTGCTATAAAGGCCCGACTTCCGAATCATTTCGTGACTGGCTCTTTCTTGTCAGTCAGATGTTCTGGACTCAGACTGGTTTTCTCTGACCAACTGCACCTCTACCCCCGCATTTCCAGCCGTTTTTTTGGCCTCTCAGCACCTATCATTACCTGAAGTTATTTTATTTACTTCCCCATTATGTGTCTCCCTCACAATAGAAAATAAATTTCATGAGAACAGAGACTTTATATTCCCTGCTCCTAGAATAGTGCTTGGTACACAGAGGGCATTTGATGAGCATTTGCTTAATACTATTTCTACCACCACCAGCAGCAGTAACAAGATCAATCAACTTTTGATATTGACCTGTTTTGTGTAAGACACTGTTCTAAGTGTTTTGAGTAAATTCACTCTTTTAATTCTCATACGGTTCTAGGAGGGATATACTATTATAATGCCCATTTTACAGGCGAGGAAGCTCACCCAGAGAAGTGGCTGTACTGTGCATGCTTATACACCTGGTAAGAGGCAGAACGGGTTAGAACCCGGGCGGCGAGCTCCAGAGTCTGGGGAATACGTGAACAAATGGCGTCACCTCTCTCCCTGAAGAGAAATCCTTTCCACAGCCTTTAGGGTGGTTACTGGCTTCCACTTGAACCCCTCCTGCCATGGGGAGCTCCCCAGTTCCCACAGCACTTTTGCGTGATTCTGACTGCGAGACAATTCTTCTTCACACTGAGTTAAAATCTGCTTGCTGTGGTTTGACTCAGCGGGCCTTGTTTTGCCCTCCCATGCCACAACCTGAGTGCACCTGAAAGGGAACAGCGCCTCCAACCTAATGGATGGGAGCATTCTCAGGCTGCGGTGATCGGTGGGGGGAGATGGTGGGTTGAGGGGAAAGAGGAGTGGCTGGATAGCAGGTGGCCTGGGTTCTAGTCCTCGCTCTGCCCTGGCTGACCTGCGCCAGTCATTTGTTTCTGGACTTAACTGTCTCTGACAGTAAAATGTGGCCACTGGGTAGATGAGGTCCAGGTTTCTTTTCAGCCTATGCATTTTGCTGGCCTGTGGCTCTTACTTTCAGAGTTATTCTGGGCCCTCTGCTTCAGTCATCAGGTTTTTATTGAACACCTACTGTTTACAGTACTCTTAGGAGGTATGGCACATGGGCTCTGGAATCCAATGGGCTGGACTCAGATTCCATGGACTGGCAGTTCTGCCCCTTATAACCACTGTGGCCTTACCCCAGTTAGTAAACCCTTGAAAGATGCTGTGAACTTTGTCTTACAGTAAGCAGGTAAAAGTGCATTCACATCCCCCATCCCCAATACCAGAAGTATAATCAGGGGTGTTTCACACATGTTTAATAGTGTTGACCCTTATATTGATCAATCAACAAACATTTTGGGGGGCTTTGTTTTTTACCTACCACTTACTCTCTATTTGTTGGACACTGTGCTAAGTGCTTATATGTATTATCCCATTTGCTCTTTATACTAATCGGTTGAGGTGAATATTATTTATTGTTGGTTTTTTTCTTTTGTGTGCTTATTAAATAGTATTCTTCTCCTGAGCTCTGAACAAATTGACAAACAAAACAAAGGGTATCAGTTAGATTGGAGTAACATACATATCATTTCTGTGATTGATAAGGGGAAGATAGAAGACACAACAGACCCCGAGGCCTCGTGGGCCCAGAGCTAGATGGACTTCCCCACCTCATCTCAGGCCATGGGCAGGTCAGCTCTTGTGGCCACGTGGTGGGAGCGGCTGCCCCCGGGAGAGCAACTCACTCTCAAGAGGAGAAAGGCTACAGCTGAGCTTAATGTCCCCCTTTTCTTTCTTTCCCAAATTAACTGGTCAGCTATGTCACACTTCCTTCCTTAGGCTGGAGTGCATAGAGGGAGGAGAGTAAAGGTCTGCAGGAGGGTAGACTAGTAGAGCTCCCTGCAAACTCCCAGAAGACACTGCAGGTTCAGAGTGGGCATCCTCCCACCCAGCAGTTATTATCCCTATGTTACAGATGAGGAAACGGAGGCCAGAGAATTTAAGGAACCTCTCAAGGTTCTGGGTGGAAGCAGGTCCCAGGGCTCAGTTTGGTGGATGGAATATGGGTTGGATTTCAGCTGCCTCTTGTCCCCTCAGCTAGGCATGTTTGTACAGTGCACATACTACATAACCGTATGCAGCACCTTTGACTTAAAAGCCATAGTAAGCTCCCTGTCCTTCCCAACCCCCCTCTATCAGTCCTGCCCACCTATACCCCCTTCCCCATTCATTTCATTCGATTCAGTAAATGTGGATCGGAGTCATAGTGTGTATCAGACCTGTGAGCTCTTCAAGATGAGAGAGATGTGTGGGTATGTAATTATTTCATTTTATTTTTTTTAAGGTTTATTTATTTTGATAGAGAGAGTGCATGAGCTGGGGAGGGGCAGAGAGAGAGGGGAAAGAGAGAATCCCAAGCAGGTTCCACACTGCTCAACACGGGGCTCCATCCCACGAACTGTGAGATCATGACCTGAGCTGAAATCAAGAGTTGGACACTTAACCGACTGAGCCACCCGGGCACCCTGCGTATGCAGTTATTTTAAAGCATGGCAAAGACAGTGAGATGACAGCAGGGCCGGCTTGTGTGTGCAGCGCTGCCCCATCACCCTGCCCTAATGAAGCTGAGGAAAGGTGGCTACTTGGAGCCTTCTGTGGGCCTTGCAACGTCGGGCCCAGGGATGGCCATGGAAGTCACACCTAGGGGCAGAGGCAGGGGCAGGAGCAGGGAGCATGTGTCCTGGGAGAGAGTGTGTGGGGGGGGGGTGGCGGATGATATGACCTGCTGAGATGTTAGGGGACATGAATATCTATGCAATCAGGCCCTTCTAACCCCTTGGATCTAACTCAGTGGCTGAAGGGACCACTTTCTGCTTTGATTTTTGTTCCTTTCCTGTGTCCTTCGATCTAAGAAGATACTCAGAAAATATGTCTTCTGGGCTCCCACTGTGGGGGTTGTGGTTGAGACAATCTGTCATTTGTCACTGGTTTGTCAGGGCTGCCCTTGTTAGGTTTCTGTGCTCATCAGTTGGATCTGCTGGGACTCTGGCCGCGACCTGGGTAGTCCTGTAACCCTTGCCTCATTCTGCTTCCCGCCATTGCACTATGTGGCGGGCAGGACATTCCTCTGTACCTTTACATATGTTGCTATCACCCACATGCCTTGGCCAAAGTAGGTCCTCAGGAAACCTTAGGTGAAGGACCAAGAGCACAGGAGAGGAATTCGTTATTTAGAAGTCCCCAGAGCTGGGTGTTCTAAGCCTGGTGGCTCCCCAAGTGGCACTTTGTGAAAGTTGATGGTCTGGTTGAGGGTGACCAGCCCTTGCAGTGCTTACAGACCTCTCTGAGGACGTGCTGGCCTGTCATTTGTGTAAGAATCCCTCAGAGTGAATTTCTGGGTCTTCTGATGGCCACATGGACTGTGCTGTGGTTGTTTTTCTGCACATCTGCTCAAAACCTGTCACTCTGGGCATCTGGCAATAGGAACTGGCTTCAGCTTTTATTTTCCGGGTGTGCATGGGCCACACAAGCTCCAGCCACTCACTGTTTGCCCAATCTCCTTTGGAAACACGGTATGTAGACATGGGCATGAAATTGAAAGTTGTTGGCCTCCCTTGGGAGTTCAACCCATGGCAGGGGCCACACCAGCAGTCTTTAGGCACCAGAGCCCCTGAGCAAATGTGTGTCCCCTCATGCAGTTTGAGCAATGGGGCCCTGGAACTTTGGGGGTGAAGCCCAGCAGTGTGGTTTTTTTTTTGTATTATTGTTAAAAAATTTTTTTTAACATTTATTTATTATCGAGAGACAGAGGCAGAGCATGAGCATGGAAGGGGCAGAGAGAGGGAGACACAGAATCCCAAGCAGTCTCCAGGCTCTGAGCTGTCAGCACAGAGCCCCACGTGGGGCTTGAACTCACAAACCACTGCAAGATCATGACCTGAGCCGAAGTTGGACGCTTGACTGACTGAGCCACCCAGGCGCCCCCCAGCAGTGTGTTTTAACAAGCCCTCCAGGTGATGTGCTTCAGGTGAAGCTGAAGAACCAGTGCCCTAGAAGCCTGAGATGGAGGGGTGACTGCATGTAATTACTGGGGTGCTCTCAGGAGAAAGTCAGTGGGTGGGGGGGCGGACAGGGTGGGGGAAGGTCTCAGCCAGGATGTGGGGCCTTAATCTGATCTCCCAGGGAGATGAGAGTGTGAATTGACCCAGAGCTGGCCCCACCTTTAAGCTAGGAGAGGGCTTTTTTCCCAAGTCAGTCACTGGCTAAGGGTCGCCAGTCCTGGGGAGGGGGGGCGGGGGGGGGGTTGCGATGGGCAGTGTGCCACCTCCTGGGTGAGTCTGGCAAAGGGTGATTCTGTGGAGAAGGACGCAGCTGTGAGCTCTTAGCCAACATGGACAGCAGCCGGGATGGGCACGCTGAGGCAAGGGCACCTGGGCGGGACACCAGTGTTGTCTGTGTCATTCTTGTGGGTCCTTGTACACTCGCCCAGAACTTGGTGTTATTTTAAAAAATATTTATTTGTTTGTTTGTTTGTTTTTAATGTTTTTATTTATATGTGTGAGTGAGAGAGAGAGAGTGCACAAGCAGGGGAAGGACAGAGACAGAGAGAGACACACAGAATCCAAAGCAGGCTCCAGGCTCTGAGCTGGCAGCACAGAGCCCGACATGGGGCTCGAACCCATAAACTGTGAGATCATGACCTAAGCAGAAGTCGGATGCTTAACCGACTGAGCCGCCCAGGTGCCCCAAACCCGGGTTATGGCAGACAAGCTGCAAAGCCTGTTCATGGCCATCACCTCTGGTGCATAGGGTGCCCTGGTGAGGCAGGCCAGGCAGGCTCGTTTATAGGCTGGGAGACAGACTCTAGAGGGGACACTGGAATGAAGCTTAATTCAGGCCCACAGACAGCCCCTCCCATCATGAAACCGCAGCCCCTGCTGCAAGAATGCCAGATGAACTGTCACTGGCTTCGTGGCTGCTAATGTCCTGCTGTGTCAATCAGACGGGAGGTGCCTCTTGAGCCCTTTTGGTGCCCAGGCCACCACTAGGGCTACAGAAGGGTGAGATGGCTCCTTGCCTCTGAAGCCCAGGGTCTTTCGTGAAGCTGTCCGTATTTGGGTGCTCGATTGTGGCCCTCAGAGGAGTGGAAGATTGGAGCGGTTAGGGAGTGCTGCGGACAGGGAAGAGGGCCTTGGGCTTGGAGAGGCCACGGTTAATGCAAAGACTTCACGGTGAAGCAGTGACATCGGGTGAGGAATGTAATTAAACTGCCTTGTTGTGCAGCCTGGACTCCACTTTAGCCCCGAGTATCAGTGTCCCGGCTTCTGTGTGGAAGCCAGTAGTCGATTCCAGGGGTTCAGTGAGTGCCATTAGGGGGCCCCAGCAGATTTTTCGGGTTTTGTAGAATGGACAGTAGGTGGCGGCAGATCGTCATCAGTCATCAGGACTCCAGAGACTCTTGCTGGCGATTTCATTCAGCAGGCCCTCAGCAGGCCCCTCTTAAGGACAGTGCACCCTGAGGAGCTAGGAGCGAATCCCAGTCCCTCCCGGATCCCCATCCCCTCCCAGGCTCCTGATCGTGAGCAGAGGCCGGCAGGCACACAGATGCCTGGCTGCGCCCTGAGAGGGAGTGGACAATGCCATCTGGGGCTTGGCAGAGGCTTAGCTGAGGATGTGGTATTTGCGGTTTACGGGCTCTTCCCCATACCCGAGCATCCCGGGTCTGACGCCATCTGCACTGCATGGGATGAGTAATGGGTGGGAATTCCAGTTTAATTTATCTCTGCACATTATTTGGAGTCAGTCTGTAAAGATTCGAAATTAGCTGACTCTTGACACATACACATTTGCTTTCCTGTGTCCCAGAGGTCCCGTGTGAACAGGTACCGGCCTGCGGCTCCTGTGCTGGTCCGGCTTCACCTTCCTAACTGACTCCAGGGACCTCTCTTCTATGGTGGATACGGCTGCTCTGTGCTCAGCTGGCCTCCCTCCCACCTCTCACCCACATTTACCCTACATGTGTGCTCCCCCAAACCCCCCACCCGCGGGGGAATACGAGTTCTCGTTTCCTCGCACGTGCAGGAGATTAAATAGGAGAAACTGCCCCAGTGCGCATTTCAGGTCACTTGGAGTCCTGTAGGACAGGGGCAGATATCCCTACCCTGTGGGGTAATTCTCGCTGCTGGCCACCTTCAGCTCCAGGGCACCTGGGTCTTCTGTCTAGGGCATCGCCTAGGTCGGAGAGACTTCTGATGACCCAGACTCCCTTTGAGATCCAGAAAGTGCGGCTAAGGAAGCAAGAGCACATCCACACCTCTCCTTGGAAAGGTGAGTGGTGTCATTTTGTGCATCTCTGGACATCAGAGTGGCAGCTCCACGATCCTCCTCTGACCACATCTGGGCCTTGCTGGCTTTGCCCAAGGCCCAAGTGCACGCAAGCCGGGAAGATGTTCCCTGCAGGGAAGCCACTACTGCTGGATAGAAGGAGGCTCTTAAGGCTCAGGGATAATTTTTGGGAGATGGCTGCCAGCAGGGGTAGTATATGGAGATTCTTCTCTCCTGGGTGCTTTTTAATTTTCTTCCCCCCTCCCTCCATGATGCTTTTTTGCTGGTCTGCCAGTTAGCTCACTAGACCCTGGCTACCAGAACTGCAAAGAGTTCCATCTAGAGGTCAGCAACAGGACCAGGATGAGAGTGACGCAAATGGGGCATCTAGGGTGCAGGGTTTAAGGAGCACTCGTTCTCAGGGTGGTTCATCTGCATGAACCTGGGAGTGAGTGCCTCCTTAAAATTTTCACCTTAGGTGCCTTGCATATGTCACTCTAATGGTGGCCTGATCGACATAGTCTGTGTGCTTCTCTTCTGCTCCTGGGTATCATGGATAACCCTCACTATAGCGTGGTGACTTCATAACTCACCTTTACTTCCATGAAGTCCTTAAGGACTGGAGTGGGCCTGCCTGCCTCCCTCCCTCCCTCCCTCCCTTCCTTTTTTTCTAGCCATATCCCTGGACCTGGCAATAAGTATTGGGCAAAAGAGAGAGACTGTACATAGCAAGGAGAAAGGAAGCAAAAATTATGCTGATCTGCTTGGGACAGTGTCATAAAACTTTAAACTGATAATTTTCAGTAGAATTGAAACAATCACAGATTTATCCTCAGGGTCACTTGGTATTCATTCATTCACTCATTCATTTTTTTATTCATACATTCATTTAACCAACCAACCATCCATCCATCCAACCAACCAACCAACCCGCCAGCCCACCAACCCAAACCATCACAACTGTGATGTCCTATATTTAAGTCATCTTGAATGTTGCCTTCTCTAGGAAGCTTTCCCTGATCTCTTTTCTGCTCCAACACCTGGACATGACCCCCTTCTCATAGTTCTCACAGCACATGTCACACTGAAGAGAGCTCACAAGCTACTTTGTTCGTCCTGCTGGACTGTCAGCTGCCTGAGTGTGGGGGTGAGTTGTCTATGACCCATCCTCCCTCAACTTTGCTCAGAACTGTTCCACACTTATTGGATGCAACTGGATTATATCGGCTTTGCCTTGGGGAGGGGGAAGTGAAATATGAGATCTTCCCTTCACTCAAGGAACACGCGGAAGAGTGGGATTCATGATTTTTTGGACAGAAAAAGTCACCTAAAAGTAGCAGGCAGCATCTGTCCCAGGCCAGGTGGATGGTGCCCATTCAGATGCCACAGGGTCTTAGAGGAGGGGGTGTTCCTGGGCTGGGCCTTGAAGGGTGAGCAGGGTTGGAATAGTCAAGTTGGGAAATTGCCAAGGGCCTCACCGTGGTGCCTGGACATACTCATTGTTCTCCACTTTTCTCCCAGTCTGAGATTTCTTGAGAAAAAGTGTGCTGGTATTCCTGGGAGTCTCATTCCTGAAAGCTAAAGCAACTCTCTCAATTTTCCTCAGCACCCCCCTCCTTCTTAGAGTTTATTTATTTATTTGAGAGAGAGTATGAGTAGGGGAGGGGCAGAGAGAGAGGGAGAGAGAGGATCCCAAGCAGCCTTTGTGCTGGTGCTGCCAGCACAGAGCCTGATGCGGGGCTCAAACTCACAAACCATGAGATCACGATCTGAGCCGAAACCAAAAGTTGGATGCTTAACCAACTGAACCACCAACACCCAGTTGGTGGTTCAGCTGAACCTTTTTTTTTCTGGAGCCTCCTGAACCCTTTTTTTCTGGAGCCTGTATTGGGTTCTGCTCCATTTGTAGACATTTATGGATGATGTGCATCTATGGGGGCTCATATAGAAAGAGCCTAAGCTCATAGCTTTCCCTAAAGATTGGGAAGGGGCTTTGGTTTAGGGAAAAGATGGGCATTCTTGTTAGCACCCTGAGTGTAACTTTGTTAGGCTAACTGCCTCGGGGACTGGGGCAGAGAGAGCTGATGATGTCTTTCCCCTGCTACATCCCTTTCTATTCTGATGGAGCGGACCTTCCCTTGTGACTCCCCAGCTCATTTTCCCAAACAGCGGCCATGGGATGGAATACTGCTGTGACTCACTCAGGCTGGTGCCTCTACTGTAGAAAGATGGGCTTTGATCCTGAGTTCTGTCAAGGGCATTTTGGGTAGAGTTCTTCAGATCGCAAAGATGCCCTGCCAGGGCAGTTTCCTGTATAGCTGGATTCCATGTGTGTGCCTCATTCCAGAAAATTCTACTTTGTTTTCTCTGCTCATTCCACAAGAAGTTACTAAAGCCATGGGATTCCTTCCATTTCCTGTTGAGGCCACTTTTGCAGCCATGGGTCCCTCAGAAGTGTAGCCTTTCCCCAATAGAGTAAACAGTTTTTGATCTCAATCTAAATACATGTTATTTAATTTTATTCAATTCAACAAAGCATTTATGGAGTACGTCTTGCTTGTTCGACTAGTGTTGGAAGGAGAGATGATGGATAGGTTCCTGTCCCAAAGAGGCTGAGACATCCATGCAAATGACTGTCATATAGGATTAAAAAAAGGCAAGTGACCAGGGGACAAGGGCAGAGAGCCATGGAACTAAGGTCTGGATTATTTCAGGGATAATTAAGCTCTTGAGCACTCACATTTGACAAGTCCTGTGGCAAGAGCTTTAGATACATTACTTTATTTAATCCTGATAGCCACATGGGGAGAGTTATCATCTTCGTTTTATAGGTGGGGAAATTGCGGCACAGAATGACCAACCGGTCTGAGTTCATGCAGACGGTCTGGCTCTTGGGGCCTCAGTCTCAACCACTGTCCATAGGCCCCTGTCTTGGGAAGAAGGGCTGTGGGGGAGCTGCCATTTGTGAGGACTTGGAGAGTTGATCTGGCAGTTTAGGAGGCAGAGGCGTCCCCTGCTGAGGGGACAGTGTAAGCAGGGGCAAAGAGGTGGGCACACTGGTGTAGTGGCTGTGGGCCAAGGAGGGCCGGGAGGCTGGGTGCGCAGGTAGCAGAGATGGGGCCCTGAAGGGGAGGCGAGTCGGATCCCGGGCATGTCCAGCTGAGCCTTCATGTCCACAGTCAGGTGTGGGGCAGAAGTGTAGATCCCGGGAAACGCTTAATGGAAGCATGAGAGGTACTGGCATGGGGCCAAAAGCTGAAGTCCTTGGAGCGATGGGCACTGCCAAGGGTACGTGGTAAAGGCACCTGGGTCCAAATCCTGAGTGGGAGAGCCATGTGTTTGGTGTGATAAGGAAAAACAGTGGTCAGAGCAGGAGGACTGCGGAGGTGAGGGAAGAGAGGGTCTCTAGGAAGCAGGAAGGTGACAGTTTTGGACCCTCAGGAGAGGCTGGGAGCCTTGCGGCACCTGGCCTGGAACAGATGCTGCCTGCTACTTTCAGGTGACTTTTTCTGTCCGCAGAATCACTAATCCCACGCTTCTGTGCTCCCTTGGGGGAGGACACACCAGGTGTGCTGGCAGAAGAAGTGTTGGAGAGAGCTCTTTCAGGAGGGTACTGGGGGCAGGAGGCCAACTGCTGCAGATCGAGGAATGGTGTGGGTGAGGTCGTCTACACAGAGCGTGGAGCTTTTTAAAAGCTTAGAGGTGAAGGGAAGCACGGGGACAGGATGGCAGCTCCGGACCGGGGAGGGTCAGGGTACAGGCTCTTTTTTTCCAGGACCGGAGAGATGTGAGCATGTTTGTAAGCCCAAGGCTGGGTGCCAGCCACACAGGAGAAACCAGCCATTCACGGAGACTCCCAAGAGGCAGGAAGTGTGTCCTTGGGTTGGGTCTGGGAGGGGCTGCACTGACAGTATCCAGATTCATTTTCTGCCACTCTCCACAACGGTAGTTGAGGTCGTGATGCCGGGCCTGGGGCATTACAAGTTCTCAGAGTAGCTTTGAAAGCCCCAGTGAAAGAGCCAGTTCTGCTCAGAAGGGTTTTTGAATTATTTGAAACTTAGTCCAATGAAGCAAAGCTTTGTTAAGGTATTGAGGACTGCTGTTTGGAAAACGTTGTGTTTTATCGAGTTTTGAGACTTTGAAACAGGGCTCTCCATCTTTAACAGATTTAGTGACTCTCAGCCTGGTGAGGTTGAAAGAACCTGGGATTCAGAATTGGACAGATTTGCCACTTACTAACAGGGTGACCTCGGGCATGATGTTTTTGTTTATCGCTTTGTGACTTAGTTCCTTCATCTAAGAAATGGGATATTATACCTGTCTTTACGGGATCGTCATGAAGAATAAGGGAAATAATGCATGTAGAATATTTGGCCCACAATAGTTAATAAATACTGGCTATCTTTCCTACTCTTTGGTTGTCCAAAACACACTGTTTCTTAAGTGGATGGATATATTCCTGAATAAATGGAAATTTTGTAAGCAAGAGGTGGGAAGTAAGACTAGAGATTATGGGAGATTATGATGGTCAAAGAGAAATGTTTTGATCTGTTGTGTGGGCCATGTGGGCCATGGCCAAAGGCGGTGAAGAGGAGCATGACCTGGGTTCCTGTGCCTCAGGACGGGTCTCCCCCCTGGGGCCAGGCACTTAGTAGGTCTTCAGGGAGCATGTGTGGATTAAATTTGCCTTCCATGAGGCATTTCCTCCCTTTCACACTCAAGGCCAAGGTGAGGCTGGGCCCTCATTTGAAAGCTCTTGAGGTTGACACAGAGGTGTGCTCCTGCCTGTCTCTTTTCTAGAAGTTCCCCCTAGGCTGGCACAGTTGGCTGCCCTTGCTTGGGCCCCCGTGGCTGTGGTCTTCCATCTCAGGGCTACTGCACTGGGCCTCAGGGCTTCGTAAGATTCTGTGAAGGTGTAAAGAGAAATGGGAAGTCCATGAGAGGAGGGTGGCATTCCTATAATCGACTTGGTTCAGCTTTTCTGCCTTCAAATAAAATTTCTTTTGTATGAGAAAAAAAAATTAACCAACCAAAAAACTTCCTGAATGGACACTATGACCAAGTTCTCTGCCATCATCTGAGACTGGAGGCTCTTTTGCAGGCCTTACAATCACCTTCATAATTTCATATTCCCCTCCTCACGGAGCAATGGCGCACTGAACGTCCATGTTCCACAAGCCACTCTATAGAGGGCAGATGAACTTATATGGGCATTTTGACAAGTGTCTAGGACCCAAGGCCAGCGGAAGTCAAGGAAATCCATCTGGGTGCTATAACCCAGAGCCTCTCCACACCCCCCCCCCTGGCCCCCCCTCAGCTTCTTGACAAATCTCAGGCCGCTTTCTAGCCTAGATGTGGACGGTCAGGCATCCTTAAAACCCGATACACTCCTAGGAGTGTTTTAAAAGAAGAAAAGAGAAGTTGAAAGTATCCATTTTAGATAAAAACCAAAAGGGGAGCTGGCCCATTAAATAAAGACATTATGATTGTTCTCTCCATCTTTTTAAAGAAAATAACTCTGAAAGGTGTATTTACCAGATGTCGGGATGTGGGAGAGCCTAAATGAGGATCGTGGCTTTAAAAAGCGGTGTTATGCAAATAAACTCTACATGCGTTTTGTAGGAGACTGTCCTTGTTCTTAGGAGATACAGGCTGGATGGAGTATTTAGGGATGACGTTATAACTCACTTTTAGATGGTTCAGCAAAAAACAAAAAAGAAGTGTGTGTGTTTCTGTGTGTCTGTGTGTGTTTGGAGGGAGGGAGGGAGAGAGGAAAGGAGAGGGAGAAAAGCAAATGTGGTAAAATGTTAATAATTTGTCCCTGTAAGTGAAGGGTATACTGGTGTTCGTTGTATTATTCTTTCATTTTTCCTGTAGGTTCAATAGTTTTCCAATTAAAAAGGGAAAATGCGCATGGAGCACATAGGAAAAATGACTAGTCAATAGAATCTATCTTTTATTTCTCAGAAAAGATCCTAAAGAAGTGTTAACAGGGTCGTGGTGTGCCGCTAAAGGTTGGAATCTGGGCGAGGTGATGATATAAAGCCCAGGGCCAGCCCAAGAAGCACCGAGCGAATGCCCCAACATGCCCGGCAAGTGGTATGACAGCCCCTTTGTCCTATGTGGGCATCCTCAAGCCCTTTGGTCTCCAAGGAACCAATGGCTGTTGCAGAAACAATAGTCCATACACCTGGTCCAGACACACAGAAAGCAGCTTCCTTCAGTGTCATCCTGGTGGGCACTCGAAGCTGACGCCTGCCTGTCCCCCAGCTCCGGCCTCCCCTACCCACACTGCTAGGACCGGAGCCCATACACCCACAAGCTGGCAGTACCAGCTGCCTGGGTCTTCCCTCTGCAGACCCTCCGGATGTTTTCTTGCAACCTCCGATTTTTTTTTTTCTTTTTTCTTTTTATTACACCCACATCGTGAGGCTCAACGTGACATTTCCAACAGGAGACTGCCTGACGTGAGTCCAGCTGCTTCACATGGTTTTTATATTTGTTCTGGAAAAAGCTCCAGATACCTTTGGTCAAAAGCTCTTCCTGTCAGCTGCGCTGCCGGGGCCGTTTCTCGCCCACACGGTCCAGAAGGGGCTGCCATCTCTGGCCCCTCACGTTTGCCCCCTGGGGACAGGTGATGGGTGGCAGAAGGGTGCAGCCTGGAGAAGCAAGGAGTCTAGGTGTGGTTTTGGAGGGCGTGTGCCTTCAGTCTCATTCTTGTGTTATTTGGATTCAGATCCTTAGAAACCAGGGAAGCCAGAGCCTTGCCAAAGGGCTTCATTCTGCTTCAGCGAAGTTTCTCTGTTAAGTAGAAAAGACTATGCTCCTTGCATTTCTCCCCCCCTTTTACAGACTCACACTAATGTGTTACCTCTTAAGGAATTGGGAAGGAATACTTGTCCTGTGCTAAAATTCTAAGTCCCCGTTTCCTGACTTCTGTGTGAGGTGTTCTCTGGGCTCCTCAGCTTTAGTGCTCGCTCGTCAAGTTGCAGCGTGGATTCCCTACCTTTGGGCAGTGTCCCAGCTCCCCACTGAATACCCTCATCTGCTGGGCTTCCTGCACAGAACCACCCGTGCTCAATAGCTGGGAACTCTTCATTAGAGGCAGAGGCTGTAACTCCGGCAGGTGGGGAGGGAGGGGACCCACACTCTGGTTGGTACCCAGGGACCCTCACACCCCATTTCAAGTGAAAATGGCTGCCAGAAGAGGCACAGGGAAGCAGCTGAACTGGCTCAGGGACACATCTAATTTTAGCTCAGGGTGTGCTCGTCCTGAGTTGGGGCTGGTCCACCCATGGAAATTCCACAGCTCTCTGGTTTTATGTGTGTGAGTGGCGTAATGCTCAAAGTTAGCAAAGCTAACTTGGTTTTAAAGCAGCATGTTTCTTTCTCGTTTTTTTTCTAAGAAATTTCCAGAAAACAACCTGTTCTCTGTGCTTTTGGAGTAGGTCAGAATTTCCTGAAGATTCCTCTTTTGTGATGGGGCACTGTGAGCTGGGAGAAAGAGATGTTCTGAGAGCCAGTCTTGGCTGGGCCATCCTCAGTATGAACGATGCCAAGACAATGACAGGGTCTCTGGGTCGGAGGAGTCCTTGTGGTGTCAGACATCTGGTACAGTGGGTCCCCGGGAGTTCATAGGTCAGCAACATAAAAACAAAGTTGGAAACAGAAAACAGAACCCTGGGGGACCAACTTGGTTCAGGTCCAAGCGTGGAGAGCCTGAAACGTAAACTGTTTTGGCAGCCTCTTTAAGACGAAGAATATAAAAGTATCTCATTTTTGCAAAATTTGATAAAAATAGAAGTCCATGCCAGCACATTCCTTGGGCCTCTGGGAAGGGGTCTGTGTAGGTGAGGGCCCGTGGAGCTTAAGCCCCGGTAACGTCACCGTCAGTCACATGCTGTTCAGTGTGGTGTTATTTTGTTTTCTGGCCAAGTGGGAATGTTAAAACCAATTTCGTAAAATTTAAATGTAGGTATAATCTTGAAATAAAATTCTGGCGTTTAACATGAACGCTGTGTGAAAGATGCACTGTATAGGCGCTTGTTTTCCTCACTTGACCATGGACCTGTGTGTCAGGAACTGGTTTCTGTCAGACAACTTCCAACTTTCTCGGCCTCAGTGTCCTTGTTTGTGAAAATGCCGCTTCCCACATAGGCCTCTGGGGGGAATTAAATGAGAAACTATGCTTTGAAAGGGCTTGGTGAAGTCGATCTGAACACCCAGATAAATCATGTTTATCGTAAGGACAAAACTGTGGAACATTTAGAAGCTTTAGAATGTAACAGGAAAGAACATAGAAGCCTAGGGAAGGTGATATCCATCTAGGACCACTTGGGGGGAAGACATGAGCTCCAACAAGAAGAATTATTTAAGTGTAAACCTACTCTAAAGGTTTTCTAAAAGGAAATGAACCCAAATTTCTCTCTTTTATTTTTATGTGTTTTAAAATTTATTTTGTTTTTTCAAATTTCTCCATTTTAAAATTGAGAAGAAGTTAACGCACCCAGACAGCATTGTTTCAGATTTGTGACTCATGGCTTTTTTATTACTGCTTATGCAGGGGAGAGTTTTGTGTGTTCAAAATGGAAATACTTCATCGCAGAAGTTGTTTTAGGCCACTCTTTGACATATTTAGCCACACGGAACCCAAGTGGAATCACTATTTAATGAGACTTGGAGAAAGTCGACCTCTGTCATTGGGACAGCTCCTTCCCTGGATGTGTTGGCTTTTACCAGGACAGTAACAGGGCAGGGACAGTGCCCCAAAGCAGCTGCCCCTAGCAGCTAAGTAAACATCTCCACGCAGCTTTCCAGTCCACTGTGGAAACCAGCGGCAACTCTTATGTAATGTCTTTCAGGCGGCATGTCAGAACCTTCCCCTTTATAATGCCAAGTGTGACTTTATAGACTCCCTGGGGCAGGGCCAAGGTTGTAGAGGCAATCCTTTCCATCCTGGGCTCTTATACCAGCCTTGGGGAGGGCAGGGCCAGGGCTAGTCTCTGTCTCTGGTAGAGCCTTGCCATTGGGTCCTCACTCTGAGGCCGGGAGCCCTAATCAGAGGCAGGCTTGTGATCCCAGTTGCTGGGTGTGCAGTCTGGGGCTCACACCTCAGGGCCCTTGTGGCGTGAGCCAGGCACCATGTCACATCTCTAGCTCTGGCCCTGGTCATTGGCCTCACCCAACATCTCATGGTGGCTAGATTTGGCTGAGCTGTGCAGCCATGTGCTGGTGGGCAGAGGGGAGGAGACAAGACCAAGGGAGATCGTGGGCTAGCAGCAATCTGCTTGGTGAACTGCATAGCTCAGGTGAATGAATAGTTCAATGAATTTGGCCATGCTCCAGAGATCCACTCCATAGAGACCACTTTCCTTCAGGAGGATATTTTTCTTTCCCTGGTGTAACACCAGCTCTACCCACTTTTTCGCTTCCTGTTGGGCAACATCTGCGTCTGGGCACCAGTCTCCTTGTGGAACTGAGCTCAGCCACACCCAGGAGAGTGTAGCCTGTGAGAAGGGCAAGAGATAGCAATTGGGAGAGCTGCAAAGCCCCTGCGAGCGGCTTTAAGGGAAGAGCAGTCAACCTGTCCTAATGCGTTCAGGTCTTAAGGAAGTGCAATCAGTGCTTCCGATATCCAGCATGGGATGGATGAAAATGAACTGAGATGAGAGTCCTGTTGCTGGCTTTGCCCACTAGCCAGGGTCCTTAGCAAAAGCTCTGCACCACCTTACTCCTATCCCTGACAGGGCTGCGGGATTACATTAGATGGTCTGGATTGGCCCTTCCAGCCCTTCCAGATGGAAGAGCCGTATCTAGGTGAACTCTGAGAACTTGTCAGCTTTCCGAGGGGGCATTCATTAAACACCAGTTGTATGCTAAGGCCTTGTGCCAATTGGGAGAAGGGGAGAATAATACGAGGGAAGGTCACACCTAGTACAGTTTTGTTTTGTGAATTGTGTGCCCTTGAAGGAACCCTCCCAGTCTGATGTCTTGGTAACTGGGTAAATTTCTTCTCTGTTTCTGGAATGTGCCAGAATCCGGCCTGACTCAAGGAAAGAGAAATAAATGTTGGACTTGGTTTCAGATCTTGCTCTGGCTCTGCACACTTCTCATCAAGGGTGTGTGCCAAAGCCTGTGGGGAAGGGGCACATACGGAAAGATAGTTAAGCTGAGTAATCGTCACCCCGAAAGAACAATGGTCCAGGAGGCTGGAGTACGTGTGTTCTCTCCAGCTAAACGGGCTGAGCAGATGGCTTTTCCAGGAGGATGCGGGGCCATCCGTGCCCCCTCCCCTTCCCCAGATCTGTCCTCACCGGGCGATCCCTATCTTTGTCCAACCTTCGTCATCATGGACCCGGATGAGAGAGACTTGGGTATGCAGCCCAATTCCCAATTAACTTTTTTCACTAGTTTCAGGAAGATAATTTATTTGGATTGAATTGTTAAGGCAGATTGCTTTCACAGTATTCCAAGCAGAGTGCTTTCTCACAGGAAATGTCAGACCAGGCAATTCTAGTCAAGTTTTCCACATCCTTAAGAAAAAAGAAAAGAGAGAGGGGGAAAGAAAAAAAAAAAAAGATTCCTTTTATATAGTGAAGGTCAACAGTTTGGGAACTGGCAACTGCAGGGTATGAAACTGAGATCGGTTAAACATTGTGATCCTGCACAGGATGACTTCTCAACAGCCACACCTTTCATGAGGCCTCCTGTTTTTAGGGCTTAATTTAAAAAGTGTCTGCGGATTGGGTTGCCCAGGGAGATAGAGGGCTTCTCAAGATTGGGACATGGATCCCCCAGGGGGCATGTGGGTGGTGGGGACATTGGATGAGCTCCCTTCCTCTCCCCAGAGTTCAGATTCCTCATCCATCAAACCAAGGTTATGCCGGGTGACCCCCAAGCTTCTTCCCAATCTAGGTCACCATGATTCTGTACCTTTACCCGGGGGAGCTTGGCTGAGCCTCTGTAGGAAGCCAAAGAGAACTGGAGAGCAGGAAAGTGAAGAGTCTTTTTTTCTATAGAGAGCTTTGATTTTTTTTTTTTTTTAATTCTTTTTAAATCAGCTGGCCCTCAGGGATCTGCCTCATTAAGGCTTACTCCTCCGAAGTTCAGTCCTTAAGGAGAGGCTTTATTTCAGCACAGGCTGTGGAAGGTCACTGTGAGGAAAAGAACCTAACACAGCTGTTCCTCTGAGGGCGCCCCCTAAGGACTTGCTCTCCCCCCACCCCCACCCCCTCCTGTGTCCAAGGAGTGTCTGCAGGTGGGGAAGGGGTGGGTCCCGAGAGCGAGCCGAAGTCCGGAATCACTAGGTGTTAGGGCCCTCGTAGCTTCCCAAAGACGATTCTGGCAAAAGGGAAGCTGAGACTCGGAGGCGATCACAACTTGAAGCGATGCATCTTCTCTGGCACGAGCTGGTCCTGTGGCTTGTCCGTCCAGTGCCTCTGTGTCCACTGACCTCGGAATAGCTCTCTGCTTCATTACCGTCTAGTCCTGAAAGGAGGTGCTGCTGGGAGTCGGGCAGTAGCAAGGGTGCTAAACCTGTGTCAGGAAACCTGGGCTCTGCAGCCCCCGCTGGCTCGTCGGTCTCGCTTGTCTTGCTGCACTGCCTCTGGTGCACCTCTGGGAGACTTCGAGTCCCGTGGGGTGTGACATCCTCAGCTGGCTACTGCTTCCAGGGCTTCAGTGTTAGGATGTCTGGTCGGGTTGAAGTACATATATGTCAAGTAGAGCGAAACTCTTCTTGTCCTTTGGGCTCACTAGGTTCATCTTTATTTTTTGAGTGGGGGCGGGGAAGAGGGAGAGGGAGAGAGAATCTTTAGCAGGCTCTAAACTCAACACGGAGCCCGCCGTGGGGCTCGATCCCACGAACCGTGAGATCATGACTTGAGCTGAAATCAAGAGTTGGACACTCAACTGACTGAGCCACCCAGGCACCTCTTTGCTAGGTTTTATTTTTAAAATATGTATGAGTATTTTTTTTTTAATCAAATGTTTTTGCTGCATCTATTGAGATTGTTTTCCATTTTTTCCCTCTGTTGGTGTGAATTACATTATTGGGTTTTCTTTCTTTCTTTTTTTTTTTTTTAATGTTTACTTATTTTTGAGAGAGAGAGAGGGGTGGGAGGGGTAGAGAGAGAGAGATGGAGACAGAATCCGAAGCAGACTCCAGGCTTTGAGCTGTCAGCACAGAGCTGATGCGGGGCTCGAACGCACAGACCCATGAGATCATGACCTGAGCTGAAGTCGGATGCTTAACCGACTGAGCCACTCAGGTGCTCCTGGACTGTCTAATGTTAAAATATACTTCAATCCTTTCTTGGCCAAGATCTGCCTCAGACTCATGGCTGATGCAGTTGTTTGTTATTTTATTTTGTAGTTTTGTACTTGTATTTATACGTGTAGGTGTTTGGAATCGAGGTTTCATCGTGTTTGCGAGCATGTGGCAGTTCTGTGTTGGGCACTTTTCTCAGTACTTGATCGATTAGCCTGTTTTATTGCCACCACAGTTGCTTGAGGTAGGACTGTAATTAACCCATTTTATAGAGGTTGAAAATGGTTAAATTTTCCTGTTGAATTCCTTTTGTTATTGAATTTCCTGTTGAATTTCCTTTTGTTATTCTGTAGGTTTATCACTAATAATGCTTTTTATTCCAAAGTCTATTTTTAATCTGATGGTACAGCATCAGTTATGTTAGCTTTTAAATGGTTGGCCCACAAGTGATCTATTTTTTTCCCCAGGCTTTATGGTTCACCTTTTGTGTCACGTACCTAATGAAACAGCATATTGCTATTTAAAAAAAAAAGTCTGAGTGTCTCTTTGAACTGGCCCGTTGAATTTGTTTGCTTTTATTATAATTACTGATACACTTGAATTCATTTGTATTCTGTACTTTCATGCTGCCATGCTTTTTTTTAAAAAATCTTTTTTCTTCCTCTTCCTTTTTTTTTCAAGTAACCATTTTTGAGCGAACAATTCAGTGGCATTTAGTACATTTAGAATGTTGGGTAATCATCACCTCTGTCTAGTTCCAAAACATTTTCTTCTCTTCAGAGTAAATCTCTTCCTATTCAGCAGTTTCTTCCCATTTCTGCCCCCATTCCCTCACCCCTGGCAACTCCCAATCTACGATATCTCACATAAATGGAATCATACAGTATGTGACCTTTTGTCTCTGGTTTCTTTTGCTTAGCATCGTGTTTCGAGGTTCCTCCACATTGTAGCCTGTGTCAGTACTTCATGCCTTTTTAGGGTGAAATAATATTCCATTGCGTGGGTACACAACAATTTGTTTATCCACTCATCCATTGGTGGACATTTTTTTTTCCACTGGTGGACATTTGAGTTGTTTATACCTTTTGGCCATAGAGAATAGTGCTGCTATGAACATGTGTCCCTGTGTTCACTTCTTTGGGGTATATACCTGGGAGTAGAAGTCTATCATGTGGTAATTCTATATTCAGTTCTTTGGAGGAACTGCCAACCTGTTTTCCACAGTGGTACTTTCTTGTGAATCAAGTGGTGTTTATTTTTTCTTCTTGGGCTTTCTGATTTGGAAGTTATATAAATATGTTTTTACTATTTTAGCAGTAATTCTTAAAATATTTCTTATCATAATGACTTAAAGTTTCAGTTTAATCAATCTCTTTACCCCCTCAAAAAATACAAGGATTTTAGAAAGCTTCAGTTGCTCATTTCCCGTTCCCATGTTTCCTGTGTATTGTTGTCTAACGTTATCCCTTTGTTTTTAACCACCCCCTAACTAGTGCTATTGTTATTAATTTTTTATCATCGGCTCTCATTTAGGTTTATCTACATGTTTATGGATTTCTTTTCTCGCCACTGCTTTCTTCCTGCTCTTTTCTTCTGGGTTCACTTTCCTTCTTGCTAAAGTAAATCCACGAGTGGTTTGTTCAGTGAAGGTCTGTGATGGTAAACTTTTTCAGTGATTTTCTGAAAATGTCTTCATTTTGTCCTTACCTTTAATATGTTGAATATTAAAGATGTCTTTTATTAAAGTAGTTTTTGTTTATAGATAGCCTGCCTTTCCGCTAAGATTTTTCTCATTGTCGTCAATATTCTGGTCATTTCACTATGACATTTCTAGGAGTATATTTATTTCCACATGTGCCAGTTGAGGCTTCTTAGGTTTCTGTGAGGATTATGTCTGCTAAGTTCTTAGCAGTTATCCTTTCTCACACTCCCTCTATTTTTCCTTCTGGAACTCCTTTTACATGGGCATTGGAATTAAGGTTTTTTCCCTCCATGTCTCTTCTTTGCTCTTTCATATATTTGATCTCTTTGGATTGAGTTGCATTCCAGGTCATGCCATCTGATGGCCCCTAGTAATTTCTTATCTCTTCATTGTATCTGATCTCCTGTTTAAGCTTACCCCAAGTTTCCCCCCCATGTTAAAGAAGATCTAACCTATAGAAAAGTTGAAAGAATGGAAAAATGAACATTTATACGACCTTCACCTACATTAAGTGATTCTAGGACTTTGTCGCATTTGTTTTTTCTCCCTCTCCTTTCTCCCCTCTCCGCATATTTGTAACACATACATTTTTGATGATTTCCTTGAAAGTAAAATTCAGACATTGTGGCATTTCATCCCTAAATATCACAGCTTGCATTTCCTAAGGACAAGAGTGTTCTACTGCCTAACCACAGTACCATTAAGGCACCCAAGAAATTTCCGTAACATCAGCTAACATAAAGCCCATAATCAGATTTCCCCCACATGGCTCCAAAATGTTCTCTTAGGCTTTAGTTGTTTCAATCCAGGATCCATTCAAAGTTTACCTGCATTTGGCTGTCATGTCTCTCTAGTCTCTCTTAATCTCAAACAATTTCCTTTCTATTCTTAGTTTTTCACGAGTATAGTCTTGTTGTCTTACGGAATGATCACATTCTAGATAATGTCTGTTTCATTATTAGGTTTATGTTAAACATGTTTTGGGCAAGGACAATACATATGTGATGTTGTGTATTTCCCATTACATCACATCAGGAGCACATAATGTCAGCTTGTTTGATTTCTGCTGATGCTAAATTGGATCACTCCATTAAGGTGGTTCCTGCCAATCTCTCCATCATTATAAAGGAAATTTTCCCTTTTGCAATTAATGAGGAATCGGTTACTTTCAGACTAGATGATTATCCTGTTCCTCAAAAACTTTTTAACCAGTGGTTTTACCATCCATTGATAATCTTTTCCCATATTAGGAGTTTATAAAATGGTGATTGTCTAATTTTTATCATATTCTCATTCCTTTTACATTTATTAGGTGATGGTGTCATACAGAGAAGAGCTGTCCATGACCTGTCCCTGTCTTCCTCCCTCACTCCCTCCTCTAGCACAGATTCACAGCATTTTCTATGTAAATTTCATATGTTGTTATCTGTTACCATCCTTATATGTCCATAAGTTTTTTTATTTCTGTGATTGTATTTACTTTTCAAAATGGCTCATTCTTTTTGTATAGTGTCTATGTCTTTCCTTATAATTTCCATTCCTTTTTCTTTCTTTTTTTTTTTTAAAGATTTTATTTTTAAGTAATCTCCATACCCAGTGTGGGGCTCAAATTCACAACCCCGACATCAAGAGTCACATGCTCTACCAACTGAGCCAGCTAGGTGCCTCTGATTTCCATTCCTTTTTAAAAAGTCTTCCTATTCCAATTACAGTCTCTTTTAGATTGTTGTTCTATTATCTCAAGTTCTTAGGAGTCCTATTGGCTGTGTCATCTGGCTTTCACTTATGATGCATGATTTTCTCATGTATTTACCAGTTTTTAGTGTTGAGCATATTTTCAGTGGGGCTTAAAAAAAAATCTGTCTCCCCTGGGGAATCTTGTATGACCTGCTTTGTAGAAGTGCCCCTCCAGATACTTTTACATTGCGTTAGTTAGGTGTGCTAGGATATCACTGGCTCAGGAAAATTTTATGTTATTTATTCTGGATTCCTGTGCCGCGTGAGTGGGGTCAATTTGGACTCCGTCCACACGGGGTTCTGAGTTTTCATCAAATAGAATATATAGTAAGTGGTCAATATCTTTATTCTCATGGGACACCTTTCTTTTGTACTCCGTAACTTATTTAGCCACGTGTCCAGTACCAAACATTCAGGAAGGAGCATCTCCTCGTCTCTTTTTATGTTAAGAGCTAGTGAAATATTGAGAATGTGGGACTGTAGAGGCAGTAGAGCATCTTCAAAACTAATGTGACCCGGCACCTCAGGCTTCTTGGAGCCCCTGCACCTGGTCATGTCCTGCAATGACCAGCATGCTCAGGCTTCCCCTGAGGGATAGATGAGGCACTTGATGCCCACAGAGGGTAAATGACTTGCCTGCGGGCATGCAGAGTTTGGGAGAGAAGGGATGAGAACTCAGGTCTCCAAGTAGCTCTTCCTACCCAGCCAAGATTCAGTTATGTGGGATTGAGTCCTGGCCCCATGTAGCCCTGAACACCTGCAGCGCCCTGGTCCTTGCTTCTCCCTCAGGGCCACAAAGGGGAGCTTGGGTAGGAAGTGGTGACCTCAGACACAGCGGCCAAGCTGGGTGTCTACAGCCCGGCTCCTGCGGATTTATTAGATGCACACTCTGACACATGTCTCTGGGTTATCTGCACAATCACATTTTGAAAAAGTGTTTTGACTCCTTGATTTATCTTTTTGTCATTGTTTTGCATAATAGCTTTTCACTCAAAGGCAAGAACATGCTTTTAAACTGACCTTTTAAACTTTGCAATGCTTATGCCACAAAGGGACACATGAAAGGAACAATAAACACATTCCCTGAGTGTGAGCATAATTGAAGTCTCCTCTGGTGATGAGATCTATGGGAAATGGGCACAAAGCATCTGAGCTGGGCTTTTGTGGCTGATGGATGGCGCTTCGGGTGGAAGTCCCATGACCCAGGAGAGGCCTGGCTGTACCCTATGCGGCAGGAAAATCATCACCACCCTCTCACCGTGGCTCTTGGCCACCCACATCCTCCAAGGCTTTGCCCCCAGGAGCCAAGGGGGCCACTTGGGAGGTTTGAATTTTGTCCGGTGGGCCACGGGAAACCATGGAGGGTTCCGGACAGGGGAAGGAAGCATGAGATAGAAGAAAGAACAAAATAAAGCATTTGGAGCCAGTGGCCTGGGTTTGAGTTCTGGCTTGGGCACTCCTAGGTTGCGTGACCTTGTGTGAGTCACCTCACTTCTGTGAGGGTCACTCTGGTACTTAGCACCCATTTATGGAGCCCTGACCAGGTGCTGGGCATGCGGGGTACAGAGCTGACCCAGAAAATCCATGGTCCTTCGTCCCTCCTTGTTTATTTCTCTTACCGTATGTATTCATTTCCTGTAGCTGCTGTCACGAATTCCCACAAACTTAGTGGCTTAAAACAACATGAGTTTATTATTATGGCACTAAGTTCTGGAGGATCAAGGTCTGACATCAGTTCCACTGGGGCTAAAGTCAAGGTGTTGGCAGGGTTGGTTCTTTCTGGAGACACCAGGGGAGAATCTGTTTCTTTGCTTTTGTAGTTTCTCATGGCCACCCACGTCCTTGACTTGTGGCCCTTCCTTCGTCTTCAGAGCGCGTCCCTCCAACCTCTGCCTCTGGTGTGATACCACCCCTCCTCTTCCGGGTCGTATTTCCTTCTGCTTCCTTCCCTCTTATGAGGACACTTGTAATTACATCGTTCCCACTTGGGTAATCCAGGATACCCTCTCCCATCCCAAGATCCTCAATGTAAATGCTATCTGCAAAGTCTTTTCTGCCATATAAGGCACTATTCACAGGATATCTTTGGGGGCTGTTGTCCAGCCCACCACACCATGTCAAATTGCAGTTTATGTCTCGTCCTTTCGCATGCCCGGGTCTCCTTTGGGCAGGGAGATTGGCCTGCCGGATAACTGCCACATGCTTGCTGAATGAGAGGGTGAAGAAATGAAGGAACGCACGTTTGGAGTTGAGAAAGACGTGGCATCCCACTTGGGCTGTAGGGGATTAGCATGAGTTTGCCAAAGTATATTCTAGTAGAAGGGAAGGGCTTACAAAAAGGTATAGAGGCAGAGGCTGGGTAGCTCAGCATTCAGGAGATGCGCGTGGAGTGTGAGGGTGCAGAGGGTGGAGTGGCAGGTGGCCAGGTCATGATAGCCCATAGGGCACCCTAATGGGCCTGGGTTTTGTTTTATGTTGTTTATTTATTTTTATTTTTAAGTAACCTCTACCTGCAGCGTGGAGCTCGAGCTCACAACCCCAAGATCAAGGGTCGCGGGCTCCGCTGACTAAGCCAGCCAGGCACTCCATCCTGGATTTTATTTTTTAAGGAAGCAATATGTGTGGTGGTTGCTGCCTTTGTCTTTGGGGTCATTGCCTGGGTTCAAATTCCTGTGCTGCCACTTGCTTGCTGTGTAACTGGGAAAATTACCGGACTTCTCTGAGGCTCAGCACAACGGCTACTTCATAAGGCCGTCCTGAGGAGCAGATGGCTTTTGTTGCTTGCACAGCACTCAGCACAGTGCCTAGAACAGTCAAAGGTGTCGGAGAGTGTTTGCTGCTATGATTGCTGTCATTTTTCTAAATATTATTGTTGTTAGTGGTGACGATGGGGAACCCTGGAAGAACTTCAGCCAGGCTGTGGCACGGTCAGGTTTGCTTTCTAGAAAGATGCCTTTGACACCCATGTGAAGATGGTCTGGGGTGGGGCATCACACTGGGGGTCCGGAAACCCGTGAGGAGGCCATTCCAATGATCCGGGTGACAGATGAAGAGGCAGAGAACAGAGATGGGTACAAGGGAGATGTTACTTTCTCCGGGGTAGTCCAGAGATGGCTTTGTGCCTGCTGTTCCCCGCTTGAAATGATTCAAGGCAGGTGTTAGAGGCCATTTAGTACCATGCCTCAGTCCTCACTTTGCGGAAACGGATAGTGAGGTGCAGGGGGGAGGCATTCTGCCTTAGTCCCCGGAGGGAAGAGTGATAGAAGGGACGGATAAAAGTGGGACTCCAGTCCTCAGCCTTCAGTGGCATAGCCAGTTGCCGTGTGAGAGGTACGCTTCCAGAAGCTTCTGATGAGCATGCTGTTTCTCATTGCTGCAGGCTGGGGAAGAGGGGCTCTGACACAGCATCTGCACTGCTTCCTCCGTCACCTCCTTCTACTGCCCCTTCAGGCCTTAAGTGCTCTTTCCAGCTTGTTCTTTTACCAGTCCCCAGGAGAATGCTCGCAGAATCCTGGTCGTGTAGGGACATAGGAATTTTGCCATTTTGAATTGAGGAAAATAGGCTTGAGCCAGTTGGGGAGGATTAGGGCTGCCTGGGAGGGTGGGGGAAGGAGCTCTGTGTTCTGGAGCCAGAAAAAGAAACCCAGAGTCCAAAGCAGTATGTGCTCACAGATTTGGTACCGTGAGTCCTCCATGGTCTTCCACTCACACCCCTTCAATACATCTTCAGGAGGAAGCCAATTCAATAGAACGAACCATGGCGAGATTACGATTGTTACTTCAATCATATCTTACCCTGCAAGGATGTTGGAGGAAAATATATTTCAATTCCACGTTCAAAAGAGCTGTCATTTTAACGTAGTGAATGGGTTTTCAGAGAGTGATGTAATATTGTTATTTTTAATACATTCTTTAAAGAAAAGATTTTACTTTAGTACAAATCGATGCATGCTGGAGGGGAAAAAATATCTAAAGAGAGCTAAAATACAGGTGGGCCATTTTTAGAAAGCTCCACATGTACATACCTGAACTTACAAATCAGAATCACAGAATAGGTTTTTGGTGCACTTTAGAGGTTTCTTATAAATGGTAGCTGATAGCTTTACAAAAAAGCTGGGAGAAAGGAAATAAACAAAAAAGAAAATAGAATGAGATGAAAAAAATCTGGGCAGTGATTACAAGAACTTGTGTGTGTGTGCGTGTGTGTGTGTGTGTGTGTGTGTGTGTGTGTGTGTGTGGGTGTGTGTGTTTTCTAGCAGTATCATAATGACATCAGCAAGATACACTTGCATTTTGGTTCTTGGCAAGTGTCAAACTACAGGGTTTATCATCCTGTATTGGCTGGTGTGTGTGTGTGAGAACACAGAATTGAAAGGCACTTTTGGAGGCAATTTGGTCCCATCCAATATGGAACCTGTGGCTCAGAGAAGGGAGAGTGACTGGGGCAAGGCACGTATGAGGGGCAGGGCCAGGGCTAGAGAGAACCCATCTCCTGAACCCCCAGCCAGTGCTCCCTGCATTCTTCTCTGCTGTTTATATTTTCCTCTGGTACATTGACATTTTCTTTTTTTTCTAGGAAAAATCAATTGCCAGTGTCCAGCAAGGCTGATGGGGAGCTGAGCGTTTTGCAGCTTGGTAAGTGCAGCTGATGCCTGTATGCTGTGCCCCTCAGGGTCCAGTGGTCTTCATTTGCTCCGTCTGGGAGGCAGTGGGTGGGGACTCCTTTCCTCCCACCTGATCTCAGGAAGGAGAGGCTGGCCCAGTGAGTAGAGCGAGCTTCTCTCTTTTGGGTTGCTGTCTTCTTTTGCTTTCTTTCTGTCCTGGAGAAATCCTTATGAGAAGTCTGGGCATTTCTGGACCCACACGGGGCTGGGGGGTGGGTGGGATGCAGAGGAGCCTTTTTTGCATTTGGAGGTTCTTTTAGGACTATTCAGAACCTACAAAGGTCTCTAGACGACAGCTTTGCCTGGGGGAGACCATCCTTTAAAAACTTTTATCGATGTATTATTGAGGCATAAAATACAGTGAAGTGCATAGTACATACATCTTAAGTGCATTTGCACATATGTGTACACCCACGTAACTGCTGTCTCAGATCAAGGTAGAGAACGTGTCCACCCACTCTTTAGTTTGGAAGCAATCTTTTGTATGTCTTTGTGTAATTCTCCACTCCCCAAAGACCGATGTGTTTGCAGGGCTTGGCAAAGCAGCAGTAGAATGGACGATGGCGAACCAGTGACCAGGCACGAAAGGATGAGGCTTGAGTGCTGTTGACATTTGCTCTTCTTCCGAAAGCCAGCGATTTACCTGTTTGGCCATCTTGGCAGACGACAGCCGTTCAGTGACTTTTCCTCTTTCCTCTCCTTTTAAGCACTCCTCTTAAAGCAAAGGAAGAAAGCAGCGCTCTCTTTAGAAGTTACTTGTGTGCGACGTGCAGTCTGACAGTTCGCTTTGATGAAGTTGAAAGGCAGGGGCCTCTAGGAATGATGAGGCAGGGGTTTATTTATTCTGCTCAGCTCGTGTCAGAGGTAACAATTCCTTCGAGTTTTAATCATCAGAAATGGCTGGTGGGATCACTTGGCCAGCCCGGGAAGGGGCAGTTCTGCCCACGGCGATGCAGAATGAGGTCCGGAGCCAGCAAATGCTGGCATCTGAAACGTTTCTGTAAAGCACTGCACTTGAAGATTTTCCAGTGAAAGCCACTCCTGTTTGGGCATAAAACGAAGCACTTCCTGGCCTTCAGAACCCAAAGGGCTTCTACTGGAAGGAAGGCTTTTAGCAATTCTCTCAGAACTCAGTTGTTTGAAGTGTGTGTGTGTGTGTGTGTGTGTGTGTGTGTGTGTGTGTGTTTTCCAGAGGGAGGCAGACCCCTCTTTGCTAGTGGCTCAGCTAATGATTTAGAAAAGGAGAAAGAAATAGAAGGTAAGAGATCATGGAATGCAGTCACCAAGGGAAAGGGACAGAAGTTTTGGGGTGAAGAGGAGAAAGGAACAAAATTTGGTTAGAGGAATGGCATTTTCTTCTCCACCCTGATTCATTTTCCTTTGCTGCAGTTCCACAGACTTGTTAGCAGTTATATGTCAGGGCATAGATGAGGCTGAGCAGATTGAGGTGAATAAAAAGTGGGCTTGCTTTCTTGGAGGGCCAGGTTGGGTGGGACAAAGGAAGAGAGGTGTCCTCTGACAGCAACATATAAAGCAGATGATCAGCAGTTCATCACTGCTTCTAGACACGTATAAGCTGAGTTCTGTGGTGGGTTCCAGAGGTTTGCATAATGAGGTGGTATTTAGACGGGGCTTTGAAGGTTGAGCAAGGTCTCGCCAAGTAGAGATGTGCAACAGACCTTACATGCAAGGCCTGCAGGGTGAGGGAGTGATTGGCTTGAGGTGAGTGGCCTGGAGGGGAAGTTGTAGGGTCAGCGGGAGATGAGGCTGGGAACAAAGTTGTGGAAGAGTGGAGATGATTTGAGTGCTGTGCTAATGAGCTTGACCATAAATCATTAGCCAGTAAAGAGCACTTGAAAATTCTGTGTGGGGGCAGTAATGTGTGCAGGGCTGTGGCTTTGGGGCTATCTCTGGATACGTGCAGAGGATAGATTGTAGGAGTAAGAGCCTGGATATTGGAAGACCAGGGAGGGTGTTCTTGGAATAGTCGAGAAAAGATGTGATTGGGCCCCTGTTCTGTCTGGTGAAATCCTCTGGGTATTTCAAGACCCTGCTCAAATATTTAGCTCTTATGGAAAGCTTCTCTGACCCTTTAAGGAAGAGCTATTTACCTCTTCTCTTCTGCTCTTAAAACCCTCGCACTGTCCCTGTTTTAAGTGGAACTCATGTTCCATTATTTGTTTGGGCTTCTCGCCCCCCCCCCCCCCCGCCCCCAGGCAGTGTGCTCCTTGAAGGCAGGGGTTATGCTTTACTCATCCTGGACCTCCCCTCTCCCACATAATTCCTGGCACCTCATGGATGCTCAATGAAGTGCTTAATGAACAGATAGAAAAAGAATGACATATTCCTGTAACAGCGGAGGGGAAAAAGGCGGGGGTGAGGTATGAGACATCCTGGAGGCAGAATGATCGGGAGGCTAGATCATCATGATGTGGGAGAGAGGGCTAAGGTCTCAGACTGAGTCCCTGGAGGAGGACTGGGGAGATGGAGTGTGTTATCAAAACCGAAGCCTGAAGGGGTGCCGTGCTGAGATTCTGGAGTCTGGGGTGGTGGGGCACTTCCAGGAGAAGATATCTGTAGTCAGTGGGAAATAGTGATTAGGGTACCTGGAAAAAGAGGTATATGGGCCTTTATTATGTATTTCCACATACATACGTTTTCCTCCAAAGGGTAGATAAGGTGGTATGGGAAGCAAGCTCCCTTGCTTCTTTCAACCAGACACTTAATACCAGGGCCTTAAAAATAGCATTCTTAAACCACCGGCATTTGCAGATGGTTTTGTCTGCTTGGCCAACATGTCATTCTGGACTGCTTTGTTTTTCCTTTGCATGGCGGTCCCACCACATCTGGGCCTGAGGCCTGCTATGTGGTCCTGAACCAAATCCCTGCACAGGGGCCAACTTCCTCCTGGCAGAAGCCAAGGGAGGCTGCCTCCTTTTAGGGGCTCCACCCAATCTGGGCCCCCAACTTTCATCCTCAGATTTACTTCATGGAGCCCCGAGCAGGCACGTTTCGGCCCGGGCTCCCTTCCGGACAACCTCAGACTAAACAGAAGCCTCCAAATAGGCTTAAATACTGCCCCTTCTATGCCTCCAGGAAACAATCTGGCCTGAGTGATTGCAAGGAGCCCTTCAGGGCCTGGTGGAATCACTCAGGTTACTCTCCCCTACTCTGTTTTGGGCCTCAGCTGCCCAGGGTTGAATTAATCACACATCTCTATTCCTTCAGGGAACATTCTCAGTATTGATCTTTGCAAAGCCTTCCCCTTGGCCTCTCTCCCTTTCCTCCCTTCATCCTTCTTTCCTTCCCTCCCTCGCTTTCTCTCCTTCTCTCTCTCCTGCCTTTCCTTCATTTTTTAGCCCCTCCGCCACCCTCCCATGATCCTCCTCTCCTCAAGCAGTCATTCTCGTGTATTTAGTTGGTATCTGTTTTCTTGCATATTCTTGCAAAATGCATAGTGTTTGTGTGCATATATTTGTAATGGATGTAAATCATATTGTGTTATATATATATGTGTGTGTATATATATATGTGTATATGTGTGTGTGTGTGTATACATATATGTGTGTGTGTGTGTATATATATATATATATATATCTTATTTGTGTTCTTGCCTTCTCTACCCAGCACCCTGTTTTTAAGACCCATGCATGTTGCTAAGTGAACATCTGGTCATTATTTCAGGGTGCTTTTATAAGACCATGGTCACAGGGTGGCTTTTTCAGAGACCCTAACTAAGAAGAGTTTGCATTTAAATTCAGATTCTCATTTAAATTCCAGGCTTATTTTTAATTTTTGTTTTCAGCCTAAAGGTGGGAGGGTCTCCTTTTCAGTGGACTGGGACTCTGGGAGCTGGTCTTGTGCTGCTGTGCCTGTTCCTCCCCAAGGGAAGAAAAGGAGCCTGTAGGATGGGATATAAAACATGTGTCCTGGGGGTGTTGGCCTTTGGATAGCCTCTCCAGAAGAAGTGGGGCAGGGACAATGACATTTCTATAGTCCTAGATAATACAGAATTATAGGAGATAATGTTGATTTCTATGTCGTGTGGTGTACTTTTTAAATAATCATTTAGTCTCAGGAAAATGGGAGGCAGGGATGGTTCAACAGGCTCTCTGGAGACTGGTCTGCTCTGTTTTGCCAGCATAATTACCTTGGATTGTTTACACTTGGGTCCTTCCTCTGAGTGTTCTGGTAAATGCTACGGCTGTGGGTACAATCTTGAGAGGGAGGCCCGGCTGGGAGACCCATGCTGGGACCCTCTCTGGGCCTCCGTCACCTCAGCTGTAAGATGACTGTGAGTGGCAGGTGACTTAGTGGCCCTTCCAGCTGGAGGTCCAGGGAGGTCTGGTTGGCAGGAAGACAGAACGATCAGGAGCTGGCCTGGGTTTTATCGTGTCTCTGTCACTTTTCCATCTGTGTGATGTCAGGCCAGTCATTTCACTTCTTTAAGCCTCAGTTTTGCATCTGCAAGTAGGGGTGACAATAATTACCTTGTCCTGGGCTGTTATGGGACCTAGGCGTTAAAACACAAGTGGCTGGTAAGTGAAAGCTGTGACAGTGATAATCTGTTGTTATTTTATCAGGAACAGTGGTGTTTTTCCCCCCTAATTCTGCCCTCTTCATGTTTGCCCTCAGGCACAGGTTTGTGTGCCATGCCTACCTTTTGTAAGAAATGTGTCTGAGTGAGGCTCTTCTGGGCCTGACTCCGTGGCTTCGGCCCCAGGCTCCTGTCTCACTGCATGTCCACAGGCAGAGCTTTCTAGTGGACCGGTAACCACCTTGTGCCCGCCGGCATCCTTGTGCCATGGACCAGCATGGGACTGCGACAAGGAACTAGGGCCCTTACTCTGTCTTTTTTCCTTCTTGTGAAGGCCTGGGAGCCCCAAGGGGCAGAGGCAGGTGGAGGGTGGGGAAGCCCTCCCTTCCTTCAAACTCATCCATGCCCTTGGTGTTATTTCTTATTCTGTTCCCCATGGGTCATAACAAGGAGCTCACGTGCCCCGGTTTTCTTTCAGAGGATGTGGAGGATGAATTGGTAAGGGAAGAAGTCATCCTGTCTCCAGTCCCATCCATGCTCAAGCTGCAGATAGTGTCAAAGCCAATCGACCTCTCAGTGGCCAAGGTGCGTTGTCAACTTGAAAGTGCGCGTTCATACGTCTTGATTTGAATTGGTGTGAATTGGTGTGGTGTGAATTGAAGCTGTTTTGATGTGAACTGGTGTGGGTGAGGTGGTTATGATCCCCCTGACCCCAACCATCTTATGTCTCAGTCGTTGTTCAAGTGGAAATTCGGGCGTGGTATAGAAGAATCTGAACTGAGAGTCAGGAAAATGGGGGTGTGGTCTTCTCCAGGAAGAAGTGTGGGTACAGCCTCCTCCCACTCAAACATTCCAGGGTCTCGTGCTTCTTTTGGCCCGGAGCCGCTTCTGCACATCTGCAGTGGGCCACTCCAGAGTTGTGACGGCACTGGGAGAATTGTCCTCATTAGAGCGGCTCTGTTTTAGCGCTCGTCCCCCATGCTGGGCTTAGGCTGGGCTTGCAGTGAGGGAAGGACAGGAGGGTTTTAACAATTCCTCAGCACCACTGGGCTCACACCAGTGGCCTCCTGGAGGGACTTGAGAGGACTTAAGGGGCAGGTTCCTGGCCTTATCGGCCTCCTCTGCAGGGATGCCCTGGATTCCTCACCATCTCAGCTGCCAGATGGCCTTACCCCTCCCCTTGGCCAGTGGTTCCTGTGGGATGGAATGCTGCTCTTACACTATCCCACTGGCTTTTCAGCCAGGATCCAGGAGGAAAAGCTAAAATGTCTGGGGACACAGCTGACCCCCTATTTACTCAGGACAAAGATAAAAAAGTCAAAGATTTTTCTAGAGATTTTTTTTCCCCTTCCCCTTCCTCTCTTCCCTTTTCTTTCCCTCTTTCAAACCATGGAGGGCATGGGTGTGTGTGTTGGGGGGTCGGACACTTTTACATGGCCCCAAGCCTGGGAAAAGTGCTCTGGCTATCTGTAGCCACGAGGCTGTGATTATTTGCTGTGAACACAACACTCCTATTTTGGGAAGGGCCCTAGAGGCCCCTAACTTCAGACCACCCAGCAGTAGCATCTCCAAAAGCAGCTGGAAAAACTAAGGCCCACCCAGAGAAAAGGAGGGCTCAGGGCACATGGCATCCATAGCACCCAGGTTTCCAGGCTGTTAACTCTGTGACCTGGTGACCATGCTGTGCCTAGCTGGGGGCTGTCGTTCTGTGATTAAGAGAACAGACATGGGCTTCAGTCAGAAAACTCAAGTCCCTATAGTTTCTAGGCTCTCAAAAAACTCAGTTCAAATACACGGATGATTGTTGTTGGCACAAGAAGGAAAAGCAAACCCTGATAGATGAATTCACCCAGGCCTCTCTCCTCTGTGCCGCCAGCCCATGTTGATGGGCTGACGTGTTGACAAATGCTTCTGTCGCTGAGATTTTCTTAATGAAAAGCAAAAGAGAACCGATTCTAGAAGGAAATAATCTGAATCTGTAAGAAAGATCTGACCTGGAGCGGTGGCAACAGAATCCATGAGTTGGCCCTTCAGAGACCTTGGATGTAAAACCATGGTGGAGAGAGAGGAGGGAGCTGGCATAAGGAGGGGGTATCCAGGGAGAGGCTCTGCCTTCCAGGGCTGGTCAGGTGGAGGGGTTGGCACTTTCTGGGGCTCTGGAGGGTGGGGCTTTGGTTTATGGGAGATGAACTGTGAGATCAGTGTCATCTAGAAGTTTGGGGAAGACAGAGCTGTGGAAAAATGGAGGGGCTGCCTTGGGAGGGGGTGGGAACCCCTCCCTGGGTTGTTGGGGTTCAAGCTGAGTTCATGGGGGACCACTTGTGGGTAATATTGTAGAGGAGATTCTTCCCTGTAGTAAGAGTGTTAGAGCAGGGGCTGGCAAACTGTTTCCAAAAAGGGCCAGATCGTTTATTTTTGGCTCTCTGTTACAACCACTCAACTCTGCCATCGTAACGTAAAAGCCAGCATAGAGGCAAATGCCAACGTATGTAAGCAAATGGGTGTTACTGTATTTCAATAAAACTTTATCCACAGAACATGTGTGGGGCCAAGTTTGGCCTGTGGGACGTAGTTTGCTAAGCCTGTCTGTCAGCACCAGTTCTCAAATGTACCTGCACATTGGAATTGTCTGGAGAGCATTTAAAATCATAGATACTGGAGTCTGACACCCAAGCGTTCTGATTTAGTTGGCCTGGCATGTGGCCTGAGCATCAGGATGGTTGAACACTCCACAGGTGGTTACCGTGTACAGCCAAGAACCTCCAAGATCCCTTCTAGAACTAAAAGTTTCTGTTTCAGTTTCCCCTAAACAACCTACCAAGACTTGGGCCCAGGTCAGCACAGGCTGGTTTGGTTTATGGACGTTCCAGAGATGAGGCCCTCAGGATCGACTTTTCTCTTTTCTCAGATAATAATGAGTTTGCAAAAGAAAAAGAAAATAAATAACCCTGCTGGAAAACGGGATGCCCTGCTAGAATGCAAGACCAGCTCCTGTGGGAATCCGTAGACCGCGCAGTTATTGTTTGCTTTTAAGACAACTGACGAAACTCTCTCTTCTTTTGACAGGACATAAAGGCCCTTCTGTTTGGTTCCAGCTTTTGCTGTTTCAATGAGGAATGGAAACTTCAGAGTTTTTCCTTTAATGACAAAGCCTCATTAAAATACGGCATCGTGCAGAACAAGGCAGGTTGCTTTTAAGTTTCCCAGGGACATTTCTGTGGGCCCATCACAGACAGGGGCAGGATGTCCCCCAGTTTGGTAAGTCCTGCGAGCATTTCCTGAGCTCTTCAGTGCCAACTAGCCCTGTGTTTGCCAGGTTGTCACCCAGTGCTGGAATTTCATGTGTGGCTGGCAGAGCAAGAGCTGGGGAGTGTGACCCTTACTCTATGAAGACTTCTCCTCAGTGTCCAGAATCTTCTCTGAGAGGAGCAGAAGGAGGCTCTGTGTTTGTTGGGGGCATCAGAGTGGGTCCACAGGCAGAGTATTGGGAAATGGTTTTGCAAGCAGGGCTGGAGAGAGGACACTTGAGGCAGGAAGCAGCCTGAATAAAGGAGAGGCTTCGAGAAGAAGTGTGTGAGGAGGAGGTGTTTTCAAGACAGGGAAGTGTAGGCAGACAGGAGCAGGATTTGGACATGGTATGTACACATTTACCAAGTTACACACTTTAAGGGCTAGAAGATACTCTAAATCCAGCAGCCCGACGAGGTTCCATTTCTCAAATCCCAGGAAGCTCCCCTGCCCCACACTGCCCGAGGAAGAACCCCAAGACCATTAGCCTTTGTCCCTAGTGTGGCCAAGCTCAGCTCATTTTGCACCCCCAGCTCAAGGGCACCCACATCTGCTACTCTGATATTCCTTGTACTTGTTGATGCCTATAGGAATGAACCCCTCAGGGAGCCTTCTTCCTCTAACGTGGGGTGGGGGGGCAATAGAGACACACATAATGGGTGCTGAGGCAGGCCACACCTGGGCAAAAGATTGCTCACATAAGCAGAGGCTGCTGCAGGGGGTACTGAGGTGATCAGGGGAGACTTCCTGGAGGGGGAGGCCTTTAGGATGGGCCTCGAAGCTGAGTAAACTGTTGACACCCTCAGCCTGTGGACATGGAAGCATTTCTCTGGATGACTGGGAACCTACGGTGATGAACCTGGTTTTACATCTGACTGGTAGTGAAGGCCTGTTTTCTTCCCATGAGACATTGCAGACTTGCTCTTCTTCCAGTGCTGGGCACTGTGGCCTTTGTCACCCCCTCTCTGTGACTAGGCTCAGTGCTTTGCAGAAGTACTCAGCACATCAAAGGCCTGTGTTGGAGGGGCAGGAACTGGTGGGAGCAGGCTGGTTCTGGAGGAACAGCCAGGTTTGCCCTGGTCAGTCCTCACTGGTACTGATGTGTGTCCTTCTTTGCAGGGGGGTCCCTGTGGGGTTCTGGCAGCTGTCCAAGGCTGTGTCCTACAAAAACTCCTGTTTGAAGGAGATAGCAAAGCTGACTGCGTTCGGTAAGTCAGTGCTCATAATAGCAATATCTTCTTTTCCCAAGGCCTCTCCTCAGTGTCCAGAAAAAACAAGCAAGGAAGCATGTGTGTTCCCTGATATTTCCCGTCTTCTGAAAAGGGAAATGGCGACCGGCTAGCAGGTCCAGTGCTGACCAGTTGAAATGACCTGTATGCCCTTGCCTCTAAAAGAAGGGAGGGTCGTTAAGTCCCATTCCACGTGGGAAGCAGCTGCTGGAATGGCATCGAAACTAAGGCCACCCCCTCCTCAGCAGTTGAGTGCGGTAGCTGCCCAGCTCCCATCCACACCCACATCGACCCCCTGACCCCTTGACTGAGCCCAGGTCTCAGTTACCTCATGTTACCCCATGTTACCTCACCTCTGCCAACAGCCATTACCACACATTCCAGCCAGCCCCGCGGCACATTGCTTCCACTCCCTCTGGCCGTTTGTTTTCCACCTCACGCTTTAAGTGTTTGCACATGGACCCCCCCTCATTCTCATTTTCTCTCTCACTCAACAGACTTTTCTGGAACATCTCTGTGTAGGCACAAGTGATACAGACAGGAATAGATGCACTCTCTATGCTCCAGAATGCTCTGTGAGGGATGGATGGATAGAAAACCCTCATTCTATAGCGTGGCCAGTGCTAAGATGGAGGGATTGGCAAGGTGCTGGCCAGGGCTGGGGCTAGATGGCCGATTCGAGGAGACCGTCGTCTTACTTTTGTCTCTCTGTGTGCCCAGTTACTAGCTTGTTCTGAGTTCCCCTCAGACCTACAGAACTGGTGCGTCTCTTTCTTCTTTTAGTTGAAATATAACATGCATGCAGGAAAGTGCACATGTCAAAAACGTGCACGGCTCAGACGTGTTCTGCTCAATGAATTATAGCAAAATCCCACACTCATGAACCTCTCATGCAGATCACAAAAAAAATTACTTCCAGCACCCCAGAAGAGTCCTGCCTAGTAGATACCCCCATTCTCTTCCCAAAAGTTGAGATTAAACAAATTCTAAAATCACAGCTTAGTTTTGCCAGTTCCTGAATTTTAATTAAAGGGGCTTGCTCTTTGATGTATGTATTTCAGTGTCTTTTTTTTTTTTTTTTTTTTAAAGCTTAGGTGTTATAAAGACAGCAACTCATTCCCCATTCACCCATGTTCAGCTTCCTGGGAGATACGCTGGCTCCCCAGACATCCTGCCAAGCTCGGGACAAATGACACATCTTTTACCAGCTTAGAGGATTTTGCCTTAGACAGGGTCCAAGGGAAGGCAGCTTTTCATGCTTGGCATTTTAGAATGTGTCCAATAATATAATTTGTCTAATTACCAAGTAATCGTCAAGGTGTTTTATCTTAAGCTAAAAGATGCTAATTCTCAGCATAGCAGAACTGTAACCAGAAGCAGAGTGATATAACATTTCCACAGCAGGACCTCACCTTATTCTCCATACCCCGACCAGTCCACACATAGCTGCTCCTGTCTGTGCACGGCCATTCCCCATTGCGTGCTCTGGAAGGCCAGCCAGCAAAGTGCTGCCCACAGTGTGGACAGAGACCCTGCTGCCGACTCTCCCAGAGAGGCAGCACAGTGCTTGATGTTCTGGAATGTTCCCGACTAAGTGGAATTTGCTAAATGAGGGAGCTGCCCTCAAAGGGTGTGGGGACTGTCCCTGAGTGTACATGTCCCCACCTGCCTACCTTCCTTCCTTGCATTCAGAAGAAGCATGCAGGGAGGACTTGGCAGGTGCCTGGAGGGAATACACGGCTCAACAGGACAGCTGTGGCCTTGCCTTCGTGGCACCTATGACTGACCATGAGAGCCAGTCAGATAGGAGGCCTACAGGGGATGTGCAGGAAGCTTGGGGTTCACCCAGACATGAAGAGGGTGGGGCAGGCTTGTTGGAGGAGTGACATTTGAGTCTCACCAAGGTCTGGAGGTAATCAGGACTCCCAGTTGGCTTGACACACATCCTCGCACATGCTTATTCTCCCTCAGTTTCCCCCTTCCCAGCAAACCCCTTGCACTTGGTTCTGGGCTCCTCACCACACAGAGGCCATGACTTCAGGGAGGCCTTCCCAGACCTCCCTGGTTGAGATAAACCCAGGCCTGCCCCAAGGCCTCCCCACCAAATGGCACCCTTGTTCATGGACATCATTACCTGTCCATTGTCTGCTCCCCCCAATCCCCCAGCCCCTGGGAACACAAACCCCATGAGAACAGGGGCCTTCCTGGGCTGCCTGGTTCACAGCCTGTCTCTGGCATCCAGCCCAGGGCCTAGTCCACAGAAGAGGCCCTCAGAATTTTTGTTGAATGAACACATGGACAAATGCATGAGTTATCCAGACTAACAGGGAGGGGAGGGGAATGGTGTTCCGGTAAGGAGAACAACATGTGCAGAGGCCTGAGGGCAGGGAGAGCAGGGCCAGGAGCCAAGAGTTGCCTGGGGTGGCCGGGGCAGAGTTCGGAGGGGCAGGGTGAGACCGGGGATGGTGGTCAGGGACATGCTGCCAGAGGGGCCTTGGAGGCTTACCATCCGCTTGGGCTAAGTGTTGGCCTTGGCCCTCATGGGAGATGTCTCATAACTAATCTTGGCCCCTTCTCATTCAGAGCTGCTTTTGAACTTGGAGTTTGTACTTGGGGGACGTTGGGGATTGCTTCCCAGTGGTCAGGATGGGGTGTTTAAGTTGGTTCCAAGCAGGGCTGTTCCTGCCCAGGGCACAAGGCAGGCTTCGTTCCTTGTCACCCACCCCACCCACCACTAAGGGAGTATGCGAGCCTCTGGATCCACAGGTGCATTCTCCAGGGAACGCTTTGCTCTCCACACCAGGGAGTGCATCCAGGGCATGGAAAGCAAAAAGCCAACCTGGTTGTGGGTGCAAGTTGGGCTCTGGGTGGAAAGAAAACCGGGCCAGCTGTGTAAGCGAGGTTCTCTTCCATGTCCCGCCATCTGCCAGTCAGACACCAGCCAAATGTGGACTCAGGCCCAAGTTTATACTGACAGACCTCTGTTTAAGCACCGACTAGATGGAGAGTTCCATCAAGGCCTTGCTGGGAGGCAGGGGAGGGAGTGCAGCCTTGGCTTCCATGGGCTCCCTGTCGGCTGGGACCCTGCAAGAGGAGTTGGGGCCAGCCTAGATTGAAGGCCCTTGGCAGCCAGGCTGGTGGGGCTGAGCTGGGTCCTGGGGGCAGCGGTGGGTAGGCAGAGGGAGAAGGGGAAAGGAGGAGTGGCTGGGGTGTGTGTGTGGGGGGGTTCCAGGTGGGAAGGAGCCCCACTCTGTCTGCCTGGCTGGACCAGAAGAGGCCTGTGTTGAGTATCCACAGAGTTCGGCCTGCTGGCCAGGGCCCCCTCCTCCAAGAAGCATGGAAGGATTCATGCTGCAGAAGAGTGACCTCAGTTTTCTTTGGAGCCTCCCAGCTATGGGTGCTCCTGGTAAGTCCCTCCCCTTCCCACTCCCAATCCCTGCTTCCCTGGGCACTGCAACTAGGGCTGATCTCCACACAGGTGGAGTGCAGTGGGCTGGCTTTCTGTGTCCATCCATCAGAGCTCTTTCAGGGGCTCAGGCAGAAGTAGTTCAGAGGGGGACAAGATGGGGGAGGTCCAGTGGTGTTGGGCTTTTGGCGAGGGGCACCAGATGTCTACACATACACACACACACACACACACACACACACACACAGTCCTGTGCTTTCTTCTCCCCCTTCCCCTGCTATGGGGTTTTGAGGTGAGAGTGCCTCAGGGCCTGGAAGGTGATTGGGGGTGGAAGGGGAGAGTTCTTGTGGTTCAAGCTAGGACTTGGGTCAAGCAAAGGCCGGAGGAGCAAGGGGCTGGTGCCCAGGGCCAGCAGCAGAGGAGAGAAGTGAGAGCAGAGTTGGGGTTGCTGCTTTGTGATGGTGAGGCCCTGCAGGTCAGAGGCCACCCAGAGTTGTCCTTGCTGCCTGGGTCTTGGTGCATCCTGTAGGTGCCCATGCTGAGGCAGGAAGGGGTGCCTGGCTCTGTGCTCCTTAGCCCCTTCCAGGGTGGGGCATGCTAGGCTGGGTCCAGAGACCTGGACTGCAGGGCCTCACCTTCTCATTGGTGAATCTCTATCTTGCCTAACTTTGACTCAACAAGGAAACACAAATGAAGTCCTTTGTAAATCATCAAAGGCTGTGCAAGAAGGTGGGACCATATGGGGAAACTGAGGCTCAGAGAGGGAAGATGCTGGCCCAGGGTCACCCCTGGCACCTATGGCCGAGCCCTGTCTGCCATCCCATGCTGCTGTGCCCCAGAAGAGACGCTGAGAAGTGGGAGAGCCAGAGAGGTCAGGAGTGGCTGGCACCAGGAGGCTGATGTCATGAGTTTGAAACACTTGAATGCTGGACTCCCAGACAGATTCTCAGTGACCAAGGTGCGGCTTTGTGTTTTACAAAGGGCTTCTGGGAAGACCCTCCCCTTTTCCCCTAATTTGGAAAAACTCAGTACAGAAGAGTACGAAGAGTAATACGGAAACACCTAGGGGACCCACTGCCTCACGTGAGCAACGGGTGAAGTCCCTGCAGCAACCTTAGTCTCGTCCCTGCAGCAACCTTAGTCCCCGGCTCCTGCAGTCTCATTGATGTATTCATACAATTTTAATATGGATGGGTTGGGTCACTGGTGTTGCTGCATGGGCTGTGTGTGCTGAGTTGGGTTTGAGGCTTCAATACTTCCTTTTGACTCTGAAATTCCAGGATTTCAGAAATGACCCAACTGAAAAAAAAACAAAAACAACGCAGGCGACCTGCTCTGTTCTCTTCAGGAGCAGCACGGTGGCCTGGCTCGCCACAGCGAGGCGAGGCGGTGTCTGCAGCTGCCCCACTCTGGGCCCTCCTCGCACCCTCCGCCCACACTCACAGCTGATGGGGGTAATGGTTCTGTGAAAGCAGCGTGGAGGATGTGACTGCGCCCTCCAGGGAAGTCATGCTGAAATAAAGGCCTCTTGGCAGGGATGGTGTTTTTTTCTGCAGGACTGTCTGGCTTCATTAGGACCTATTCCATCAGGCCGGCAGCTGGCCTCTCCTCCATCGGGAAGGACAGCACCCGGTGACAGGACTCCGTGTTTTTCCACTTGAGGAGGGCTGTGCCTGTGGCTGGCTGTGGGAAGACCATGAGCCCCACTCCCCTGCAGGCCTAGAGAGAGCCACAGACAAGATTGACGGCCCCACGCCTCCTCCCCTTTGGAATTGTGAAATTCAAGGGCCAGAGAAGGAGGGGCACTTGCCCAGGGCCTGTCTGGCTGGACACTAGGAGCAGAGCCAGGCCTGGACCCCAGGTCAGCTGGTCCCCAGACCAGCCTTCTTCCCCTCCCCTGCAGCAGCTTTTGACCCTGAGAGGGAGCAGAAAGCCTGCAGTCGTTCCCAGGCCTTCCTCTGGATTGTCTATAGATGCTGTAGGCTATCTCGAGATAATCAGGATCAAAACATCTCTTTAATCTGAAGGACTTAAGTAGTTTAAGCAACTATGTAGGATGTATTACTCTCTTACGCCCTCCACCATCCATAGACACGTATCTTCGGTCTGTACTTCTGTGAGGAAGTAGGTGCTTAAAGAAACTGTTCTTGCTTGAGGAGCCTGGCTGGATGCTAGATTCATGGTAGGAGTTTGATGAACGTGTGTCTGATTGATGAAGACAACACAGGACCACCCCTGTCATTGAGGTTTTGCAGGTGAAAGCCGGGAGTTAACCGAGTGAAGCTGGAGTCGGGGCAACTCACCACAGCGCCTCCTTCCTCTCGTCCTTGGCACGGACAGCCCTGTCTACCCTGTGGCTGGTTAAACGGCAGAGATGGCAATGCTGGAATGATGCTTGGGGGCATCTGGCTCAGGGTCTGCCTCCATGCGGGAAGGCGAGGGTCAGCGAGGGCGAGGGGCTTCCCCGAGGCCTGTGAACCAAACCTGGAACTAAACCTGGGCCCGACCACTGCACTCTTCCACTTTGTTCTCTAGAAAGACGTGTCTCAAGAGAGCAAGCTAGAGAAGACTCAGGGAAGGATGCAGAGACTAGAAGCGTTTCCAGAAGGAAGCCAGTGAAAAGAATGAGGATTTTTGTGTAGAAATGCAGAGGTTCCGAGGGGCTGTAATCAGTCTGTGAGAGAGATCAGGAAGACACGGGCCGGACCGAAGAGCCAGTGTTGTCCGGTGCTGAAGAGCTGAGCTCGAAGGCAGAGGGATGCTGATTCCTAAGGCAAGAGCTCCAGACAGTTGGTTCCACTTCCCCAAGTTCTCCTTCCTCCCTCAATGCTGTTTTGATTTTTCCAACTTTACGGACTGTGTGGTTCACTTGGATGAATCATTTAGTCGCTGTGCCTCAGTTTTCACATTTGAAAGGGGCAAGGATGCTACTGCCGTTACAGGGTGGCTTTAATGACTAATGGAAGAATACACGTGAAGTGTTTCTAACCGCGCTTGGCATGTGATAAGCACTCAATATGTGTCGATTGTTGAATCTCATTTGTGGCTACACTGAGAAGCTTTCAGTCGAGCACATGACTTGCTTCAGCAAGTTCATGTAGAACACAGTGAATGTTGAAAGGTGACCTCTTAGTTCCCTGTCTGCAGGTTTTCCAGCATAGATGTTCTAGGCAGAGTCTACAGTGCAGAGACGATTTTGCACAACTCGTACCCATGGCAAGGGTTCTAACCGGGGAGTACCCTCGTCGCACCTGTGATGTGGGAAGAGCCCACAAGGGTGAGATGGGGCGGAATGCTGGTCGGGCACTAGCTGTAACAACCCCTCTGGGGAGCAGGGCATCCCGGTCCTGGATGGGGGCAGGAAGAGGATTGGCAAGGGTACTCAGGAGGTATGATTGACAGGACATGACGGTCACCCGGGTGGGGGCAGGGCAGGAAACAGGATCCATGGGGATGACGAAGCCCACTTTCATAGATTCTGAATCCAAAGAGATAAATGTCCAATCCTTTCTCCTTTGTCTGACAAGCCCTGCCTTCCTGGCCCCCCCTTAGTCCTTGGCATCACCTCTCCGGAAACCCAGAACAACATTTCCTCACCTTTTGTTTTCATAGCTGATGGTGACCCGGGCCAGTGCTCCCCGCACAGCTCGGGCTGCCTGGCTTGGTGATGGCGTGGTAACCATTTCCTCGAGGAGCTTGGCGGGTCTCCAGAGGCTGCAGAAGTACCAGGCAGTCTGCCATTTCATTTTTCAAGTGGGTTGAGGGTGGCTTGTTACTTTCACACCAGATGTCAGGAGTTCACCTTCCTGTCACCATGGCCAAAGGGGGGACTTGATGTTTCCATAGAGACAACAGTAATAGGTATTGGTTATTGAATATTGACCACGTGCCAGGTGCTGGGCTATGGACCTTACACACATCGTCTTGCTTAAAGCTCCCAATGCTATGAACGAGGTCCTCTTGTCATCTCCAGTTTATGGAAGGGGAAACTGAGGGAGGGCTATGTCACGTCACCTCCCATTTTAGTCGTTTGACAGCCTGGATGCAGACAACTGGTTCTGTGTCTCAGGCACTGGGGAGTAACCACGTGCTGCCCACCATGGTGACCTGTGTCCGGGTCTCCTCGTTCCCATTTCTCCAGTTTCTTCCTCCTCCCCCACCTCCGCAGCTCAGCACGGAGCTCAGATGTTAGTTGGCTACTGAAAACATAGAAAACCACCCCCGCTCCGCCCTGTGTCTTCCTTTGAGCCCCAGTGGGGTCTTCATCAAGGCACCTTTGTTAGGAAGAGCCTAACAGGCTGCTTTTGTAAGAATGTAATTTTTATAAGAGTTTAGAAGAAATCCATGGACTTCAGGGGTGGGCAAGAAGTACAGCTCTCAGGAGCCCTGGGAAGGTGAAACTGAAGGAAGTGTCTGTATCAGGCTGTTGCCTGTTCTTCCCTCTTGCTCGTGTCACACAACAGGGTTTCTCTGTTACCCCTTTTATCGTAAGACGTCTCTCTGCCATTTTTGACATTGCTGGCTGCCTGTTCTGCTCAAAGCCCACTTGCTTCTAAAACTATGTAACAGCACCATCTCCCAGCCCAGCCCCTACTGCCTTGCCACTTCCTGCCTTCCTCTGCCTCCCTGGTACGCCAGAGTTCTGGGTGTTTCATCCTTGGCCACCACCTCTGCCCTTCCCCATCATCTCTTTGGGGAATCTTAGCCACTCAAAGTGCTGAGGACTCCTCACATGCTGGTGGTTCATAAACTTATACTCAGTGCCAGCTGCTGTCCTGGGCTTTAGATGGGTCAGATAGCTTCACCTGGGGGTCCCATGGGCACCTCCAGCTGCTCCCCCAGTTCTCCTCTCTGCCTGTATTCCTCATTTCAGTGAACAGCACCACTGTGCACCCACGAAAGCCCCAGAGATTACCCCGAATCCTTCCTCTCCCACATCCCACGCCCTATAGCTAACCAGCAAGGCAGGCTGTTCTCCCCTCTGTACCCATGACCTCCTTTCCTGTGGCTCATGGGAGTGAAGGGCACCTGCTTGCACAAGCCATTGTCTCCAGGGGCCTGGATATTGGGACTGGTCAAGGCTGGGTCAGGGCAGTACCAGACCTTTGCCAGGGATGGCTACCTTTCCTCGGGGTGGCAGTAGCTCCAGAATGCCTTCAGCTCAGCCTTCTGGGCTCTGTCAGAACGCACTGCACTGGCTTACACATACCTCGGGCCCTGCCAAGCCTCCAGGGTCCCCTTTGCTCCCTGGGCTGTTTCCTCAGCCTGCTCCTCCTCCAGCCCCACCCGGGGCCCCTCCCCCAGGGCTCTTCCCTTGGCCCTCCTCTGAGGAGGCCCTGCTGGGAGTCCCTGAGCTCTGGGGCCCTCTGTGTGGCAGAGGAAGGAATCGGCTATCTGCTGCAGGGCTACGCGGTCCCTGGCTTGTGTCCCTACCGGCATAAACACGTTCTCTTTTTCCTCCTCAGGCCACTGCAGCCTTCCAATGCCCACAGGACCCACTGCCTCGCCCTGGCCATCGCAGACATTGTGTGGCGGGCCGGGGGCCATCAGAGAGCCGTGGTCACACTGTAAGTGCTTCTCAGGGCCTTGTCACTACCACTCACGTGGGGCACGGCTGCAGGCAAGCTGGCTGTGTGCTTTCCTGTCCTTGGGGAAATTGTCTTTCCAACAGGCTGTCTGTGCGTCCTCCTGGGTGCCTATCATGTGCCCCATGTCAGTGTGAGCCCAGAGAGGCAGCCCCACACTTGGGAGAGGTCTGGAGGGGTCTCCATGCAGCTCCATTCTCCTCTCTGCCGAGGGTCACATCTGTCTCGCCTTCCTCCCTGGGGAGCTTTGGGGGACACAACCCTCTGGCCTAGGCAGCCTGCTCCCCTCTGTATTTCTGACCCCGTGTCCTTGGCAAACAGCCTCTCGGTAACCAGTCACCCTCTGATTCATACCACTCTCCTAGTCCCAAAGCATGCTCCTGTCCACTTTGTCACCTGGACCCCTGTTCCACTGAGGAAGAGACTTACCCCACTGCCTCCATCCTCCCACAGGTGGAGGACGCCATCCGTGTAGTCCACATGGGCTGCTCTTCAGTCTGGCCCTTCACAGTGGGAGCATCAGTCCATCCCAGGCCTGTGGCTAAGCTTTAGTAAAAAGGATGCCTTTGGGGGCCAAAGATTACACTCTGGTGGGGTAGAAGGGTCCGTAGAGCACACTGCTAAAGAGAGAGGGCTCCTGGGCGCCTGGGTGGCTCAGTTGGTTAAGCGGTGGGCTTTGGCTCAAGTCTAGATCTTGTGGTTCGTGAGTTCAAGCCCTGCTGATAGCTCGGAGCTTGGAGCCTGCTTCAGATTCTGTGTCTCCCTCTCTCTTTCTACCCACCCCCCACCCCCCCATGCTTGCTCTCTCTCTCAAAAAAAAAACAAAAAAAAACCCAAAAAACAACCAAAATTGAAAAAAAATTAAAGAGAAGGGGCTCCAGAAGCTAACTCCTGTTGCTTATTGGCTGTGTGGCTTTGGACAATTGACTCAACCTCTCTGCACTTCATCTGTTTACTCATCTGGCAAATGGGGATGATAGTAATGATTATTTGGTAGAGTGACTGTGAGAATTAAATAAGTTATATGTAATAAGTGACTATATTACCAGTTTAATCATTTACCCACATGAATACATAGTGCATAATAAATGTGAAGTACTTAGGACAATGTCTGGCACATACTAAGTACCATCTCAGTGTTGGGTATTATTGTTGTTCCTGTCGAGTGCTTGTCCTTGGTACTCGTGCCCCAGTTAACAGATTAGCCCTGGCCCTTAGGATCTGCATGGCCGTGCTGAAAGCAGATGGGACAAAAATTCAATTTCTCCCTGTCTTATGGATTAGAAAACAGGAGCCCAGAGAGGGGCAGTGGCTGGTCCCAGCCCAGGCAGCAGGCTAATGACCCAGTGGGCCCCAAACCCCACTTTTAGTGCACGCCTTCCTGGGCTGCACATGCAGGGTGTTGTGTAAACGGACGTGGGGTTAGGGTGGGAAGCCTCAGGCCAGAGGCTGAAATTCCTCCCAGCCCTGAAAATGAAGGACAAGTCAGCATTCCTCCGTCTAGAAATCTATTTGTCAGTGGTGGGTGAGAGGCAGGCTTCCTCCTGCCAGGACTTGGGTTTGGTTACCCTAAGCTCTCCTCCTGCCGTCTTTTTTCCATTCCTTTTCCCACCCCCACTAGTGGAGTTCTTTGGACCCAGCCTAGTGGGTGAGTACAAAGTGGGGGAGAAACAAGAAACCCTTGGTCCCGTTCTTTCCTCTGGAGCCTCCTTTTTATTTGTCCTCATTTAATGGCACATGTGGTTTCACCCTGGCTCAAGGGCATGTCTTCTCCCCATGCAGAGGACTCATGCATCTCCCTTTCCTTTTTAGGGCTTCAGGAACACAGCATTTCAGTCCAACAGGGAAATACAAAGCAGATGGAGTCTTAGAAACAGTACGGCTTTCTGGAAAATTATCACGCAACCTTTGGCTTTGTGTGGGGACGGTCTCCTTTCATATAAGTAAATCCTCTCTCAGCTGGGGATGGGCCAGCCCTCCCTGCAGCCCAGGCTAGCAGATCCTCCACTTGGGATTGGGGTGGGGGCAGAGGTAGGAGTTCGGGGGTGGGCTTTTGCCAGGACTGGCTTTATGGCCAAGAGGCCAACAGGCGCCCTGTCACAGAGAAGAGCAGGCCATACATAGCGCCTTCTGGCCGGACCACAGCCCTCTCTGTCCCTCTGTGTCTCTTCAGCATCCTCTCTGGGGTTGTTGCGAGAGGGCAGTGGGGTGGTATGGAGAGGGAGGGGGGTTTGAGGGTGGGGAAGAGCTTGTGCGGGACAGAGCACCGGCCATAAAGCCAGACCTGGTGTGACCTAGTAAGGGAAAGAAATGAGAGACGTGAGAATACAAAGTGACATTTTCCACGAGTGGACCTCCTCTGCACTGAGGACTTTTTGTTTTACCTAGTTTGCTTCATTTGACCTGAGTCTGAGTCTGGGCGCATGTGGCCCCGGGATCCTAATTGGGGGTCTCACCTGGTGGGTGTTTTCTCTACAAATGGCTTTTTCCTGTCCTGCCTGAGAAAGCAAAGGAGACTCATACCCGCAGCTTCCCGCCAAACTCAGGACACTGCCTGCTGGGCTTAGAGCTGGGTGGGTCTCTTGCCCCGGCTCCCCTGCACCCCCAGGTGCTTCTCAGATCCCGCTTGTCAGTGGGGGGCAGGCACAATGTGGGCTCCTTTGCTTTGGCTCCGCCACACCTCCATTCCAGGGCTCTGTAGGCCTGGTGTGGCTGGCAGGGTGGAATTCACCCCCGAGACCCCAGCTGGGCCCTGTCAGCCTTTTAAGTTGCACACGGGTCTGGGCCTGTGTGCCTCCCCGCCCCAGCTCTCAAGGTCACCCGTCTGACTACAGGGACATTTCCAAGTGGGTTTTGTAGCTGCTGAAGCCGGGGTGGTGGGAGATAATCCAGGACGTGGAACCATCGGTGAGGCTTGGGCAGCTCACCCTGTGGGTCTGTCTCCTCAGCTCACACTGCACAGTTTGACCTGCTATGAGGAGCTGGTGACTTTTCTTCAACAAAGCATCCATCAGGTATGAACAGTGGTTTATTTGGGGGGATGTGCATGGTAGAGCTGTCTGCTTTCTTTATGGAGACCCTGCTCAGAATATCCCGGCTGGGTGGGGCCTCCAGCACCCTGTCTGCTGGCGGAGATCTGTGCCCCCACCCCTTGCTGTGAGATGGGGCGGAACACATCCAGGGCCTGAACAGCACAAAGTACCGTGGGAATTCAGGGCTGTAGCCTCACTGGTTTTGTGGAGGAAGGAGCCCAAGCCTCCCTGGTAAAGGGCATGATTACTGGAGCCTTCTGCCTGGGTTCCAATCCAGGTAACACCCCTTGCTTAGTAGCTCTGTAGCCTTGGGCAACTTATTTAGCCTCCCTGTGCCTCAGTTTCCTCATCTGTAAAATGGGGCTGATAAAAACGGTGCTTAGAACTAGCGTGCCTGGTTCAGTGTGGTCAGTGATTTTAGCTTTCGTTGTTGATATAATGGTCACCACTATCACAATTATTTAAGGTAACCTTGAGACTGGTAAGTTGTAGACACGTACAAATGAGGGGGAAGCATTACAGGGGCAGGGTGCAGCATGAGCCAAGGCCAAAAGATGACCTCTGAGATTCCCAACTGCAAGGTCTCATCTTCTGATATCTGTGTGTCAGGGTGGAAGGAAAGAAACAGCGCTGAGGCCTTCTCTCCTGGTGTGCAAGCAAATGGTCCATGCCTCTTCGCCTTTCTTTCAGCCTTCTGGGCTGTGGGATGAGCTCTTTTAGGTTCCCAAGAAGGCGACTTTGCCTAGAGATTTGCTGGCGAGCCCGGGTGGTGGGACTGGACATTCTGCTCTCTTACTATCTCCTGTTCCCTGAAGGCACTGTGCGTCTGGGCGGAGCCAGGGAAGAGTGGTCACAGACGCTGCTTGGGTAGGAAAATGGGGCCTGTCCTGAGACCACTGTGAGGCAGGTGTGCGGTCACCGAGGTGCTGACTCTTCAGAAACTTTCTGCCCGAGAGCTGTTGCCCAGAGATGATTCAGTCCGAGGAGCCTGGCCCATGTCCCCAGCTTAGGACGCTGTCTTTCTGCACTGACCGTTCCACCTGGCCTTTATGGGAGGTGCAAGAGAGGGGCTCTGGCATGGGAGGGGTCCCGGCCTAGACTGGCTGCCACCTGCTCCCTGTTTCTGGCTCTCTCTGGTTCTTCACGGACATAACCCAGTGGGCTGTCTGCCGATGCAGTGCACTTCCCAGCTCGTGCACACAGCTGTAGGAGTCCTGGAGCAGGGACCTGAGGGCCCCTGCTAGCTTATTCCTCAGCCACATGGGGCCCTTGGGAAAGTCACTGGGCCTTAGTTGCCTCATCTAGAAAATGGAAGATGGAGCAGTTAGCAGGTAACTTCCAGCTCGTTACTGTCCAGCTGTGGTTTTTAAAGAAGAAACTTAAATGCATGGACAAGAATGCCTTCTAAATTAAGCATCAGGTGATCTAAATAAGCAGAAAGGATTCTACTCTTTTTTTTTTTATTTATTAAAAAAAAATTTTTTTTAACGTTTATTTATTTTTGAGACAGAGACAGAGCATGAACGGGGGAGGGTCAGAGAGAGGGAGACACAGAATCTGAAACAGGCTCCAGGCTCTGAGCTGTCAGCACAGAGCCCGACGCGGGGCTCGAACTCACAGACCGCGAGATCATGACCTGAGCCGAAGTTGGCCGCTTAACCAACTGAGCCACCCAGGCGCCCCAAGGATTCTACTCTTAAATGCACTCAGAGTGCTGTGAGGATACAGCAGTGCATCCAAAAGACGAGCAAAGCCTGATCGCCTCCGTGCACGTGATTTGACCAGGGAGGCAGGCCCCCAGGCTCCTGTGTTCACACCATCAGGTGAAGCGGAGCGTGGAGCCACTGATGCCAGGAGTGGGAGGTGCCCTGGAGGCTTCGAGGGGGCAAAGGAGAGCCCTTGGGAAATAGCTCAGATGCTCCTGGGGCCTGTCACCGCCCACTGATGGCCCTGGGGTGATGCCTCAGCACCAAGGTTTTCTGCATCTTCGTCTCTGAAATGAGGCCTTTCTCCTCCCTCTGTCTGTACCCCGGGGTTTCGGTGAAGCCCAAGCAAGACAGTGACTTTGGAAGAGGTTCAGAGGGTGGGCCTGTGCTGAGGAGGGGCTGCCTTCTTTCTGTCATTCTTCTGGATCCAGAGTGGCTCCCCCTCCTCACTTGGCTTTGGTCCCTGTGTACCAGTGGTGAGTATTTGGCCCTCCTCACCCTGGAAGGTGGTGCCCTCCCCCACAGTGTAATTATGTTTTTTCTGGAAGCCGTTGAGCTGCCTCAGCACTACCCTCACCAAATTCATTTTTCATGGCCTGGGCCTAAGAGGGGTTCCTCGTGCCAGGCCTGGAAACGAACACTGAACCATCGCTGCCCAAAATAAATAGCCTCCTTGCTGTGTTTTCATTACCGCTCACCCTCGGGTGAGATGTCTGGCTGCCCCCTGCGAGCTGGGCGAGCCTCCGCCCCTGTCTCCTTTTGGGGTTCTTTGGTGGGCTTCGCTCTCCCCAGGGCCAGAGCAGCGCTGGAGGATGGCCCCTTCTTCCCAAATGGCACCAGACATTTTTCCGGACCCTAATGGCAGTTTCGGGCCCAATTGCCCGCCCGGAGAGCTCTCCTTTCAATGCAGGCACCTTGCCCTGTGGTCTCCCATGTCTTGGCAGCTTGGATTTGATGAGATAATTTTAGTAAATTTTTTTTAATGTTTTTTTATTTTTTAACAAAATGGAATATTGGTGCCATTCAGTCATGTTCTGGTGGGGGCCAGAAGCCCCAGGCAGGCGTCTTTTCTCCCTGCTAGCCAGTCTGCACAGAGGGGCACATCCAGAGCTCATGGGAAGCTCCCCTTGAGGCTGTTCCAAGGACTGTGGAAAATGCTGGCCCACATAGTACTGACCGTTCTCCATGTTTATGCAGACTTGGGGTGCACAGCGGGCTTCTGTGTCCCCTGGTTCATTGCAGCCCTGCAGCTGCAGGTGTGGCTGAGGGGGAAGCAGACAGAGAGGGTGCCATGGCTCCCCCAACACCATGGGTAGGTCCATGGCAGCAGTTGGTTGGGGAAGCGGAGACAGAGAGCTTTGTCACTCCCCGAGGCAACATGCAGGTCAGTAGCAGAGCTGTGACCAGAACGCCGGCCCTCTTGAGCCCGCGTCCTGCTGTACAAGGGCATCAGCATTACCGTTTGCAGTCATCAGAGCATGTCCACAGCCGTGGTCTCCTAGAACGTGCACCGGAACCCAAGGAAATACGCAAAGTAGGGATTCATCATCCTCGTTTTGCAAATGGAGAAACTGAGGAGAGCAGAAGTTAAGTGACTGGTTTGAGATCAGAGAATTACAATGAAGTTGATATAAGATTGTTGTTGATTTATTTGTTCCATTTCTATATCCCCCCCCACCAAAATATTTTCTTACTTATGAATTTCTAGAAAAAAAGTTAATTATAAAAAGATGATGTTCTTGGGGCTTTTCTATGCTCCAACCATAGTAAATCTGCCCTCTCTTGCCTTTGGGCCTTTGCACTCGCTGTTCGTCTTGCCTGGAACAGCATTCCCTCTCTTCTGATTGTTTCTTGTCCTTTGGGTTTGGATATCACTTCCTCCTGAAAGCTTTCCTTTGCATTCCTTCCTTCTCTAAACCCTTAGTCTGCTTGAAGGCCCTTTCTGTGTGTTTGCAGAGCACCTTGTATTTCCCCCTCCTTTTCAAGTTGCTTCTTGTTCTTTCTTCCCTGAGTTACTTCCCGCAAAGGCAGATCCGTGTCCACCTTGTTCACAAGCATAACCTTATCAGGGAGCCTCCTCGTGGCACGAAAGTTCACACAGCAATTTTTTATTTATTTTTATTTTTTATTAAAATTTTTTTTTAACATTTATTTATTTTTGAGAGACAGAGAGAGACAGAGCACGAGTAGGGGAGGGGCAGAGAGAGAGGGAGACACAGAATCTGAAGCAGGCTCCAGGCTCTGAGCTGTCAGCACAGAGCCTGACGGGGGTCTCGAACCCACGAACTGTGAGATCGTGACCTGAGCCAAGGTCGGCTGCTTAACTGACTGAGCCACCCAGGCGCCCCACACAATAATTTTTTAGATGACGAATTGAGTTGCAGTATGGAAATGAAGACTGTATTTTGAAGGAAAGAAAAGATAATTTTATCAGAAGCTTGAGCTGAAATAATTACCATAGCTGAATACCCTACTTGGCTCTGAGCTTCCTGGCAACCAGGGAAAAATGGAAAGGGGATCGACGATATTATTCTTATTGTTTCAGCAAAACAAACGTGTTTGAGGGTCTGGTTTCAAGTCCAAAAAGAAACTGACCACACATAAGGAACACTGACCATCATAAGGCAGCGTCTTCATTCACAACGCACTAGAAGTGGTGTCATCCCGAGAGGGGGGATACGTAAGGTCTTCACACAGTTGCAGCTGGGGGGTGGCGTTTCTCTAGGGAGTCAGCGTGACGTAGCCCTTCGCAGGAGGCTACTGGACAGGTGGGCAGTGCAGAGCCAGCACCATACTAACGGCCCACACGGGTGGCAGGTCCTGTCCTACGGGCTTTATAAGGATGATCTCACTTAATCGTCACAACACCCTGATGAGAGTGGGTCCTGGTATAATTGTCCTTGTTTCACAGGTGAGAAGACTGGGTACAAGGAAGTTAAGAACCGTCCCCATGATCACAGAGCTAGGAGTGGCACAGCCAGGATTTAAACCCAGGCAGCCAGGCTCTAGGCTGTGGGCTCTAACCCAGGATTGGGACCTGGGGGAGATAAATGAGGTGCTCCCCTTGGGTAAAAAATTTAAGGAGGTACCAAAATCCTCAATAATCAGTATCAATAATATTTTTTAAATATCCAAATTAATCCACACAAAAAAACCCATGATGAACAAAATACCAAAAATTTTTGCAAGACAGGACCTGTCCTTGTACTTGAACGGCTTGGGTCACTCAGCCCTCCTGACCCTGACTCTGCCCCACACCTGCTCCCTGCCACTCTTAACACAGTGCAGGTCTTTGGAGTAAGGGATTCAGAATCAAATAGAGCCTGCTGGAATCCCCCTGGGCTGTGTAGCAGCTGTGTGAGCTCGGGCCAATTGCTCGGTATCTGACCCATTTCCTTGTGTGGCAGAGGGCAGTATTAACACTACTGTAAAGCACAGGCCTGTGACAAACACTTGCATGGTAAGGGAGGCTGCCCTGGCTGCTGTATTGTGAACTTCCGGGACTCGGTCGTCATTGGTATGCACCTTGGCGGCCACTGCGTCTGCCCCCATTGTCACTCAGGCTGGTGTGCTCCCCATCGTTTAGGGGGCCTGCCATGGAGCCACCTGGTGACCTCTGGGACCCGGCTGGGGCAGCTGGCTCAGGGTCAGGCTGCTCCCTAGGTGTGGCCCCCGAGGAGGTGAGAAGAAGAGGGTGCAGACTTGGTGGGTGTTCATTCCTTTCTCCTCTTCCCAGTTTGAAGCGGGTCCCTACGGATGCATCCTGCTCGCCCTGTCTGCCATCCTGTCCAGGTCCACGGAGCTGTGAGTGTCTTCCTCCCTCAAACCCCCAGGCAGGGCTTGTCTGTCTTGTTCGCTGCTGCCTCACCCCCACCCCCGAGAAGCCCAGGACCAAGCTTGGTGCATAGCAGGCATGTTGTGAGCATAGTCAAGAGGATGAAGGAAATAGTAGAACAGGGGATGGTCGGCTGGTGGAGGAGAGAGAGCAGTTATATGCTACGTACATGTGTGTTCAGAGCTACCTTCTAGGTCTCCCCACTTGTGCTGGGGCTGCCTGGAGGGACTCCCACCCAAACAGCTAACAGTGCCGCTGGGTCCCCCGTAGGACTGCAGTGGGCGAATACTTCAGCACATGTGGACTCCTCTGGGAGGTTGATGGGGATGGGCAGTTGAGACGGAGGTCTGGGAAAGGACTGAGGGGGCCTCCATGAACTCAGGATGGGGGGCTCACCGTAGGCTGTGGCAGTCTGAAAGCTGCAAGGTCTGGGTCCAGGGCCAGCCCTGAGGACATGGGTAGGTGGATACCCGGGGGCCCTGGAAGTGGAGGACTTCAGTTCCGTGTACCCTTATCAAATGTGGCCGCCCGGCTGCCCAAGAGCTGGAGTTTCTCCATCATGTCCATTCTCCATGAGCTTTCTAGACCTCTAATCCGTATTTGTCATCTGTGCATTATGTCACCAGGGAGGGGAGCAGATTAACAGCACATTAACAGTTTTGTAAAGTGCAGTCGATTACTCCTTCCTTTTCCAAGTAGAGAGCAGACTCCAGAGGCCATGGAGACCCAGGGAATGAATTTTCATTTTGTGGGGTGCTTGCTGTGGGGGATGATTTGGGAACAACGCCATGCAGGTGGGCCTTGGGGAGTGGAGAGGTAGAAAGAGTAGCCATGTGGTGCCCAGGCTGGGGAGGCCCTGGCAGAAGGAGACACTTGCTCCTGGTGGCCGGGCCGGGCCGGGGCCTGTCCCGTGCCCCGCAGGCTCTGGCTTGGGTAGGAGGAGGACGCGGGGGCTCTGTGGCCTCATGCTGCCGGCCTGCCTGCTGCTTGCTGCTACTGACCTTATTAAATGTGGTGCACACACAGATTTTCTAATGGCATTTTTCTTCTAATCCTGCCATAATGATACGATTCATTCCTGGCCCGGGCTCACGTGCACCAGAGACCATAAGCCACACTGTCTTCTCCCCAGGCGCAAGTTTGCTAATCCCTGCCTGACCACGTTGGGTGGGGGTCTCTGGGTATGTAGGTGAGACCCCTGAGCTACCTGAGGGGAAGCTGGGCTCTCAGGAGGCCCATGCCTGGTGACATCTGGCTGTGTGATCTCCTGGGCCTCAGTCTCTCCACCTGTACAGGGAACCATCCGGCTCTGAAGGTCTAGGACTCTGTGATCAGAGTGCTTCTGCTCTGGTCACTGGGGCAGCTGCTAACGGTCTTGCTCACCAGCCTGGGTGTGCTCTTGCAGGGAGTGGCTCTGGAGGCCTTCTCCATGCACACGGGCCTTCACCCCCCATAGCCAGGCTACTCTTCATTGTTGTCCAGAGCGGGAGGACTTGGGCTGTGTCTGTCCCCTCCCTGCCCCATCCAACCAAGCCAGGCAGGGCTGAGTCCCCGCCCAGGCTCTGGCTCCTTGGGGGGCATCTGTGTGAGGCATGGCTGCCCTGCTGGACCTGCATGGCCTCATGCTACCAGGCCTGACGTCTCAACTCTGCCACGTCCCTCCTCTCCACTGCACACACAGGTGCACACATGCAGATGCACACACACATAGATACACAGAGATACAGACACAGAGACACACAGATGCACACAGACACATGCACACATATATACACAGACATATACACACACAGATATACATACATATACACACACGGAGATGCCCAGAGGTACACAGACAACATACACACAGATGTACATACATATGCACACAGACACACACAGGCACAGAGACCCATAAGATCCGTCTGGAGTCACCTCCTTCCCCTTGCTCTCAGGGCAGTGGAAGGAGTAAAAGTATGTTGAGACCATCTCCCTCCCACTCAGGGCTCCTGAGGACCTTCCCTGGTAGAGATCTGCTTTAGCGTTGGACCTGGCAGGCACTGGGGGGGCTCGTCTTATCCTGGGCCTCCCCTTCCCTTCCAAGAAGACAGCATGGAAGATATTCTCAGCAGCAGCAGGAACGATGGTGACCGACACCTAGTAAGCTTCCTGGGTGCCCAATCCTTTGCTGCAACATGTTACACAGCACACTTGTTTCCCGCCCCTGGCAGCCCTGTTAGGTGGCACTAATGATTCCCGTCAGCATCGCTGTCTTTCAGGTGAAGAAACGAGACCTGCCCCAAGCTCACACAGCTTAGCCCAGACAGCCTGGGCCCGGACAGGACTCTGGGTTTTCTGTTTAAGGAACTTGGGCGTCAAACAGATTGATTTCAGGCCTGACTCTATACTCCTTTGCACCTGAGTTTCTCACTCTCTGAAAGGGGGATGCTAATTCCTGCTTCACGAGATTAAATAAAGATTTATATGTTGAGCGCTTGGCTCGGCTCCCGGTGGGTAGCCCGCTTGGATAACGGCCGCTGCCGGCGTGGCCCTGTCACAGCTGCGCTCAGAGGCATCTCGTGCCCCATCCTGTCTGTCTTGCCCTCAGTCTTGGCCCCGTGCCTGGTGGTGCAGACGTGGCCGCGGGGAGGCCCTGCGAGTGGTGATGGGTCCACCTGCGGTGGTGCCCACCCTGGCAGGCACTTCCTGAGCTGCCCGGGGCCTCCCTGGGTGCTGTGTGCTGTTGCTCAGAGCGGGCAAGAGAAGTGGAGGCGGGAGAACCAGTCCCTGCCTGGGAGGGTGCCAACCAAAGATGTGCTTGAGAAGACACTCGGCTGTCTCTTATCTGTTCAAGCTCAAAACCGCTTTTAGAGAGACTATCTGAGGGCTTCGGGTGGGGAGTGGGGCAGGCTTTGGGTACAGGGCTGCTGGCGACATCATGGAGTGGAGCCGGCCATTCCTTCCCGCGGTCTGGGGGACTTCCTAAAAGGGGTGGCAAGTGTATGGAGGAAAGACAGGACTGATGGTGAGGAGGAGAAGAGCCGCTCGAGATGGTGCCCAGATCCTGTGGGAGAGTCACGCTGACATTATTTGAAATAGCATGTTAGCATTGCTGGCATTTTCTGGGCTCCTCTGAAGAAGCTGTTAGAAGGGGGAGCTCCTGCATTGGTCTACGCCCCTTATGTCTCAGTCACACGCTCCAGCGGTGCTTCCGCGGCTCCCCAGAGCCCCTGATCCCCGTTCTCAGGAGGGATGCCACACCTGGCTGGAGGTTTGCTGGGATTCACTTAGCAGTGATAACGGTCCTGGGATTGTGAAAGGCCACCCCATCCTGGCCTGCTGCAGGGGCTAGCAACTTGCAAAGGCCTTTCTCTGTGGACCCTTGGGCACACGGGGGCGGATGTCATCCAGCACGGGCTCCATTTGTCAGGCTGAGCTGACAGGCTTGTCCCGGGTGGCCCGGTGGGTGACGGCTCCCATGACAGCATCCCACTCATTGGCTGCCGATGTAGCTTCGGAACACCTGAGTCCCCACCTCTGCTCTGTTGCCAGCACGTTTATGGCTGACCCAGCTTGTGCCTTAGGCCTCGGGGGACAACTAGAGCCGCTTAAATTCTTTCTATTGTGAACCTGACATCTGACTGTTTTCCAAATACACTGTATCCCCAGGCTCACTATGAAAAGCAGATGTAGCCAGGACTGTTTTGAGTAGAGCCCGGGGGAGGTAGGGTGAAGGGGGTGGGGAGGCGGAGACCCCTGCCTGCCCCTCCCAGTCTCCAGCCTGGCCCCAGGAGACCCCTGTTTGGAGAAGCCCCAGCTCTGCATACAAAGCTTAACAGCCATAGGACCAGACCATCCCCGAGGGCCTTCCTGCTCTGGGGTTCAGATTCAGCATTGCCAAACCCTTTGATGCCATTTCAGGGTGATCTGTTATCACTTTGGGTAGTTGAAAACCTGTCCTGGTAGCCCAGACAGGGCAGTCTCTCAGATCACGTGCTGTGCAGCTGAGGGGGAGTGGAGTGTGGGGCTGGGAATCACCCACTCTTTACAAACACAGTGTGCATTTGTGGTCCTGTGTGTGTGCATGAGGGCTCTGTGAGGTTGTGGGGCTGGGTGTGAGGTGATGTGGGTCCTGGTGGCTATGAAGGTCACACGGCCGCCCCTCCCTCCTAGCAAGGGTCTCAGACTCATGCCTGATGTCCAGGGACAGGCCTTGCACCCAAGTCAATGCCTTCTGTCCATGGGCTGTTGCCAGCTCTGGGTGGGGCCAGGGTGAGGGCACCAAGGGCAGATGTACACGCAGCCCGGCACAGCCTGGTCACTTCTCCGTCAGAGGCTGAAAGAATAGTAGGGAAGCTGGCCTTTGAGTTTTGTTTACCAGGGCTCACTGCAAAACCCTGTGAAGGTTTTATTTTTTTCCACTTGATTTCAAGCCATCTGTTTTCCTTCCTAAGATCTTGAGTTGCTTACAGTAAATCTGTACAGGCTTTCATGCTTACCTAGCTCCACCGCTTTCCAAACCACACAGCCTAGAACTTTCCCCAGCATGCTCTCACGAGTCCCAAAGATGCCCAGGGCCCTGGGGTCCTGGCTGGCTCAGAGCCAGACCTGCACAGTGCGGTGCGAGGGTGCTCCGCCCCCCAGGGAGCCAGCAAGTGAGCCAGGGCCTGGCATAGGGGAGGGCCCCGGAGATACCCACTGGGTGGCTTAGGCTTGGGTGGTGGTGGGGGGAAACAACTGTGAAGAGACCCTTTTCATGCCTCAGACCCTTGGCATTCGCTACAGGGGCAACTTGGGCCATCCAAAGGCAGTCTTGGAAGTCCAAAATAGGCAGTAGTTTGTCATGTGCTGAAGTAATTTTTAACAGCGCCAGCCAGGCATCACGGTGAGGGGTAGCAGCCACACCATGGTGGCTTTGTTGCTCTTTGTAACTTTCTCCAGGAGAGGAAAAATAACAGCACCTTTTCTTTCTTTGTGGAAATAGCCCTGAAATGAAACCCAACCGTGAGTGTTGGTAATGCAAAGGCGAGTGATGGAAACTTGATTCTTAGCCAGTGTAAGCAGAAAACAGCGCTGCTAATTGATTCATATCAAAAGCCCAGGGCTTTAAGAGTAGCTGGATCCAGGAACCAGACGGTGTCTTTGGGACATCGCGTCCCTCCTTCTGTCCTGTCACACTTCTTCCCTCTGTCTTGTCTGTGTCCTCAGGAGGCCCCTGCTGTGTGGTGGGCTCTGGTGGGCCCAGCGGAGAGGAGGCCCTCTCCCCAGCACTCCTCAGCCCTGCCGGCAGCCATGACTCCATTCCTGACACCTATGGTGGCCGGGCCTGGGCTCTATCTGTCATGGGGGCCCAGAAGGCAGGCAGAACCCACAGAGGTGTACCACGCTGGATGGGAAAGGGATGCACTGGATTTTGGGACGTGTCAAAGAACAGGAGGGAAGATGTGAGTTTGGGGGCGGGTCAGACCTGGGCTTTAATGGAGGCCCCCACTGGTTCCTCTCAGAAATGAAGAAAAGAAAGGACAACGTTTCCAGATCCAGCGGAACTCACTGAGTCAGAGACCACCTCCGCAGTGGGTGGGCTTGTGGCATAAGGATTTGAGCAGTGGGCTATTCTCGTTGAGAATCCCAGGCTTGGTGGTCCCAGATGTGCTATTGTGGTGGGAGGGGGTAGATGGGATACCCCTCAGGTTCTTCCTCCACCCTCCCGCTGCACCCGCCTGGACTCCTCCAGCCCAGAATAATGTACTGCACACAGAACCACCCAGACCAGGCGCCCCGACCTCACACAGATAGCAACTGCTCTGTGCACCTTGAACAAAGCCCTTGGCCACCCTCACCTGGGTCTCCCACATGCAACATGAGAGACCCAACATGGTGGCTAAGGGCCCTGCCTACCCGACATGCCAACATCTTTTGCATATAGCTAGGGAACAGGAAGAGAGGGACTTCCTCATCAAACTCCAAGTCAGCTTAACCTTGATTCAGATTAGGGCAGAGGCCATGCTAGTGAGCTCTTTTAGCACATGTGTCTGAAGAGGCCAAGGTGATGTGCGGCAGATAGACCCAAAGGGCTGTGGGTACCTTTGTCGTTGGAAATAGGAGACCCTCTACTCAGACCCCACTTCCTTACACTGACCCTCCTTCCTCTCTCTGGCCACCTGCTCCTGTGTCCCCTCCATAGTGGACCAGAGCCGTGTCCTGTAGATCTCACTGGCTCCCTCTGGGGGCCCTGTGAAGCCCTCTCGCCACATGGAAGGCAGGGGCTAGAGACCCAGCCTCACTGGAAGTGGAGGAGAGAGAGGTCCTCATTGTCACCTTGGGCTTTTGGGGCTTGCAGTAACCCAAGGGGGCAGGCCCAGAGGCCTGAGGCCATTATCCCATTTTACAGATGTGGGAACCAAGGATCTAAGATTTTAGGGCAGGTTGGTGGCAAGCTGACACCATCCTTGAGTGTCCTGGCTCCCAGGCTAAGACCCTGTGCTCGCATCCCCATCTGGACTGGGGGAGGAGTGACAGGCACCGCCCCAGTGTGTCTGCCGACTTAGAAGGCGAAGTGGGAACTGAGACCCCCAAGTAGGCCCATACCAAACCAGAAGCGGTCCAACAGCTTCATTCTCTATTTAATTTCAGCCAGCATAGTCTGGGCAAAGCAAGCCTGGCTCCAGGCTGCTAGGGCCGCAAGTCACGGCTGGTGAGTGCCAGTGGGGTGTGGCTGAGGGCAGGAGGTCTGCCCATGGGCACGGAGTCTCCCATGGCAGAGGAGGGCGACTAAGCCCAGACCCCACTGGACTTAGTGGCAGAGCTGAGAGAATGTCCTGACATTCTGTGCATCTAGCACTCCTACCCGTTCACCTAAGAGCTATACCTCCATGTTCCTCAAAGGGCTTGGGTGTCCAGATAAAGAGCATGGGCCTCAGGAGGAGGGAGAAGCAATTAACTTTTTGGAAGAATCTTCTGTTCCAGGCCAACCTTGGCTGCTTGGGTGGGAAGCTTCCTTCCGCCTGCCTCTGCACATCTCCTGGGATTCAGCTTCTGGAGCCTATTCCGTCAGGGCCTTCCTTAGAGCTTCTCCTGGGACGGGTGTGGGCCAGGCTCACATAATTAAGTCCCATTTGCTGTGCATCTGCAGAGTTAGAGCTCGATTCTGGGTGCCAGGTTGGAGGGGGGGACAGATGGACACAACATAATCCTGGCCCTCAAAGTCCTTGCTGCCTGGAGGGACAAACCAGGCGCAGGAAAAGCATTGGCGAGTGCTCTTAGGAAAGGGCCAGCTGAGGAGAGATGGGTCACATCTGTCCTGGGACGAGGGAGCTATCTTTATGGAGGAGGTGACATTTAGCAGGGCTCTGAGGGATATGTGGGAAGGGTTTTGGCAGGCAATGAGAACAAAGCAGGCAAAGGCCAGTGGTGGGGTTTGCAGAGAACAATTGCATAAGGTCTGGTTGGAAAGGATGGTGCCAGCACGTGGGGAGAGGTCTAGTGGGTGGTGAGGCGGAAGGCAGCTTGGGAAGGGCCTGGACACCTCTGCTTTCCCTTCCTTCCGGCTCCTTTCTCTCCACCCGTGCACCTTGGCCCTTCCTCTGCAGGGCCCTGCCTGGAGAGGGGAAATAACAGCCACCCCCTCCAACTTGTGGGGCTCTCTGCAGTGTGCAAGGCCCTTTTATGGCCTTGACCCTTATGGAAACAACTCTTTGATGTGCGTTTTGTTGTCCCCGGCAGGGGATGACACAGAAAGCCATTTGCTGAAGGTCACACGGTGCACCTGACAGCCAGGTGTCCTGCCTCATCGCCCACTCCCTGCAGGCCTTCCTGGGAAAATAGTCAACATCCACTCTACCCAAATCCTTGTTAGACATTCGTAGCTAAATTTCGACCGCTCGCAAGCCTCCATGTATTCTGGATTCTTGGCCGCGACACGAGTAGTTGAGGTTACTGGAATCGTGACCTCTCGGTCATTGTGTTTTTAGTTGTTGTTATTATTGTTGTTATCGTAGGAAAAAGGAAGTGACATTTACCAAATGCCAGATGCTTTATATAGTTCATGTCCTTCAGTTCTCACAGCAATCTGTGGTAGAGGGAGGCACCGTCCCACCCCTCCTGCTGGGGGTACCAGCCTCAGAGAGGGGACAGCCAAGAAGTGGCAGTGACTGGATTTGAATCCAGGGCCCCCTGACCTCAGAGCCCAGGTTCTCTTAGTTGCTCCACAGCTGCCCTTCTCCCTACTGATTTGTCCTCAAAAGTCAACAGAATTCTCAGGGGAGGGGGCGGAGTGGGGTGTGGTGGTGGCCCTGGGGCCTGGCGCCACCTTGGGGTCAGGTGGAGGGGAGGTGTCTGGCCTGACCCTCTTGAGTTAATTACCACCCATTTTAGGCTTGATGTTTTAAACATCAGAGTCATGAACCAGACAATTTCACATCCCAGAAGGTCCCTAGAGACCCCTTGTTCCAGTCCTCTAGTTTTATAAGTGAAGACACAGGCTGAGAGAGAGGCAGGGACTTGCCTGAGGTCACTCAGCCAGTCTGAGGCCGAGCTGGCCACGACTCCACCTCGCAGACATTGATTTTAGGTGAGTGGCTTTGACTATAGACTGGAACCGTGTCTCTAGGCCACTTAGACATATTTCTGCTTATTCGGAAACTTCTGTACAAGATCCTCAGGTTCACATGTTCAGATGCATGTTGGGGAGGTTGTAGGGTGAAGGGACAAGCCATGCCCCAGTCAGGGAGGGTGGGACCAGGAGTGGGGCTTGAAGGCTCCCGGATCTGCCTGGAGCTGGCCCGCCAGGCTGACCATCCTGTGTTCCAGGCCACAGGGGACACTGTGTGACATTGGCACTGGGGACACAGTCCTGGCCTGCTGACTGCCTGTGTGACCACAAGACCGCAAGTCCCTTCTCCTTTCTGGTTCTCTAGTTTCCCCCTTAGAAAGATGGAGATGGGGGCCTTTGCTCTTCTGGCCTCATGAGGCTTCAGAGAGGATGGTGTCTTTGAGGGAGATGACAGATTCTGCAGGTTCAAGGCTCAAGCATTGTAAGCTGCTCAGTGGCAGAACCTCTGTCCCTTTGAGATGTGTGACAAGGAATGACTGGGAGGAGGCAGCAGAGCCCCAGCCCAGCTTTGGGGGCTGAATCTGGGCTGGCCTCTGTCACTAGCTCTGGTCCACTTGTGTTCTTTTGCTAGGCATCTATTTTTCCATCTGCACAGTGCTGAGCCTGGAGGGCCCTGCCAGCCCTGGTGTCCTCTTCGTTCTGTTTCTGGGTACAGTGCATTGTCTCTGGGACCTCTCAATGGGGGCACAGCTGGGCGAAGTGGTCCTTGCTGGCATCCCAGGAAGAGATCTCTCTTCCCCTTCCTCCGGATACCTCTGAGGGGGGCCGTCACTCCGACTGCGGGTCCAGGGTCTTGCCCTCTGCTCCCAGAACACTGAAGAGGTCAGTGGTAGGGCAGTTAGGGCTGAGCCCCTCCTCCTAAGGTTCCCTGCCCTGGGCAAGTCCATTCAGGCTTCTCCTACACGGTGCTTCTTGGAATCCAGAACCCAGGTAGGCTCCTCCCTGAAGGGGTCCCCAGTGCGCAACAGCCTCAGGGGGCAGACTTCATCAAGCCCTGGCTTCTCCCTGCTCCTGGCACCTGTGTCCCCAGGCTGTGCAGGATTACTTTAGGGCCCAGCATTTGTCTAGTCCTCAGGTAGCCTGTGGAAGGGACAGCCTGCCTATTAGACTGGAATGGCTATCAATCCCACGGAAGGGCTCATCGTTGCTTGTGGCTCAGAAGCCCAGAAAGTGTAGGAGCCTCAGAGCTCAGGCAGCCCCTCCTTTGATTCAGCCCCTGCTCCCAGGACACTGCATGCCTTGGACACCTGGGGGTACCCCAGAGGGGCCCCAGGGGCTAGGAGAAGGAGAAGGATGGGATGCTTTCGGAGTAGCTCATGTGTTTGGCTTCTGCCTAGAAGATGTCACTGGAAGAGAGAGCTCTGAGTCTAAACAGATGTTGGGGGCCACTTGTGTTAGTTTGCTAGAGCTGCTGTAACAAAATGCCACAGCCTGGGTGGCTTAAAGAGTAGGAACTGACAGCTCTGGAATCTGGAAGTTCAAGATCAAAGCGTGAGCAGGGATGGTTTCCTCTGAGGCCTCTCGCCTGGGCCTGAAGGTGGCTGCCACCTTCTGTGTCCTCACATGGTGTTTTCCCTGCCAGGATGCATCCTGGTGTCCCTCTGTGTGTCCAAGTTTCCTCTTCTTGAAAGGACACCAGTCAGTTTGGGTCAGGGCCTACGCTAATGGGCTCAGTGAACTTAAATCACTCCTTTAAAGGCCCTGTCTCCAAATACAGCCACATTCTCAGGTACTGGGGTCAGGGCTTCAACATATGAATTGGGGGGGGGGGGTGCGGGGCACAGTTTTGGGGGGGGGTGCGGGGCACAGTTCAGCCCGTGACACCATTCATCTGGTGCATGCAAGTCCCTTATGTCACAGAAGGGGATACTGAGGCTGGAGAGGACACCAGCCACCACACCACAGGCCGGGGCTGGAACTCGGGCCTGGTGATGGCCCTACCCTTTGAATTGCCCTGTCTCTGGGCAGAGCAGAAGCCGTTTTTCCTTTGCTCAAGGACTCCTGACACTCAGCTCTCCAGGGATTTCCCCTAGAGGGAGGTCTGGGCATCTAGATTTGCCAAAGTTGTAAATCTCTTAAGCCCTAAGCTGCTCCCTGGCGTCTCCTGAACGCCCTAATGTGAAATGCAGACGTTCCTCCCTTTCAAGCTCCGTGCTCACTCCTGAATTTCCCATCGTGTTTGCACCTAAGGATGCAATTACCATTTCCTCCCATTGTCCTTTCCGCCTGTACCCCTGTGCTCAGCTGACGCAGGCTCTCAGACCCGCTGGGTGAGCACGAGGCTGTGAGATTATGAAGATCAGACCGCTTCTGAAAGCTTCAGGCTGGCTTGGGGCCAGCGATGCTTATCGGTCCACCCAGGGCTCCTTTGAGGTTATTTTCTTCTCTTCAGAAGATGCCCGTATATGCTGCAGAGAGCGTTTCCATCAATTCTTCTGCCTGAGCTAGCGCCAGTCGAGCGCTGCCCGCGGCCATTTGGCGCCCCAGCCTGCTCCTTCCCGGGCCTGCTGGGCTGTCTCTGGTGGGTGAGCCTCCCTGGCCGTTCCCAGGACCCCCAGGCCTCCGTGCTTCTCCGCTGGGCCCCTGCAGGGCCAACCCCAGCCCATCTGCCCATGTGGACCGCAAAGCATCCCCATTTGGCCACGGTTATTAAAAACCACAAGAAAGCGTTTTCTCCTACAAAGGTCATGGAGCTTGAGTTTCTAGACTCGTTTGGGAAAGATACAGGGGCCAGAGTGGTTTAGGTTTGTGGACTTTCGGCAGATCTTAGATTTAAAGCATAAAATTGAGACCAGGTTTCTCTTCTCTTGCACTAAAAGGGAAAACAAACATCGCGATTGCTGAGCCCTTTCCTCTGGGCGGTCTGTCTGTGGTCTCTTTGGGGTGGGGCCGGAGGAGGCAGGCTGGGCCGCGGGCACGGTGCTGGGCTGGCAGCAAGCCCCGGGGCCTGTGCAGCAGCCTCGTGTCACCCCCAGCGATGCCGTGCTGGGACTTTCCATGCCTGTAAAATATAGTCATCCTTGCTTCACCGGGGACGAGGCTGAAATTAGCATCCCCGGGCACGTTCCATAGATGACGGCTCCTTTCCTCTTTGCTCATCCGCGGTTCTGGTGGACAATGACAGTCTCCTGGAGGATTTAGGTGGGGGTAGGTGAAAGGAATTGTGTCCTAGTGGTGGGCTTTCTAGATGGTAGGAGAGCTTTGAGATTCATGGAGGGGTGGGGTTGCCTCCTGGTGCTGGCCCCGCGTATGACAGAGTCACTGCTGACAATGACACCTGGTTTCCAGCTCCATACAGCCCTAGAAGTCGGTTTCTTCCAGTTCAAGGGATGTGTTTCGGCAAAGGGGCTTTTCACCTCCTGCCTTTTAGGGGCCCCCTTCTGAGGGTAGAGCCACTGTGGTAACCTGGGGTCAGGGGAGCACAGGCCTCCAAGACTGGCTTCTGGGTCCTCCACCAGCTCCATAAGCCCATGGCCAAGTGCCCCGGGCAAGTCAGTATTCTCAAAGCCTTGGTTTGTTCTAGGGGTTGGAGGAATAATGGTAGTATGGGGTACAGGGTCTGTGCCCAGGCGGTGGCAGTTACTGTCTCAGGACTCAAGCAGGCATTAGAGACTGTTGCTGCCACTGAACAGACTCGCAGACAGATGCCCAGAGATGGACCGGGATGTCCCTGCCCCCACTGTTAGTAAGCAACAGTTGGGATGTGAAAGCAGGACGCTGGATTCCAACTGCAGGGACCTTTCTGCCGTGTCACTCCTCTGTCCCCATTCTCCGTGTCGGCAGTGGCCCTGGTGAAGCCAGCGTGGAGGCCGCTGCCCAGAGCGGCCCAGAGCAGAGTGAGTGTGAACTGAGGAGTCCTGGCTTCCCCCCAGACCCGGAGCTCACCCGGTGAGGCTTGCCCAGGAGCGTCAGGCAGAGGCATCCTAATACCATCCCTTCTGTGTTTTCCAGGGTTCGCCAGGACTTCGACGTCCCCACCAGCCACCTGATTGGAGCACATGGATACTGCACCCAGGTAGGGGGTGCAGTGGGGCGCCGGGCAGCTGGGTGCTTCTTTTCCTTCCTCCTCCCTTCTTTCTTTGCCCGTGCCAGCTCCCCTCCTCCCCCCACCTCCCCCCTCCCCCAAGCGGCTCTCATGTGCCAGCCTCTTTTGGGCTTCACTGTCATGGAGACCTAGAAAGGCCACTCAGTTCAGCTTCCACTTCTGGAGAGCTTGCTGCACCAGACCTGTGTGCTTGGCACTGCAGGGGGTGCAAGAGGGGCTGAGGACACAGCCAGGCGCTGCATAGCCCAGAGCCCCAGCCAGAGCCCCGGGGGCACATCGGGGGCTCTGGGCCAGCTGGGGAGATGAGGGCCATGGCACCCTTTATGTTTGCACAGGACATCGTCCTGACAATAACCCTCCCCTTTGCAGCCTCACAAAGGGGCCCTCGGGGGGCCTGATGGAGCAGGGGGTCCCTTAGCACAGTTGCTTATCATCGATGCTCCCAGATATGTGGTGATACCAGGGAAGAGATCTGTTCGTGATCCTTTCAGTGAGCATCAGGACTGGGAGCTAGATGTTATTCCTGGCTTCCATCTGTGCCTTTCTCGGCATGGCCAGGCCTCCCAGAGTGGCCCCCGGGCCATCGTTATATCTGCTCCTCGACGCACACGGGAACAGCATGTGTAGCACAGACAGGCTGGGCAGAATTGCTCAGGCCCAAACGAGGACCTTGTCCCGATGGTCCTGGCTCACTCGTGCCATCTCTGCAAACACCTGGGTACTGTGCAGGGGCCAGCTCCAGAGCTGCAGTTTGTGCCGGCACCCCGAGGGACTATGGGGTTGACTGATGCCCACCTTCCTAGAGAAAGGCCTCAGGGTAAGTGGCCGTCCGGGATGGCCCAGTGCCCGCTCTGGGTGCCTGCCTTCTCTGTGGGAGCTTCCCCCTCAGCAGGGAAAGAGAGATGTGACCAAGGGTGGGCACTCAAGCAGAGCGCAGAGGATGCCAGACCAGAATCTCTGGCTAGTTCTGAGCTGTGTTCACGGTTTCACACACAAATGAGCTGGGCTGATTTTCTTCCCCTCCCCGAGCCTCAGTTTCCTCATTTGTAACATGAGGAGTTTGGATTAGACCAGTGCTTCTTAAACTCTGATGTGTATATGAGCCCCGCCCCGGGAGGCTTGTTGAAGAGCGGGCTCAGATTCAGTGGGTCCAGCCCGGGGTCTGAGGTTCTGAATTTCTAACAGGCTTCCCAGAGCAGGTGATGCTGCTGGTCCACGGACCACACTTTGAGTAGCAAGGGGCTATATGACCACTGAGCTTTGCCACTGCATGATTTTGAGACTTGGGGCAGGGAGCCGTGTGTTGCCCCTTTTCCCTCATTTCAAGAGGGCCTTCTGCTCTGAGGAAGGTTGGACACAGAATGGGGTGCAGGGGCCTTTTACTTCTCCTTGAAAACCAGATGGGAATACTCGAACCCATCTGAAAAAGGCCGTGCCTTTCCTAGCGGCCACTGCCCCTGAGGTACAGTATCTCAGAGCAGACATTTCCTCCAAATTTTTTCTCGTTTCCTCTGCAAGGACACAATGGGGCCCCTTTGCTATCTGCCTCCAATGGGGTTCACTCTCTGGCCATCAGAGGGGACGTCTTTTACTGCCACCAGGGCAGGGGTCTTGGTGTTGACGGAGGGATTTACTAACGGGAGCGTGGCTTTTACAATTCAGGGGAAAACACTCCTGTGAACTCTCACCTCCAAAGTTTATGCTGGGAAAGGGCTATTCTGGCCATTCCCAAGTAGCATGGGGGCGATGGCCGCCTGCTGGCCTTATACGCACTCCAGAGCAGATAGGGTGGGTGACGCAGAGGGTCCAGCCTGCTCAGGTGCTGAGGCTGGGCTCACTCAGCTCTTTCTCCAGGGGTGCAGCAGACACTCAGCGGCCGCCCTTCTGGAATCTTTAGCAGCCAGCTGGTACCCTGAGGGTAACAAGTGAGGGGCGAGGGAAGGACACCAGGCAGGGAGCCGGAAAATGTGGACAGAAGTCCAGCACTGTCACTAACTAGCCGTGGGGCCTGGGTAAATGCTTTCCCATCTACGAGCCCCAGTGTCCCCATTCCTCACAGGGGGTTGGACCCCTCGCTGCCTTGCTTAAGGAAGAGTGCTTCCTGCCACCTTGATGCAGGGGACACTGGCTGAAGGAGACTGCCGGAGGAACAGGGCTCCACACGTCCCCGTTTCCCGGTTCTGGGGTCAGCGGGAATGTCGACCTGTTGGCCGTGCGGCACAAGTCGCACGGCTGCTGAACATGTGATGCCACCCTGGCGATGATGGTGGAGACAGAGCCAGAACCCAGACTGGGGCTCCTCGCCTCCACCTCTCTGCTTCTGCCGCCCTCCACTCTCCCTCCCTTCTCGAAGACCCCACCATCACTGGTGAGCTCCAGATCAGGCCTGGAGCCGAGTTACTGGTGCTGCACACCATTGTCCACTTCCTGCTGCTGATAACGGGCTCTGGTCATGTAAGATGTTATCATTGGGGGAAGCTGGGTGAAGGGTGCACAGGAACTCTCTGTGCTATTTTTACAAATCCTTCTGAATCTAAAGTTACTTCAAAATAAAAGAAGTTTAGGAAAAAAAATGCCATCCTTCACGACCCCACCCAAATGTGGCTTCTCCACAAAGTGGCTGTGACTCAGCCATGTGGTCCCATGTGTGCCTGGCCCTGGAGTGTGCTATGCACACGTTTTTATAGCCCTGGTCACATCCTACATTGTGCTTCAGCCGTGCAGGGACGCACCTGATCCCTGCTTAGACCGGACACCTGAGGTCATGAGCCATTCTTTCCCTCCTGACAGGACACCCCCACTCCCCTGCTGCCACCCAGAGCTGAGGACAGGGTCCTGTGCATAGCTGGCACTCAGTGAAAGTCTATGGAGTAAAGATCAATGCGCTCTTAGAATCCCTCGGCTGGGGCCGCTGGCAGCTTTCCCGAGGGCTCGTAGGAACTCAGTCCCAGCCCCCTGTCATTTTGGTCTCTCTCCCTCCTTGCTTGCCTTCCTCTTCCACCCCTTTTCTCTTGTTCTCGACCTCCCCTGGACAAACCCTCCCTCTTTCTTTAATCTGCAGGAACTTGTCAATCTGCTCCTGACCGGGAAAGCGGTGTCCAATGTTTTCAACGATGTGGTTGAGCTAGATTCTGGGAACGGGAACATCACACTGCTGAAAGGCATTGCTGCGCGCAGCGACATCGGATTCCTATCTCTGTTTGAGCACTACAACGTGTGCCAGGTACCGGCGGCTCAGGTCTCTGGAGACGGAAGGGCCCGGCTCCCTGGGACGGGTGAGAAGGAAAACGGGGGGGGGGGGGGGGGGGGAAGAAGTTCCACTCCAGGTCCCAGAGCTGGTCAGAGTTTGGTCCAGGCTCAATCACAGCGGGTTTGGAAAGCAGTATAGCTTCACCGCTATCGAGTATAGGCACGTAATTCACCCCCAAAGCCAGCCGATACCATCTTCTGGGAAAGGTTGTTTCAAAGGGACTCCTGGGGATTTATAGTGTGATCGTGGGCCAGAGTGGGTGCAGATGTCACGCACACGCACACGTGTGTGTACGTGTGGGGGGGGGCAGGTGTTAGGATGGGGTCTTCTCCGGGGACAGGGGATTTGAGCTCTTCGGCCATGTCGTAGTTTCCCAGGGCTGCCACAACAAAGCACCACAAAATGGGTGCTTAAAACAGTAGAGATTGTCCGGGAGCAGAAGTTCTCCCCGAAGAAGTCCAAAATCAAGGCATTGGCAGGGCCGTGTCCCTGCTGAAAGCTACTGAGAGAATCCATCCTCCTCTCTTCTGGCTTTTGCCGTTTTCTGACAACTCTTGGCATTCTTTGGCTTGTGGATTCATCATGCCAATCTCTGCCTGTCGTCATGTGGCCATCTTCTCCCCGTGGGCCTCCTCCTTTTCTTAGAAGGAAGGATGTCGGTCATGTTGGGCTAAGGGCCCACTCTACTCCACTAACCTCCGCTTAATTGGTTACATCTACAACAACCCTATTTCCAAATAAGGTCACACTCTGAAGTACTGGGGGCTAGGATCTCAACATATTTTTGTGGAGGGCACAATTCAACCCCTAACAGGCCACCCATGTATTTGCTCGTGTACTAGTCCCTTTCCCTCCCCTCTCCCTGCAGCCAGGGTCCTGGAAAGGGCTGGGCCCGAGGCAAAGCTGGGCAGGGTAGGGTGACCGTATGTCTATAGGGTGGGCAGGGCCACCGGGCCCTGGGTTCCTGTCTAGCCTACCGCTGGACCTTGTCTGAACATCAGTTTTCGTGTCTTCAGAGAGGACATTGTTCTCTGGTTGATTTCATGGTGCTCTTCCTGCATGACCACAGGGTCAGGTATCCTGTCCCATTGCTAATGGGCCATGTGGCATGGCTGCACATCCAGATTCCCTCTCTGGGTGACACCCCTTCTCCCACGGACAGGAGGCCAACCTGTGGCTTCCAAAGACTTAGGGAGAAAAGAATGATAGGGCTCCCTCCCTGATTTGCTGGTGTCAGGAGGGAGCCCAGGAATGTGGCCACGTGGCCCATGAGAAGCACCAGGGCCCCTGAGCATCCCTGGGTGGGCTCTGAAAGCATTTAGCCCGAAATTCCATGGGCTGAGAAAGGTAACCTTGGCCAGGCTCATGGAATCCCCAGGCTTACCAGGAGCCCTGGTTTCATTCTTGTGTTGAGGGCGTTGGTCAAAAAGTAAACTATTTTCCTTCGATCTGTGGAGGATAATTGATGGGAACATCAATTGGGGGTCGTCTTTCCCTTGGAATAAATTGCTGATTGAAGAAATTCAGGCCCTACAAGGATCCAGATTTTTGAATCTGGATGCCCCTCTGCTGTTATATGCTTGGCTGAAGCCTGGGGCTCGTATCTCCCTGCAGCAAGGGGGATTTGCTCCTTTGCCTTGAGGCTGCAAGCTCTTTAAGGAAGGCTTTCTCTCCCAGATGGCAGAACTGGGCCTGACTGTCATTCAGCCTGTCCTGGGCTTCTCAGTGCAGCCTCTGGCTGGGAGGTTCTAAGACCCTTACTGAATATGTGGGGGCTGGAGGGTAGGGAGGTCCTGCCTATTGGTGAGCTTATTAGATGCCCACACCCCGGTATGTCTGGGGGGAAGCAGAGGAAGCTCTGGGCCAAGCACCCCCTGCTGAACTGGCCAGCCTCTTGCCACAGCCCGGCTGTGTTCTGGACCCCCATCGGCTCTCCATGACCCCAGTGGGCTGGTCGTGCCTATCTGACTTGCACCTCATTCTCCCTGCCCTCGAGCTCACAAATGTGGGCTGCACCGCATTGTCGAGCTGTAGTTGGAAGGCCAGCCCCTCCTGGCTCATGGTGATTGTGGCAGTGGGTGACTGGCAGTCCAGGAAAGGACAGCATGGGACCAGAAGTTTAACTTTAGTGCTTCTCCCATGCCCTGTAGGGCACGTGCCTTGCTGCCTTCACGAAGGGATCTGAGCAAAGACTGAGCTTGGCGGGGAAGGCTCTGCTGGCTGCAGCCTCCTCCCATTTTCCCCAGCTCCGCATATAGTACCATCCACTCACTAATTCAAACCCTGGAGCATGGCTGACCCATCACAAGGTCATGTGGCTCCTGCCCTAAGTTGTTTTTCCAGTCCGTCCATTTCTACCATGGTCCAAGCCACCAGTATCGCTGATCTAGACACCAGTGACACCTCTGGCCCCTGTCCCCACCGCCACCACCCCCCCCCCCCCCGCCCTGAGTTCTGTCCCTTCACTGAAGTCAGTGTGATCTTTAGAAGATTGAATGACATCATTCTTTTGCTTTCCACCTGTCAGTGGTTTTCCAATCCTCTGAAACTGTTCAGGGCTGACTTGTGTCCCCTCACAAGTTGGCACGTTGCAGTCCTAACCTTCAGAGCCTGAGAATGTGACTGGATTTGGAAAGAGGGCTTTTGAGAAGTGATTACGTTAAGATGAGGTCATTAGGGTGGTCCCTAATCCAGTTGACTAGTATCCTCGTAAGAAGAGGGGTTTAGGACATAGACACACACGAGGGCAGAGCACGTGAAGACGTAGGGAGGAGGCGGCCTGCTGCAGGCCCAGGCGAGAGGCCTCCGAGGGAACCAGCCCTGCGACACCCCGATCTGGTACCTCCGGCCTGCAGGACCATGAGGAAATAACTTTCTGCTGTTGAAGCCACCCAGTCTGTGGCACTTTGTTATGGCGGCCTGAGCAAACTAATGCAGACTGAAATCCCAAACTTCCCACAACTTACAAGACCCTATGAGACTTGCCCCTGCTTTTTCTTCCCTTCACATTTTGACTTAACTGTCACTTCCTAAGGGAAGGCTTTCCTGACCTAACCACTCCATCTAAATAGGGGTCTGCTCTTACAGTCCCCTGCTACCTTGTCATTCTCCACTGTAGAATCTCAGTTCTTTCCCGGAGGGGCCTCTTCTTGGTTCAAAGTGTCACATTTCATTGCTTTTGCGATGAAACTTTTTAAAAAAATTTTTAAAAATTATTTTTAATGTTTGTTTATCTTAGAGAGAGAGAGAGAGCATGAGCAGGGGAGGGGCAGAGAGGGAGACACGGAATCTGAAACAGGCTCCAGGCTCTGAGCTGTCAGCACAGAGCCAGATGCGGGGCTCGAATCCACCAACTGTGAGATCATCACCTGAGCCCAAGTTGGACGCTTAACCAACTGAGCCACCCAGGTGCCCCTTGAGATGCAAACTTTGTGCACATTTGAACATTTCCGAGATTTTGATGCATTAATGCAGTCGATGGTGTGTCAGACTTCAAGTGCCTGCTTGCTTTCTTTCTTAGTGAAACAAAATATAATGGCAACTTCGATGGCATCTTAGATTCAGTGAAATGCAGTGCAGATGTGTCTGGATGATTGTTTGGTTACTGTCTGTCTTCCCCGTTAACCTGGTGAGCCCCGTAAGGACAGGAGGGTTGCTGCTTCCTTTGTTACTGTACCCCCACTGTCGAACGTGGTGCCTAGGACCAGAGTGTGTCAGGTTGAATGACAGTTACCCTTAGAGATGACAGACAGCAACCCTGCCATTAATCAGATGTTGGTTCTTTTGAATCAGGGCTTTTAAGCTGGCAGTCCACGGATGGGGGTGGGGCATTCGCTCACCTCACCCTTGCAAAAGATTGAAGAATCCCCCTTTAAAAGTGATTCCTAACTGTGCTGAATGTTCACTGTACTACGTCTACCCACCAGGAGAAAGCCTCAGACTGTACTGAGGGAAATGTGCCCCCCAGCCTCACTCCTCACCCCAAGACTTTGGTCAGCTACCTCCAAACCCACAGGAAGTGAATTTCATCTTTGGAAAATGTCACCCACTTGGAAGGGGCTCCTGAATGAGAAAACTCATTTATAAAGTCTCTGGGCAGCTTTTTTGCCTGTTATCTTTTGACCGTTGAATAAATAAATGGCAAGCTGCCCTTTTGTCCCTCTGCTGGAAAATTCAGGGTGGCTGATTATGTAGACGCCTGCCCCCTGGCAGGTTGCATGGTTCTTTTTCCTGCAGTGAATGAGCCGTGAGTCCCCAAGAAGGCTCCCAGGTGATGCCCTTGCCAGAAAAGCCTCTTCTGAGCCTGGAACAGGAGCCAAGTTTGCAGTGGGGTTTAGGCACATTCGGCCACGTCCTCTAAGGCATCTAATTCCCCCGCATCCACCAACGAGCGAGCTCTGTAGTCACATTTTAATGTCACAAGGGGCCAGGATGAGAGCCCTACTGGCCAGGTGGGGGTGGGGCGGGACGCTTGGAAAATGGGAAAACGAGTGCATTGTAAAGATCGCCTTCCTACCCTTTGGAGGAGGCAGCTGTTTATGGGCAAGCCTTTCACCAGGGACCTGGTTCAGGGCCTTGTGAGCACAGCCCCCCTGTCCGAGACACCCCAGCCCAAAGCCAGCTCCCAGGAGGGCTCCAAGAGGCCCCAGGAAGACCGCTCGGCCACTCTTCTGTGACAGGCCAGAGAAAGTATGCCCTTCTCCCCACTGGAAAAATAATTCCCATTCTTTCCTTAATCCGCAGGCTGTGGCTGTAAATACCTGAGCATGCAAACATCTCCCTGGGGCTGGTGGGGATTAGGCCAGAATCAGCCTGGCCCGTGATGTGTGCAGAGCTGAATAAACCTGGGCCCGGGGTGGGGGAGAGGTGCTGCTCAAGGGAGTCACAGGTGACCGGGAGAGAGCACACATAAGGATGGCTGGTCCGAGGGGCAGAGCCAGCCGGGCACCTGAGCAGGACTTTGCGGGGAGCTTTTGCCACTTCTCTGCCCTTTGCTGGCAGAACAGCAGCAGCACTGAGGGTATAAGGCACGTTCCATCATATCTGCCTTTCCCGAACACCCCTCTGCCATGGAAGTCTCTGTGGGGAGCTTTCCAAAGGAGTCTCTCATCAGAAAGTGCCAGCCCTCATCCTCCCTTTCCCCTGTGTTCTTTCCCAAATGCCCTGCTAGCCCCCAGGTGTTTCCAGACATCTTTCCTGGCATCCCCTCCCTACTCCTCGCCCAGAGGCCCTCTTTCCCTTCCCCCTGGGGCTCTAAGCCCACCTGCCCTCAAGGTAAAGTCCTACCTGGTTGAAGATCCACTTCATGCATGAGGACCTTCATTTGTCAAACATTTGCTGATGTTGACCTCGAACCTCTGCCCTTGCTGCTAGGGGTATATAGTCCAGTGTGCAGGGCAGGCCGGCGCATCGCTGTGAGGCAGTGACGCACTGTAGGAGAGAAGGCGGGTACCTGGGACCTAGTAGCTGGTAACCCCCCCGCCCGGGAGCTACAAGGAGGTGATTCGTGCTCCCTGCTTGGGTAACGTGGGCGACGCAGGACCCGGCAGGGGAGGACCCGTGTAGCAGTGCTCTAGGTGGTGGACGGTGGGTGCAGAGGCACAGAGGCTCGCCATGCTGGTGCGTGGGGGTGCTGGTGAGAGGCTGGTGCGGCTGTGGTCTGGGGGTGTGGAAGAACCGCTTCGGAGGCCATCGTCTGGGGAGGAGAGGCTGGCTGTGAGGGAGTTTTGGAGGCAGGATGGGCGCACTGTGAACCAGCGAGGTGTGGGAGAGGAAGTGGTAGGGGTGCCTGGGTTTCCAGCCGGGGTATCTCGCAGGACTGTGTGTGAGGCAAAGGCCCAGAGAGTGCTGGGGTTGGCTCCGGGAGACCAGCTGGTGCCTGGGAGTGGTGCCTGGGGCCCCCAGCATGGCACGCAGGCCGTGATCCCCAGCAGGGTCTCTCTGAGGCCAGCCCAACCCCGGGGTTGGATGGATGATGCTCAGGCCCTTTCCCTGGTGCTGGCGCAGACATCTCTGTCCGCTCCCTCCGCCTTTTCCAGGTGGGCTGCTTCCTGAAGACTCCGAGGTTCCCCATCTGGGTGGTGTGCAGTGAGAGCCACTTCAGCGTCCTCTTCAGCCTGCATCCGGAGCTCCTGAGGAACTGGAGGGCTGAGAGGCTCTTTGACCTGTACTACTACGACGGCCTGGCCAACCAGCAGGAGCAGATCCGGCTGACCGTGGGTGCGCTGCCCCCCGCTGGCCTGCACCCTCGGGCTTTGCACGTCCCTGGGGCAGAGAACCATGCAGACCCGGGTCTGGACTGGGGGATCAGAGATCATGTGTTGGCAGGTCCTCCTACAGGAGGGGCCAGAGCTGGGCCTTGAGACACTGATGGCAGTGGGGGGTCTAAGGTGGAGTTGAGACCATGTAGTAGAGGACCTGGAATACCATGCCGACAAGTTTGGGTTCTATTCTCCAGGCAACGAGGAGCCATGGAAGGTTTTGGAGCAGGAGAGTGATGAGATCAGATATGTTTTGAGAAAGACTTTTTCTGGTAGCTGAAGGGGGCAGGAGGGTGGGGGTGAAGACTGGAGGTAGGAGGCCATGAGAAGAGTGCTGTGGTTCAGAAGAGCACTGATGGGTGGGAACAAGGGTGGGTCCCATAGAGATGAGAAGTGGGGCAGGTGCCGGAGAGTTGGGCTGTCGGTGCCGACCGTAGGCCGAGCTCGGGTCCTGGGCTGATGAGCGGGCGCCTCTCTCTCCTGCCCCCCAGACACCACCCAGACCATCCCTGAGGACAGAGACAATGACCTCGTCCCGCCCCTCGAGCTCTGCATCAGAACCAGGTGAGTCCGGTCTGTCTCTGGCTGTGGAACCTCACCTGAGTGGCTGGGAGGTGTGGTGGTTGGGGGTGGTTGGACCTGTGGGAAGGAGGGTGGGTTTCTGGGTTTCCCCAGGCAGGAGTGTGTGGTGAGGCGGGGCCCCTGCAGAATGGAAGGACACAGTGCCTGGGGCTTGTTTGTATGGAGCGTCTTGTGGGCTCTGTGGCCCACGTGGAGATGTGTGTGACCTGTGAGGTGACCGGTCTCCAGACAGCTTCTGAGGATGCCCCCGTGGCAGGGGTGATGGTATGAGTAGGTGCTTCTTGAGGTAGCCACCACATGTGGCAAGTGCTGTTAGGTCCAACCAAGAGGAAGGACGGGTAGGGGGAGGGGCGGGGATAGGAAGGCGCCGGGTAGGACGGCGAGAGGGCCCAACTCCTCAGTGGCCCCTAGCGTGTAGCTCACAGATGGCTTCCTGTAGCAGCAGCACCCTCGGCATTAGAGAGGAGCAGCCCCAGTCATTCTGTTGGTGCGGGTTGGGCGCTCTGAACCCCGGGCCAGGGGCCCTATAGTCTCAGACACAGGGTGGGGGTCCTTGACTCCTCCAGTCCAGCTCAGACTCGGGGTGAGTCGGGGCTCACTTCACTCATGAGCCCACTGGCCAGGCCCCAGGACTGGGACCGGCACTCTGGAGGGCCACCCCCAGTCTCAGTCAGGCCCTCCACAAAGCCTTCGGGCAATGACTTGGAGGCCTTTGGGGAGCAGTGGGCGGGGGTGGGGGGGACAGGGAGGGGAAGAGGAGGCCTGGATTCCAGTGCTTTCCGGGGAAGAGGTAGAACTTGCAAGTGGTGAGAGTTGGATTCTGGAGTTCGAACCTTGGTCTTTCTGCTTTCCGGCCATGAGCTGTTGGTCTTCCAACAGCTGTTGGTCTGTGCCTCACGCTGTCAGCTGTAAGACAGGGAAAACGGGCGAGCCAAGCGCAGGCTTGTTGTGAAGAACACCTAGCACTTTACCAGGTTTTCCGTAAACAGCTCTTACTATTATTATTATTGCCTTAGCGGCCCGGTGTGACCGGTGTGACCTCAGGCAGAACCTCATGTCCCTGACTATGAAATGATTGGGTTGGGATGGAGGATGATGTGGACGATACTGAGGCCCCGTGGCTCTGACCGCCTGAGATCCAGGGGGCTTGCCTGCAGCCTAGGGATGCTGCCCACCTGCCCACAAGTGAGCCTTGACTGGAGCCCCATTCCCAGTGGAGACCCCAGAGAGGGGATGCGGGAGATGTTGGGAACCCTCATGATGCCCCATCCATTCGTCTGTCTGTTCATCCGTCCACCTGCCTGCCCACCAAGCCAGGCACAAAGCATTCTTGTGGGGTCATGTGCTGGCTTTTCTTTCGTCGGGAGGATTAAAGGCCCATGCAGGTCGCTTTCCTTTCATGTACAAAGGGCCACTCATTCCAGGTGATGAGAGAAGAGCGGCAGTGGAAAAAGGAGGTGACACTGGCCTTGGCACCCTCTGCAGGACCGGGTGGGAGGCCACGGGGCATCCTTCCTGCAGGTGAGCCTGCCAAGCAGGGCTGTGGACCGCACCCTAGGCACAGGCTCCGCCCACCTCCCCCGCCCTGAGGACCTCCATCTGTCTCTCTATCCTTCCTGGGGTCCGGGCTTGGGAAACATCACCGGGACCTCTCCAGCTACCCCATCTGGAAAAACTCCTCTTCCCCCAAGAATGGTTCCACTGCAGGACTCACCCAGTACCTCCCATGGGCCCAGCGGTTGGACTTTTCTGGGCTCAGCCCTAGTTGTCCAGTGCTCAACAATAACTCGGAGCTCTGGTCCATCAGGGAGCTCAGGCCAGAGCCATCTGAGTGTGAGCGCGGGCCCAGAGTGCCTCTTCCTCTTCCGTCAGCTGTCCCCTTCTCCCAGGACCCCACCCACCCCAGCTCTAGTGGTGTGCCATGGAACGAAACGGTGAAATGATGAGGAAACTGGGAACACTGCCTGCAGCCAGGAGTGAGCCCTTGGCCTGGGGTGTAAGGTCCAGGCTGAGTCCCTGCCCTTCCCTTTTCTGTCCCTGTTCACTGTCAGGACATGGGGGTTGGGCAAGGCATCTAGCCGTGTTTCCTAGTCCTTGTCTCAGGTTAAAAATCACATTTGTGTAGCACACATTGTGTAGCACACAGCACTGGCCTGGGGACTCTGGTTGGCCCAGACCCTACCCAGCCCCTTGATGGGTGTGTGGATCAATGCTCTGACACACCCGTACCCATCTCTGGTTCACCCATTGGAAAGATTTGCTCTAGGGTGTGATCCTCAGGCTTTAGCAGGCACCCCTGGAGGGTGTGATCAGCCGGTCCTACCCCCAGGGGTTCTGGTTCAGGAGATCTAGGTAGGGCCTGGGAATGTGCATTTCTGGGGAGTTCCCAGGAATTGTTGGCACTGCTTGCCCCGGACTACACTTTGAGAACTTCTGGTGCCCGGTGAGGGTAGCGCCTATCCCTCCGTCGCCCTTCCTGGCTGCCTTGTGAGTCAGATGTCAAGTCAAGTGCTGACCCTCTAGCATCCGGCCTGCTGTAACACGCTGGCCCAGGGGTCCTTTCTTCCTGACTGTGGGCTGCCCCCTCCCCCTCCCTCTCCCCCTCCCCCAGGTGTGAGCATCCATCCTGTGCCTACTGCTTCCCCTGTCCCCCTGTCACTTGTCCCACTGTGGCGGGTCCACCTGGGCAGTTAATGCGGTGAGGTTTTCCCCAGTACTATTCTCAGAGAAGCTGAGTGGGTGAGTGAATGGTGGGAATGCTGGCTTCCTCCCACCCCCCCCCCCCCCCACCAAAGTACCCATCAGATAACATACCACTATAATGGGAAACAGCAGGCCTAGCCTCCTGGAATCCTGTTCCAAGGGGTTGGATTACAAAGGCTTTGTGTCTTGTTTTCATCCCAGATTCTCAAACAGCTCAAAGGGAGAAACTTGGGAAAGTGGCCTTCAAGGTCAGTGAAGACCCTGGGGAGAAAGGGCCCTGTCTCTTGGGGGATGAGCCCTGCTTCCCACAGGAGGTCCCCACCCTGACAGGAAGGGGGTATCTGTGGCGCCATGGCCTGAAGTCAGGCCACGTCTCAGGTCATTACCACAGGAGGGACCAGACCTGTGGGCCCATCACTTCAACTTCATGGAACTTCTGGGCTGGACTCCATGGAAGAAACAGCCGGATAAGACTGGATTCTTGCTCTCAGAGAGTTCACCATTGAATAGAAGTTCATGATCGACCCTGTCCTAATCCAGGGAGAGATGTGCTGGCTACCCTTAAACCCAGCTCTGTTGCCCCATAAGGACCTCTGATGCTCACCCGGGCCAGCACCGAGGACACCACACATCTGGCCCATCTGGCAACTTGCCGAGATCCACAGAAAGGCCCTTGAACACCACCTGATGTGGGCCTTCCTTTCACAGATGGGGGTTTCCAGAGTGGAGGTCTGTGCCCCAGGTCACACCTCGAGTCACAGACACCCCAGGTCCTGGAGCTTAGGCCCGTGCTGTCCCAGCCCTGGGGAAGGTCACAGAGCGGGCAGTGTGATTTCCTGCCACCTGGCTTTGTTGCCACAGCGACATTGCACAAGACCAGACTGTCAGCTTTGCCTTCGGGGAAGAGGATCCTAAGTCGAACTACCCCAGGTCCTGCGCCACCTCTGCTCTCAAGTGTGACTCGCATCCCGGCCTCAGGAGGTCTCCCGTTGCCGCCACTCGTGTCAGGAATGTAGGGTCTGTCCTCCACGCTCCCATTCCCGCTGTTCTGTAACCATCTCAGCAAAAACAGACTCATTTATGGTCATTTCCAAACAAGTTGCACAGAGTGACCTCTCGAGCTTCTAGCCTAGCTAGAGCGGGAGAAAATGAAACAGTTGTCAATAGTCCAGAGGAAAGAGGAAAGAACTCATAACCAGGGCCTGGGGCTGGGCCACAGATGTTTCTATTTGGAGGCTCAGACAAGAAATTGAAAATATAATTTCAGTTGGGAACAGTGCCTTCCAGGGGCTGGAGCTGAGTGCCCAACTCCCTCAGCTGTGTCCCCACCTGCCTGGGGGCCTGTGCCAGTCTTCACGCCTCCGCGGACTCCTTTCTTGCTCAGGTGCCCTCTTCATAGTGGCTCTCACCCATCAAAGGAGGGTTCCCTGGGTGCTCCCACGGCCCCAGCTGCCCCTTCTGATTCCCTGTCATGCAACCTGCACACACCCCTGCCCATTGTGTCCTTGTGGTTGGGTTCACAGAATACTCAACATCATGATGCAAGGGAGGAGTACATAATGGGACTCTGGAGGCCTCAGTTGAGTCCTGGCTCTGCTGCTGTCACCTTGTATGACCTCCAGGAGGGTTGGTTCTGCTCTAGACCTCAGTTTCCCCATCTCTTGATTGGGTATAAGGATCCCTTTCCTTTGGAGACCATAGGGGCTCATGTGTGTGTGGGGGTGTGGGGAGGAGGAACAATCGGGAAGAAACAGAGGGGGAGGGACAAGAGAGGACGAGGTCCGTGGGCAGGGCTTTGTGACTGCCTGGGTCAAAGGCAAGGGAGAGTGCAGTGTCCACGAAGACTAAGGTTTCCCCACCAGGCGCCCAGGGCTTCAGAAAAAGCAGCTGCCATGGAGGACTGTGTTCATTTAACGGCACCCCAGCAGCCTGTGCTTTGGCACTGAGAGGCCTTGGAGGGCACAGAGGTGAGTGATACCAGCTCTGCCCTTGAGGGGCTTCCAGTCTAGTGGTGGAGGGAGACCCCATGATAACATGGTGCTGAGAAAGGACCCTCAGGCTGCTTAGGGTCAGAGAACACTTCTGGAAGGAGGAGTCCTGGATCTGCTCCTGAAGAATGGGGGGCGGGGATGAGGGATGGTTATTCCAGGTGGAGGGCACAGCACAGGCCAAGGCGCACAGGTGAGAGCCAGCCTATGGGGCTCATTCCACAGTGCTCTGGCTCCCAGTGGCTGGGGCACAGGAAGGGGAACTTGCCCACAGGATGCTTGTCTGGAAATCCGCAGTGAGTAAGAGGAATTCTGTGGTATATTTCTACTAGTCAGCGCTGGGGGCTTTAAAGCCAGGTCTGTCCTCTTCTTGCTGCTACAGGCTTTATTAGGTGTCCTCCCTAGAACCCCCTGCTGAAATACACTAGTGTCATCAATGCTGAAAATCGGGGTGGGGAGGCAGGTAACCTGCTGCTCTTCTATAGGGATGGCCCATGGGAGGCGAGGGCCTCATTTGTGGCCATGAGGTGGGCCCTCTCTGTGATGCTGAGCCTCCCTGAGCTCCAGGGACCACAGCATCTTCACTGAGCTCAACCCCTAAGCCAGTGGTCCTCGCCAGGTGATTGCATGCCCCAGGGAATATTTGGCAATGTCTGGAGACATTTTTGGGTATCACGGCTGGGGAAGAGGGTGCTAAACATCCCAGAATGCACATGACAAGCCCCCACAACAAAATCACCTAGCCCACAATGTCAGTGGTCCAAGGCCCAGCAAGCCTGCTATAAACTCTCACTCTTACGTCCTGATTTAACACTGGATGAGTTGAGCTGGGATTCTGCCTGCTGCGCTGTCTGTGGTTCCGTTTCATCCCTCCCCTTTCTCTGCTAGTCCCTAATTGCATATGCAGAGCTCTGTTTACGGTCCTTGTAATTGACCGTGGACTTTCCTGCTGGAGAACCATTCATCCCCACACAAACACAGTATCCTGTGTCTTCAGCCCTTGCCTTTGAAAAACATTTCTGATTTTCTAGCAATTCTGAACTGCTTTTCTCTGGTGCTTCTAATGCTCTCCCCACTATTGGCCCCTGTTGGCTGGGCTGCAGTGAGTTAGTTAACCTCTGTAAAAAGCCTCAAAACTAAACATAACCCCCCCCCCGCCCCCCGAACTGTAAGACTCGGTGACCATTGTTGTGGCGTGCCCAGTAGCAGACAAATGTGACCCTGCATTGAGGCCAAACCCCATGTTGCCAGGATTGGAGATATTTGCAGATTGGGAGCTCCTAGGAGGGACCTCTCTCTGCTCATCAGAGTCAGGGGTGAAGACTGGGAGGGATGGCGAGGGTTGTGGAGAAGGGCTGAGGGGGCGGCCAGGCTGAGGGTAGGTCTTCTAGGGATACAAGAAGTCTGGTGTACTTTTGACTCCCCCACATCCATGCCCATTCTTGCCACGACTAGGGCAAGGAACCGTTGTGGTCTGGGCAATAGTTTTACCTTCACAATCTGGGTCTGTGATGCCTGCCTGGAGTGAGGCTGTGGGTGGAGCATTGCTCTCCTCCACACCTCGTTTCTGCCGCCTCCTGGGGGGGTCTGGATTCAGGATGTGTCCCTAGTGTCCAAGACTTTGATAAGAAACTTACAGAGGCTGATGCTTACCTATAAATCTTAATGGAACAATAAAAGCTTTTTCCTGACATGCTTCAAAACTGCACATATGATGAACAGAGAGAGAAAACTGAAAATCTCAAGTTGCATGGTAGAATCAATTAAGCCCCGAGTCGTGTTGCTGCGGACGGTTGAAGTACTCGTAACCCACTTGGCGCAATAGGTCAGCCTAGTCCCTTGGAGCCTGTGATCAGCACAGAGCTTTCCCAGCCTGTCTTACCCCCGCAGCCTGCTCAGTTGTGCAGGTGAGAGCTGCATCCATCATTGCTACTGACTGGACCTATAGGGGCTACCCTGGGGCATCATCGACTCCAGTCCCAAACAGCACAGGCATTGGGTGCTGACTACCTAGGAGTGGCCTGACCTCTCCCAGTCATGTTGAAGAGTCTCCAGATGCAGTCCCAGTGCTTCTTCAAGCAGTGATTGGATGCTATGATGCTGATGGAGTCCATCAGAGTGGCTCAACCCCAGACCACCTAATAGATTCCTCTGGATCTGCCCCAGTGCTGACACATAGCAGCTCAAAAAATCTAAAGCACCCAGACACCACAGAATCACTGAATGCCCCCACAGCCAAAGGAACGAGTGGTACCGACCGTTCCGATTCACGTGACGTGATCGACGATGAGCAAGAGGTAGGGTCGGTGGACGAGCACAAGAGGGTTGTGTGTGTCATCACAGGTAATGTTTGGAATGTGTCTTGCTGAGGTAGGTCTTCCAATAATTAGTCTTGAGAAAAGACCTCTTCTAGAAATGTGTGCAAACTTTTTTGCACATCCAGACCCACTTCTGAGCATTTGTGACCAGATGGATCCCAGGGATCGAACGGTTCGGCTGGTGAGAGGCACCTCCCTGCCTGTCATACAGGAGGGACAGGGTTGGCTGTGAAAAAGCCAGCCAACCCCATTTTGGGTGGGCTCTCTCAGCATCAAGGGCATTATCAACAATAATGAAGAGCACGCAGAGCTAGCTTTGAAGGATGAGTTTGCTAAAGCAGTGTAACAGTCATGGCTTGGCACGTTTTCTGCCATTATCCACCATTTCAGCCTTCTATGCCAAGCATTGTAACGAAAAGATGCAATTCGGCATTCCTGTATAGACTGGATAAGAAGTTCTGGGGACATCGACCGGCATGTGCCACACAAGGCAGGGCTGTGTCTCGTGTCTAGACTGTGACGAGCACTACATTCTCAGATTCCGTCTGTCCTCACAGTGTGCTGGGTGAAGCTAGGAGAACAACGGGATAGTAATCATTCCAAAACAGACGACGTGCAAATATCTCCCACACTAAACCTTTCCACGGGAACAAGACACACAGAATTACCACTAAGATTTTTTTTTTCTTCACATGACAAATCTTTTTGCCCATTTGAAGAGGAATGGGCTGGTATAAAGTGTGCAAAATACTCAACAGAGGAAAATCCAGTCTTACAGATACCAAGAAGCTGCCCGTAGTCAAGAGGAAAGTAATCCCACTCCCTGGGGAGGGCCGTCCCTCCCCACCTAAAAACCAGAGCCATTGATGTGGCAATTGAAGCAAGGCACACACATGAAGAAAGACAAAGAGAGGAAGCCTGAGGAAGGGAGGAGAAAGAAATTCAGAGGGCGTCTGGGTTATTCATGCAGGCGGAGAAGGTTGGGTTTACAGCCAACGGCTACCGAAACCTCTTGGTGCGTCTAAGCATTCGATCGGGAAGTCTAACAGGCTTCCTTCTGGAGAACCCGTTCGCTCCCTGGTAGTAGTTCCCATCTCATCGATACTGGACTTTGCAATGCAGATGTGCAATTAAAGCGAGAAAAGCTTCCTTTTTTTTTTTTTTTTAACCGTCCTCTGTTGGCAGTTAAGATTTTGACTTCAGTTGGAAGACAAACTTCAGGTTTTGAAAATGTCTGCTCTCTCCTCAAGCCCCACACTGTGAAAAGCATTTCTAGACCCCAGTTCCCAAAGTCTGCACCCTAGGACTGCTGTTGAGGTGTGCGACACCTGCTTCTTAGTTCATATAACCTTAGGATGTATGTATATGTGTAATACAGCCAGTGCCAGAACTTGCAGAAATATCCCATCCACTGTTTTAGAACACTAGGGTGCCATGTATTAAAATCAAGTTTTGGGATGTTTTGTGGTCTCACCTCCAATAATTCTGATTTTGGAATTGAACTAGTATTAAATTGTATCCAGCCCTGGGCTACAGTAAAATTATACTCACTGCTTTTTTTTTTTTAATGTTTGTTATTTATTTTGAGAGAGAGAAAGCATGCATGATCGGAGGAGGGGTTAAAGAGAAGGGGAGAGAGAGAATCTCTAGCAGGCTCCGCATCATCAGCACAGAGCCTGATGTGGGGCTTGAACCCCTGAATGGGGAGATCATGACCTGAGTCAAAATCAAGAGTCAGATGCTTAACTGACTGAGCCACCCATGCACCCCAGTACTCACTGCTTCTTAAGGCTTCATGAAGTAATTTTTAAAAATGCAAGTCTGTGTTTTACCGAGCTGCTCACAGCCTTCTACTGGCTTCTGGTGGCTCTTAGAGCAAAGCCCAGATTCCTTCGAGGCTTTCAGGTCCTGTGCTGTGTGCCACCTTGCCTGCTTCTCACCCTCTGCCCCCACCTCTCTCCCTCCTTCTCTGGGACAACACTCCAGCCTTCTCCCATATCTCGGTCTTCCCATGTGCTTTAAAGTGTCACCATCAGTACCCCTGGAAGGTGGCCGGATCTGCGCATGTGAATCACCTACTTGCATCAGCTGAGGGCCCTCCAGTGCCAGGCACGGATGAGGTTCTCAGTAGACCCTTGTGGGATGAATGAATGAACAGATGACCTGTTGCTTCTGTCTTCTCCATGGCTCTCTGGGGTCCGAGGTGTATTTGTGTTTCACAAGGGCCTAGCGTGTAGATTCGTGTGTGAATGTGGAGAGGCGAGGTAGGGAGGGTGGAACCAGAGATCCTCAAAGCCCCTGAGACAGGAACTTCAGGTGAGTGAGGACAAGAGGCAGCTCCTCTGTGGGCCTCTGCAGCTCTAACTCTGTATCTGTCACTCTGTGCATAGGTGGAAGGGGGCATCGGTGAACTGGAACGGCTCCGACCCCATCCTGTGACCTTTCCTGTGGGTAAGCCTATGGCTCCACCACTCATCACTGGGGGTGACAACTGAACCCCAGGCCTCAGGGACAAGTCCTTCAGAAGAGCGTCCCTCCTGTCTGGACCAGCAATGCTCCAGAAGTGTCCAGAACCTCCCTGCCCCTTCCATGAAGGGCCCCCAGGACGGTGATGAGGGCCCAGAGTGCTGCTACGTGGCTTCCTCTCAGCTGAGCCGTGACTGCCAAGGATTGGACCGCCTCTGCCACTTTTTGTCTGCATCCCTCCCTTGCACCCCGCTGGGCCGCCTGTCCCCTCATCAAGCCTGTGATATGGTCAGCCCGGGGACCCCGGGTTCATTATTTCTGGTAGTTGGCTTTTTATAAAGCAGAAGTCAAACCCTTGCTAAGGACAGAGAGAGACTCATTCGTTCTGTGATGGCGGAGGAAGCATGAGGTCTGCGTGGTTCATGGCTAGGGTGGGAACAGTGATGGCGGAGGGGCCCCAGAGCCCTGGAGATATCACCTAACAAGGGTCTGTGCAGGCAGGTGGTCCAGTAGGGTCCCTGGCTGAGCTTCTGGTCTAGCCTGTCTTCTACTGATCAGCCTCAGGTCTAAGGCACCAGTGTAAGCCCTGCTGACCAGAAACCACTCAGGTCCCCTAGAACCTGTCTCAGGGCAGACCCAGATCCCTGGGAGATCCCGGGAGGATGGTCATGTGGACCTGGCAGGTAGGCTGGACCTGGCCAAGTGGATATGGGGGGAAGAACCTTCTAGGGAGGGACCTCTTGGCCACAGAGGGCAATAAGATGGGGATGAGCAGAGGGAGCGGGGGGAGTCTCCCCCATGTGGCTGCCACAGAGCCCCTTGTGAAGAGAACTGCTGGAAATGTGGGTGGGCAGAGCCTGTGGAGACCCCCCCCCCCGAGCAAGGGTAGGACAGGTGGGAATGGGAAAAACACAATCATTCATAAAGGGAAAATTGTACAGTTGCAGCCTCCTCGATTCCATTGATTTACATCCTCCTGGCTTTAGAAGGGAATATGAAGAAGTATAGAGAGGCAGTGGCATGTGGGAGAGAAGACCAGAGAGAGAGAGAGAGAGATGTGTCCAAAACCAAAGTTAAGAAACCCCTCGTGACGGCTCCTAACAGTGGGACTGAGCAAGGGCACGCAGAGACAGAGCACTGGGCTCCAGGAGCCTCTGTCACGAGGTCCGTCCACGTGAGAAGCCGTGAGCAGCATAAGGGCAGAGCCTGCAACAGTGCCCACCCCTGCTGCGCACAGCAGGGGCGTGGGCCATTGCTGTCAATGGGCCCTGCAGAGGTGGGTGTTTGCACAGAAGGATCAGGGTGTGAGCTCCTCCTGTGTCGCCCTGGCCCAGGGAGAGGCCTGGGAGAGTCCTGGACACTGGACGGCAGCTGGTCCCCAGCCTCTTGTGTGCCCCCTCTTTGGCTCGGGACACAGCAGCTCAGGGACTGTGTTCCCTCTGCAATGCCGGCTGAAAGGAGACCCCTTTCTCTTTAAGTGCCAGGCGTATGGAGGTGACAGCTCAAGGGCCTGTTTTGCACTCTTGTGGGCTGGGCACGAGCCGTGGCCGGATTGTCGTATTGTATTATCGTATTGTGGGTCTTTGGGGAGAAGCTGGGAGGAGCCGGGAGGGAAGTGCGAGGCAGGGAGTGCCTTGTCCAGGCTGTGCGGAGGCCCCACTGGGGTTTGCTGTGTAAACTCCAGCGGCCATTCGCAGCAGGCGTCCAGCAGAAATGCTTCCTATATGTCCCCGAAATGTTTATGCATTTGTTTTCCTTGGCCAGGGACAGGCTGCTCCAGCTGAGCGCCAGTGGAGGAAGTCGGTTTCCCTGCAGCAGGCTTGTTTATCAACCCGGGAAGGAAAAGTGTGTCTTTGCAATGAAACTCACTTAACCTCCTGACCGGGGTCCCATTGGCAGGGCTGGACAAATCAAAATATTCCCAGCGTTGCTTGAAAAACCCAGTCCCAACAAATTATAAAAACACTCTTCTAGAAGCCAAGATGCAGGTACATGCGCAGGGTGACACCCTGGGCCTGGGGTTTCCTGGAATGGAAGAGGGGCAAAGCCCAGCACCACCCTCTCCTGGAGTAGAGGCACAGCATTGCCACCAAGCCTGCAAGAATGAAATAGAGGCCCGTGCCTCCTTGCAGGCGGGTGTTCTCCACCCAAGGTGCATGGTTTTCTACGGAGACTGTGGGCAGGCTTCAGCGGGTCCACAGTCTCCTTACTAAATTATATTAAAATCTTTGTGTTCACGTATGTATGTGTAACTTTCTGGGAAGAGCATCTTTAGCCTTTCTTATACCCTTGAACTTGGACTAACACCCTCCTGAATTCCGCAGAAAATGTTGACAGTTCTAGAGTTGGGTGGCTTCCCACCCCACTGAAGGGCAGTGCTGGGCGTGGCTGCCCCATCTGTGCCTGAGGTGCACGGGGCAGGGGGGGGCCGGGCCCCGCCAGGTCAGTGAGCAAGCTGACCTCAGTGAGGTGTGAATTCTTGGTCTCTGGTGGAAGGAGCCGGCCAGTTGCACTGCCCTCCCAGTTGTGTGAGCAGTAAGGGCCGTCTCACGACCGCTCAAGTCCATACTCCCCCATCAGTGGAAACTCCTCCGCCCCCTGCTTCTTTGGGGCTCCAGTCACTAGCGACCTCTCCTGAGTCAGGTGATTCACGCTCCAGCTGCTGCTTACGACAGCTCTTGGTACCTGGTCACACCCAGCTTCTGGTGAAGTCAACCTCCTCCTTCCCCTCTTAAGAAGACCCGAGTCTTCCTTCTGCAGGATCCACGTTTGAACCATGCAAGGCCTCCCCAGCTCTGGAGGTCAGACCTTTCCCACCTCAGCCTGTCTCTCTGCTCAGCCTCCCATAGGGAACAGCAATGTCTCCCATCCTTAGGTGGGAGTCAGGGACCTTTCCACACTGTGGGCACACAGAGTAAGCTTTCTGGAAGCCTCCCCCACTTGGCTTTAGGAGAGGAGATGCACGCCTCCGTGCCCCATGGCTGGGGGAAGGGATCCCGGCACACTGACGCCTCTCTCCAAAGAAGTCATCAGTAGTTACTGGCCTCTTCCACTGCCAAGTGCTTTCTTCACCTTCTTCCGTGGCCAGAGAGGACAGGATGTGTTGGCCGAGCAGAGACCTGCTGTCTCTGTAGGTGCTTTGTGGCAGCAGCACAGGTAAGAAGAGAAGTTTCCAGAAGAACTGCAAGCATTCCTTGGGGGCTCAGAGCTGGGCCAAGGCTTGGAGGGGTGCTGGGAGATATCCTAAGGCAGGGGTGCATCCAGACCCCAGCCCACTGCTTTTTTCTGAGCAGAAGGAAGTTAGCGGTGGGGGCCCAGCCCGTCACGAGCACCGACAGGGGGCCCACCCTCCTGGGAGGGCCACGGATGGTGAAGGACCAGTCTTAGGCTCCCACAGTCCCGTGGCTCTGCTAAGCCAACAATGGCAAGGGGAAGACTTGTCTGCCCTAGTGTAGGCTCTAGTCTTGCTACTCAACGTGTGGTCCTTAGACTAGGAGCACCAGCAACACTGGAGCACTTCCTAGACATGCAGACTCTCAGGCTCCACCCACCACCTCCTGAATCGGAATCTGCATTCTAATAAAACCGTCAGATGACTCAGGTTACGGTTAGAGAGAGCTGTACTCTAGAACTTGTGATTTTGTGGGGCTGAGGGTGTGATGACGCAGAAGTTGGCCCCATAACGAGGCTGTACTGAAGGGACGTGCGGGAGAAGTGTTGTCCAAGCAGCATCAGGACCAGGGGTCCCCTCTGCTTCCTGCCTGTGCAGCTGTGAGCACCTGACCTAAGCTCTTTGGGCCTCAGTTTCCTCCTCTGTAAAATTAGCACCCGCCCAGGGCTGTACTGAGGATTCAGTGTGTCAATGCACAGTGAGTAGGGCCTGGCACGTCACAAGGACCTGCAAAATGTTTGCTCTTAATATTTCCAGAGGGGACTGGACGGCTCCTTGGCGGTGGCAGCATCTTACCTAAGTCTTGATGGATGGGCACGGTTTTGACAAGTGGAGACTTGGATGGCAGATCATTCAAGGTGAAAGGTTGGTGAGAGACCCTGAAAGAGTTTTAAGAGACCCTGAAAGTCCATGAGGTCTGTGGGCCTCACTGAGGTGACCCCAGAGTGGGAGTCCCAGAGAATCAGAGGAGGGACAGAGTGGGGGAAGGCCTCAGACGGCAAGCCCAGGGCTGGGACCTGTTCCCAGGAGACAAGGTTTGCTCAGAGCTCTACTTGAGATCTCTCTCCCTGATGGGGGAGTGAGTGTGGGGCAGAGGCAGGGGGCACATTGAGGGGCACATACTGCCCAGGAAAGGCAGTATGAGTGGGGAGGCCAGGAGATGATGGGGGTGACAGATGCTGATGGCCTTTGCTTTCCAAGGCCCCAGGATGATCCTCACTGGCCACTGAGCCCTTCCGGGAGCCAAAACTTGCAGGAGGCAATCAGGCTGCCAAGTCTATTTACAGGTATTTCTCCCCATCTGCCAGAGTCCTCCCTACTCCCTAATCGTGCCCTAATCCTCCTGGGGTTGTGGGAGCTGTAATTACCAGGCAAAAATGTCAGGCATTTGCGATAATAGAGATTGCTTAACGCAGGACGAGGGGTGGTTGGCAGGTGGGTGGGAGAGTGGGCGGGCAGGCTGCCCATGGGTCAGTGTGGCGCACTGCCAGTTTCGACATGTTGCTCGGGGATGTGCTTCACAGCAGACCTCTGCGCAAGAGAGGAATCAGAGCCCCACGCTGGTCAGGGGCTCGGTGCTCACAGCCGCCCGCCCTTGGCCTTTCCTGCTGTCTTGGCATCAAAGTGCTTCATCTACTGTTCTGTCCACATTCCCGGGAGATACCTATGCTATATCCTGTTGTCTGGGAAATCATCGAAGGCCTTCTGTTCACAGATGGGGAAACTGAGGCCAGATAGGAATTGTTCGTGAAGACCCCTGCTGGGACATTTCTCCTTCATGGAAGGGTCTCTTGGAGACCAGAACACCAGACGGCCTTTGGGCTCAAGGGAATACATGTGATGGGAAGTCTAAGGGGATGATTCCAACCTGCCTGTCTGCCTCCTCACCTTGCTCCCAGCTCCACACTCCGTGCACTCCCAACCATAGCAGCTGCTTGAAGCCCCTTGCCGCCTGCAGCGTTTGCCAGTGCTCTTTACTGCACCTGGGTCCCTGCCCTCTGGCTCCCCATGACCATCTGCCAAATCTGACCTGACCCTCAAAGACTGTCTCCAAGGCCCCTCTTCTAGGAAGCCCTCTGGGATTACCTAACTGAAAGTGCAGGACCCACCCTCCGAGGGCCCTCAATCGGCACCTCTGTCACAGCCCAGATCCCAGCTACAGGTTTCTCTCGTTACCCGACAAGTGCATATGCATGCACGCGCGCGCACTCACACACACACACACACACACACACACACACACACACCCTCTACACCACCCTGTTTCCTTGCCCTTGGGCCTGAGGCTCCTGGGTCTTCCTTCTTTCCCGCTCCTCGTGTACCTGTCTCATCCTGGGGGATGAAGCCCAAAGATCATTCCCCATCTTTGGAGAAGCCCCTCCATCACCCACCCCTGCACCCCTCCCCCATCCCGCCTCCAGGCATAAAGCCCCAGTCACTGGGTGTTGGGGTGGAGAGGTACTTACTGCCTGAGGTCTTTAAACCGTTGATTCCGGGTGTGGTTTTGATATTAAACCCTGCGCCTTTCCTGTGGCCCTTGATAAGGGCAATCCTGGGTGCTTATCTGGCATTTTCTGTTTTAAGGCCTCTCGGCATCTGGGAGGTTCAGGAAAAGCCCTGCCTCCCTGTGGAATGGGGCTCACCTCCATGATAGCACCCACCTCCTTGTGTCCTGCCTGGGTGCCCAGGGTGAATACTCTCAGGGCACTATAGACACCGGTTGTCAGCACCGTCTCTGGGCTCTGCCCCGGCACGGGGACCGGGCCTGAGGGAGCGTTACTAATAATCATGCCAGGACAGTTGTGTAAACAGACTGTGCTGTGTATGGGAACTTTACTCTCAGGAAGGATTGTTTTGTTACCGATTGATTTCCTGACTTGATTCCCAAGTCCCGGGCTCAGATCCTTCTTGGATTTTATTGGGGGCATAGGGCTTAGAAGAGGGAAACTTGTATAGGCCGGAGCAGTCAGTGAGGCTTCTTGGAGGGGGAGGATTGAAGGCGGGCCCTGAAGGAAAGTAGGGGAGGAGGAGGGGCAGAGGTACCCCAGCCCAGATGGGCAGGGTCAGGGCTGCCAGGAGGAAGGGAGGGGCTGGGGCATCTGGGGTGGCGGGAATATAAGGAATGTTAGAGCTGAAGGGCTTGTGTGTCCGGCAAAGGGGGTGGCGCTGCCTCCTGAGCACTGGGAAGCCGTGCGGGGGTCTCGGAGCAGGGCAGCGGTGGCTCCACGCTGCTTTAGAAGACCGTGCTGCAGCAGCGTGCGGGGCGGGCCAGAGGGCAGACGCCAGCCTCTGAGCTAGGGCCCCAGAGAGGAGCAGCAGTGGGAGACACCTTGCATTTTAGTGATTCAGCCTAGGGAGTGAGGTGGGGGGAGGGGGCCCATGGGCTTGGAGTCAAGGCCCCTCTCTCCCCTGCTTCCTGGCAGGCAGACTTTGGCCTTGAGCAGCCGTTGCTTCTGTATGCTCCCCTGTTGGCACTGGTGGCCGTAGCTCTCCTGGGAATGGTCTTTGCAAAACATCCCTACCTCCCGATGAAGGCTTCCTCCGTCTCCTGTCTTGGCAAACCATGAAGGAGGGGGCCTCAATGTGAGGAAGTGCCCAGGCCTTTGTTCTGGACCCGGCTACGGCTGGACCCACTGCCCATTGTTTTCGAAGCTGTTGGTGACCTTGGGCCAGCTGGACGGGACCGGCTGGCTCCCTTGGGCCTGGCCACCTCCAAGTACACATGGACGACAGCCAGGCTGGCAGGATGGCTCCCAGTCCCTCCGTGGGGAGGGCATCTGCCACGTGGGCTGCCCCAACTGTGTTCTCAGAGCCTGGGACCCCCAGCTTGGCCATTTGGGGTGTTAGTGGGCATTATGGAAACTGCTCCTCTCCTGAGGACCAGGAAGCTCTCAGGCAGGAAAGCACAGTCCCAGTCTCTGGTCTGAGGCTCCTGCTTCCTTCACGTGCACCGTCGTTTGGGCCCTGGCTCTCCGGAACCTATGGGTCAGAAGGCCAAGCTCTTGTCTGCCGTGTTCCCTCTGGGTTGGGGGGGGTGGTCCTTGCTGCAGCCACGGGGGGCTGTGTACCAAGACAGGGGACTGCGCAGCCTGCCGGGGGGTGGGGAGCGTTATAAACTGGGACCTGGACTGTGATGACCGGGGTTTAGATCTTAGCTCTAACTTCTCGGTTGTGTCGCCTGAGTTGCAAAACAGAATAAAAAAACGAAACAAACCAACAAACCAAAAAAAACCTCTCTGAGCCTCAGTTTCCCTCCCTGTGAAATGAGAATAATAACATCCTGTACCTCTTAAGGTTGGGATGGGAGTAAGGGCACAGTGCTTGCAACTGGGCTTGGTTCCCAGTCTGTACCCAGCAGATGTTGGCTCTTTGGGAGCTGGATGGGAGGATGCAGGAATCCGGGTGGATCTAGCTCACGGAGAGACAAGAAGTGTGACCATGTGGGATGGGGTGACATGGTGAGGCCACTCCATCCCTGGAGGTCAGCCCCTCTTCCCTAACCCCCTCCCCCAAATGTCAATCCTTCCTCTCCTTTCTCCAGCTCTCATGGCCCCATAGCAGCTTCTGGGCTAATTGAATATGTGCTCCCCTCTCTGGTCACCCCATATGGCCCTGCCTCTCCACTTTTGTAAAATGAGGTCATCAGACGAGGTGGCTCTGCAAAGCAGTGACCACTCCTGAGACTGAGACGATGGCACCAGTGGCAGGCACTGTGTGCAGCACCTGCAGGGCCCCTCTCTCAAACCTCTCACTTTCAGGTGGGGAAACTGAGTCTCAGAGAGCCAAGGTACTCGCTCAGGGCCTCCAGGCTAATAGATGGCAGATGTCAAGTTCTTACTTGCTCCCCTGCCTCCTGGAAGGCCACCAAGCAGAGGGGTGGGGGAGGAGCAAGATACTTCCTGGAATCCCTCATCCCCTGTCTTCCTTGATTATTTTCCCCAGTCAGCAGCCCAGGCCTGAGACTTCAGGGCTTCTGGAAATGTCTGTGAGCACCCTAGTTTCTATACCTGCAAGCCATTATGGGAGCCCAGTCTTCCCTTTGATTCAGATGGCTCCCTGTCAGTGGCCCAGAGAAAAGGATGGGCCAGGCCCCCTGCCTGGCCCTGCTCAGAGGAAGCCCGGCCAGCCAAGGTGGGAGCAGGCATCCAGCTTCAGAGTCTCCTTCAAACCCCACTTCCTGTCGTCCCCCAGCCCCGATGGCTTTGGCAACCATAGAAAATGCCAAGCACTTTTTTTCCTTCTTCCCCACTAACACAGACACACCTTGGGTTTATTTGTCTAAAGATTTTCCATTTCCTTTTCTGGAAAGTCATCAGGATTATGCACGTCCCCTTAATCACAAAGGAGTCTGGGAAGAGAGAGGTATATCCTTGGTCACCCCGGGAAGGGATAAGCAAGGAAAGCTGAGAACCTAGCACCTTGTGACTCAGCTGTGCTCTCCTTGACACCCCCTTAGGCTGAGATGACTGTTCAGGTTGGCCTTTCATAGGAACACAGCTGCTTAAGAACCTCTGGCTGGGGCGGTCACCTCCCAAGGCCATGTGGCACAAGGCTGACAAAGTCTGTCATCTCCTGTGTCCCATCCATGGCTGTGCCCACACTCACGTTCAGAGGCCTAATTGTTCAAGCTCCTCGTTCAGCCCCAGCTCCCCCCAACACCGGTCTGGGCCAGGAGCTCTCCGAAGGCAGAGCCCCTGCGCCCCCAGCCAGGTGCACCGGAGGCAGGCGGGGCTCAGGCCTCCTTCCCTGCGCTGACCTGGAGGGAAAGCAGAGATTCAGGCTCTGAAGCCCAGACAGACTCACAGAGCACACCATCCCTCTTCCAGCAGCCCCTCTCTGAGGGTCTCAGTCAGCCCTGGGGAGAGGGGCAGCGAGGGAACCGCCCCACCCCTGCCATGGCTAGAAGCCCACTCATCCATCCATCCTTCTGCTTGGGCCTTTCCTCTTCCCAAACCACCTCCCTTCCTTTGCATAAACAAATCTGTCTGCCATGTCCCCCCCTCTAGGAAGCCTTTCCTGATTATTGGGAAGAGGTGGGGATCTTCCGCTGCCCACAAATCCACCTCACCCCTTCCTGAGCCTCAGGCCTGGGCCTCGGCTACCCTGCCTCGCACACCCAGGGCTGCATGGTGGAGCATCAGAGTTGTGAGTTTCTCTCCACTTGAGCCAGCTCGGGGCTGAGCCGCTGAGTGGTGGAAGGATGGTCACCTATGGTCATTGACCGTGGCGCTGGCCCAGGCCGGGCACCAAGGGGCATTGTGTTATCCACACTGTGACTCTCCATCAGGATGCACCCCACTGAGGTGCCCAGGCTCAGCCCTTCTCACAGAAAGGCCCACAATGCCCCTAAAGCACAGCCTCTGCCTGCTCCTCAAATCTCCTGTTAATAAGGTCTCCTTGATCAGTTCCTTGAGCAGCCAGAATCTGGGGAGAAACTTCCTCCCTAGCACAGGCGGCTGTCTCTATTACCATAGAGGAACCATTGGTAAACATGTCTTCCTTTCTTGCGATGGCTTCCGGGAAGCTCAGAGGGAAAGTGATGCTCCATTGTAATCTCTTTCTGGTGTCACAAGAAGCTTCCTGCCTCTCTGTGTTTTTATTTTAACTAGACTATGATCCGGAGTTTTGTCTTGTTTTGTAATTCAGACACTTGCTGCTCAAAGTCCTGAGACCAGAGAGCATTAGTATCGACTGGGAGATTGTTAGAGCTGCAAAATCTTGGGGCCCCACCCGGACCTACTGAATCAGGAGCAGTGTTTTAATAAGCCCTCCAGGGGACTCACGTTTGCAGTATAGTCTGAGAAGCACTGATGGAATCCCCAAGTGCTTTTAGAACAGATATAAAAGGTAGATGAGATAAGACTTGCAGTGATTCTTCCCCTTCCTACCCTGACTTCTCTACCAAAGAAATTTACCTCTGCAGCGGCCCTGCTCAAGCCTGACCCCACTTCACACCAGCCCTCTTTGATTCTGACCTTCGGTTCTGCCCTCTGGCGAGCAATTCTCTAACCATTCCCATGAGCTGTCAAGTGGGAGAAGTACCCACACAGGACATCATGACCCTCTGGATATCAAATATCGAAGAGCATCCTGGGTCTGGTGATGTGCAGTTTTAGGCAGCTTTTCAGATCCCTTCAGATCCTGAAATTCCATGCCTCCTCCAGGAAGGCTTCTATGATTCCTTCCACCCTTACTGATCACTCCCCACCCCCAGCTCATAAGCTCACCTGGGTTCTTCTTTGCCTTGTATTTGTGAGTCTGGGCCCCCAACCACCAGAGAACTTATGGCCTGGGTCTCCTCCTCTGTCCACCTGCCCTTAGACTGGTGAGTGGGAGATACAGGCAGGCAGCTGACCCAGGCCTCTTTCCTGGCCTCTGGCTCTAAAAATGGCCTCTTCCGAGGGCTTCTCGCTTTTGAACACGGAGTGCTTGGGAGAAGGCCTCTCACCCACCCCTTGGATGCTGCCAACACGGTATATTTAGCCTTTGTTAGGCCTGGGCCTGGCCTGGGCAGAGGCAGGATCACTATAAGGGGACTGGACTTCCTGAATTCCAGATACTGTATCCCCAACCCCTGAGGCCCTGGTTCTTTAAAGTTGCCAGTGAGGTTGGCCTGGAGGAGGTGTGCAGTGATGAAACAGGGTGTGTGTGGTGGGGAGTCCTGCCTCCCTCATGCTGCAAGTCCTTCCTGGTCCACTGTGTGCCCTGGTGGCTGTTGCTCTGCTGGTGGGACGGGGTGGGGGGGGTCACTGCGTGTGACACTGGGGAAGCCACTTTAGCTCATGGCCTCAGTTCACTTTTGTGCAATAGAGTCTTAATGACCTGAAGGCCTTCCTATCCTAATGGTCTAACACCCTGGGCGTTCAGAGGTGCCCAACCCTTGGTGACAGGGGGGCTCTGGATGGGGAGCCACAGGGACCCTGTGAGTTGCCCAATGGACACACCTGTAGAACAACAGCACAAGCGGGAGGTATGCATGTGTTGGGGTGAGGCTGCTGACACTGAGGGCTGGGGAGCCAGAGCCTGGCTGGGCGCAGGGGCCCGGGGCAGGGGGCCATGTGATCATTTTCTCATTAGGCAAGACAGCGATCTGCCTGTGTGAGATGATCTTGCTGGCCCTGTGGGCTCCAGGAATGTTGGCTTCACATGAATAGAATCCCCAGAGCGGACCACAGAGGGAGGGGTCTGCAATGGAGAGGGACAAGGGTGGGCACCTCCCACCTTCCTAGACTCACCCCTACCGGCCCCAGCCCACAGCATCATGACATCCTAGGAAGCCAAAGAGTGAAAAGGGTGGTCCCAGAATTGCACCTGCCCATCCCCACTCCACGGGGGCCCAGCACACCCCTCCTGACACTGGCTGGTGGGCTGGCAGGTGGCTGGCTCTCTTCACCATTGAAAACTTTCCCGAGCTTCTCTGTACACCGAGCCTGCTCCCCATCTGGCTGTGAGCAGAGAGCTGGGTCAGATCCAGTCCCCGTCCCCCTCCCAGGGTAGGGGGTCCTGGCTGGAAATGAAGAGACTAGGACACACATAGTGTATTCCCAAGAGAGGAACCTTGGAGCCATGCAGTTACAGAAATGCCTACCACTGCATTCCTCTTGCTCACGCCTCCTCCTCTCCACCATCTAAAGTCAGCTCCCCGATAAGGAGATGAGTTGAGAGAGGCCCCTGGATTATGAACAGCACAGGTGGTAACAGCTATGAGCGCTCGAAGGTGCCAGAGAGACCGTGCAGTCTCCAGGGTTCAGGGTACAGGCAGCAGAGTCCGCAGGATACACAGCAGAGGGTTTAGGAGGTGCAAGGTTCATGGCCACCATGTGTATCTCTGCTCTGTGCATTTACAAGCCTGTGCTCACGTGAGGTTGTGCATGCACTTGGGTGGGTTTGAGTATGCACACGTGTTTGCATATGTGTATACACATGTGCATGCAACGTGTTGTGCAGGCAACCGATGTATATGCTGGTGTGTACGTGTGCATTGCCCGTGCGTATGTACACGTGTGTGCAAGCACATGCTGTGTGTGTGTGTGTGTGTGTGTGTGTGTGTGCGCGCACGCACATACACCCACATTTGAGCATGCAAGCCCATGCACTGTCAGGGGAGGGGGAAGGGACAGCTAAGCCTGTGTTGTGGCACCCCAGCCAGGTGTGGCTTGGCAAGGGCAAGTGAGAGGGATTGAGGACTCATCGTGAAGGAGAGGGCTGGGGACACAGCTCAGCCTGGGGATATGCTTTACTTGTTAGAAGGGTCAGTCTGAGCCTGGCGGGAGTGTGCTCATCTCTGTCCCTGCCCTGCGCACTGCTGTCTAGCCATAGTGGTGGGGGGCGGCCGTGGTGGGGGGCAAGGCCATGTTTTCACTTTCACGGACCCTGGGCTCTTTTGCGTTCATGGGCCTCTGCCTCCATAAAAAAATATGAAAAGCTTAATTTTACAACTATGCTGGTGTAAAGATGAACAGGTGAATCCTGGTGGTGAGTCGTGAGAACAGCCACTAGCACGGAGAAACAGGAATTTCCCGACAGCCCCGCTACCGGCTGGCACCTAAGTGGCCCTGCTGTCGGGCCCAGGAAGGAGCAGGAGGCTGCGCCTGGGCCCGCGTCTGCTCCTATGGCGGGAACCCAGCCGGGACTTGCTTGGGGGAGAAGCCAAAGAATCCAGTGAGGCTTTTGGCCCTGTGAAGCACCAAGCCGGTCCCAGCAGCGGGACCCAGAGGAGGCAAAGGGAACCCGGCACGGGTGATGGGACCAAGGGACAGCTGGGGCAGGAGCCAGCAGCCATGATGGTTCTCGGGAAGAGACACGGCCAAGGAAGATATAGTAGAGAGCAGCAGTGGCCGTGGGATCCACAGCAGAGCAGTGAGGCCAGGTGGCCACGTGGCATGGGGCATCCAGGAGAGGGGCTGGAGGAGGAGAGGGAGCATCGTTCCTGCCTGCAGAACTTGCTGAGAGCATGTGGACACCCCTTCTGGGGACATTGGCTATAGGCGGCGAGGGGGGGGATGGGAGGGGGGCAGGGTGGCTGGGAAACCTTGAAAACTGAGCAGAACTCGAAAGAGCCACGGGGGTTAGACATTTGGGGGACAACGGCATTGGTGGGGGGTTGACCTACCTCTACACTGGCTCAGGCCCTGCTGGGAGATGGAAACATTAGGTCCTGCGGGCTGGGGGAGTAGATGGCAGGCTCCCTCATGGATATGTTCTTGCTGCCCAGGTCTCTTTCCTCTTACTCAGGGAAGGCGCTTTTCTGAGTCCTTGCTGGAGTCCAAGGAGGAGATAGCCTCTCACCAAGTAGAGAAGAAGGGAGGAAGAGGCTGGGTGTGGCTAGCAGGCCAGGCCTCGGCAGGTACCAGGAGACCCGGACTCTAGTCCTAACGCCCCCCTGACTCACAAAAGGATGCTGGGCGTGCCGCCTTCCCTCTCCGAGCCTCAGTTTCCCCATGTGTAAAACCAGGGCATCAGGTCCACGGCCAGCAGAGCCTCTTTTCCCAATCTTGATGCGTTAGGATGTAATAAGGCACAGAGAGGAGATTTTGAGGGCCCAGGCAGGAGGGGTTAAAGGCCTGGAAAGTAGAGCGGAAGCTGCAGTAGCAGTGAGGTCAGTGGAGAGGGGAAGTGTGTGTGTGCCCAGGGCAAGGAAACGCTCCTAAGTCGCTTATACACAGGACGAGGACTCCCCTTCCAGGGACCCACACTGCAGAGGCTGGCTCCAGGCAGAGCCCTCTGCCCTACCTGGCCCCCAAGGGTGTTGCCGGCCGCCTGGCAAGAATGCCACCACCAGCATTTTCTGGAAGTGAGGGATGCCGCCCTCCTGGCCCGGCATGGCCTCCTCGCCCGCAGGGCAGGGCTGGGGAAACCGTGACTTCATTCCCTCTTTTCTCCTCCAGTCCAAGCAGAGTTGGGGGTGGGACAGGGGGCGGCCCTGTGTCCTCAAGGCACCCTCATTCAGTCCTGGGAGCCCAGCCCACCTCGAAGCCCTGCTCCCATCTTTGAATGTGGCGTGTCGAACTCTCATGGATGCTAGCAGGGCTGGGGGCGACTGTCCCCATCTTGTCTCTCTGTCTCCTCCTCTGCAGCATCAAGCGGGGATATTGCTGGAGAGTTGAGTGAACATCCAAACAGAAGATCCCACTTTCCAGAAATAGGCTTGACATCGCCCTCCCCCCCAGCCCCCAGCCCCAATACACACAGTATTGCTCAGGGAAGGCAGGGGTGGGGGAAGACAACGAGAGGAGAAGTAGCTTGGAAAATTAAAATTACTAAATTGTTCTGCCCCTGGTGAATCACTGGTGGCCCGCTAAATCCGGTTTTGATTTAAGGGGGATCGTGTGACGCCTAAATGGCCAGGAGTTATCTGTCAGGGAGGAATTCTAGGCTTTGAGAGGTGGGTGCTTGTCTTTCAGGGAAATCAGATGGTCAGGGTGCAGATATCTCCTGGATCATCCCCCGAGCTTAGCTCTGCTGGGGGCATGGTGGGCCAGGGGTGAGAAGACCCCAGCCCTGTCCTGCAGCCCAGCTTCACCAGCAGGGCCATCAGCGGATGGGGTGGGGGCAGGGGTGTGTGGGGGGGTGAGAACCAGGTCTGGAGGCCAAGGTGCATCGCCTTAACTGAGGGTGCTGCCATGGAAGAGGGGGTCAGGAGAGGAGGTGCCGCTGGGAAAGGGAAGGAAGGAGGGTGCCTAGCAGGAGGAAGAGCGGACATGCAAATATCCGGGGACAGGGAGCCTAGTGGCACAGGAGCCAGGGACCTTGTCTGGAGTTGGGAAGGGGTGGAGAGTGGAGAGCCTTAAGGACTGGGCTGAGCAGTGTGGGGGACATTCTGTCTTCTTTTTGGTCTCTGGGCCTTGGTCCCTTTTCTGCTCCCCCAGGCTCAGGGGTGGGGGTCTGGCTGAGCCTCACTGGAAGGATGACTCCACACTAATGTAGAGTCCCCACTTTGGCCCATGCCTCCCTGGCCCATGTCTTCCAGGCAGTGGTGCGGGGGGCAGGGGTGGGGGACGGGCCCCGTCTGTGCAGCCAAGAGCCAGGGCTGGCAGGTCCTAGATCAAGTTCAGGGGAGGGATGCACCGAGCACCCTCTTGAGGGAGGGGCAGAGCCACGAGGAGGCAGAGGGATTCTGTGGGAGAAGGCATTCTTTTATGTTTCACCCCCTCCCCAGGACTTTGTCCTGTCTTCCCACCCTCTGTTAGCGCACCCTGCCTCAATTCAGGAAAGCCTGACCGATTCTGGAAGATTCATCCAACATGCTGGTGAGCTGATGGTGACCGCATGGTCAAAGCCAGTCTGCTGTCAGAATTCCCTTCCGCCTCCAGCTCCATCTTCCTGGTGGGCCTCCCGGAGGGAATGAAGTCATTGTTTCCCACACCGAGGCCTGTGGGTGGGAAACCCCTGCCCCGCCCAGTAGGGAGGGTCCACTCCCCTCAGCCCCTCTGCGAGGGGCTCCACAGAAGCTTCTGGCTGAAAGAGTGACGGCTGCGACCACACCCATGGGTGTCTTCTCCCCATGCAGCCTGGGACTGCATCTTCCCCCCCCATCTTCCATGCATCTGAGAAGCTGTGCACCCATCTCTGGACAAAGCCTGAGGTTTTCCCGCTGGATCTTGGTGGAGCTACGGCCCAGATTGTCCTGGAAACAGCCAGCTCTGACTGGAAAGTGGGTCTCGCCGGGCACGTCAGAAATAAGGCACATCTGGTAAAACGATTTCAGACTGTTGCTCCTGTAGGGCCAGACAGTGCCCGGCCTTGAGTGGCTTCAAGCCCCGCCCGGGGCTCAGGAGTTGGGGAGGGGAGCAGTCTCCCCTTATGTAGCCTGGCTCGGGCCTGTGGGATCTGGAGGCTGGGCCTGTGCCACTGTCCGTGGGAGGGACACAGAGCTCACGGAGGCAGGCCACGCGGTGGGGAGGAGCTGAGGTGTGGGTAACACCCTGCCTCAGAGCCCAAGCTCCCCGGGGTTGTAGGGCTCGGGGTGGCTCTGGTCTCTCCCAGCACTCTGAGTGTCCACTCTTAGCTCAGTGCTTCCTTCTCCATCCACCCCTCACCCTGTCCCAATTGTGCGGAGAGGTTGGAGATGGCCCTTTCCTTTCTGCCCCCATGTTCCCTGCCCATCCTGGGGCCTGGATTTCTCGGTCCTGTCATTGTTACTGGGCCATCAGAACTTGGCTTTCCATCTGGTAATCAGGGCCATCAGGGGCCGTTCCTGACAGGCGAACAGAGAACCAGACTGGGGTTCTGGGAATTGGGCTGGGGTGGGGGGGCGGGGGTCCTGAGTTCTAATCCTAGCTCTGCCATTTTTTGCCCAATCACTTAACATCTGAGCGTCCCAGGGCTGTGGTGAAGATGAGCCCTCAGCCCGAGACTGTTCCCTCCTTCCCTTCCTCCCTTCCTCCATTTCCCGGGTAGCCAGGATTTGTGGCAGACCAGGGAGAAGAAGACCATGGGGTTTGCAGCCTTCCTGGGTCTTGGGCTGCAGTGGCATTTCTCCCTCTTGCACTGAAATGGTCAGGTCATGGCTACACAGGCCCTTCTCCATTATGGGAGATGGTGGGTGAAGGAGGTGGGCATTGTTCTAGAGATGTCCGCACTCTGACGGCCTCTCTTGGTGATGGCAATGCCTTTGCCCAAAGGAATGGAGTATAATGGTGGGTGGCCTTTAAGGCAGAGGCCAGGTGGGCATGGGGGAGGGGGCAGGAGATGCAGTGGATGTCCAGGGTGTTGTCTCGAGGACCCTCATATCATCCTGAGATGGGTGGGTGCCTAATTTGCCTAGGCAAAAGTGCTTTGCTACTCCGCGCCCCCCCCCCCCCCATGTCATGCCCTGCTCCAGAAGGGCGCAGGTCCCCGGCAAGTACACAGTCATGCACGTGTGCCCTGCACAGCTGCAAACTCCACCATCTGGAGTGCCCACATGGAGCCTACCCATGCTAGAACGCAGGCTTCAGAAGGACAGGGAGCTGGGCGGTCTGCTTTGCAGCCGTCACCCCAGTGCTCAGAGCAGTTTGGCACATGAGGCACGCTAAGTAAATATTTGGTGGATAAATGAGAATATCCCAGGTGACTCTCAGGTGCATAGCAGCACACGGTGCTTCCTCACAGATCCTGACCCGGCCCGTGGAGCCTGTCATGGAAACCGGAGCAGGAAGTCCTGCACCCCCGCACGAGCCTGAGTCCCGTGGCCCTTGTGGGCCTGGTGCCAGCTCTCCCCCTGCTGCCTGCCTCAAGCCTCCAGGCTGAGTCCTGGTACCTGCCAGCATCTGAACTCCTCCCCACACCGAGTGGAGGGCAGGGACAGATGTGGGCCAGGACGCTCAGGGGGCCGGAGGGGTCGTGGGAAATGGCCAGGGCCAGGCATAAGGCAGCAGCCTTCTGGGGTGTGGAGAGCTGAGCAAGTGCTGCCCAGAGGAAAGGATGTGGAGGAGGTTCCGGGAAGTGGCCCAGTCCGGCTGGCTCCCTCTCTTGGGTGGTTAATAAGGCACTGATGACCTCCGGCCGCCGGGCCTTGCTGAGCGTGCAGGGCCCTCTGGCCACCGTGCCAACTCCATGCCTTGCATCCACTCCATCCTGTACTTACAGGCACTTAGGTGGCCACGGCTCCCCCCACCTCCACCCCCAGGGGGCCTCCTGCTCCCGGCAAATCCCGGGCTGATCCCTGGGTGGTTCGTCGCCGCTCTAGGGTGGCTTCGGCGCGTGCTGCAGCCAGGCAAAAGGGTGGCCAACAGGGCATGGTGTCATCTTCGGCAGATGGCCCCTGGACACAAGGCCAAAGACCCGCATGCCCATTCATGCCCTGCCCTTGGCACATGCAGAACTTAGAGATGTCCTTCCCCTTGCTGGGCCTCAGTTTGCCACCTGTAAACTGAGGAGAAGTCAATACTCAGGAGCAGGACTGAGGACGGGTAGGCAGGAGGTGGGAGGAGAGGGCCAGAGTGGGCCCCTCCCTCCTGGGCCGGGCCTTGCCTGCCTCCCAGGGCCCCACCTGGCTGCTCTGTCCCTAACTGCACACCCTGACTGCCCCAGGCTGGCGGACCGGCAGCAGCTGCCTGCCCGTGGGAGTCTAGTTGCTTGCACAGTTTATCAGCTGCCTTTGGGCCTCTGGCTTAAGGCTGTGCAGGGAGGGCACAGGGTGGACCACAGGGGTCTGCAGAGCAGCCTTGTCCCCTCCCCCATTTTTCCCCCTTTGTATCTTGCCTCTGGGTCCAGTCCTGTCTCCTCTCTTTCTAGTTTATCTCTTCACCCTCTGTGTTCCCTGTCTGTCTCTCCTTTTCGGCCTGGCCTGGAGATGTCTCTCTTTCACTTCCACTTTTGCTGGGATTCTACTTGCCCTTTTACTTTTTCATTCCCTCTGTTTTCCCCTGTCTGTCTGTCTGTCTTCCCTTCTCAGTCTGTGTCTCTGCCTCTCCCCTTATCTTGTGTCTTTTCTCCTCTTTCCTTCCTGTCTCCAGTCTAGGTTGCTGTCCCTTCTGTCTCCCCAGTGGTCTGCCGGCTTGCAGCCTTTGAGAGGAAAGTCCTAGACTGCTCCCATTTTCCCCACCAGCCCTGAAATCATTGGTTCAAATTTCTCCAGAAGCGTGAAGGCCCCCAAAGCCTGCCCTTGACCCCAGAGTGGAGGGTGGGCCACAGACAAGCTCTCTGTGAGTCTTAATGCCTCTGAGCCCCCATCAACTGGACCTGGCCAGTGGCTCTGGGGCCCGGGACATCCCTAAAGTGACTTCCAGTGGCCAGGCCTAGTCTGGGATGCAGGAGGCCCAGAATGCCCCCAGGGACCCCTGGACCCGGGGACTCCAGACTAACGCCACCCTGGGATGGGATGGGGATGCCAGGCAAGCAGTATCATGGTGCCCCGCCTCCAGGGAAGGCACCGTCCACCTGCTGAGTCCAGCCTGCCCCATCCAGTGCTCCTGGCTCTGCCTGCGGGCACCCCCTGAGCTTTGCACGTAGGGCAAGGACACCTGGACTTCTGTGGCCCCCTGAGTGGGGCCAACTTGGAGGAATTTCCCAAAGCCTATTAGAGCAGTGGCTGCCTCCTGCCTGCCTCCTTGGGCTGGGCAGGGCTGAGGGCGGAGGGAGAGAGGGAGGGAGGAGGGAGAGGAGGGAGGGAAAAAAGTTGGCAGGCCGACAGCAGCGCTGTGTCTGCATCCATCGCTGAGAGGAGGCCCGTGCAGTGTGGGGCGGGCCAGGAGCGAGGAGAGGCCTTCCTCCCTTTGTGCTCCCCCCTCTCTCCTGCCCCCGGGGCCCTATAAATAGGCCCAGCCCGGGCTGTGGCTCAGCTCTCAGAGGGAGTCGAGCACCAGGCAGCGGTCTCAAGCCAAGCCCCCTGCCAGCATGGCCAGCGAGTTCAAGAAGAAGCTCTTCTGGAGGGCTGTGGTGGCCGAGTTCCTGGCCATGACCCTCTTCGTCTTCATCAGCATCGGTTCCGCCCTGGGCTTCAATTACCCGGTGAAGAACAACCAGACAGCAGGTGCCTCCCAGGACAACGTGAAGGTGTCACTGGCCTTCGGGCTGAGCATCGCCACCCTGGCCCAGAGCGTGGGCCACATCAGTGGCGCCCACCTCAACCCGGCCGTCACGCTGGGGCTGTTGCTCAGCTGCCAGATCAGCATCCTCAGGGCTATCATGTACATCATCGCCCAGTGTGTGGGGGCCATTGTGGCCACTGCCATCCTCTCGGGCGTCACCTCCTCCCTGCCGGACAACTCGCTCGGCCGAAACGAGGTATGTGAGGTCGTCCCAGGCACCAGGGCTCTGGAACGGGGCAGAGATGGCATAGGTCTCCCCCTCCACCCATTGTGCAGATGGGGACACTGAGGAGCCGAGGGGACAAGAGGCTTCTGGGGGTCATGCGGAGCTGGGGCTGGTGCTCAGCTACACCTGCAGCCCAGAGCCTGCTTTCTGCCAGGCACTGTGGGAAGCCGAGACCCAGAGAACAATAGTCTTGCCAATGTCCCCTGTGGGCACCTACTGTGGGGAATAAGCTCTGGAGGCAGCTAACCTTCGGGCCAATGGTGCTGCACCTTTCGGCTGTAGTTTCTCGGCCCCCCCTCCGCTCTGCCTGTGCAGCCAGCTCCCTCTTCCCACAGCCCGGCCCCCAGTAGCCGCTGTCCGCTGTCCCTTTGCTCCTTTGCTGCCCTGACCTAGATCCCGGGCATGTCCGTGTCAGGTCTGCCAGTGCGTGAGCAGGACCCAGGTGGGCGGCCCCACGGTCACACAGGGCCCCGAACGAACTGCCTTCAAGGAAAAAGCCCCTCCTGCTCCTTGGTCCCCAGGGAGTGGACAAAGACCGGGGGTGAAAACACTCTCTCGGCTGTTTGCAGGTGGTTTTCCTGGATTGCAGTGTGGGGTGGCGGCCAGCGTGGGGACATCTTGCCTCCTGTCTGGGCTCCATTCTCTGTCGCCGGGCACTGTGAGGCATGGCGCGTGCGCGCGCGCGTGTGTGTGTGTGTGTGTGTGAGCGGTGTGTGCACGTGGATGCTAGCATGGGTCTCTGAGCTTGTGTAAGCTTGTGTGCCCCCGCGTGCGTCTGTGTCTAGAAGTGTGCCTGGGAGAGTTAGGGCCACTGCGTGAGTGGGTGGGGGTGTGTGCGTGTACCTGTGTGTGCCCACTGCTCCTGGCTTGAGTGGGGTCTGGGCTGGGGGTGCTGGTGGTAAGCAGAGGTTGGCGACTGGGTGGCAGCTGCTGAGAAGCATTCCTCCCGGGCCGCTTAACACAGCTAATTGGCCGTTGGCGGCAGTTGCCTGCTGTCGCGGACCTGGGCTTTTCCAGACCCTCAGCCAAGTGCAAACTCAGACCTGGCTTGGGCCACAGCAGGGGGGAATCTGGCCTGAGAGAGGCTGAGGAAGGCTTGGAGGGTGCCGTCCCAGGGAAGGGGAGAGTGAAGGAGCACAGAGGAGGAATCAGATCTACAGAAAGGAGGCTGGCCAGGCCCGGGCAGGGCAGGCGGGTGTAGGGACGGTGAGGGAGCCGGCCAAGGGCTCCTTGGCGGGTGATTATATAGCAATCGTTCTCGCGCTTCCCAGCCGAAGTTCAGACCCGGGCGCTTCAGCTTGGGGAGGCTTGGTGAGGGCATGGCCTTGCCACGGGGGAATTAGCACTTCTTGTGTCACAGTGACACCTTACCCAGCCCCCTCCGAGGAGCTAACTGTGGCTCAGCCCAAGATTGAAGATTAGCCTACAGGCTGGAGTTTAGACTTTAGTCAGGGAAGACGTGGCCAAGGTGGGTAGAAGGGACAGAACTCTGGCAGGCCACGTTCCTCCAAGCCTCAGCCTCTCCAGAGGGGCAGAGCCAGGTGACTTCGGAGAGTGCCCCCTGGGTAGGGTCAGGTTCACACTAGGGCTGGGCTGGGCGCGATGGGGGGTGGGGAAAAGGGCCTCGCAGGGGCGGGGTTGAATCTCTTCAGGCCTTCTGCCCCCTCTTGACCCTCCTTCTCAAGGGACAGGCAGGACAGGCATCTGTTGTCAGACCTTGCGCTCTAACTCAGGCATCACGGGCAGATGTGGGGGAGGGTGGGCACCCACGGTGTCATTTTGATCTGGCCACACCCTGATCCAGTGTCCCTTCCCTTCTCTGACCTCCATTTTGCAGAGTTACCCAGATGCCTGGGCTGGGCAGGTTGCAGATAGGGGGGGGAAAGGGATAAGCTCATGCAGGGGCCAGCCCTGGTCTCAGAGGCAAGCACACCGTGTTCAAGGCCTGCTTCTGCTCACCTGTTGAGTTTCACTGGAGCTGAGGACCGTGAGACTCCAAGAAGGAACCCAGGTCTCTAGATCTCTCTCGGCCCTGCCCATACCACCAGCAAGCTCACTTTGCAGATTTGAGTTTATCAGCCTTCCCAGGAGGGTCTGGCTACGAGGAGCCTAAGAGGGGCCATACTGAACACAAGGGTACTGAGTGTTGAGGTGGGGTGCAGGCACTCTCCTGTCCACACAATGGAAGTTTGGGGTCCAGAAGCACAAGTTCTAGGCCTAGAAACAGAGAAAGCATCTCTCTCAAGGCCTCCTCTGGGACACTGGACTTGGGATCTGAAGGGATCTGAAGGGACCCGGCAGGCGGCCTCAATGCCTCGAGAGGGGCAGAGACCGGTCTACGCAGCAAGTGACACATTCTTTCCCCCAGGCTTTGCTGGAGGCTCCCATAGCCCCTTGGGCCCCGGACCCCACCCTGGCCCAAACCTAGGTGGGGCCCTTTGTTGGCATGGAGATTTCAAAGGAAAATAGGGAAAGGAGGCAGGAAGTGGTTGGAGTGAGTCAGGGGGTGCCCCTGGTGGCATGGTGGGACAACTCTCTTCTCACTGAGTCAGGACTTGGGATGCACCCTGGAGAGACCACGGGCCTCTGTCCAGCTTATAGGATCCTGGCTGGTTCTAAGAGCCAAACCCCAATTTAGGCCCAAAGTGACAGTCTCAGAGGCAGGGGTTGGTGTCCCCGTCTCCCTCTGTCCTTGTCAGACACTGAAACACTTCAGGCCAACAAGCTCGCCTGTGTGGCCCCAGTGTCCGTCTGTGAAATAGGGACACAGCAGGGCGTGGCTGGGCTCTGGAAAATGCAAGATGCTCCTGGACCTGGGAGTCCTGACTATTAGCTGGCTCTTTTTATTCCTCCCCTCTCTGGCTCACTCACCCATGCTCCCTGCAAACCAAAATGGGACTGCTGGGGGCTGAGCTGGGGGCTGAGTCACCAGCTCCCTACCCTTGGCAGACCCTGGCGAGCAAGATAAGCCCCGCGCACAGCTGCCCACGATATGGGGCAGGAGGCAGGTGTGATAAGAGGTGTTGGGACTGTCAGAGCGGCAAAGGAACCTCTCTGCCTTTGAGCGGTGGGAAGGGCCTGGAAGGCTTTCGGGGAGGAAGCTCCATGGGGAACCTGAATGTGGAGGCAGGAAAAGGGGGTTGCAGGCAGAGAAAGGGTGGCACAGGCTGTGAGCACAGGCAAGGCGGCAGTGGGAGGTCACGGCCTGGGCCTGGACTCAGCCCTAAACTCTCCCCTTCCCCAGTTTCCCCAACCACAGAGCCAGAGGGTTGTCCCTTCCCTGTTGGCCCCCTTCCCCCCCACCCCCGCGCTGGGCCACCGGTTCTTCCAGGGTTGAGGGCCCCTCTGCCTCCTCCAGAGCTGGGGGTGGGCTGGGGAAAGGGAAGCCAGTTTTCAGACGAATGTGCCCAGAGAGGGGGGCTGGGGGCTGGGTGGTGGTGCCACAGCTGGGACATATAATTACTGTTTCCAGCCAGAACCAGATGAGGGGGAGGGCATCGAGAGGCAGGAGTTTTGTGGTGGAGACTTCCCTCGCCACAGAAAATTCTGAGGCTGTTTCCCCTGTGGGGGCCCTCGGAGCAGCCCTGCCAGCCCCAGGCTGCCCACCCCAATACCTGGCCTTAACCAGGGCTCGCTCTGCGAATCCTTGTCTGAAGGGGCAGTGCCACGAGAGGGGACGTGGCCCGCTGGAGTGCCTCAGTCTGAGGGGACGCACCTCACCCTCACGCCCCTGGGTCACAGCCTTCCTCTCACACCTTGAGCCATTAGTTCATTGCGGGCCAATTGCCTGTAGGGCCCTCTAACCTGAGCTCAGTCCCAGAGAGTGCTCCCCACTTTCTCTAGGGCCCCACTCAGCAAGGGTTCCTTCAGCATTAGCCGCCAGGGCTTTCCCCAGGTGGCTTAAACGTGCCGTATGTCCACCCCTCAGGGACTGGCTCAGGGCTTCCTCAGGAGCCCTCTGTTCTTGTTGGTAGAGCCTCCCTGGGGGCCATGGTCCCTGCCCTCTGGAAGCGCCAGTGGGTCTGGGGTCTCCTGAATAGCTGGGGCTGAGCCAACACACTCACAGGTGTCGACAGGAAAATGTTGTCATGGCCTTTGTCCCCTCAGCCTGGGCCTCTCCCCAGGGATGTGGGGGGGGGGGGCTCCTTGCCCACAGTGATGCTTAGGGGGATAAGTGAGGGGTTCTCTTTATGTAACCAAGGAGCTGCAGTTCTGTGGAGTTAAGAACCCCAACTCAAAAATGGTAGAAAAGCCTGGAAAATGCCCTGTTCCCATTAGCAGCTCCTTTCAGTGCCTGAAATTCCACCACCAGGACAACTAGAGAGGCAGATGTCTGCTCAGTGCAAAGAAGCAATTTTTATTTTTAATCAGGAAGGGGCTGCCACCAAGCCAGTAAGCTCCCTATCGTTAGGTGTGCAAGTAGAATCTGCCCGCAGCCAGCTCTGGGGGCATCTGGCTGTGTGGGGGTACAGCAGTGTGCCGTATTGAGACCCCAGGTCAGATGGCTCTGTGGGAATCCTGCACTCAGGATCCTGGCCGGGAGGGTGACTGTGGGTCCTGGGGCTAGGGGTCCCATGTCAGGCAGGGAGGAATCCTGGAGACTGTCCAGGGCTAAAATCTGGGCCGAGGCTTCCATTTTACTGATAAGGAAACTGAGGCCACAGAGGCATTGAGATTGTGAGGTTGTATAGCAGATCACGGCAGGGAAGGACCATGCCCCCAGCCTGCCTCTCAGCCCTGGGTTATTTCTGCTTCTCTAAAGTGCACGTGTTCACACTTCACTAACGTCCCCTCCCCCTCAACACACACACATACATGGCACATAGGGGCATACACATGTGGGTGTAGAGAGCATATTCTCAAGCCTGGGTGGTTCCACTCGGGCCCTGGGATCCTAGGAAGGTGGGGTAAGTGCTCCTCAATGGAGCCTCTTCCTTTCCCTGGCAGGAGGATGGGGACTGCCCTAGAGTAAGGAAAAGAAGGAGGGAGGGAAGGAGGAAGCCATTACTTTGTGTATTGTTTCTTGTCAGGAAGATGAAATGGCTTCTGGGGGCAAATAAGGGCCCTTTGAGATCTGTGACTCTTTGTCCCTCAAGGGGGCTTCCTTTCCTCCTCCTCCCCTTTCCCCAGCCAAGTAGTGGACTCTGTGTGTAGCTGTGTGATACAAAGAGTCAGGGCTGCACACTCAGAAATGCCATCAGATACACAGCACGGCCATACAGGGCCACATGTCACAGAGACCCCCAGATGCACAGGGCCCACCTTGGTAAGAGGCGGCACCCTGTGTGATAGGGATTCTCAGAGAAAGTTGAGATACACTGGCCAATACCTGACTAGTTCGTCTGAATGTCCACACGGGCTGAAAAAGAGTGGATATTCTCAAATTTGGGGTGGATGGCTTTACAGAGTTTCCTTAAATCAAACTTGTTAATTATGTGGCTCAAATCCTTCCTGTTTGTGCTATTTATATTGTCTGACTGCTTCAGTCCATCAGTTTCTACGAGAGGGTTGTTAAACTCTTTCACTCTGGTGGTGGACTGATCAAATTCTCCTTATATTCTGTCAACTGTCGCTTATTTTTAGGCTATGTTGTTTGGCGCATACAGGTTTCGAATTTATGTAGCTCTCTGATAGACTTTTTCATTCAATTATTTTGTAATAAGCCTCTTAATGTCTCATGAAAAGGAAAAGGAGAGAGTTACACCCGGACACATCTGGTCACCTACAGATCCTGCAGGTACCAATATACGAACATACACGGAGGCACACACAGCCGTGGATACCCACAGGAACATGCACACAGGAATATCCATGAAGGAGTAACACAAGGGACCCACTGAGGTCCCCCTCACATGAGTGCTGAGTCCTGGAGGCAGTGGGTGAGCAAGGCAGGCCTCGATGTCTCCCCTCCCCTGTTCTTTGAGAGTGTATGCTCAGAGTGCAGCCAGGCCTGGTGCCTGCTGTTCCCCAAGGGTGGAACACCAGGGTGCCCAGGTCAAGTTGGGGCCCTGGGCCTAGGAAGCTACCTTGGTCAGTCTGTCCATGGGCAGCAGGGATGGTTCTAGGGACCCATTGTCTAGACAGGTCAACCCTGTCCCCCACCCTCTCCTGGGTGCTGGGGCACACTGGCAGCTAGACAGCCATCTTCTGCCTGCTCCTCAGACCAAGCTGGGAATAGCCAGGTCCCTTGGCTGGGCGTGTAGACATCAGGACCCTTGGCTGGGACAAGGATCCTGGCTTTGCTATCTTGTCCCTGGGACTCAGCCTCCTCATCCATTCTCTTACAGAGGCTTGCATGGCTGCCCTGTAAGACCCACAAAAACTAATGACTGGCCTCTGGTCTCCAAGCTACAAAGCAAATAAACTAGCACTGGACCAGAGAGCTTCCCGTCCAGGCTGCTTCTAGAGAGGATAGAAGTTCTGGAAAATTAGCATCATCTGCTACTTCTGTCGCTATGCAGCAAGTGTCCCCTATGAGGCCTGGGCAGCAAGATGGGAAGGTCTCCCTACTCTGTCCTCACCAAGCTCCCAGGCCAGGGGTTGGACGACCTACAGAGGAGGAAGGAGGGTTAACAGCGTGAGTGGGTAGCAGCAGAAATTAATTTCAGCCAGGGATAGGAGGAAGCTTCTTGGAGCTGGTGGGATCTGAACTGGGCCTTGACAGTGGGCGTAAATGGATTTGATGTGAAAATGCAGAGCTGGCGTCTTTCTGATACTTCACATTAAATGTGTGGATTAGTCTGTTGTTTATCCTTATATTCATAAAACTGCGTTGTTGTTGTTGTTGTTGTTGTTGTTTGGAAGGGGGCTTAATCAGTGAAATATAAAGCCTCGGCTGGGCAAAACTACCTGGGGATGTGCAGACATATTTTTTTTTTCCCAACACCAAGTGACCACAACTGGGATTAGCCTTATTTAAGCAATTGTTTCCAATTGAATGGGTTGTAAACAGTAACATGTTTTGAATGTTTACCTACTTTTCCTGGACATCAAGTTTCAACAGACCTTTAACTATCCTTTTCAGTTCTGAATTATCAAGTTTTTCCAGATGTAAGTCACACAAGTGCGTTGGTGGTTAAAGCAGAAGTAGCCAGTAGATACTGAAGCAATCAGGGGAGGCTTCCTAGTGGTGGTGGTGATGGGTATCGGGAGAGGAAGATCATCATCCTGCGTGGTTCTGAGCTAAACGCCCTGGGTGGTCAGGAAGGGGGTATAACCCAGAGTTCCCAGGGCGGGTGGCCTCCTCTCCTGCTTCCTGTGGACTCAAGAGTGCTGGGCATGGCCCCCGGCTCCTGTGCTCTGCTCACTTTGCCTGAGAAGGCATGCCTTTGGGCAGAGCAGGGCCTGGGGTACTCAGACCTGGTTAAGAACTGGGGGAGGAGATGAGCTCGCCCAGGCCCAGTCTGTGAGAGGGTGGGGAATGGGGAGTATAGGAGGCAGGAACCACTTAGAACGATGGCTCCATTAATCAGCATGCCAGGCCTGGTTTCAGGACTCCGGCCAGCTAGCAATTAGGCTGGCGCTGGGGAGCAGAGGAGAGAGCGGGAAGAGCAGGAGGGCAGCAGCAGGTGTGAGTGTGACGGGCATCTGTACAAGTTGGCCCGGTCACACCAACCTCACCTCCACGGAACCTGTCCTGGCTCCAGGCAGGCCTCGCTCCGGCCTCCACAACCCTGTGCAGGGCCCCGCCCCTTCTGGCTGTCCCCCAGTCCTGGGGATAAGGTGAGAAAGAACCAGAACAAAGCCACAACTGTCCTGATCCCTCCTGCCTCAGCAGCCCTTTCCAGATGCCCCGAGATACCCCCCACCATTGCCTTTGAAACTCCGGCCACTCTGGAAGGTGGGCAGGAAAAGCTGTTTTACAGATGGGGAAACTGAGGGTCAGACTGGGGAAAGGCCATGGCCATGGCAGCACAAGTAGGAGAGTCAGGACCTGAACACAGGGATGGGAACAAAACTGGGCATTGCACCCCGGGCTGGCTGAGCTGAGGGGTCAAAGCTCTGGGGTCGGCCAGGAAAGGCCTAGATCTGGGGCTGCAACACAGGGGAGGGGATGTGAGTCACTTTCCCTGTGACCCAGGGCTGCAGACAAAGGCGGGAAGAGAATTGTTCTTGTAAGATGGCCTCAGGGTGGGGCTGAGAAAACTGGGCGTGGGAGTGGAGGAGGGCCCCCCCCCCTAGAGTTTTGTAAAAATGCCCTCTGGCTTTGGAGGATGCCCCCCTCATGCCCCCAGGATGAGGCTTCAAGTTCAGGCGTATTTGGGCACACCAGCCCTGCCCTGGGGGAAGACAGCCCACATGGCCACATCCAGGCATCTTTGCCAGTGAGCCTTTGCTCACGTGGCCCAGCTCTCCTGTACGGGTGCCCCTGGCCCCTGGGACCCCCACAAAGGGGCGGGTGCAGGGGTCCCTGGGGAGGGGTCTCCCTGGTGCAGCTGCAGAGGGAGGGCTCCGGTGACCTCATGACGGCTCCCATTCCCTTCTTTTTCCATGACTCATGTTTCTAAAAGTGGCCCAAAAGCAAGTGGTAGCCAGACGGTGGTGGCGGGGCCTATGTGGCCAGGGAGTTGGTTGGGGGGTGGGGGGGCGTTCCAGGAGGGAGAGGGAGGGGAATGTAGGGAGGGCTGAGAAGAAATGGGAGAGACACAGAACCGGGAGAGACAGACAGAGGGTGGGTAGGAGACAGGGCAGGGCAGCGCGGGAGACCAGAACAGGGAGAGAGACTAAGGGAGCTGGGGCCAGCTAACTGAGGAAGACCCTTCTCAACTCTGGGAGTTGTAGATGCAGCAGGAGATGGGGTGGAATGTTCTGGACTTTTGGAGTGTGAAGCAATGTCTCCGGCCATTTGCTTCTCTGCTCCCTGCAGGGTTGAGAATCCCTGACCGTCTCCTCCCATGTGTGGGGCTTGCCCCTTGCCTATGGCTTCGGTACCCGCAGGGCACTCTGGCTGGCTGGAGGTGGGCAGATGCCCTGCCTCACCCCAGGCTTCTCTGGCCTCTAGGCGGAGTGCTGCAGGGAAGAGGCAGGTACCAGGGGCTGAGCTGGCACCTCCTCAAAGTCGTGGAAGGGACAGAGCCTGGTGTCCACTGCCAGAGGTGTATTCTCGGGAGGGGCCTGGCCCCTTCTGGGCCTAGCCAGGGGCTGATGTCATGGGCTTTGAGGACACCAAGTTGCCTGGGCCCGGGGGGCGGGTCTCAGACAGAGTCCCTCCTCTGCCCACTCACCCAACCTCCCTGTCCCTCTCTCCTACAGCTGGCCCCCGGTGTGAACTCTGGCCAGGGCCTGGGCATCGAAATCATCGGCACCCTGCAGCTGGTGCTTTGTGTGCTGGCCACCACTGACAGGAGGCGCCGTGATCTCGGGGGCTCGGGCCCCCTCGCCATCGGCCTCTCTGTGGCCCTGGGACATCTGCTTGCGGTGAGTGTGGGGTCTTCCTGGCTGGGGGTAGGGTGGGGAGAACAGGGCCAGGCAGAGGTGGTCGGGGTACCCTCTTATGGGTAGGGGGGTGGGATGATCAGCTCTTTGGGGCTGGGGATAGGGTCCTGCTCAGGAGAGGGCAGCACAGGGACCCCCTGACCATCTTTCTGGGTCAGTGTGCCCCTCTTTCTGAGCCTGATTGTTACCCCCCTGTTTTCTCTCTGTGTGTCATTGCCTCGCCTCCTCTCCCTCTGTCTGTGTTTCTCTGGCTCTCCCCCTTCTGCCTTCCCCTTGCAGATCGACTACACAGGCTGTGGCATTAACCCCGCCCGGTCCTTTGGCTCGTCAGTGATTACTCATAACTTCAAGGACCACTGGGTAAGGGGTCTCACCATCCCCTGGGAAGTGGAGGTGCCGAATGGCAGTTCCAACTCCACCCTGCAGCGTCCTCCCTCATCACAGAGGCTGTGGGAGACAGACAGGGCCAAGGAAATTGGAAAACCAAGGCCTGACATGGGGGTGGTGGGATCAGACTTCAGGCTGGGCTGCTGCCTGCCAGCATCGCAGCGGCACCCCATTCAGGGTGACCTGGGGCGGGCTCCTGGCCCTCGTGGTGCCTGCATTTCCTGAGCGGTGACGTGGGGCATCGTAGCACCCCCCACTGGGGGTAGCACTGAGACAAGTGGCCTCACTGCCTATAGGTTGAGCTTAGCACAGAGTCAGCACTCCATGGACATAGCTGTTCTTACTGTGGATGTTTCTGTCTCAGACCAACCTTTGATCAAACTAGATGTTCCTGTGGCCCTTCCAAAGCTGGGGAGGGTGGGGCCGTGGCCACCCTGAAGAAGGGGCTGGTCTGGTCACACCAGGCACCCTGAGTTGGGGCACATAAAGGCAAGGAGATGCCCGCTACCACAGTCCTGGCTTGGACCAGCTCTGGGGGCACTGGAATCGGGATGTTGGGGTTCAACACCGCCTGCCTCTAAACCCAGGCACCAGTGGGAGAGAACCCATGCCGTGGGGTCGGCGGGGGTGGGGGAGGGGCGGACTCAGGAAAGGCGTCCCAGGAGAGGAGGCTTTCAGTGGACGCCCTCTGAGCATGCCCTCTCTGTTCCTAGATTTTCTGGGTGGGGCCATTCATCGGGGGAGCCCTGGCTGTGCTCATCTACGATTTCATCCTGGCCCCGCGCAGCAGTGACCTCACAGACCGCGTGAAGGTGTGGACCAGCGGCCAGGTGGAGGAGTATGACCTGGATGGCGACGACATCAACTCCAGGGTGGAGATGAAGCCGAAATAGAGAGGCCCTGGCCCCGGGCACCCACGCGGGGGCGGGGCAGGGGCGGGCAGAGGGAGGGGAGGGGTGAAATCCATGTCTTAGCCACTCTGACAGGCTGGCCACTGTCACTTCCCAAAGATCCTCCAGAACTGCGTGGTCAAGCCTGATTTGGGGCTGTTTCTGTCACTTTCTTTCTCTTTCTCTGTTTCCTGGCCTCTGGGCTTCCTGAGGACCAAGATTTACCAATCACTCACTCCCTTGAAGTCACGGAGGAAGTGAAAGAGAGGGACCCACTCTGCTAAGGTGTCCCCTCAGAGTGTGATGGAAGGAATGCCAGAAAATCCCTCTCATCCCAGAGTTGCTCAACAGCTCACCTGCTGCAGGTGTCTGGGGCGCCACTGTTATTGCTTTGTGCCTTTGGGCATGGCCCTCCTTCTTCCCAAACATGCACTTTGTCCCCAAGGGTGCTTTGAGGGGAAGAGATCCCAGGAGGTGCAGGGGTGGGGGGCAAGTGGCACACAGGCTTCATTCTTGCAGTTTGGCTTGCTTCTGGCTCCACCTGCACCCTCCACCCCCCAAACTCGCTGTACGACCTTGGGATCGTCCATGTCTCGGGGCCTCAGTGACTCCATCTGTAAAGTGGCAGGGTCAGGGAGAGCCATACGGGCCTGAGGCCTCTCTGTTCTGTAAGTGTAGATACTCCGTGGGTTCTAGAAGATGTAGTATGGGGCAGCCCTTCTTCCACTTGCCCTGGTTCTTTCCCAAATGTGTAGCTATCGTAGACACCTGTGTGAACACAGGGACACATGCATACATGTTTCAAAGCAGAGGCAGTCCAGGCCATGAGAAGGGCTCCCGGGGGAGCAGGGCTGACCTCCATGCAGTGGGGACAGGGTCTGCTATCGCGGAATGAGGCCGGCGGGCGCGCAAAGGAGGAATACCCATGTTCTTCACTGAGCTTTAGTTGACCTTTCTCACCTATCGTTGCATCATCTCGATCACCGTTCGGTTCTCCACTTCCTCCTGCCGGTGTAGACACAGCTCACGCTTATGCAGGTGTGTGTTTCTTAAAGGGCAGTTGGTCGTCTGAAGCCCTGAGCCTGAGGACAGGTGACCGTGGTGCGGATCAGCCCACAGAGGCGAATGGGCTTTGCTGGACTCTTAGCGGGGTTTCCAAGCCCTCAGCTAATGACGAGGGGAGAGGAGGAGCAGATCCCTGCCCCCCTTATTGCTAAACTCCTGGTTGGAGGCATTTGGGCAGCCGGGAGACCTGCACAGGTTCCCTGTGTCACCCCAGGCACAGCTTTCCCTTGTCATTTACCTGGAGGGGACAGTCAGCCCTGGCCTGATGAGGTAGCTTACCAGTGCAGCCCAGGGACAGTTCAGAGTGCAGGGTCTGCTTCAGAGGCAGCCATCTACCTGGTCTCTTCAATCCCACAGGGCCAGAGCAGGTTCCCCCGGCACGCCTGGAGCCACGATGGTGACAAAACCCAAGTGATTCAATCTGCAGTTTATCCCAAAGCAGCAGGACAACCAGGTGACCCTTAATGGTCACCAACCCGTCACAACATCTACACACTCCATTCCCTAGCAGGGACTTCTAGCCCTTTTAACAGATAAGGAAACTGAGGCCCGAGGTCCCACAGCTAGTTAATGATTTGGCCAGGCCTGGCAACCAAGGCCATGTCTCTGGCTACTCCTTGGACCGTGAGACTGACCCCTCTTATTCCCAGCTGCTCAGTTTCTGCCTGGGCGGTGGTTAGAAGCCAGGAGGGGTGAGGGCTGTGCTGGAGGGGAGAGGGGGCAGACCCACTTCCTGCCTGGTTCTCACTGCTGCATACCAGACTCTGCATCTGTCTGCTCTGCATATATGTCTCTTTGGAATTGGAATTTCATTATATGTTAACACAATAAAGGAAAATGACTTGCAAGGTCATCGAGGCTTCCTGTAGTTTTTCTTCTTTTGGTACCGTGTTCCCAACAAAGGATCTCTGGCTCCCAGAGGAGATCGATGCCCACTCTAGGGACTCAGTCTGGGTGGGGGGAGCCACTGCTTGCCCTCTTGCCCTCGGGATCTCTGCTCTCAGTGGGTGGACACAGCCTCACAGGACTCCATCTGAGCAACACAGGGTCCTGCACCTAATAGGGACCACTTTTGCTTCTGGAGCCTGAAAGGACTGAAGCGTGACAGCTCCATCAGTCCCTCTGCCCTCCTGGGAGCACGGCCCAGGGAGCACCAGGGGCTGATCAGCTGTCCCTCCCTCTGTCCCTCCACTCACATTTCTGACCCCACCCACACCTGTGTTGGGTAATGGGACCCAAGGTTTTGCCGGGAGCTTGGCCATCAGAACCGAGTGAAGCTGTGCCCGGCACAGGTGATGCTCAGGTGGCCGGTGAAGGGTGGTGACCTGTGGTAGCTAAGAGCGGGGAGCAGCCCAGTCCCTTGAGGCCTTGTGGGCTTTTCAGCCCCCATAAAGCATGTACCACACATAGTGAGGATGTACACTTTTCCTGTGGAAGAAGTCTGTAGCTTTAGTCAGATCCTAAGGTGTCTGCCCAAGGCGGAAGAGAAGCGAGGTCAGAGCAGGCTGGCCTCTGCCATGAGGGTGACAGGGAACCGTGAAAAGCCCCCTCTGTCTATGCTTCTTTCACCTGTCCTCAAGTAGCTCCAAGGCCGCTCTGGGCCCTCTGGAACTCACAAAACCCTTTCCCCCATTCGGGGCCTCTCTCAGTCGTTGGAGGCACAGCAGGTGTGGTTGTCCTTATTTGGCAGAAAGGGAGGTGGATGCTCAGTGAGACATGCCCCAAACTCAGTGAGACAAGTCTGTGTCAGGCTGAGACTTGGACACGGACTCCTGATATCCACCTCTCTGCCCCCTGCATACACACTTAGGGCTGGTATCTCAAAGCAGGGACTATATTGGGAAACTGAGGGCCCCATAATAGGGAACAGGCCCTATTCCAATTAGCGGGCTTGTAGATCCCACAGAGGCCTAGAATCTGGAAGTCTCTGAGGACCATCAACCTTCTAGAAATCTCATCAGGCCAGAGGTGTGGGCTGATCGGGGGAGGGGTGTCTGCAAAGATCCTGGCATCCCAACACTGCTCCCAGGAGACACGTGGTTGCTGCCTCCCTCTGGTGGAGGCCTGGCTGATGGTAATGCAAGGGTGTCTAGACAGGGCCAGGGGCTAGGTCACCCCAGTGATGGCTGAGTCAGTACTGTTGGAACAGGCTTTCTTCTTCCAGTGTTTTCTGGGCCCCTGTAAAGGGCATCTGTGCTGTGTCAGCCCATGTAAAGTGCCCCTGTACCGCCCAGGCTGAGGACAGGCTGGTGTGAGTGGAGGGTGATGGTTATACTATGAAAACAGGATATGGGCTAGCCCACTGCAACCCAGGCCCACCTGTGAGGGTGTGCCAAAGGCTATCTCTTCACAGCCCTTCTTGGTTTGTCTCCTTATCTTGACCCATCTCCCTAGGTGAGATGGGTCCCCACCAGGGGCCCTGGGAACCCTACCTCAATCCCTGGTCTTCCTTCACCACCCCCAGCCATCTAGGACAGGGCTTTGCTTAGGGATTATTTAGTTATAATGTTTACAACCCTAGTGCCAAGAGACAGGACCTAAAGAAGAGATCAGGGAACTGGTAGTTCTTGAGCACTTACTTTGTGTGAGAAACTTCCCTGGGTCTTCACATACAGTCTTTCTAATCTTTATAACACCCTTGGAAGGTAGAGATGACTGCCTGCCCCCGTTTACAGAGGCCCCTGAGGCCCCTGAAGACAAAATGATTCACCCAAGGCCATAAAGCAAGTTGGTGGCAGAATTGGGACTTGAATATGCTCTGCCTGGTTCCAAAGATTGGCTTCTGGTTTCAAAGATTCCTCCACTATGTGGTGCTGGCCTGTTTTGTCATGACCTCCATGAAGTTTGGCTCTGGTCCAACTAGGCAGCCGGTCTTCCTCTACCTGCAGGATGTTGAGAGTGAGAAGCAGGAAGGAGAATGGCCAGCTGAAGGGACTCCAGCACCGGGAAGAGTGCATTTCATTTTGGAGCCAGCTGGACATGGTGTCTGCTTGAGACACACAGGCACCACCTGGTCCCAGGCAGCTCCACTGACAATGGCCCTATCCCAGCCTCCCCAGAAGCCCCTAGGCCTGACTGCCCCTCTATCTGGAGGAAAATATCTGATAAACTTGCTTGTTCAGAGGTTACCCTCTGTCACCATAGTATATGAGAAGGGGAAGGGCAATGCTGTACCCTGAGGGAAAATGATGCACTTTGAAGGAGCCTCAGATGCCCTTTCAGGCCTGGGGCAAAACCTTTGGGGCTTGCCTGTCCCGGACTTCCTCTCATCTTCCAGTCCATGGGTTCAGTGCTCCAGGTACCTCAACCCCCAAGGGTCATCCTCACTCTGCTCTGCTCATGTTCTGCCCAACCCAGCACAGAAAAAAGGTGAAAAACTGGAACTGGAGTGAGGCAACCAGAGCCCTTGTCTGTTTTCTTCATCAAACTTTAATGGAGAGAGTAACTTTCCTGGAAGATTCCATGACTCAGCCTTTGTCCCCAGCTGCCGAGCATTCAGGTGACTACACACGTGAAGTGCTTTGGTGGAGAGCATCTATCACACCCCTTCAGCTGTGTCCCTGCTGAGATTAGACAACAGATGGCTTCCTCCACTGGACTCCCCCATGATCCAATGGAGACTTGCATGTGGAGGTGGCTCAGTGGGCCCGGAAGGTTGTGCCCTCTGCACTTGGCCCAGAGGGAAGCAGGATGTAATTTGGCAGCCATTGAGTCCTAGATTATTTGTCCCTTCATTAAACTCACAAGAGCAAAACATTGTGGTTCCACAATTGCCCCACCAGTTCTGAGGCCAAGGAACCCGGGTCTGGATTGCATAATTTTCCCAAGCCCTTCTGAGGGAACATCAGCCAGAGGCCTGTGATGGATGTTCAGATCAACCTGAAGGTGCCTTTGTGCTACACATATGTATGACCTCAAGCACTGGGTCGATCCATTCTGGGTTTCTAAATATCCAGGAATTTGGGATCTTTGTAGACCCATAGTTCCCTTTTGATATTTCCCTTTCTCCTCCAGGAATCAGACGGATTCCTCTTTCCAGACCCTGGAGGGGTGCTGAATGGTCTATGGGAGAAGAATTGCTCTGGACTGAGGTCAGTAGCAACTGGTCAGACATAGATGCCATGAAGCCTCGATGGGGTTGGTGGCCTGTGACTCAGGCCCTGATCCCAGTGTCATTATCCACCTCAAAAGCCCACATGGGCTCGAAGAGGGCCCAAATGAAAGGGTGTGGGTGGCTCAAGGCAGCCGTTTGCCACTTGGCCCCAAGGACCATGGTCCCTTTTGGGGATGGTTCTCTCCCTTTGGGGGTTCTCAGGATGGTCCTCAGCATCCTTGGAACCAAAGCCAGGGGCTGGTCTGGAAAAGCACTGGAGGAACTGATGCCAGGGGCCCCTTCCCTTGGCGTGGCCCAGCCTCGTGCTGACCCATTAGGATTTTTCCATCACTCCTGGAGGTCACACCTTCACTGGTCAGGAGCCTCTCAAGGAGGGGGATAGTGATTAATGTTTTATGGACGAGCTGCTGGGCATGATGCCTTGTTTTCTTTAGGTTTAGAATACAATGAAGACGATGAATGGAATTTGCTGTGAGCTGGGGGCCAGGGTGGGGCAATTCTTAGGGGCTGAGGACCCACAGGTGGTGATGTTTACTGTCCTTCCCTTAGTGCTGAAAAGGGGGTAATTCTCGAGGTGGGAAAGGCCGGTGAGGTTTTTGCCTACGGGGCCATCATCCCCAGACCTTAAGTGACTGTTGGTTCCCACCAACACTTTGGGCTCTGGGTGTGCAGAGAGGCCACTGGTGAAGTGTACCCCCAAATTTTAATGAGCTCGTTCTGCTCAGGTGATTCTACTTCATTCCGATAAAATCACATTCTCCGCATATAGGATTTTGCTTATTTTTCTGTTCTTTCCAGTGTATTGATGGGGAACGAGATGAGGACAAACTGATCTCCAGCCATATGGGTCAGTAGGGTCTCACCACTTCTTAAATATCAAAATGCTTTCATCTATTCGGAGCTCTTCATGTACCCCTCCTCACATCTGGCCTCTCTGACTACCCTGTGCCTTCTCTCATCCCTCATCTCCAGTGGACCTCTCCATAACCCAGTGCTTAAAAGGTTAACCCATCAGTCGGGGGCCTCAAGGACCTTATTTAGCACTGAAGTTGTGGGGTAGTTCTGCTGGATTACCACGTGTGGCTGTTATATACTTTGCATATCGTCTCTAGTAAAGAGAGAAATATGCAATTCATATATACAGAGGTCCAAGGTCTAAGTTAGAAAGTGTGGGTGTGTGCGTGTGCGTGTGTGTGTGTGTGTGTGTGAGAGAGAGAGAGAGAGAGAAGTAGAGACACAGAGAGAGAGAGAGAATGCACTCCTGTAATACTACTATATTTGGCGTCGTCCTCTGATCTGTCCTGAGAACCTTCGTAGCAATTCTCACTCATGGGAGAACCATGGCGCAGCTTTGGGTAAGTGCACAGACTCGGCACTCTGCCAGTTTTGCAGCCTAGCCCACGACCAGTCCCTACAACATAGTCAAAGGCTGGAGGAATGTCCTCAGCCCACAGTCATGTCCACTAGGTGCTATACTTGGTTTGCCTAAAGCCAGCCTGACCCCATGTAGAATATTAGCTGGAAAAGGCTGGCCTGGCTTGTGTTTGTTAAGGGGAAACTGGCATATATTTTTTCTACAAGCTAGTAAGCAAATAGATCTATAAGTTGGAGGGAGAAAGGTATTGTCTTTGAGGAGAAAAATGAAAGGGAAGGAGGGAGGAAGGGAGGAGAGAGAAAGAGAAAGAGACTCTCAAAGAATTCAATAAATGAGTCCAGACCGCTCCCAAAAGCAAACCCCCAAAATTCATAAAAATGCAAAAGTTCTCAAGGATGGCAGCCTACCATTTATAGCAATCTGGAACATTCTAGATGTGGCCAATGTGCCCCTGGCATCTTATTTAACACAAGGTTTTGGGGTTTTTTTTAAACATATTTTTCATATAATGCAACATAAATAGATAGAAATAACTTACGCCTTTAAGGAACTCAAATGGAAAAGCCAAGCAAATGAAACTTACAATACCAAGAAACTTACTTGTAATCACCTGTTTAAAGTTTCCTGTTGAGGGTGTTCACGTATTCTGACTATCACTTCGGTGTGTGTGTGTGAGGGACAATGATGTCAAGCCCCTAAAGCAGGAACCAGGAAGGCTTCAGCTGCCGGAGGAACCTGCTGCAGGGTCTTCTGGATTGTGCAGGCTACAATGCCAGGTGATGACGTGACCGACTCAACAACTTTTGTTATTTGTTTGAACTCCTAGGAAACCTCCCTTAAATGGAGCTTGAGATTTTGAACAATATGAGGGCACTGTACGCAGGCCCGCAGAGTAGACGGGTATCTGTTGGATTCCCGGCAGAGGATGTTGAACTGCCTTCTGGGAAAAAAGCAAGTTCCTGGGAGGGTGGTAGAGACCAGCCCCCACCCCCTTTTCCCTCCCCAAATCAGGGCTGCTTGCTTGGATAGTTAGACAGCAGGTACTGTGGTGGGGGTTTTCTTTTTCTTCTTTCTTTCTTTTTCTTTCATGTGTCGGTGAGAATTTTTTTTCCAGTGAGAAATGTATACTAAATTATATATTTGATAAGAATACTGGCAACCTCTATTTTCACATAACATGTTTCCTCAGCAGACATTTCTTGGGAAGCCAGACACTGGGAGGTGAGTTCCATGCTGAAGAAGATGTGGTGAGGGTCGAGCCGGGTTCGTGTCTTGCTGGCTCGGGACGTTGACCAAGGCTGGCTTTGGAGAGGCAGCCTCTCCTGTGGTCATAGGGCACACGGCCCCTTAACCTCAGCTGGCCACCTGGCATTGCTGGCTGTCAAGTGGGCGCCTGCGACTCTGGAATAAAATGATTTCCTACATTCACCCTCGTTTCTGGGTCTCACAAAGACAGGGCAGTGCAGGCATTTCCCAGGCCTCTGGACACCCGGATCTTTTTGTCTCCTGCCTCACTTCACTCCTCTCTCCTGCAGACCTGAAGAGGTGTCTCTGTTCCATACCCTGTGAGAAGATTCCTGGGCTCTAGGGAGAGGATGGCTCTGTTAAACTATTCGTGAAGTTCCGGGAGTCACTGATGCGCCTGGATTGTGACTGATGGGCCAGTGGCACCTTCCATCCGAGACGAACTCCAAGAATTTCCGCTGCTGGCAGTGACCTCCCGGACTAGGAGGATCAGCTGCATCTGCCTCCAGGAATGTGGGACCTAGAGACACCAAACCTAGGAAGGCCTCCATGAGGCCCGGAGCTTTAGTTCTAGAAAATTCCGAGGGCTCCTAGCTCCCCCGCCCATTTCCCTCCTTCTCCCTAAATGTGAAGTCACCGCAGGCTGCCCTTGAGATTTTCTGGAAATGGAAAATGAGAAATCCTAGAGAGTTAGATTTGAAACCGAATTTAGTGGCCGTGGGGATTTTTACCAGCCGGTGCTATCCACATGCTTGACCAAGGGCTGGGTGAATGGCTTAGGTAGGTCACCTGAGCTTAGATGGATCACCTGCTCCCTCCGGTCCTTGCAGAATGAGAACCCCAGCTCCTGGAGCTGTTGACTGGTTTTCACGGTGATTAGGCTAAGTTTGGAGACCGTATCACTCATCACAGAAATTATAGTAGAGGCTCTGACAAGGCCTGCAATTAAAAATACACTTATTTAGGCCAGTGTTCACCAAACTTATTTGTCCACAGACCTTTCTTTTGGAAGTAACTTGTACTACTGTTTTGAAGAACGGGTTTTCTATAGAACATATAGTAAATGTGAGCCTGGGCATTATTTCTGAGGGCCCTGCAGCTTTCGGATTCTGCTATTTAAATCCTCAGGATGGCTGAGTTTATCAAGACATCTCATGAGGGCAGGTGTGAGGGACGAAGGAGGAGAGAGATGTTCTGAGTTCAGAGTCAGGGTGCTGGGGACATGGGGGGAAGGAAGAGGCAGATAAGAGTGTGCTTGAACCTGTGTGCGTGAGAGACAGGCAGAGAGGGAGGGGGGTAGGTGAGAGATAGAGGTGGTCGGTTATCAAGAGAGGCAGAAAGATTACAAAGGTTGAGAGTCACAAAAAAAGAGGGAGAGGACTGGGGACTAGGGATGGGCTGTGACTTCCCATCCCCAGAGCGACTTCCTCTGGCCCATCACTGATTAATCCCCACCTGCCTTGTCCTGCCACCCTGGGGCACTTGTACAGGAGCCAGCGGCAGTGCCTGGGTATAGCCAGAGAAGGTCTCCAGGAAAGGAGCCTCCATGAATCATTGACTGGCCTTCCTTTGTGCTGGAACCAGCTTGTGCTGGTTTCCATGCCAAGCTCCTGGAGCCATGGGCAAAGGTGGCAGAGGCCGGGGGTGAGCCCAAGCTCATCCAGAGCCTCCAGAAACAGGCCAATCTAGGGATGTCAGGATGGGCTCGGGACACCAGGGCTCCTTCCCGGCTACAGCAAAGCAGCAGCACCTCGGATGACTCCCTTCCTCTCTTTGCACCTCAGTTTTCCCATCCACACCGTGACGATTGTGTTGAGAGTCCTGAAAAGCCCTCCCAGGTCTAGGATTTGGCTCAGAAGCCTTTAAAACCTTGCAGCTGGAATCTCTCCCTGCACGTTGGCTTTGGGGTCTTATTCATACCCCAGCTCGTATCTCTGAGCCTTGTCCTAATGACGCCTGGGCTCTGTGCTTGCTTAGCTCTATTGTGGAGACACACACAGGGACCGAGGCCGTCGGCCTGTCGTCAGAAGCTCCAGCGTGCTTGGGGAGTCTCCACGTCCCCCCCGTGGCCAGCCAGGAGCCCGCCTCTGGAAGGTGCTGAATGTGGGGGCCCTCCCGCACCTGCTGCCTGTCCTCCCCATTTTCCTGTGTCTCTGCCGTGCTGTGGGATCCCAGGCACCCCCCCCCCCCCACTGCATTTCCACAGCACAGCCCTGGGAGGAAAGCCCATGGAGGGTCAGTGAGGCACCCCCATTCCTGCGCCACTCAGCCCTGGCAGCGCCACCTGAGGTGCAGTCCCAGCCCCCGCCCGAGGGAGAAGGAGGTCCGCAGGAGCCCTCACGGGCCTGGCCCTCCTTCCACACACCCTGGGGCTTATCCAGGTGGAAATACCATCTGGGCGCCTCAACCCAACTCTGGGGGAAGCCAGAGAGGCCCCTTCCCAAGGCTTAGCACTCCCGGGGGGACTATTTTCAAAGCCCAGCTACATCACCCCCCTTTCCTCCTGCAGTCTGCTAATCTCTCGTGGGCTCTACGGGGCAGATTCTGGGGCCCGATGGAGTGACGAGGGGTTGGGAAGGGACTCCTTAGCTGGCCAGGCTGGGAGTCCCGGGACAGCCACTTCTGCGTGTGGGGGTGGGGCACCCAGGTGTGATGATGCTAGGAAGCCAGAGAGCCGTCAGGGGCGGTAGAGAATTGGCTCAAACCCCCACACCCATACTGCCATCCTCATGAAAAAGCTGGGATAACTGAGACCAGAGAGAAGGTGCCTTCCCAAAGTCACCTGGTGGGGAGTGGGGGGCACCTTCTTGGCTGGGCTGGAACTCTTCTATGGCTCCCTGACCCTCGCCTCTCTCTGGTTGCCTTTTACTGAGGCCATTTGTTATTTCAGCCTTTCCGTGGCCCTGTGACATGGTCCTAACCCATCTCTGCAAAGGCCTTTACAGTCCCTAGAGATGCCCTGAGTGTAGCAGGTGCCGAAGGCACGGCGGCCACACTCCCCTGGCTCCTGGCTCGGATACTAGCCCCTTCAGCTTGCCCACCCGTGTCCCTCCACAGTTACAGGGGAGAGGAAAACATTCCCTGAACAAAGGGGAAGGGAGGGAAGGGGTGTCCAGGGGATGGGGGCTTGCAGGCTGGACCCCGAGGGGCAGCCAGGGATGCCGTTTCCCCAGGCAGCGAGTGGAGGGACCTTGGGGCGGGCAGGGGATTGGGGGGAATGTGCTGGAGGGGCTGTTGGAGAGGAGGCCAGCCTGGCGTGCCGAGAAAACTCCTTAGGCTGAGGCTCTTGGTGCCTGAGTAGTTCAAGATGGATCTAGGCTTTGGAGATTGGGATCCTGGGCTAGGGTCAGAAGGGCAGCAGGAGCCCTCAGAGTGATCAGTCAAGAGGCAAAGGGAAACCCATTTGGAATGTCCTGCTGTGTGTTTGACACTGAACAGGAACCTCACACGTATTGCTTCGCTTGGTACTCATAAATGAGCTGAGAGGTTAGGGATTCACTTGTTGATTCACCTGAGAAGTATTTACTGAGCTCCTACTGTTTGTCAAGCACTATTCTGGGTACTAGACTGTTGAACAAAACAGACAATGCTTACATTTTATAGATGAAGAAACTATAAATCAGAGAGGTTAGGCAGCCGATTCAAAATTGCACAGCTAGAGAGGATAGAGTCAGGACTCAGACTCATGGTCTGGGCCCAAGTTCTTTCCCTTTCTCCAAACTGTCCGGGTGGAAAGGCAGTGTGGTGAGGTAGAGAGAACTTCAAACTGCCTTGCTGTGTGAGTGAGGGCCAGTGACCCCTCCCCCCCACCCCATTCTGGGTCTAAATTTCCTCAGTGGACTTTGAAGTGTTTGGCCAAGCAGCCTGGAATTGCTTCTGGGGGCAACAGTGGAAATTAGATTTAAAAAAAATTTTTTTTAATGTTCATTTATTTTTGAAGGAGAGAGAGAATGTGAGCAGGGGTGGGGCAAAGAGAGAGGGAGACACAGAATTGGAAGCAGGCTCCAGACTCTGAGCTGTCAGCACAGAGCCCAACGTGGGGCTCGATCAGGTGACCTGAGCCGAAGGTAGACACTTAACTGACTGAGCCACCCAGGAGCCCCGGAAGTTAGATTTTTAAATGGGGACAGCTACCGATTTTTGAGCAAGTTCTATGCATCAAGCCCTGAAACATCCATGGGGGCCCCTGAAGTTTCCTGAGCAGAGGGAGGGCCCCAGCTGAGCATCCCTGAACTCTGCTTGCCCTGGGCTCCTCCCAGTTCCCCAGGACCTCGGGTTATCAGGGGAAGCAGCTGAAGCCTTGGACAAACAGTAGAGGCAGGCAGGGACACAGGGACATATGGTTTATAAATAAGGGGGTCTGGGTGAGGCCAAGCTGATTTGGGTGGGGAGGGTGCGGATCAAGCTGCAGGGAGAGGCCAGAAGAAGGCCCCGGTGGGGGGGGGGGCGTCTGGGTCCTCCTTGAACGCACCACCCCCTCCTACCGCAGGGCAGGCCCCCCTCAGATCATAACCGAGCACCAGCACCTCCTGTACCCACCCACGGCTCAGCACCTCTGAAGGAGGCCTGAGGAGCAGGGGACAAGAGCTGCTTTCTCTGTGTGCCTCCCAGGCCCGGCCCTGCTGTCTTGACTGCACTAGGCCACCCTGGTGTGCAAATGAAAGCACAGGATCATCAGTGCTAGGTGCCCAGAGAAAAGAGCTGGATGGCTGAGTAGGTAGAGTGGGGGGTGGGGGGGGGGTGGGGAGAGGGGAGGGGAGAAGGCAGGGAAGGGAGGGATTTTATCTGGGGAGGGGGAGAGCAGGTGGGAAGTTGCTTCCAGCAACTTCATGGGTGTCATGACCTCTTCAACACCTAAATAAGCAACTGAAGGGGCACTTGTGTGGCCCAGTCGGTTAAGGGTCCGATTTCAGCTCAGATCATGATCTCACAGTCCATGGGTTCGAGCCCCGCATTGGGCTCTGTGCTGATAGCTCGGAGCCTGGAGCCTGCCTCGGATTCTGTGTCTCCCTCTCTCTCTGCCCCTTCTCCGCTTGTGCTCTCTCCCTCAGAAATAGTAAATGAATAAACTTAAAAAAAAAGCCACCAGACATTTGAATCAGAATCATACAGTGAATTACAGTGGGCACCTTGGGGCACAGGCAGCACCTGGGGCTGGGAACCCGGAGACTTGAATCCCAGTCCCAGCTCAGAGGACAATTTCCCATGCAACTTCGAGCCCCTCAGTTTCCCCTTCTACAAAATAAGGACAATTATCCATGCTGGGTGTGTGCCAGGGACAGCTGGGTCTGTCTCCCTCACAGACAGCCCCTCTCGTCAGGCGTGGCTAGAGAAAGCCTGCCTGAGGAGAAGAAGGGCAAAGTCTGTGGTGAAGTTTAAAGTTTATAGAGAAATAAGTTATCCATGCACAAATCAAAGCACCTTCTTTGGTGGGAGGAAAACAAAGTGTCACATTGTTCTCATGTTGCCTGGCTGAAGGCCAGAGCTCTACCTGCGTCCCTGCTTGTCCACACCTCACCCTGCCCCACCCCACACTGCCCCCCATTTAGCAGGTGCTCCTGCAGAGCCATAATCTCTGTTGCGCAGAAAAATCACTTTGGGATTGTGAGATTGACCTAAAAGCCTCATAACAGAAAATGATTCACCATTCAGACCCCAAAGAATCTAAGCAGCGTTATTAGGGGTGCCCCCAGAATTCTCAGCCTTGGTTTTCTTCTTGATCCCAACCAGAGATTGAGCTCTGGCCGAGCCCCTCGACTCAGCTCTGACCTTGACTCCCTCCCCTGCCCCCCCATCTGAGTCTCAATCTTGGTCTAACCCAGACCCCAAATAGATCGCAGGCTGAGCTCTGACTTGGGGCAGAGACTGAGCTCTGACCCTGGCCCCATGCAGAGCTGAATCACGAGCCCGCATGAGAGCGGCCAGTGGTACCAGCAGCCACAGCCCCTGCAGAGCCCCAGTTAGGTGAGGTGCCCTCTCAGAGGGCCAAAGACGGGGATTTCTGTCTATAGGGATCCATTCTGAGGCCCCGACCCTACTCCTGTGCTCAACTGCTCCTGTCTCTGGGGGAAGGGAGGGCTGAGTCAGGGAATAAGAAAAGGGGCTAACACTCGGGCAGGAATAGGGCCTGCTCAAGTACCCTGTGCCTATAGGCCACCCCAGAAGGGGTATCAGGGTCAAATATCCAACAGGAGCCGGTCCCTGAGGCCTATCCACCAGCTACAAGACCCCAGCCCCAGCTATGGGCAGGCCGAGAGACACCACTTTGCAGCCTGCTCAGGCCAGCTGGCATCAGAAGAAGCAGCAGTTGCTCAGCATCACCACCAGGGGGCACCAGACAGGAGCGACGGCAAAGCCTCGGTGGCTCTGGATCTGGGCCCTGGGCTGGGAGCCCCAGGGTCTCTGGGAAGAACCCACCTGTCCCTGCCCTCAAGGAGCCCACCTGCTTGTGGGACAGACAGACCCATCAGGTGAGAGAAAGAACTAAACACGAGCTATTTTTTAAATTTAGCTTTAATTGTATACGTGGGGTGCACAAAATTTTTTTCTTAAACACTGCAATATCAGAGTTAATGCAAATGTTCCATTCGACCATTCCTCACATTCCATCCCTATGAACCTGTGGAAATTTGGGTTCAAGTCCTTGTGTGAACATATGTTTTTGTTTCTCTTGGATAGATACTTGGAAGTAAGATTATTGGGTCAGATAAGTGTATGTTTAACTTTATATGCAACTACCAAATTCTTCCCTAGAGAGGCTGTACCATTTGACATCCCCACAGCAATGGGGGGAAGAAAGAAACCGTCCCTCTCTTTCCCTGTAGTTATTCTAGTGTATGCATAGTGGAGCCCGTGGTGAAATTTATATTTCTATGACGGCTAATGTTGTTGAGAATCTTTAAACGTGCTTACTTGTCATTCATCTCGTCTTTGGTGAAGCAACAATTCACATCTTAACCATTCTTTTAAAATCCAGTTGTGTTCTATTAAGCGGTGGGAATTCTTTGTGCATAGTAGGTATGATTTCTTTATAAGATATGTATTTTAGAAATATTTCCTCTCGTTTAATGGCTTGCCTTTTCATCTTCTTAATTTAACTATGTCTCTTGGTAACGCTGTATTTTAGAATAATTTTTAAGAGCACCTGGGTGGCTCAGTCGGTTGAATGTCCGACTTTGGCTCGTGGGTTCAAGCCCCGCGTCAGGCTCTGTGCTGACAGCTCAGAGCCTGGAGCCTGTTTCGGATTCTGTGTCTCCCTCTCTCTCTGCCCCTCCCCTGCTTGTACTCTCTCTCTCTCTCTCAATAATAAATAAACATTAAAAGAATAAAAAAAATTTTTTAAATAATTTTAGACATACAGGACAATTGCAAAGGTAGTGCAGACAGTTTGTCTAATTTTAACATCTTATATAACCATGGTACAATTATCAAAAATAAGAAGTTAACATTAATACAATACAATAACTAAACTACACATTTTATTCAGATTCCACTAATGTCCTTTTTCTGTTCCAGGATCCAATATAGGATGACACTGGGCCCTCTCATTGGACAGAGCTAGAAAATATATAAACATATACTCATCCATATATGTTCACACCCATGTATGTATGTACCTACCTATTAACATACCTACCTTTTTTCCTGTCTCTCTATATCTATCCTTAAAGGGAAACATGATTTTATACTAATACCTTTGACCCCAATCCAGCACTGTGTATTCATTCTGGCTTTTTTTTCTTTATTTAGTTGTAACTTCTTTGGCTCTCATTAACCACAGTATCTTCATTTGGATCTTATCATCTACAATATATTTACCTATTTTCTCCACCCTACTATACATATGCAATGTATTTTCAGGATTGCTAACCCATACCTTTGTGAAAAACAAATTTACCAAATAGAGTGCAGAATTCATGTGTGGTACTTTTCACCTTTACCCCCACAGTGTCCAGGCAAACACTTAGGCCAACCCTTTTCTCTCCTACTCCCTAGAGTGTGGTTATGTCATATATTTGTAATACAGGCAGATTCATTTGCCATAGACTGGATGACATCCTGAACACCTCTGCCATTTTGGTTGATTTTCCTTCCTTGAGATGTACAGTTCAATGCATTTTGACATGTATGGAATCATATATCCCAACACCACATTATAATACCAGGAACTTCTTTGACTTACCAGATTCCATCATACTGCTTCAGTATAATCAGACTCCTCTCTTACCCCCCATACTTAGTAATTACTGATCTTTTTGGCCCAGTCATTTCTCTCCCTAGTATGTCATGCAAAGAATAACAGAGTGTAGCCTTTTGGGTTTGGCTTTCTTCTTTTACCTATTAAAGTAGATTTAAGATCCATCCATCTTGTTGCAGGAATCAATAGCCTGTCTCATTTTATTGTTGAGTTATTACCTATTGCGTGAATGCTCCATAGTTTGTTTATCATCATCTGTTGAAGGACATCTTGGTCACTTCCAGTTCTGGGTGATTATGAATAAAGCTGCTATACACAATTGTATACAAGTGTTCACTTGGATAGGTACCTAAAAGTAGGATTGATGGCAAGTGTATACTGAACTTTCAAACAAACTGCTAAGCTGTTTTTCAAAGTGGTACTATTTTACATTCTCTCCAGCAACATGCAGAAGTTCTAGTTGTTCTGTATCTTTGTCTGCACTTGGTTTTGTCAGTTTTTAAACCTAATACATGTGTAGTTTGTGGTTTCCATTATTTACATTTTAACCTACCTGGGCCTTTATTTAAAAAGAATTTCTTGCAGGTAGCAGATAGCTGTTTCTTGATTTGTCTCTAGCTGTTTCTTGATTTTTCTCTCAATCTACCGATCTCATTAATTGGGGTGATTAGTCCATTTACATTTAATGTATTCATTGATATTGTTGGATTTACCTCTACAGTTTTGCTATTTTCTCTTTATTTGTACTGTACGCTTTGTTTCATTTTTCTTCCTTTCCTTTTCCCTCCCCCCACCTTCTCCTCCTCCTCCTCCTTCTTCTTTTTGATTAACCAGTTTTTATACGATTGATTGTATATCTCTGGTATTGGCTGCTTAACTGTTTCTCTTTGTTTTGTGTGTGTGTGTGTGTGTGTGTTTGCGTGTGTCTGTGTATCAGCTCAAGGATTTCCAGTGTATATCTTTAATTTATTAGAGTATATCCTTGACTATATTACACTGCTTCACAGAGTATATACAAACTGCAAACATACACTTCCATTTTCTTCCATTTTCATTTTTGACTATTGTTTTCATACTTCTTACTTCTATATGTGCCATAAATCCCACAATACATTTTTATTACTTTTGCTATAAATAATCAATTATTGGGGCACCTGGGTGGCTCAGTCGGTTGAGCGTCCGACTTTGGCTCAGGTCATGATCTCACTGTCCGTGAGTTCGAGCCCCGCGTCGGGCTCTGTGCTGACAGCTCACAGCCTGGAGCTTGTTTCGGATTCTGTGTCTCCCTCTCTCTCTGACCCTCCCCCGTTCATGCTTTGTCTCTCTCTGTCTCAAAAATAAATAAATGTTGAAATGAAAAAAAAATAATCAATTATTTTTGTCATTTTAAAAATTGTGGTAGAATGTACGTAACATAAAACTTACCCTTTTAATCATTTTAAGTGTACAGTTTAATGGCATAAGTACTGAAGTATTAGGTATTCACAATGTTGTACAACCAGCATCACTGTCTATTTCTAGAAGTTTTCATCATCCTCAACAGAAACTCTGCATCCATTAGGTAACAACTCCCCATTTCCCCAGACCCTGGTAACCTGTATTCCACTTTCTGTGTCTATGAATTTGACTACTCTAGCTATCTCATATAAGTGGAATCATACGGTATTTGTCTTTTCGTGACTGGCTTCTTTCACTTAGCATAATGTGTTCAAGTGTCGTCCATGTTGAAGTGTATATCACTACTTCATTCCTTTGTATGGCTGAGTAATATTCCATTGTGTGTATGTACTACGTTGTGTTTATCCATTCATCTATTTTTTTAAATTTTTTTTAACATTTTATTTATTTTTGAGACAGAGAGAGACAGAGCATGGACAGGGGAGGGGCAGAGAGAGAGGGAGACACGGAATCCGAAACAGGCTGCAGGCTCCAAGCTGTCAGCACAGAGCCCGATGCGGGGCTCGAACTCACGAACCGCGAAATCATGACCTGAGCTGAAGTCGGACGCCCAACCGACTGAACCACCCAGGCGCCCCTCCATTCATCTATTGATGGACGCTTGGGTTGTTTCCACCTTTTGCCTATTGTGAATAATTCCACTATGAACTTCGATCTACAAATCCTATTGGGAGTTCCTGCTTTCGATTCTTTTGTATATATGGCTAGGGATAGAAGTGTTTAAGTTTTTGAGAAACTGCCAAACTGTCTTCCACAGCAGCTGTACCATTTTACATCCCCACCGGTGGGGCATGAAGACTCCAATTTCTCCACATCCTCATCAACATTCGTTATTTCTCATTTTTGAAAATAAAAAATGTGTGTGAAGTTATATCTCATTGTGGTCTAGATTCGGATTTCCCAAATGATTAATGATGCTGAGCTTCTTTTTATGTGTATATCATCTTTGAAGAATGTCTATTCAAGTCTCTTGTCCATTTTTGAATTGGGTTGTTTATTTTCTTGTTGTTGAGTTATAAGGGTTTTTTATATTTTTTGAATATTTTTGAATATATTTTGAATATTTACCAGATACATGACTTGTAGATATTTTCACCCATTCTATGGGATTTTTTCATTCCCTTGATTGTGCCCTTTGCCGGACAAAATTTTTTAATTTTAGTAATATCCAATGTATTTATTTTTGTTCCCTGTGCATTTAGTGTTGTATTTAAGACATCATTGTGAAATCCAAGGTAATGAAGATTTTCCCTTATGTTTTCCACTAAGAGTTTTATAGTCTTAGCTCTTAAATTTAGGTCTTTATCTATTTGAGTTAAGTTTTGTATATGGTGTGAGTAAGGGTCCAACTTCGTATTTTGCTTGTGGAAGTCTAGTTTTTCCAGCAGTGTTCATAGAAAAGACTGTCTTTTACCCATTGAATGGTCTTGCCAGAGTTGTCAAAAATCAATAGACCATATATGCATGGGTTTATTTCTGGGCTCTCTATTCTATTTCATTGGTCCAGATGTGTATATTTATGCCAGTCCCACATTGTTTTGATTATTGTGGCTTTGTAGTAAGTTTTAAACTTAGGAAGTGTGAGGTCTCTAACTCTTTTCCCCCGATATTCTTTTGATTCTTCAAGGTTCCCCTGAAATTCCATATGAATTTTAATATGGATTTTTGTATTTTTAAAAAAAAATGCCATTGTGAATTTTATAAGGATTTCATTGAATTTATGTATTACTTTGGGCAGTATTGTCATTTTAACAAATTAAGTCTTCTAATCCATGAACACAAGACATATTTTCCTTTCTTTAGATCGTTAATTTCTTTCAGTAATGTTTTGCAGTTTTGTTTTGTGTTTTTTTTTGTAAAAGTCTTTCACCTCCTTGTTTAAATTTTTTCAAAACGTCTTGTTTACTATTGTAAGTGGATGAAATGGTTTTCTTAATTTTATTTTTTTCAACGTTCATTTATTTATTTAGAGAGATGGAGAACATGAGTAGGGGAGGGGCAGAGAGAGAGGAAGAGAGAGAATCCCAAGCAGGCACCATGCTCAGCACAGCGCCCAACTCAGGGCTTGATCTCATGACCATGAGAACACAAACTGAGCTGAAATCAAGAGTGGGTCGGTCGCTCAACTGACTGAGCCACCCAGGCACCCCTTAATTTCTTTGCAGATTGTTTAATTTTTAATGTACAAAAAAACCAACATATTTTTGCATGTCAATTTTTATCCTGCAATTTTATTTAAGTGTTTATTAACCTTAGTAGTGTGTGTGTGTGTGTGTGTATTCTTTAGGGTTTTCTGCAAATAAGATCATGTCATCTACCAACAGATAATTTTACTTTTTCCTTTCCAAACTGGGTGCTTTTTATTTCTTTTCCTGCCTCATTATTCTGGCTAGAACTTCTAGTACTACACTGAATAGAAGTGGTGAAAGCAGACATCTGTCTTGTTCCTCATCTTAGGGGAAAAACTTCCAGTCTTCACCACTGAGCATGATGTTCACTGTGGGTTTTTCATTTGTGGCCTTTATCATGTTAAGAAAGTGCCCTTCTAGTCTTAGCGTATCGAGCATTTTTGTCTTGAAAGGGTGTTCAAATTCGTCACATGCGTTTTCAGCATCAATTGAGATTATCATGTGTGCTTTTTTCTTCACCTATTGAAACCCAAAATTTTGTATATTTTGTTTGGACTTCCTATTTTTTTTAAAGATTCTTTTTTCTTTAAATGTTCATTTATCTTTGAGAGATTGAGAGAGCACAAGTGGGGGAAGGGCAGAGAGAGAGAGAGAGACAGAGGATCTGAAGTGGGCTCTGCCCGGACAGTGGCAAGCCTGAATGTGGGGTTCCAACTCAAGAACTGCGAGATCATGACCTGAGCCAAAGTCAGACGCTCAACCGACTGAGCCACCCAGGAGCTCCTGGATGTCCTGTTGTTAGGGCAGAAGGAGGGTAAACTCGTCTCTGCTACTCTGATTTGGCTGCAAGCAGAAGTTTTCAAATACATTAAAAAAAAAAATCTCTCCATGTGAATACAAATAGATTATTTCATCCTTTTAATAGTATTTTAATAGTATTTAATAATATGTTCTATAGTCTTCTGCTATATGAACAGATCACATTTTCTCTTGCTATTCCATTATCATTGGACATTTGTGTTGTTATCTGGTTTTTACTATGTAATACTTTTCTCTGGGGCAAATATTCAGAAATGGAGCTTCTGGTTTTTGAGTATGTTTATGCACAGATTTAAAAGATCAGGACATCTGGGTGGCTCAGTTGGTTATGTGTCCAACTCTTGATTTCAGCTCAGGTCATGATTTCACTGTGGTGAGATGGAATCCCAGGTGAACTCTTTGCTGGGGTGGAACCTGCTTAAGAATCTCTCTCTCTCTCTCTCTCTCTCTCTCTCTCTGCCCCTCCCCAACTCGAACACATGCTCTTTCTCTCAAAAATAAATAAATAAACTTAAAAAACCAAAAGATCATATCAAATTCTTTTCAAAATGGGTGCACCAATGTTCACTCGATCTGCAAAGTATGAGTACCAGCTGCCCACATTATTTTGCAAATATCACATTAGCCATTAACATTTTAGGCAATGTGATTGGTGGAAAAGGGCAGCTCATTATTATTTTAATTTTCATTTTCTTGAGTATTAGTGATGTTGAGCATCCCCACATCTGTTTATTGGTCCTGTAATTTACTTATTTTCTGAATTGCCTGCTTATATCTTTGGCTCACTTTTCGATTGGGTTGTTTTTCTACTTACTGTTGATTTGTAGATTTTTTAAATGTTTTTGACATTTGTCATTATTGGTCACAAATATTTCTTTAGGTATGCAGCTTGCTTGCAGTTTTATCTGTGGTGTCCTTTCTGGAGCATACATTTTTTTAAAATGTAGATGTTGTCAAACTTATTAATCCTTTCTTTGTGGTTTTTATTTTTTATATAAGAAAGTTGTCTTTCTTCTGAGGTCATAAAAATAGATTTCCATTCTTGGGGAAAAAAATCTTACTATTTTTTTATAGTTAGGGCTTTAAACATTGTAGAATCTATGTTTCGTAAATGTGAGCTAGAGAGTTAATCTTATTTTTTCCATACAAAGAAAGAAAGAATCGATTGTTCTAACCTTATTTGCTACTACATGCTGCTATTAGTGACTGTCCCCCTGTGAGCTAGGCTCTGTGTAAGGTAGTTTATATGCCTTTTCTTGTTTCTTTTCTTGTCAAGCCTAGCTTGACCCTAGAGAGGGTATCATGCCCCTTTTCCAGGTGGGGAAACTGAGGCTAAAAAGGTTACATAACTTGCCCACGGTCACACAGCTGGCAAGTGGCGGAGGCAGAATTTGAGCCTGAGTAGATACAGAGATAGTTAAAGACGGGAGTTCAGTGACCCTGGTCTATTCAGAAGGACAATGGGCTCGGGAGATCCTTGGATCAGGGTTTCTCAACCTCAGTTCTATTGACTTTTTTTTTTCTAATTTTTTAAAATGTTTACTTATTTATGAGAGAGAGAGAGAAAACGAGGGTGAGCATGAGCTGGGGAGGGGCAGAGATAGAGGGGGACACAGGATCTGAAGCGGGCTGTGCACTGACCGAGAGCTCTATATGGGGCTCGAATTCACAAACCGCAAGGTCACGACCTGAGCTGAAGTCGGACACTTAACCGACTGAGCTTCCCTGCTGGCCCCATTGACCTTTAAAACCAGATAATTTGTTGTATGGTCGTGGGGGTCACCCCGTGCGTTGTAGGACGTTCACCGGCCTCTCGGGTTTCAATCCATTATACACCAGTTGCATCTTACCACTCTTCCTCCCCACCCTTCACCCCTGGCTGTGATCACGTAGACTGCCTTTAGGCACTGTCAAATATTCCCTGGGGGATGAAATTGCTCCCATTTAGAACATAATAATTATTAAGTGTCATATCAATTATGAACCGTGATTAATGCTAATGACATTGACGCTAATTACCCACGGTTATTGGTGGCAACATGCGTGCTCCCGCTGTTGCTTATTTGTAGCTGATGGACGGTAGGTTTCAGCTTTTCCTTTAAAATCAATCACACCTCCTCAGAGCGCTGCTCTCGCACCTGTGAGTCCTCACTTGGCCTTCCCCGCCCCCGCCACCCCCCCCCCCCCCCAGCTCTGTTTCATCCTGAAGACCAGCTGAGAGCCCTGTGTGTGCCTCCTGCCCGCACCGTTTTCACAGGGAAGCACAGAAACTCCTTTGGGAAAGGGCAGGTGGGTCTGGGGCATGGGGTGGGTCATGTTTTCTTTTCAAAATATTTTTCTTCGACGCTGTGTCGGCGATGAATGCAAATGGAAAAATAAAGCCCCGCTGATGTAAAATGATACCTCACCCTAGACGTGGCGGGGGTGGGGGAGGCTTCATCATTCATGATTCGCGTCCGGGCTGTAAACAGGCCTGCCGTCACCAGCAAGCTCTGGGATTGCAGACCTGCACACAGATGTCGGGAGCCACCAGGGACAGTGGCATTCAGGGCCCTGGGAGATACAGCGTGCTTCCAAATCCCCAGCTGCTGTACGAGATCCGGTGTCACCTAGAACACTGTCTTTAGCTCGGCCAATTGGGATTCCATGTTTTAAAGTCTAAAACAATAATAAAAACGACCAGGTAACAAACGTTCAAAATCATTTGAGCAGCTATGGTAAGTCCTCTAGTTTTTGCTATTGGTAACAGTTGTCTTGCTCTACTCAGGGTGGTCTAGCTCCTTGAAACCCCTTGCAAACCTCCCATTCGGGCTCATTTCCCCCTGTTGCCATAAAGATTTCTGGAGACTCTGACGAGCCCCTGGGTGAAGTCTAGAGCCTCGATGTTTGTAGATTCCACCCTGCCTTCCAGGCTGGCATCCTTTCTGGGGAAACAAGCCAGGTCCTGCTGATGGGACACCTTCTTGGCCAGCCTGTGCAGGGGCTTCATGACCACGTTTCCTTTTCTAAGCTCATTCCTACCCTCAACCCCTGCTGCATCGCCACAGCCCCGAGCCCACCCTTCAGCCCTGTGGATGAAGCTGGGCTCACCGACTAAACCGGGGGCTCCCTGACGTCGGGCCCCGGGTCTTCTTCTCCTCTGAGCCTGTTTCATTTGAGGGTGCTCTCTCCACTGTGGGCTCAGAGGAGGAAACGGTAAAGAATATTGACCTGCCAGGGCAAGAAGTGCCTGTGGCCGTCACCTCTCTGGACCTTTGCTATTAGGACAGGCACACAGGCAGACTTAAAGACGGAGCGGAAGGGAGTGGGGTGCTCAGCCCCTCCCTGTTGGGGACATGGGGGCCCGCTCCAGGGCCGGGGCTGAGTTATGCACGGTGTCCTACAATCCTGTGAATATTTAGCTGGTTCTGTCCCCTTTGCTGGCTTCTGCCTGTGTAAACAGCCACAAGGGTAGGGGAGGCAGAAGCTGTGGCAGCAGCAGCAGCAGCAGGGGACAGTGGGGAGGGAAGAGGCCCAAGGCTTACAGCGAGGACGACCTGACTGAGGGAGCCACTTGTGAGCCCCACCATGGACAGCAGGGCGTGGGCTGCCTACATCCTCTGCTTGCTGAGTCCATTACCAATTGTGAGTAGCCGCCCCCCCCCCCGCCTCCTGCTGGGCTGCAGACCTGAGAGCCACAGGGCCATACAGGGGGTGGCGGGGGGGGGGGGGGGTCCAGCTGGAGCCTGGTGGGGATCCCCACTGGCTTCCCCACCACACAAGTTTCTTCCTACTAAGCAGGCTGCGGAGGACGTGGCTGGGAGAACTCCTGAGATGGGTGCTCCTCCCTCCCGTCCCCTGCTTTTCCCTCCCCAGGCAGCTGCTTGTCTCTGGGTAGCTCTATGAAAACCTGGCTGAGGTGAATTAGCTTCCCCCCCAGGCCCATCTGAGCTGTTGTTTCCCCCCAGGCCCCTCTGTGCTCTCTGGGGGCCACAAAGACTCTGCCCAAGACATGACTCCCAATCAGGGAAGCAGTTAGGGCCTCTCCTCCCCCACGTTCTCTCTTCTCTGAGCTACCCATCCCGAAGTCCTCCACAGAATCTCCAGACCTCTCCCTCTCCCCAGCATCCCAGGGGCCACGCTCCCATTTGGCTGCTGCCTCTTAAGAGGGTGTGGGCCTGAACAGTATGTGGAGAACAGCTGCTCCCCTCCCGCATTCTGGGGGACTATTCTTCTCTTGATACGCCCTGGGGCTGGAGAAGCCTTTGGCAGACTGATATGCTACAGAATTGGGTGGGGGACAGGGGCCCTCCCTGAATGTGCTGGGATTTCCCAGCATGTTTTCTCGGAGTTACTGCAAGCGACACAGGGACCAGGACAGGACATACAAGGTACTGGGTGGGAAGCTCAGCCCACGTGGGCTGAGGTCTCCTTTCTTCTCCACTGGCTTGTGTGTGTGTGTGTGTGTGTGTGCGCGCGCACGTGTGACAGCATGTGTGTGCAGGGGCTCCCACACCTTCCAAGCACAGTGTGGCACCTGCCCCCAAGTGCACAGCCTTTGGGCTTGAATCCTGGCATGGTGAAAGGAACTGTGTGGTCCAGGCAAGTTCTTCACCCTTCCTGAGCCTCACTTGTCTCTTCTGTGACAAAGAAGACGGTATCTTCCCTCTAGGGCTGTTGCGCGTTGACTGGGATCTGATCTGTCGAGGGCTGAGTATTGGGTGCAATATGGTAACTTTTTTTTTTTAATTGAAGTATAGTTGACACATGATACCTTAGTTTTTAGCTTAGTTTCAGGTGCACCACATAGTGATTTCATAAGTGTATGTTATGCTGTGCTCACCATCTGTCACCACATAACACTATTATAACCCATTGACTTTATTCCCTGTGCTATACCTTTCCTTCCTGTGTGGTATTCATTCCATAACTGGAAGCCTGAATTTCCCACTAACCTTTACCTATTTTGCCCATCCCCCTCCTTTTTTTTTTTTTTGTCATGCAGGTAACTTCTACTGCCCTCCCTTCTGCAGTGAGGGAGCCTCCTTCCTCTCATCTGTGTGCACCCCATGGTAAAAGTGCACACTCTCTCTCATCTCCCTACCCCTGCCCCTCTGCTTCCATTATCACATCTCTTTATCTGGCTCTGACATTCCTGCTTCCTCTTATGAGGACCTCATGTCCACCCAGATAATCCAGCATAATCTCCCCATCTTGAGATCTTTAACTTAATCACAGCTGCAAAATCTCTTTGGCCATGCAAGGTGGCATATTCACAGGTTTCAGGGATTAGATGTAGACATTTTTGTGTGTATGGAAGGCATTGTTCAGCCTACCAAGGTGCTTTATGCAGGACTGTGTCAGGGAGAAGGAGTGCAGGAAAAGAGGAAAGGCCCTACATACATGGCTCACTGACTCAGCCAGCTCCTTGAGATCCTCGGAAGACTTGTGGTTAGTGTGTCTCAGAACTTACTTCCATGACATGACATTGGGAAGCATCTGTCCAAACCTCCATCTTTCTCTCTTCCTCTCTCCCTCCCCTCATCCCTGTCCCCCCTACTACCTTCCCCACTTCCCTCCTTTCTTCTTCCTGTCCCTCCTCCACCAAGTACACTTATAAGTGCCATGAGCCAGGCCCTGGCTTAGGAGCAGGGGCACAGAAATGAATCAGGCTTTGTCTCTGTCCTAAGGTCATTTGCACCAGAGAACCAAAAGGAGCACCTAATTGGCTTGGCCTACCCCATTAACTCCTTCCTACAGGTATTGGGCCACGTGCACCCAGAGTGTGACTTCATCACCCAGTTGAGAAAGGATGAGAGGTTGTGTCTACAAGCAGCAGAAGGGGTGCCCAACACCACTCTGGGTAGGGTGCTTGGGAGGGAGGGGGTGGCTTCTTAGACTCCTTTATCTCCTCCAGCCTCATCATTCTGAATGCTGGATGGGTCTGTCCCCTGAGTCTGCTCTGCTCCCATCTATCTAGGCTGCCCTAGGACCTGGGATGGACTGCTGTGCTGGCCAATGGTAGGCTCTGGCGAGTGGGTGACTCTCCCCTGCCCAGATTTCTTCTCTCACTTCAGCTCAGAGCCAGGTGAGGGTTCTGGGCATGGTGGTGAGGCGGGGGGATTCGAGGTGGTTTCATCTGATGGTGCCAGAATATGGCAGGCTCATCCCTGGCTTTGGGGGTAGTAAATCTGGATTTGAACACCATTTCCCTTCTTCCCGTGTGACGTTGGGCAAGTCAGTCAACCTCCTGACCCTCAGCTTCTGACCTGTGACCTGGGGAAAACAAGAACATTAACCTCATGAGGGGTAAGGATTGGTGAGCACGGCATGGAAGTGCTGGACCCAGAGCCGGACCCCGAGTAAACGTTCTCTGGATCTTAGCAGGAGGGCTGGCCGTGGGGGTGGAGGGGAGCAGCGGAGCCTGTCTGACTGCTAAGATGCTACCAGCTGCCCAGTGGGGGGAGTCTGGAAGGGCTGGACCTGGAATCCAGGCCCCTGGAGGGAAGGCTACCCTCTCTCTGCCATTCGGAGGAGCTGTTTGCAGACCGTGCCAGGGTCACCGGATGATCCATGACTCCTCCCCCTGTCCTGGAGAGAGAGTAGGAGTTTTAACCCAATTTCTGTTTTCACCTCGGCATGCCTTGCAGGGGCTGTGAAGCGGGATTGCACTATCACTGGCTGGTCTGAGCCCTTCCCACCTTACCCTGTGGCCTGCCCTGTGCCCCTAGAGCTGCTGACTGAGGAGGTAAGAGGCTCCCGGCATCTTAGAGGAAGGGTCACCATGGAGGTCTGTATGGATGGTGGACTGCACAACTGTAGAAGCCGCCATTTCCGTTGTAGCCAGCAGGTTGGCATATTAATTACAGCAGTTTCCAGAAGATGGCAGTGTCTGGAAGAGACAGAGCCCTGGTCTTTTGCTAATCTGCTCAAGGGTGACACCTGTGCTAGGAGAGAGGGAGGCAGAGGGCAGAGTGGGAGATAGGCTGGCTGCCTTCTCTTTGGCGTGCCCTCTCCACGCCCAGGCCTCCGGGACAGGAGCTCTGAGTGGTTCCAGGGAAACAAAGGCTCCTAGTAGTCCTGCAAAAGCTCCTTCCCTTCTCTAGTCCCCAGTCTGTGGAGTACTGTGCACGTCTCACGTGCCTGAATTGAGCGGGGCCTTTGCAAGGTGCTTCCATGCCCACAATCCGCTATATCTTTCCCCTCAGCTAAGGGAAGGCATGAGCCTGACCATTTCTCAGATGAAAAGATAGATGTGGATGTTGATTGTTTGCATCTCTCAGGGGTCACTAATCCCCTCCCTTGGCCCACACCCTCCATCTCCATGTTGGGGTGGGGGTGGTGGTGTCCAGGCTGGACTTTGGTCAATCTAAATACTTGGTCATAGAAATAACTGTTCCCTGTGGCTGTCCCTGTGGTTTTCTTTGGGGAATGTTGTATGCCCAAGATGGTGAGGCAGCAGGATAAACAAGCCCCATTTCCCCTTGGGCTTTTGTCATTCCTTGGGAAAATGTAGTTTCTCTGTTGCCTGTCCCCCTCCCACCACCCCCCACCCCCAGAAATACTGAGAGTCGGTCATCTCACCCCTGTCCCCACCCCGTCTCACCAGAAGGTCAGGTGCAAGACAGGCTTGACCAACACTTCCCTTCAGGAGGGAGCTTGCCAGGGTTCTCATGGGCTCCCCTGCCCCCCGATGGGGAGTTCTGGGGTAGAATGGACAGCCTTCACCTGCTTGGTTGCCAAGCCTCCCTTTCCCAGAAAGTGCAGCTGCTGAGACTTTCTCTGTCTTGACCCTCCCAGAAATCCTACTTCTCCGCAGTGAAGATCATCTATACCCTGGGCCATAGCATCTCGGCCGTGACCCTCTTCGTGGCCATCGCCATCCTGCTGGCTCTCAGGTTCGCGGTCGTCTTCACCTGCTCAAGAGCCTTTGCTGCCTCTCTGTTGTTCACATTGCCAAACCTCGTTCCTTGCCTTCATGTTCAAGAGGTTCCCAGATCTAGGCACCATGGCCATTCCTCGCTTTTCCTTTTCTTTTGCCAGAGTGTTTCTCATCCACTCCTCACACTTGAGGGCTCACTGCAGTGGCTACACCTTTGCTCTTGTGGAACTTGTTCTGTTTGCTTGGCATGCCCACCTGCTTTCTTCTTGATGTATTTATATCTGCCAAAATTCAAAGCCCAGGTCCCATCTGCTTTAAGAATCCTCGTGGCCTCCCCTGTGGAGCCCTTCTTGACTATTCCAACCCTTTAACCATTGCCCCTCTTAAGCGCCCCCCCCCCCAACAAGCCCTGACTTCAGAGTCTGAGCCCCATAGCATGGCTTGTGCTGTTCTCCGTCTCATGGGGATGTACCTCATCTCTCTGAGCACCCAGGGGACTCCCCTGGGCAGTCTCCTGCCATTTCTGCCTCTGTCCCCCAGACTATGAGCTCCCTGAAGGCAGAGACCGGTACTCTGTCCTCTCACCTACGCTGAGCCTAGGGCTGTGGTTGGCCAGCTGTCCTGCATGGCTAACCCTGAAGTCTCAAGTCCAGCCCGATCTGACCCAAGTCAGTTCAATTCGCCTGCCACCATGCTCACCCTCATCCCTCCTTGCCCCTCCAGGAGGCTTCACTGTCCCCGGAACTACATTCACACCCAGCTGTTTGCCACTTTTATCCTCAAGGCGGGAGCCGTGTTCCTGAAGGACGCCACCCTGTTCCACAGCGAGAACACGGATCACTGCAGCTTCTCCACTGTAGTAGCTGGGGCTGGAGGGTGCTGGGGTCGGTGGGGGGAGGGAAGGCTGTGTTAGAGACCTAGATGCAGGGGTGGAGGGCCCCTCCAGCCCACCTGGTCCTGTGGGCTGCCTCTGGGGCTCTGCCGTGGCCAATCACAGAACAGGAAACACCCTCTCCCTTCCTGCCCCTCCCCAGAGTCAGGTTCTAAATCCCCATCCCATTTCTTGGACCCTGGGGCCAATCCGTGTCATTTCCCATATTTCGGGTTCCCCTTTCATGCCTTATTCTGTACTCCAACCTAGCCCATCTGTCACCCCACCAGTCCTTTCATTTTGTACCTCCCCCTAGGGTGCCTGTCTGTGGCTGGGTGTGGGTCTGCCCCCGGCTGGGTGGAACCGGGTCCCTCCCTCAAGAAGCACCCATGGTGCCTGGGGAGGCAGAATGCACCAGATTATGGGACCACCCAGTGGGGGAGGGGAGGTTGAAAGCTGGGCTTCAGGGAGAAGGCTTTGGAGCTGCTGGGGGGAAGGGGGAAGACATGTTAAATGGAGGGACCAGGGTGAACAGACTCTCACAGACAGGAGCATGTCCAAGAACCAGGGAAGTCAGATGGGGGTGGGGAGGTGGAAGAAGCAGCGGAGAATGAAAATAAAAGGAAGCTGGGGGCCAGTATGGAGACCCAGAACACACCAGGTGCACTAAAACTGTGCCGGAAATGAACAGATACACAAACAGACAAACCAACAATGACCTTAATGAACTTAGAATAGATGTAATAGATGCGTTTGGAGCACTTAGGTAGAGGCATTGCACTAAATGCTTTACATATATTACCAACTTTTATTTCCTACTTACATTTTCATTTTAGTCCCATTTGTACACAAGTGGGGCTGGGCCAAACTCGGGCCATCTGAGCTCAGAGGCGGTGTTCCTCAGCGCTGAGAGAGCGAATCATGCACTGAATGAATGAATGCATGCATGGGTGAGTGCCTGTATGTTTGCAGGAATGAATGGTGCTCCATAGCCGCAGCTCTAGAAGTTGACCTCGCTTGCAGATGAAGAGCTGAGCTATGGGGAGGTTTCCCAGCTAATACGTGGTAAATTTGAACCCAGATCCCAAATCTGTGCTCTTAATCACCACATTATACTACCATGTCTCCTCTGGGGCAGCCTATGGTTGAGGGACCTGAGTGGGGTAGGGGCTCCAATGGGCACCCAGCTCTGAAGAACCCAGGCCCCCGGCCCACAGGTTCTGTGCAAGGTCTCCGTGGCCACCGCCCATTTTGCCACCATGACCAACTTCAGCTGGCTGTTGGTGGAAGCTGTGTACCTGACCTGCCTCCTAGCCTCCAAGTCGCCCAGCACAAGGAGGGCCTTCTGGTGGCTGGTTCTTGCTGGCTGGGGTGAGCACCAGGGTTGGCTAGTGGAGGGCTGGGAATGTCCAGGGAGTTCATCCAAAGGTCCCTTCAGCTTACTGATGATGACCCAAGGCCCAGAGAGGGGATGGGACAGCCTGTAATCCTCCAGCAAGTAGGGGCCAGCTCCCCAGCCCCTGGGCTCTCCTCTGGTCCCACTTTCCCGGTGCCCTGGGTCGCTGGTGGTGGTGGTGGCAGGTGGGGGCAGGTCTCTAAGCCGAGGATGCAGACTCCTTACTTGTGTCTCCCCTGTGCCCCCCAACAGGGCTCCCCCTGCTCTTCACTGGCATGTGGGTGTGTTGCAAGGTGGCCTTTGAGGATGTTGCGTGAGTGTGGGTGGTGACCTCAGCACATGGCACCAGGTCCCCTGGAACATGGGCTGGACAGTCAGGCAGTGTGGCTGTTCTCCAAGCTGGGGAGAGGAGGAGGAGACCCCAGCCCTGCCTTCAGGGAACTCCCAGGCTTGGGTGTGAGATGGGTAGGCTGTTGTGGATAGCGTGGAAGGGACATGTCCTGGGGTGGAAGGGGGCCTCAGATTCTCAGGGTGTTGGGCTCAGGCAGTGGTGGGGGTTGGGAAGCACAGTAAATAGGGGCCTCCTAGAACAGGAGAAGTTTTGGGGCCAGCAAGAAGCAGCTAGGTGGAGAGAGATAGGGTAAGCCCAGCATGGATTGGTGCACCCCTTTGGAAGGAGGCCTAACTGGCTGAGGGAGGAGATAAGGCTGGAAGGGCATGGAGAGGAGGAAGGTGCCGGATTACTACAGAAAAGGGCTTTTCAGCGACTGTATTTTTGGCAGCCCCCCCCCCCCCCCCAATCAGTCTTAGCCTGTCCTCTTCCTAGGTGCTGGGACCTGGATGACAGCTCCCCTTACTGGTGGATCATCAAGGGGCCCATCGTCCTCTCTGTTGGGGTCAGTTCAGCCAGCGTCCTCTGCTTCATTCTCCCTGGGTCCGCCGAGGGGTTGCTGTACAGAAGGAAACATGACTCCAGGCTGGGAATCTGGATACCTGGGTTCTTCAGCCTGGCTCTGCCAGATTCTCTGTGAGGCCCTCTCGGGCCCTCATATCCCATTGGTAAAACTAGGGGGTTGGTCCCCACCAGTGCTTGGGCTCCTTCCAGCTCAGAGTTGTGGTGAATTTGGGGCCCTGATTGTAGATCATCTGCTACTGCAGCGAGGCTGGTGTGGGGCGTGGAAAGAGGGCTGTAACTGAACCCACTGCCTGCTCCTGTGCTGAAAACAGGGCATCGGGGGCCAGTTTGCGTGGCCTTGGTGAATGTGTGCATTTCCCCCAATTTTATCAAAAGTGAGGGACACCTGCTTTGTGCCAGAGTAGACCCTGGGAGATGCTGGAGGCAGAATGACCGGGCCCAACCTCCCACCCTTCATCCCTGGGCTGGAGAGCGAGGGGGACCCAGAGCTCCTCAGCCCCTGAGCTCCACGTGGGACCTCCCAGGCTCCAGGATACAAGCTCTAGAGCAGTGACCCGTACACCCATCCACCTGCACATCCCTGTGTCTCAAGGATGGGGTTTCCGATTCCCAAAGAGGCCCCATCCCAGCAGGGGCACCCCTGACTCTTGCCTTTTGCCTTCTTGCCCCTCTATTTCTAGGTGAACTTTGGGCTTTTCCTCAATATTATCCGCATCCTGCTGAGGAAACTGGAGCCAGCTCAGGGCAGCCTCCACCCCCAGTCTCAGTACCGGTAACGTGTGTGTGCATGACGGGATGCCGGAGACATAACCGGAGTGAGAGCTGGTGTGGTTCTGTTTCATTCACTGGCCTGGTCCGTGCTCCTCGCCATGCTTCCAGAAAAAGATCAGATCTGGCCCCCTTCTTCTAGGAAATCACAATGTAGGGAGGAGAGAAGCAAACGTCCAGTTATCAGGCTAAAGGGGCTGATGAGTCCTGGGATCCATTTCTATGGGAGTCTGCAGAAGGAGAACCTTTCTAGATGAGGGGATGGGGGTAAGGTATGGTTAGGGAAGACTTCCTGGAGGAAGTGGTCGTTGAACTAGACTTTGAAAGATGCATAGATGTTGACTGGAATCAATCGAAACAAGAGCATTCGGCAGCAAGGACAGCAAGATCCATGGTCCTGAAGTAAGGAAGCCCTGCATTGTACCTCACTGTGTATTTGGGGACGAGGCATCCGGGGTGCCTGGTGCATAGAGTCCATATGGGGAACTGATGGGAGGTGGGAGTGAGCAGGGGGCACATGGGAGTTTCTTATTCCAGCCTTGGGTGCCTAGGGCTCGTCTTCTCCTGCAGGCGTCTCTCTAAGTCAACGCTTCTCCTCATCCCGCTGTTTGGAATTCACTATGTCATCTTCAACTTTCTGCCCGACAGTGCCGGCCTGGGCATCCGCCTCCCCCTGGAATTAGGACTGGGCTCTTTCCAGGTGAGGGCCCCCACAGGCACTCTTCCCCCTAAGTCCTTGGGCAGGAGGGAGGTGGTGCTGCCCACAGGTTTGATTGACTTCATGGTAGGTTGAAGGCCACTAGGCTGGTTATTCTTTCTTCCAGCCACTCCTCTATCTATTTAACTATCTGTCTGTCCATCTTTCATCCATCCATCTCTGTTCATTCAACTACCCCTGAACCCATCTATACTCACCCACTTATCCATCTAACTACCCATTGTCCATCCATCTATCCATTCACCTACCCATCTACTCATCCATCCATCCACTTATCCATCCATCCACCCATCCATCCATCCATCCGTCCACCCATCCATCCACCCATCCACCCATCCATCCATCCATCCTCCACCTATGCATCTGTTATCCTCTTATCTGTCCATCTATTCATGCATCTAACACTTATTGAGCACCTATTATGTGCCAGGATCTGTGCTTAATACTGGGTGATAGAGAAATGAAGGAAATCAGAGAAACAGGATCAACAGTATAGTCTTGGCAGGCTTGCTTGATGATTACATGAGACAATGTGCCTGGCACATAGAGATGAATGCATATGCCTTCCCTTTTCCTAAAGCCCTGGCCCTGGCCACAGCCTGGGGGTAGACACAGGAAAAGGTAGTAGAAAGACTCTGGGCACCTTGTGGTCAGACCAAGTTCTGATGTGGCCCTTTCTCTTTGGCTCCACAGGGCTTCATCGTTGCCATCCTGTATTGCTTCCTCAACCAAGAGGTATATAATTCTCCAGCTATCATTAGTCACTGAGTTTTCCCTTCCACCAGACCTGAGGCCACCTCTCTTCTTCCCAGGCCCTATAAATCCCAGCTCAAGCCAAACTCTGACTCCTGTGATCCTCTGTGAAGCTTAGTCTGTCCTGAGCTTCTAGATCAAGCTGAACCTGATTGATTCCTATAAACATCCTTTATCCATCCCTTCTCTGGGCTGGGCCAAGTATACTGTCCATTTAGGACCAGGATAGTCTAAAAGGATCCCCCAATTCTGTGTTTCTAAAACAACAAAAAGGAGAGTGGAGGAGGGAATAAGTCAGCTCTGGGAGGGACAGAGAAAGCAGAGACTGAAGAACAGAGAAAGTCAGAGGCAGACATAAAGGGAACAAGGAAAATAGAGTCAGGTGTAGCAACAGGGAGGATGATCGAGAGCAGAGCTGGGGATACTGAGAGAAATACCTGGAAGAGACAGATGGATGGAAAGAACAGACCAAGCAGAGACAGACATACCCATGAATAGATAGATGGTGCTGATACACATATAGAAATATGGAAAGATGGCAGAGAGAGGAGAATTAAAACATCCCACCCAGAAGGCACCTTTCATCTGTCCCTTAGGACAGACTTGCTTTGTGGGAGAGGTGGGGGAATTTAGCTGAGTGCCCTGGATAGCCAGGCCCCGCTATGTGCTCAGGCAGAGTCATGGGCTCCCTCTGGTGGCATGGATTTGCTATGGGCTCTGTTCTGCCAGAGACCTGGGTGCAGCTGTGCAACAGCGCTCGCGCGCCACCTGCCACCTCTGTCCCAGACTGGCTCCCTCCCCTGTGACTCTTTACTTCTACCCCAGCCTCTCTGAGTCTCACACAGTCTTATCTGGTGTCTGGGTGCGGACACAGGACTGCAGTATCTTTGTGTGGTGGCTCATGGATCCTGCAGACATTGAAAGGGTGAGGCACAGCCCTAGCTGAGGCTGGTGGGACCTGGGAAAGCGGCTTCCATGGAGAGCTGTGAAGGGATCCGTCCCAAGAAGTCATGTTGGAGACCAGATAGTTACATGCTTCTAGTGATGGGGAGCTTACTACTTAACAATAGCTCTTCTGTTGTTAGGCACCTGTGGGGAAACCCACCTTTATGTTGAACAGAAACCTGTCTCCCTTTTGTCTTTCACTACAGCCCAAGTTTAGCTCTGTCAGGAGGGCCACAGCCTCTCAGCCCCCTCTGCCTTCCAACAGCCCCTTGGAGATGTGACAATACAGATTCCCATGCCCCCCACCCCCACCCAGTTGCTTTTCTTTCAGGAATCTCAGTCCCCTCACCTGTAGCTCCTTAAATGGGGCTCTGAGTCTTTTCTCCTTTAAGGTTATATCCCCTGGACAGGTTCCCAGGGGCCATAGTTCAGTTCAGTGGGCAAGGGCAGGAGTGAATCCCAGAGCAGGGGATGGTCTAAGCCACTCATGGAGGACAGTGTGGTTATTTGCCCAGAAACTGAAGAAAGCATCCATAGAAAATGTCTTTAACTGGACCCACCCAAAGGCAGTGCTAAAAGTTAGAGAAAAGAGCTAAAGGGAATGGCCAGAAATATCCACAGGAAGGAGGAAGTAGTATCTTTCAGAGACAATACTTAGCAGTGGCTACTGAGTCAACCATGGCTTCTCCTCTCCCAGGAATACAAGTCTGTTTCTCCTGCATGGTCTCTCCCTGTACCCTCAGTCCCACTGGGGTGGAGCACAGAAGTAGCAGTGGGGCCTTCCTAACATCCTCTCCCTTGTCCCTGGAGGTGAGGACTGAGATCTCACGGAGGTGGCATGGCCATGATCCTGAGCTGCTGCCAGCCCGGAGGGCCTTCACCAAGTGGACGATGCCTTCCCGCTCTGGGGTGAAGGTGTTGACATCTGTATGCTAGGCTGGCCACATCACGTCACTGGAGTCCACACCTGAACTCGGGCAGCTACAATAGCCCCCCCTCCCTCTGTAGAAGCAAGAGAGACCAGTGCCCCCGAGAGCCCTTGTGCCATGTCCCCACCCCAGCTGCTGCCCAGCCCTGGGCAGGGGTAACCCTCTTACCTTGTCCTACACCTGACCCTAGGTCCCTGTGTTTGTACCTCTGACCTCCTTGGTTCCTCCGTCTCCATTCTCCTCCAATTCCTTCTGCTAGAGTCTGGGCCATAACCCAAAGCCAGAGGAGCCAATAAACTTGTAAATGGACAGATACAAGCATTGGTTGGAGTGAATATATGCGCCTCCACAGGGCAGGGGTCTACAGCCTTTGTTTGGCCTCTGGTGCAGAAGGACCTTCATCATTCCTCTTTCCTGTTACGTCTCCATTATTCGCCTGTGCAAGCATCTTCTTGTGTAATTTATTCTTCCTTGTCTCTATCTCCACTCCCACCCCTCTCCTCCCACAGGCAAACATTCCAATGTGTTTAATGTGAATATTTGTGTTTCTGTGTGTTCTTGCAAAATATGTAGTATTTTGTGTGTGTGTCTATACTTTTAATTTACATAAATTTTGTCAGTTATATGCTTCATCCTGCTTCTAACATTTTCCCCTCAGCACTATGCTTTAAGACATCCACTCGTGTTGTTGTGTGCTCATCTGGTCTCTTGTTCTGACTGCCATATGGTGCCACACGGTGTCATCGCCCACATGTGACCTGTCCTGTTTCCCCTGCTCCCACCCTGCAGGTGACTATTCACATGCATGTCCGCTCATACACTTGCACAAGTGAGCCTGTCTCCGGGACACACACCCAGGAGCAAACGTGTGGGGTCATCACTTATGCCTTTGCTTATGTGATGAAGCAGAGCCAGATTGCGCTCCAGAATGCTTGCAAAATCTGCACCCCCACCAGCAGCTCCGCCAACACTTGGCGTTACCCAGCTTTTTAATGTTTGCAAGTCAAATGGGCGTAAAGTGACATTGCATTGTTGTTTTAATTTGCATTTCTCTGATAACTAATGAGTGTGAGCATCTCTTCTAGTGCCTGTTAGCCTTTTGGGATTGTTCTTCTGGAAATTGTTTGGGTCCCTTTCTTTATTTTCCCCTGGGGTGGAGTGTTCTCTATTCTAGGCGTTTCCCATATGTTCTCTGTTGAGTGCCTTCCTGAGCCCATAGCCTGCTGCACCCCACTCAAGTGAGGGCCCCTGATGTAACACGTCCTCATGGTCAGTCCTTCCCCCACCCTCTTCCTTGGCGGGAGGGAGGAGAATGAGAACCCGGTGCTGTCTTGGGAAATGTTTGTTGACTGATGGGAGATTTGAGTACAGAGAATAGGCAGAAATGGATCTGCAGGCCAGGATGAAATCTCTCCCATTCCTGGTTGGCCCACAGCAGATCTATCATGTGAAATGCAGCAGCCCTATTCCCTGGCCTCCAGCAAGAAGCATTCCCTAGCTTCATCAATATCCCCTGCCATTCTTCCTCTGATGCATGCCTTCTTCCCTCAAGTCACAAGGGTTCCACTGAAAGGAGACTCAGCCAGGTGATATCCAAGGTCACATTGTTGGCCATGATACACAACTACCCAGTGCCTTTGCGGTCAGACGAATGTCAAGATGGAATCCCAATCCAAGAGCCCTGTCATGCCTTCCTTCCTTTAGGTCTCAGATCGTAAAAGTGGTTCATACTCATTGCAGGACATTGAGAGATGTAGACGGGATTAAAAAAGAAAATAAAAATCAGCCATAATCTCATTACTCGAAGATAGTCACTATTGATGTTTTGGTATGTTTCCCAAAAGATTTTTTCCCCCTCTGCATTTCTGAACCATCTTGAGATCATACCATATTTATCAATTTGCATTTTGTATGCTTAAAATGAACATACGCTATATAAAAATGGCCAGTGAGCACATAAAAAGATGCCGAATATCACTACTCATTGGGAAACTGTAAATCAAAACCACACTGAGATACTATTTCCCACCCAATAGGACGGCTAAACTGAAAACAATAGCCAACAACAAGTGTTAGCGAGGACATGGAGGGATTGGAATTCTTATACATTGCTGGTGGGAGTGAAAAATGGTACAGTTGCTTTGGTGGGAAGTCTGATAGTTCCTCAAAGAGTCCAATGTTGAGGAGCGCCTGGGTGGTTCAGTCAGTTAAGTGTCAGACTTGATCTCGGCTGAGGTTGTGATCTCTTGGTTTGTGAGACTGAGCCCTGTGTCGGGCTCTGTATTGACAGTGGGTGCCGGCTTGGGATTCTCTCTCTCTCTGCCCCTCACGCTCTCCCTCTCTCTCAAAATAAATAAGCTTAAAAAGAAGTCCAATGTCCAGTTGCCATACGACCCAGCGAATTCACTCCAAGGTACGTAGGCAAGAAAATTGAAAGCCTACATTTATACAAAAACTTGTATGCAAATACTCAGAACCCCATTATGCCTAATCGCCAAAAGATGGAATCCCAAATGGCCATCGCTTGGTTGAATGCATAAACGAAATGGCGTATTCTATGATAAAAAGGAATGAAGAACCGACACATGCTACATGGATGAACCCTAAAACATTGTGCTAAGTGAAAGAAGCCAGTCACAAAAGGCCCCATGTTGTAGGGTTCATTTATGCGAGATGCCCAGAATAGACTAATCTGTAGAGACAGAGAGGAGGTTAGAGGTTTCCGGGGGCTGGGGGAGGAGAATGTGGATACTGACTGCTTGCTGGTGGCCAAGGGGTTTTTTCACGGGTGATGACATGTGTAGAATTCGCTAGTGGTGACAGTCTCACCCTCTGTGACTGAAGCCACTGAACTGGACACTTGAAAAGGGTGAAATTTATGACATGTGAATGAATACCTCTTAATAAGGTTACTTACAAACGAGCCGATGGATAGTTGCTACAGAGTATTTGTCACACGTTTCGGCCACACAATTTGTAAAGCCTATCTGATTATTCTTTGTTTAACCAATAATTATTTGGCAAACCTTCTGTTGGTGCAAGTGGCTCCCAAGTTTTAAAAATAAATAGTTGTGATGACAAACTTCCTTGCATCTCAAAAAGAGAAAAGCTTCAGAGTAAACTAGACCTAGAATGTTTGATCCAGCGCAATGCATGTGATAAGTCCTTTTTTATTTTTTTAAAGTTTGTTTTATTATTTATTTTGAGATAGAGAGAGAGAGAGAAAGAGAGAGAGAGACAGACAGGGTGGGAGGGGCAGAGAGAGAAGGAGAGAGAGAATCCCAACCATGCTCCATATACTGTCAGCGAGCAGCCTGACGCAGGGCTCGAACCCATGAACCGCGAGATCATGACCTGAGCTGAAATCAAGAGTCAGATGCTCAACCAACTGAGCCACCCAGGTGCCCCAAGTCTTTTAATTCCTATTGGCAAATTGTCTCCCGGAACGGCTGGCCCCGTGCATTCTTGCCCAAGCAGTGTGAATGTGACAGTTTCTCTGCCCCGTTATTATCGTCAACAGCTTTGTCAGCCTGATAGTCAAATGGTGGTCTCTTGGAGTTTCACTGGTGTCAGCAGTTAGTGTTAGTAGTTAGTTTGTGGTTAGTTAGTGGTGTTGGTCATTAGTTTAGTAGTGTTAGCAGTTAATTATGGGCTAGTGTTAGTGGCTAGTTAGCAGTTGGTGTTAGAAGTGACTTCACGGTGGTAGCGGTGATGGAAGCAGAAGCCAGTTCTCCGAATTTCCATCCCTTTTCTAGAGGCTTCATGCATGGCTGGAAATCTAGTCCTTGTTCCCTCCAGTTGAAACCGGAACCTCAAATTCCTGCCACTTTTCTCGTCTCTGCCACCAGGGGGATCCCTGGACTGGGACTACGGTGACGGTTCCTGGGTCTGGTTCCTTGACTGGCACACCCTTCCCTTCTCAGGGCTCGGGATCCGCATCTGCAGCAGGAAGGAGAGGGCCATTAGGTGATTTTTGAGGGCTCAGAAGGGACATTGAATGAGGGGAGCTGAGAAGAACAATGCTTAACTTGGCCACCAGGTGGCAGAAAAACTGCAGCCGAGAACCCTGGCTGGGCTGACCGGGCTGCCTGTCTGAGGACCTCACTCTGGAACAGGGCGCAGGACTGCCAGGGCCTGGTCTGGGGCACAGTGAGCCTATGGGGCTGGTGGAAGAAGGTGCTTCTGGTCTGGCCAGCATAGGGAGGGCTCCAGTTTTGAGGAGGACGAAGCTGATCAGAAGAGGGAGTGCTAGACAGACAGGAGAGCCGGTGCTCCTTGGAGTCTGTCTGCAGGGTTCAGGCCAGAAGGAGGTTGCCCCGGAGCCCTGGTTTTGTGCAGGGTGGGAAGGCAGGGATTGCCATCAAACACTGCGCTCACCCACACTGGTCTTCATTCCAGTGAGCTGCTCCTGAGGCCCTGAAAGGAATTTCCTAAAGGGAAGGGGGGACTTTGACTTTTCTCCTGTTGTGGTCAGCCTGTGTTTGCTTACACTGTGAGGCAGAGGCAAGGACAAAAATGAGGGACCCGTTCCTTGTCACCAGAAAGCCTTCATGAACGTTGGGGGTGATCTCCAGGGGTGAACTCTAACCTGGATGTAAGAACAGGCATGTGAGACTCAGACTCTCAGGGATGTATGAGCTCAGAGGGCAGAGTGTGGATGAGGGCAGGGGCAGTCAGGGAAGGCTTCCTGGGGGAGGGGACTCGGGTTGGTTGTATAGACCTTAGACTAAGTATCACTATCTGCTGAGCAGGAAGCAAGAACGTGGCTGATTTCAGCTTGGGGAGCAATGCTTGAAGGAAGGGTCTGACAGGACAGGAGGGTGGGCATCAGATTCAGGGTATGTTTTCCCCAGGAATGTTCCTCCGCGTTTCTGTTGGGGCTCTTGGCTTTGTGGGGCTGCCCATTCATTCACTTGGTAGGTGTTTCTGAAGTACTCGCTTAGGCAGCAGGCACCTTGCTAGAGCCTAGAAAACGGGGGCAAAAAACTCCAGAATGTTCCTCCTCAGGAGGTTTCGGGGCTGGTTAGAGAGGACACGACTCAGGACTCCCTACCGCAAACAGCAGGACCCCTCAGGCTGAGTGAAACAGAAACACAATGTAGTCAGGGACATTGGGGAGCCACCTGTGCCCCGGACGGCAGCCAGTGGTGGTGCCCAGCCCACACCGGGGGATCACTGTGACGAGTTCCCCACTGCACCTCTTTCGGGAGCAGACACAGATGCTCACACCAGTGCTACTGGGGACAGAATGCCAGACACACTATGCGGCTGTCCTGAAAAGCCAAACGCCTCCAGTACCACGCTTGCTAAAAACTCCCTTCAACCCGGCACTGGTTTCCTCTGGTTGCTCTCTTCTGAACCTAAGGCCAAAGACTTGGTCCTGACCCTGCCCACTACCTGCATGGTGGGGAGGCTGGGAGAGCCAGTTCTGACTTCTGCCTTTGGGGAGGGCCCGCAGATCGTGGCCGGCTCCTCAGACATAGGAAGGGCATTCAGAATATGCTGGCTGACCACGAACATGACAGATGTCCAGTGCTGGGAGGCAATCATGCCACTCAAACAATTGCATGATAATGGTGGCAGGTATACCGGGAGAAAGAGAGGACCAGAAGAACAAATACCTGGAGGACCAAGTCTAGTCTGGGGGTGTTAAAAAAAAGGGGGGGCCTTCCTGGGGAAGTGACACCTAAGCTGAGATTAAAACCATGGGTAGGAGTTGGCCAGATGAAGAAGTGGATAACAATCCAAGGTAAATGAAACAGCCTGTGCAAAGGCCCTGAGGTAGGAAGGAGTGTCGCATTTAGGGGGTGAAGCAGATAGTATACTGTGGCAGGATTATAGTGATGAAAGGGCTTGAGATAAGGAGGAGGTGGGCAGCACCCAGATCACTCAGAGTCAGGAAAGCCATGTTAAGGCGGCTTTATCCCAAGAGCTGTTGGAAGTATGTGATATAGGGCAAGACTTTTTAAAAATGATCCCTCTGGCTTGTCTGTGAAGACTGAATTTCAGGCAGATACTTCAGCTGGAAGCAGGGAGAGTGAAAATGGAGGCTGGGATGGGGCGACGGTAGGAAAGATTAGGGCAGATTCAAAAGCTGTTTCACTGAGTGATGGATGAATGTGTGCCATGAGGAGAAGGGAGGTTTCTGGGAAGACTCTGGAATGGGCAGCAGCGGAGAGGAGCACATTTCAGCGGAAAGAGTAGGGGCTTAGTGTGGGCTAGGTTTGGGGTGCCTATGAGACATGCGCTTGGGTGCCAAGGAGCAGGCTGGGGCTGAGGAGGGAGCTGGGCTGGACGTGGGGTTCGAGACCTGTTGGAGGAGCAGTGACGCCATGGAGGGGTGGGGGCCGGGGGTGGGACAGGCAGGGGCTCGGAACAGATGGAGCCCCGAGGGGTGGAGGAGTGGTGGAGAGGTGGGAGGAAAGCAAAGTGGCTGAGCGGGGGGTCCTGGGGCCAGACAGAGAGGGGTGCGAGGAAGAGAGGGTGGCAGGCGGTATGAGGAGAAGCAGGTCTGGATCTGCAGTGTGGCTCCCAGAGCAGATGTGGCAGGAGAGCGTCTCTCCACTGCCAGAAAGCAAGTGAGGCCTGAGAAAGTAGGGGCAGGCTGTGTAGACGTATCCTTTCCTGAGGCTGGTCTGGGAGTGGGAGCATAGTGTGGGGTTCAAGTCATGTGTTTTGTTTTGTTGAAAGGAGGTCCTGGATGGCTCGGGAGTCAGGGAGGAGGGGGGTGGGGAATGTCAGCAGGTCACGGAGCCTCGTCACTGAGAAGGAATGAGAAGGTTCTGGGTCCAGGACCCGGGCAGGGGTGGCTTGGCCAGGGAAAGTGGTGTCTACTGGCTGTGACATTCACCGGGTCTGCTGGGGGATGGGAGAGGAAGGGGGTGGGGGTCTTGAGGAGAACAAAGAAGGTTGGAAATAGCAGTGGCAGGAGTGGGGACAGCCGGTTGGTAAGAAATACATGAACTTGTCAGGCGGTGTTGATGGCCCAGCTCCAGCCCGAGATTGGGAGTTTGGAGTGACACCACTTTCCCTGGGGGGCACTACCAGGCAGAGAGAAGGCAAAGTTGAGCTTATTCAGGTGGGGCTTTGCTCAGACATCACCGTATTTGCAGACAAGGGCCTGTGCTGGTGACCAGGGGGCCAGTGGGAGAGGTGGCAGTGTGCAGGGGGTGTTGAGGAAGAGATCCGGCAGGCCAGGTGGGTGCACTGGAGGGGATGAGTGTGGCTGCTGGTGTGGTTTCTCACCGTGGAATGGGTCCCACGGGAATGGAAGGGCCATGCTGCTGGGAGTCCGGAGAAGGACCCTGGAGGGAACGACAGGAAGGGCTCTGTAGCTTGGGCATTGGGGTCCCCCAGCATAAAGCCTGTGATTACAGAGGGGGCCCAGGTAGGGGTAGGGTGACGCTGAGTGGGGAGCAGGGGACCAGTTGGACAGAGATCCAAGACGAGGTTGCAGGTGCAGAGGCCCCCAGGCAGGTGGCAGGGGGACACCGAAAGATCCAGGCACTTGCTCCCACCCTCTGGAAGCCTAGTGTGTCCAGCCGGGTGGTCCTGTGGTGGATCTCACCCTCCCAACTCTGGGACAGCAGGGTGCCCAGGTCCTGGAACCATTAGGAACAAAACTGCCTGCAGAGGTAGAGCCAGACTCTGGAAACCAAGAAATCACAAACTGCAGGTCATGTTTGGACTTTTTTTTTTTTTTTTTTTTTTTTTGAGCGTCTGCTCTGTCTCTGCCTTCTGTGTGAATCTCTTGTGTGGCTACTTCTCTTCCTGAGCTCTCCCGCTCTGTGTCTCTGTGCCTTCTCCCCTTTTCCCACCTCCTCTCTCTCTCTATCTCTCTGGCTCTCCCTCTCCCTATCTCTCTTTCTCTGTCCTTAACGGTCTGTTTCTCTCTGTTTCCATCTCTCTCTGCCTTTCCTTCTCTCTTCAGGGCTCCAGCTGTGGGAAGTGATGGGATGGTGCATTGGGTAGCTGGCCTGTCTCTATGACACCGGACATCTGGGTCCCGGGGCCGAAGTGCTGGAACTTTCACTTGTGTCCAGATGGCCAGCTGCCTGCATCTGTCAGAATTCTTCTCTAGTCCCCTCTGCCCAGCCCCCACGGCTGCTTTTCTCTTTCCTCCCTGTCCTCCCTCCCTTCTAGAGTCAGCGTGCTGTGTGTGTGTGTGCGTGTGGCAGGCTGGGGGGGTGACAGGTGTGGTGATACACCCCAAGATCACGAACCTTCCCTGCGGGCGTCCCCTGGAGCAGGTCAGGCTGGTGGGACTGACGGGCAGCCGTTTCCCTGCCTTATAAGGATTGCATAAGCAGTGCAGGCCTGTGCACATTCCCATGGTGACGGGGCTGGGAAAGGCTGGCAGCGGTGGCATCGCTGTGGCTGGGCGTGGTGCTGACACGGAGCAGCTCTGGGCTCCCACCCGGCAGATCTCCTCCAGGCAGGGCCCCTCGGGCCTCCCGTGGCCTGTGGAGTCAGGTGGAAGCAAACAGCCCCTGGGCAGCCTCTGGGAAGGCCGAAGGCCTGCTCAGCCTCTCAACTCAGAGGCCAAGACTCTGGGGGGTGGGGGGTGGGGTGGATGGCCACGGGAGCACAGGTCTGGCTCACCATCTGGCTTAGAACAGGCAGACCTGACTCGGAGTCCTGGCCTCGTCCCCCAGGCCAAGCCCTGACTGTCCACAGCCCAGATCCTTTCTGCAGCCCCTTCCTCAGTCCAAACTGGGCCCACCTGGAGTCCTAACCAAACACAGCCTCAGCCTTCCACCTGGGCCCTGCAGAAGTCTTGATCTTGATCCTGACCCCAGCCTTAGTATTCTGATCTTCTGCACACTCTCCCACCAGGGCTGTGCCCTGGGGATCGAGCGGAACGGAGGGGAGGGTCTGGAGACCTAAGCTCTGCTTTCAGGGGCATGAGTGTGTGCTGAGAACAGGCCTGTGGGACTCAGGCCAGCAGGGCTGTTGGGGGTTCAAATGTCAGAGGTCGGTTGGGGGTCAGAGCAATCAGAGAAGTCCTCCTGGGAGAAGCGGTGGGATGTTGGACCCCCACAGGACGAGGAGTTGAGGAGGGGGAAGATCCTGGGAGGAGGAGCCGCTGACATAAAGGTGGGGAGACCCAGGGCACGCGACTTGTTTGATCAAAATAAGATCTTTCAAAAGGACAATAGTGCTGCGTATGTAGAGGTCTCTCTGGGTTTAGTTCTGCGTTGCTGGAACACGGGAAGTGTCCCGGAGGAAGGGGTGAGGGATGGTTAGCAGGGTCCGGTGCAGTCCCTTTAAAGGGAGCCTCGCCGAGGCCCTGGCACAGCCTCGGTGGGAAGAACTTCCTGTAGGGCACACACGGGCTGCACATGCCTGGGCTCCCACCCAAGCGCAGACCCCTGGCCTGGCTGCCTCCCCGACAGCCCCATGTGGGTGTGCAGGCATCCCCCACCCGGCAGGGTGGCAGACGGCTCCGGCTGCTGCTCTCCCAGTTCTGTGAATGTCAACCGCGTCTGCCTCTGCCCATTCTCATCTGGATCCCAGGAGTAATGCCCGAATCTCCACCGGAAGCTTCTGAAGCCTCAGAACCACTTTCCTTGCCACGGCCCCTCGCTGTTACTCTGTTGGTCCCTACAGGACAGGGCTCCCACGGTAGGGATGAAGCGCATCCTGGCACCCCCCTGCTTCCCAAAGTGATAAGGAAGTTCCTTTCCACAGCCTGGCCTGGACCAGCACTGCTCCCCAGCTGTGCTCCCCCCTCGCTCTGGCCACGCCCGCCTTCTCACGGTTCCCAGAACCCCTGGGACTGTGCTTCTCTCCGCACAACTGTCACTTGGGACACTTGCCCCTGCGTCTCCCATGGCTGCTGCCCTCCACTTGGTCCCTATTCAGCGTCAATGTCACTTCCTCAGAGAGGCCTGTCCTGACCATCTAGTGACATCATTCACTGTCATATTGCATGTCCTTGTTTTATTTTCTTCATGGCACTTAGCAGTAATTGCAATTGGTTCTCATTATTTGCAGTAGTTATGTTCTGTAAAGTCACCGGGAACACCGAATTAGCAAATACAGAACACTGCTCCCAGGAGATATGCAGGGTGGGGCTCCTGCAAGCCTCTGTTCACAACATTTTTGTCAACTGATCACTATGTAGCCTTGCTTTCTGTGTGTTTCTGTTTGTAGGCACCTTATTTAACATACATCATTGACTCATTAACATTGAACTCATGGCCAGCAGCACTAGAACCCAGGACTGGAAGGAGCTTGTTTAGCACACGTATTTTCTCCGTAAGGCATGCCACTGCCCTCTTGCACCGAGGGACACTAGACAGCACTTTTGCACGACGCTTGAGGGTCATTTCAAATAGCAGGGTCACCAACCAAAAGTGCAAACATGTGAAAAACATGCCACTAGACAGAACATGAAAAAGACACTTGTTTATCTTGTGTGAGCTGAAAAGAGAAGGCAGAGTGTCACCCTGTTGGACCTCACCTGGGAACAGGTGCACCGGGCCACTCAAGTTCTTCACTGTTCTGTGTACATCCAAGAATGACTGACAACAGGTGGGTATTGACTTTGGGCTACAAATAAGGTTACCTGGCAGGCAAACTCACACATACTGAATCTGCAAGTAATCGAGATCGATTGTATGTTATTTGCATTTTGTCTCATTCACTGCTGCATTCCCAGCACCAGAGTCAAGGTCGAGATTCATAGCAGACATCCAATAAAGATGACTGGCCCGCCTCATACACACCCACCCACACACTTACACTCACATACTCATTTACACTCACACACACAAGAACATACACACAGAGTCCTTAGGAGGTCACAAAGTAGAAAAGATGGGACATCTCCTTTTCAGGTGCTCCTCCCTCGGGCACCACAGGCAAGGAACACAAGGAAGATTCTGGAAGAATGGGGTAGGTGAGAGTCCGTGCCCTACAACTTTCCGTATCACTGTCTTCCTGTCCTTAATGCCACGCCTCTCATCCATTGTAGGAGAGGTGGCGTGTGTGCAAGTGTGCTGCGTAAACCCCCTCCTGTAGGAATCCACGGAGGTGGGGGGGGGGGCGCACACAGTTCGCGTGCGGCCTGGCTGAGGTCCCCCGGGTCCCGGTCCTGGAAGAACAGTGGGCGTGCGCGTGTGTGCGTGCGCGCGCACGCGAGCACCGGGCCCCCTGGTGCGTAGGCGTGCGTGCGGGCATGTGCTTCAGCCCTGCCCCGGCGAGGCCTGCTGGCTTGTCAGCAGCTGCAGACTTTGCCTCGCTGACAGGGCCCGTAATCACGGGAAATTACCCAGCCCAGAGCTAAAATTAAGGCTGCTGCCGCTGCCGCAAGACCTGTTCACAAAGCCAAGCGCCCGGAAGCGCCTCTGGAGGAGGCTCTGCAAGGAGCTGGGACTTCGGGGGAGGGTGGCGGGGCGGAGGCTGGGCAGAGAGGCCGCAGAGAGAGGAAGGCAGCCTCGCGTATTTGGTATTCGTCATGCACCTACGAAGTGTCGGGCACGGTGCCGTTCATTCTGTGCTTCAGTTTGCTGCATCCCCACAGCAGCCCGCCAGGTAGGTACCGTCCGGGTTGAACTGGCGCTAGACCCGCCTGGCCTCCCAAAGGTGGGGTAAGGAGCTTCGGGCCTTGAAGGTCCTAACTAGCAGAGCTGTTGGACTCCAGGGCCGGGACTCCGAGGCAGGGAGAGGGGCGCGCTGTGGGCCAAGTAGGAACAGGGCCCGTAGGAGGTTTGATCGTCTGGTTTTTAGCATTGGTATTTGGTGCAAGGAACACCCGGAAGAAGCCCTCCGACCCGCCTCACCCCCCGCCCAGGTCCCTTGCAGGCGGCTCTGCTGGGCACACGAGCCCTCCTTGACAGGAGGGGCTGCCTCTTGGGTCTGTTGGCCAGGCCTCTTGGTGGCCCTGCGGGGACCTAATGAGGACAGTCACATGGCTGTGGACACGCTCACCACTAGCACCCACAGCCCTGAACCAGGCTGGTCTGGTCGCGAGCCCAACTGCTTCACACCAGCCCCTTAATCTTTTTTTGTGTTTGTGACCAGCATTTAATATACATATATATATATATATATATATATATATATATATATATATATATATATATTTTAAAGTTTATTTATTTATGTTGAGAGAGAGCGAGAGTTTGAGTGGGGGAGGGGCAGAGAGAGGGAGGGAGAGAGAGAATCCCAAGCAGGATAAGCTCAGAGCCGGATGTGGGGCTCAAACTCATGAACCATGAGATCGTTACCTGAGCTGAAATCAAGAGTCAGACACTTAACTCACTGAGCCACTCCGGCAGCCCCCACCGTTTAATATTTTTAATGAAATGCAAGAGAATAAAAAATACAGTACATCACACCTAGTGGGGGTAAGTACGTTTCGTGAAACTTATTTTCCATATATAGGCATGTTTATGCTGAATCACAATGAAAAATGCATTTCTCACTGGGGGTGAGGTAAAAACAAGTTTGAGAAACAGTCCTGTAGGTTTTGTGTCCTATTCAGGTTTCTGCATCAGCTGCAGCCAGCCCCGGATCTCCCCTCTGGCTGAGCCCAGAGTCCCCCTGCTCCCCCTACCGCTGAGCCAGCCTGGCTGGGGGTGGGGCTTGCAGGGAGAGAAGCCACCTTATTTTCTGATTGGTCAGAGATAAAACAGACCGCTGGGTAATACAGGCTCACAATGTGCCAGGCTCTCTGCAAAGCACTTTTCGTGCAGTATTTTTTAAAAAGCCTTGTGAAGTAAGTAGCATATCTTCTCCATTCCACAGATGAGAAAATTGAGGCTCAGATAGCTTCATCTGCTGCTCAAAGTCATGCAGTTCATGCTAAGCGGGTTCAAATCCACCTCTGAATGACCTTCTCCACTCAGGATTGCAGCACTTCCTCTGGGACGCCGGTAGGCAGTGATCAGAATGCACCCTGAGCCTTGCACCCCACCTCCGTGGTGGTCACCTCCTCCTCCCTCCTGTATCCCAGGTGGTGGCTCCAGCCGAGTTCCTCTGAGGCTGCTTCCCCTAGGGCCTAAGGGATTCTGTGGGTTTAACTGGAAGCAGGTTATTACTCCTGTGACAGGGTGGCTCCTGGGAGGCTTGCTGGGGGCTTGGGGAGGAGACAGACTGAGGAGAGGCTGGACGTGACTTCTACTGAGCCTGTGGAGCAATCCTGGGTCTTGTACCACAGCCCAGCCCAAGCTTTCTTTTCTCCTTTCTCCTTTGCTCACACAGTCCAAGCAGGCAGATGCCACATTCCTCATGCCCTGGAGGGTGAATTCTCCTGTGGGAGCCACACTCCTTCGCAGAGCTGCTTGGAGCCCCACTGAGGCTGTCCCTTGGGCCTCTGGCTTCCCTTCTTCTGCCCTGACCCAAGCTCTGGCCCCAGGCCTCTGCTGTCAGAGCTAACAGGTCCCTCTGGGGTTCCAGAATGAGCATGAGTCTGGAGTTAGACCTAGCTAGGGCTGGATTCAGAGAATAGGGTGGCTATTCATACCTCCACACCCCCAAAACCCTGTGGTTCAAAATAAACCCTATATTTGTCAGCCCCTCCAGTAGCTCTCCATTTCTTCAAAGTCAAATGCCAACACCCTTATGACTGCCCACACAGGGCTACGAAGCCTTCCTTCCATGTTCTGCCTCTTTGGACTCCTCTCCTTTTTTTCTTTCCTTCATTTACTTGGCTCTTACTATGCTGGCCTCCTTGCTGTTCCTGCCCCAGGGCCTTTGCACTTCTCATTCCCTCTGCCTGGAGCAGTTTCTCCTCAGATACCCACAGGGCCACTCCTTTCCCTCAGCCCAAATGTCACTCTGCAATTCCAGCCAACATGCCCAGCATGTCTTCTGCCACTTCCTCACTTTACTGTCTTCTCTATGGCACCTACTACCAAAATACAGTCTGATTTATCTCTCTTGTGTATCACACTATTCTCTCTCCATTAGAATGTAAGCTCCACGAGGGTGGGGTGTTTTGTTTAGTTTGTTCAACAGTGCCTAACACAGAGTAGGCCTTAGAAAAATGTTTGTAGAAATGAACCGAAATAGAATTAAAATAGGCGTAAAGAGGTCCAGAATTCTGATTTCTCCCATGACTTCCCTCAAGCTTCCATCTCTGATTCTTTGAAGCCAAAGTCATTAAAGAACTCATTCTGTGATGTTCCCACTTTGCTCTAGGCCTCGCCTGAGGCAGGATCCAGATCTGATTTGGGGCCTGGCTCCAGCACGGCCTCCTGGGTGCCAGGCCTTGTGCTAGGCACGGTACATACAGATGTGAACAGAGACGCCCCCCTGCCCTGCTGGAGCTTGCAGCCTGTTGAGGGGAGGGGCGGGAGAGGGTGACAAGGGAATAGGCACCGATGACAGGAGTGTGAGAGGGAAGCACCAGAGGCTGCGGGCACCCACAGGAAAGGAGAGTGGTGCGGAGGGAGAGAAGAGCCTGCAGAGAGCTGCTCCCAGAGTGAGGGCTGGTGGGGAGGGGGGGTGCGGGGGGATCACTTAACTCCTTCCAGCCTGCTTTCTCAAGGTGGGTGGGTCAGCTTGGAGATTAAATGACATGATGAACTAGGGGGCACTCCAGGACTGAAAAGTGACCTGCAGACACAGGTTTTTATTTTTTGCTCTTCACATAGAGGCAGAAAGGCAGGGCAGAGATTAGTAGGCCCATTTGACAGATTTTGCCATATTTATCTTTTCCTGTGCGTCACGTCCTGCTTTTCAGTCACACGGGGAGCTCCTGCAGGCTGGGACCCTGTCTGCTTCATCTTCCCTCCTTCCTGCCCCCACCTTGGCAAAGCCCAGACTTGTCCTTTGCATGTTAGGACATTGGGACTCAGGGAGAGTGACTTGCTCATGGTTACACAGAGAATCAGAGTCTGGGTAGGGACTGGGGCCCAGTCCAAGGCCCTCCCACTGGCAGACATGTGTTCTTTGGACGTGCTGCCTCTAGTCTGGGTTTCCCCGGAGGATGCCATGACCCCTGACCCTGATGGGCCTTTATTGATTCCTCCAGCGCTCCTGGGGCCACCACACTCAGGGTTGAGGGCCTGTTAGGGCTGGCTAGAGGTGCGGGAGTCAGGGCAAAGCCAATTCTCACTGAGGCCTTTGCATGCCTCCACTGGGGCTCTGCACTGCCCTCTCTCCTCCCCTCCTCACTCTTTTGGGGCAGACTCTCCCAAGGCTCAAGAATACTGATCTTCAAGGCTGGAAGAGCTGTCATGACGTTCAAGATTGCACCTCTTCTTGCCATACTGTAGAGAAGGACACTGAGGTCCAGAGAAGGCGAGAGGCCTGCCCGGGTCCCAGTCTGAGAATACCTGCTGTCTCAGGGCCTTAGGTGTGTTACATCCGGGCAGCATCCTGGACTTCTGGTTACTTCTGGGCAGCATGCTTCAAGTGACGGGGGACTCACTACCACTGTGTGCTTTCCCTTGGTCTTTCTCCATCTCTGTTTTTCTGACCTCTGGACCCAGGCTTTAGAAGTCAAGTTTCCTGCTTCTGACTCTCCCTGTCTTTGTGGCCAGTGCTCCTAAGGCCCCACAGATGCTTCTTGTGTAACCATGTTTATAGAAGGGACTTCCTCTGGCCACCACTTGTCTGCTCCACACAGCAAACCAGGTGTCTGAGACCAGGTTTGCTCATCCTTGTCACTCCTTTATTCAAAAATCTCTGTTGAACGTATGTTCTAATACGTACCAAGTACTGTTCCAGGCACTGAGGATATACTAATGAAAACAAACAAAAACATCAGTCAAAAAAGCACAAATACCTGAACAGTCCCTGATTTAGATACTTCCTCCCCATTACAGAGCCTTGTGCAGCTGTGAGACCAGTGGACAGAGGGGCAGACTAGTAGGGCAATAAAGAGACAGATGGACAGAAAATGGAAGTGTGATGAGGCACACGGAAACGGGACAGAACCGCCGGCCCCCGTGGTTAGCTCTGGTTCCTCTGCCAGGAAATTGCAAGGTTGCCCTTTGGCCTTCTTCTGGACTTGGAGGCTGGAGAGCCCTTGGGAACATCTGGAACATCTGGAACATCTGGAACATCCGTTAGCTGTCCTCTCCCACTGAGGGAGCCCGGGCCAGGGGAGGGGTTGGGGAGCACAAGTAGGTCCAGCGAGAGGCCCCGAAGGCCTCTTTCTGCTTCCAGATCCCAAACAGCACTTCAGAGCCGGGGCGGCCTGGCGCTTCCCCAGCCTCATCACGAGACCCTTCTCATCCTGCCTGCCGCCTCCGGCCTCTCAGAGTGGGCCAAGTTCTTCCCAGCACACGGCCTGTGCAGGGTCTGGGGGGATGCCCGCTCTCCTGCGGGAGCCCCCGGCTGAGGGGAAGGGCTGCCAGCTGGGCCCAGGGGAGCTCAGTCTCTCTGGGCAGTTGGGGAAAGGGTTGTGGGAGATTAGAGTCCAGAAGGTGAGGGCGGATGCAGCTGGGAGGAGGCCTCCTAGGAGAGCACTCAGGGAGTCCTGACGGCTGAGGGCTGAGGTGGTGAAAACACAATGGGCAACTCCAACCACAGACTGAGATGGATCGAGACGTCCCCCAGCCCTGCTCTTGGGGCTGAAACTGGAGGATGTGTTATGGGCTGACTTGTGTCCCCTCCCAAATCCACACGTTGAAGTCCTAGCCCCAGTGTCTCAGAATGTGACTGTATTTGGAGACAGGGCCTTTAGAGAGGTGGTTATGTTAGAATGAGGTCACTAGGATGACCCTAATCCAGTTGACTGGATCCAGTTGAGGGCAGAGCACGTGAAGACACAGAAGGGAGGCGGCCCGCTGCAGGCCAAGGTGAGAGGCCTGAGAGGACACCAGCCCTGGTCACACCTGGATCTTCGACTTCCAGCTTCCAGAGCTGTGGGGAAATCATTTCTGCTACTTAAGCTACCTGGTCTGTGGTACTTGTCACGACAGCCCCAGCAACCCAATGCGGGTGGGAAGCTATTTGAATATGGCGCTACCTTTGTCTTAAGCAAGGGTACTTTCTGTTCCCATGGAGGTCCTGTTGTCCAGAGGCTCTGCCACGCAAGAGGCACATACACCTTCGGGTCATACTCCTGGATTATTTTCCCATGGATCGGGGTCAAAGCTGGGGCAGCTGGAGAAGCTGGTGTTGTTCGTAGGGACTAGACAGGAAACCAGTTCACAGCGGTGAGTTGTAATTGCCTTAAGAATGTAGGAGAAAACCAGGTGCTGTTCTTGACCCCCTAGCCCCCAGTTCTGCACAGACCTGGCCGTGGAGCCGCCCGGTGGGCAGCAAGCTTGTGTACTTTTCACGCACTTGGAGGTCAGGGACTCTCAGGACAGTCTTATGCCATATCTAATTCTCCCCTGGCCACTTTACTTCCTGAGGACTCAGTTTTATATCTTGTGGTGGGGATAACAAGCTGAGACAACCCCCCCCCCCCATTCATGCTCAGGGCTGTTGAGACTGAGGAGCTTGGGGGAGAATGACTGGTATTCTCTGGTAATCACCGGCCGATTTCTGTCTTCCCTTGAAATAATGCCAGCACACTTGGACTCTTCCCAGAGAGCCTTTAGGAAAGAGGAAGGAAGAACTTGCTGTTAGTGAGAAAGGGGCAAGGTGGCCGGAAGAGACCCAGCTGGCCGCAGAGTCTTTCCTTCTGGAGACCTGCACAAACGGGACTGGGCTGGACGGCATGTCTCTGGGGTCCTGTTTGGAGCCGGAGCCCTGATGCCCACCTCCAGGGAGCCAATGAGAAGGGCCGGCCTTAATTTCCAGCCAAGACTTGGGCTGCTTTGTCAGGGTTGCAGTGGTGGACACGCCAAGGTAGGCAGTGGCCAGAAACAACGTGATATCCCTAGGCTGTGCTGGAATTTGCCACCAAATGAACACCTGGCAAAACTAGGGTGCAGTCATGCATTTCACATTTGATAAGTATAAGGAAAGTGACTCAGTGTGAAGCTGGGAAAGTAAAAAGGGGAGGGGACAATGATTTGACTGGCGTCTTTGCTGTGCCCTTAACAACCACCACCTGGGGACACGAGGGAAGGAAGCTGGCTCAGGGCAGAGTGATTTGTGTGTGTTTACTGGCTGGACTGGAAGGAGAGAGAAGAGATAGTGCGGTGGCTACAGCAGCTCCAGGGAAGGGAAATGTGGACTTGAACTAGGCAAGGAGTGCCTGATGGCAGGAGAGGGAGTGGATGAAGTAGGGGTAATCCTCAGGAGGGGGCATGGTGGCTGACTGGCTGTGGGGACCCTAGCTGCCCCTCATCTACCACACCTGGCTGGGGGCTTCCTCTTCACAGAGCATTCTGGGAAAGGCTGCCCCTCCTGATCTTTGGTCCTGTGGGTTGGGGGTCGGGACCAGTCCCAGGAACCCAGCCTTCTTGCCCCGCCCCCCAAGGAAGGGCTTGTCACCAGGAGAAGGATAACCCTCCCGTGTCCGAGACCTCATTTCACTTGCAGCTGGGCGCTAATCCAATTGCTGGCTCTAACCTAATTCTCCATTGATGCTTGAGTCCTTTGCCTGCCGATATTAAAACTCTTTTCATTTAATTGTGCAGAAGATAGATCCTCCTCAGCCGTCAGGTGGTAAATATAGAATAGCTGATGTGTAGCTCTTCATTTCTTCCCTGGCAGGCCTCCCGCAACTCTGAGTAATTGGGGACCAAGACGTTCTGGAAGGAGGGGGCCAGGAAGGAGGGAAAAGGGAGACAGGCGGAGGAGCTGGGACCTTGCCGTGCTCAGGAGGTTATAGATCTAAGGGAGCTAGTCTAAGGTGTGTTCCTGACCTGGTCCATTTCTACAGGGCCAGTCACTTCTCTGAATCTGTCACATTGCCTGGTGACTGGTGTCCTGAGATGTTGTGTGAGGTGCAAGTGTTTCTGAACCAAGGGCAACCGAGGGGGAAGGGTGCTGTCCCACTGTAACGAGTATGGGAGGTCACGGAATCCCCCAGAGCTGGGGGCATGGAGGAGTGATCCTGATAAGCCCCCTTGACCTTGCTCATGGCAGAGGGCTACTCCAGTCTCTATACAGACTCACCAAGGAGCCCCACAGAGTCATGGCTTTTGATGCACCAAGACCCACTGAGATGATTGTCTGCAGCCCCCTATTTGCTGTCCATGCCTGGTCTCCCAGGCCTCTTGATTTCCAGTGTAGTGTGGGACCTGGTGGCCACTGTGTTGGAAAGGGTAGTGGCATCACAGTGAGATGTGGAGAGTGAGATGTTCTAATGGCTCATTAGAACAGTTAGGCTCAACGTCCTCTTCCATCCACCCAGCAGAGGCCACTTAGAGTCAGCGCTGCCCATCTGCGTCGTGCCCTCACCCCCACTGCACACAGGAAAAGCAGGATGGATGTAGAAACCACATGGCCCAGACAGTGGGTCAAGGGCAGGGCTCCAGTCTGTTACTGACCTTGCACCTGGCCACAGGGAGGCAGGAAGCGTCCTAGGAAGAAGAACTAGTCACTAGACCCTGATGTCTCTGGCAGCTCAGCCCCAACTGTGGCTTCCCACAGCTTCCGAGGTTCCCTTGGGCTCCGGAAGACATGGTCCCCACTCCATTTCCTGGCGGGGGTGGGGGGTTGGCGGGCAGGGAGGGCTAATTCTTCCTCTTGGTTACCTGCTTGGCTCCTAGCACCTCAGAGCTGCTGTGCCTGACCATTGGTGGGTCTGAGCTCTGCAGATGGGCCCTGCTTCCCTGTAAGAGGCTTTGCTGGGCCTTATAGCTCCCTGAACCACTCCTCTCCATCACCCCTTGCCACTGGCTGGTGGGGACCTCGGTGGTCTCTCTTCTCCTCTCCTTTCCTTCCTGCCTTAGATCAAGGCACACCCCCAGCATTTCCCAAGGGCTCCTTTCTCCTGAACACCTGGGAGACTCTTGGAGCACCATCCTCTCCTGGTCCGGCCACCCCAGGGGCCTCTGGTTGAGCCTGCTCTGTCTGAGCCCACCTCAGCCACCCACCCCCCAAGATCTGCTCACCCTCACACCCACTGCCTCTACCCCTGCTGAGCTAGGCGATCCATGGACAAGGGGAAAGCAATGCCTGGGACTTAGGATAGCTCCCTGACCAGGAGGTCCTGAAGAAGATGACAGGGTGGCTAACAAGACCCCAGCCCCGAACCCTGTCATTGTCTTTCCCTTCAGAATTTGGAGCCGAACCCCTGACCTGCTGACCTGCAGGTCACTCTCCTCCATGGCATTCTCAGAGCAAATACTGATAGGACATGTGTCTGCTGGGAACATGGTAGTCCAGTCACAGGATCCCTGCGTATCAGGGCCAGAAGAGCCAGCACAGCTGCTGAAACCTTCTGCTCAGAGGAGGAAATGGAGGCCCAGAGACAGCAGGTGGGTGGGTGTGTTTGCCCAGACTCATGTAGTGACTCCATCCTGAGACCCTGGCTTCCTGGCTCCGGATTGGCCTCTGGACATTTCTGCTGGTAGAGTCAGAATTACAGGGTGTTTCCAAGCATGGGGGGCAGGATGACGGGGTGCCAGTTCCAGCTCCCTCCTCTTCCAGCTGTGGGAACTCCAGCCAGTCACCTGACCTCTTTGGGTATCAGTTTCCTTATCTGCACAATGCGGGTGACAAGGACATCTATCTCATGAGGTGGCATGAAAGTGCGCGGAGATAAGGCATCCAAAGCCCCAGCATCACATCTGGCACACGATAAGTGATTATCAGCTATTATGCAACATTCAGCCCTACTGCGTCGCAAACATCCCTAAAACTAGTGTGAACCATAATGAGCATTAGCTATTCAAGCAATGAACAGGCATTCGGTTTACTCCCTCAGAAAATTGAAGGGTTCTGTGTCAAGGGACTGTTTGGATCGGTTTTCTGAAAGAGAAGGTTTCACAGATGACATTTTGCCCTTCGTAGAAGTTTCCCGGCTCACGGCAAGGGCAACAGAGCCATTCCACTCTTCCTGAGGCTGCTCCCGGGAAGCAGAGGGAGCCAGCAAAGTCAGGATCCTGCCCGGTCTTTTCTGGAAGCACTCTGGGTGTGCAGGACTGCCCTGGGATATAGCCCACCTTCATCTGAGCAGTGTTTCTCATGCTGTGCCTTTGTGCAGTGATTATGCCCCACAGTTCAGGCCCTGGCAGGGTGGAAGAAACAATGCTGATGCTCACCAGGGCCAGAACTAGGGCAAGGAGAGTGAAGTGCTTGCCTGGGGTGCACGATCTAAGAGGTGCCCCAAACTCAGTAAATCAAGATTTGTGTTTTAATTTCTTACCTCCTATGCCCCCACTGTCAGGAAATTATTGGAGGATGCACACCACTGAAACAAGGGAGCAAGCCCAGGAAGAGAAAGAAAGAAGATTCCAGAAATGAGGCCTTGAACATAGGAAGTCCAGTGAAGGCATGTGTCAGCAAGAAAATGAGGAGTGCCCTCACAGGACAGTTGAGTATCAGGCCCTGCAAACAACACATCCAGGTTCTAAAAAGAAAATGGAGAGAAAATGGACCTGAGGTGTTTGACCGGAAACTACTATTGACAGGTGAGTGGCAGAGATACTGAACACTTAGAATTAACAATTAACAATAGATACTAGACATCAGGCAAATAAAAAAAGGCAGTTGTGAACTCCAGAAAAAAAAAAGGGTCAGACAAAAAGAATGCAGTTATAATGCACACCTGGGCTCAGTGGTACTTTAATGCAATGAAAAATTGGAAAATGACATTATTGGGAGGATGGAAGGAAAGGAAGCAGGGGAGAGATAGGAGATTTATGTCTTTATTTACCATGGCAGGAAGTCAGGAGCTAATGCCCCAAACTGAAATATCAAAAAATACCATGTACTTGCCTGTATTTTTTTTTAAATGGAGCTAAATACTGGATGAACTACCCAAAAGGATTAAGGGTGATTGAAACCCAGAGGTGATGCTGAGCTTGGAGAAGGTGGAGCAGAGCTTGCTGACTTCTTTCTAACCTTCAAGTACAGTTTTACTTTAATTATGTGCTGGTATTATTTCTGAGTTCTTCAAGTAGAATAAAAAAAAAAATCAATCCTTGTGTCTCTGCAACCCAGCCTGTCATATAGTAGGTGGTTCTCAAGTGTGTGCTTATGGAATACATAGAAGGAGAGATCCCAGTTGCTACAGCCAATGTCAGAGAGGTTACTGCCTGTGTTCTCCTCGAGGATTTTGATGGTTTGCTGTCTTAACATTTAGGTCTTTCATCCATTTTGAATGTATTTTTGTGTATGGTGTAAGAAACTGGTCCAGTTTCGTTCTTTTGCATGTTGCTGTCCAGGAAGGGGTTTCAGGGGTTTCCTGGAAGGGGAAGAAGGGGTGAACTGGGACTGGAGTCCACAGAGGATTTGGATAAGCAGAGAGAAGGACCCTTATCACCTGGAGTGGACAGGTGGGGCACAGGGTCCTCAAAGACTCAGCTAATTAATTTATTGTATTGTTTAATCATTCTAAGAGTTTCTGAATTTTATTTTATTTTTTAAAGCTTATTTTTATTTATTTTGAGAGAGAGAGACAGAGAGAGAGAGAGAATCCCAAGCAAGCTCTGCAGTGTCAGCACAGAGCCCAATGCAGGGCTCGACCTCACAAACCATGAGATCATGACCTGAACAGAAAAGTCAGACCCTTAACGGATTGAGCCACCCAGGTGCCCCTGAGAGTTTCTGCATTTTAAAGACAAGCCCACGGAGAAAGCCCCAAAGGAATGGAGGAGGAAAGGAAGAGTGTCAGCACCCCTGGCAGATAGGGCATATATCTCTTAAACAGCTGCAGTCCCATTTCAAGGAGCACATGGCAGTCCCTCCCTTCCCCTCTGCAACTCTCAGACCTACATTTGCCACTTCTTCCAGAGCAGGAATACTCAACCTCTGCACAGCAGAAATGCATGCAGAATTTCCCCAGATAGGACCTCTGCCTCCTGGAGAGTCTGACCCTCCCCTCTTGTGTTGGGCAGGGAGCCTGGCTTCAGCACTGAGCAGGGACTAGGGTGAGGTAAGTAAGGCACTCACTCTCAGTGTCCTGCAGGGCCAGGGGCAGATCCCGTGGAATTGAAAAGTGTCATGTTTTGTTCATCATCAAGCCTTTTTTTTTTTTTAAAGTTAAAAATTTATTGGGCCATGACACATGACATTGTATTCGTTTCAGATGTACAACATAATGGTTTGATATAAGGAGACATTGTGAAACGATTACAACAGCTTAGTTGAAATTACTTTTAATATTTTAAAATATTTTGGAATCCAGGAGAAGTGGAGGGGAAACAGCTGAGAGATGTTTCAGAAGTGGAATCCATAGGACTAATTTTTTCCCTGAAGTTATTTCTTGTTTGTTGCTTACTTAGTTTTCCTATACCTACCATGGCTCTTCCCAGACTCTCCAGCAAAACCTAAAACTGCTCTCAATTCTACCCGCCTCCTCAGATAATCTACACATACAAACCATGTCTCTTCTCTGGCTGTCATTCTAGAACTGTCCTTCCCCATCTGCCTGAAGAGTTCCCTCTCTTCCTCGTTAGTTGACCCCACGGTGTCCTGGACCCAGCGCCTTCCTATTTCTTGGCTAACTGCCTTTGGTGTAGCATATTCTCCAGAAATTTCTTAAGAAATGCACAAAAGACATACATTTTGTGAATCCTTGCATGTCCATACAGAATAAATATGTGTTTATTCTATCTTAAAACACACACACACACACAAAACCCCTATTTTACTTACGTGATAGTTTGGCAAAGCATGGAATTGTAGCTTGCAAATAAGTTTCAAAGATTTTGAAATCTCAAAAGATTTTCGATTGTTCAGTTGTTTTCTATTTTCCAATTTTGTTGTTGAGGAGTCTGATGCTAGTCTAAGTTTTTACCCCTTATATGATATGATCTGTCCTCCCATTTTCTCCTTTTCAGGTTTTTTTCTGTCTCTGACCCTCTGGATTTCATGATACTATGCCTTGGTATGGATCGTCAATGATTCATTGCTGCCGAATGGGTGCTTTCCAAGTAGAGACATCCTTCAGTTCTAGAAAATCTTGTTTCATTCTCCCCTCTGTTCTCTCTGTTTGCGCTTATCCAGAAGTCCTATTAGCGAGACATAAGACCTTATGATTCGAACCTCCAATTTCTTATCTTTTCTCTGTTATTTCCTAACTTGCCATTTTGTTCTATTTTCCAAAAGATGTTTTCAGCTTAATCTTTTGGCCTTCAATGGATTTTTTTAATTTCAGCTGTATAGTTTTCTTTTTATTTTCCACGTTCTTTTGCCCATTCTTTAAATATTTGTTTTCACTTACATACAACACCCAGTGCTCATCACAATGAGTGCCCTCCTAAATACCCATCACTCATTCAACCTGCACTTCCGTCCATCTCCCTCCAGGAATCCTCAGTTTGTTCTCTATAGTTAAGAGTCTGTTTTCTGGTTTGCTTCTCTCTTTTTCCCCCCTATCTTCACCCATTTTGTTTCTTAAATTCCACATATGAGTGAAATCATATGGTATTTGTCTTTCTCTGACTGACTTATTCCACTGAGCATAGTATTAGCATAATATTCTCTGGCTCCATCCACTTCATTGCAAATGCCCGAAAGATTTCTTTCTTTTTTATGACTGAGTAATATTCCATCATCTATCTATCTAGCTGTCTATATTTATCTATCTCACATCTTCTTTATAATATTCCATTATATATATATTATTTATATATTTGATTATATTAATATGATTATATTAATTATATGATATTAATTATATTATATTATAATTTAATTATATTAATTTAATTATAATATATATATAATTTGGTTATTATAATCTGGCTATTATAGATAATGTTGCTATAAACATCGGGGTGCATATATCCCATTGAATCAGTATTTGTGTATCTTTTGGGTAAATACCTTATAGTTCAATTGTTAGATCATAGGGTAATTCTATTTTTAGCTTTTTAAGGAACCTTTATACTGCTTTCCATGGTAGCCACACCAGTTTGCATTCCCTTCAACAGTGTAAGAAGATTCCCCTTTCTCTGCATCCTTGCCAACACCTGTTGTTTCCTGTGTTGTTAATTTTAGCCATTTTGACAGGTGTGAGATGATATCTCATTGTAGTTTTGATTTGTGTTTTCCTGATGATGAGTGATGTTGAGCATCTCTTCATGTGTCAGTTAGCTATCTGTATGTTCTCTTTGGAAAAATGTCTATTCATGTCTTCTGTCCACTTTTTAACTGGATTATTTGATTTTGGGGTGTTGGATTTTAGAAGTTCTTTATAGATTTTGGATACTAACCCTTTATCAGATATGTCATTTGCAAATATCTTCTTCCATTCTGAAGGTTGTCTTTTAGCTTTGTTGATTGTTTCCTTTGCTGTGCAGAAGTTTTTATTTTGATGAAATCCCAATGGTTGATTTTTGTTTTTGTTTCCTGTGCCTCAGAAGATCTATCTAGTAAGAAGTTGCTATGGCCAATGTCAAAGAGGTTACTGCCTGTGTTCTCTTCTAGGATTTTGATGGTTTCCTGTTTTACATTTTGGTTTTCATCCATTTTGAATGCATTTTCATATGTGGTATAAAAAAATGATCCAGTTTCATTCTTTTGCATGTTGATGTCCAGTTTTCCCAACGCCATTTGTTGAAGAGACTTTTTTCCATTGGATAATTTTTCCTGCTTTGTCAAAAATTAGTTGACCATATAGTTGTGGGTCCGTTTCTGGATTTTCTATCCTGTTCCACTGATCTATGTGTCTATTTTTGTGCCACTACCATACTATCTTGATCACTATGGCTTTGTAATATAACTTGAAATCTGGAATTGTGATGCCTCCAACTTTGCTTTTCTCTTTCAAGATTGCTTTGGCTATTTGGTTCCATACAAACTTGACGATTGTTTGTTCTAGCTCTGTGAAAAATGCTGGTGGTATTTTGATAGGGATTGAATTAAATGTGTAGATTGCTTTGGGTAGTATAGATATTTTGATAATATTTATACTTCCCATCCATGAGCATGGACTGCTTGTCCATTTCTTTGTGTCTTCTTCAATTCCTTTCATAAGTGTTCTGTAGTTTTCAGAGTACCGATATTTTACCTCTTTGGTTACATTTATTCCTAGGTATCTTATGGGTTTTGGTACACTTTTAAATGGGATCAATTCCTTGATTTCTCTTTTTGCTGCTACATTATTGGTGTATAGAAATACAACAGATTTCTGTACATTGATTTGGTATACACTTTACTGAATTTGCGTATCAGTTCTAGCAATTTTTTGGTGGAGTCTTTTAGGTTTTCTGTATAGAGTATCATGTCATATGAAAATAGTGAAAGTTTGACTTCTTCCTTGCCAATTTGGAAGCCTTTTATTTCTTTTTTGTTATCTGATTGCTGAGGCTAGGACTTTCAGTACTGTGTTAAATAACAGTGGTAAGAGTGGACATTCCTGTCTTGTCCCTGACCATAGAGGGAAAGGTCTCAGTGTTTCCCCATTGAGGGTGATATTAGCTGTGCGTTTTTTATATGTGGCCTTTATATGTTGAGATGTGTTCCCTCTAAAACCTTTGTTGAGGGTTTTCATCATGAATGGATATTCATGATAAAGCAAAAAGAGTCCCAGCAAACAGAAGTCTAGCGCCAGATGGCTTCACCAGGGAATTCTAACAAACATTTAAAGAAGAGTTAATACCTATTCTTCTCAAACTATTCCAAAAAAGAAAAAGAAAAAGAAATGGAAGGAAAACTTCCAAACTCATTCTATGAGACCAGCGTTACCCGGATTCCAAAACCAGATAGACTCCATTGAAAAAGACAGTTACAGGCCAATATCCCTAATGAACATGGATGTAAAAATTTTCAACAAAAAACTAGTAAATCCAATCCAGTAGTATCTTAAAACAATCATTCACCCTGATCAAGTGGGATTTATTTCTGGGTTGCAAGGGTGGTTCAATATTCATAAATCAATCAATGTGATAGACCACATTAATAAAAGAAAGGATAAGAACCATATGATCCTCTCAATAGATGCAGAAAAAGCATTTGACAAAGTACAACATCCATTCATGACATTCTTTGAATATTTCTTTAAAAAATAGCATTCTGTTCATCTCTCCCCCCTGCCACGTATGTAATACATTTTTTTGATTTTCTGAGAATATTAGCTATTTTTAGTTTTTCCCTCTCTACTTGTCTCTGTTTCCTCTAAGTTTCTTTTCCTACCTGCCACATCCCTTTCTTGCTTCCCCTTCCCTCTCTCATGTCTTTCATGTTGGAGGCCTTTCTGAAATGTCTGGAGACCCTGGGCAGACAGATAAGACCCTTCTTACTTAAGACAGAGGCACCAACAATCTGACAGGAAGCTCTGTGTGCATAGACAGGGCTTGTCCTTGGATAGGCTTCCCAAGAGGTGACTGGGTGTCGAGCCTAAATGCTACTATCTCTAGGTCTTTGCTCTTGAGCTGAGTAGTACCCCGCTCTTGCCCACTCCAAGAGGAGATCTCTAATTTCTGTTGGGGGTTTTTAGCCTTCTGCAGGTGGAGTAGCAGATGGGGGCTGTAGGTCCACAATTCTGTATTCAGTCCCCACTTCAGTATGGTGCCTTGTTCCCACCCTCCACTTCACAGTCCCTGTGTCACCAAGGTTTGTTTAGTCTCTCTGGAGAGGAGGCTTTCTCTCCTCAGCTACGCGGGAGGGAACTTGCAGGGGGGATGGGGAGGGCGGCTCTGACTGCTTTCATGCTGCTCCTTCTGTTTCCAGCCTCACTTCTGCTCTCAGAGGAATCTGGCAGTTCTCCTTCTAGAGGCTTTCCAGGCATCAAGGCAGATCTGGCTTGCTCCTTGCTGCCTCCCCTCCACGGGCACTTAGGTGTCTGCTTTCTCAATTCTGCCAAGGCACTTCCGCTTTTCCAAAATTTCCTTGTCTCTTATTGTCTCTTCTCTGGTTGTCTGTCCTCTTCTGTCACTTTAGTCGGACTTTGTGGGAGTGGGGGCAACCCGCAGGGCTTACTTGTACAGGTGCCGTGACACAGCTGCCTGGACCTCTTGGCATATCTCCATGCCGGTGGTCCCTGCTTCTACTCTCCTGCCCAGCTCTCCCCCCTGAGCCCAGACCCGTGCACCCAGCAGTGTCCTGGAGCTGTCCTCATGTGGGTCCCCAGCCCCCTCAAACTCAGCATACCTCCAGCTGAATTCATCATGGCGCCCTCCACACCTGCCCTCCCTGCTGAGTCCTGCAGTAATGTATGCCCCTACCGTTCACCTGTGGTCCGGGGCCCGGGTCCTTCCACTTGCCAACGAGATAGTCAGCCATCATGCACTGTCAGTTCTACTTCCTCAGCACCTTGTGAGCCCACCCACATGTCTCTACCACCACCCTGACCAGTGTAGGCCACGCATCATGTCTCACCTGGACGGCAACAGCCCGACTGCTCTCCTTTTCACTGGTGGGGCTCAGAGAGACCTCTCTCAATCTGATCATGCCCAGTGGTTGCCCATTGCCCTTGAGATAACCTGACCCTGTCACGTGGCCGGTGAGTCTTGCTGTCTGGCCCCAGCCAACCTCTGCAGCCCCATCCCCTGCTTCTAACCCTGAATACTCTAGACTCCAAACACTGCATGATGTGTTTTCTTCCTCTTAGCCTTGGAGGTAGGCCTATCTGTTCACCTTGTTCCTTCCCTGTCTCTTCTGTCTTCTCTCTTCTCCCTGCCTCTTCCCCATTCATTGTTGTAAGATTAAACTAGGAGATATGTGTAAAGTTCTTGGAACAGGGCCTGGTGCACATAAGCCTTACAAAAGTGTGGTTCATTATAGCTAAGTAGGTGCTCAGGGAAGTTTGTGGTGTAGAACTGTGCCAGGGGTGCTGGAGAGGGGGCTGTCTTCTCCTCTCTGGACAACCATAGTCTCCTCGCTGATCTCCCTGCCTCCCGGCTGACCCCTTCCCCTCTGTCCTTGCACTGTGGGATGGCCAAGGCTGGGCTCTGCCCTCTTCTCTGCCAGCTACACACATGTGCACGCTCACACACACACCCGTCCTTGGGGTTCCCTATGTACCTGGCTGGTCCCACTCTCTAGGCTTTGGCTCATAAGGCTCTCTCTGCCTGCAGGCCGCTGCTCCTGCTGCCCCCCCCACATGACATCCTCACTTGGCCATGGGCTGTTAATCCCCTTCTCTGGGAAGCCTTTTCCGCTCAGCTACCTCAAGTTCAGGTATAAATGTGCCCACCTCACACTCACCTGCCTTGTTCCTCCTGCCAGAAGCTTCCTAAGGCGGACTCCGTCCTCGCAGATGCTGCAGGGAATTGCAATTACTTGCCTGCGGGTCTCCTCTGGCATTAGGGGTGGGTGTGAACCCCCAGGGTACGGTGACTTCTTCCCTGTTCCGGCACAGGCAGCGGGGGCTGCAGGATCCTACAGGCAGAAGCAGCTCTTTAGCCTGCCCCAGGTGGCTGGGGTCCTGGCCATCTTTGGGGACAGGGGTCAGGACCATGCCTGCCTCTGCTCACCACCTCCATACCCACCATTGTCCTAGCCCTTTCTTCCTTCCACACCCCCAGACTGAGCACCTGGAGGTCAGAGGTGAAGGGGGGATGTCCCTGCCCCCTCAAGCCCCCAGGCTTGCGGAACATCACAACACTGTTGTCTCCACATCAGTCCCGTCCAACCCCCCTCAGAACCAGGAGGCCAAGGCCGAGGGAGGGGAACAGTTTGCTAAAGGACACATTGCTTGCTGAGGGTGGGGCTCGAAGCAGACTGTGCCTCTCTTGTGCTCTTATATACAAATACCAAGTCTGTAAGGCTGGCTTCTGCCCTCCTCCTGTTCCTCATTGTTCCTGCCCTTCCTCCCTCCACAGGTCTTCAGGGCCCCTTCTGTAGCCAAACACTGCTTCCTAATCTGGTCCATCTTAGAGGGATGGCACCAAGGGGCAAGATGTCCTTAAGCTCCATTGGTGATCATTTCTGTGGCCCTATATGCTGTGGGAGAGTGCTGTTGGGTTAACATGGCTTCTAGAAAATGTTCCCCAATGCCCAGCCCGGGATTATAGCCTTATCAGCCTTATACCTCAGGGTGAACGAGATCCTGACTCCTTCTCAAGCTGGCTTTTAATAATGGGATTGAAGGATGGATTCAGGGCACCAGACAGGGAAATGCCTTTGGCTGAGGTCACATAGCGTGGGCCAGGTAGACATAGGGAGCCTGGGCTTGTTCTAAGCATACATTTCAGGACAGGGGTGCCTGGGTGGCTCCGTCGGTTAAGTGTCTGACTTTGGCTCAGGTCTGATCTCACCGTTCGGATTCAAGCCCGCGTCGGGCCCTGTGCTGACAGCTCAGAGCCTGGAGCCTACTTCGCATTCTGCGTCTCCCTCTCTCTCTCTGACCCTCTCCTGCTCCACCTCCTGTGTCTCTCCCTCTCAAAAATAAATAAACCTTAAAAAAATATTTATAAACATACATCCCAGGGCCATAGCTGGTCCTCTGGGCACCTGCACCGTCCCCTCTGTCCTCTGCCTGCCGCCTCAGAATGGAGGCAGACCAGGTAGCTACTGTGGAGGAGCTGCTAGGACAGATGTAAGCAGTGAGTGGGTATGTGGAAAATGGAGGAAAATGAAACCTCCCTTCAGACCCTTACCCCACCCCACTCTGACTCTGCCAGCTGAAGATTCCCCAATTCCCAGCCACACACTTCCTCTGGGGGGCTGTGGGAAAAGGGCAGGACATCGCACCATGTGCCTTCCTTCCCATTTTGCCTACACCTGGCCATTGCCTCCTCTCCTTCTAGTGGAAGGTGGAGCTTTTGTTGTTGTTTTTGCGGTGTTTTGGCATAGAGGGTGAACTCTGGTTGTCATGGCAACTCCAGCAGAGGGAAGGAGGGAGAGGGCCTGAGTGGGGTGAATTTATCCCACTGTCAGCTGGTTCTCTTAGTGGGGATCTGCAGAGCACGAAGGCTGATGACCCAGACAAAGGCTCTGGCCTAAGAAGGTCCTGTGGGCCCTCATGTCTCCCTGCTCGACCCATGTCTCAGCTGGCTTCTGCACCATGTAAGCTTTCCTTCTTCTGAGGGAAACATGGGCCTCGCCGTTGCTACCACGTGACGTTCTGGGTCTGGAGAAGGGTGTGTTAGTGGGGGTGAAGACAGGTGAGGGAGAACCCCCCCGGAGAAATCTCTGGTGGCTGGGGCCAGTGCTGACCCCCTGGTCCTATGGGGGCAGCAGCCAGGGGTGATGCAGGGCCAGGGGGTCCTCTGGGTGGCCTGAGACACAAACTTAACCACCGTAAGCCTTGGGCTGGGTCATCACATAAGGGCACAGTATCCAACATCTGATGGTTAAACACTCTTCCAAGGCAACAGTCTCCCCTTGCTATTTGTTTCTTATAACATATGTCCCTCCAATTCAATTTTCCACTTTTGACAGTGACAAAGAAATAGTTTTCCACTAAAACAACAGCACACGGCCAGTGCTAACTGGCAGCTGGTGTTAAGAATGGGGGCGATGGGGAGTGGTAGGGACCACAGCCAGATGGAGAGCTTTTTTTTTTTTTTTTTCTGGGTGACGGGCACTGTGCCTACTCACTCCAGTTGACTGTTGCCATGTGGACGTGCTGGCTCAGTTGTTCAGGAGACGCCAGGAGTCCTGATTCTGCGAAATTTCCTGAATTTTACCTTTTTCCTCACCAGAGTCCTGTGCCCACCTAGACGTAGGACTTCTCAAGATCAAGACAAGGGGCCCCTTGCTAGCACCTAAACAGTTAAAAGGGACTAAGCCTTTAGAAACAATCTCATTTGCCTCATCCTGTGCCAGATAAGGGTACTGGGACCCAGATAGGGCTGGGACCTGCCTGGCCAAGGGCACGGAATACCTTGGTCGTAGGGCTGCAGCTGTAGGTACCTGGTGCAGATCAACAGAAAGACAACCCAGACTGCATGTGCTGCTGGGACCCATGGCGAACACCTTGCCCCATCAAGGTCCGACTGGAGGGGCGCCCTGGGTAGCTCAGTCGGTTAAGCGTCTGACTTTGGCTCAGGTCTTGAGCTCATGGTTAGTAGGTTCGAGCCCTGTGTTGGGCTGTGCACTTACAGTGCGGAGCCTGCTTGGGATTCTCTCTCTCCCTCTCTCTCTGCCCCTCTCCACCCCCACCCCAAGATAAATAAATACACTTAAAAATAAAAAAGGTTATATGGGACCAAGAGGACCTAGGAATTATAATCATTTTAGCTAACATTTACTCGGATGGTTACCAGTCTTGGTGCTTTACCTGTAGGTGTCCAACAAGCAGAGCTTGTGTCTTTTGGAAACAATTTTATTTTTGTGTCCTAGAGCCCCTTGAAAATGCATTATTGGGGAACTTGTCTCCGGTTTTATAAGATGAGAACTTGGGCACATCCCCTGTCTTTTCTGCTCACTCTTAGGCTGCAGAGAAGACGTTAATTATAAGTCTGAAATTGATTTAACAGCCCTTTTCCCTTGCCTGGCTCAGGTCTGCAGTGGGAAGGGGGCACATAGCTGGCTTCTTTGTGCTTCTTCCCTCTTCCAGCCCTTGTCCAGCTTGCCAGCCAGTGTCTGACCCCTCCCAGGTACGGGAGAGGCAGGAGGGAGGTGGGAAGGGCGAGCTGGCAGCATCATGAGCTGGCTTCGTATCCTGAGCCTGGCAGGTGGGTAAGTGGCTCTTCCTCTGCAGTGCCTGAGTGGGGGCCATCTTTCTTCTGGTAGTCCAGGGAAGGAGATGGCCCTTGTCACGGGTAGCAGTGCCTATCCCACAGCCCACCACCCAGCCACAGGGGCCTTTCATCAACTGGACCATCCCAAAGGAACTTGATCTATGCAGGATGCCTTATACTTGGGTCACTTCACTTGCCTGCTGTGTGACCTTGTTAAAGACCTTGTTAAAGGCTCTCTTGGTCTTAGTTGTCCTCCTTTATAGAATAAAGAGGGTACGTACTTTGCATAAGGCCACCTTTCTGCTGACCGGGAGCAGGCAGGTTCTCTGTTCTCCTGGTTCCCACCTGGGCCCCAAGCAGTAAAGCAAAGCCACTCCCCAGCTGCTCGAGGATTCTGAGTTCATGTCTCCATCAGAGCCTTCTGAGCTCCTGCTGCTTGCTGGGGACACCCTCCGGTCTCTGAAGTCTCCCCTGCCCCTCTGTGCAGCGGGAGAGAGGTCAGGATGTCCCTGCCCCTGCCCTTATCCTCTTCTTCCTGAGCACCGTGTGAGGGTGAGGAAGGGGGAGCATTTGACACCTGGTATGTTTCCAGGCTTTCTCCTCCTCCTTGTCCTAACCTCACTCTCACCCAGCACAAGGCCCTGCTGGTGGAGAATTGGCCGTGGAGGAGGGTGAGGACCCCAGAGGGCCAAGTCAGTGCTTGGATGTGGGGTGCAGAGGAGGAGGGTGGGTGCCCAGCTGGAGCATGATGCTGGTCTTGGGTAGAGGGAGAATTTGCTATGAGGCAAGGGGAGTGGGTGTAGGTTTCCCACCTGGTAAGGGGCTCAAGTTCTGGGGATCCGGTGCTTCCTTTCCTCTCTAATCAAAATGCTGGGGAGGCATGCCCCTGACCTCTCGTGGGCTGGGACAGGGCTGTGGGGGCAGGGCAGAGACTGGGTAGGGGGATGGGTTCATTACCAGGAGTCCCTGCACCTCCGTCAGGCCTCAGTGCTTATGTCCTGCAGGTTGGGAGTTAACTTTTATTTTCAGATGAGATGGGGCAGGTCAGGTTAACCAAGAAATATCTAGGAATTGGCGCCTAACATCTTTGTCCTAACTCCCAGGGAATAGCCCCATTACCCGGGCTCCCACAGGCCTCCCTGCTAATGCCCCTGGTATAGCCCTTCACACGCTGTAGGGAAATGACCACTGTGCCCATCCCCTTCGTTGAGGCCCAGGGCCTGGCTTGTGTCCTGTTCACCTCTGAACCTCAGCACTGAGCCCCATACCTGGCATGGAATAGGCATGTGACCAGTGTTTGCTTAGTGAATGACCGAATGCATCCAGGAAGAAGCAGGGATGGGAAGAGGGGAGATGAGATTGAAGGGGTGGGAGTGTTAGAGGAGAGTCTAGGTGTGGGTGCCAGTTCTGGCCTGCTGGTTCATTTCTGCCTCTCAGCAGGAAGCACGGGGGCACGCTGGAGGGCCCTCCAGACCTTCTGTCTGCTTACTTACGTGGGGTGGGAGGTCGCACGCCCCTAGCCCACCAGCTCTGCAGCCAGGGCAAGCAGTGAGCAGCCTAACCCTACACCCCTCCTATCTTGGGGAAGGGGAGCTGCTTTAGGGATGGTAGGGACAGAGATTTGGAGTCAGAGGTAGGAGCAGGTGGAAGAGGGCGGCGGGGGGGGGGGGGGGGAGGAAGTGGGGGTGGAGACAAGCAGAAGGGGAGAGATCAAAGGATAGAAGCAAGGATGGAGAATCCCAGAGGGTGCTTGGCCTGACAAAGAGGAATCTACCAGTTTGTGTCCAGGTTTCTGAATCTGGCCCACCTCCTGTGAAAGTGGGTGTGGCTCCCAGGGGGCCCAATCCAAGCCCTTGGGGCATGGCTGACCAGAGCCAACCAGGCTCTTCCCTTCAGCCCTTAGAGTCAAGGAGACTTGGTAGTGAAGGAATGTGGCACTGTGTCAGCTGCTCGCTAAATGTCTCTATGGACCTGTTGCTTAAATGCTGTCTGCCTCAGTTTGCCCATCTGTAAACTGGGGATCATAATAGGACCATTTCATGGAGGTGTTATGAGCTTTGAATGAGATAATCCAAGAGGAGGCCCTAGCCTGGGACATCATCAGGTCTCCATAAATATGTGCTATTATTCCTGGGGTTCTGTGAATGGGTGGGGTAACAGGCAAACATCGAACTTCTGCACACTTGTGTTTTTCTCCACTGAAAGGGGGAGAATGATCCTGGTTTAGACAACCTGCCAAGGATGGAGAGAGGATCCAAGCTGATATTAGACAAGAACATCAACAGTTTATAATCACTGGTCTCCTCCTTGACTTTTAAAAACATTTCTAATCTCTGTTTAATTCTTTGAAGAGAACATTAAAGCCCATTGTACAGGTGAAAGGATGGAAATGGGGGAGGATAGGTGTTTTGCCCAGGGTCACGTGCCCAGCAAAGGAAGCTGGGACCCCCTGTGTCAGGGAGGGCTCCCCCTGATTTGGGTTCTGGGGAGGGGGTTGGGGGTGTTGAAGTGGGGGACAGGAGGAGGAAGTGCTCCTGCCTTGTCTCTGTCACTGTTTGTCCCACGTACTGCTCCTTGCTGATTCTGAACAGCATACTCCAAATCTTAATGCCTCAATCACCTAGCTATTTGAGGAGAAAATTGGACTAAAATGGCCTGGAGCTTTCAGCCTCCAGTTCAGGAGAAGGGAGGGCACTGGGCTGCACAATGGGCAGGGAGGAAGAGAGTGGCCCCTGAATGTGAGAGTGTTCTCACTGACAGCGCCTCCGGAAGCGGCCACCCCAGGCCTGGTGGGTGCCCAGGGAGGGGGTAGATGTCAGGTGTCAGAGTCCTAGACCCTGGCCTCCCTGCTGTGAGATGTAGGCTCTTAAACCCCTCCTCCCTCAAAAAGACATGGTGCAGAACTCACGCAGGACCACTGGGTCCCAAAGAGTTTCTCTGAGAAAGATAAAAATAAGAGAGTGGAGGGCATGGGCCACCTGGGTGGCTCATTCGGTTAAGCATTGGACTTTGGCTCAGGTCATGATCTCACGGTTCATGAGTTTAACCCCTGCATCCTATGCTGTGTTGACAGCTCAGAGCCTGGAGCCTGCTTCAGATTCTGTGTCTCCCTCTCTCCCCAACCCTTCCCATCTTGTACTCTGTCTACCTTTTTCAAAAATAAATAAAACATTAAAAAAAAAAAGTCTGGAGGGCATGAGTGGTCCTTCCAGATACTGAAGGAGGCCCTGCTTTACACTCCCTCCCCTGCATCCTGGCCTTCATTTGCTTGACCTGCTGGAAAGACTGGGGTAGGAGACCTGGGTCCTACCCCCAGGAAGCCCCTGGCTGGTGGAGGGACCAGCCTCAGCCTAGGTCAGCCAGAGAAGAGCCCAGGCTCAGGTGAGAGCTCTGGCGGGAGGGTAGTCTCAGTTGACTGGGGCAGGGAAGTGCTGAAAAGGGAGGTCAGTGGGGGTTGAGGCAGTTGGGGAGGCTCCTGTAAGGGAGTGGATAGAGCCGGTTCTTCAGGACTTGGACATGGGGATTGAGGAAGAGCCCTCAGGTGGAGGCATTGTCTTGCCCTAGCTGGGGCAGAGTTAGCAATGAAAGATAATACAATGGGGGAGATGAAGGAAAACTCCACCTAGTTAGATCAGGGAAGGGTGGAGTAAGTCAGGAAAGAAAAAAAAAAATATAGACTTGGAAACCAGTTGCAGAGATAGTTGGGCTGGGGGTATTAGACATGATACAATGGGAAATAGCTGTTGAGGATTCTAGAGCAAGGGAATGGCTTGGTCAAATTAGCAGGTGGCAAAACTTACTCTACCCCTGGCTGGATAGTGGGTGAGAGTAGAGGCTTGGTGACCAGTTGGGAGAACAATGTAACTGGTGAAGGGCAATGGTGCCCTGGTTTGGGCAATTCCCAGTGGTTGGAAAGGAGAGACCAGATACCTTTGTAACGTAGACGAGGGATAGGCTGGGGTGGATTAGATGGGGATGGGAGTCATCGATGCAGAAAAGGTGAATTTCTACCTATGGTTCTGGTTTTGACAGTTAGGGGGATGGATGCCATTTGCAAAGACTGAGAACACGATAACGATGAGCTTGGCTTTGGACTGGCTGACTACCAAGCATCTGTGAAGCATCAGTGTGGAGACAGTCCACTGGATGGTGGGACAGATGGGGTGGGGCACAAATGAGGGATGTGGGCCCACTGGCAAATAGATGTGGAGTAGCACGTGGTGCTCAGTTGGGTGGCCGTGCATAGCAGAACCTATGGGGAACATCTCTACCCCCTCCCACAGACACTGTGCTATGACCCCAGTCTAAGTGCTGCCTGAGAATTTCTGCTACGAGTGAGAAGAAAGTCAGAGCCCAAGTCTGGAGACCACCGTCATTCAAGGGGAGGCAGAGGAGGAATGGGAATGGGTGGAGTCGAGGAAGCCAAGGGGCAAGGTCATGAGTGTCTGGTGTTGAAGAGGGGAGTGTGGCGAGGCCAGGGGCTAGTGGAGGTCACAAGGCCTCCAGTGTCACAGCATGGGGTTAGCTGGTGGAAGAGCCCAGAGCCCGCAAGCCACCTGCTGTTGCTGGTGCACCTTGGGTAGGCTGGAATCTGCAAACTGTCTTGGAAGCAATGTGGGGGCGGACTGCCCTGGGCCCCCAAGGCCCCAGGGAGGCCCCCCATCTTGTGCTCATGGGTTGGAGTTGCTAACCATTTGGCCTCTCTACCCTTTCCCAGCCCATGTGTCCTATGTCTTGGCCATCTGTCCTCTTGGCCCTCCTACCCCCTTTCTGTCTTCCCCTCACTTCAGAGCCAGAGGCCTAGACCATTACAGGCCTGACTGTGTTACCAATTTCTGCACCCCGGTCTTGGGACCCAGGACTCCCTTTCCAGGGGTGCGGGAGTACCATGGAGACTAAACCTGAATCGTATGTTACCACTCAGATCTCCTATTACGTGAATACCCCATGGCAGGACTTGGGGGAGGCTCAGGCTAGGACCAGACTTTGAGGTGACAAAGTATACCAGCAAATTGGCTGTAGGGACACTGCAGGGAACGTGGATGTCTCTGTGCCACTCACCCTGCTGCAGTGATTAAAGATCAGTGCCCACAGCCATGCCCATGACTGAGGAGGCAGTCAGCGCCCGGGTATTAGGGAGCTGATAGCACAGGCTCTGAGGTCCACACAGGGGGCACCAACCAGTCTAGGAGCGGCTGAGTCATTCTCAAAGCTGCTGTGGCTGGAACATCCAGTCCCTGCTGGTGGACAGGAGCTTATCTGGGCCACTCGCCCGCCCGTCTGATGTGATCTCTGCTAGGAGATAGTGTTCTCAGCACTTGCCCGCAGCACAGAGCCCTGCAGAGCTGGGCTGATGGGGGGTCAAGGAGGGCCCTGAAGTCCATGGTCCCTGCACCAACACCTAAGTCTTGGACTCAGAAGCACAAGATAAGCTCCTGTCTAGAGAGAGAAGGGACCCTAGACCCTGCCAGGTGTGAGCCCCTGAATGGTAGTCCCTGATAAGGGGCACCTGGATCTCACCTACTGGGCTCAAATGTCCCCTGAGATCAGGAATGCCCAGCTATGCCCAAAATGGAACCTTGGTTTTGGTAGGTGGGCCAGCAACATGGGGCGGGGGCAGGGAGGGAGGACTTTAAACATGGAAGGATTTTTACAGAATGTCTTGTCTGGTGTGGGGTTTCAGACATTTTTAGCGGAAGCCCAATGACTAAAATACATGATGGTAGTCACTCTGATTGCAATGGGGATGGTGGGCTGGGGCCTACCTATTGACTCCTATCCTTGAAGCCCACCCCAGCAGCCTCTGGCATGTCCTTGATTAACCCCTGGGGCTCTGGGTAGCACAGTTTGAAAAACTAGTGACCAACTTCAATCTCTGAGTGATATACTTGGTCTACCTGTTTTGTAGATAGGTACACTGAGGCATCAGAAGGAGGAGCAACTTCTATAGGTTGTTCGTGGTAGAGACAGAGATGGGGACAGGAACCTAGTTTCCTGCATCCCAGCCTGGGGCCTCCCAGCTGCCTGGTAGAACTCCATCTTGCCTACTGATTGGATTCCAACAGCTCTGTTTTGAAGAATAATTGTATTGTCCTAATTATGCATCCCAATATTCTAAGCCACCTTACATCTGCTTTGGAAGCAGGCAGAGTAAGCATCATAGATGCATATGTAAAACCATTATGCTTCCTTTTGTTCAACTCCGGTCTCTGCTCCCCTGTGGGGGGAAATCAAAGAGGGTGAATCTGGCCCCCCTGCCCTTGATGAGCTCACAGTCGGGATGGGGGATGGGGGAGAGGGTGGCCTGCTCTCAGGAACAGCAGGCAGGTGGGGGATCAGAGCTAGAACCGTATAATGTGCCACATGGGGGGTGGGCTAAGCAGCATGGTAGACCCCTCCTCCCTCCAAGGGCATCATTCTGGTAGCTGCACAACAGAGGCACGTGACCCATATTTCCTGTCTCTAGCCTGAATGTCATTAAGAATACGGACTCTATCACTTAATAGCTGTGACTGTAGGCAACTTTGCTAACTTCTCTGTGCCTCAAGTTTCCTCATCTGCAAGGTGGAAATTATGAATTACAGACCTCAAAGAGTTGTTGGGAAATTTTAGCGTGTTATCAATTTGCAAAACACTTAGCACTGCACCCGGCCTATGGTAAATGCCCCTGTGCAGTTAGCTGATGATAATGATGATGTATGATTGGGTTGAAATGGTCTCAGGTGGAGTGTCCACCCTGGGAGGGGAGCTGTGGTCTGAGCTCTCCCAGGGGCAGGACTTCTTGCCTGAGGCTTGGTCATCAGACCCCACTGAATGGAGCAACCTGTTGCAGAGGACATAGCCCCTGGCCTGGGAGCAAGAGGCTTGGAACCCAGATCCTTACTCTGCTGCCAAGGACCTGGGGCAAGGCTGTGTCTTCTCTGAGCCTCAGTTTTTGCATCTGTAAAGTGGGGAACATTCTACCAAACACACCGTGGTGCTCAGTGTTAGATCAGATGAATGTGTGAAATAGTTACCACTTGACCTGCCAGATTGGAGGCATTCAGAGAAAGTTCCCTCCCCCCCGCCTCCCAAGAGGATCGCAGGAGGCCCTGGGTAACGTATCACATAAGGGATACGTTCCCCAGGGTCTAGGGAATTTGGGAAGAAGATGGGAAAGTATCCCACCAAATTCCCTAGAATTTGGGAAGAAGGTGGGAGCAGTAGCCGGCAGCTAAGGTAGATGGAAGCAGGGAGAGAAACCAGGCTGGGACAGAGGAAACGTGCATTTTCATCCACTGAGCACATTTCTCAGACATTAACTGTGTCTGGGCCCTGGGCTGGGTCCTGGGCAGACAGACGTGGCTGACATAACCCCTGCTCACAGGAGCTCCCAAGCGAGGGGCAGTGGGGTGAAGATGTACGCTCAGATGAAAACTAGGCCAGGTGGAAGTACAAAGGTTGGCCTGCAGGCTGAGGATCCTTTAAGCTGGGGAGGACTGGATGTGGTTTGTTTTTGTTTGGCTGGGGTTTGAAGGACAGCTATGACAGAAGAAATTCAGGCGTGCCAGTGAGGTTGAAGAGCATCCCAGGAGGAGGGGACCCATAGGCAAGTGCTGGGACAGGAAATCATAGGCAAGCTGATCTGAAACCCTGCTGCATCCCTACCTCCTACCTGGGTCACCCCATTCAAGGAGGAACAGAATTCCTCCTGGAGGAGTCAGCAAGTCTTCTAGCCCAGAATTATCTCCAGAATTCCTACAAAGTGACCAGCAGTACAACTGATGGCCCACTTTTGAAATACAGACCAAAGCTCTAGGATTATGCGGGGGAATATTGACTGAAAACTCACCGTAGGCCCTGGGAGGGTCCAGTGAAGCCCGAAGGCAGCCTGGGCAGGGTCAGCCTAGGCCCGGAAGGCTTCTCTGAGAACGTGATGTTGGCGGAAGTCTGTTCAGGCGTCAGGAGAAAGCCAGGCTGAGAAAGCTGCATGCGTTCATTCACTTCCTATTGCAATCAGAGCTGGGAGTTTTCCTAAGATTACTTCTCACTAATAAGACAGGCCTCTTCTCAGGCACGACTGCTGACATGTTTTGTTTTCCCCAGATGGGGATAATCAGCCTGTTTGGTAGTCGGGCTGACAGCTCAGGCAGCAGGTGGGGGCTGGGGGCGGGAGGCCCGGGGAGGGGGGGGTGGGTGTGGGGGGGGGAGCAGAGGCTGCCTGGCTGCCTGGGCGACAGCCCCAGCAGGTGGGGATTTCCGTTTGTGCCTCGGAGGAGAGGGCTGTGGGGCAAATAGCTCGGTTACGTGAACCCCAAGAGCCCACCTGGCTGTCTCCCTACTTAATTCATGCCTGATTTCAGTGCTGAAAAGCAGCCAGCCATCCCCTTGCTCCATGAGAGGAGACCAGTCAGGATCTGCGCTGGGAGCTCCCTCCCCTTCCCTGGGAAGACGGCCACGGCTTCCCTATCCCAAAGCCCTGAACAGGCCCAGCCTCGGACTCCAGCCCAAGCCAGGCATGTGTGCTTCACCCACTCATGAGCTAGGGGGTCGGGGAGAGGTACCCGCCAGTCTTGGGGTCTCCGTGGGCAGGCCATGGATGAGCTCTTCTTCTCCAGGGTCAGTACCCAGGGCCTTGCCCAGCCCAGCATTTCCAAGCGCTTGGCTGGGTGGCTTGTGACCTGAGCACAGCAGGGCTGTCGCCTTCAGCCACATCCACCTTGAGGATGACAGGCCCCCACGCCATGGGTCCCTGGAGGTCTGAGGGAGGCCACAGACCTGCTTCACCCAGTTTCAAGGAGGGGAACCAGCTGGACAGCCTTTCTGGATGACTTGAACTCTTTCCCCACCCAACACACTCTTCCTCCTGTGTGGAAGGAAGGGGTGGACTGCCTCAGCAGGGTGGACACCTCCGCAGCTCCAAAGCCCCGCTGCCCCCACCTCGGCACCCCTTTTCTGGCTCCCCAGCGACGGCCCAGCAGAGAGCCCAGCTCTGGTCCTTCCGTGTTTCACTTCCGGTGCATCCAGGGCAGGGAGGCTTCCCCCAACTCCGCGGCTGCTCATTCCAGTTGCTCCGGAGAGCAAGGTATACCAGTGCCCTTGAACAGCGACTCTTTGCAGAGGGGCATGGTGGGAGACTTGGCCATGCAGACAATGTGCCCCTGGCTCTGTGTTCCTGGGCTGCAGCTCCTGGGCCCTGGCCCTGTCCTTGGTTCCTTGCGACTGACCCTCAGTGTGTCAGTGAGTCAGGCTCTCCCCACTCCTCGGGACCTCAGTGTTCCCATCTGCCTTGTGGGTGTCTAGAAGACCCCAGCTAGATGCAAAAGAGGCGGTGGCCCCCGGGAGAGGCACCTCGGGGACCACCAGCCATCTGGCCCTCAGTAGCCATGTGGAGCAGCTTTCCTCCTTCGTGGTCTCCCAGGCAACGCCGAGTGCCTGCCAAGCTCGCTGCCGAGGCCTGGCTCCTGTGCACATGTTTAGTGCCACACGGAGATGGCTGATGGCAGGGGCCAGGGCAAGGCCCAGCCTCCCCAGCTGTCACAGGGAGCAAATCAGACGAGAGCTGAGTAGGATTGGGAGGAGGGAGTGCTGGAGCCAGGGGGGCGTGGGAAAGAAGCTCAGAGGCCCTGGCTGCCCTCCCCCTGCCTCATCCTCTTAACACTGCCTTCTCGGTGACCCCTGCTTTCCAGAACATTCCATTGGAATCTCACAGCCCTGGACCTCAGTTTCCCCATATATCAAAGGAACAGGGGGTGATCTCCAGCCCTCCAGACTCTAATGGCCTGAGACAAGAGCCCAGCCAAGATGTCAGAGGCCAGTGGAATGGGCCCTGAACAGTCTTTAGGAGGGTGTGTCTCTCAAGGGCATTTATTAGGCAAAGTCTCCGGGACCATTTGCTCCAAGATCCTGAAACCACCCTCTACTCTTAATTCCATGCCCCTGCTGAGAACCCTTCTCCAGGGGGAGCTTTGCTCGGTTAGCCTCTCCATCTGCCACTCCCAGGATTTGCAGGCTCTGGTGGCTGGGCAGTTCTTTCCTAAATTATAGTCACTCGTGCATGAAGGCACCATTCCACCCTTGTCCTGAGAGATGTGGAAGGCAGAGCTGGCTCTGGGAGGGGGGGCTGAGGGGGCGTGCAGAGAGGAGAGGGTCCTGGGCACTGTGGCTTCTGCATGTAAACAGCTGAGGTGTAGGGAGGGCTCCCAAGACAAGGACTGGGGAAAGGGCTAGTGTCCCACCTCCACGGTTTTCCCAGGTCTGGAGGAAAGATCCAGGCATTCCGCATCCAGGCTGGGTCCTTGGATGCTCACCTGGCCTGGGGCACCAGAAGGGACCCCTGCTATGATGGGGTGTTCCATCGAGACTGGGCTGCAGGAAGCATCGGGTAGCCACGTAAGCAAGGATGCTGTCAGCTCCCATGGCCCTTCCTGTGAACTGGAAAAAGGCACGCTCTCTGGGCAGACATGGCTGTGCAGTGCATGGCTTTCAGTCCCTCAACACCTCTGCAGACTGCTGCTGCAGAAGGCAGACCTGAATTGCCATCCATAGGGGCCTGCCAAGGAGAAATTGGAGAGGCAGCAGCTCTGCTCAACCCACTGGAGAATCAAGGGACATTGCTGCCATGGTGGGTGGGGGAGGTTTTGGCATCTCTAAGCTGAGGACAGATGCCAGAGCAGAGAGGGAATTGGTTCCTTCAACAAGTACTAATTGAGAGCACCTACTCTTTGCCTGGCTCTGTTCTGGATGTTGGGAGCCTGGTGATGCTCAAGATAGACAAGGTTCCTGTGGTCCTGGAGCTTGTAGAGGAGAAACAGTCAATAATAACCTAAAAATGTCAATCAGGTGGCATGCAGAGGCTTACACCATGCAGATGGATGGTGAGCAAAGTGCCATGATGGATTGGGGATGGGTGGGTAAGTCTGGCAGGCCCCACTGAGCCTAAGCTGAGAATTGAGTGATAAGGGATCAGCAGAGTAAAGGTCAAGGGGACAAGCATGGCCAAATCAAGGGAACAGCTTGGCAAAGGCCCCACAGAGAGAAGAAATTTGGCCTATTCAGATGCTGCAAGGAGGCTGGGAAGACTGGAGTGTGGTGGGCGCCGAGGAGAGAGGAGGAGAAGCACTTAGCAGACAGAGGCCAGATCTGGGGACTCTGCCAACCGTGGTGAGGAGTTTGGACTTTATCCTCAGTGTGGTGAGAAGCCAGTAGAGGAGTCTAAACAGAGGAGACCCAAGAGCAGTGATTCTCACCCAGGAGTGACCCTCCACCCCAGGATATTTGGCAGTTCTGACTCGGGGTAGGAGTGGGTGCTCTTGGCACTCAGTGGGTAGAGGCCAGGGATACTGTTAACATCTGACATGCAGGACAGCCCCACAGCGAAGAATCATCTGGTCCAAAATGTCAGCAGTGCTGGGGTTGTGAAATCGTCTAAATGCTGGTGTTCCCAGGATTGCTTTTCTTTTTAAACAACCCAGGGTCACACCGTACTCACGTCTAGCTCTTTCTATATATACTCTGGGTTCAAATTCTGTTTCCACCACTTGTGCAAAATGTCAGTGGTGCACAGGTTAAGAAACTCCACTGCAGAAGAAGAATGGAAACATGGACACTGCTTAGACCTGCATTGCCCAATGCGGTGGCCACTGGCCACAGGAGGCTTTTGCACTTTCACATGTGATTAGCCTCAGCTGAGATGGGCTGTGGGTGTAAACCATGCACTGCATTTCAGACTTGATACAATACAAATGGTGTAAAATATTCACATTTTATGTTGATTGCATGTGAAAATCATACTATTTAAAAAAAATTTAATGTTTATTTATTTTTGAGACAGAGAGAGACAGAGCATGAGCAGGGGAGGGGCAGAGAGAGAGGGAAATACAGAATCTGGAACAGGCTCTAGGCTCTGAGCTGTCAGCACAGAGCCCGACGCGGGGCTCGAACTCACAGACCGTGAGATCATGACCTGAGCCGGAGTTGGAAGCTTAACCGACCGAGCCACCCAGGCGCCCGAAAATCATACTATTTTAGATATATTGGGTTAGATAGTGTTTTATTAAAATTAACTCCACTTACTTCTTTTTATTTCTTCAAATGTGGCTACTAGAAAAATTTAAACTACACATATGGCTTCCGTTTGTAGCTCATATTATGTTTCTGTTGGATGGTGCTGAGTTAGACAGTGATAATGTTGATGAAATGGCTTCGTATGTGCTGAGCACTGTTCTTTTTTTTACATACATCACTTGACTTAATTTTAAACTTAATTTGACAACTTTGTAAGGGAGATATTGTTATTATCCCCACTTTGATGTGAGGAAGCTGTGGTCCAGAGAGGTTAAGTAAGTTGCCCAAGGCCACACAGGGAGTAAGGGTAGAGCTGGCTCCAGACTCTATGTGCTTAACCAGGTCCCGTGAAGATGATGGCTAGCTTATCATGGAAAAGATGGAGTCAGACAGAAGTGGGATAATTCAAGATCTACTTGGGCTCCACAGGACTCACTGATGGGTGGATGTAGGGAAGGGGGCAGGGAAGGGAAGGAATCAGGAATGCCCACTAGGTTTGCCTTGAACAGAAGACAGGGGGTGATGCCATTCACGAAAATGGGGCATCTGGAGAAGGAAGCCCGAGTGTTCCGTGCTGGTCCTGCTAAGTTCAAGATGACTGTAGACATCCAACTAGAGACGTCAAGCAGGCAGTGGGGTTTGCAGGGAGGGAGGCATTTGGGGCAGACACGGACATTTGGGAGTCATCAGCAGGTCAAATTTAAGGACACGGGGGGTGATTTTATCACCCAGAGAGAGCATAGATGTTGAAGAGAAGGTTGCTCTGGATGGAGCCCAGGAGCACACCAACATTTGGAGGGTGAGCCACAGAGAAAGAAGCTGAATGGGAGACTGAGAGGGAAGCCAGTGGCTTAAGAGGAAAACTAGGCAGGAAAGGAAGATGTCTGGGGAAGGAGGGTGGGGTCAGTTTTCAGGCTCAATGGACAGCCTGTGAGCCTCTGGCTGGTTGGAGCAAGTGGGGAGGAGAACTCACTGGCCCAAGGTAGGATGTCTGGGCTGGAGCCTTGCAGGCTGGCCAGATTCATGCCAAGTCCCTAGAACGAGGCATCCCTGGTTTCTGAAACATCAGGGAAGGGCCATGTCAAGTGGCCCCAGCTAAGGTAAAAGGAAGGCCCAGGGATGTAGGAAGAGCGACCTGGGCAGCTTGTTTCATTTGTCAGGAAGTCCTTCCTTATGTCTGACTGTAATCCTAACTGCTTCCAAGTGAGCCTACAGTTCTTTGTAGCTAAGCCGAGCAGACCACCCATATGCATCCTTCCAGGGTTGAAGACAGAAAATGCTTCTCCCTCCCTCCCCACCACAAACCTGCCAGCCCTGTCTTCCCTAGGATTCTCCTTTCTTCACCTAGAGAAGTTTCTCCTCCTTGCAACAGCTCACAAATTCAGCTCTGGGCTCGGACAGTTTGCAGCTCAGGACCCATGAGGAGCAATAGGTAGAAACTCTGATCTGAGCTTCTTGTGTCCTGCCTCTCAGACGCTTCCAGCTGGCCCGCATCCCTAACTTCACCATCTCTCTCAGCCGATTAAAAAGGTCTCTGTCTCCAGGAATCTGTTCTCAAGAGCACTTGTTTCTGGTTTGGCAACTTGCTCTCTGCCACCTGGCTCCTGACTGCAGCCCAACCTGGCTTCTGTCCTTGGTCTGTTCACTCTTGGCCATTTGGGGCACCACCGTCCCTAGTCCAGGCCTGATCTTGGCTTTCTTCCCACTACCTCAGGGCCACCATCTCAGCGCACCAGCCCTTGTATGTCCCCCATCGCTAATCTCTCCATCAGCAACTTCTCTTCAACCGCACTGCCCACAGGACCAAGTGCTTTGTCGATGAAAAAGCCCTTTGGGGGCAAACACAGGAAATTAAAGCCTCGGAGCGCAGTAAGAAAACCCATTCTTTTTCATGGATTTCTGCAGCCCGATTGTGTTAGCTTCTGCTGAGTGCCTGGGATATTCTGGTGTTGCTCACACCCACAGGGGCTGGCTGGGGGCGCGTGATGTTAATAGGGAGGGCCTCTGTCTGAACTCCTGCCAATTCTGTTCATACCTTTGGGGCCGCGGGGCTGACCACTCAGTTGCTGGGGTGCCCTTGGCAGGAGGGAGCTTTCAGGGCATTGTCGGAGGCTAACACCTGGAGTGGATTTGTTGATGGCCAGCTGAGAAGAGCGTATCCTGCCAGAGGAGAAGCTGGCAAAGCCAGCTGAGCTCTCTGACTCTGGGTGTAAAGTAGGAAGAGAGTGGCCCTCTGCAGGGACAGGGGGGAGCCGCCATCTACTCTCCATGACTACATTGCTCAGTCTCAAAATGAGGGGAGTTGGAGGGACGGTGTTTAAACTCCCTTATGGGAATAATGTATGCAACAAACGTTAGTAGAACTCCATCCATGTGCTAGAACTTTCAGGAGCCTCCACTAAGAGCTCCCAGAACCCCAACTCCAGGCAGCAGCTACTCCCCTTACGTCCCTTGACTGGCCACCACTGAGACCAGGCTCAGCCTGCAGCCCAGCATGTGAGCTCACTGGCCTGGATCTTTGGAAGCCATTCTGCCACCGAGGGCCTCAGGAATGCTGGACTCCAGCAGGCACGTTCTCCCTCTCTGAGAACCTCAAGACTCCACCAAGGGCACTCTAATACCGTGGCTGGGCTCTGCAGACAGAGGTAGTGACTGGTGGCCTGCCTGAAAAGGTAGGCCAGATGCTGGGGGAAGGAAGGCAGGGAGTGCCCCGGGGGGAAGCAGCAGAGTGCAAGGAGACGTGGCCTCAGTTTGGACCCTAACTTCTCATTTGGGGGAGCAGAAAGAGAAGGAATAAAAGGGGAAGGTGGGAAGAGCAGGACTTTGGGGCTGGATACATGAAAAACGCCTTCAAGTTATTCAGGCCCTGCTGACATGTCCCAGTGGGGGGACTGTGGGCTGAGGTCGCAGCCAGCCCTGGGAAAACCCTCCAACTCAGGGCTCTGAGGGGTGACTCCGGGCCGGGCATTGGGAGAGCAACTCCCACCACGGCCCACTGCACCATCCTGGCCCAGGGGAGCAACAGCAGCCAGAGATAGGGGCAGGAGGATCTGTTAGCCTCAGGGCAGGTGCTCAGAATCTGATTATTCAAGTCTGCCAGGTCCTCTGGTCCCAGCGGGGGCTCTAGGATTCCATCCATTCATGTACCCACCCATCCAAGAGACATTGTCTGGTAGGCCTTCCTCTGCCCCCTCCCCGACCCCATGCCACCACTGACCTCTTGCCCCAGAGCTCCTCCCCACCCCGCAGGCTGCGCATTTTATTCCCTGGCCCTGTGTCTGATCTTTCACATCTGCTCCTGGAGGAGTAACCCCAAGCAGAGTGATTGACTTCCCACTTTGTAGATGGTCATGACAGGCGCTGGTTCTCAAAGCCCTTTCCCCCACCAGCCCATGACACTGGCAGAAACCTCACCCTTACAGAGAACTGGCAGTCTGCAGACTTTACACTTGCACCGCGCTGAAGGTTTACTTGATTAAACTTGAAGGAAGAAAGGGAACCAGTATGCACTGAATACATACTCCAGGTCAGGCATTTTCCTGAACATATTAGCTCACAGCCCTCTCTGAATTTGGTAAAATCCTGTTAAGAGCAAAAGTAGCTAATATATATTATTGACTACTGCTATGTGCTAGGTTTTATGCTAAGTAATTTGTAGATGAAGACACAGGCTCAGAGGGGATAAATGCTGCATAACTCACCCAGTGTCACACAATGGGCACGGCAGCACGGATGTTCACACCAGATCTGGCTGACCCTTGCCACCTTCCACTTTCACCTCAGAGAACATACATTGGCCATGTGCTGTGGGGACCCAGTGGAGGGATATTTACAGATGAGCAATTTGAGGTCCAGGAAAACAAGATGGCTAGAAAGAGCGGAGGCAGTAGATGTCCCGATGACTCACTCGTGTGTGTGTGTGTGTGTGTGTGTGTGTGTGTGTGTGTGTGTGTATGCGTGCTCACTGCGCAGGCCGCCCTGACATTGCAGACAGAGCACGTGGCTGCAGTGACAGCCTCATGGAATTGCCCTGGGCAGGGGGTCCTTCCCTGGAGGGAAGGCGGAGCCCCTTGCTAGCAGGCTCAGGCCAGGTCAGCTTCCAGGTCCAGTGAAGGCTAGAGCAGCTTCCTGAGTGAGTAATGAGTGACAGGTAACATGCAGGGAGCCCCAGGAAGGAGGAAAGGAAGGAGAGAGGAGGGGAAAGAACCAGTTTTGTTGCTTTAAAGCCTTGTCACTCCTGAGAGGACCATTGTGCTTCCTATTTGGCTCTCCTTACTGTGGTCCATGCGAGGACTAGGATGGGGATAGCTGGGTGGCTGCTCTGGATCATTCATTCTCTCCCCTCCGCTGTCCTGGGAGGCACGGGAGGGAGGGCAGGTGGATTCCCTTCTCACTCCACCATCCTTCCTGAGGCATCTCATCCGTTCCTGTGGTTTTGGTTATGGCCACACCCCTGCTTCCTCTGCCCAGTCCCTGCACCGTGAGGATCACCTGGGGAGCTTTTTTTTTAAAGTTTATTTATTTTGAGAGAGAGAGAGAGAGGGAGAATCCCAAGCAGGCTCCACATATATGTGCAGAGCCTGATGCGGGGCTTGAACTCACAAACCACAAGATCATTATCTGAGCTGAAACCAAGAGTCTGACACTTAACCGCCTGAGCCACCCAGGCACCCCACCCATTTTAATAAACATGGATGCCAGGCCCTGTCCCAGACCTAATAAATCAAAATCTCGGGAATGGGCCCAAGAATCAGAATTTGTTGTCTACTCTTGCACAGTCAGGGTTGGGAACTGCTGAGTCCTCCAGGAACTGCCAGGTTGCACTTTCTTCCAACTGCCTCCTGTCCTTGAAGCTCCCTACCTGCTCCCTTCACGTCTGTTCCTGTCTCCTGTTAGGATGCCTCCAGCTCAGCTTGCCCATCAAGTTCATAATCTGTACACCCCATCTCACCCCACCGTGCAGCCTGTTTCTCCCTCAGGGCTCTCTGAGGAACCCCAATCACCTGCATCCAGTGGCATAAGTCCAAGACCTGAGGGAAGCCCTGCCTTTCTTGTCCATGTTCTTAGTGTCTAATTGCCACTTGATGGAAGTCCGATTCAGCACCTAGGACAGAGAGACCTAAATAAGCGGTGCCCAGACAGAATCGAAGTTTCCCTCTTTTTCACATAAAAGTTTGGGTGGACAATTTGGGCTGCTGTGGCTGCTCCATAACCACTGGGCACCCAGGCTCCTCCTCAAACGGGTGCTTTTGCTCCTCTTCATAAGCAGCCTTCTTCTCCTTGTCCAAGATGGTGCTCTCGTTCCAACCATCACATCCCCATGGCAGCCAGTGAGAAAGGACGAAGAGGAAGAGGAGGTCATGCCCCTCTTTGGGGGCACAAATTGGACGTTGTTCACATTACTTCTGCTCACGTCCCATTGAGAAGGGTTTTGTCACAGGCTCACACTCAGCTGCAAGAGAAGCTGGGAAATGTAGTCCTGCTGATTTCATCTCCTTAGATGGTCTCCAGCATCCCCCCTTCTCTCTACCCCCCTCTCCCACCATTCCCTGAGCCCAAACCATAATCTCCTTCCTCATCCACTGCAACAGCTTCCTCATTGGTCTCCCCACATCCTCCAGCCTGGTTTTTCCTTTGCATCCTGGGTGATATCATTTAAATGCAAAGGAGACCTGATCATCTCCTCAGCAGCTTCTCTCCACTGCTCTTAGGGTAAAGTCTCAGGGCTTTTGTTGCCCTTTGATCAGCCCCCAAGACCCTCACAATCTGATCGGGCCTCTGGCCTCAAGTCAAGCCTCTCTTCTTTGCTGTCTGTCCTCCAGCCACACTGGTCTGAGTCCCATGTGTTGAGTGAGGCCACCTCTATTCGTGGCCTTTGCTCTTGATGCCTTTGCTGCTGCAGGATTCTCCCCTTCCCACCTTCTTCTACCCCCTCCCACCTCCCCGCACTTGTCCTTCAGATCTGAGATAAACTGACAGTTATTCTAGAAAACTCCCTTAACCCCTAGGCTTATGGCCCCCTATTTTTTAATTTCAGCATAACAAGTTGTATTATATTATTTGTATGATCATTGCTTAAGTTCTGGGTACTCATTTGAGTGTAGGCTCCAGGAGGGCAGGGCCACTGCAACCTCGGTGCCTGGCATGGGGCCTCGCCCACAGAGCATCCTTTACTAAATGGTGGCTCCCTAGGAGAAGTACCAAGAGTGATTCTCTGGTTTTGGGCTCATCAAGGAGATGAACGTGGTGCCATCTGTGGAGATGGGGCAGTGGGAAGGGGTGCAGACTGGAGCAGGATCTTGCATTTAGTGTTGGAAGCGCTGGGCTGGGATGTCAGCTGGGCTGTTGGACATACGGATATGGACCTCTGGGGAGATGTCCTACTTGAGTCAGTTGACCTGGGACTCTCTACCCAACCAAGGTTGTCATAAGTCAAGCGACCAGAAAGGCAGCCATTTGGGGTGGGGGTGGGAGGGAATCCTGGCAACGTGTTCAACCTTAGAGGGAAAGAAATGGGAAGAAAGCACGAGAAGAACTCCCTGCTCCAGTTCTCCTTACTTCCGAGTTCTACTTTCTTCTGAGTTCTAGTCTCAGAAGGGCTTGCTCGGCTCCCTTGAGCCTGTCAGGGAGGTTGAGGCGCTGAGTGGCATGCACAGTGAGCATGGGAAGGGCTGGGGTGTGCACTCGCCCACCTGGTGACAGTGCACACCCCCCCCCCCCCCCCCCGCCACACGCCACGGCTGCAGGCACTCTAGCTCAGCAAACACAGATGGAGTGTCTATGGAATGCCAGGCCCTGGGTCAGGGGGAGGTGGGGGGGGGAGCGCAGTGATGACAGCAGTGGGAGGGGCAGGAAAGTAGAGGTAGTAATAGCTACTGTTTACAGAGGACTCAGTGATATCAGACACCATCCTAGGCGCGTCTGTTTAAACACATTTAATCTTCACGACAACCCCGTAGCATAACGACATGCCATTATCCTTCACATTTTCCCTCTGGGAAAACTGAGGTAACACAAAATTAGAAATACGACCACGGCCACTGAGTGGCAAGAAGGAGAAAGACCCCCTTGCTTAAACAAGCTTGGGGGTGCGGGATTATCTCCTCGTGGTAGTGAGGGTGGCTATTGTCGCTCCCACTGGACGGGTAGGTCCATAAAGGGGTTTCTCGTGAATATAACACATGTGATCAGCACTAATTCACTCCACCCTCCGTGTATCCCCAGGGGTTTTCGTTTAAACCTCTCGCCTTCTCTCATAAAGCCTGGAGGTGGGTGGTGGGCTGATGTTGGCGAAACAGTTTCGAGGCTGTTCCCCTTGCAAGCCCTGCAGAGACAACCTCCCCAAATGGTTCTCAAGGGAGCAGAGAGTGGGCAGCTCTGAAAATGCAGAGGCGCGTTTTGAATGCCACAGTGGCCGGGCAACGCCACTAGCACTTGGAACGGGATTCAGGACGCTGAAGGGTGTGCATTGCAAAAAACAGCCTGGCAATAAAGACGTGTCCTAACCCAGATGCCCCCCCCCCCCGGAATTAATGCAGTACTTGCGAACTGAACGCAGGGGTGGGGGGCAGAAGCATCGGTCAGAAGCAGCACTGTGACCCGGATTAGCAGGCAGGCCTCTTACCACCAGACAACGGCACTCTGCACTGCACATTCCCACTCGTCACTGAAGAATGAGTCCCAGTGGGGAGATTCGGGCAAGGCACTAAAGGAGGAAAGTTGTCGAGGGGGTAGAGGGCCTTGCCCCGCAGCCTTCACATCCTGGCCACGCTGCGCCTGTGTGGTGTGGCTGGCACAGCCCCGGCTCTGGGGTCTACGGTTTCTCACTCCTCTGTCCCGATGACTGTAGCTGCGGGTCCATCCATCTCTTCCTGCCAGGACTCCTTTGATCTTCCTGGGAGTGAGTGGCGTGTGGGTCGGCCGTGTTAAGGGCCCAAGGGGGGAAGCAGCCATATTGATGGAAGAGGCCAGTTTGTCCCCCCACCTTGGAGATGCAGAAGGCAGGGTAGGAAGCATACAGAGACTCAAGTTTATTTGTTACTTGAATTGGTACAGAGTTCCTCCTCAAAAAGCGCCAGGCTTACTGAGGAAAACAGTGACCTACTGCAAGATGCTGAAACCAGCCACGCTGAAGCTGAGGTGGCAGAAAGGAGGAGAGTGCGACTGAGGAAGGGAAGTTAGGAGACCCGTATGGGTAGGTGGCTACTGCCAAGCTTACAGATACTCACGTGTATTGTCATCTCTACTGTCAGAAATCATCAAGATCAGCGTCCCCAGGGCCACTCCACCTCCACCACCCCCAGGGCCACCTCTTTGGTCACTTCACCCAACCTTCTCACCACGGTCAGCGTCTCTGCCTCCAACCTCTGGGTCAGGTTAACCCCTGGTCCATCAACCTCCTTCCAGACTCTCTCACTCATGTTGGAAGATGCCCGGGGTGGAGCAGAGCTACCTCTGGGCAGAAGACCCCTCCACACAGTGAGGGTAAGTCAGCTCGCTCTGAGCTCTGAGTGGGAGTTCAGCTCGAGTGGTCTTTGTAGTTGTGAGTTTCCAAAAGCCAGGGGGCTTTATTTCACTGTTTTAAAGAACGCTGCTGGTCTTTGGGGTTCTTTGAAGTGAAGTCTATTTTCAGAGATCTGTGTGCTCACTAAGGAGGAATCCATAGCTGGGATCAGGGATTGGTCCTGGGTGAGGGCAAAGGGTTATAAGTCAGTCTGTGGCCAGGGCAGGGACTTCCTCTGAGACTAGGATTAGAGGCCAATTTGAGACAAGGTCAGGGTTCAGTGTCTAGATGGGTCAAAGCGTTGCCTGGGGCTGAGATAGTTCTCAGGGTAGAAGTAACGTCAGGTGTCCATTTATTGAACCTCTGTATTATATCCAAAATTTCTTACAAAGTACTACCATTTTACTCCGGGTCAGTCCATTTCCTTGAGGGATTCCTCCACTCTCTAGTCCCCTTGCCACCACCTCCCTTTTAGCTCTTAGTCCCCTGGGGCTCAGGATGCAGCCATACTCCTGTTCTGGGGTATGGACTTCAAAGTAAGATAGAGAACATTCTGAATCCAAAGTCCTCAGCAGCCTGAGACTGCAATTGGAGAAAAGGGCACAGCCGGGCCTGGTGCCTAGCCAGCCCTGGCAGCTGGATGACCAGTTGTAATGGGATTAGGGTTGGCCATGCCCGCCCCACTGTATGCCGCCCCAAACCTTTCCCTCCCATCCTCCCCCTGCATCCTGATTAGGATGCAGCCCTGGGCTCTACCTTCCCCGCCAGCCGCATTGTCTCGGCCAGTGCCAGCGCCTAGCAACCCTCACAGGGGAGCCCTTTCCCACCGCCGTCCTGGCCCCTGTCCCTGCCCCTCTGCTCTGAGCACCGGCATCACTTGTGTTTTCATCACTGCAAAGAAGCCAGCAAAGCGGAGCCAGCTGGTCGCACCAGATTCTCCCAATGACCCGATTCCAACAATCTCTTCTGAAATTCTGGGCCTCCTTTCCAAGATTCCTAGGTCCTATCAGTAATTCTCAGATGACAAGCTGGGATTCCAGAGTTCTGTTCTGGAATTCTCCAAATCCTGGAGTCCATTCTAAGAATTCATGAATTCTACGATCCCCAAATTATATGACCCGGGTCTCAGCGCATTTGAGCGTATTCTAGAATTTGGCTTTTGTATTACAGAGGGGTCTGTGGTTCCAGAGTGAAGTCATGAACCAGGGTGACAGAGGTCAGAAGGTGATGAGGGCAAGAGAGCTGCGTTCTTATTCTCTTTAAGAAGCAACCTTCAGAGAATAATAAAACTGTTGCCTGGGAAGATAGAAGGCGGGACTCACTCACTGATTCAACAAACACTGTCCAAGCCCTCTAGGTGCTGAAATAGAGCAATGAGCAAAGAGAGACCCTGCCCTTGAGGGGCTTCCACTCTCTTAGGGGAGACAAATATTGAACAAATAGATAAATAATATGCAACTAAGTGCAGGTAGCACTAAGTGCTGTAAATAAAAAGAGCAAAGGAATAATTAATATTTTATTGCACTTGCGCTGTGCTAGGCACTGTTCTAATGCCTTACATAACTTATTTAAGTTTTATAATAATGTGAAAAAATAGATGCTATTGTTTAGTCCCACTTTAGAGATGAGAGAATCAAGGTACAGAAAGTTACATAATTTGTCCAACTAGCAGAACCATGATTTGAACCCAGGAGTCTAGCTCCAAAATCTATGCTTACCCACTGTGTTATAATGCAGGGTAAGAGGGTAGAGTGTGATGGAGAGAGGGTGCTGTCACACAGGGAGGGCAGGGACATCTGACCAGAGACTTCCCAGAGGTGAGGGGGTGATGTAGGTGCATGTATAGGGAGTAAGCCAGGTCCAGTCCTCCAGTGTGCAGGACCCTTGTTCTCTGCATTCTGGGGCTGAAAAAAAAACTTCCCATGGGGATCTGGTGGGAGGGGCAGGCTCCAAGAGGTGCTTGTCTCTGTGGCCATAAAAGGTCCCTTTGCTAACCCAGTCAGATTCCCTTGTGTTCTCCCTGCTCACGCAGATGAGTCCCCTCCTTTCCAGAGAAGTGCCTTCAGAACACAAAAGAAAGAACTGAAAGAGACAATCCTGTCATGACAGGACTAATCAGGCTGGCTAATTATGAATAATTAGAACCCCCCACACACTGTGGCCCAGTGTGAAATGGAGTGATAATGTGAGGACTAAATCCCCCTGGGAAGAAGGAGGGTGGTGATGGTGGTGAGAAGCAGGGAGTGGGGGGGGAGGTGGCTGAGCATCCTTGACCATCCCGTATACCTGGCCTTTTGATGATGCTGTCTGTCTGTCCTGCCCGTAGACACAGGCAGTGCAGGGTAGAAAAGGGGGGACATCAGGGACACTTGGATCAAGCCAAGTGAGCTTGAGTTCTGGCTTTATGATTGTGCTAATAGCATCTTTGGACGAGTTATCTTACTTCCCTGAGGCTTGTTCTCTTTGTCTGTAATCCTGGGGTAATCATAATCCCTAATCCTACAGCTTCATGATGACTCAAGGAGCTAATAAAAAAGCTGAACATGGTGCTTGGCATATAGTAAATACTCAACACATGGTCGTGCTTATCATTGGTTCACCTTTGTCATCTGTTGCCTTGGGTGACTTGAAACAGTTCTTTGTTTTCTCTGGGCCTTGGCTGTCACACCTGTACAATGGAGTTAGGAGTTGGTGACTCACTTATTCAACCAAGAAAATATTTCCCGAGCATTGACTTCATGCCAAGCACTGGAGATGGAACAGAACTGACACAGATTCTGGCCTCAGAGATCTTTGGTCAATGGGTTGCCCCCACCCCACTCCTCACATTCCAGGCTCCAGGTGATGGGGACTGTGGTAGACAAGAGTTGTGAGGTCCTCAAGATTGCTGCTGCCAGTATACAAGCCCATACAAGCCCTTCCTCTTGAATATGAATAGGAACTATAAATATAATGGGATTTTACTTTCTTGCTTAGGCTAGTAATGTGGCAAAGGGGAAGGGATTTTGTTGATGTTGTTAAAGTCCCTAATAAGTTGACTTGAAATTTGCCAAAAGGGAGATTACTCTGAGAGGGTCTGAACTAACCTTTTAAAAGAGGGTCTAGAAATCAAGGGCAGAGAGGCAGTAGGCTCTTTCCTGTTGGCCTTGAAGAAGCAAACTGCCATGTTGTAGAGAGGACCACATGGCAGGGATGGCAGGGGCCCTCTAGAAGGCGAGGGCTGTAGCCCCACAACCATGAGCAACAGACAGCCAACAACCTTGAGAGAAGAGCCCCAGCTTCCTTTGAGACCCCAGGCCTGGCCGACAGTCTGATTGATTGCAGTCTTGTGATGCCCTAAGCAGGGGTCCCGGCTGCAGTCCTGCCCCAAGGAAACCGAGATGATCAGTGTGATTTGTTTTAAGCCCCTAAGTTTGTGGTAACTTGTTACACAGCAACGGAAACCTGATATACAAACCCTGCCCTTGAATGTATGCAAGGCCTTGGGTCAACCCCATCCTGCCGGCTGCAACTAGTTTCCCGGCCCCTGCTCAGGGCTAGAGCCCCCAGTGCCCCAGTGAATTCCTTGCAGACAATGCTCCCATCTGCCATGGCAAAGAGTTGTTTCATCAGCTGCCAACCTGCTCCTAAAGTTGGTTGTCAAAGAACGTTCTATTTGCCCTACTTTTAATATAATTATCAGCATCGTTTGCACGACACCGAGTCAGGGCTCAGCCTGTTTCAGGCCCCTATTATCCTGAGCTGCTTTTCTGGGAACGGCTGTATCCATGCCTCATGCTTGCTGCTGCCTCCCACACAAATTATCTGTAATTTCCACACCTCCGTGCTTGCCGAGGCCCTGTGTTAAAGCCAGGACTGGTGGTGGGCTGGGTGCACTGTTATTTTCAAGGCGGCCAAGTCAGGCTCTGAAGAAACTGGAGCGAGAGCAAGTGGGACTTGGCTTTGAGTGTGGGATCTGCAAGCGGGCGGGGAGGGCAGGCAGAGGGGAGCGGGTATGCATCCCAGTAGGAGTTGGAGCCAGACCGAGGGCAGCGACCAAGCCCCTAGCAATCAGAGGGCAGGGCGTGCGCAATATGGCTCTCAAGCACACACAATATGGCCCATTTGTAGGATGCCCAGGAGGGGTTCTTTCTGCAGAAGACGAATACTCTATACCAACTCCAGTGTGCCAAAGATGGAGGAGGGGACGGGGGCAGGGATGAGCAAAGGAAGTCCTGTGGATAGAGAGGAGTTGGAGAGGAGAATAGACAGCGCCTGCTCCTTCAACCAGCGTCCCCTGCAGGGTAGTCAGCTCCCACGGGTAGACAGCTGAGTTCCCCGGGAGGGGACTATGGAAGATGAGCGAGGAAATGTCACTGGCTGACAGTGAAGAAGCTAGGCCTCCTCAGACAGGCCCACAGCCTGCATGCAATTCTGCAGGAGAGAGAACATCTCTCCATCTTGGTAGAGAAGATGTACTTTCATACCGCAGAGCTGTGGTTGGTGCACTTGTGGGTGCGTGTGCGTGTGTGCATGGTTGGACCCTCTGTGAATGTCCCTCTGGGCATAGATATTGGATGGAAATACACACGTGTATGTGTGTGGAGTACATTCATGTGTCACAAGTATGTATATTCAGGAGTATGCATATTTGAGCCTGAGGCTGCATTTGAGTACTTGTGAACATGGGGGAGGAAGACCGCATCTCTCGCTTTTACTCTGGGCTTTAAGGGATTACTTCTTTGGCCACCAGACTCCCAATACACTCACGTTTCCCAACTCTCTAAGTTATCATGGAACAGGGAAAAGTCCAGAGATGTGGTATGTGGCCCAGCTCTGTCACCAGTTAGCCTTGTAACTTTAAGCCAGTCGTTTCTGTTCTCTGAGCCTCATTTGCTTTGTCTGTGAAATGGGGTGCTAACCAGTCACATCTGCCCTTAGAATTTAGGGTTCCAAGTCCCTGGTCTGCTGGTTCTACCTCTCTCAACACCAGACAGGTTCATCCTTATCCCCTGCCATGCCCTGCGGGGGGCAGGACAGTGAGACTCAGGACTCCTCAGCTGTGAAGATGAGTCTCCTTTCCTCCTGTACTCAAGGCCTTCCGGTGAGGCAGCTTCAAGGATTTCCAGGGCTCCTGGAGCGCTGTTTAAAAACCATGGATAGGGGCGCCTGGGTGGCACAGTCGGTTAAGCGTCCGTCTTCAGCCAGGTCACGATCTCGCGGTCCGTGAGTTCGAGCCCCGCGTCAGGCTCTGGGCTGATGGCTCAGAGCCTGGAGCCTGTTTCCGATTCTGTGTCTCCCTCTCTCTCTGCCCCTCCCCCGTTCATGCTCTGTCTCTCTCTCTGTCCCCAAAATAAAAAAACGTTGAAAAAAAAATTAAAAAAAAAAATAAAAACCATGGATATAGGCAGCCTAATGTTTTCTGCCTTGGTTTCTCAGAGAATCCCGAGGGTCCTGAGGACCAGTGTCCACAGGGGAACTGAAAAGGTGCTTGATGATGGCATTGGTTCATGGGATAAGGATGCTGACCTCAGATGAGAGGGCAGGAGATAAGACAGTACCTGGCCTGGTGGGCTTGTTTCTGGAATGGAAACCATCCCAGGGGAGCCCAGGCCCTGACACCTGCAATGTCCCTGTGGCCTGTGTCTCTGTGGGGGAGGGGACCTTGATGGTGGCAGTGGGCATCATTTACCCACGTGCAGGGGGGCTGAGCATTCCAAAGCCTCCCTGCTACTTGTCCTATTGTGCTTCCAGGCCTTCCAGTAGGCATTCCCTGGTGTACCTGGGGCTTCTCAGAGCCTCCCTGTGCTGTCTGAGTCCAGCACGGATGCAGGAGGTGATCAGAAGGCCTTTGGAATCAAACTTTCCCTGCCTAGCAGGCTGAGGGACAGTATCCCAGTACACATATAACCAGTTCTGGACATGCAAGGATGCCACCTTGGGATGCCCACATGTGAAGCATTTAGCAGAGGGCCTATGACAGTGGTTCTGAACCTCAGCTGTACATTGGAATGAGCTTTAAATACTTTTGCCCAGGCCTCACCACAGACCAACTGCCTAATGATTTCGGATGAGGCCCGGGCATAGGTATAGTTTCAAAACTCCCCAGGGACTCTGTAGCACCACGATTGTTGAGAAGCACTGGCCCCAAGGCAAGGTGACTGTTCAGCAAATGTCAGCTATCTACAATGAAAATGCCTCCGTGTCCTCCCAATGTGTGGTCTCCTTGACTGAGCAGCGTAAGGGCTGTGCTGGGCTGGGATAGGGGGCCAGGAGTCATGGAGGGCACTGCTGTGCAGGAGAGATGAATGCTGGGTAGGGCAGCCCGACATCCATCTCCCTCAGCCATGTCTCAGTAAATTGAATTAAAACCCATATTTTTCAGCTGCTGCCCGCCTGGCTGGCTGGCTTGTGGAAGGGAGCTGAGGCAGGGAGCACCTCAGGGTAGGGAATAGCTGTTGAAAAGACCCCCAGCCTCCCTCCCTAGGAGAGAGAAGGCGACTCAAGGGGCCCTCTGGGAGGGCACCATTCCCAAGGGTGGGGCCTTCAGCCTCCAGTCTTCCCAAAGCCAGGCAGGGAGGGTGAGAATGGGCTGGCTGACTCAAAAGAAGCGGGAGACTCTGGCCCTGTCCTTGGGGAAGCCCAGCCTGGGAAACAGAATTGGTGTAGCTGCTGCTCAAGGAGAACCAAGCTTATTTGGAGAGACCAGAGCCTCTGTCTGGATGAGCAGAGAAGAGTGCAGGGTGTAAAAATCCCAGCCTGGGCCTCCGGCATAATGGGGGCAGCCCGCCAGGTAGAACGCCACCAAGTTGAGCACGAGGACACAGGCTTTAGTCCCCAATCTGGTGACTAAGTCGCCTGTGTGTCCTCAGGACTATTCCTGTGGTCCCTCTGGGCTTAGGCACTTCATTCATAGGAAAGGCGGGTAGACAAGCCTCCTGGACCCCAGCTCTGTTGTTCACCTCCATGCCTCCCCCAGGCTGATGTTACCAGGCAGTCCATCTACAAGGTCGGCTGGCGCAGACAGCACTTTGGAGAGAATTAGAGAGGTGCCCCCTCCAGGACCAATTAAAAAAAAGCCCTCACTGCCCACACCAAGACATACATGTGGGGACACAGTACAGACAGCAGGGGATCCAGAACCCTGAGTGGGAACTGGAGCACTAAGTGTAAAAAGAGGGAATAAACCTGGAACAGAATGCAGAACTTCAGAGCCAAGGGGACCTCTTCTGGGGCCCTGGTTATTGGCATTTCCAGCTTGAGCTGGCCTGCCATAGGTGACTCTTGATTTCCACCCTTTCTCACACTCCCAGGCCCCCTGCTATCCCGAATTCCGTTTTCCTCCAGACTCTGAGACTCCTGGCAGGCTTTCTTCTCTCTCAAGACACTTCATAGTTTACAGAGCACCTTCACACACAGCATCTCATTTGATCTTCACAGCAGGGGAAGGAAGCAGGCTCCCAGGGGTTAGGGCAACAAGCTAGGAAGGGGTGTAGCCAGGTCCAGAGGGAGGTCCTCTCTGTGTGTCTGACTACAGTGCAGCACCTGGCTCTCTTCTCTCCAGAGAGATGTCACTCTTTATTGACACAGAGAAGGACTGATCTTCTCTTCCTCCAGGAAGTTTTCCTGGACTGAGAGGAATGTGTTTCATGCAGACCCACAGTGTGGAGTACCAGCAGGGGCTAGTGTTCACTGTGCAGTGAAGAGAAACCACCAAGTCACTGTGTGAACCTAGGAACTCCTTGCATCTTTCTGGGGCCTCACATACCTCCTTTAAGTCTCCGTCATGGATTCCTCTTCTCATTTGGAACCAAATCCCCAAGGAAAGCCTCATGTCCTTCTCCTCCCTCCTCCTTCTTGAGGCTTCCTTAATGAGGTGGCCACACCCAAAGTTTGGCCCAAGGGAGGCTGGACAATAACTTACTTGATTGGGGAAGGACAGGCTGGTTGCGGAACTGTGGATGGGGGTATGGAGGGAGGTCTTGGGATGCTCAAGCCTGGGGTGTGACCAGAAACCCAAGAGCAGGGACAGGCAGGAGCAAGGGAGTGGGGTGGGCAACTCTTTTCAGTTAGGCTGCAGCTCCACTCCTGACTGGCTATATGACCTTGACCAGTTTAGTCATTAAACCTTAGTTTAAACACCTGTACTAGCAGGAGGTTGTGCAGGACTACAATAACAGTAGCAATAGTAATTTATTCACTAGTGAATAAATAAAACCAGTGAGAACCTACTATGGGGTACATGTACCATTCTTACTTAATGCTGTTGTCAAGATGGGCCTGGGGCAGGGGCAGGAATAGGTATTATGATTCCCATGTACAAGTGAAGAAGCTGAGGCTCAGAGACATCAAGTCAGCAGCCCAAGCTCACAGAGCTAGCCCTGGCACAGTGAGGACTGGAGCAAGCAGCCTGACCCCAGACCAGTGTCATTTTAAGTTGCTGTAATCCCCCCTCCCCCCCTCCCCAACCTGTCTCTAGCCTTAGAGCTGCTCTCCAGGGGGTCACATTTGAGGACATCCAGGCTGGCCAAAGCTAGCTGAACTTACTAGGCTCAGGCTGTGGGGGGCAAAGAGTAACCAGAACAGAGTCTGGACTTGCCTGGTAAGGAAGGCTTCCCGGAGGAGGAGGAAGTACAGGCTCAGCCAGATGGACAGGGACTCGTGAGGACCTGGAAGGGAGAAGTTTGAAAAGGGCTTTCTCCCTCTAGGTATCTTGGGGAAGGTAGAAAGGAGGGCAGTGAGCCCCAGCGAAGCCCAACCCTGAGCTGTGGAAGGCCGGTGACAGAGGGGGAGGGGAGGTCATCGCCTCCGCACATTCGCTCGCTCCGGGGTCTCCTGCCGCAGCTCTTGCTGGTGTCTGTCGCGAGGCCCGGCAAACCCGGTGGGCGGGGTCCCGCTCTCCAGCACAACCCCGGCCTAACCCCTCCCCCGGTCGCCCATTGGTGTGCACGCCCCTCCCCAAGCCTGCGAAGTGCGCGGCGGAGGCGGTGGTCTGTCGCCTCCCTCCGGCCCCGGGCCTGGCTTCGCGGCGGAGGCGGCGCCTCTCCCGCAGGCACAGCCAGCTGGGCGGCGCGCGGCGCTAGCCGAGCGGGTGCAGACGGGGGGCGCCGCGCTCCGGTCCCGGGCGGTGACTGACGGCGGCGGCGGCGGCGGCGGCGGCGGCGGCGGCGGCTCTAGGCGAGCGCGGTCCCCGCGTGCGCGTACGCACACGCCGCCGCGCAGGGACCACGGACACCCGCCGCCGGCCGACACACGGACGCGGAGACCTGGGCTCGGCGCGCGCTTCTCGGCGCACACGCTCCCCATCCCCAGGCGGCGCGGGGCGCGGACTCGCCGCTGTGCGCCTTCCCCGTGGAGTCTGCCCCGGGCCGGCCCGCCGCCCGCAGCCCCGCACGAGGCCAGGCTGTGAGCAGGTAAGGGCCGCCCAGGCGCCCCTGCCCCTCCACAGCGCGCCCGCCCTTCCCTGATCGGGAACCTTTGACCCCCGGGGACCGCGGACTCCTTCTTCCAGCCCCGTGATTTCCCCCCAAGCCGCGTCCTCCACCGACGGAGAGCGGGCCAGGGCCAACGCCGGCCAGCCTCTCGATTCCAAAACGAAGCCCCCTCCTACTGCTGCTCCTTTCGTGCGCGACAATCTGACAGCCTCTCCCCACTCCCCCTCCCCCCAATATCTGGGATAGTACTCGGGGCGAGCGATCCCTGCATCCCCCAGGGGCCACCTCCCTCCCCTCCCCGTGCCAGAGGGAGGACCAGGGGCTGGGAAGGCACTGCGGCCGGAGGGACCCAGAGCGGACCTGTCTCCCTACTTCCAAGGCAGACGGACGCGCCTACGCGGATCGGGAAGGTGACGCTGGAGGGTCTCTGGGAGCTGGCTACCGCAGTCCTCACGGGGCTTTGGGGGTGGGCTGGCGATGTGCTAGATGCGTGGGGGACAGGGCCCGCCTAGAATGTCCCCCTATAGTGACACATTTGGGATTGCTCATAAGAGCATCCTCTCTCGGTTTCCCGCGGCGCAGAGGGGCTGGGGTCTTGATGCCTGGGCTTCATTGGTCTCGAAGAAAACGTCCTAAGGGGGCTGTTGGGAGAAAAGCACCGGCCTTCCCGGGCTGCCTTGGGCCAGTCCAAGACCCCTGCCGACTGCCTTAAAGGCACAGGCTCCCGCTGCAGCTGCAGGAGGCGGGGGGCCACATCCTGGGCGGGACATTGGCGGTTTGAGGGGGCCAGAACGGGCGGTGGATGAAGCTAGCCACTCTGGAGGGAACCCGGGCCAGAAGCTGATTGCATTTCACACGGAGCTGGGGAGTGGAGCCTCACCACTGGAAGGAGTTCAGGCCCCCTTCCGGAAACTGCAGGGGGAGGAGAGGGGTGGTGGACCCCTTGGAATTCTCCAGACCATTTCTATACTTTTAGCGCAGTTAGTCTCCCTGACTTTACCCAGGCCATACGGTGTCCCACAAAACACCCCCCTCCAAAAAAATAAAAAAAGAAAAAAAAAAAAGACACAGCATTTAGCTTTTCTAGTGAACAGCCCTGGGTGGGCGGGGGGCGGATAGTGGCTGGGGAATGGGATGGGGCTACACTAGTCTATGGAGGGCCACTTGCCTTGGGACTGCTGTTGGGTGGAAGCAGACAAGCATCAGATCAGGCTAGAGGCTTTGGAATGGATGTGAGCTAATGGAGGGGATGAAAAATTGTGAGTTTGGGGGCTGGGCAACAGCAGCACCCAGATTTTTCTCAGGAGGTCCCAGTCTCAGTTTGGTGCTGGCTGCAGGTGGGGTTGGCGGAGCCCCCAGTTCCCAGCTGAATCTGGGGCTCCTGCTCCCCACTGACTGACCTTGGGGAGGGCAATGAGGTGCCAGTCTGGACACAAGCTGGAATTGGAACATATGATTAGAGACAGAACACATGGGGGTGGGCCCTTGGTCAAAGCTTCTAACCAATCCATCAACAGGTGTGCGGGTTGACAGAGGATGCAGACCTGGCCCCTTCTTCTCCAGATGGTTCATTGGTGGGTCTGTATCTGGGCCAAGCTACCTCTAGTCTGTTTGTCCCTGTGTGCAATGAGGACAGGAGTCTGTGGGGAGCCTCTCAAGGGACCCTTCCCTACATTCTGAGGACTAATCAGGCTAGAGCGTCCATTAAAGTTCTCTTTTGTGTAAAGTTCAGGCCGTCAGGGGATTGATTGGAGAAATACTTTGGGACACTTTTTTTTTTCATGTGACCACCCCTCCCTGCCAGGCTCCTACTTTGGGACGCTCCCTCAATTTGTGTAAAATAAACAAACACATAAAATAGGTATTTACAGATCAGTATATGCAACTAAGAGGCTAAGAAAGATAAGAGCTAAGGCCACAAGGTGGCTTTCTTCCTGGGGATGTGGCCTCAGATTTAATGTCCCAGGTCTCTAGCCTCGCAGGGACGAAGACTTCATTGACCAAGGGCTGGCTGGCCCCGATTAAGTGGAGGACACTTTGTGCTGGCTGCCAGAGGGCAGAACCAAGGTGTGCCAGGCACAGAGCAGGGGCTCAGTTCAGTGCCAGGAAGGCCTCGCTTCCCTGAGAGCCACCCAGCATGGAGCCAACACCTGGGGTGACAGTGGGTTTCCCGTCTGGGGAGGTATGTGAGCAGAGGTCTGATGCCCCAAACAGGGCCGCCTGGGGGGCTCTCCACACTGGTAGGGCTAGAGGCCCTGGAAACCTTGGCCATTCCTGAACAGAGCAATCTGAGTGCAGAGACCGAACGTGCCTGCCTAGTGGTCCAGCTGCCTGGCAACATACAGGCTTGGAAACTCCTCAGCTGCGACATTTGTACTGAGCCCTGGATGCCGTCAAGAGGCACATGGTGACAGCCACCCCCACAGTGACACACATAGAGGGAGTGACACACTGCCTGGGAGGCATGTAGGTTTCCAAAGACACCTGCCAGAGAGGTGGGGCAGAACATGCAACAGCAGAAAGACATATGGACATTGGGACACACCGCCTCACACAGATCTGGGCACACAGATATCTGGGGACTCAGACATTTGCTCGAGGGAGATCACAAAAACCTTCCTTAATGAAAGTCCAGATGCACGTGGAATGGAGTGGAGAAAAGTGCGTGTGTTGAATGAGACTACATTGAGGGTTGGCAAGCTTTTTATGTGAAGGGCTAGATAGTAAATATTTTAGGCTTCGCTGGCCATACACCCTGTTGTAGCTGCTTAATTCGTCTGTTGTAGCATAAAGGCAACTAGAGATGATGCGTAAACAAAACAAACGGGCATGGCTGTGTTCTGATAAACTCCGTTTACGAATGCTGACATTTTTGAATTTCATACAATTTTTATGTGTCATGAAATATGAGTCTTGTAATTTTTTTCTGACCATTTAAAAAAATGGAAAAACCATTCTTGGCTCACTGGCTGTACAAAAATAGGTGACAGGCTGGCTCTGACCTCCTGGAAGTGTTTGCCAACCTCTTGGCTCTAAGGTTAGAGGAGAAAAGTGGTTTAAAAGATTGAAGAAGGAAAGGCTTAGTCCTGGGAGCCCGAGCTGCCCTAGGTGGCCTTGGATGCTTCCCTCCACTCTGGCTGGAGCTCCGAGTGCCCATCTGCTTAATGGGTGAGTGCCAGGAGAGGCTCCCTGCCTAACCTCAGCACCCCTGCTCCAGACAGGCCTCCGCTGTGTCCATGTGATAAATCTCCTATGCTGAGAACACCTGGAGACAACATTCATGAAAATGAAATGACATCATGTCACTTCAGCTCACCAGACAGGTCCTGGACCCCCTTACCCATTCACCCTGCGTGTCCAGGTCCATGCCACCTCCACCAGGAGGGAGATGTGAGAGCGCCTGGACATGCCTCATGTTTCCAACAGGACTTGAAACTCACAGGGAGCAGAATGAGACTTGAAACGGCCCAGGCTGGAGGGAGGGTCTCCTTATCGAGGGCCGGTGGTTCTCAGACAAGGGTGAGATCAGCCCAGGCAGATACAGCCAGGGTGGTGGTGGGAGGTGGGTTTGACCTTGAGGAGTAGCTGGGTGCTCTCATTTCAGTGCTGTAGTGCCTTACCTGTCCTCAACATTCCCCCCCTGACAAATGGGCACTGCCGAGGCTTGACCGAGAAAAAAAATAAATAAATCGCTCCTTTGTAGGCTCCTTCAGATTTCCCAGCTTCTGATTTAAGGCTGTGTAGTGACCCAGGTCTTGCCTTTGGTTTCTTCTCCTCCCTCTTGTTCCCTTCTGACATTTCCTGCCTGCCATTTCCCCCTGAAGTGGGCCAGGGAGGCTTTCGTCTCCTGTTTTTCCCGTGTCTCTGGATCCTGCCCAGGCCCCCATCACCTCTACCCTGAATCCAGAAAATGACCTCAGTGTGGGTTTTTCCCCTTCTGCTCAGCTTGCCAGCTTTCTGAGGAGTATTGCTTCACCAGGAAGCTTCTCACTGCACTCCCCTGCTTACAGTTCTTCTGTGCTCCCACTATCCTAGGGACCAAGGCGGCAGGGTCTCCAGCACCTGCAGACTGGCACCAACCTCCCACCCTCTTGTCCACCCCCACCTCCTGACACCTTGCTGAGCCCCTCGGCACCCCCAGGTCGCCTTCCCAAGCCCACTCACCAGGCACTCGTCAGAGTTCTCTGGGTCCCCACCCTGTATGGGGGCACATGCCGATCAGAGCCGGCCCTCCCTTCCAGGGGCTCATACCCACTCAGGAGGGACTGCTGGTTGACAAGCGTCAGACAGATGGTGAGACGCTCTCAGTCCCTCCATGCCTGGGAGGGGCTCACTAGACTGTCAACAAAAAGGGCTCTACTCCTGGCTTCCCTTCCCCTCCCTTTCCAGCCTCTCCCTCCATACCTCCCACCACCTCCCAGGATGCCCTTCCTGCTGTACCCACTCTTTCCCCTTCTTCTGTCTTCTGCTTCCTCCTCCCCCTCTCCTCCTCTCTTGCTGTTGTTTGGTGGAGGGGGGCGGGGTTCTCCCTGGCAGAGAACTCCCAGGACCCCCCTCCAGGACAGGAGATGTGCCTGGACTAGTCAGTGTGGAAAGGCTTTGCAACATGACCTTGGGAGAGTCTCTTGGTTCTTAGGGCCTCAAACCCTCACAAGTGAAATGTGATAACATTACCAAGGTGCACATGTGTTCCAGCCTAGCCCTTCCCTGCCCTGAGCCCAGGTTTCTCACGTGTAAAATGAAGGGTGTGGGTGGCACCATGGGGGCCCTTCTAGGGACCTGCGTTCCGTCACCTACTGTGCACAGGACCCCAGTGGCCAGGTTCTGAAAGGGGAAGGTTTGAATACCCAGAGGAGCATCAGCATTAACGATTTATCCTGCGATTGCCAGGCTGCCCCTTACCCAGGCATTGGGTTCTGTTCTTCATCGGCTCTGCCCCTACCGAGGAGGAAGAGGTTCTAGAGTTTCCCTGTTCCTTCCCAGAAGCAAGTGTAGTTCCCTCCCTTTGAGGGGTGAGCTTGGCAGGGGTTGGGGGGGGTAATGTTTATCTTTCAGTCTTCCCTCCCTGGTTTCCTGCACTGGGAGGGAGAGAAGGAACCCCTCTCTACCACTTGGGAGGGAGAGAAGGAACTGGGGGGGCAGGTTCATTAATAAAGGGAGTATGTGGCGAGCAAGGCTCTTGTGGATCATCTGTCTTAGGTCAGGCTTGGCACTGCAGGGTGACAGGGAGGGATGCTGAGTGGCCAGAGGAGTTCAATCGGGGATAGCCCAGATGGCCCCAGCCCCATGAGGGCAGGAGGACCTAGATCTGTGTGGCCTAATGGAAGGTGAGGTGCTGCCCTCCCACTGTGGGAGCATCCGTAAGGCAAAGCTGGCCCAGAAGAACAGGGTGGAAAGACATCAGAGCTTTCCCCTGAAGGCCCTGGACCAGTCGCTGGAGAGAGGTGAGCACCCCATCCCGGGGGCTGGGCCGTCCTCAGCCGGAGGGCAGCAGAAAGCATCCTGTAGGTGTGGGGCAGGGAGGGATGGCTAGAGGGTCTCTGAGTCCCCTCCCACTCCATGCAGAAAGTTGGGAGCCTGGTGAGTCACCGCTGGCTCCGGTGTGCTGACTGATGACGCTGTCTTCCTGTGTGCTTGGCGCAGTGGCTCACCGGAGGACACGGCTGCTCTTGTCTGTTCCCGCTGCCATCAGTCACTGGGCTGATGGGGCCTGAGGAGGGCCTCCCCAGTATGGAAGGGGGAGCGGACTCCCCGCTAGACCAGGTATCTGTCACACACCCATTCTTGTCAGACAGGACTCCAGTACTCTCTGCTGTGCGAACTTGGGAAGTATCTCCCCCTCTCTGGCCTCAGTCTCCCCACAGGTAACTCAGTAGTAATAATGGAAGGTGGCCTTGAAAGCCCATATCAGGTGTGAAATGCTGTGTCTATAATTCACTCTTCCTAAGGAAGGTGTTTCAGATACAGAAATATGGGCAAGGGGTAGCAGAAGTTCTGATAAGTCCCCATAGGTGTGAGAGAGGGATCACTAGTAACATACAGATGAGTTCTGAGCTGATCTTTCTCTTGCCAAAGGCAAAAAATAGCAGGAGTGTAGGGAAGGCGTGCACAAGCTATGGGGCCAGGTTGCTTGGGTTCCCTTCCCAGCTCTACCACCTATATGCTGTGTGACCTTGGAGAAGTTACTTAGCCTCTCTGTGCCTTAGTCATCTCAGCTATAGAATGAGGATAATGCTAGTGACTACCTCAGAGGTTTGAGCAGGTGAAAGGAGTTAATGCAAATGTATCACTTGGAAGAGCGCCTGGCACATACTGAGTGTTTAATAAATGTTAATCATTAGCAAATAAAGGTGCAGCAGTCTGGCCATTCCCGTTTGGAATGTCACACAGGGCTATGGGGATAGAGATGATACCAAGAGGTGCAAAAACTTGGACGCAGGTAGTAAGAAATTTAATAATGGTTAACGCAGGTATAGCCCTCACTGGAACCAGACTATGCTATATACTCTGTGGTTTACTTACATGAATCTGGTGGTATCGCAGAGTAATAGCTCTGAGGTAGGTATTATGATTATTTCTATTTTACAGTCAAACTGAGGCACAGCAAAACTGGCTCGCTTGAAGTCCTAAGGCTAAAACCTCTAGCAAAATGGTCCCCAAGTCCACCACAGTAAATGCCAGGGAGTAGAGTTGAATTGTTCTCAGATCAGTTGTAAAAGCCAGTGGCCCCAGCAGAGCCCGGACCCAGGAAAGTGAACCTGGGAATATCAGTGACCAGGTCATCCTGAGTCCGCCGTGTGGCTGGGCCAAAAGAGCCCAGTGTCCGTGCTCAGGGAGGAGAGAGTCCGACCCCAGACCACAGTGGCCAGGCCTGACCTTGTCCTGTGTGAAGGTCACTGGCAGGTTGGAGGAGTGCAGAGGAGGGAGGCAGCCGGGACGAGGGGGAAGAGGAGCAGCTGACAGGGCTGCAGGTGGCAGACCCAAGGGACGCATGTCAGAGGGCAGGGGAACCGTGCATGTGGCCCACAAGAGGGGCGGGTTTGGGGCAGGTGGCCAACAGCTGGAGACTCTGAGCGCCGTCCAGCGAGGGTGGTGCAGGTGGGTGTCAGGGTATGGATGCGGGGAGGGCAGGAGTGCCAGGAGGGGCTGAGGAGACCTTCGTCTTGCAAAGGCTGGAGGAGGTGATCCCTGAGGTCTCCATCTGAGGTGAGGGAATGGGAAGATCAAGGCCTGGGAGCTCCCACCCTCTCTCTCACTGGTGAGTCCAGTTGGGCAGGGGGTGGACTGTAGTGGGTCGGAGGGGGAGGGAGAGTGAATAAGAGAGTGGATCTTAGGAGTTCTCGTCACAAGAAAAATAAATGTTGTAACTGTGTGGTGACGATGATAACTAGACTTATTGTGGTGATCATTTCATAATACGTGCAAATCTCGAACCCTTACGTTGTGCACCTGGAATCACTATAACGTTATGTGCCAGTTATGTATCTCAATAAAAAAAAGAGGGCAACAGTGGGAATCGGGAAGACTGGTCGAGTCCCAGATGAGGCCTTGTGTTTGAGAAGACCCCAGCCCCTCCACCCTGCGTCACTGGGCTGCTTCACATCATCGCCTAAGCAGCCTGGTGACAAAGCAGAGCTGGGGGATGGTTGGGCTGGGGCCTCTGCTCCAGCTTGTTTTTAATTCAGCGCAGCTGTGGCCGAGGAAGGAGCTGGCCTGCGGAGAGCAGGCGTGAGCATCCTGCAAGTCTGGCGTCCCCGGGCGAGCGCGTGAGCGTGCGCATGTTTGTGCGTGTGTGCCCGTGCCTGAATCCAGACATTTCTGACTGCCTCTGTACATCTGGATGCCTTTGCAGAATCAGTGTGTGTATTGGGGCACAGATCAAGAATCTGATAAACACGTGTGAATCTCTGCGATGCTGTGTGGTCGCATCTGTGCGTACCTTTGTTCTGCATTCTGAATGTGCCTCTGCATTTCTGTGAAGGAGCGTGTGAATGCGCGTGGAGTTGTCTGGCAGTCCCTGAAGGAGCTTCCACCTTTGTGTATTCCACATGTGGCGGTGTACTGATGCCTCCAGTGGGTACCCTGGGGATAAACATCTCTCTTTGTCTCTGTGGGGTTGACAGGTGTTTATGCTCTTCTCCATGAACCTGTGTGTGTGTGTGTGTGTGTGTGTGTGTGTGTGTGTGTGTGTGTGTGTATGAGAGAGAGAGGGAGAGAGAGAGAGGAGATAATCAGAAATCAGCCTGCTCTCAAACATGAACTCATTCTCTGCTTGCCTGCTACCACCCACTTGCCCCTAGAGCAAGCAGAGCCGTGGAAGCTGCCTGCTCTTCTGGACCAGCTCTCTTCGTTCTAATGAAGGTCAAAACAGGGCCTTTAAAATCCCTACTCTACGTGAGAGTTACCTGGACAGCTGTAAACAACATTGATGTTGGAGCCCCGGCCCCGGAGAGACTGACTCAGTTGGGCTGGGGCTATTTTTTTTTTTTTTTAAGTTTATTTATTTATTTTGAAGGAGACAGAGACAGCACGGGCAGGGGAGGGGCAGAGAGAGAGGGAGAAGGAGAGAATCCCAAGCAGGCTCCACACTGCCAGCACAGAGCCTGACGCAGGGCTCGATCCCATGAACTGTGAGATCATGACCTGAGCCAAAACCAAAACTCAGATGCTCAACCGACCGAGCCACCTAGGCGCCCCAGGCCAGGGGTAGTTTTAAATGTTCCTCAGTGGTCCTGATGGGCATCCCGGTTGAGTGTGAGCATACCTTCGGACCAGGGTCGGGGATCGGGGAGCAGGAAGCAAGTGTCCGCCTGTGGGAGCCCCATCCTGAAGGAAGCTGGTGGTGCCTTTGCCGTCTCAGGGTGTCGCTGACAGCAGGGAGCTCTCTGCTTTCACTTCTGAGTGCTCTTGTCCGCTGTCTTCCTCCAGGAACGTCGCTCTGTGCCCCAGGGCAGAGGCCTCCCCCAAGAGGGCTGAAGCAACAGCTAGCTCATGTTTGTGGTGGCGCCTTGCTGGGAGTATAGGAGAGGTGGCCCCTGAGGAAGGAGCACTACGTCCACTTGGCGACACGGGCTGTATATTCACTTCCCTTCTCTGGCTCTTGTCTGGGCCCTGCTGGCCACGAGGGAGCTGAGGTGAGGAGTCACCTTCCTCTTGGCTAAGAAAGCTGAGACCTACAGAAGCACGTGGTCTAGATGATGGCTGGCTGCTGGAGGCTGAGGCTGCTGGCCCCCCACCAGAAGGGCTGATGCAGGGGCCGGGGCTACCTGGCATTGCCCGGGGTGGAGGCCCACCTGCCTTCACATCTCACCAGCCTTCCAGCCTGTCTGACACTGTCGTAGGTGCGGAAGAGGCAGCTCAGATCACAGAGGCTTTCTGCCTTACGGTGTCTTCTCTGAGCCCTCTGCTGGCCGAGAGAGGGACAGCCTGCAGCATGTGCTGAGGGGCCCGGGGCCAGGCATCCCTCTGTTCCATCCAGGCGGGCAGGAGTGTCGGCTCCTGTTTCAGCAGACAGGGCTGTAGACTCCCACGGATGGTGCAGGTGCCCGAGCCCTCTGGGGACCACCAGTGCCAGGTCATTGCCAGATGCAGCCCGTGATCACCAGAGGTGTGGAGGGCCCTGGGAGTGGGTGCAGAAATTAAAGCCTGCGAGTCCAGCACAGCTGGTGCCCCGGGACGCCTGGGGATGATGGGATCAGCGCTTCCCCAGCCTGCCCAGTCCTTCCTGGCCCGCGAGGGAGAGCCTGCACCAGCACCTTCAGGGCCCCCGGGGCCTCTCAGAGCATATCTTGGGGATACCCAAGGCCTCCCTCAACATCTCTGAGTGGGCCCTGAGTAGGTTGAGCAAGAGGTGGGCAAGACAGGGCTGCCTTTTGTTGCACATTCCTGTGGCTCATTTTCTTTCTCCTTTGTGGGTACTTGCTTGTCACCAGATTGTGCTTGGAGAGGCCAGCAGAGAAGGAGGATGCGTGGGTGCGCAGAGGGCCAGGGGCACAAAGGAACCGGGGTAACGGCAGCTCTGCCCACTGTGGGGGGGTGTATGCAGTGACTAAGGACGCAGCCCCCACGGGTCTCTGAACCAGGCACCTATGGGTTAGTGGTGGCCCTGACACAGGCCTATGGAATTGTTTTATTAATAATTTAATAGTAGTAAAAATAACAATGTTTAAATTACTGTGTAGTATTCCATTGCATGGCTACTGGGACCTATTAACAGTGCCTGCTTGATGAATGCTTTGTTGCTTCGTTTTTTGCTGTTGATGCTATTTTAAGCCATGCTGCAGTGAATACTGTTGCATGTGCTTTTTTTTTTTTATTTTTTTTTGGGCAAGTGTAAATATTTCTCAACAGATACCCAGATGCGGAATTGCAAGGTTGAAAGGAATATGCGTTTACGATTGATTTGAGAAGCAGACCAGGCTCTTCCCCTGGGAATGTGCCAGGGCTCCCATGCCCTCCGTACTCGACTCCCTGTACCCTGTCTGGTGCCCACCATCAGCCCCAGTCCTCTAGAGTCCCCCCCCCTCCCCTTGGAGCATGCTTTTCAGCACTCACTTGGTTTTGTATGTCGCAGTGGCAGAGGCTTTATCCTGGAGGTCAGGTGGGCTGAGGCAGGGTGAAAGGAGGTTCTGTTTGCTAGCGGGCCAGGCTCGGCAGCTGGAACACAGTGACCCTCTGTGGCGAGAGGTTCTTTCTCATGTAGCAGTCTGGCGCTAGGTAGGCCTTCCAGGCTTGTAGGGTCCGGCACTGGGAAAGGGCGAAGGCACAGAAGCGGAGAGCTCGTGCTGCATTATGGACAGGTGGTACAGAGGTGACACGTGGCCCTGCCAGCTGTATTCTGTAGGTGGGAGCTTCACCGCATGCCTGCACCTGAGAGCAAGAGGGACCAAGAAATGTCCCTGCTGGGTGGGCACACATGTGCCAGCTAAAACTCTGTCTCAGTGGAGGGAGATAGGGGGAGACAGTTGTCCCCTGCAGAGGGGAAAGCCATCCAGACCATTCTGGTAGTCTGATGGGGGCCTGAGCCGGTGTGTTCCCACTGCATCCCCAGAGCCTAGTACTGAGTAGGAGCCCAGCAGGTGTTTGTTTGATAGAAGAATAAAGAATGCATGGACAAAGGCGGGGGGTGGGTTACCCTTGGAGACTGAGAGCCTTGCTACAGGTAAGGGGGGGTGTCAAGAAGAAGGGCTGTCCCTGCCCCTCCTCTGCCACTGGACCCACAGGGCTCATGCCTTCCTTTCTCTCTAGCCTGTAGACACCTTGGGGCTGCCCAGCGCTGCTCTGAGTGGGAGGCGAGCAGTGCTGGCCTGAGCCTCCTTCCGGATTGAGAAGCGTCATGGCCAGCATCTTGCAGGCCTCTCTGGCTGCCTTCCTCCTGCTGCCTGTGGTAAGAGCCCAGGACCCTCCCCTCTGTGATCATTTGGAGCCCCAGGCTCATCTGAACCCTCATCCCAGAGAAGAAGCTGCGTCTTTTGTATGCCCTTAGCCAAGCTCAGTTCACCTGGCTGGTATCTCTGCCTGAACCCCCACTGGGCCATTCAGTGCCTTTGTGTGAATTACAAAGGGTGCCCCTTCCTCAAGACCCTGTACTCATTTGGCCAGAAATTGTGACACAATTTATAAATCTATTATGTTGGTGACATGTGTGGCAACCTTTAGAGTTGTGCAGTATACAACCTGCTTGACTGTATGCAGGGGCCCTAGTCACAGTGGCAGAAAGTATTTTGATCCCAGTCCCCAGCCCATGAGTCTCTGCTAGGTTAGAGCTCAGAAGCCTGCTCTTTGCTCATGCCTCTTCCTGAACACGGGAAGGGTCAGGGAGGAGGGTCCCTAGGCATTGGCTTCTGCCTCTCAACCTGGGAATTTAGACCAGCAGTGGATGCGCTGTTTTCGGAGCCCTGGATGCCAGTCCTGCCTCTTTCCTGCCTTACTGCGTGACCACGGAGAAGCTTGCCCCTCTCCCCGGAAGCCAAAACATCTGTGAATAGTCAAGACTAGACTGGATCCTTCAACATGCCTTGTGCCTGCCTCCGTATTTGCAGACATCCCTTTGAAGAACCATCCCTGCCCCAGAGTTTTAAGTTAAAGTGATAGCATTAGAACACAGCTGTCATGATAGTAATGCATGGGCTTTGAAGTTACTTTGTCCTATGCTTAAATGTAGTACCTGCCGCTAGCTGGCTGTGTGACCTTGGGCAGGAACTTTTTAATATTCTGAGTCTTGGTTTCTGCTTTTGTAAAATGTGGGCAGGACTAAATGAGAGCAGCTAGTAGGTCCTGCTGAATGCAACCACTGCTCCCTTGCCTGCCGCCCTGGGAGTGCACCTCCTTTCTGAGTCCCCAGAGGAGAGAGAGGATGCGCTTTCTTAGCCCCTTCTCTCTCCCACCCCCTACTTGCTTCCCTAAGGCACACCAATAGCCTCAGTGGTCTCGGGAGCCAGACTGCTCTAGGTTCAGATCCTTGCTGTATGGTCTACTAAGTTGTGTGACTTCGAGAAAGTTACTTAATGTCTCTGTGCTTAGATTCACATCTGTCAAATGGAGAATGACGAAAATAGTACCTACTCTGTAGTGTTCTTGAGGTGTACATGCATATGACAGAATAACGCATGTGCATAATATAATGTTATATATGTGTTTGTTAATATTATTATAACACATGGAAACTGAGACCCAGGGTGGGGTGGAGTCCACTGAAGGCCACACATTGAATTGGTGAAGAAGAGCCTCAGGGAATCTGTGGTAAAGTGGAGTCCGGGGCCCCTGCTGGCCTGGAAATCTCTTTGGCACTATTCCTGCTTCTGCTCCCCATCCCTCACACACTGCCCCTGGGGCTTAGGTAAAAGGGCTTGTACATGAACCTCGCGGCTCGCTCCTACCGTCCATCCCATGTGTCCCTTGCAGGTCACTGCCATGCACTCTGACTGCATCTTCAAGAAGGAGCAAGCCATGTGCCTGGAGAAGATCCAGAGGGTGAACGACCTGATGGGCTTGAATGACTCCTTCCCAGGTGAGTAGGGTGGTGAGGAAGGCTTGGCGTCCCTAGCGTATCCAGCCCAACCTTTGGAAACTGGCGTCCCAGCCTCTGGCCATTTTGTAGAGAATTGTGGAAGGTTCAGACACCTGGGTCCTTCTGAAAACCCTTCGGGGCGAGGAGTCCTGGATCTGCTCTGGGCAGGACCCTCAGGTTTCCCTCCTCGGGGACAGCCTGCCCTGGATGTCTCATTCTGGAGGAGGCTGTTCTGGGTGGCTGGCTGTGGCCACTTCTTTCCCATGGGGGCTGGTGTCTGAGCTGGGAAGCTGCCGTTAGAGAGCTCATTAGCAAGCAGCCCGGGCCTGGTGGCAGCAGGGACACAGCTGTTGCCAGTGGCTGAGCCAGAGAGCACCTGGGCAGCCCAGGGCAGGCAATGTGGGGTCATTTCCCTCTTCCTCTGCTCACTCCATCAGAAGCCAGAGAACAAGGCTGCAGGAGGAACCCCACTGCTGGCTGCAGTCCTTCTCCTGGGGCTGCCGTTAGCATTGTGGCGGGGCGGGGGTGGGGGGTGGGTACTGCTTTCTGATGCTGGATGGGGTGTGCGCTGCGGGACGCTTAGCAGCCAGAGCTCTCTCCGTTAGATGCCAGTGACAACCCAAAATCCCTTGCACCTTTTCCAAGTGTCCTGAGGGGGTGGCATGACCCCTGGCTGAGAACCAGGGGTCTGTGTAACCCTCCCTTCCCAGCTCCCCATTGCAGATGGGACACTGAGGCCCATGGGGCCGAGGCACCCTCAGCTTCCTGAGTCCCAGTGGGGTCAGGAAGAGGGTCTGTGTGGGAGCTTGGGGATTTGGGGGTGGGGGCATCCCTGGAGGTCTTGCCGGCCTCACTTGCACCTCACTTGCTGGAGGCTGGGCTCTCTGCCCAGACTAGAGGGCTCCACTTTTCCCTCTGGATCCTCCCCATTTATGAGGAGCTCTTCTGAGCACCATCTGTTTAAATACTTGATTAATCGGCAGCCCAGTTAAATGTAACGGTCCCTCTGGGCTGAGCTCCCTGTACAGTCAGTGAACATTAACTGGTAATGAAGCTGCTCCTGGCCATGCTGGCCTTTCCCTCCCAGCCGGGCTCTGGCTTAGCCCTAACCAAGGCCGAAAGTGGATTCTAGGCCCCGCCATCCAGGGAGGCTGAAGCAGGGGGCCCAGATGGGCACAACAGTTGCAGGAAACCAAATGAATATCTGGTCCAAGCCTTTAGTCCAGGATATGGGAGGCGGGGAGCCCTGGGGGCAGGGACTCTTTAGACCACACAGGGGTGGGAGTGGGTATCAGGCTGAGGTGCCCTGCTTCCCAGCCCAGGGCAGGTCTCAGATACACTTGGGGTTGAACAATGAGAAACATCCAGGAGGGAAGAGTAGAGGTGGAGGTGGGGTGGGGTGCAGGTTAATTGTACAGCAATTTGGGGAGCCCTGGGTTAGGAAAGGACATGAAGGCCTACCCACAGGGGTGTTCTTGAAGAAGAAGCATGAGTGAGACAGATGTAGTGATGGACTCCCTCCCCAGGGGGAGTGGGGGGAGGGGGTCTCACTGTCCTCCACACAGTGATGCTCAGAAGAGGGGGAAAGGAGTTCTCTGTGGGGAAGGTAGGGAAGGATTTATGGAAAAGGGGGCATTTAAACCAGATTCTTGGTTCTCAAACCTTGCTGCACATCAGAATCACCAGGAGCTTTTAGAAAAATGTACCCAAGCCACAATCCAAACCAATTAAATCAGAACCACAGCTCATTATAGTCATGATTTTTAAAGGCTCCTCAGGTGATTCCTGAGGTTGAAACCCATAAGCTAGGCTTAGGGAGGAGCAGACACGTGATGGCAGGTGAAAGCCCAGGGATGGATGAGTGGCAAGAACATTCTAGGCTGAGGGGACCCCAGCAGCAAGAGGAGGGGGAGGGGAATTGGTAACTCCCTGTATCTGGAACCCTGAATTGGAGGGGTGGGCTACAGAGAGGGGGTGGCTGGGGGTGGGCTACAGAGAGGGTCTGGCTGAGAGTCCTAGGGGCCCTGTGAGTCAGGACCCACCACAGGTCACCCTTAAAACTGGACTTGGGTGAGGGACCCCAGGTCTGTGGAAGAAATTCACTCATCCACCCACACACTCATTCATTGACTCACTCATTCATTCATTCCTTCAGTTGCTCATTCATTTGTTTATTCATTCATTCATTCATTCATTCACTCACTCATTCATTTACTCACCCATTCTCTTATTCAGGCAGTTACTCATTTGCTCACTTATTTGCTTACTCACTCATTCATTCACTTATTTGTTCACTCATTCATTCACTCATTCATTCACTCATTCATTCACTCACTCATTCACTCCCTCGTTCACTCTTAGTCACTCGTTTATTTTGTTCACCCACTCATTCACTCACTCATTCTTTCAACTCACATGATAAGCTGAAACCTTATTAAGCAAAGTCAAAAGGCAGCTAACAGGTGGAAAAGAAAAGGAGGCTGAGGGCCCAGCTGGACCACCACCTCTGTGGCCCTTTCTTTCTCTGTGGCTTAGAACATTCTCTATTAAAGTGTGGGGGTGGGATGGATCATGTTAATAGTCAATACTTACAAAGACTTACCATGTGTTGGTCACTGTGCTAGTGCTTTTCTTCTCCCTCTGCAGCAACCTAGGAGGTAGGGCCTATTATTACCCCTATTTTATAGATGAGAAAACTGAGGCACAAGGAGGTTTTATACCTTGCTTAGAGACAGTTCAATAAGATACAGAAGTGAAACTTGTATCCAGGCATTCTGTGCCCTCAACCACTGGGATACACTGCCTCGGAAGAAGGATAGGATACCCTGAGGCCTTAGCCCCCATCACCAGCCAAGTGACCTCGTGAAGGGCACTTAACACCTTCATTTTTCGGTCTGCAAAATGGAGGAGAAAATAATACCTATCAAATAAGATTATTGCATTTAGTGCCAATCGTGGAAAGTGCTAAGGGTGACATGTGACATTTACTGAGTACTCGGCAGAGATGTATGTTATAGTTACTTAGAGTTGTCATCTTACAGTGTGGACTGCCTCTAGGGTGTCCCTCCCATCTTCTGCTAGATCTGAGTTCTGGGGAAGTGTGGAAGTCTCTGCAGGAAACAGGGCAGTGCATTTTGGAACAATCTGGAAAGGTTTTCTGGAAGACCAGAGGAGGGGCTGGGAACCAGATCCAGGCTGCAGAAGGCCGATGGAGAAGCATGGGAAGGGGAGAGAGACCTCCAGGTGGGGGATGACCCGATAAAGGTAGGAAGGGAACAGTGAGTAGGGTGGGTGGGGACCGTAACAGCTGGCACTTAAATACCAGGGGCAGCTTCTGAATCTTCCCGCGCATATCGTTGCATGGTGTAGCTCACGTAACCTCAGCCACCCATGGGCTGGGCAGAGTTTTCCCTCCCATTTTACAGCTGAGGCTCCACAGACTCACAGAAGTGAGCTTGTTAGCCCGTTACCTGATAAGTCCCGCAGCCAGGGAAGGAGGGGCCGGCGTGTGCCTTTGGTAGTTCTGGAGTCCTTGCTCTTAACCTCTGCATTGTTCTGTGGCTCAGAAGAGGTGCGGAACCACACCCTCCTGCCTTGTGCAGTGAAATATCACTTGGCAAGAGGAAGTTGCAATGAGGCTGGAGAGAGAGGTAGGTGAGGAGGGCCTTCAACGTGCCCCCAGAGGCCTGTACTTCACTTGGCTACAAAAAGGCTAAAGGGCATTTGTGTTTCTAGGGGCCAGGATAGCATGAGGCCTCAGCTTCCAGTGACCTGCTTGGCTGGGTTGCCCAGGCCCCAGCGCCAGTGCCGTGGAAGGAGAGACCCAGGAGTGTCCAGCCCGGTTCACTGCAGGCCTGTGGTCAGCAGGGGTTTTCCCCTACAAGCTGAGGTTGGAAGAACCCCTCCTCAGGGGCTTCAGAGCATGTGGCCTCTGGGCATCTTTCTAGTGTAGAAGTTCTGGGAGAGCACCGGTCTTGCTGTCAGCAGACAGGGGAGAGTTTGCTAGCCCCTTCATTTCCCCAGTGTGTTCCATTTGAGCCTCGGGTCCTTGCGGCATCCTTGTTGTTGTGCAGCCGAGCCAGGCTGCTGGACCTTCCGATTCAGCCTGATTGTGAAATACAGGCAGCAGTTCGTCTCTGTGCTGTGTGCAGTGCGTTAGAAACCCTGGGGGACACTTAAAGATGCTGATATCCAGGCCCTTCCCGGGCCCATGTGATCAGCATTTGGGGGCAGGGCGGGGGAGGGAGGTTATTAAAAGTATGTGTTAAAAGCCTTCAGATGATTCTACAGGATATTCAAGTTTGAGAACCATTGGTGTGGGCAGAAGATAGCATCCACGGGGTGCCCACGTCGTCTCGGATGAGGGAACAGGTCCCAGAGCACAAGCAAGCCAGGCTGGGAGCTCATTCTTAGCCAAGAGTCAGATGTAACAGAGAATTGGCAGTTGGCATGGGGTTGCCAGTCCGTGCTTGGGTGAACTGAGAGAGGCCAGCCCTCTTGCTGCACCCCTTTTTTGCCCCTCCCCTGCCGCTTCTGTCCCTAAGCGCACGATGCACTTGCAAATGGAAAAAGAAGATCTGTCGGCTTGTTCCAGTAACTGTGAGTTGTGAACTCACAGTAATGCACTGACCTGTTTTAGAAATATATTTATATGTATTTCGTATGTTTCCCCATCATCTTGTAAATCCAGTGAAGTGAGTGCATTGGAAGGAGGACACTGGTCTGCTGGGGGTGAGGTTGTTCCATGCTACCGTGCGTGTGTGGTTGGGGCTGTGGGAAGCTCCCACGAAGGCAGCTGTTTCTGGTCAAATCCTTGTCTGTCCCTGGGACACCCCAAAGAGGACATGGTAATGCACAGAGTGGCCTTTGGAGTAGAAGCCAAGGGACAGAGAGATGTAGGGGTGGGATTGGGGTAGCGGGGAAAGGTACCGGAGCTCAGCAGACAGCTGAAGAGGGTAGAAAATACAGGTCAGGCCACGGACCACTACGTGGTTTTGTTCACAGCATCCTTGGTGTGTTTTAAAGATGTTTATTGAGACTGTTATTGAGGAGCTATATTTAATGGTTTTGTACCTCATCCTAAGCCCTGAAAGCTCAATGGGGCTTGAGACAGCACTGAGTCCAGCTCTGTCACGTGACCCAGGGAGAGGTCGAGGCTGGAGGTGGCAGTCACTGGCTGAGTCACACAGAAGGCTGGAGCCAGCTCTGGGACAGGACCCAGGTCTGCCCTTCTAGCCGGGGGGTGCCCTTTGTGCCGCAGTGCTCTTGTGCCCAGAGAGAAGGAGAAAGGACTCCTGTGCGTGGGAACGGTGTCTCCACTCTTGACAGTCCCCGGGACCCACACAGGTCACAGGCGCAGCCTACTGGGTTGGCGGCTTTGTTCTCCTTGCTCAGCCCAAGTGGCCTGCCCGTGCAGGGTGAGTCCAGCCAGCACCTCCCATTTGCAGGGCTGTGGGCTTCCACAGCCTGGAGGCCCTCTCTGCATTTCCGTGGGCTTTTTGGGTGTGGTCCTCCTTGAGGGTCCCCTCTACTCTGGAAAAGATGGAAGAGGCCTACGGTGGCCACGGCTGGGGCAGGAGGGAGGAGGCTTGGAGGGAAGATGAGAAAGCCTGCTCGTTGCTATTCTGATCCAGTCCCTGAGGCCTGTCCTGGGTGCAAAGTGTTGCGTCCCAGCCCCCACCTCCACTCTCACCAGAAGAGGAGAGGCCCGGAGGAAGGGGGGCCACTTCAGGGCTGGGCCCAGGTTCCTCACCCCAGGAGCAAGATCAGCTTCTTGACTGCACCTCCCTGCTGCTCTGAGACTGAACGGGCACCCAGCATGAGAAGTGCGGTCTACAGGGACCCTCACCCGGAGGAATTTACTGCCCCTGTCTGACAAAGGGTTCCGTTTCTGTCCAAACTGGTTTTTCTTTAGTCTTGTAGTTCTCACACTTGAGCCTGCATCAGAACTTCCTGGAAGGCTGTTAAAACACAGAATTACTGGACCCAGCCCCAGAATTTCTGACTCAGTGGGGCTGGGTGGGGCCTGAACATCTGTGTTTCTGGCAAGTTCTCTATGGTGTTCCTGGTCTGGGATCCCCACTTCGAGAACCACTGACTTCCAGAGGGGAGGGCTGCATCTTCAGTCCCCAACCCCCGATGCCCCTTGCACTGAGATCACAGCTGGTCCCCATTTTACGGATCAGAAATATTGGCTGTAAAGTAAATTGCAGTAAATTGAATCATTTTTTACCCTTGAATTGTGTGCTAAAATGAGGGGCTTGTTCTAACAATACCCAAGCATCCTCAAAGGGAGGACGGCATCTTTGTCTGAGTCCCTTTGGTGCCCCTGGTCTCATGGGTTTTGAGCACTGTGGGGAACTGGACGAAATCATCACCATGACAACCTGCGATTAGCTCCTTATTTTGTTCCAGTTGAGGCTAATGGCCCTGTGTTCTCTCTCTGTTCAGTGTGCCCAAGTGGTCTTTTCCCCTCCTGCTGTTGCAAGGCACTTCCTCTCGTTGGCTGCTTTGTGCAGTGTCTTAGTGGGAGCAGCTCCTCAAGAGTGCACAGGGCTATCCCCTGGAGCAGGAAACTTGAGGTGTCTGAATTCCTCTGACGTGGTGCCATAGAGACTTTGAGTTGGGGTGGGGGGTGGGGGCGGGCAGACTGAGCCAGGAGGGCACAGGTGGACTTCGTAGAATTGGGGAACCAGAGGAAAGGTGAAGCGGGAGGCTTGGGGGCGTCAAAGCAAAGAACTCTCGCAGGGGATAGGAGCCATTCTGATTTTTGACCTCTTCTGCAGGGGGGAGGAGGGGAGGGAAGCAGTGTATGATGTACTTGACCGTGTCCTCCTTGGAGCCTGCTTTCCTGGCTGCTATGTCACTAACGTCTGGTTTTCCCTATGTTTCTGGCCACCCCTCCTCCGTCTTCTTTGCCAGCCCCTCCTCTGAATGCTGGCATGCCTTCTTCTGTTGAGGCCAGGCCCTATTGGCTTCCCTTTTCTTCTCTAATGCACACCGCCTCACGGGACCTGTCATCCAGGTCCGTGGCCCTACCACGCACCCCTGTGCCAACCGCTCCCTGTTCCCTGCTTCCAGTTCCGACTTCCCCTCTGCACTCTGGACTTTCATCTAACCGCCTATTTGAAATCTACCTCCACTTGGCTCTTGGCACCACCTCAAACTGAACGCGCTCCAAACGGGACTCCTGAGCTGCAGCCCAATACCCTCCACCGTTTGCTTCTCACCCGGTTCTCTCCCCTGTGGGGAATGGCGAACCTCTCTAGCCACCTCAAGCCAGAAATCCACATAGCATCCTTGGTACCTCCTTCTCTTTCACTGCATTAGTCAAGGTAGCCTAGACTTCTTGCTGCAGTAACAAAAACCAAAAACCAACCAACCGAAAAAAAAAACCTGAAAGTTGCAGAGACTCAGCACACCAGTCTCGATTGCTTGCACACGTCATAGGCCGGTGTGATTGGCAGAGGTGGGAGATGGGGCTTGACTCTGCACAGTCGTTCAGAGATCTGGGTTCCTTCCATCTCAGGACACTGCCACCCTCAACGTGTGGCCTCCAAGGATGCTACAGAGAAGGGAGAGGGAGAGAAAGGGCGCGGACTATGTGAGGGGAGCCTTTGAGAGCAGTTCGTCACCTCCACATACTGTTGGTGAGAACTCAGCCGCATAATGTGGATGAGTGCACTTGCCAGCCGTGTCTGGCCTGTCTGTCACCAAGCCCATGATCCGTTCTGCCTCCCAGCTCACCTACACAGAATGCCTTTCCATCTCCGCTGTCCTGGCTCCACATCAAGTCCCTCCGCCATCCCCTGGACTTCTGCCATATCCTAACAGACATGTCTCCATGTTTGATTTGCTGCTCTTGAAATGTATTACCTTCCCACGCAGCTGAATCAGACCATGTGACTCCTTGTCTTAAAACGCATCTGTGGGAGGCAAAACAATGCCCCCACCAACGATGTCCACGTTGTGATCCCCAAAGCCTGTGAATGTATTACCTTACATGGCAAAAGGAACTTGGCAGGTGTAATTAAGTTAGGGATCTTAAGATGGGGAGAGTTACCTGGATTATTCAGGTGGATCCAATAGAATCACAAGGTCCTTATAAGGGAAGGAAGGAGGCGGGAGGGTCAGAGAAGGAGAGATTTGAGGATGCTTTGCTACTGGCTTTGAAGATGGTGAAAGGGGCCACAGGGCAAAGAATGTCTTGAATCTGGAAAAGACAAGGAGATGGACTCACCCTAGAGCCTCCAGAAGAAACGCAGCCCTGCAGACATCTCCATTGTAGTCCAGTGACGCCTATATTGGACTTTCTGACCTCCGGAACCGTAAGAAATTGGGGCAGTTAGGTCACCGAGTCTGCTTTGTTGCAGTAGCATAGGAAGGTAATTCATCATCTGAGCCTTCTTAGCATTTAGCATAAAATGCAAAATGTTTGTCATGACCCCCAGACTATAAGCTCTGTGCAGGCAGAGACTAGGGCTGTTTTATTCACTCCTGTATTGCTCTGCAGCGTCTGACTCATAACAGACACAGAGTTTCTTGAATAAACGAGAGAATAAAAGAGAGGGTAAGGGGAGAATGCGAAGAAAAAAAAAGGGTAAAAGGAGGAGGGAGAAGAGAAGGAGAAAAGGTGTTTCGGTATCCCGAACAGATGGGGATAGAGAAGCTGGATATATTTTGTGGGGGTGGGAGGAAAACAAGTTGCTGGCCTTACTTAGAGAAACTCAAGGCTCTTTCCAGAGCCCAGACCCTATCCTCCTCATCTCCCCAGAAAGGGTTTCTGGGGGGGATTCAGAGCAGGCCCCATCAGAGCCCACACCACCTCCCTCAGGGACGGGCTGAGAGGGGGAGCTGTAGAAGTGTGCATGGGCATTCTGGGAAGCCTTGATGTGGCCACTGGAGTTTCCTCCTGCCCCCAGTGGGCAGAGGTCTGTGAGCTCCCCATGGGGTCAGGGACATTCTCCCCTAAAGGAGAACTGTGTCTCTATTCAGAGCATTTCTGACATTGAATATGTGAGTTTTCCTTCTCCAGTTTTCTGTGGGCCCCAGGTGGTCTCCCTACAGTTTAATTCACTTCTGATATTAACTACCTGGAGTTAGCATGGACCGTACTGGTTAAGGGTCTTAGTCTCAAGACTGCCCCCCCCACCCCACCCCTGCCACTTCACACACCAATTTTGCAAATCATGAGTCCCCATGTTACACACTCTTCTGTCTGACTTGACTACAAATTGGGGGTTCCCATGACCCCCTTGTCAGGTTCAATAATTTGTGGTAATGGCTCACAGAACTCAGGGAAACATGTTTACCAGTTTACTGTAAGGGATATAAATGAACAGCCAGACTAAGGGGTTCACAGAGCAAAGTCCAGAAGGATCCCAGGCGCAGGAGCTTCTGTCCCTGTGCAGTTTGGGGTGCACCACCTTCCTAGTATGTGGATGTGTTCACCAACCCAGAAACTCTTGGAACCCCATTGTTTAGGGCTTTTATGGAAGTTCTGTAATGTAGGTATGATTGACTACACCCTTGGCCATTGGTGATTAGCCCCTCCTCCTCTGAGGTTGGTAGGCGCGGCTGAAATCACGTGGTTGGTTCCCCTGGCAACCAGCCACAGCAGCCAAGAGTCACCTCATTAGCATAAACTCAGGAGTTGTTGAAAGGGGCTTATGAATAACAAAAGACAGTCTCATCCTCTTGAGGAAATTCTAAGGACTTAGGAGCTCTGCCTGGGACCTGGGAGGAAGACCAAACATATAGTTCTTATTATATCATGATATTACAGTCTTCTAAGTCTAGGTACTGGGATTGGGCCCAGTTTGTGGAGCGTGTCTGGCTCTGTCACTAAAATCGAGTTACGGATTTTAGTTCTAGTCTTTCCATCTGCCCTGACGCTGTAGGAATTGCTCCTAGGACCCTTAGTCCCTGGAGGGGAACCATGCTGGGAGCCTAAGGAGGCAGGAGGAGGGCTTTGATAGTGTGGCAGGCCACAGGGAAGGGTCGCACACCTTGGCAGATACCCCTTGGTAGATGTTTGTCGGGGCAATGGGGCCAGGGGAGGGCAGCCCCGGACTGAGAATGCATTTCCCACCATGCCTGTGCACCTCTGGCCTCCAACCTGGGGGTCCCCTTCTCCCCTCCTGGCACCTCTGCCTGAGCCCTGTATCCTTCCCTGCCCTTCAGCCCTCAGGACTATGCTCCCTCTATTGAAAGTGGCTTGAGGGGCGCATGGGTGGCTCAGTCAGTTAGGCATTCAACTCTTGATTTTGGCTGAGGTCATGATCTCTCGGGTTCGTGAGTTTGAGCCCTTCATTGGGCTCCTCGCACTGACAGTGCAGAGCCTGCTTGGAATTCTCTCTCTCTCTCCGCCCCTCCTGCACATGCTTGCTGTCTATCAAAATAAATAAATAAACACACACACAAAAAACAAAAAGAGAAATTAGAGTGGTCTGAGACCTTGGGAATGTCAGCTGGCAGTAGCAGCTGGCACTGCCAGGGCCTAATGTTCCACATTAAGGGAACATCTGTTGGCTGGGGCGTCTAGGGCATGGGCCAGACACAGCCACACTCCACAGCCATTCCACCATCAGCATGGACCGTGGCAGCCAAAGATGTGCTGTTGGGTCTCTTTCAAGGACATGATGTCATAAGCAGCCACATGCCGGCTGGATGTCCTGCTGTGAAGGGTGGACAGGAATCGGCGATCACTGGATATTATCGGTGGTCCCAGTGAGGCCTGGGACCCTGCTCCCCTCTGGCCCCAGTGTCCTTGTCTTCTTGGTTTGTTACCTTTCAGAGTTTTCTATGGTGCTTCCAGCTCCCAAGCTTGGTCATTCCAGGAGCAGGAGACTATATGCCAACGTGACTGGGTGTGAATTCCAAAATAGTCAGATCTGAATTCTGAGAGACTGGGTTTTCTGCACTTGGAAGCTTTGGGTGCCTTCTTGTCCAAACGCCTCCCATAAGTCTGTCATGGGCCCCAACAGAGAGGCTGGGAGCACATGAGGCCAGTTCTAGACCCCCTGTCCCGGCTAGTGCCTGCCCAGGCATCCTCTGTGACCTGTTGGTGGCACCCCACTGGCATTTCTCCTCACCTTACAGGGCTCTGCTGTTTCTCCCTGCCTGGGCCTGTCTCAGGGGAATGATTCTCAGGGACACCTAATTGAAATAATGAAATTAATGACAGTAACAACGGTGAACATGCATTGAGTGAGCCTGGAGCTCTAAGAGCTTTACATGTATGAACTCATGAGTCGTCACAACAGCTCTGTGGGGTGGGACACTGTGGGTCACCCACTGGCTGTCTCTTATCTGGTAGAGAAGCCCTCTCCAAAGCCCTTAGTTATAGACCCCTCAGCAGGATGTGGGTCTCTTCCTGAAACTGTATTCTGCTGTCAGACCCCCCCCCCCCCCACAAGCAGCCACCTCTCTCCTCTACCTTTGTCCCCTCTTAGGAATTACATCACCACATGTACCTCTACTGCCCACCTGGTAAATGTGGGATTCCCTGGGGCTCCCTCCTCCATGCCCTTCTCACTTCATGCCCCTTCCCTGGGTGAACTACCAGGGGAAAAGCGAGGGGAAAGCGAGGGCTGGGCCTTGGGGGCCATATTAAGGACTTGAGGTGGGGTGGGCTGTATGACCAGGCTGGATCTTCCTTTTGGAAAGATCACTGTCACAGCTGTGTGGGGTGGAGGAGACTACGGTCCCAGTGAAAGGTAGGTTGCCCCTTAACTAGGTGGGGGTAGGGGGATGGAGAATAGGGCATGGATTCCACAAATATTTGGAAGTCAGACCAACAGGATATGGTGTTCAGTTAGACCTGGAACAAGAAGGAGAAGGAGACACAGCAAGGGTGGTCTGTTACCGAAACCCACCTTCAGCTACCCTCTGCTCAAAAAGCCAATGCTCGAGAGATGAATTTTGATTGGAAAGGAATATAGGCTTTGTTCAGGAAGCTGGCCACTGGGGAGAAGGCAGCCTTGTCCAAAGGCCAACTCTGAGGTTTCTGCCTGGCCCAGAGATTTTTTTTATTTTTTAAATTAATTAATTAATTTTAATGGTTATTCATTTTTGAGAGAGAGAAAATGAGTGGGGAGGGGCTGAGAGAGGGACAGAGGATCTGAGGCGGGCTCTGCACTGACAGCAGAGAGCCCGATGTGGGGCTCGAACTCGCGGAACTGTGAGATCATGACCCGAGCCGAGGTCACACACTCAACCAGCTGAGCCTCCGAGGCAATCCCCCCACCCCCACCACCAACAGGGATTTGTTTAAATGGGTATAGGGCAGTTAATCAGTTAAGGGAGTGCAGTGGTCTGTTACATTTCTTGATTACATGCCCACTCGATGGTGCCAGCTATAAAGACAACATTATGGTGCTCGGAGGTTGGCCAGGTTGGTGACATGCAGAAGGGCTCTGTTCTTTTCTAAGAAAGAATGCGTGATCTACAGATTTACAAAGAGAGATTTAGCTAATTATGCGGGCTAAGGGTGCTTGCTAAAGTTTGAAGACGACTAGGTTAGCCAGAGGGTCAACCGAGGCGACATCGTCTAGGTGTCTAGCTGGGGCTGAGACAGGAGATCAGGCTTTAGTAGGAGATGCTGAGTTGAGTCTTGGACATGCTGGGTTTGGATTGCCCCGGACCCTTTATGCTGGGGATATCCAGCCACGGGAGGCTGCTTTCAGGGAGTGCAGGACTCAGGATGGGGAGGTTGTCTGTGTGTAGCTCTGTCCTTAAGTCCATGAACCAGTGGTCTTGTCCAGGGTGAGAGGGGAGAGGCCAGGGCCAGGGTGGCTGCCAGCACCTGCATTCACACAGGGTCAGCAGGGCAAGCCCTGCCAGGGTGACGAGGTGGGCTGTGGGCGGCTGGTGGCCCAGGCCAGAGACATTTCAGTGGAGAGGGAGGTAGAGTCAGGAAAGGGTGGGGCATGAAGGGAGGTGAGAAAGCGGCCACAGGGAGTGCGGGAGCTGGAAGGAGAGAGAGGATGCGTGGTGGGCAGAGGGGCAGGAGGGTCTGCTGAGCCCCCAAATAATATCTGGTTGTCAAGTTCGTCATCTTTCTCTTGCTCCCAGCAGTGCATGTCCAGTGAGACCCAAATCTGGATGATTCCCAGACACCCCTCAGCCTGTCCTTTCTCCCTCCTCCCTTTCCAGCTCTCAGTATTTGCCTGAACTGGGCCTGTGTCCCCCTGCCCCCCCTCCCCCCCCGCACTGTGTCCCTTCACGGTCCCGGGCCGTGGCCATGCAGGCCTCTGCCTGGATGCCTCTGCCCTCCTCCTTCAGGTGTCAGAGCCTTGCCATCTGGAAGGCAGGTGCGGCCCTGGAGCAGCACCCTCAGGCCAGCCAGTTCCCAGCCCCCCCCCTTAGGGGCAGGGAAGGCCCACCAAGGAGGCCGAGCTGAAGCTGGCCCCCAGAGTGATAGTGGAGGCCTGGAGGACTGGGGGGAGCTGGTGCGGGATGATGGGAGGTTGCTGTAAAGACCCCTGGCCTCTCATGCTTACTGATCCCGCCCTGTCCTGTTGCTGCTCTGTTTCTCTCTTCCCTGCAGTCCTGCCAGCACCGTGGGGCTGTGGGAGATGCAAAGTCAGATGAGAGCTCCCTCCCCACCCCAGGAACTCCTAAATGTCCCAGCTCCTCTTTGAGGGGTGTTCAGGGATGAGGCTGAGCCCTGCCTCACACAGTAAGCCTCACCTTCCCTCCAGGAAACTCTTCCCTCCCACTGCAAGGGCCTGGCTCACGAGGGTGTATGTGTGTACATGTGAATCCCTGCACGTGTGCGTGTGTGTGGTGCATGTGCATGTGTGGGGCTGGGCCCCCCTCACCACGGCTCTCTTCCGCACAGGCTGCCCCGGGATGTGGGACAACCTCACGTGTTGGAAGCCTGCCCGTGTGGGTGAGATGGTCCTCGTCAGCTGCCCTGAACTCTTCCGAATCTTCAACCCAGACCAAGGTGAGTTTCCCCCTGGGACCTCTTTAGGCCTCGATTGGTCTAGTCTGCTCCCCACACTTGGGCCCCCAACCTACCTGGGACACCCCGAAGGCCAATATTCCCCACTGCAGAGCTCCCATGCTGGTGGGAGGGTGAAACCACAGACCCTGGTCCACACGGGGCCATGGAGGCACCTGCAGACTGGGCCCCCAGGTCGACGTGGAGATGTGCCTTATGCGTGAGGCAGTGTGCTCTCAGATGTGGGCTCCGTCACTTACCCAAGTGGGGCCTGGAGCAAGGCAATTCACCCTCTGTCCCTAGGCTGTCAAATGGGAATGTGGCATAGTGACTGGAGAATCAGTGGAGGAATGCATGTGGTAGTCACTCAGTCCAGGCCTTGACACATTTTAATGGTCAATAATGTTAGTTGGTGTTACTATCAATACACTTCATGCAGGGATGCTCAGAGGCTCAGAGAGACACCCAGATATGGACACACAACAAGACACCCTTAGGCAGCTGGATATAAGACTCTTCGCCCATGTCCACACTCACATACCCACTTAGATACTGGGTATATTGTCACAAAGAGCTCAGTTTGGGACATGTCTGTGTTTTAGGTCTTGGGGGGCCATTGATATGCTATGGAGATACTCAGGGGGCCCAGACCAATTTGAGAGTCCTAGGGGTGGGCAGTGGCTGAGTTGTATGACTCAAGACGTAGGGACAGGAGGGGTGCCTGGGTGGCTCAGTCGGTTAAGCATCCAACTCTTGATTTTGGCTCAGGTCATGATCCCACAGTTTGTGAATTTGAGCCCCATGTCGGGTTCTACACTGACAATGTGGAGCCTGCTTGGGGTTCTCTCTCTCTCTCTCTCTCTCTCTCTCTCTCTCTCTCCTCCCTCCCTGCCCCTCCTCTGCTCACACTGTCTCTGTCTCTCTCAAAATAAATAAACTTAAAAAAAAAAAAAAGACGTAAGGACAGGAGGCAGAGGAGAGGGGGCAGTGCTCTGCCTAAAGGCACAAGGCCTTAACGACTACATCTCCAAGGGCAGGGGTCTGAGGAAAAGGGGATCATGCAGATCTCTTCTTTGGGGGTGAGTCCGCTGGGTTTTCCAGGCCAGTTCCCACCTTTCAGCTGGGACCTTGTAGATTCCTAAGAAAGGCTGCTGTCCAGCCAGTCCACACTGACTCTGGGAGGGGCCTATAGCTGGACCTTGGTCCTCACCCTACTCCTTGTGGCCATCAAGGGAAGCAGGGCACCAAGGTAGTAGGTGCAGGGAGAAGAAGCAGGGCTGGACTCTAGGCAGGTGATATCCTGAGAACTGGCCCACTGACTGCTGAGCCCTGGGTTGGAACCTTGTTTAGAGGAGGATGGAGGGATTAGAGGGATCTGAGTCACTTGTGTGGTCATGCACAGGACCTTGCCACCTGGCCCTCAGCTTCCTGTTTCACCTGCCTAAGGCTTAGGCCAATGTCCTTCTAGAACTGGAGAGTTCCAAGTTCCAGTCCACTAGGGAGTCTTGCCTACCTCCGTCCCCCACCCTGTCTGTGAGAGGCAGAGGCGTATTTTCTTTTACTCTTGGGACTTTTACTCTACAACACCCCTGACCCTGCCCAGAGGGGAAGGGGCTTGCAGAAGGTGGCAGTATGTTGGGGTGCAAGGCCCCATGCAAAGACCATGGAAGCAGGGTTTAGCTACAATGCCCCACCTCCCCTCCCCCCCCCCCACTTCCCCTTGTGGAGCTTTCAGCCACACCTCCCACCTCCAGACCTGCCAGCCCAGAGGGAGGGTGGCAGTTGGGCTGTCTCATCCTGAAAACTGGGGGACTGGGCGTGACCCAGAGCAGGACAGAAAATGAATTTGAAAGAGGAGACAAACTCAGGAAGTGCTGGGGTGCGGGGTACCATGTGCATGGCGGGGCATCAGGTGTGGTGACCGCAGGTGACTCAGCCGCATCTCTGATGCATTCCTATGGAAACCACCTTCATCACTTCCTCCGTGCACGTATTCCTCTCATTCACCATTTACTGTGTTTCTTACACATCCACTTTGAGTCAGGTACCATGGCAAGACTGCTGCTTTTCAACAACAAAAAAGGCAACACGAATCAGCAGTAAATTAAGATTTTAAGATTTAAGACCTTTGCACTATATCCCTTCCTCTGGCAATTGCATGATGAATGTGTTATTTACACCTGATTCTTAATGGCTCATTAAGGCAGGGCCTTTTAGCATCTCTGTTCACAAAGCTGGATCAGTGAGATTTGCCTTAAATACTTAGAAAGTTGAGAATGGCATTTCTCCTTTTGTTTTGCGGTTTCCAAGGCTGAATCTGTTCGCTGTAGTAGTTGTTGCTTTGCAGGTTATTGAAGATACAAGAGCACTGATCTCTCTCCTCCTCTCATTTCTCCTTAACTGGGTCCTGTGTCTGGCCCACCCCCAGCCTGTAGTCCTCATGGCCTTGGGTCCCCAGCAGAGTCTGGGAGTAGGGAGCGGGAGAGGGAGGAAATCAACAGGACCCAGTGAGAGCAGACTCACCATTAGCCCCCTTGTTCACCTCTGTGTTGTCTCTCTTTCTCTGTTTCAGTGTGGGAGATGGAAACCATTGGTAAGAGGAACCTTGGAGAAGACAGGCTGCTGATCATCTATCTGTCCGTCTGTCCATCCAGCGAGAGCCCAGTTCTGACTGCTGGGAATGGGTGGGGGCGGAAGCAGAGGCTTATCAGAGACCAGGTTCTCCCCACACCAGCCACCTTTGGCCATCCGGGAGGTGGGGGACACAGGCAGATGGAAGGCACAGGTGCCTTGGTGTTGGGTGCTCACGGGCTGATTTGGGAGTATGAGACACACTCATGGAGGGGTTGGAAAATGAGCCTACCCATGTGCCCAAGCATACATACAGGCCTGAATGTGTGTGTGAGCCCACGTAGATACTGACATCCTCGGTGGCTGTGAAGTTGAAATGTAGGGCAGGCTTGAGAGCATGGGAGACCTCGCTATGCAGCATGCAGGTGGGATAATGAGTAGGTCCGGAGAGGCTTCCTGGAGAGGGTGGCATGTCAGCTACGTGTTAAAAGCAGGACTTTGAGAAGTGGAAAGGAAACGAGGGTTCATTGCCAGCAGGGGATTCTTGATAAGAAAGGATGGAGGTGAGAATAAAGAGTCAGGAGAAAGAAAAAAAATGTCTGAGGATGAAGTCCTGGGCTCATCCAGGATGAGATAGGTTTGGGGCTGAGATGGAGGCTTGCAGACCAAAGAAGAGACCCAAGGCCGGGACCCATGTTGCTGCTCCTTGCCTTTTTCTGGAAAAGGGCCAGTCATCCTTTTCCATTCCCCTCCCAGTCCAGAGGCCCTCCCACCTTCCTGACAATATCCCGTTTCCACTTCCTGTTGCCCAGTGGGGAGAACTGAGTCATGGGCCATCATTAGCATCACGGAAATACAAAGCAAATGAGATTGATGCTAGAAGGCATGGTGTGTCAGAGCGGTGTGTGGCTGCCATGTGCGCTGAGGCTTTTTGGCCAAGAACCCACCTCCGTCGTCTGGACCAGGGATGGCCTTGGGCTACCAGGGTGAAGAGTATACCATGCATGGCTCCACATGTGGATGGCTGTGTGTGCTGACTCATGCCCACTTTTGTGCTTTGCAGGAGAGTTCGATTTCCCTGACAGTAACTCCTTGGATCTCTCAGGTGAGGTTATGGGTAAGCTGGGGCCAACCAGGGGCTGGCTGGAGGGAGGGCACCTGCTGACACGTGAGCTTGGGAGCCCCTATTCCAGGGCAGTCAGTGCCTTTCTGTGGCTGTGTGATCTTTGACAGGTTGCTCTCCTTCTCTGAAAAAGCTGTGGATTTTCTCCAGGGAAACTTGCACTCGTGTGCTCAGATAGAACATTGTGCATATAATTTCCGGGAGTGCAGATCTCTCAAAGCCTCATTGTGGACTCCCAAGTACAGATCCCCTAGATCAGATGGCCCCTGATAGTTTGGAACTTCCAAAGGTGCGGTGGTGGTTCTCGAACTTTCACTGTAATCTGTCACCTAGTGAGCTTATTAAAACTCAGATTCCTGGACGCCACCCCCAGAGTCTCTGATTTAGTAGGCCTGGGGTGAGGCCTGAGAATGTTCATTTCTAGCCAGTCTCCCAGTTGCTGCTTGATGGGCTGGTCTGGGAAGGGTGCCCACTTTGAGAACTACTGCCCTAAAATTCTGTGCTCCTATGAAATTGCTGGGGCAAAATAGCCTAGTGAAGTAGGCACAGCCACTACAAGTTTTTGACATTCTGGAGAGTACTCCATCTTCTGGAGATTTCCATCAGAACAATAGAGTGGCAAATTCGTGGAATAGTTCTGAACAAAATGGTTTATACGCTTCTGTGCCCACACTGTCTTATAAAAAGAAACAGAGAAAGAAGGAAAATAAAAGAAAGGAAATGGCTTCTACCTCTAGGACACTTTTACAAAATTGCTTTTCAAAGCAGCTTCCCTTTCCTCTTCCCACCACCCTGATGTGGGCAAAGCAGAGAGGAGATGAGGTCCAGAAATGAGAAGGGACTTGGCCAAGGCCCTGATTCCCCCAGGACATGCAGACTTTCAGTGGGACTTGGAAGGAGGTCGCCAGCCAGTAACAGCCTGACATGGATTTGCTGGAAGAAAGAATTTGGCATCAAAATGTGGGACAGAAGTGACTCCTTCTTTCCCTGGGCCTGGCAGACGTCCTCCTCATCCTGTGTCACAGGACTCCAAACTCGAGAAGCAATGGAAACCAGTAATCCCCCACTAGGGGCAGAGCTGTCTTCTATGGAAGGGGTCACCCACCCTCTGCTGCTTCCCAGAGTCCCAGGAAGTATGTTTCTGACTCTCTTGGTAAAAAAGAATTGGCCCCAGCTCTTCCAACTCAACTGGCAAGGACATGAGGTTGGAAAAGTGCGGAGGGGTTTCTGGTCTTGGTCTCTGCCCTTTCCTCCTTCCTGAGCTCCCCAGAGGTGGCCTTGGCCACAGCAGGGGGATCCTTCCAGAAACATGGGTTCTGGAGGCCCCTTTTCCATAGATGTTACCTGTTGTACACAATTTTCTGGCCCCTGAATCCTGTAAAAGAAAAAAAATTCCCATGTGTCCTAATACACCAGGTAAGCTCCCAGAAAGCCAGTCTGGGGACAGGGGACAGCCTGGGGCTATGCTCAAGTGCAGGGATGGAGGCGGAGGGGGCTGCTTGCCTTCTCCCCTCCATCGGGTGTCTGTGGTTCACCCTTACAGACAGTCAGGAGAGGGGAGGATGAAATGAGCAATCATTAAAGGCTAAAAGGCCCCAGGCAGGGCAAAAACCAATCTAGATTCCACTCTGTAGACAGGAAATGACTCCCTCTGCTTTGGTGTCCTACAAAATGGCCTTTAAAGTCTATCAAAAGAAAATTAAAGCGCATTAGTGACAGAAAACAGACCTCTAAACCTGGGAAGACAAAAGTTTGTTTTTTTTTTTTTTTTTAAACTTAAATACATATCTTAATAAGATCTGGCGCTAGGTTAATGGAGCTCTGGTCCTTGTTAATTAAGCAAGCCGTGTGTCCCCTTTGTGCGGATATTGCTGCTGGAAGGCTCGCAGCTCCCCATGTATGACAGGAGCTCCTACATCACAGACACCTGAGGTGGTTACTGGACCAGAATCTGGGGGTTGGAACGCAGCCGGGTTTGCAATGATGACCTCACATCATTCTTTTCTGCCCATTGCAATTTGACAAGTGCTGATGCAGGGCCTAGGCAAGGGGCTCAGGCCTTTCCCGGGTGAGCATTTACCAGTTCCAGAAGAGGAGGAGGCTGGACTCATCCTGGCTCGGTCCTCTCACCGCTTGTTAAGAGATCTGCAGTGCCTGGTCCTCCCCAGTGTCCTTTGTGTAAAGGCTTAAGGGCACCAGCAATCCCTATTTTCCCCCAGACAGTGGAAGATTTTGTGAACCTTCAGTCACCATGCTTCCCAGATGGGCATATGGGTTTCCAGAAATTCCCACTGAAGAAATAATTTTCAAGTGAGAATTTCAGGGTCCTTTTAAATCATTTCCATGCCTCACTGAGTTTTTGTTCTACTGCAGACATGAGGGTGGTGAGCCGGAACTGCACTGAGGATGGATGGTCGGAGCCGTTCCCTCATTATGTGGATGCTTGTGGGTTCGATGAATATGAATCAGAGACCGGGGACCAGGTGAGTATCTGTCCCCACCTGGAGGTGGTGGGGGTGGAGCCGAGGAGGCCCGTGGCAGGGTGTTCCCAGCAAAGGCCTTGGCTCCTATTGGGACTCCAGGAAGCTCAGGTTCCCAGGCAGCCCACGAGCACCTGCTGTGTACCCAAGGCAGATACACAGAGGGCAAGACTTTTATTCATTCATTCTGGGCCAAGAAGCATCTGGTTTGCTGTCTGAGTTCCTCCAGCCCCCACCACATGTCCCCTACCTCTCTGACTACTCTTCTAGGGTGCTCAACCTTCCTGTGGCCCGACAACTGAAAGGTTGATGCTGGGCTCAGCAGGGGGCCTCCTGGACACTTCTCCAGGCTAAGGCTATTCTGATTGGTTGGTGCCCCTCTATTTAGCCAGCGTTTACCGAATGTCAGCAGAATACAGACACTGCAGAGGGGAGTAAAAAACTCATGGGGGATGGGGTGAGGGGCAGAGTAGTAGAGGGAGAGGAGGAGGCAAGAAAGAAAGGAGGAGCTAGGTAGTGGTCCCCGAGGTGGGAAAGCCCTGGCCTGAGGGGGCTGGGGGATTGGGGCAAGCCCCGTGTGGAACGCTGAGTGTTTTGTGCTTTGCTCCAGGACTATTACTACCTGTCGGTCAAGGCCCTGTACACAGTTGGCTACAGCACCTCCCTTGTCACCCTCACCACTGCCATGGTCATCCTGTGTCGTTTCCGGTAAGACCCTCCCCCAGCTGTGTTTGAGCTAATGCAGCCCACCCTAGCTCAGAGCCCTTTCTCTGTCCCACCCACCCCCCACTCCTGCCCCTGGATATCAGCCCTGGAGGTCCCTTAGAGGGCAAGGACATTTCCTCCACCCCTAGGCTAACAGATGGGAAACTTGACCCCAGAGACAGCCACTGACGTGTCCAGGGCCACCAGCAAGGTAGACCGATGTTCCTCACTTTTATCCTAGATAGACAGAGCTCACAGGAGGGGAAAGTCTGGCCTCTTGGAATGGTGGAGCCAGGCAACAAAGTCTGGCAGTGAATGAGGATTTAGAGAGGTGGGAAGGAGGTGGCAAGGTGGGGACCCCCTGAGACAAAACCGTGGAGTTGGCCCAAAGCAGACCACAGAGTGGAGGGGTGGAACGGGTTCCTTGCTTCAAGGCTTCTTCCTCCCCTGGCTTGCTGGCGTAGGAAGCTGCACTGCACCCGCAATTTCATCCACATGAACCTGTTCGTGTCATTCATGCTGAGGGCAATCTCCGTTTTCATCAAAGACTGGATCCTCTACGCAGAGCAGGACAGCAACCACTGCTTCATCTCCACCGTGAGTGAGCCGGGCCCTGGCAGGAAGGCTTCCTGCCCTCTCAGGACTCCCTTCCCTGCGGCACCCGGTCATCCAGGTGTTTTTCTGCAGGTTAAGGCATTGTCCCCAGTGAATGCGGAAATCCGGGAATGACCGTGAGGTTGCTAGTAGCCAGTGAGATCCCCGTATGTTGTCGTTTCCTGTCCCTCTCTCTGTACATGTACTTGGCAGAACAGATGTGGAAGGGAGAGTGGAAATGCCAAGTCCCACTTGCCCAAGAAGGAAACTAGGTTCAGAGAGAGGGCTGGCCTGGCCCCTGGGCATTTAACTAACCCATGACAGAGCCAAGGGACTGCTTGGCTTGGATTTTCTCCAGACTACCTCCCCAATTGTCATACCTTTTGGAGGTAAGCAGAAAATATAGGCTTTGATGGAATAAGATGGAAAGAACATCCCAGAGCACAGGGTCTTGACCCAGGAGGGCATACTTGGAGCCGGGGGCGGGGGAGGCAGTGTCTCTCTGAGATTTCTGGGGGCCAAGAACATTCCCCCTTGATGTCCAAAACCTTTGTTTTACCAAGGAGCCTCCTGCAGGGTCCTCTATATCCACCTTACCTGGAGGGGCTGGAGAAGGAGCAGGAAAGACCTGGGCGAGTGAGCCTGGGGAAGGGAGAGGGTCCTGTGCTCGCCCCCAGCCCAACTCTTTTCTGGCATGTGTAGAGTTGCCTCCATGGGCAGCTTCGACTCAGAATCATAGGATGCTACATTTTTAACTCTTCGAATCCAGGAATGTTGAGTCTTTCAGCCCCATGGGGTGTTTGAATCCCAGCATGTCAGAGCTGTAGGGCCTTCAGGATTCTACCCGGTTCTGTTGGGCTGGATTTCCAGGGCTGGGTGGGGGCCAGCAGTGGGAGCTTCATGCCTCCCTCACCCTCCCTGCCCTCTTTGCAGGTGGAATGCAAGGCCATAATGGTTTTCTTCCACTACTGTGTCGTGTCCAACTACTTCTGGCTATTCATCGAGGGCCTATACCTCTTCACCCTGCTGGTGGAGACCTTCTTCCCTGAGAGGAGATACTTCTACTGGTACACCATTATAGGCTGGGGTAGGTCACTGGCTGTGGCCTGGACAGGCTCAGGCCTCATGGCCAGGTACGTCCTTGGTCCCGCGGTCAGGGTGTGTTAGGTCAGAGGAGGGAGGCCCTGTCCTGCCCTGCAGCTGATGGTGTGCTTCTGGTTCTTGGACCCTTTCTTGCTCTTCCTGCCCATAGAAACCCATCATCAGAAAGAGGTGATAGGCTCAGGAGTCCTTCTGAGAAGTGAGATAGCCCAGGGTCTTACGGGTACATGAACCCCCAGGAGGCACTTAGGGTCCCCAAGACTCCAGATCTAAAAGGGAGACCTGCCCCATGGGTCAGAACCCCCTGTCTGAGTGGGGACAGCGGCTTCTGGGAGCCCCAAATCTGAAGGGAACCCAGGGCCCGTGGGTTTTCCTGTTATCACCGAGCTTCTTTTTTTGCTCTCCCAGGGACCCCAACTGTGTGTGTGTCTGTGTGGGCTGTGCTGAGGCTCTACCTTGACAACACAGGGTGAGTACATACCCGAGGGCCAGGGCGAGAGCCCCGACGGGCCTCAGTGGCTGCTCCGACCTAACATTGACTGCCCACCCCCACACCCTGACCCTACCACAGGTGGACCACATGGTCACATCTCAGCCAGAACCTAGTGAAAATGTGCAGGGCTTCGGAGTCCCTTTCTCCTTTTGGGCCCAGCTCTGAGTGTCTTTTTTCCTTTCAGGGAGAGGAGGAAGAGTGTTGGGGGTGAGATCACCCCTCCACAAGCCCTGGGCCTGAAGGGGGAACAGGGCCCTTGCCCAGGAGCCCATTGGTGACTCCAACTCTTGTGCTCCACTTCCTGCCTTGACAGGGAGCAGAGGGAAGGCCCAGGGCACTAGAAGAACCAGAACTGGGCTCTGGTCTGCAGCATGCCTGAGCACTTTCTTTCCAGCCAGTCCCTCCTCAGAGAGCTGTAGGGGGATAGTGCCACAGTGGGGCCAGGGGCATTGTCCTGTGGGCATCCCAGCCCTGAGCTTAATCTCTCTTCTTTCTCTCTGTCTTTCAGCTGCTGGGATATGAATGACAACACAGCTCTGTGGTGGGTGATCAAAGGCCCTGTGGTTGGTTCCATAATGGTGAGTATCCTTGAGACAAGGAGGGGGGAAGAGACAGGGCCTGGGCAGAAAACAGGAGAAGAGGAAATACAGAGGTCGCTTTACAAACCATCCTCTTTCCTTTTCATGGCTACATTATATTCTGGAACATGGATACACAAGTTATTTAGCTATCCCACTAGTGTTGGACATTTGTATTATCTCATTTTTCCTCGTAACAAAATATGCTACTTGGAGCAGTTGTGTGCATAATTTTGAGCATGAGTATTTCTTTAGAATAAATGTCTAGAAATGGAATTGCTGGGCCAGAAAGAGTACCTCTTATCATTGTCTGCACTTAAAATATCAAACATTTACATTTTTGCATACTCTTCTGGGGAATAATGGTAGCTCATCGTTTTAACGTGAATCTCTCCACATTGCTGGTGCAGTGAAGTATTTTTTTTCCAAGCACTTATTGAAAATTTGTTTTTATTCTGGTCATTACCTGTTTATTTCTTTTGCTCGTTTTTCTTTTGCTTGCTTTGATCACTTGTCTTTCTAACTGTTTGCAAGATAGTAATGCTTTGTCGGTTAAACACGTCAGTGTGTTTACAAGACTGCATAATTTTATTACAGTCAAACTATCAGGTTTTGTCTTCATGAATTCTGAAACTTATTTCTTGTTTGTGGAAGTCTTTTCCCATCCTAGGATATAAAAGTATTTTTAACTGTTTTATAACAATTTTATGGGTTGGACTATTATATATATGTCCTTAATTTAGCTAATTTTTTTAAGTTTATTTATTTATTTTGAGAGAGAGAGAGAGAGCGCACAAGTGGGGGAGGGGGAGAGAGAGAGAGAGAGAGAGAGAGAGAGAGAGAGAGAGAGAGAGAATCCAAGCAGGCTTCATGCTGTCAGCACAGAGCTCGACGTTAGCCCATGAAACTGTGAGGTCATGATCTCAGCCATGATCAGGAGTCGGACACTCAACGGACTGAGCCACTGAGGCACCCCAGTCAAGCTAAATTTTTATTTCTTTGTCTAATCTGAAATGATATCTAATCTTCCTTAGTTTTTTTTCCCCCAGTTGGATAGACATTCCACCCTTTTAATTTTTTTATTAAATAGACCATCATTTCTCTATTATGTTAAAATGTTACTTTATCATGAACATTCAATACATTCTTCTTGTATTTAGTTCCAGACTTTCTATGTTATATTACTAATCTATTAGGCTATTTCCATGGTGAATGCCCTCTTGTGTTTGTTATTATTAACCTGGTAGCAGGTTTTGAGATCTGGTATGTTAATATCCCTTTCTTTATTCTTTTTTCCTTCAAAATTTTCTTGCACACTTACTTGTTCAAGTGAACTTTCAAATATCCTTGTCAAATTGAAAAAAAAAAAAAAGAGTCTGGTCAAGAGTTTTAGAGAAATTGCATTGAATTTATAAATTAACTTGGAGAAGTGATTTTCTTAAAAATACGGAATCATCCGGGGCGCCTGGGTGGCTCAGTCGGTTAAGCGTCCGACTTCGGCTCAGGTCACGATCTTGCGGTCCGCGAGTTCGAGCCCCGCGTCGGGCTCTGGGCTGATGGCTCAGAGCCTGGAGCCTGCTTCCGATTCTGTGTCTCCCTCTCTCTCTGCCCCTCCCCCGTTCATGCTCTGTCTCTCTCTGTCTCAAAAATAAATAAACGTTAAAAAAAAATAAAAAAAATAAAAAAAAATATGGAATCTTCCTCTCCAAGAACATGACATGATTCTCCATTTATTCAGCCTTTCTCATAGAGTCATTTGTATAGCTTTTTAGTTGTCTTGTCCAATTTACCTGCAAGGTATTTTCCATTCTGTGCTTGTATTGAATCTGGGACTCATTCTGTCATTGTATGTTCTAGTGGGCTACTAATAGGGAAACTATTAGTTATTGTGTATTTTTGGTTACCTTTTCTTGGTTACCTTTTTAAACTCTTATTAGTTCCTGTCCCTTTTCAGTTGGTTTTCATGGGTTTTCTAGGTAGAACATTACATAATCTTTAAATGAAAATAATTTTACTCTTTCTAGTATTTATATCATTTATTCCTAGGTTTTGATGAGGATGGTGTTTGCTATATAGTTTTGGGAAGTTATTCTTCATTTAACCAGGAAAGTTCCTATTCCTGGCTTGTTTTAGTGTGTATTTTTTAAAAATCAGGAAATCCAATATGTTTTGGAAACATTTTCTGGAGTGATCCCTTCCCTTCGTGATGGACGTTTATAATATTCCAATTTGTCTTCCTAATGAACAATGCTACAATGGATATATTTGTGTGTATCTTTGAATATGTGTGAATATATCTTTTAGAATTAATCTCTAGGAGTGGAATTTCTGGGACAAAGGGTACGTACATTTAACATTTTCATAGATATCAAATGAACAGAATACAAGGGTGCTCATTTCTCATGTCTTTGTTGATGTTTTGATTACTGAACTATTCACCAATCTTATGGGGGAGAAGGGTAGTTTATTGTTTTAATCTGTTAATGTGACAAATATTAGTAGATTTGTTTTTTTTCCCTTGAACTTCCGGTGTAAAACCTTTTATGGACACGATCTGTTTGTTCTTTTAATACACTGCTAAATTCTATTTGTTAACATTTTGTTTGTAGTTTTTGCATTGTTCTTTGTTCTCTAGTGTTAGGTGTGTGGTGTGTGGTGTGTGGTGTGTGTGTGTGTGTGTGTGTGTGTGTGTATGTGTGTGTATTTATATGCTTTCTTCATTGTCCGGGATTTGGAGTAGAGTTTTGTTAGCCTAATAAGTAATTTGTGAGGTTTTCTTTTTATTTGCTTTTAAACAAAAGCAAATGAGGTAGTTTGTAAGTTACATCTTCCCTGAAGGTATTAAGAAACTGGTCTGTAAAGTTATCTGCATTTTAATGCCTTTTAATGCATACATCTTTGATTAGTTTATTTCAATTTCTCCTAAGGACATTGCTCTACTTAGATTTTCCACATCTTCTTTTAACTTTTTTTAAGTTTATTTATTGAGAGAGAGCAGGGGAGGGGCAGAGAGAGGGAGAAAGAGAATCCCATGCAGGCTCCATGCCACCAGCACAGGGCCCCACACAAGGCTCAAATTCATGAACCACGAGATCATGACCTGAGCAGAAACTTGAATCAGACCCTCAATTGACTGAGCCACTCGGGCACCCTCTATATCTTCATTTTTTTTTTTAAATTTTTTTTTTTAACGTTTATTTATTTTTTGAGACAGAGAGAGACAGAGCATGAACGGGGGAGGATCAGAGAGAGGGAGACACAGAATCCGAAACAGGCTCCAGGCTCTGAGTTGTCAGCACAGAGCCTGACGTGGGGCTCGAACTCATGGACCGTGAGATCATGACCTGAGCCGAAGTCGGCCGCTTAACCAACTGAGCCACCCAGGCGCCCCCCTCTATATCTTCTTGATTCAATTTTGTTAATTTCTATTTTCCCATTTAGTTTGATTTTCCCTTGTGATTTAAAATATTCTATACATCTGTTGTCTTGTCCTCCTTCTGGTCCCTAAATTTGTTTAGTTGTATTTTCTCCTTTTGGATCGACTAACATTTGCAGTGAGCAGTGTTCTGTGCTGAATTCCAGGTACTGTGGAGACGCTGGGCTTGTAGTGGAGATCATTGAGAGAACCCTGACTTCATAGAGCATGTTTTATCATTCTAATTGATCTGTGGAAACAAACAAACAAAAAAACAAAGCCCCCAAATAAAGTTTTTATTGATCGTCTACCTTTTTCCTATTTCTTTATAATGCATTTTTATCTTTATTAATTTCCTTCTTGTGTAAGTTAAAACTGTGGCACTTTCCCCCTAGCTTCTGATTTGAATGCTTCATTATATTATTGTCGATATTTACTATGTTTTAGTAAGTTAGTGTCAAGTTCTGTATTTTTCTTTTCTCCAGGCACTGCTTTGGCTCCATCCAGATGATGTCACTGTATGGTCCTTTCATTGCACCTTGTTTCTATTAGTTTGCTCCCTGTCCTCCCCTTTCTGTTTAGAGAGATTTTGTCCCTGATCTTCATCTGAAGGTAAATGCTGTCATTGTCGTTCCCAGGCAGCTTTTTAATTAATAATACTTATGGTTGTCCTTTCTGGTTCCCCATGTTCAGTTACTCTGAGCTTGGAGTTTCTCCAGAGGACAGCTCTCACCTCGGCAGGAGCCTCTTCTCTGTCTGTTTGGCATTGTTTTCCATCACCCTGATCCGATTTGCTTTCTCTTCTAGAAATTGCCTACTTTTCTGGCTCAGTCATGAGCCAGAAATACTCCGTTTTTCTCAGTGCTCTTATGGAACTCTTTTTATTCTATCTCTTCTGTCATTTCAGCAATAGTAAATGGGAGGTAAACAAGTGTTCTCACGTTGCCATCTTGGATTCTAAGTCTAGATGGGATTTTGACTGATCAGAGAGGGTCCTCCTGGGGCAGCAACAGTCCATGCAGAGGCGAGAGCTGTGGCAAGTCTTTGCCCAGAATCATTTCTGTCTTTTCTTTGCTCTTCAGGTTAACTTTGTGCTCTTCATTGGCATCATCGTCATCCTTGTGCAGAAACTTCAGTCTCCAGACATGGGAGGCAACGAGTCCAGCATCTACTTGTAAGTACCATTGTGTGAATGCCATAGTCACTTCCAACAGCTATGTGGGCCCTGCACTGAGGTCACAGGAGAAGGCCTAGGTTTTGCTGACGGGGTAAACCAGCAGCGGCATTTGCAAGACTTCTTTCTGATTAAAGTGCCTTTAAAATGTAGTTGCCTTGCCTATCTTTTAGCCAGCCCAGGAGCTAATCCACATGGTGATTACATGGAAGGGAAGAGAGAGCGAGAGGAAGAGATGGTCAGACCCTGTGTCACATGAAGAAAAGCAATATGGAAGACACCAGATTCCTTAGGGTAGTTAGGGTCTTAGTTGCTTCACAGTTGGATTTCCTTTGGGGATCTTGGTTCTGTGGGAAGTTCATGAATGCCACTGGATGCACTGTTGCCTGATGTCCCCACCCCAGCCCAATGGGGCTGAGCAAGTTGCTCAGCCCCGACTAGCGAACCAGGTGGACATTCTTGCTGGCTATTGGAAGAGGGGATTCTTTCTCTTCTCCACCTTCTTTCAGGGAAGCTCTATCTTCGGGCCTGGTCTTCCTCCTATAACTCCCTCCTCCCTGACCAGAGGGACAGCTGATATGTTTGACATAGCTGGGGTTCCTCAGGCAACACTTACCATTGAGTGTAGGGTTTTCTCCACCTCCATGGCTGTTTGGCTTTGCTTCCTACAAATCTTTTTGCAGTCACGTCCCTAACAGCTTGCCCCACTTGCTCTGCCACCCCTCTCCCAGCCTTCCACTTATTCTGAATCAGACCGGGAAGCTTCCATTTCACCCTTCTTGCCTCATGATCAGGAGAATGACCAGCTGGGTGTGTGGGGTGTGGGGACACTGCTGCTGCGGGGGGGGAAGGTCAAACCCCTGTGGTTTGCTGGTGGGGTCGGATGGGCACAGAAAGTCTGAGGGCATTCTCTGGGGTCTGTCCATGGGCAAGGTGGAAGCCATATGTGTTGCCTCTTTAGTTTTTAAAGAAAAGAGCAGATTAGAAGGAGCTGAGGTATTCTCATGGCGTCAGTGGGGGCTTGGTCCTGTTTTCATTGGAGACTCCAACCCAATGGGGCTCAGAACCTTGATGGCTGCCAGTGGACAAGTAGAGCAGCAGAGAGACCCCACCAGAGGGTTCTCCCCACCGGCCATTCTCCTGGATACACGGTATGGCAGGAACTACCCAGAGACCCATCCCAGATCCTTAGGGCTTCCCCAGAGATGCAGAACTTGCCCTGGGTCTGTGTGGTCAGCTTGGGCGCCTGCCTTGTAGAAGTCCTTCCCGTGGGGCTGGGGGATCTGCATAAGGCCTGGCTTGGTCAGCTTTGTTTTCCCTGCATAAGGATGATTAGATTTCATTTGAAAAGACCCCCTACCTTTTTTTTTTTTTTTTTGCTGTCCATTTACTGTCTTTTTTTTTTCATGTTTTTGCAAGTGTTTTTTGTTTTTGTTTTTTTACCAACCCCTGCTTTTCTGTATGTGTTTATGTAGTCAAAAATTTGTCATGCATATAAGTCATAAGGTCTCTAAGGCCTTGCACTGGGGGACCAGGGGGACTGGCTCCCTGTGACTGACTCACTTCCCTAGAGGGATCATTCCTACCTTAGTCTCTAGCACCCACAAAACAGAGCCCTGCCGCTCCCTTCACCTCCCTGTCTGGCGTCAGTGCTCACGTCCTATGTCTAGCCACAGGGTGGACTGCTCTAGGGCCGAATGCCTCCCATGCAGTTGTTTCTGACATCTGAAGCTACTGGCGTTTAAATTGGCCTTTTCTTTCCTTTGAGCTCCAGCCTTGGTCCCCCTACTCTCTGCTTGCTGCTGGGAAGGGTTTCTTCTTCTGGGGTTTCTGGGATCTCTTCTCTGGGAGGCTCCCCCTTCCTTCCCTCCCACAGGGACACACACAGGGGTCCAACTGCAACCTAATAAGGACACTCTACTGACCCCAATGCACACTTCACCAGCTTAGACATCTTGTGGTAGGCAGCCAGAAGCTCCCCGGGTCTGGTGGGAGGGAAGTGTGGGGTCAGGGTTTCCGAAATATTCCCAGACTGGGAGCTGTAGGATCCTGTCCGGCCTTCCTAATGCATAGACAACCATTTGTAAGAGTGATTTATACATTTAAGTACATTTAAGAACCAGCTGGTTGGTTTGCTTCTGCTGTGGACCAAAAAAATCCCCTTGCAATCTCAGAGAATCCTCTTTGGTGCTAGTCTCAAGCCCCAAAGACAAAAAACTCAGGTGCGGTTGGCAAGCCAGGTGGGAGGGCTAACACAGGATGAGGGGCCCTTGATCCCCTGACATTTAGCAACCTACATGAGTGTTTCCAGGGTCAAGGAGACCCTGTTGGTGGAAAGTGAGGGATAATCAAGGAGACGGTGCTGCTGAGGACTGCAGGCTTTTTGCCAACACTTGCAACTCCGTCCACGCACATTTAGTGCCCACGAACACCCAGTGATCTGGTGGGCTGAGTAAGCATCCCTTTTTACAGCTGAGGGAGCTAGTTGTCAGTGTAGTGCAATGAATCCAGTAGGAGCAAGTGAAGCCGTAGCTGTCGTGCCGCCAGCCCTTGGCTCTAAGCTTGACTACACCATCTTTCCTGTCCTCGAGGAAATGACAGATGAGAGATGGTGTTCAATAAGTGTATAAGCAAGGCTTCCTGGAAGAAACGGCCCCAGTGGGATCCAGCCTTGTAGAGAGAACTGCCCCCCTCCCAGAGTGCTTTGGGCTGGGAGGTGTCTGCTGTGGGGGGAGGGGAGACTATCGGGGGGATGGAAAGGGGCAGGATCTGGTGGGAGAGGAGATTTCAGGGCTGTGCCTGAGTCCCCTTGGGCCACCAGAGTTATGTGTGGGGCGGAGGGGCCCCTTCAGATCTGCCCACAACAGCTTTCCGATTTTTTCCTCTGTTTCCAGAACAAATTTAAGCCTGGGAGTCCCCAAGAAAGCCCGAGAGGACCCCCTGCCTGTGCCCTCAGACCAGCATTCACTCCCTTTCCTGTAGGTTGGTTCCAGCTGCTTAGATGATAAGGGTTTGAGATGGCGCTTCTGTTGGAGGCTTGGACCCCCGCAGGGGGTGGTAGCACTGAGCCACCCACACTCTTTCACCTGGTGCTCCTGATGAAATGAGTCGCTGGCACCAGGACTTGGGCAGGGGCCAGGCGTGGAGTGTGGGCCTGGGTCAGGGCTTGGCATGTGCTCTGGCTCATTGTGGTCTGGGGTGGGGGTTAGGGCTCAGCCTGAGGCTGGGATCAGGGTTAGTCTGCTCTTTCCTGCCCTTAGCTTTGCGAGAAGCCGGCTGGCTCAGAAAAGGGAGGGTGAGTTCCCACACAGACGTGGACTGTGCTGAGACCGTCTCCAGGAGCTGGCTTTACTCCCAGCTGTCTCTCCATTACAGGATGGGCATTGGAAGCTGGGTCTGGGCTCGGGGAGAGAACCCCCATCTGTATTTCCCTCAGGGACCTTGCAGAGCAGGTCTGCACAGCCCCTTGGGTGAAGGAAGGAGATGAGAGCAGATACCATGATGTAGATAGCAGGGCTGTGACATACCCAGTGTCTGAAGGATGACCTCGACTCCACAGACAGGCTCTGTGGTGGCAGAAATGCAACCAGGAAGCCATCAGTCCAGGAGCTCAGCCCACAGCCTAAGGCTTCCAGTTCACATGGGGCTCCATTTCCCACTTCCAAAGCACCCCTTCTCTGTCTAGGAGGGCCCCGTCCTCACAACTCCTGTTAGGGATCAGCAGCGGGGGAATGGTTACTCCTATTTTGCAGATGAAGAAACTGAGGCCCAGAGAAGGAAAGTGACACCACCTGAGACCACCCAGCAAGTCAGTGTCTAGATAAAGCCTTGAGCTCAGGTGCCCTGATCCCCCAGGCTGGGGAGGGGGCACAGAGGGTGAGCTTGTCCTCAGTGGTGGGGGAGGAGGGAGAGGTGGGCAGAGAAGCTCCAAGATCTGCTGAGCTGAGCTGAGCTTCCGGCCAGAGTACCAGCATGGTGTGCAGCGCTTGCCTGGGGGCTGGGCCAGGGTTCTGGGGCTTTACAGCATCTTGCCATCATGAGGGACCCTATGGAGAATGTTTGGTTCAGACTGAGACCTTCTGTAGGCCTGCCAACTATCCCAGTGCTTCAGTGATCACTAGGAACAAGGTGAAATAGACAAGGATGCTGCCTCAAAGCCGCCCCCACCACCGCAGGATGGGGGTCTAACATTCTGTCCAGTATTTCCTGGGGCTACAGCAGCTTTGCACACAAAAGTCACCAAAGCTCCAAAGCTTCCATGGAGTTTAGCCTGTGACCAAAACAGGGGTCGAAGAAACCGTGTGCTGCCTCCCTGGGTTACAGACTGAAGTGCTGAGACCTGGAAGTGGCTTTGACCTTCCTGCAGATACACAGCAAAGTCTTGGCAGAACCAGGCCCGGGAGCCAGGGCTTCCTGGTTTCCAAATGCAGCCGTGGGCCCTGCACCTGCCATGGGGATCTCCAGCCTTCTGATTTAGTTCCTGCCTAGCACCCTTGTCTGAATGTCTTATCCTCCCTTGGGTCCAAATCAGAACTGAGTTCACCAGCCAGTCTGGGTTTATGTCTTCCTTTTGATTAAATTCCTTTCACTAATTGTAGTGACTTTTTAGAGGTCATGACATCTCTTCCTTTCTCACATCTATATCTGGCTTTTCTGCCACTCTCTTGTGTCATTTCAGTGGGTCCCTTTGCACAGAGCCATTGAAGGTTTGGGAGAACTGGAGTATTTGAGAAGAAGGCCACTTACCTCTTTCCCCAGATCCTTCTCCTGAGAGGCCTCCTAGGCATCAGGTCCCCCCACTTTGTTTACCCTTCCCCGTCTGAGACCCACATCTTTATGAGGGGTCTGATCTCCCAGCTAACTAAGTGGCCTCTAAGGAAATCAGAGGAGTCTGTATTTACTGTGTCCAGGGCCCAGGAAGGTCAGAGACAACAACTTGGGAGCTCAGAGACGGAACAGTCTCAGAAGAGAGTAGCTGAAGCTTTAGAATTCAGGGTGAGGGCTTAAGCCTGGTGGGGACGGGGTGGCATCTGAGGTTTGGGTTCCTGGGCCCTCAGCCAGGCCATGGTTGAGGGATCAGGCCACTGGCTGTAGGAGAAAGTAGCCAGCCATTCAATCTGGACCAGGTAGAGAATAAATTTAGAGGCTACAATGGTTCCCATTCCCAAATACCCAATTAAGTTGTTGTAATTTGTGAGAAAAAACATACTTATGTGTCCATCTGTCTCTTCGTATGTGTATGAAACAGACCTTTGACATTCACTGAGGACACATGAAGAAACTTGTCAAACATGGGACTTCCTCATGACAGTGTGTCTAGAGCTTCGAGTTGTATGTGGATCACCTAGGGACCTTGTTAAAATGCAGATCCGAAGCCAGCAGGGCTGGGGCGGCACCTAAGATTCTGCATCTCTAAGAAGCTCTCAGGTGGTACTGATGCCGCTGATCTGGATAGCAGAGCCTCACGCAGGACCTCACATCCCATGTCTGTAAAGTGGGCCAGTAGTGCCCTCACAGAAGGGTGTGAGCTGAGAGGTGCCATTTGTTAAGTGGGAACACCATGCTTGACTGTGGCAAGGGTCCTGGGTGGACCTCGGCTTGCCTCCTCTTTGAAGTGTGTGATTCACATTTGTGCCTCAGCAAAATGACGTGTCTCCACATGTCAAGGACCTTCAGACTTCCTCTCAAAGATCGGGAATCACAGATTACAAATCAGTGAATGCCCAAGGTCTGGTCTCTTCATGTGTATTTGTTCTCATGTGTATCAGATCCCTGCAGATAGATCTGTTCACCAGCAGGTGCCAGGAGCTCGGTACCTCATGGTGCCTGAGGAGGGTTCGTGAGGGAAGCTGCTCTTTTGAGGTCTGATGAGAGAACACAGCTCTTCATCCATGTCTTACACGCTTATCAGAGAAGGAGAAGAAGTGTCTGTGGCTTGTCCCCACCCACGCAGAAGCAGGACCGTGATGAGCTAGAACAGATGGAAATTCCGCCTGACCTCTCTGAGGGGGTGGAATTTCTCAGTGCCTCACCCAGGCTAGTAGGGCTAACCCGGGGCTCACCTGTGGATGCCTCGGTGTTTCTGCAGGCAGTGGGGCGGTACCCAAAAGGGGCCCTTCTCAGCCTTCAGCCCCTGCCCTTTGAACTTCAGAAAGTCTAGCCCAGCGCTTGTGCTGTAGACCTCTCAGCAGGGACAGCAATGCCCTAGCCTGTGCTCTTCAGTATGGGAGCCACTAGCTGCACGTGGCCGTTGAGTCCTTGCAAGGTGGCTAGGGGAACGGAGGAAAGCGGATTTCTAATTTGATTTAATTTTCATTCCAATAGTTGCCGATGGGTAGTGGCTGTCCTATTGGACAGTGCAGATCGAGACCAATTAACAATCTCTTCCAGCCATCCCGCCTCTTCCCCCCCCCCCCCCCCCCCCCCCCGTATGCCCGCACTGAACTGCCTGGGGGCTCAGACAGGACGAGGTGCAGGCAGAAGAGTGAGAGCTGTAGAGGAGAAAGACCAGTGGACACCCAAGCCCAGGACTGGCCTGATTCAGGCTGGGTGGGCCCGGGCTAGGCAGCACGAGGTCCACGGGATGTGTTTCCGGCTACCCACCTGGCTGAGTGACCTCCGACAAGGCCGTGCTCTGAGCCTGGACCTGACTCAGCCAATTTCTGGGACCCCTGCTTGAGACCCAGCCCTGCCCCCACCTTCAGAACACACGTTCCCGCCAGCTCCCCTTACCTGTCTGTTGACCCAGCGTGAGCGCTCGTTGCGTGCACGTGTGTTCGTGCACACACCTGTACACGTATGGGCATGCATTTCTATGTCCAGAGCTGACCATGTCTTGGCCCCTGGCTTCCTCATCCTCTTCCATGTCACTGCCCCAGCCCTGTCTCCATCCCTGGGGCTCCTCTGCCCTCCCCTGAGCCTTGTCGCTCCAGGTCCACCTCAGTTTCTTCATTGCCCGATGCCCCCAGCTGACAGAAGTGCTGATCTTGTCACACCCAGCAGCTGCGTGCAGAAATGCTACTGCAAGCCACAGCGGGCTCAGCAGCACCCTTGCAAGATGTCAGAACTGTCCACCATAACTCTGTAAGTGTGCGTGGCGTGGCTGTGGCCGGGAGGCCCGGAGGGGAGGGGGCCGCATGCTGCTGCCGCTGCCCGGAGCTTGCATCCTGCCGGCTGGACGAGAGTGGAGAGCGAGCCTGTGCCTCCAGCCCGGCCCTTTCTGCACTGTTGCATGTTGTTGTCTGTGTGTCTTGTGAGTTCTCTGCAGCCTCGAGGCCCTCGGGGCGGGGTGGGGTGGGGTGGGGGGAGGTCGTGGGGACGGAGTGGCAGGGCTGAGGCCTGGAAGCCTCTCCTGCAGCCACCCCGACGTGTGGTCTTCCCAGAATCCCCCACTTCCCTGGGCTCCTCTTTGCAGCTGCCAAATCAAGTTCTAAGACCCTTAGAGCTTGAATCCTCAGAGACTGTCCCCCTGCACGGGACAGGACCCTCACCCTGAGGAACCTCACTCACGCTTCATGTGCCAAGTGGCTTAATCCCCACACTGACCCTATGAGATGGGTTCTTGTAGAAATGCCATTTTACAGATAAGAAAACGGAACGCAGAGAGGTGAAGTACTCACTCAAGGTCACATAATTGGTGTCTCTAAGTGAAGCTCAGTCTTAACTTGGAAATTGCTTGAAGTGGAGGAACCCACTCTAATTTGGGCAGCTCTGACCAAATTGGAAGGTCTTCTTGGTATTTTTTAGGCTCTCTGCCCGTTCATGCCTCTTTCGGGCAGGACAGAGGCCGAGGCCTGTGTCACTGTCTCTGTGGCTTAACCAGATCATAGGGTGATTCTGTGACTGACCTCCAAGGGGTCCCAAGGCTCACACCATATGTCCCTATTCCATGGCCTCTGGTCAGCTCTGAAGTAGAGAGGTCCCGGAAGTATGGGCCCTAGTGGCCTCCTCATCTGCCCTCTCTGCCCTGTCTACCAAAGGGGTCACCGGGATGCCCTGGGTCCCTGATAGAAGTCCCCGTCCATTCCAGGGGATGGCTACAGGGCCACCAGGGAGGAAAAGTGTTGCCCTTGCTGCCATTTGCCACATGGCCAGGAAGTTGGAAGGACCTGAGCTCGTGTCTGAAAGGGCCCTGCTTCTCACACGATGGGCCCATCCATCCACTGCCACCATGAAAGCTGGAGAGGCTTGGCCTTTTGGTTTCCAAGACACTTTGGAACTGTAGGGTCAAGTCCCTGCAAACAGGCCCACATGTGTAGAGGAGGCAGGGAAGGAGGAGGGCAGGGACAACAGGCACGCCCCAGGGCTGCCTTCCCTCCTGAGCCCCTTCAATTAAGCTTCACTTGTAAAGTAACCCCTTCAGGCAGGGTTGCAGAGTGGTTCCCCAGGCGCTCACATACCTCAGTTCCAGGCCACTAACCTCTCCTTTTTGGACCTTCATTTTTCAGCCATCACTCCCTGTTGCCTCTGGTGCTAGCCACTGGATGCGCAGAGATGAGTAGGACCCGAGCCCCCGGTCGTGGTTAGGTTTCAGAGCTCTGAGGCTTTCGTACGGTCTGGACGTTCATTTACCCTTTCACGGGCAGGCAGGTGCCTTCTGAGTGGGAAGCCCCCAGCCTGGCGTGTGCTGGGTGCTGGCCAGGGAAGGTAACTGATAAGCACCATGCCTACCTCCAAGGAGCCACAGTCTGAGAGAGGATAGACCATTCAAGAACCACACCTGGGCTCAGAGTGGGACCTCCTCACATCCTGTTGGCTCCAGCCCTGGTTCTGGGGCACCTGGGTCCTACAGAACGGGCTGCCTGTGAGCAGGGACGGAAGGCATGGGCACTGGCTCTCTGGGGGGCTTCTTCCTTCCAGGGCTGAGTGGTGGTCCACCTGAAGGTCTTCTTAGGCTACCCCTCCTCTTTCCTTTGTGTCGCCTTCTCTGCTTTTCTTTTTTCCCTTCCCCCTCCCTCCTTCCTTCCCTCTCATTTGAAACTGGGAAGCCAAGGGCCTCACACAGACTCCATAGATTCACCTTCTCCTAAAATCTGGAGCCCCCACATGCAACAGAACATTCTCTCCCACAAAGGCTGGGATGGAGAAGAGGACAGGGTACATATGTAACTGCCCCAACTCAAAGGGCCATCCCACACCCGGCTGTCCATCCCTGTGGACAATAACTGAGAGGGAGGGGAGCCGAACCTCCCACTTATCCCCAACTCCGATGGCCCAGGGGGCAGACTGCACCTGCAGGGCAGGGCTGGCTCTTCCAGAAGATCCAGAGGGAGCCAGTACACTGGGGTGGGCGAAGATGGGGTGCTACTCTTGGAGACGCTCTGGGAGTACCCCTTCTGATAGAAGAGGACCCACAAGGATATGCAATATTTACCCTCCAGATGTCATACCATGGCTCTGTGCCCCTGCCCATCAGAGCAGAGCCCCACCCACTGGGCTTAGCAGCCAATGGCCAGCAGCCTCAGGGGGCACGGAAGTCCCTTTGGTCCTGTCTGTCTTTAACCCACAAGCTCTGAGCAGATAGCCTCCTGTCTCTTGACTGTTTCCCTGGTGGCAGGTTCCTCTGGCTTAGTTGGTGCTTGTTTATTCCCAGTGTCAGTAAATCCTTCCTAATATCCCTCCTAGGTCTCACCCACTGTGCACAGCATCTCTCCCCCCGACCCCCCCGCCCCACCCTGGGCTGCACTTCCCCATCACTCTCCATGAGTGTCCTGGCAACCCCAGACTCAGAAAAGCCCACTGCCTCTGTGGCCCCTTAGGGGGTTGTCTTTTTAGGCACGTGGAACTTCCTTCCAGAGCAGGAGAGGGTTTGTTCTGCTTGAGGGTCCATGATGTCATTCAAGCCTTCTGAATCCAATCCCTCTATTTGCACTGACTTCACTTTTCCCAGGGGGTTTGCGCCTCCCACAAGGGGTGTCTGTCAATCACACACTTCCGTGTGCGTTTTTAGTGACTCTACAGGATACGGACATGGCCTAGAGGGATGGGATGTTCCCCGAGAACCTCCCAGGGAGTTCTGGAAGGCCTGCTCTGTTGGCCACCATTCGTCCCAGGCCCCATTCTTTCTAGGAAAGAATCCCAAGAGGGTCTGTGGACAGCAGCCCCAGCCCTGGGGGAGAGCAGGGAGCTGGGACCGGCGTCTCTGCCCTCCCTGGTTCCAGCATCAAGACTTGGCAGTTCCCCAGAACAATATCTTGTTCTCTCCCGACAGACGGCTAGCCCGGTCCACCCTGCTGCTCATCCCGCTATTTGGAATCCACTACACGGTATTCGCCTTCTCCCCGGAGAACGTCAGCAAGAGGGAGAGGCTTGTGTTTGAGCTGGGGCTGGGCTCCTTCCAGGTAGGTGTGGCAGAAATGGCAGGTGGAACTCGTGGAGAGCCAGGGAGGGCCCTGGCCCCTGACCTGCCAGCGGTTCTGACTTCTTTAACCCAGTCTCAGCCTCGTGTTTCTGTCTCTGAAATGAGTACTAGAAGAGAGGGGAGCTGGGCGAGCCCCTTCTGCCGTGTACCCTGTGGGCTCCCGAGAGAACACACACTGATGTCTTGTTGCCGCATCTGGGCGTTCTGAGCAAGGCCTCCCTTGGGTGCCCATCCCTCACCTTCAGCCTGGGACGTGAGCAGAGTGCTCTCCAGAGACCTCTGTGTCCACAGCCTGACTGCAGTCTACAGACCATGTCTCTTCTGAGCGCTGGAGCTCGGTCTTACCCCGGTTGGGGTCCCCAGCACAGGACCTGGCCACAGAGAGCGGAATGAGCTGAACAGGTAGATGAGCAAAGAGATGCATAAATGATCCAGGGACTAGCAATTGGGGAGCCACGAATCCATGCATGGAGGCATAGGTAGGTGGGGTTTTCAGTATGTGAGGGAAGGAGTGAGCGAGTTGGTATGAGGATGCACAGTGACTGCATTAATGGATGGCAGCCCAGGTGGCCAGTGAAAGTAGCAGTGGCAACCTTGGGTCCCCAGGACAGAGCACCTCTCCCTAAGCCAGCTGTTTAACCCACCTTCTTGATGGTCTAACACAGAAGGTTACTCTGTGTATCTGACTTAATCTCTTCCCCCACCCCGCCCCCATTTTAACCCAAGGCCATTTCACCTGTTAGAGTTCTTAGCCTGGTGAGCCTGGGAGTTGTACAGACACAGCCCCAGCTTGGGAGTCAGAACCCAGGGCTTCTGTCTTCGCACAGAAAATTCTAAATGCAAAGAATATGCGTAAAGGTAGGAAGAATAGACAGCTGCCTGCTCTGTGCCGGGCATTTACTCGTGTGTGTTGTGTGTGCTGTGTACAAGAGGATCTGGCCAAAGTGGGGTGGGATGGGGAGGTATCAGGGATAGAGACATAGGTCTGTTCTATCCTGGAGTAGTGCCGTCCTCAGGGTCCTGCAAACTGGTTAGGGGGCCCAGAGAACATCCAACGGACATCTAGGACAAGCTTCTTGTAGAAAGTAGGATAGAGCTGGCCCTTGGGAATGGGAAGGATCTGACCTAGGAAATGTGAGATCCAAAGTCGGGGTGTAGCCATTTGGCCTCATGGGGACGGCCATCTTGGCTCAGCAGAACTTTACCCATCTTACTGCAGGTTCCTGGGCAGGTGGCCTCCTATCCGGTTCATTATATTTTTCTGCCTTCTAGGTCATTCCCCTTTTCCTCCACCTCCTATACTCCCAGTGCACAAGGTCCCTTGCTAGCATTCTCAGGTTATTTTTGCTCTTTCTCCCTAGGGTTTTGTGGTGGCTGTTCTCTACTGTTTTCTGAATGGGGAGGTAAGACTCTGGCCCTCTGACTTCTTAACAATGGAGGTGGGGATTGCCAGGGAGCAGGCAGGTAGGGACATCGCCTGCCGCCTACCAGAGCTGATTCCCTAGACCAGGGCAATGTCAGGCTCCCAGCACCTGGACGAGGGGGAAGGCAGTGGTGCTAGGGTCTCCTGACAGCCTCCACCCCGTGCCAGAATCTCTCCCACTTTGCCTACTGTGCAAGGCATCAGCTGTGCCTGGAAAGGCATTGCCTGCTGAACACAGCCCTTCCTGGCAAGGCTTGCATAGTAAGACTGCCTTAGTGAAGAAAAATGGAAAGTGAGGAAGGGTGAGGTACAGACAATGGGACCTATAGTTTATGAGGCTGTGATGAGCAGGGCTGCTGAGGAGGGACTCTGGGGACTTGGAAGAGACCCCGGGAGAGGCCTAGAACCTTCTTGTATTGTTCCATTCCCAGGATGATGCTTTTGAATAGAGCCCATAACAGAGGTGCTGGGATAGGGATGGGGACTGAATGCGTGGGATGGGTTTAGAGAGTGGGCAGGAATCATTGCATCTGTGCTGGCATCTTGCCTGCATGACCTCAGCAGGCTCCCCCTCTTTTTGCATGTGAGAAACCAGAAGTTAGGGTTCAATGATTGCCAAGACAATCTATGGGAAGGTCAGATGAGGATAGATAAGGAGACAGAGCCCTGCAGGGGGTGGCTGGGGAGTCAGGAAGTGGGAGTGTGTGGAGCTTACCAGGAGCCTGTGGGGGAGGTGGGGGCTGGAACTGGAGGGCTGGATGCTGGTACCACTCACTTCTAGTCGTGCAGTTCATGCACTAAGCAAACGTGCTGGACTGAGGGGGCATATGGAGGCTGAAACTGGCCATGCCCTGTACTTAACTATGCTAACAGCAACATGGGGGGTGTGTTCAGCCAGAGAGTGCATTATTTAGTGGTCCTCAGCCCTGACTGCATATTGGAATCCACTGGGAAGCTTTACAACCTATGGATGCCTTACCGCAGAGATTCTGATGTAATTGTTCTGGGATATGATATGGGCATCTGGACTTTTAAAGCTCTCCAGGTAATTCTAATCTGCGGCCCACTGTTAATGGTCTGAGAGAGTGGGGCTCCTCCTTGCCCTGATCTGCCTGACCCAAGGGCCTGTGAGCTGGTCTCTGACTATGGAGCACCAAGGCCCAGGAACAGAGGCCCACAGAGAACAAGAAGCCACTGGAGGGTCTTGCTCAGTGACTTGGGAAAGGGGCTGTGGTCAGCTCCTCAGAGGCCTTCTTTCCCATTGGTGGCCTTGAGGGCTACAAGTGCCATTTGGGAGTTGCTGGGTACTGCAGGAGGTGGCAGGGCCAGCCTGGGAGGGGTCCCGGGCAGAGCATTCAGGTGGATGAGGCTAGAGAAGGTGTCTGTCTGGAAGTGATCGTCCAAGTTGCTCCCTGCAGGTACAGGCGGAGATCAAGCGTAAGTGGCGGAGCTGGAAGGTGAACCGCTACTTTGCCGTGGACTTCAAACACCGGCACCCATCCCTGGCCAGCAGCGGGGTGAATGGGGGCACCCAGCTCTCCATCCTGAGCAAGAGCAGCTCCCAGATCCGCATGTCCGGCCTCCCAGCTGACAACCTGGCCACCTGAGCCCGCGCTCCCCTCCTCCTCTCCTCCACACGCAGGCTGGGGTTTGTGGGCAGGCGCCGGCCCACGCATGTTGTGCTTCTTCTCTCACTTTGGGCGGGCCTGAGGCTGGAGGCTGGGCTCCCTGAGGTGGGAGAAGGATGCAGGGCGCAGATGGGTTATTTCCTCTCCCTGTTTGGCGCCGGCCCCACCCACCGTGGGCCGCTGGGCCCTGATCCAGACATGTAAATACGCCACAAATTTTGAAAAGTTGTCTCATTCCCTACCCCTTTGCCCACTGTCCCTGCTCACCTCAAGTAAGTCCCCAGCTTTACCCTGCCCTGTTTCCACCAGCCTCAGTGATCTCCTTGACCTTGTCAGTGAGGCCCTGTCAACTGAGGCTGACGACCTTGCTTTGGGGGCTTGGGGTGGGCATGTCCAACAGCCACCCCCCCACCAAGTGTCTGACTTTCAGCGTGGACTCCTTGAATCTCCTTGCCACCTGAGGCCCTTCTCAGACCTGGCCCAGTGTCTGAGGCCTGCCAGAGGTCCAACTTGGGCTCCCAGAGCATCCTTTAGTGCAGGCGAGACCTGAGTCAAGACTCCTTCATACCCTCTCCCAGCATCTTGGTGTCTAGGTGCCCAGCTCCTGGGCACAAGGGCAGTGGGATAGCTCCAGAGTTTTTCCATTCAGAGACTTGATTTTGGGTGTGGGGCTAAGGGTCCCAGAATGTTCTGGTGCTCTTCATTTGGTAGAAGAAAAATTGCCAAGAGCCAGAAATGTGGATGTGATTGGAAAGGAGACGGAAAGAGTTTGGGGCTCCCATGGAAGAAGACCTTCACTGGCTCCATTATTTTACCCCCAACTCAAGGTGAGAGGGGGTTCATCTGGTAGCCTCCCTTCTGCCCCTCCCATCCCCAGGCATCAGCTGCGGACTGTGAGAGATGGATGCCTCAGAGACACTGCTCCCTACCCATGCCTAAGCCTTCCCCCTCCTCATTTCTTCTTAAGTTAAAGCCATGATTAGGATGAACCAGCCGCCTTCCTGTGATGTCAGTGAATCTTGAAACACTAACTTATGCCTCCACGTGCCCGAGTCCAGGGCCTAGATTTCCCCCTCACCCCACCCCCATGGACAATGCGGATCCCAGCCACCAGCTCTTTGGGCTTGGGCTCAGCTACTGAAATATCTCTGAGACCTTTGCAAAGACTTCCCTCTGTGTATTCTTGACATTGAATCACCACGGACACTAGTGTCCTAGAGTGTTGGGAGGGGAAGGCACACGTGCCATGCCTGTTAGCAGAAGCTGCAAATGGGAGCGATGGCAGATCCCCAATGCCTATTATGGTTCTCCAGATGCAAATTGCTTGGCCACAGTCTAGGAATTCAAGATGGGGCGCAACTGGGTTGGGGGAAGATGGACAGAAGTGCTAGAGTGCCATGGCCCATGTGGGGGGCCCATTTCATTCTATGTCAACTTTTGGTGGTGTTCCTGTCCAAGTGTGTTTGTGGACTTGTTTCATGATCATGTTCTGGAATGCTTGGGGAATTTGCGTGGAGAGGAAATACTGCTTAGCTTGGTTTTATAAAGAGGAAGGGGCTTGGGAGTCTGTTTTTGGAGAGGTCTTCAAAGTGACTAGAGAAGGACTTAGTTGCTTTGCTTGGAGACAAGCCCTGTGTCCGTGGCCAGTGAAGCACTGTGGGTCCCTGGGTCTTTGGCAAACCTAGAATCTGCCCTAGTTGGGCTCAGACTGCTGATATTGTGGGCATGCAGCTCCCTGGTCTGGGCCTTGGTTTCTCCATTTGTGGGATGCAGGGACTTCTAAAGCTTCTCTAGGCTCTGTACGTCAGTAATTCTCCAGTTCAAAAGTAAGCAGATAAAAGGGCATGCATCATTGTTATGTGTATCATCTGAGGTTTTGAAGTGTACATGTTTGTGTATACGTGGAGGGAAGGGAGGATGCTGTTTATTTTCTCTTTCTTAGAAAGGAAACATCTGTTTCTTCCACTGGGACACCACAGTGGAAGCTGGTGGGCCAGAGGGAAAGGTCATGACAGGGACAATTGGACAGGTGCCTTGGGCGTGATGTGCTGACCCAGCCGTGTGCCTAGCCAGGGCAGGATGCCACGGCTGCTTGGATAGTAGCCACCTCCAGATCCTAGGAGCAGTCCCTTAACTGGACCCCATTTCTTCACCCCTGTCCCCACCAGCAGATCTGCTTCACTGTGGAAAAAGAGACTTTGATTTTATGTACACATACATACACACACACACACACACGTCATCACAAAACAGCAAAAACATCATTAGGCCTGAATTCCATGTGCTGTGCTGTCACCTGAGCCCTGGGTTGCATCCTTGTAGAGGTTCCAGGTTCCCGTTGGTCTGTGGTTTCTTTTTCTGTCTGAATGAGTTATTGCCAGTCTTGTGAACTAGATGTACCCAATGTATTTCGAATGTTCCAGGAGGTTAGGCAGCTGGCTTAAAGGCCACTGGTAGTGGGTGAGAAGCATAAGGTTTGGGTAAAAACCTTCCCTCTCTAGTCTTGGTTTTCAAATCTGTAAAATGGGAAGTAAGACTAGATGATTTGTGTAGCCCAGTGCATGTTTGGAATTCTCTGTCTAAATACCAGCCATCTAGTTACAGGGAATGGGCCCCAGGCAGGGATTGTGGTATTTGCCTGACTGGAAAGGATAAGAAATCCTGTGCAGCCAGGAGGGGTGTGAGGGCCTTGGGAATGGTTAGGTTGGAGAAGAGCAGAGGTATCCAACTCCTTGACTCTTGAAGATCATTACCAGGAAGGGTTTTTTTTTTTTTTTTTTCCTTGTTTCATGCAATCCTAAAGGGCAACTGTCACCCAGGGGAGGCTGAATTCTCCTTGGAATGAAGCGATTTTTCAACCTCTTCCATGAATGTCCCGCCATGGGAAAGGCCGTGTTAGGAGAGAGTCTCCACCCCTAGGGGAAATGGGATTTCAAGTCAGGGATGCTGAGGCTGTCAGGGAATCTGAGAGGGAAGTGTGTGTGATTTGGGCAGGGGGGATGGGTTCAGTGGCATTTTGGTGGTACCCAGCACTGTGGGCTTCTTAACCCCCTACTAGAGGCTGGGCTACTTTTCCTGTCTCAGTGGGTAGCTCTGTGGCCCTCCTTGACATATCCAGTGGCCTGCAGTGATTCCTTCTCTGACCCTTACTCCTCCCCAAACCAGCTTCTCCAGGGATCAGGGCCAGGCAGCTGGAGCTGGGCCTAAGGCTCGAAGTACACATCATCACTCACCAAGTGTGCTCATTCACCTCCTTCATCTGACCCTTTCCCTTCCTGGAAGGAAAGCTAGAAGAGGCTTTCTTTGTGATTCTGTGAGTACCCTTGACCCCTTCAAGGTCACTCCAAAGTGAAAGCAGTGAGTGCTTTGTCATCATAAATTCCTGCCTGAGCCCAGTGACCATGGAAGCCTGCCAGAAGAGCTCTGAGCAGGGAGCAGGAAACCCAGGCTTCTCCCAGCTTTGCCACTGACCTGGCCTTGACCCCATCCCCATATATCTTCAGGGAGACTCATGAAGCACTAGATCTGGGAAAGAAAATGGAGATCTGCAGGTCAAACCTCCCTGTTAGGCTGATGAGAAATCACTTACCAGCAGGCCTAGCACAGTGCCTGTATTGTGTCAGGATCCAATATGCTTTACAAACCTCAGTGAGAAAGTGGGCCCACCAGCATGTGCCCAGCCCTGCATGGGAGCCAGAATAAAGTGTCCGTACAGAAAACATTCAGCCTTGTGCAAGAGAGGGGCTCTGGCTACAGAAGTTGTTAGGACTCCATATTGCAGGAGGAACAATGGTGTCAGTGTGGCATGGGGAGACCTGTGTTGTAGTTCAAGCCTTACCACCTGCTCTGTCCTCCAAGGCTTGGCCTCTTTGAGCCTCTGCTTCCTAATATGAGACATGGGAGGACATGATTTGCAGTCTGCTCCTCAGGCCAGGGATAAGGTTGAAATGAGACATTCTTGTGTGTAAAAGGGCTTTGGAAACTACACAGGTAGGGGCTGGTTTCTGGGGTGAAGATCCCTGAAAGGGATCCCATGCTGTTTGTCAACTACTTTGAGCCCTCCTGGGTTAACCTTTGCCCCACTTGTAAAACCACCAGCACCGGGGGTAAGGGGAAGGCCAGTGGGCTCTGACAGACACAGAATTCCAGGCTTATCTCTGCCAACAACTGAATAGTTTGTTCCTGGGGTTAGGATGGGAGAATTTCATGTGGGTGGTGATTTCCATGTCACTTTCATGGGAATCCTTCAAGGATCTGGGATATCCCTGAAGTGGGCTATGTGCCCCTTTCTTCTTTCCCTAAATGTGAAGTCCTGGGATGCGTCTGTGCTTGGCCATTTGTGTCTTGTCTTATGTCCGTGTTTTATAGTTTGCCCTGTGAGGGCTGAAGTGGGGCAGTCCCCAGCATCCCAGATGTGGCTCCAGGCTTGCTTGTGGAACCAGGCTCACCTGTGTTTCATCTCCCACAATAAAGATAAACCCCGCAGACCTCACTGCTACTGCTGCCGCCATTAATGCTGTGCTCACAACCTTGTCCTGGATTTTAAGGATGTCAACCTGCTGTAGATAACTCAATAAATGTCTTATCATTTTTCCTGGTGGCTGTAACTTGGCAGAAGTGGAGGGCAGGGAGGAGAGGAGGTAAGGAGGGGAGGAAATCTGATCATCCAGAGTAATCTGGTTTACACAGTCCTGTGGCCTTCTGGATTCCAAGGGAGAGGTGTGAGAACAAGCATAAATGAGCTTAGGTTGGGCTTGGAAGAGTCAGGTCCTAGGATCATGCAAACTGCACGGAATGAAGATGTCTTGGATGTTTTGGGTTCCTAGAAATGGAAGTAACTCACCCTATGGTCTCTGATGCCTCGTGGCCTTCATATTGTTTTATCAGCACGGCTACCAGATCCCTCAAAGCTTGCCTACAGTGAGCATTTCATTCCAGGTAAGCACAGGTGCATCATTGGCTGCCAGAGTCCCTCCCCCTAATCTGGATATTCAGAACCATCATTCCAGGCCAGACCAGTTAATGAATTCCAGGTAACCTCCATTTCCTTGAATTTCTACCAATTGTCACAACTTCCAGTGCCCATTTTTATATGAGTCAGAATTTACAGTTGCCGGCAACAGAAGATAATTTTGACTGATAATTCAGAAGAGGGGTTTAGGAGAAAGATGTTGGGCACCTCCTAGAACTCTCTTGAGGCTGGAGAAAAACAGCAAAGGTGTTTCAAGCTGGAGTATGCCATGGAACTGGTGACAAAGCTGTTGACTGCTGCTGCTGCCAGCCCAGAAGCCTCTTCTGTACCAGCGACCCCCCTCATCAGAGTTACCAGTTCTGAGCAGGGAGCTTTGCTGCCATCCTCACCAGCAAAGCAGATTCCACGTGCAGCCTCTTAAGTCTCTCACTTCTGAATTGAAGCCTCACATGAGTCCATTAGATTGGCTGTGTTCCAGCTGCAAAGGAGGCTGGAAATTTGACTTTTCTGGATTCTACCTTGGGTAAGTCAGGCTCCCCAGTCTAGGAATTTTCTAAAAGCCCTGAAATAGCGAATGCCCATTACAGCAGGCCTGAGGTCTACAGCTATGGCAGAAAGCCCTAGCACCCTGTAGTGATTGGGTGGGCCACTCTGAAGAAGTCAATGACAAGATAAATCCCAACCAGATAACATGTGAGCCCTACAAGCAGAGAGACCTCATGCCAAATGCACCAGGTATCCAGTGGGGGTGTTCCCCAGCTATTTCTGCTTCCTAGGATTGCCCCTCCTTTTTCCTCTCCAGGTCTTCCTCTTCTTGAACCCTAAAAAATATTACCAGGCTTATGTCTTATAACCTACTTAGCAGATATCTTGAGCTGCTTTCAAAATGGAACCTACCCTCAATGGGTGAAAATCAATCTCTGCATGTCAGACTCTGTTGACCACTCAGAAAGAAGACTTCTCTAGTGCCTAGAAGTCTAGTGTCTAGTGTCACTGGTGTGACCCTGATAAAATGAGGTTCCGTATGTTTCGTTCCTGGAGGTCACATTCCAGAAGCAAAGATAAGGAGCCAGAAGTAACTGGAACCTTGAATTCTGTGTTAGACTTGAATTTCTTGGCAACCGTGAAGATCATCAAACTACTAAATCCTGTCCTATCCATTTCACCAAATCTATCAACTATTCCAGGCCTCTTTTCTGCCAAGCCCCTTAAAAGAATGCCTTCAACTCCGGTTATTCCTGATGATGTTCTTTGCTACTGGTAGTGTGAGAAATTCCTGTTGGGTACCCAGTGGTTCTCAAGCATTAGCATGTATCAGAATCACCTGAAGTATTGTGAAAATGCATATTGCTGGACCTAAATTTCTCATCCAGCAGGTATGAAGTAGGGCCTACCTCATATTCTGCATTTCTAAAAAGTTTCCAGGTGCAGGTGCTGCTTTGGTCTGGAGACTATACTTTAGGAAGCACTGTTCTAGACACTCTTCCAAGGACACCAGCTGGACATCACAGTCCCTTTTTGTGAACCTTGGGCCTGGACAATGATTAATTTCCCAAGGTGGGGAGGACAAATGTAGATGTCAGCAGCATAAGCTTTAGTCAACTTTTCTTCCCAGGCCACTGTCTTAGGGAAAGGAGGCAGAAAGTTCCAAGAGGAAATCAGCCCATAGATGTACTTTTAGTCTCAAAGTGTAAGATCATCTCTGAACCAACTAGGATTGATTTCAGTGGGCTATAAAATAAAAACATAAAAATAAAATATGTGGTTTAACAAAGATAGAAGTTAATTTTTACCACGTTAAAGAAGTCCAGTGGTAAACACTCCAAAGTTGGTGTGGTGGTGTTATGGTCTCTCTGAGGACTCAAACTTCCCTCTTTCTGCTCCTGCATTCTTAGCATGTGACTTCCAGTCTCAAGGTCACATGATTCAAGATGGCTCCTGGAGGTCTGGACATCACCAGATTCAGGGGCAGTCAGAGTAAGCAAGATGCCCCTCCTCCTAATTTGTTCATTTTGTTTTAAGAAGCCTCACATCTGCTTATATCTTTTTGGCCAACAATTAATCACATGGCCATAGTTTACTGCAAGGCAGGCAGTATTATGCACCCCTAAGAAAATTGGAAGCAGAGAGTAGATACTGTCTGGCAAACAGTAATTTGTGTGCTAGTCTCAAACTCCCATAGGTGGTGGTCACTGAATTCATCCACACCTGTGAAAAACCAGAGGCTGAATGATCCCACTGATGTCCCACTCTCCAACAGTGGGAACAAAGTGAGGGATGCAGTCTCCAACCTTGTCCATAGAAGGACTCTGGAGGGCCCCACTCATAATTGAGGGAACTTTTTATGCCCACGTATAGGAAGCTCTGGTGTGAGGCGTGAGGGCATGTCTGCATTGTTTCTGGTTTTCTCCACCCTGCTTGCTCTCTCATGACTACATTTCCTGAGTGGATCTGCCCTGCCATGGATTCTACATTATCTATCTTTTTAATTGGGGGGATCATCAGAGTAGTGATGTAGTTATATAGTTCACTTTTTTTTTTTTGTCTTTGAATTTTTGTCAGTTGCTCTCAAGTGAACTCAAGTGAGGTACTTCTGAGCTTCCCAACTTTGTTGGACTGCACCCTGGTGATGCCCATTGCTGCTGTTCTGGTCTGGGTGTGCAGATGGCTTATTCCCCCTGTTCTGGGTGCAAGATTATAATTTTGATATGTGAAACTCAGTCACAAAGAGCTCTTCTAATTTTTAGAATACTATCTTGTAAATGCTCATGTAAAGATAGTTTTCCTTGGCCTCTGAAATAATTGTTTCCTAAATTTCTATATGGGAGAGGCTTACGGGTATCAATGTTTTTAGAAGATGGATTATGGCAGTAGGATATGTGCCTTTCATTTGTTTAGTTAACAAATACTTGTTGAGTATCTAACTCCTCATTTAGCAAATATCACCTCAACGCTTACTGTGTGCCGGGAACTGTTCTGTCACTGGTAATCATCACAGATGAGGGCCCTGCTCTCCAAGATCTTACATTCTAAATAAGGAAAGAGAGAGATGAGGTGATTTCAGATAGAAAGTGTTATAAAGAAAACAGCTATTGATAAGTAGAGAGTACTGGGATCGGCCAGCCAGGGGAGACCTATTTAGGATGCAGACATTAAGTACCTGAACATTCTGCCCCTCTCAGACTCATTAACCCATCCCCTGTGGATCTCTGCAAACACCAAAGGGAAAAGCGTTCCATGTAGAGGAACCAGCAAGAGAAAATGCACCAAAGTGTGAAATGCATATTCAAAGAAGGGCATCTACTTTCCTAGGGCTGTTGTAACAAATTACCATAAACCAAGTCACTTAAAACAACAGAAATTAATTCTTTCACAGTTCTGGAGGCCAGCAGGCTGAAATTAAGGTGTCAGCAGGGTACCCAAATGCTCTAAAGGCCCTGAAGGCTCTACAGGAGGATCTGTTCTGTACCTTTCTTTTAGCTTCCTGTCTTGCTGGCAATTCTTGTATTCCTTGGCCTGGAGAGGCATCACTCCAGCCTTTTCTCAGTTATCACATGGCTTTCTCCCTGTATGTCTGTCTGTGTATCTGTGTCTTCCACTCTTGCAGGGATACCAGTCATATTGGGTTTAGAACCCACCCTAATCTAATATAACCTCATATTAACTAATTACATCTGCAAAGACCCTATTGTCACATAAGGGCACATTGACAGGTATCTGGAATTAGGATTTCAATGTGTCTTTTGAGGGGACATGTTTCAATGCACAGCAAAGGGCAAGAAAGTTTGAACCTTCACTGGTTAAGCTAATTCACTGCTTTGACTTTGATAATTTGGCAGAGGTAGGGATTGATGATGGAAATGTGGGGCAAAGGTGGGTGTCACAGCCTCCTCTCATCCACAGTCACCCCTCAGGACCACTAATGCATTCGAGTAAAAAAACAAAACAAAAACATGCATCAGCCCTGGCCCACCCAGTCCTGGTCTGGTCTTTTGCTGAGAATTTCTCATGTTTCTAATGGAAATTGACTGACTCCTCAGATTCCATTGCCAGATCACAACCCCCACAGCAGCATCAAAACGCTTAGGGGGCCCAGTCTCAGCAGGTGAAGCTGGATGAAATTCATTCAGGAAGGCTAGACACTGACCTTGTGTCACTGTCCAAATAACCCCAGCTTTCAAAGAAGTTGAGTGCCCATTCCAAAGCAGAAGCAAAAGCAAACTGAAAAAATGACAGTCAGCTACACATACTCATGGATGCCAGACTTGTTTAAAACCATCATTTACATATATTCCAACTCATACAGACTTTCACATGGAGATTTAGGAGTGAAGTCCCACCACGTCAATGGGAATGATCTTTGTTTTGGCCCTCGGGCTTACTCTCAGGCTACCCCTCTCAGTCATTCTCTCTCGTTTCCCTTCAAGACAGTCCATGCCCCCAGTCTATTACAATCTCTTCACTTACTTTCTCGCACCCTGGGTCCCTCCTCTCTGCCTTTAATCTAGATTCAGGTATGGGCTGGTGGTCAACATTTTCCTTGAGATAATACCCTTTTTGTGTCCCTGTGTTTTGGGTTTCCTGATATTTGAGAGTCATCCGTGATTTTCTCCACAACCCTCTTCTTCTTAGACACTCTCTCCATGGGCGAAAACTTTCACTTTTATTAATTAACCATGACCTCAGTTGGTCATGAAGAGTTGAACCCCAACTCTTCATCTCCAGGCACAATCTATTGGCAAAGGCAGGGGTTTGTGCCATAAGTACTATGGAGAGAGTTGTGTGAACTTCAGGTCCAGCACCACAGACAGTTCCAACATACTATAAGTACTTGAGAGTCAAATCTTTTTGTGGCTAATTTATCCAACTTGATCAAAGGCAAATCTGGGATTTATAGAGCCTGAAACACATATAATTGGGGGGAGGCTCTTTAATAAAAAATGCAAAATTTAAATTCAAATTTAGTTATAACAATGAGATGTTCTTTTTTAGAATGAGAAAATTTGACAACTGTCACAAATATTTTAAAATCCCCCCAAAATGTGTAATATTTATATTAATTACTCTATGACACTTTTGTCTACTTTTTGGGCTATACACTCTTTGGTTATATCTTATTTTGGATAATAATTTTTAAATCATTCTCTATACAGATAATTGAAATCTAATTTAGTCACACGATTAATAAAGTATGTAGTTTATTATTGATAATTTGGTCTCACTACCACTAAGAACAGAATCCTCCACTTAAAATGTTACATATCTGGTGATTGGATGATTATTTTCACAGATCAGTGCCTGGCCCCATATATGCCAAACTTTGTCTCTCCGCAAACAATGGAGTCACAATGCCAGACCCTGTAGGACACTTTCACATTTTGATATGATCTCTAGCCCTCTGTTTTTATATGTAATGCTGAATGAAATATAATAGTATTCCTAGAAGGCTTAGTAATAATCTAACTATATAATGAAGCAACAGTACATTTCTTAATTGTAACCCAAACTGAATGTATCCCTAACACTACTCAACATGTGACATGGTGCTGGATTTTTAGTCTCTTGAAACATATAGTATTTTGACTGTTAGAGACACCTGCTAATAGCTGGGGAAGGGGTTTGGTAAGTCAACTTTTCCAGGAGAATTTTTTTTAAGTCTGAGTATTAATGAACAAATGGATAAGAAGAGAGGAAAGAAATACCATTAAAAGCAGCAAAAGTAGTATGAGCAAAGACTTACTGACTTTCTTCTGAAAAGCTTTCCATGATCCCAAATCTGGCTAAATCCTCTCTGGTATTTTCTCCTAGAATTCTGTACTGAAGTCCTACTGAATGCGAGCATTCATGCAAAAAATATTAATGGCATGTCTATTAAGTTCTATATGTTTTAGATGCCTGGGATAAAACCATGAGTTAAGGATAAGATTTTTTTTTTCTTGTAGGGAATACATTCTAATCAGAAAGGCAGAAAAAATATAGGTAAACAATAACATAGTTTCAGGTTGTGCTATATGTAGTGCTACAAAATAGGATAATGGGATAGAGCAGACTTTAATAGGGTGCTCTGGACAAGCCTCTCAAGAAGGTGACATTTGAGTTGAGTGCTAAAAGACAAGGGTATGGCCATTCAAAGATCAAAAGGGCAATGATCTGAAAAGTGCAAAGATCCTGAGGTAGGTACAGACTTCGTGGTGTTCCTAGAAACAGAAAAATGACCAGTGTGGCTAGAATGTCTGATTAACAAGGCTGGTAAGCAAACTTTAGTTTCAAATACATAGAAATTATGGGCGAAGAGTGATATGTATACATATGTACATGTTTAGAAATATAGCAGAACTAATGCAAGAAAGGGAAATCTCCAGGGGATGGAAATAAGGAGAGTGGAAATAAGCAATGAGTGCAGCAAGTCCTGGGGAAGGTTGTAATGTTTGAGAAGCAGGCAGTGACCAGGTCATGTAGTGCCTTGTAGACCATGATAAGAAATCTGGAATATTTCTCAAGAGCGGTAGAAAGTCTTGGGAGCGTTTTGAGCTAGAAAGTGAGGTCATGCACTTTATATGTTCAAATCACTCTGGCAGCCTCGTAGAGAATGGACTGTAGGCTCATCCAGAGGCAGCTACCATTGTCCAGATGAGAAAGATGATTTCTCAGCTTGGAGTCGAGCTGTAGCAGTGGACATGGTGAGAAACTACTGGATCAGGGGCATTTGGAGCTCAAGCCAGTGGGAGTTGCTCTTGGGTTGGGCATGGTAAGGGAAAGATGATGATCAGGTTCTTGAACAATGGCTGGGGTGGGGGTGCCATTAGTGTAGATGAAGAGGAGGAGGGTAGACTGTGGGGGAGACTCGAAGAGTTCTGTTACAGAAGGGTCAACTTCTAATGTCACTGACTTTATCAGTCAGGAGTCAGTCAGGAAAAAAGAAGCCATTCTGGGTATTCCAAATATGAGGAGTTTTAATAGGGGGAATAAGAGGCTCAGAGAACAGTTGGACAGGCTGAAGGAGTGAGACTCAGCCTGCACTGAACCCGCCCCCTGCCCCAGCAGCACCAGGACCTGAGGCTGGGCCTTGGCCCACAAAGCAGCCACCATGGAAACACAGAGAGTGCAGAAGACAGGTGTCCTGGTCTCTGCAAGTGGCCTAGTGAGTGGACCTGCCTCCTCATTCATCTACATCATGAGCAGGGAAATACTTAAAACAGGTCACGACCCAACCTGTCATTTAAGCTGAACGAGCAAGTGAGGCAAGAGCAAATGTAAAAAGCCCAGGAACCGAGAACCCATTTGTCCCCCAGTCGATACACCTAGAGGCACGTTTGTTTCCTGATCTTCAGTTCTTTGGGAGGAAAATTAGTGCGTGGGTCTGCACTGCCCCCTTCTGGTCACTCAGTTATCAACAAGGCAGCGCCACGCTCCTTTCTGGAAATCGCAGGAGCCCTTCCCAGCAGGGATTTCTCTGCCAACCCGACTTGTTTCCACACAATGACTCATAAATGAGATAATGAAGGGCAAGAGCAAGTTAAAATATTTACTATAATTAACATCGGGATGAAAAACTTACATCTTAAATTGCCTGCGGAGAGACTGTGGCCTAGAGAGGATTTTGCATTGGGTTTAACCCTCTGCATTGCTGGTTGGCAAGAATACACTTACGTTTTTTTTCTCATCATACAGAAAGTTGATTTCTGAAGACCACAAAAATATAACAAACATATGTTCAGTGTCATTTAGGAGGTAAATCTGTGCCTAAGAGTTTTCACACTCAGTTGTAAACATGAATATACGCGTTTATTCATTCGTTCCTCAGATTTCCACTGAGGTGTTTGCTGTGTCCTGCCTCCCATGCTGTGGGAGACACAGAGGTGAAAGAGGTAAGGACTCTGATCTTGAGGAGCTTGCTGTTTGTAAGGAAGTAAATAACTAAGAAGGCAAACCGGGAGATGTGCCTTAACAGACACTATTGGTATCTACCCAGGTCCAGATGCTGCAGGTGTGGGCTGCTGATGGTGTCCCTGCCCCCTTCTCCAGATGGTCGCTGAGGGATGCCCAAGGGGTGATATCAGCCTCCCTCCATACTTCCCATCGGGTGAAGCCTGTGTCCAGGGACTGACAGATGGAGGGATAGGACAGCCCAGTCCCTTGCCTCTGTGTGGCACTGTGCAGGGGCAGGAGGGGGCTGATTCTGCTAAAATGACATCTCTGCCCATCCCTTTTCTCTGTCTCTCCCTGTTTTCCTCATTCCACGACAGTGTCTCCCAAGGGCACCCCCCTCCGTAAGTTACTTGCTCGAGAGTCTCCATTTCAGGCTCTGCTTCTACAGAATCCAGATAAAAACATGTGCCATTGAAAAGGCTCAGGACAGACCATATCTAGTTTTAGGATCAGGAAAATGTGCCTGGAAGGTTAGGTTAGATTTGAGCACTTTAGACATGATCGTTCATTCCACAAACACATATTGACAGAGTGCCTTCTGCGAACTGGGCAGGCTTCCAGGCCTTGGGGACCCAGCAGCAAATATGGTAAAGTCTTGTTATCACTGGCATTTACAGTCTAGTGGGAAGGGAAAGAAACAAGAAAACAAGTGATGGACAATTAGATAAATTGAAGTAAGTTCTGTAGTGAAAATAAAATATGCCAACTAGTTAATGTCACCAAGTTTCTTTCCTACAATTTTCCAAAAACTTGCCCATGGGGACAAATGTGCTAATTCTTTTCATCCAGTGGTTGAGGTCTCAGTCAGTGTCAACTCCCAGAATTCCTGCTATGGATGCTTAGTTTAAACCATGGCATTGACCACTGAGCGTATCCCACACCGTTTCAAACAAGCACTGTATTTGGTTTCTCGGAACATTCTCTAGGCTTTCCACATTTAAGGCATTGAAGTCTTTCATTTAGTCTCTGGATTCAGAGCCAAGAGTCCCTCTAAAGGACCAGGGATGGTGTAAACCAGTAGGAGACAAGTCGCTGCCATTTCTGGTAGTGAATGCCTCTGGTCACCTGATGAATGGCCCTGGTGACAAAGGCAGGTGGCCTTTGTGACCTAGTGGACCTTGGGTCCTTCTGGGAGGCCAGGCTGTCCTCGTTCTGCATGGCTATCAGTTCCATTCTCCATGCCAGTGTCCTGAGAATATGCTGTCCGTTGATCTAATAAGCCTTCCGAAGACCTGTGGCCTTAAGACCTAAAACTTCTCACTGGTCTGTAAGCTCTCGCAGTAGGGGTGTGTTTTATTCATCTTTCTTTACTGCACAGGAGTTAACGAGTGATGTTTGTGGAAGTGAGTGACTTCCAGGACGCTTTTTAATCCCCATTTGCTTGCCTTACTCATGCTCCCCAAAGGCCAGGCCACAGTCCTGTCTCCATTAGACAAGCCTCATGCCCTTTCCAGCCTTTGCTGCCTTTTCTCAGCCTGTTCTCTGGCTCAGTGGCTGTGTGGGGAATTTAAAGAAACCCCTGGGCTTTTGAGATAGCTAGCCTGCAGTGGAATCCCAAAGTCTGTGACTTAGAGCAAATGGCTTCTAAGCATACAGTCTCCCACTCCTGCCTGTACAGAGTAGCTGCTCAACGTATTTCGTTCCCCAGCTCCCATCTTCCACCCCCTTCACTTCTGAAATAGTCTGTGTTCCCAATAACAAAAGGACTCACCTTTCCAATCTCACCTCTTCCACAAAGGCTGTCATGATCACTGGGATGGAAGAGTGACCTTAGAGCCAACGTTTTTTTTCTTTTTTCTTTTCTATAATTTGTGTAGGATAGGATCTTCCTAATGCAGCAGTTATCAATCCTATGAAACATTTCTTTCTCATAACACTTTGAGTGGCTGTTAGGGCTTTTCTAAATATTTTGAACCTTCTCTTTATGGGCACACAATTGGATGGCATACACCCTAGTCGGATATGGCCACGTGACATGGACTAGCCAATGAACCGTGAACAGAAGTGAGCTGGGCCACTTTGCTATCGAAGCATTCAAGAGCCATGTGAGATCTGTCCGGTTCTTGTTCCCTCTGCTGGAGCAAAGATCAAGGCGGAAATGCCATTTGTGCCAGAAATAAGCTTTGGCTGTTTTAAATAGCAGAGATTAACACACAGTTGTTAATTTCTGCAGCATAATTAGCTCATTATGATTGATGCATCCATTATACTTTCCTAAAATGAAATTCACATAGTATATATGTGTGTATGTGTCTATATGTGTAGGCATATGTACTTATTAAAATTTTTAAAAAGCAATATAATGGTCTAACTGCAATATAAAAAAGAATGGGGGCATTAAACTGTAATGATATTTATTCAATAAGTACATGTCAGCCCTCAGCTGACAACACTATAGCAGACATAAAGAAGTAGATGCTTTTGTCCATCTACGATAAATATCTACGATATTTATCATATCACCATAAATACAGCCGCTGCAAAGACAGGCTCTTAGAGATGTGCCAGTGACCCAAATGCCACCAGCAGAACTATTGTCATTGACACAATTATCTAAAATTAGGAACACATCCCAGTAGAGTTTTGGACAAGAGTTTAATTCTCCCCTGATTAACAAAGCAGTTGCTCTGCTGGGAAATGTAAAATATTCTAAAACCACACCCCTAATACTTTGCCTTCAAATATAAACAGGAATTGAGTTCTTGGTCCAGGTTTGAATGTAAACCTATACTGGCCCAGGTTTTAAGTTAAAAACCTGTATGTTTTTGCCTACACAAAGGTCCTTCAGGATACTGGAAGGCTGTCCAGGATGTGGGACAATTCTTCAGAGTGTGGACCTGCCCTGGGTATTGCGAGATGTCCACTGTTCTTGGCCCCTGCCCAGTAGATGCCAGTTGTGCTCCAGCTCTCGTTGTCATTATCCAAAAATGCCCCCCACCCAAATTTCCAAAGTAAACTTAGAGACGGGGCTTTTCCTTCCTTGAAAGCTCTTGAGTCTTCCTGAAGAAGGATGCTGCCCTATACTTCTTCAAGTTACCTAACACCACTCAGCACTGACATGTGTAAGAGTAGCTTCCTGACTCTGTTGGACTGATTTTCTAAAGCTGATTCTATTCAGCTGAGTTTTTCTTATTAGCACACGCTGGAGGATTGCTCCTATGGCCAGGTCCTCTAGGACTCTGTCTCTGGTGGCAGCACAAGGACTGGCATATAGGACAGCACAATGGTGTGCAGAGGGCTGGGTACGCCATGCCCTGCTGGCCAGCGCCGTAAATGCCGGGTATGTTTCTGGAACATCCTGAACTTTTTCCTCACTGGGTTGTTAGAGCTCATGATGCAAGTCATTTCCCCACCTCCAAGGAGGATCTCTGGGGTTTCCACCGCATCCCAGTGCCTTCCCGGTATTCCCAGTGTTAGATGGCCCAGACCTGGTTCAGGACATAGTGGTACTTGGGCTGGGCTGGCTCAGATGAAAATAGTCCATGGGGAATGGGAGCACACTGCGGGCAGCACATGTTCTTAGCTGCTTCTGAAAAGGATGGTGTTCCCAGATTCTTGTGTTTTTCTGTGCCCTCCTCTCCCAACCCACCATTCGCCATACACAGCTGACCTCAGCTTCACCCTGGAGGGACTTCCCTCGTGCCTTGATTTCCATGGCGATGCTGGAGAGCAAGATCCAGGAGGATTCTGCTCCGCCAAGTGCCGTTATGCTTCAGCAGCTAAGTGTGGGCATTGTTTTGGGAACCAGGAGATGGTCTTGGGGATTAGTAATCTCTGACCCCCCATTTACCAGTCTGGGGGATTTTCTAAAATGCTGATTGACAATCTGATTCTTGGAAACGCTGTACTCTGCTGTCCAATGTCATAAACCATGTTGTATGGTGGCCTTGGAGTCGGCATCCTGCCTTTACAGTTCGTGCCTCCTAGCACAGGCTCTCACTCTATCTTCCATCCCAGTCTGGTGGCTACTTTCTTGACCTCTGCCTCTGAAGGTTAAGCAATACATTTGTGTTTTGTGGGGGAGGGTAGAACCCATCCGTTCCTGCCTTCAGACCCCATTTCCAGCTGGCATTCCTTGATGGCAACAGGCATTATCTCAGGCAGATAGCAGGGGGCAGGAGGGGGCTGAGGATCTTATGTCTCCCATTTCTTTGGTTCTCTAGCCTGAATCTTACATCCAGCCGCATTCCCACTCTCTGCCTCTGTTCAGACAGGCTTTAGTATACGTGTGGCAGACTTTTCGCTTTTGCAGTTCTGCAAGACGTTTGATTCTCTGACTTTTTACTTCCTAGACCTTTTTTTTAGTTCATTTGAGAGAGAGAGGGGAGAGTGCGTGTGTGATCGGGGGAGGGCGAGAGGAGAGACAGAATCCCAAGTAGGCTCTGAGCTCTCAGTGAGGAGCCCAACATGGGGCATGACCTGAGCTGAAATCAAGAGTCCCACACTTAACTGATTGAGCCACCCAGGTGCCTCATTGACTTCCTAGACCTTCTTAACAAGGCTGAATCCTGTTTCCATTCTCATTTTGCATAGGCCAGCTTGAACCAAACCATATAGCTTTCAAGAAGAAACTTACTAGATAGAAAGAAACAGGAGGGGCTAAACTATAGTGTTTATGGATATACACTGGTATAATAAAACTTTAAAGAAGTCAAGGAAATGATTACTATGAAAGTCAAGATAGTCATTAATTTGGGGAGCAGGGACAGGACTGTGATTGGAATGCCACACGGAGGAGCTTCTGAAGGAGCTAATGAAAGTTCTGGGTGCTGGCTATGGGGGTTTTACCTAATAACTTATTAAAACTATACATTTTGGTATAACTTCTTTATCTGTATTTATCTTACAATGAAAAGTTAGATTAAACAACTCCATCAAAAGGTAGAGATTATCAGATTGCATTAAAAAACACGATCTAGCTGCATTCTGCCTACAGGAGACACACTTTAGATTCTAAGCGACAAGTAGGTGGGAAATAAAAGGATGAGCAAAGGTATATCAGGTGAACAGCAACCACAGGAAAGCTGGAGGGGCTGTGCTGATATCAGACACATAGACATAAATATTGTATAATGATAAAGGGGTCCATCAGTCAGGAAGATGTAATGATTACATATGTATATGCATCGAATAATAGAGCACTAAAGTACATGAAGTAAAACTGACAGAAATGCAGGGGGAAATAGTTCAATAGCCATAGTCTTGAAAATATTCCTAGCCTTGAATAACACTGTAAACCAAAGGCCTAACATGTGTGGAACCCTCTTCCCCACAAGAAAATACACATTCTTCCCAGGTACACATGGAACATTCTCCAGGACAGACCATGTGCTAAGCCATAAAGTAAACCTCAATAAATTTAAAAGGATAGAAATAATATGGAGCATGCTCTCCAGTCACAACGGAATGAAATAAGAAATCAACAGCAGGAAAATAATTGGGAAATTCACAGACTTGTGGAAATTCAACAACATACTCCTGAATAACCTACGGGTTGAAGAAGAAATCAAAAGAAGTGAGAAACTACTTTGAAATGAGTGAAAACAAAGATACAACATACCAAAAACTTATATTATGCAGGTAAAGCAGAGCTTAGAGGAGAATTTATAGCTATACATTTCTATAGTGAGAACGAATAAAGATTAAAGAAACCCTTATACAAGAATGTTTCTGCAGCATTATTCATAATACCCAAAAGGTAGAAACCACCCAAATGTCTATCAACTGATCGATAGATAAACAAATGTGGTACAGCCATACAACAGAATATTATTTGGCTTTACAACGGCATGAAGTACTGACACAGGCTACAACAGGGATGGGCCTTGAAAATATTATGCCAAGTGAAAGAAGCCAGTCACAAAAGGCCAAAGATTACATGGCTTTTCATATGAAATGCCCAGAACAGAGAAATCTATGGAGACAGGAGGTAGGTGTGTGCTTAGGGCTAGGGCAGGACTGTGAATACAGAGGGATGATAGTGAAAAGGTTTTGTGTGTGTGTGTGTGTGTGTGTGTGTGTTTTGAAATGATGAAAATGTTTTAAAATTGTGGAGATGGTTGCAAATATTGGAATTATTGAATTGTACACTTTAAATAGGCGAATTGTACAATAAAAATTATTGAATTGTACACTTTAAATAGGTGAATTGCTTGGTATGTGCATTGTATCTCAATAAAACTGTTAAAAAGTTAAAAAATGAAACACTACTAGATAAGAGAAATGCTGCTGTAAGTAGCTTTGAATAATTTGATCAGACACGCGTGGGAGGATCTGTAAATTGAGCCTTACATAATAATAATAATAATAATAATAATAATAATAATAAATGTAAATAGAAGTTGAGTTTTTCTTCTCTTTAGCCAACTTAAATTGTGCTTGTTTTATGTAAATGGATACTATCATGGATTCTCTCTTTTATACTTCATCTGCCTTCAGTATTTTTTTATGTTTCACTTAAGCTTTTGTGATTAGCTATTTCAAAAGGCTGTGCACAATTTTAAGGTGTAAATGGGCTGCAGGTTAGGCCATAATTTCTCCCTACTGTCTGCAAGAAATTGTCTGTTTTTCAAAGGGGCTGTAACATTTTGCATCTCCACCAGCAACATATGAGAGTTCCAGTTTCTCCGAAACCTCACCAGCACCTGATATTGGTGGTTTTTTAAAAAGCCTTTCTACTAGGTGTGTAATGACATCGATTGCATTTTAATCTGCATTTTCCTAGTGAATTATACTGAATATTTTTTCATCTGTTTATTTGCTACTCACATCATCCCCTTGGTTAAATATCTGCTCATATAACCCACTTGTCAAAACAACTGGGATATCTGTTTCCTTGTTATTGAGTTGTGAGCGTTTCTCGAAAAAAAAAATCTTCATACGAGTTTTTCATCAGAGATGTGTTTTACAAATATTTTCTCCTAGTCTGTGGCTTGTCCTCATTTTCTTAACAGCATCTTTGGAAGAACAGACTTCTGAAATTTTTATGAAGTCTCATGTATCAATTTAAAAAAAAAATTAAAAGAGACCTGTTTATGTAACAGGAAATAGATTTTAAAACATTTTGAGGAGGGGAGCAACATATAGAAAAAGACATTAAAAAACACTTGGTCCGATTGTAGACAACAATATAAATTGGAATAGAAATAAATTTAGTATAAGAAAAATCAGCTGCTACAATAAATTCCATGTGAAATAAATGAGGATTTCGGCAAACGTGGTAATGACAGAAACAGCAGCTTATTAAAATTTCATGTCTGCTTAACTAGAATGTACCAATGAGGAACAGAGTTCGTTTAAGCTGGGGTTAGATAGCCCAGAAGGAAATCATGAGTCCTCTGACTGGCAACACGAGAAGGGCCAACATCCTTATTTCCATCTGGCTTATCCCTCAAATGTGCTCCTCCCCCTTTTTTTGTATCCTGATTTCCTATGCAGTCAGGAAATACACATTTTCTATATGCGACTTAGCCATAATGCTTGTATCACAAACCACCTCCAAACCTCCATTTTGTTTAGCTCGTGATGATTCTGAAGACCAGCAATCTGGGCTGGGATCAGCTGGGTAGTGCTTGCAGTTTCTGCTGGGTCCTCTCATGCATCTGTGGATGGCTTTGCTGGTCTTGGTTGGGCTCTCCCCCATGTCTTAGCGCCTTGCTACAATGGCGTGTCTCTGCCCCGTATGTTCTTGCATGTTCCACGAGGCCGGTTTGGGGTTGTTCACTTGGCAGCTGTCAGGGTTTCAAGAGGTTGGGCTGAAGTGTGTAAGGGATCAGAATTGGTAAGTGTTTTCCACTGCATTTTTTTTTTTAATATATGAAATTTATTGTCAAATTGGTTTCCATACAACACCCAGTGCTCATCCCAAAAGGTGCCCTCCTCAATACCCATCGCCCACCCTCTCCTCCCTCCCACCCCCCATCAACCCTCAGTTTGTTCTCAGTTTTTAACAGTCTCTTATGCTTTGGCTCTCTCCCACTCTAACCTTTTTTTTTTTCCCTCCCCCTCCCCCATGGGTTCCTGTTAAGTTTTTCAGGATCCACATAAGAGTGAAACCATATGGTATCTGTCTTTCTCTGTATGGCTTATTTCACTTAGCATCACACTCTCCAGTTCCATCCACGTTGCTACAAAAGGCCATATTTCATTTTTTCTCATTGCCACGTAGTATTCCATTGTGTATATAAACCACAATTTCTTTATCCATTCATCAGTTGATGGACATTTAGGCTCTTTCCATTGTTGAGAGTGCTGCTATGAACATTGGGGTACAAGTGCCCCTATGCATCAGTACTCCTGTATCCCTTGGATAAATTCCTAGCAGTGCTATTGCTGGGTCATAGGGTAGGTCTATTTTTAATTTTCTGAGGAACCTCCACACTGCTTTCCAGAGCGGCTGCACCAATTTGCATTCCCACCAACAATGCAAGAGGGTTCCCGTTTCTCCACATCCTCGCCAGCATCTATAGTCTCCTGATTTGTTCATTTTGGCCACTCTGAGTGGCGTGAAGTGATACCTGAGTGTGGTTTTGATTTGTATTTCCCTGATAAGGAGCGACGCTGAACATCTTTTCATGTGCCTGTTGGCCATCCGGATGTCTTCTTTAGAGAAGTGTCTATTCATGTTTTCTGCCCATTTCTTCACTGGGTTATTTGTTTTTCGGGTGTGGAGTTTGGTGAGCTCTTTATAGATTTTGGATACTAGCCCTTTGTCCGATATGTCATTTGCAAATATCTTTTCCCATTCCGTTGGTTGCCTTTTAGTTTTGTTGGTTGTTTCCTTTGCTGTGCAGAAGTTTTTATCTTCATAAGGTCCCAGTAATTCTCTTTTGCTTTTAATTCCCTTGCCTTTGGGGATGTGTCGAGTAAGAGATTGCTACGGCTGAGGTCAGAGAGGTCTTTTCCTGCTTTCTCCTCTAAGGTTTTGATGGTTTCCTGTCTCACATTCAGGTCCTTTATCCATTTTGAGTTTATTTTTGTGAATGGTGTGAGAAAGTGGTCTAGTTTCATTCTTCTGCATGTTGCTGTCCAGTTCTCCCAGCACCATTTGTTAAAGAGACTGTCTTTTTTCCACTGGATGTTCTTTCCTGCTTTGTCAAAGATGAGTTGGCCATACGTTTGTGGGTCTAGTTCTGGGGTTTCTATTCTATTCCATTGGTCTATGTGTCTGTTTTTGTGCCATCCACTGCATTTTATTAGACAAAACAAATTCATCCCAGGTTCAAGGACTAAATACAGAGAAGGGAGTAATTGTGGCCATTTTATTACAAACAATCTATTTCGGGGTCTATCTTATGACCTGATCTAAGGTCATTTTTGTGAAATTTTTTGGAAAGAGAGGCATTTTTAGAAGCCCTTCTTCTGAGAGTTGATGGTGGAGGGATTATTTCTAAGACAAACTTTCATGAGGCTCATTATTGCAAAATCTGGGGCCCTTACAAGTGAGCCAGAATTACCATCTAAAGTGGAAATCCCAATTCTGATTATTTGCCTCCCATAAGGATAAGAAACAGCCTCATTATTAAGTGCTGTGCTTTGCTACAAATATTAACTAACAACAATTGACCCTCTCTGGGATTTTCCATTTAGTTATTTACTGGAAGCTGTTCCTGTAATTTTCAACAGTGCTGGTATCTGTGAGATTGTCTTTCTTTTAACTGTGCTGGGTTTTCAGATGCATTAATACAGCTTAATATCTCTTCCTGTTGCTTCTCTAATTAAAAGCGTGTTGGATTTCCAAATAAGAAATACTATATCCAGGCACTAGTACTAAAGACTGCTAATAATTAGGAGAAAAACGTCAGCAAGGGACGGCATCAACCAGACGTGAGGGATCTTCTGGTCAAGCAAAGAAAAGGGACCAGGGATCTGGAGACAATCGTAGGGCGATGATGTGGCTCTGAGAAGCCAGCCTCCCAGGAGAGGGGCTGCTGAAGATGGAGGACAGTCAACGAACGGGCAGGCTGAATGCAGTTCAGGTGCCCTGTTCCAAGCTGGATGTGTGAATCGTGGGTCCCAGAAGAACAGCTTATATGTGACTTTTCAATCATTACCTCTCTCCTTCCCTACTTTCCTAACTCCCTTACTCTTCCCCCACCCCACCGGCTGCCTTTTCGGGCTTTGGTCCTCACCGCCGACCACAGTTCCACGCCTTATAAGAATCAGCCACTAGATGGCGCCCGCTGTTCAGATTACAACGCTTTCCTTCGGGAGCTCCACGGGTCCTTGCTGAGAAGGCAGGGTCTGAAGTTGGCTTCTCCGCTCTGCCACCCTCTATCTCAGTCTCTCACTTCTCTCCCCGTCTTCTCGCCCTATCCTTACCCCATTTAAAATTTTGCCTTCTTCCAGCAGCACGTTTGCATGCGTGATTTTGAAGCAGAGGAATCAAAGTGCGTATGCGCGTGCGTGCGTGCGTGCGTGTTTGGTATGGAAAGGCGGTGAGCCGGGAGGGAGAGGGAGTTTGCAGGTACCACCAGAACTTTGGCTGGCCTCTCTGAAGGCACAGATTTAACTCCGGGCAAGAAAGAAGGTACAACAGGGGCGCCTGGGTGGCTGGATGGGTTGGGCCTCCGACTTCGGCTGGGCTCAGGTCGATTTCATGGTTGGTGGGTTCCAGCCCGGAGTCCAGCTCTGTGCTGACCGACAGCTCGGAGCCTGGAACCTACTTCGGATTCTGTCTCCCTCTCTGCCCCTCCCCTGCTAATGCTGTGTTTCTCTCTCTCTCTCAAAAATAAACAGACATTAATTTTCTTAAAAAAAAAAAAAGTACAACTGTTTCCTGTTCTCTCACCAGCGTCCCCACAGGGCTGTCCCACAGGCACCTCAGCCTACCGTTTCAGAGTCTGAACCCATTGCTTCCTTCTTTCCATCCTGCCGCACCCCAATCCATTCTTTTTTGTAGCTCCCTCCTCGTTCCTTACAACCTTATAACCCAATCATTTCACCGACAAGCCGTCCAATTTCCTATATAACTCTCACCCTCCCACCCACCCTGCTACCACTTAATGTGGCCTCCCTTCACCTCTGCCTGTTCAGTCCTATTCTTGTCCCGGTGCGCTGAATGCTGCTGCTGTTTGCTTCATTACCTATGTGTTTGAATATAGCAGCGGTGCTAACGCTGGGGATACAACAGAAACATTTAAGCTGAAATCTTAAGGATGAGTTGGAGGTGGCCAGGTAAACGGGGGTAAAGGCCTTTTCCATAAAGCAGTGGTTCCTAACCAGGCACCCCTAGATTTTGCAATGTCTGTAGACGTTTTTTTTGGTTGTTACAAGCAGGAGTAGGTGCTACTGGCATCCGGTGGGCAGAGGCCAGGGATACCGATAAACATCCAGCAACACACAGGACAGCCCCCACCACAAAGAATTATTCAGCCCCAAAATGTCAATAGTGCGGGAGTTGAGGGGCGCCTGGGTGGCTCAGTCATGATCTCACAGGTTCGTGAGTTCCAGCCCCGTGTCAGGCTCTGTGCTGATGGCTTGGAGCCCGGAGCCTGCTTTGGATTCTGTGTGTGTGTATTTCTCTCTCTCTGCCCCTCTCCCACTCATGCTCTGTCCCTGTCTCTCAAAATAATAAATAAATATTTTAAAAAAAAACAGTGCTGGGGTTGAGAAACCTTGTGACAGAGGAAGCAGCATGGGGTGAGGGAACATGGCTTTTTGAGTAACTAGGTGAGTTTTGTTATGGTGGGAAGGCGTGGGGGGGGGGATGTGGCTGGAGACTGGAGTGTGCGGAGTTGCACTCAGGAGTTTAGACTCTGTCCTCAGGCCAACAGAGAGTATTTGCAGCCCCTGGAGCCATTGGACACTTTGTTCTAAGGGTCATCGAGAGCCACTGGGGCCTTGGAAATAGTGAATGAAAAGGCACAATTTCAGTCCCGGGTGTCAACCAGGCATCCTTGTCCAGACCTCTGTAGAATAAATATTGCCGTGCCATGATCCTTCTGAAATACATTGGAAGTAATCATATTCATTTTTTTTTCACTAAACAAATGAACAGATTAATTGAAATTCTGTATTAAAGCACTTTTCTAAGCTGTTCGTAAAGATTTTTACTTTTATCCCCCCAACACCCTCATACAATAGGATCTTTAAAATTTTGTTTTTGTTTTTATTTTTCCTTTTTAAAGTTTATTTTAGAGGGAGAGCGAGTGTGAGCTGGAGAGAGGGGCAAAGGGAGAGGGAGAGAGGATTTTAAGCAGGCTCCATGCTCAGTGCTGAGCTGAGCCGGGGCTCCTGGGATCACGACCCGAGCCAAAATCAAGAGTTGGACGCTTAACCGACTGAGCCACCCAGGTACCCCTGATTTTGTTTTTAAATCTTGCTTTTTTTTCAGATAAGGACACAGAAGCTGTGAGAGGATAAGTCATCTCCCAAATATCATATTGCAGGTAAGTAGTAAGGTCAAGATTTTAACCCTGAGCTGTAAGACACAGCTCAAGTTCTTAACCATAAGCTAGACTGTCACCATACTATTTTGCCATATTTCCAAAGAGTAGTGGGAAATCAGTAATCATCCACCTTTTGTGTATTTCCATTAGCCTTGAAAACAGAACATGGATTTCATGTCCTTTCTTGGAAAACTTTGCCATATGTGTATTTATTCTTAAATAGTACAATGCAATAATATTTTGAAAGAATTTGAAAAAAAATCCACACACCCCAAACACTTATGGTCATAAAAAATAAATGATGAAAACAAATGAATTAAGCATTGTTTCAAAAACTAGGAAGCGATAAAATACACCCAAAAAAAGCAGAAAAAAAGAATTAAAAGCAGAAATCAATAAATTGGACGACAAATTTTTTGGAAATTCTAAATAAACCCATGCGTTCCTTATTTGAAAAATTAGAGAAGTAGATAAACTATTGCACAATCTAATTTTTAAAAAGGGAAAACACAAACTCACATATTCAAAAAGGTAAGGTAGAACTAATTACAAAACCAGAGGAAATTCAAAGAATCAGAAAAATACCATCTTTGCTCAATATTATGGAGATGCATTTGAGCAGTTACATGAAATTGGTTGATATTCTAGGAAAATGTGAAGTAACACAATCAATCCTAGAAGAGTTAGAAAATATATAGGCAAGTATAATAGAAGAAATAGAGAAATTTGCCAAAAAGCTACTGTCAGTTCCCACAAAAGGCTCCAGACCCAGATGGTTTCATGGAAATATCTTATGGTACCTTTGATGGTCTTGCAAGTCCAATGTTGTTTAAATGTCTTGAGCAGAGAATAAGACAAAAAATCTCCTACATTTATTTTATGGTGTGAAAAGCTTTAATATCAACCCTGTCAAAGATGAAAGTGAAGTAGAATATTACATACCAATCTTTATTTTGGATATTGATGTGCAAAATAGTAAACGGAATTCAGTAGCAGATTAATGCAAATAATATTCTACAACTATTGCATGTTTATTCTGCAAATGTTAGAATGCTTCACAATTAGGAAGTGTGATGATTAATTTTATGTGTCACTTTGGCTGGAGTACAGTGTGCAACTGGTCATAAGGTATATATATGTTAAGTTTTAGGACATACTGCCAAATGCTTTTCCAAAGATGCTGTGTGTACAACTTACGTTTCCCCCAACGGTGTAAGAAACTGAATAGTGCGTTATTTCCTCACCGATGCTTGCTTCTATCAATATTTTAAAGTTGAAGTTATTCTTGTAGGTATATAACTATATTTCATTATGGTTTCAATATTTATTCCTCTGTAAAATAATGACATTGAGCATCTTATATGCTTACTTGGACATTTGGATGTTCTCTTTTGTCAAGTGCCTGCTCAAAGCTCTTGTCTGTTTTTCTATTGAGTTGACGGTCTTTTCTGTATTGATTTGGAAGTGTCTTAAAAATATTTTCTGGATACAGATCTCTTGAGAGTTATTATGTTTTGTAATATCTTCTTCCATTACATGACTGCCAATTTCATTCTTGTGATATAGTCTTTTCACGAATAGGAGTCCTTAATGTTAATGTAGCCCAACTTACCAGACTTTTCTCTTATGGTTAGTGCTGTTGACGTTCTAGTTAAAAAATCTTAGTCCACCTCAAGTTCATGAATATGTTTCCCTATGTTATCTTTTTGATGTTCCTTTAAAAATCATTTATGTGTAAGTTTCATGACTTTTGATTTATCTCAAGATTATACTTGTGTATAATGTGAAGTCAAGGCCTATATTCGTTTTTCTCCATATGGCTATTCAATTGACCTGGCACCATTTATTGACAAGACCACCCTTATCCCCGCATTCCATGGCACTCCTGTATTAGTTTCCTATGGCTACTGTAACAAATTCCCACAAAGTTGGTGAGTTAAGGCACCAAGAGAGAAATTTATTCTCTCACAGCTCTGGAGGCCAGAAGTTCAAAATCAGTGTCACTGGGCTAAAATCAAGGTGCTGGCAGGGACACACTCACTCCACAGGCTCTAGGGGAGAATCCGTTCCTTGCCTTTTCTAGCTTCTGGCGGCTGCCAGCATTCCTGTTTGTGGGGACATCACTGCAGTCATTGCCTCCATCTTCGTGTGACCTTCTATGTGTGTGTAATTTCCCTTTGCCTGTCTCTTCTAAGGACACTTGTGATGGCTTTTGGGGCCCATCTGGATCATTCAGGATAGTCTCCTCATTTCATTGTTAATAATCACACCTGTAAGAACTTTACCATGTAAAGTAATGTTCACAGGTTCTAGGGACTAAGACGTGGTATCTTTGGGGGAGCATTTTTTAGCCTACTGCAGTCACTAACCGTCATATATCAAGCGTTCATATATATGTGTCCAGACTTTCTATTTCATTCCATTGATCTGTTTGTCTCTCTTTGTGCTGTTATCATATACTGTGATTTTATTTTATAGTGATTTTATTATATATCTTGATATCTAGTGATGTAAGTCTTTCGGTAATTCTTTTTATTTTTTCAGGATTGTCTTGACTTCTTCCCCCCTTTTGCTTTTCTTTATAAATTCTAGAATCAGTTGTCAAAGCTGATTGAATGAAATTCCTTTGTATCTATAAATCCATGTGTGGGGTAACTGGCATTTTCAACAATATCGTCTTCTAGTCAATGAACATGGTGATATTAATCCATTTTTTAAGTTTATTTATTTTGAAAGAGAGAGACAGAAAGAGAGAGAGAGAGAGAGTGCACGCATGCAGGCATGAGTAGGGGAGGGGCAGAGAGAGAGGGAGAGAGAATCCCAAACAGACTCTGCACCATCAGTGCAGAGCCCCATGTGGGCCTTGAACTCACGAACTGTGAGATCATGACCTGAGCCGAAAGCAAGAGTCGGACACTTAACAGACCTAGCCGTCCAGGCACCCCTCACCCATTTGTTTTTTAGGAAATATTTTTCAGTAATGTTTTATAGTTTTCTGTGAAGAGATAACAGTTTTTAAAATGTTATTTCTGGTATTTAACTTTTGGATAGTTTTTGAGAATATTTAAAAATTTTATTTTCCAGTTTTTGTTGCTTGTTTAAAGAAATAGAGTTAATTTTTGCATAAAACAACCTTGTTAAATGTATTTATTAAGCATTATAAATTATCTGTAGTTTAAAAAAATTTTCTGCACATAATTATGTTGTCTGCAAATTCTGACTTACTAAAATGCAACATACATTCGTACTTTTACCGCTCTTCTGTTAATGCAAAAACCATAGAATTATATATTTTGATTTTACATACCTATTAATCTCGATCAGGTTATTATTTTTATATAATCAGTACTTATTTAGATTCACTCTCATATGGCCCTTTCTTTTGCTCTTTATCTTTTTCCTACATTACCATGATAAATCTGGGATGGTTTTCCATAGGTCTTTGGCATTCCATTTATTGTAGATTTACTGAATTTTCTGTTTTTCATTTTTGTTTTCAAATATTTTTTCTGGGAAAGAATTCAAGTTTAACAGTTATTTTCTTTCAGTGCTTGAAGACGTTCCATTGTCTTCTGTATTCCATTATTTAAATGGAGAAGTAAGCTGTAATTCTTATTTTGCTTCTTTGAAGGAAATGTCTTCTTCTTCCTCGGTTACTTTCAACACATTTTATTGTCTATTCATATTTTTTCAGCAGTTTTACTGTGATAAATTGACTGTGTTTTATCTCTATATTTTCCTGCTTGGGGTTTCATATTTCTCAAAACTGTGGCTTGATGTCTTTCATCAGTTTTAGAGACTTTCTGTCTGGCATTACTTCAAATATTGCTTCAGTCCCATTTGTTTTCTACGTTTTCTCCTAGACTACAATCCTACATATTAGACTTTTTTTCCCCATGTCTTTCATGTCTCTTAATCCATTTCTTCCTTCTTTTTCAAGCTTCACTTTTGATATTTCCTTCTTGTTTATTGCCAGTTAACTAATTTTCTCTCCTTTCCCCATCTGTATCTCCATCTATCTATTATTAGATACAGATTTATGTATACACACATATATATATATGTGTGTGTATATTGCTGTTAGACACATCAGTTAAGTTTTTAATTTTAGTTTTGCATTTTAAATTTGATTTTTCTTTTCTTTTTGGGGGGCGCAGAGGGAAGGGGAAAGAGAAAATCTTAAGAAAGCTCCACACCCAGGGCAGGGCTTGATGCGGGGCTCGATCTCACAACCGTGAGATCATGACCTGAGCCAAAATCAAGAATCAGAAGCTTAACCACCTGGGCCACCCAGGTACCCCTTAAATTTGATTTTTCCATTGTACAGCTTATATTCTCTAATGAAATCCACCATCTTGTCATCTAATTTCTTGAACAACAGTAATCACTTATTTTAAAGACCATATCTTAGGGTGATGAGGGGCTCCATGATGAGTGTGGAGCCTGCTTAAGATTCTCTCTCTCTCCCTCTGCCCCTCTCCCCTATGCACACACTTTCTCTCTCAAATTAAAAAAAAAAAAAAAAAAGACCATATCTGATGAAGTCAATATTGAATCACCTGTGGCTCTGGGTGTGTTATCGCCCCCCCCCCCCCAAGATTTAAACCATCTGTTGTGTTTTTTTAATGTTTATTTATTTTTGAGAGAGACAGACACACACACACAGAATGTGAGGGTAGGAGGGTCAGAGAGAGAGAGGGAGGCACAGAATCTGAAGCAGGCTCCAGGCTCTGAGCTGTCATCACAGACCCCAGTGCGGAGCTTGAACCCACAAACCATGAGATCGTGACCAGAGCTGAAGTTGGCTACTTAACTGACTGCACACCCAGGCACCCCTAAACCATCTGGTTTTATTTCCTGCTGTAACAATCATTTTTTATTTTAATCCCTTCATTGAGCATGAAAACACTTTGGAGATGCTCTGGTTGGTGGTATCTATGCCTAGGGTTTGTTTTGCCTCTGGTAGAAAGTTAGGGTGGAATACAATCATTTTAATCCAATCAGATGTTGAGTTAATTTGAAGTTGGGCTTCAGTCTTTGTAAGGAATGTTTTATTTCTTTTTAAAAAAAATTTTTTTTCTTAATGTTTATTTATTATTGATAGACAGAGACAGAGCATAAGCAGGGGAGAGGCAGACAGAGGAGGAGACACAGAATCCGAAGCAAGTTCTAGGCTCCGAGCTGTCAGCACAGAGCCTGATGCGGGGCTTGAACTCACAAACCGTGAGATCACGACCTGAGCCGAAGTCGGATGCTCAACCGACTGAGCCACCCAGGCTCCCCAGGGATGTTTTATTTCTGATTCATTCCTATTCCTGCAGTATAGGTTGTTGAGGGCTCTTAAAAGAAATCCTGGAGTGTTTACTAGGGTTCCTCCTCCAATTATTTCCCCTAAGACTTGTAAGAATGCAGGAAATCTTTGCCCAGCCTGTCTCTTAGCCACCATTTGTGAACCATCAAATTCCTTGATCAGAAAAGCAGTTTGAAATAAATGCCTGTATCACCTCTTTGTAATTCTTTCTCCCCAGAATCTTGTTTTTTCAAGTCTTCACTGCCTTTGTAGTTCCTCAACATCTTCAAATACATATTTAGGAAACATATTCCCAAGCGTCTCTAGTGGATTTTCGTGGGACAGTTGGTCTGAATCCAGCTACTCTGTCATTACCAGACGCATAAGTCTCTGATTACTTATCTTAACTGAATGTACAGTTGTCCCAGAGGAACTTTTTATAAGAGAGAGAGGAATAGTAAGGGCTCTGTGTGAAGCTAGGTGAAAATTTTCTTATGATGCAGGGCTTGGTACATAAGTTCACTTTTATTTCCTTTCTATGAATTGGATAAATATATATGGGATTTTTAGTTTTCCTCACTGCTACAGAGAAATTATTTATGGTTTTTGTGTTTATGTTTCTCATTCTTCTCTTTACATTACAAAGACTTCCAGGGAAATGAAAGAGAAAATTCTAACTTTATAATGCTATCTTCAAATTGGAAGTCTAATCTCATTTTCATTTTAAATGTATCACTATGGTTATTGTCTGGAACATTATTTCAAAGAGCAAAAGATTGGCATGAACCTAAATGTAAATGAATACAAGATGGTTAAGTAAACTATGATAAATTCCATATATTAAGATATAACCATTAAAAATAATTAGGTAGCTTTCTATGTAATGACATGGAACTATTCCAAGAGGAATTGAGTGAGAAAATCAAGGTGTGGGAAAATGTGTGTGCTGTTACTGTTACTATTTGTGTCAAAAAAAAATGTGTATGTATTTTTTATAATGAATAAGTTGTCTTGGGAATACTGTATAAGAACTATTAAAAATTACTACTTTCTAGAAAAATTACTTCTAGCGAATGGAACAAGGTCACTGGGAGACAGGTCTCAGATGGACATTAACTTTTTAATGCATAACCTTCTGTATCTTTTGAATGTTGTACTGTGGGCATGTGTGACCTATTGAATAATAGAAATAAAATATTTTTTAGAAGAAAAGATTCACTTTGATGTATTCTAATGAAATAGTCTTCACTTGTGGGCATTACTGTACTACCTATTACCTTCTATTATTTTTCTATTAATATACATATTCCATGTAGCTATAATAAGATAACTTTATGTTACTTTTATATAACTTTTCCATATTTTTATAGTGTTCAAAAGTATTATTTTAAAATTTGGCATAATATTTTGTTTAGTGCATGTACCATAATTTACTTATCCTTTCCCTAGTGTTGGTCGTTTGTATATTTACATGTTTCCTTATTATGTGCAACATGGTGATGAGTATCTTTGTGAATGTGTATTCATTTGGTTTCCATAATTAGCCCTAAAACTTTATGGTTATTTGGTAAGGCTGAATGAAAAGAAAATAAGCCCTCTCTGGAATAGAAAAAGGTTAGAAATGATTATGGATGGTACTTTGAGTTACCCATGATAAGCATGGCAATTTTCGTTTATCCTAGCATTGTCTATATGGACAAAACAAACAGAATTGTTGCTCTTTAAATATACATACAGTGCGAATTGAACTCTTAGGAAATAATGCACTTAAAGAATCATTAATTATTACCTAATTACTTGCACCACTGTGGCATGGGCAGAAAAGTGCTCTGCAATGATGAAGTTGTCAATTATAGTTGATAATTAAGGGGCCAGGTGCATGTTTAACTTAACAAGATAAATATATGCCCAGATGTTGTTTGTCTGCTGCTTCATTACCAGGTAGGTTAGAAGATTTTCATAAACTAGAAAGACTATTAAATGCATAACCTTGCTACATCAAGAAATCTTTAACAAATCTGTTACTCTAACCAATATTCATTTAAGAAGACTGTTCATCAGACTTCCTGGAGAGCTGAAGAAGTATGTGTATATAATACCATATTTGCAGATTCTCAGTGAAATGGCTATTTGAATATAAAATAGGGCAAAAATACAACAGAATCGGAAATTGGAGAAGATGCCTCTTCATGCCAGAAACACGTAGGAATTGTATACAAGATTTAAATACTAGATTGAAAGAAGACAACAAAGACTCAGTTCCTGTGGGGAACATTCCAAGGAACCCAAGAGCCTTGGATATCAGAGGTGAAGATTCTGGCAGATGTATAGTAAAATATCCTAAGTTGAAGGAGAGAGACTGGGAAGAAAGGACTAGCTGCAGAAAATATGGAAGTCAGACCAGATCACTCCTTGTATTCGTCTGCGAGGACTGCCATAACAAAATACCGGACGGGATGACTCAAACAGGAAGACCTAATTTTCTTAGAGATCTGGAGGCTGGAAGTTTAAGATTAGGGTACTGGCAGGATTGGTTTCTCCTGAGACCTCGCTCATAGGCTTGCAGATGGCTGCCTCTTGCTGTGCCCTCACATGGCCTTTTTCTCTGTCTGGGTGCCTTTCTGGTGTCTCTTCTTCTAAGGATGCAGTCACATTAGATTAGAGTAACCTGGGTGAAGGATGTACGGTAACTATTTGTACTATCATTTTTTGCAACTGTTCTGTAACTGTAAAAATTATTGCAAAATAAAAAGTTAAAATTTCTGTGTCCTGTATTCTTTTTTTTTTTTTTTTAAGTAAGCTCTACGTGGGTCTTGAATTCACAACCCTGAGATCAAGAGTTGCATGCTCTACTGACTGAACCTGCCAGGGGCCCGGTGTTCTATTCTTGAAGTCAGTTTGACCAGATATAAAAAATCTTTGACTCATATTTTATTTTCTTAAGTGTGTAAACCTGTTACTCTTTCATTTTCTGGCATATCACATTACTGTCAAAAATAAAAGGATTTGATTTCCTTTCTCCTATCAGGGACTTAGTTTCTTTGTTTGAATATCCAAAAGATGCTTTATTTTATTTTTGTTAAAAGCTTGATAAAACCACTAGTGTATGTCTTGCCTTGGCCATTCTGGGAAAATTTTTAGTATGTCCTTTTAATATGAATTTTAGATTTTTAAATTTAATTAATTTTAATTTAATGTTTCAGTAAAGTTTTCCCCAAATTCTTATTTTAAAAAATTAAAAAAAAATTTATGTTTATTTACTTTTGAGAGAGAGAGAGAGAGAGAGAGAGACCCGAGCAGGGGAGGGTCACAGAGAGGAAGACACAGAATCTGAAGCAGGCTCCAGGCTCTGAGCTGTCAACACAGAGCCTGACACAGGGCTTGAACTCATGGACCACGAGATGATGACCTGAGCTGAAGTCAGACGCTCAACCAACTGAGCCACCCAGGAGCCCCTAAAATTTTTTTTAACTGTCCAGAACAATTGAAAGCATATCAATGTGGACATCTATATATACTTTATCTATATTTACCAATTGTCAACATTTAACTACATTTGCCCTATATCTGTCTATAAGTGTGTTTTATTTATTTATTTATTTATTTATTTATTTATTTATTTATTTATTTTTGCTCAAACTTTTGAGAGTATAAAATGCATTGAAACTGTTTGGAAGCTACTACTTATTTAATTATTTGCACTTGTGAAAAAAGAAAAATGGGGGCACCTGGGTGTCTCAGTTGGTAAAGCGTCCAACTTTGGCTCAGGTCATGATCTTGCTGTTCGTGGGTTTGAGCCCCACATCGGGCTCTGTGCTGACAGGTCAGAGCCTGGAGCCTGCTTTGGATTCTGTGTCTCCCTCTCTCTCTGCCCCTCCCCTGTTCACCATACTCTGTCTGTCTCTCTCTCTCAAAAATACTAAACATTAAAAAAAATTTAAAAAGGATAAAAAAAATAAGAGGTCTGTCTAAAGAGGTCTAACCAAGTTAGACTGGCAGTTCTTAATAGTCAGTGGTTATTATTCTGGGGCCATGAAATATATTTAATATATCGTTCATAATACCATCATCCTCTTAATCCACATAAACTTAAGTAAATATTGGACAAATTTTCAATTTCTTTGGCTTATCAAGTAATAATAATCCAGAAAGCCAGTCATTTATAGCTACCATTTATTAAACATTAAATATTGAAGTGACATTAGATTATGAGATTTCACAGACTGAGAGATCATTTATTTATTACAAGATGTTTGCAAGGCAAGTAGTATTCTCCTTGTTTTTACAGTGGAACACACAGAAGATAGTTAAGTAAACTACAGGTGACCACATATTAATAAGTGATAGAAAGAGGCTAGTGAGTCAAGTCTGTCTGAACCCAAGCCCTGCTCTTTCCACTACAGAACACAGAATATTGGGAACTCTCAAATGCACAGCCTGGACAAAACGTCTAACGGTCTGAATGACTCACATGGGCTGTCTGTACTGGTTGAGATCAAGGGCTGCTTTCAGAAGCTCATTACTCTTTACGTGGCACCGGCATCCCCTAATGCCCACCCAGTTCTATGGGTATCGGAAAAGAGAATGCTCCTTACCCAAGGAGAGTCCTGTGTGAAAAGTCTCCATGCAGCTTGACTTTCCAGCGGACTCCTGTTTTGCCCCTTCTGATGGAGGCCTGGAGTTTTCCTTCTCAGTATCTGACATTGGCACGCTCTGTGTGGCAGGCACCCCTGCCGGCTGCCAGGTTCCAGCATACATAGGGCTCTACTTGAAGTAATGGTCCTGATTGGACCTGATTTGGGTGGGAACTTGATTCAGTAGTGTGACCTCCAGGAGAAAGAATATGGCGTTGGGTAATTCTGTCCTCGTTTTGGGGATCAGCATATCACCTACATACTTCCTTATTTATTTTTTCAGAAAAAGCAATTTTATTGAGGATTAATTTGCCTAGTTGTATTCTGGCATCTCCCTTTTTTTGTTCTTTTCTGATTATTATCATAATATATATTTAGTATAAAAGTTCCAATAACACAGAAATATATGACAGAATGTGAAAGTTTCTTTCATTAAAAAAAAATCACTATTTGTTGGGTACTTATCATGTCCCATACACTTTATATATACATACCCTCACTCATGTCTTGCAACACCTCTATGAACAGGCATTAATATTCCTATTTTGCAGAGAATGAAAATGAGACACAGATGAAATCAGCTTTCCAGAAAGTCTACCAGGTAGCGAAAACCATTCTCTTAATCATTGCACTGAACTGCATTTAATTCTTGCTTGGCTGGCTTGTAAGCTTTCACATTTTGGCTCCATTGTGGTCTTTTCTTCACATGATCTTTATTAGAATCTTTTCTCCTCTGTCTTTGACTTCAATTGTATCTTTTTTTCTGATGACACGTACTATGCGGAACTCACTAGCTAATAAGCTAATAAGCTTTTCAAGAGCATTTACTTACATAGCTGTGGTGCCTATAGCACGGGCATGCCTAACAGCACATGGAGTTGCTAGGCTGTAAGTCTCCATCGAATCAATACATGAATGGACAGAGTTTTAACCAACAGGCTCTTTTTTTTTTTTAATTTTTTTTTTAACATTTATTTATTTTTTTGAGACAGAGAGAGAGCATGAACGGGGGAGGGGCCGAGAGAGAGGGAGACACAGAATCGGAAGCAGGCTCCAGGCTCTGAGCCATCAGCCCAGAGCCCGATGCGGGGCTCGAACTCACGACCGCGAGATCGTGACCTAAGCTGAAGTCGGACGCTCAACCGACTGAGCCACCCAGGCGCCCCACCAACAGACTCTTTTATGCATTATCTCACTTGGTCCTATTAGACTAAAATAAACTCTGTTTTAACGGGGCAGTGTATACCATTCCACTGCTGAATTTGAGTCCTGAATTTCATACTGTTAATTGCTTCCATAAAAATTTAATAAGAATAATAACATTAAGAGGTTAGGATGTTTTATGTGCTGCCTAAAGAAGCCTAATGTTACACACACACACAGTGATGTTGATTTGTCTTCCATTGTCCTCTGTTTTTATCATTGCATTGTGGGCACTTTTCTCTCTTGCCCAATTTAAAGCTCTCTGGCTCCATTCAGAAGTATCTTGGGGCACCTGGGTGGCTAGTAGGTTAAACGTCTCACTCTTGATTTCAGCTCAGGTCACGATTTCATGGTTTGTGGGTTCGAGTCCCAAGTTGAGCTCCGTGCTGATGGAGCCTGTTTGGGATTCTCTCTCTCTCTCTGCCACTCCCCCATTCACACATGCATGCTCTCTCGCTCTCAATAAGTAAACTTTAAAAAAAGGAAGTATCTTTCCCAAAACTTCTCCTTGGTTTGCATTGGATGCCCTCTGCCTCATTCCAGTAGTCATCTTGACATTGTAAAATGTACCTTAAGAATCTAGTCCAGTTGGCCACTTCCCCCAGCCTCTTCTGTCTTCCAGAGCCAAAACTCTCTAGGGAAGAAGTGATGAAACACCGCCTGAACTCTCCTTTCTTTTCTACTCGGGTACCCTTGCTTTGTACCCCGTGTGTCTCCTGGCTTTGTATTTATTTTCTGTGAAATTGTGTAAGTGGGCACAAGCCAGGGGTTCAAAGAACTTTGGTAGCTTTTCCTTCAGAGGTGGCTCTGTACCTGCTGTCAGAGGACATTTTCATCTCTTTAGGGTCTTCCCACAGGCCCCTTCTTCTGCCTTCTGCCCCCCTTAGACCTTCACCCACCCTGTGGAGGGTTGCACTCACCACACCCTGTGCTCCTTTCGGACTCAACTATGATCACTGGGGTGTCCTGACTTCAGATCTGTCACTAGTTTGCAGTTTGACCTTTCAGAAGTCGGTAGACCTTCCTCGACCTCCTGGGAATTGGAACTCACTTCAGAAAGAGAATAGTGAATTGAGAGTTGTAGAATACAGGTCTCAAAAAAAAAAAAAAAATCAGCAGCTAAAAGAGCTAATTATGCCAGTGTTTCTCCACCCATTCTGTTGATGAAAGAGCCTCCAAAACCATTACCTGTCAATCCGATCCTGCAGATAAAAGACTTCCTTTGAAAACAGTCATCCCATGAAAATCTGAGAGCCAGTATCAATATTTATTAGGGGACACACACCCCTCCTGTCCTGTCGTATCATGGATTTACAGTACAACCAGTTATCCTGGGCTCCCTAAGCTCTTTCAAAAATTGTGCTAAAATTAAACCTGTCGGCTGTTCCTTGGGAGAATCACAAAGTTGCAGACAGTTGTATAGCTGACTTGCCTGCAAAAGTATGGAAGCAGTTTTTCTTTTGTGTATTTTTGAATTTCCCCTTGGCAAAATATTTCTTCTTGTATTCCCCCTGCCCCTGTGGTTGCTGGTTGTTAGTATCTGGAAGCCAAGTTCCTCTGGGAATGGCTGACACGTTGTTCTGCAACTACACAGGTCAAAAGGGAGGGAGAGGTGCGTGTTGGCCACTGAGTGGAAAAACAAAACAAAACAAACAAACAAACAAAGATTAACAGTCACTGGAAGCCATGCCTGAAGGAATAAGAAACTTACAACTGCAAGAGGAAGAAAGCTTTTTAAAAATTAATTTTGGAGAAAGAGGAGGTCAATTGGGAACGTTAAAAAAGCTTGATGTCCAGAGTAAGGAGCAGCAAATGGTCCGTGTGAGCTGAAATTAATGCCACAACAGGTTTAGGAAGCACTAGCATGGCTTTTCCCTAGAGGGAAATATAACAATCACTCTGTCAACAGTCAAGCGTTTTGAGCCGTGTATTAGAAACCATACCTATTTTTAAATCCCCAAGAATTTTCTAGGAAGAAGAATCAAAGGCATTGTTTGTTGAATGAGTGAATGAGTGAATAAGTAAGTGAATGAATGAATGAGGGAATGGAACAAGGATCACGATGTTCCCTCTCTGACCTGGTCAGACTGCACCTGGAATATTGTGCTCAAACTGAAGGACCATTGAGATGGTGACCACACGAGAGCCATGTTATATGAGGAATTTGAAAGAAACAGGAAAGTTAGCTTTCAAGAGGGGACCTCTTGAGAGTCTTAATGAATTAAATTAAGAACTGAGCAGCAACTTGGGGCCAGGGACTGTGCATGGAATCCGGGATGGGTAGAAGATAAATACAAATATGTCCTGCTTTCTGGACACTTCTCTTGAGGGAAGGAAAAGGAGACTGACTCTGCATGCTTCTAAAGAGCAAGGTAGGAATAATAGTGGCGGCTTTAAGACAAAATTTCAGTTTCATAAAAGGAAACGGATCTTCATAAACTGAACTGTCCCAAGTTAGAAGGGGTTATGTTTGAGAGACAGCAAGCCTTCCTGCTGTGGTGACTCAAAGTAGTTTAGATGACAAGGAATTGCAGATGTCTTCTAGACTCCTGTAGGGACAGGATGACCACCTGTTGGGCTATTCTTGCACTGGATTCTCTATTCCCTTCCACCTCTCATAAGTTCTCTCTTTTTTTTGAGTTTATTGATTTATTTATTTTGAGAAAGAGAGAGGGAGGGAGGGAGGAAGGGAGGGAGGGAGGGAGAGAGAGAGAGAGAGAGAGAGAGAGAGAGAGAGAGAATGAATGTCAAGCAGGCTCTGAGCTGACAGTGCAGAAACTGTGAGACCATGACCCGAGCCCAAACCAAGAGTCAGATGCTCAATCGACTGAGCCACTCAGACGCCCCATGTGTGTCTTTGAATCATAAGATTTGGGAGAGGGGAGATGATAGGGTAGCCAAGTGGAAAAGGGAGCATAGTTTGAGTTCATTGAAACCTAAGTAATAATAGCGAACTTCTACTGAGAGTTGGCCAAGTCCTTGGCAGTGTGGGGCAGCACCTAGCCTATGAGGCAGTACTATTTTACCCTCTTTTCCCAGCTGAGAAAACAGCTCAAGTACTGTGCCCAAAGAGCCACAGCAGTTCAACCAGCATGGAACGGAGTTGTACGCTCCGGCCTCTGAGCCGTACTGCCTTGCTTACTCACACGTTGCCTTATTTCTCGACTCAAACCTGTGCTTGTATGCCTCCCTGGAATGATACCTGCAAGGATTCTGAAGAATGCATTTAATTTTGCTACAACTCGCTTAAGCTCCTGTGAATGCATGCCAAATGTATGAAACTGTGGGAATGTGAGGAACTAGGAAAGTTATTTAGAGCAAGGATTCTCACCTGACGTGTGTGTGTGTGTGTGTGTGTATTTTCACATGTCACTCTATGAAGGAATCCGTGGCTTTACATTCTTTTAAAAAAATATTTCTTTTATTTATTTTGAGAGAGAGAGAGAGAGAGAGAGAGCAAGCATGCATGCAAACAGGAAAGGGGCAGAGAAAGAGGGAGAGAGACAGAATCCCAAGCAGACTCCTTGCTGTCAGCACAGAGCCTGATGTGGGGCTCAAACTCACAAATTGTGAGATCATGACCTGAGCCGAAATCAAGAATTGGTTGCTTAACCGACTGAGCCACCCAGGCGCCCTGAGCTTTAATTACATTCTTAAAGGGATGACCTATAATCTCGCAGAAGTTTAAGAAATACTGATTTAAGGCCTTCTAAGGCTTCTGTGGAGAGAAGAGAGAGCCTGTCCAGATATGAACTTTTATTCACAAACAGGAATCAGCTAACTTAAGAAAAAACAAAACAAAACAAAATCGCAGCGATTGAAGTTATTAAACCAATTCGTTCTGTTGTAGGAACCATCTAGATTTATCCTTTTGGGATTCACTTTGCTAGGTATTTCAGACTCTGTGAGGAGGCATTTAATGGATGCATCTTTTTCCCTAAAGGAGGTTGGGAGCGCAGGAAGAACACAGGAACTTAACTCAGCTGGGGAAATGAGGATTGCTCCTTGGCTTTTCTTCAGCTCCTCCCCTCGGGTTTTGCAATATTCAGCAGGAGAGTCTCTGAATGATCATTTTGTTTCTACGAAGCTTCATTTCTCCCACCTTCGATCCTTGCCTGATACCATCCAGCATCGCACAACAGTGAAAACAAAGGCAACAAAATGGAAACCAGAGAGATCCCAGGCAGTCAGATTTCCAAGTCGAAAATTCATCTCTGTTTCTGAGCATCCAAAGAGGCTCTCAGCACTCTTGCTGAATGCTTCTGACAGCAAGGTAAAACTCTCCTTGCATAATAACTACGCGCTCCTTCGTGCTATCTGTGAAGATTGTTCTTTGGCACAAAACTTTCGCAAAAGCTATTGGGAGAAGAGGGAGTTTGGTTTTATTCACTAGTCTTATGTTAAGCATTTAATGATGATATTCCCCTATTTCTATTAACACTACATAAGGTATCAAAATACCATTTGTCTTCTTATTAACAGTCCATTCTCCTGCAGGAAATGACTCCCCAAAAAGAAATAAAATCAAATACTTTCAGCTAATGAAGAAGATCACTTCTGTTTTGACTTAGCTTTTTTTTTTTTCCTTGCCTAATTCTCACATCTGCTATGGAAGGATGGTCCCTTTGTCTAAGTGTCCATCACCACTCTATATGAACTTGCTGAGGTCTCCCTTTATATGTACCCTGTTTTGGGGTTTCCAGTATAGTTTTTGCAGATTAAGGTTTCTTAGTTGTTATCAGCAATACTTTTGGATATGTCAGCCTTAAGGCTGTAGATCAGTATGTATTGGTTCTATTGATCACATCAAGGTGCCAATAAGGTAGAATGTTATAATTGATATGTGAACAGTTATCACAGTTTATAAACCACTTTCATATGCAGATCTCTTTTAATTTCATATGCAGATCTCTTTTAATTTTAATGAAATGTGATGTCTTGGGGGGAAAATCTGATTTCGCCAGCAAAATATTGCATCAGATGATGGTCTGTGGAGAACCCTGATACCTTATGTCTGTGTCTGTGTCTGTCTCTATCATCTGTCTGTCTCTCTCTTTGAGACTGTGTCTCCCTTGCCACTAGTGGGACCTCTTTTCCACTGAGAAGAGAGTTGCCCCACATACTCACTCGAGATGGAGAGGATTCCAAGTCTTGATCCTGCTCTACTTGCTATAAGCCAGAGGGTCAACTTGTCTCCTCTTGACTCTTTTTTCAGGTTGTGTCAGTTTTACAGAGGAGTGGCCATATTCATTAAATGTGGGCTTAACCAGTTCGACAGGGGGTAGGGAGGGAGTAGCCTATGGTTTGCTCCGTAGGCCAACAATGCTAATAATAACGGAAAGCACGTAAGCTCTTATGGTATGGGCACATGCTCTTACGATATGGGCAATTACTTTTCTTTACAAATCTGATTTCTTTTTAATAGACTTTATTTTTTAGAACAGTTTTAGATTTATGAAAAAGTGGCCAGTGTAGTACAGAGTTCCCATCCACCCCATACCTGGTTTCCCCTATTACTAACGTCTTGCAGCAGTATATTATATTTGTTATCATTAATGAACCAGGAATGGTACATAATTAAGTAAAACCCCTAGTTTATTCAGATTTCCTTCATTTTTACCTAATGCCCTTTTTCTATCCTGGGATCCCACTCAGGCTACCATATTCCAGTTAGTTATTGTGCCTCCTTAGACTCCTCTTTTCTGTGACAATTTCTCAGACTTTCCTCGTTTTCAGTGACTTGACAGTTTTGAAGAGTAGTTGTCAGGTGTTTCGTAGATGCCCACTATTGGAATTTATCTGATGTTTTTCTTACGATTAGACCGGTGTTATGGGGATTTGGGGAGGAAGGTCCCAGAGGTAAAGTTCTGCCTTCATCACATCATTTCAAAGACACGTACTATCAACATGATTTCTGACCACTGATGTTGACCTTGATCACCTGGATGATGTAGTGTCTGTCAGATTTCACTCCTCTAAAGTTACTTTTCCTCAAATGCACTATGTGCAGCCCACACCTAAGAAATAGGGAGTTGGGTTCCCCCTCCTTCTATATAAACTATTTGAATTCTTCTGTATAGGAAATTTGTCTCTTTCCCCTCAGAAATCCCTTTTCAAAAGTTATTAAACACAACAGTAGCAAAGTTTTAAAAGGAAGATGTACCGTCATTTCTCTACAGTGTTACTAAAGTGTCCATCTGAGGTACGTATTTTGCATCCCTCACTCCGCACACCGAAAATTCAGGTATGGCTACAGATGTGCCAGGCATTGGGCAGAAAGCTGAAGGGAGCAGTCTGTGCAGCTCCCAGTACACGGAGAAAGGTTAGAAGAATCACTGCCGAATTCCTAAGTGGGATCCGAACCCCCCAGGCAGCCCCAGCCCAGGCCAGTGGAGGACTCCACGCACAGTCCTCACGCTGTGACGAAGACCGATAATGCACAAGCCCCACTGAGTGTGCTCTGCGGGGCCCAGGGTGAGCATGAATGCCTCCCCCTGGGGACATCTCAGGAGGTCCTAAGTGCTCAACGGTGGAAGGACACCTCAGGAAAGGGTGGTTGGCCAGAAATGCTTTTAGAAAGATGAAGTTGGTCCTGAAGAGGAGGTGAACGGGAGGGAGGTGGTAGGTGGGGCTGGTGAGGCCCAGAGAGAAAGAGTGTGCGACAACTGCCCACCCTCTCTGCCCTTTGTCTCAGCTTTGTTACTTCTCACTGCAGGGATGCGAGGTGGGGACCTCGGGTGAACAGAATGGACATACTCATGCTCCTCAGCTCGGGACCATGAATGTCACTGGTCCATGTGAGATGTCTCTTTCGCTTGGTTTGATTTTGTTTTTTCCACCCATTCATCCTTCCCCCCAGTCTCCTCCTCCTTGTCCTGTCCACACCCACGCTGTATGTTCAAGCTGTGCCCTTTCCATCTAATTTCCCAACACTTCTAATTTTTTAGCGGGTAGTGTTGTTTTGGATTTCTTATTTTGTTTCAATTTTTTTCATCGATTTTTTTATTTGAGTATAGTTGAATCACAATGTTACGTCAGTTTCAGGTGTACCACATAGTGACTCAGCCTCTCTACAGGTTATGCTGTGCTGACCACAGGTACAGCTACCACCTGTCACCATGCAACACTGTTACAATATCAGTGACTCAGCTGTACCTTTTATTCCTGTAGTTCATTCATTCCATAATTTGAAGCCTGTACCTCTTACTCCCCTTCACCTATCTTGCCCATCCATTTAAAAATTTCTATAATAGTCGTAGCATGCTATAAATATAACCATTTTTACTTTTGCAATAACTTTTCTTTTTCCTTTATTTTTACTCAATATTAATTTTTAAATCTATCCGTGAATTTTTCTTTACCCTGCTTTTTGTTCTGTTCAGGCCTCCAATGGTTTGGATGGGACCTATCCACACTGGGATGGGCAATCTACTTCATTTAGATTCAAATATTAAGCTTATCCGGAAATACCCTCACAGACATACCCAGAATATATTTTTTAAATGTTTATTTATTTTTGAGAGAGAGAGTGTGCAAGCTAGGGAAGGGGCAGAGAGAGGGAGACACAGAATCCGAAGCAGGCTCTAGGCTCTGAGCTGTCAGCACAGAGCCCAATGTGCGGCTTGAGCCCACAAACTGCGAGATCATGACCCGAGCCGAAGTCGGACACCCAACCGATTGAGACACCCAGGCGCCCCCAGAACATTTTTTTAACCAGATATCTGGGCCCCCCATGGCCCAAATTGACACATAATATTAACTATTAGAGGGGCACTTGGGTGGCTCAGTCGGTTGAGTGCCTGACTTCAGCTCAGGTCATGATCTCATGGTTCATGAGTTCGAGCCCCACATCGGGCTTGCTGCTGTTAGCGCAGAGCTCTCTTCAGATCTTCTGCCTGTCCCCTCCACTCCCCTGCTCATGCTCTCTCTCTCTCAAAAATAAATAAACATTAAAAAACAACAAGAAATAAGCATAAAAAACCATAAACAATCGCTCTATCAGAAAGAGAGAATGGTGGGGGGGGGGGGGCAATCCATTTAATTATTTTCTAGAAATGTGCTCTGTTGAATGTCCAGAAGTTAGGACATTGGGCCTGTAGGAAATGTAATTCAACATTGTATGCAGGACAGCTGTAGATAATATTTAAATGTAAATAAAAGTTATTGATTTTCAACTTTCAGAGTGGGTTTATGGACAAAGAATGATGTTTGCAGTTGCAGAAATTAATGGAAATGGTAATGAAAGTAGCAGCAAGTCGAGTGCAAGTTATAGGTTAGAAGGTGGAAGGGGAAGAGTGTTAGAAAGAATGGGAAGTGTGCCGATACCCTCTTTGTGTTTAGAAGGGAATGAAGATACCGAGTCATGTCGATGGAATAAAAAATAGAGTCATGATGTTGCACAGCATCCTAGTTATTCTCTCTCCCTTTCTTGAGACCTCAGTGAAATGGTCATATAGGAATAATCCCGTATTGCCAAAGAGAGAAAAAAAAGAGATTAGCAGCAAACAGTGCTTTCAGTAAATGTGTGGATAATGAAGATGTGGAAGCCCTTTGATGGTTAAATAGAGCAGGGAAGCGATAGCTCCAAATATCCAGAAGGGGGCCCTTAACACCAGAGGGCATCAGTCTGCAGGCCAGAGACCTAGAGGGCCTGCGGGAGCAGATGTTAAGGAACAAGAATAAGAGTTGATGTGAGTGAGGAGGAAAGTTGGGGATGGTGACGTGGAGAGGGAGCATTTAACCTGAAGTCTGTCCAATACTTTCTCAATGGAGGCATTATTGGCATTTTGTGCTGCTCAAATTTTATTTTATTTCTTTTTAAATGTTTATTTAATTTTGAGAGAGAGAGAGAGAGTGTGAGCTGGGAAGGGCAGAGAGAGAGAGAGAGAGAGAGAGAGAGAGAGAGAGAGAGAGAATCCCAAGTAGGCTCCACAACTGTCAGCACAAAGCCTGATGAGGGGCTTGAACTCACAAACCATGAGATCATGACCGGAGCTGAATCCAAGAGTCAGATGCTTAACAGACGGAGCCACCCAGGTGCCCTGCTGATCAAATTTTATTAAATGGGACACTCCTATGTATTTTGGCATCCCCGGCCCCTCCCATTTAATGCTAGTACCAATGATTCCACAGTTATTATGGCAACGAAAAATGCCCCTACTTGTTTCTAAATGAAAAGGGGGTACTGCTTCCATTTAAGAATCACTGGAAAGAATGCTGTACTGATCCCACAGCCTTTTTTTTTTCTGCTCAGAGGACAAGTAGTCTGAATTTTTGCCTCCCTCTGTCCCTGGGCTACATGTCAGATGTCTCTCTAAAGAAACTGGGTAAAAATCTCTGAGGAGAATTCGGGTTGCAATGTGGATGCCGGTGCCAGCTTTTTACCAGCTCGTGGTAATAGAATTCTGTCAGCAACAAGCCCCAGCCCTATGCATAGAAATAGCCAGATTTTTCTATTCTTGGAAGAGACCTAGTGATGGTGGGATGGATAGGGAGATGTATACATACAGCAGCAAAAAAATGCATCGCCCAGCTGTACTAGCAGCTCTCGCTGGGTGTAAAGATAACCAGCAACATGAAAACAAATACCATGATAGATCCAATCGGATAATTCTCCTAGAAGAAAATGGTTAAACCAGGGAACATAAGAAAGTAAAAAAAAAAAAATCCTCTACTTAATATCCTCAGAAAGGTTCAAGAAGGTTCTGTATCCATAAAATAAATACAGGAGGCTATGGAAAAAGGAACAATTATAGAATAAGAAAGAACTCTTGAAAATGAAGCATTTATTTCCCAAAACTAAAATTTCAACAGAAGAATTAAAAGGTAAAGTTGGAGAAATTTCCCCTAACGTGAAAACAAAAAAGGAGAAAAGATAAAGGTATTCGTCCTGGGAAGTACAGTATTTGACGAATACAACTTCCATAAGATGCTTCTGTGAATAGATGTTCTATAATATTGATAGAAATAGGGGCGCCTGGGTGGCTCAGTCAGTTAAGCGGCCGACTTCAGCTCAGGTCACGATCTCACAGTCCGTGAGTCCGAGCCGCGCGTTGGGCTCTGGGCTGACAGCTCGGAGCCTGGAGCCTGTTTCAGATTCTGTGTCTCCCTCTCTCTCTGCCCCTCCCCCATTCATGCTCTGTCTCTCTCTGTCTCAAAAATAAAACGTTAAAAAAAATTAATATTGATAGAAATAGATGAATAGAAATCAGTCTGTGTGTAAAGAAATTCTTCACGTGGTTATTTTGAGTTAGAAAGGATTCTCCTCTCACTGCCTAGAATATCGGTATTAGGATCTCAGAGTTGGTCTTCTCCCTTTGGCGATTTGAGTGCTCCTGAAACCCATTTATCTTAAATACGATCACAGCCAAAGCAGTTCTGGGGTGTAGACAGGGAGTTCTCTCCGTTAGGAGGCCAACCCGGCACAGCACACCTGCTCGCGGTACCTGGATGGGTCGCTAATGGGAACTGGAGCCACCTTCGCCCTCCTGCTCTGGGGTGACGCCCTCAGACACCTCTTTTCCAGAAAATGATCCAGCAACTTCCCTTGGATATTCATCTGGATTCTCTCTCCTTTCAGACAGATCTCTGCTCAAGTTTAATCTCCTAAAAGAAGCCTGCTCTGACCATCTGAGCAAGGACAGTCCTCTCCTACCCCATTATCTCTGCCCGCATAGCCAGCTTTACATCTCCACATATAACTAACTGCCTGTCATGCTGGTGTACGTTTTCAGTCTTCCCCCCAGGAAAGCATCTTTCAGGAGGCCCAGACTTTGTCTTTTTGTCCTGGTATTCCTAGCACTTGGCACACTGGATATGGTTACTAGATGCTATTATTTGGCATTCTTTATGCGGGGACACTGCAAGGGAGCTTCCACTGTAGTTTTATATTACAGGGAGCCTCTCCTTCTATTTTCCACTTCTGTGGTTAGCTCCTTGCTTACTGGAGTCATCGTGGGAGCCAGAATGGCTGGTGAGGGCAGCAAAAGTGCTGACAGAAGGGCAGGGATGCCCCAGTTGTGACTGTGGGATTATTTTAGCCCCAAATGCTATCCTGATGGCAAGTTCTACCCTCAGCCCTCCAAATACGTTCAAACCACGTGGCTGTATAAAGTGCCGGGGTTCAAGCTCTTGGGAGTGGAAGTCTTTGAAGCTAAGAGAGAAATTTATAGAATTCAGATCGTACACCATTGTTCAGCTTCAGTTAAAAATGAGTTAGCAAAACAAAGTTTAAGGTTCCCAACTGAGCATTTAAAATAAAAATAGAATTTTTCAGGGAGCATAACACCTTTCATTTCAAGAAGGGATAAGCAAACAATGAGCCTTTTCTGAGAAATGACATGACAGAGCAATCCAAGGTGGTTGTCCAAGGTGACTGGAAATTTCTATGAGAAACTAGAAAATCCTAGCTATTGATAACCTCCTTGCTCTTGCAATACTGAGAGACAGTCAGCAAGGCATGTGCTTGGCCACAAATACTTTCTAAGTCCTCATGCGTCTAAGGGCTGAGTGGAAGGGGCTTTAGAAAAATGTCTTATTGTTTGTTTGTTTACTTATTTTTGAGAGAGAGAGCGAGCGAGCAAGCGAGTGCAAGCCGAGAAGGGGCAGCTCCATATCTTGAAAGTTTATTTCCATGTACTTTTGTAAGTTCAAGGGAGGTCTTATTTTTCTACCATGTTGCTCATTCCATCATTGACCCATAAATGAGCAGTTATAAGAGTTACCACTAGCGATAAATCTTGTGAATAACCCAAGTCATACATTTGGGAGGGACAACAATCAGAGCTCTAAGCCACCTGATATGGAAAGTTGTGAAGCCAGAGCAAGAAGCTGAAGACTCTCCCTTCTGTTTTCAAACTTGGTGTGCCTTTGCACATGCTGTTCCTACTCCTGGGAATGACATTCTCCCAACCTGACGACCTGGTCTCATGTGGGGTCTGCCCAGACGTCACTTGCACTGTGTAGCCTTCCTGACCACTGTTTCCCCCCAGATGGAGTTTGTTGTTTTCTCCCCAAGTTCCCAGAGCACTTTTTTTCCTGATTCTATTGTAGACATGCCACATATTGTAAAGAAGTGTTTATCTGTTTGTCCCCTTCATTGGATCATCAAGTCATCAAGGGTAGGGAGCCAAGTCCTCTTAATTCCTGTGTCTCCAGTGTTTTTAGCACAGTGGCTGGCCCAGAAAGTGAACAAACGTGTGCGGTCAGTCATCTATAATGTATATTGATCAGCCATCGCTCCAATTCTGGGACCAAATTCTCCCATGGCACAGTGTGCTAACCTTGGTCTGATGATGCCCCTCTGCACCTGGAGGAGGTCATTGCCACAGGAGTCTTCTGCACCTGGAGGAGGTCACGGCCACAGGAAGCCTCTGCACCTGGAGGAGCTCACTGCCAAGGGAGTCCTCTGCCCCTGGAGGAGGCCATTGCCGCAGGAGTCCTCCTCTGCAGATCTCTGGGATAGGATTGCATAGAGCAGCCAAGGTGGCAGAGGTCACCCTGGCTCCTACCGGTATGATTGATCATCACTACTGGGTCCACCGCTGTATGCTTCCTTCCCATTCTGGCGACTTCCCAGCAGACCCCAAAGGCTTCCTCTTCAATCTGCTCCAGATGCAGAATCATGGTTTGACAGGAAGCTTGGATCCACTTCTTGGTGCTTTCTGCCCGTCTTTGATGACACACGCATTCTGCTGAGATCAACCATCAGCAGCATGGAGATGCTCTTCCTGCTCCTTTAAATTAATTTGCCCTGCTGTTCTGAGTCTCTGCCTTCTCAAAAGAGTGACCAGATGTCTTTGAGTGCCTCTGGCAGGCTTGGCACCCGAAGACACTGCCATCCCTCCCAGCGTACCTCCATCGGGATGCCAGGCCAAGATGCCGGAACAGCTCTCCTGCCTGCCTGAGTACAGGGACTTTTCCAACCCTGTCTGAGTTCTTAGATGTCTGCCTAGGGCCTAGGAAATCTGCACTTGTTAATTTATCAACAAGCCTTTAAAGTAAATGAACAAAATTTGGCTAAGATCATCTTGTCATGGAGTGGAGATATAATTAGGTCAAGCTCCTTCTTTCAGAACCCCGTATCACGTGCTCACCAAAGCCATGTAGAATACATCCAATGTTAAGTGGCATCGTGCCTGGGATCAAAGGCTAAGGCACCCTCCCTAGAGTAATGCCAAATAATCACGTTCATTCCTGGTACAACCATAAAGTCCAGTCATTTACCAACCAAGTCAGCAGACCTTGACTGCTAAGCTGGCTTTTGATTTTTGGTTTCCAAATCTGAAAAATATGAGAAATTAGTAGCTCACTGGAGAAATGTATTAAGAACATTTTTTCTTGCTCTAGGGGAGCTGTGTTCTAGAAACCTGAAGGCCTGGTGGAATATAAATTGCAAGGCAGCAGGAGCCCTGACTTCCAGATCTGCCTCTGCCAACATCTAGCTGTGTGACTTCCAACCAGTCGCCTCTGTCTTCTGGGCTTGACACTCATTTTATAGGAGATGAGAATTCCTCCCATCTCTAGTAAATCAAGCATGGGGAGATTACTGGAGCATCAGAGATTCAATTTTCTGCTGGCACAGGAAGGTTCTCCCTCTCCCTCGGGGCCTTTTTAATCTCTCCCTCAACAAACAAGCTCCAGGTGGTCTGGCTGTTTGGTCCAGATCTGTCCAGAAGGCCCTGTGCTCCAGAGAGCTCCATTTTCACAGGCTAGAATCCAAGGGTGCCCCTGCAATTGCGAAGCACAGAAGTCCAGCAAAGGCTGCTTTCCTTTTTCCTTGAAAAGAGGTGTCTATTTTCAGTTTCCTAGCTGAAATTAAGTAGATCATGGTATATAAATCATGAGGCAAAGCATCATTTTGTGAAGTGTCATCTGAAAATACCCCACAGCAAGAAATGTGCACCTGAACCTAGCTACATCGAGTATAACAGCATATGTGCTCTTCTCCCCACCTGTACCAATGGTTTAAAAGAATTCTCTCTACATATCCTCCCAAGTCCAGTCAAAGAAATGACAGTTTCCTTTTTCTGGTCACTTAAATCCAGTCTGCTGTTTGACCTTTACGTGTTCTTTCTGTCTTCATTTCTGCTATCAGGCTCTCTATTTTCTCTCATTCCTTTGTTCAAGCCTCTCCAGCTCTTGTTTCGACAACTACAGTATCTTTTGACTGCCCCACCTGCAGTCTTCCTTCTAGTCCTTCTCCTGAGCTCCTGCCAGAGCGCAGATCGGACAGAGCTCAGCCCAGCCCCAGTGCTGCCCACCCACTACCTGTCAGCCGCGGTGAAGCCTGAGGTCTGTGTAGTCAGACTCTGGTTTGGATCACGGCTCCTCAGCTCGCGGGGTGCATGCTTGCATAATGGTGGCATAAGCGTCACTTACGTCTTCTGGAAAACGGAATTAATTATTGATCTAACACTAAAGACTGTGAGGAGAAACTATAGGTTTGGCACACTGTAATTGTCAAAAAAATGTTAGCTGCTCTTTTTGCCGTTGGGATGCATGGCTCTTTATAATCAAAGCTCACCATTTCTGTCCAACTGTGTATGTCTCTACCTTGCTTTATATAACCTGCGTGAGTCTGCACTGCTCCCCGTTTCTTGCAGAATTCCTGCGTACTCCCACCTCTGCACCTGAACATGCGTCTGTTCTTTCACCTGATGGTTAGACCAGTCATTCATAACAAATATTCTGGAAAATTTCATCTGCATGCACTAAAATAGAATCATGAAATGCACCCTCCTGTGCCCATCAGCCAGCTTCAACAATGAGCAACACATGGCCAATCTTGTTTCAACTTTACCCCTGAATGTTTTATTCTATTTTATTTATTTAAATTTTTTTAATGTTTATCTTTTGAGAGAGAGCGGGAAGCAGAACGTGAGTAGGGGAGAGGCAGAGAAAGGGGCAGGGGGTGGGGAGACCAGAATCCGAAGCAGGCTCCAGGCTCTGAGCTGTCAGCACAGAGCCCAATGCGGGGCTCGAACCCATGAACCGTGAAATCATGACCTGAGCCGAAGTTGAACGCTTAACCGACTGAGCCACCCAGGTGCCCCCTGAATGGGCAGACGCCACACATCATACCGTTTCATCCATAGGTACTTCCTTCCGTGAGTATCTCTAAAAGATAAGGGCTCTTTTTAAGCACATAACCACAATACCATGATTACATCTAAAAAATGAACAGTCTTTCTTTAATATCAAGTATTTAGTTAATGTTTACGTTTCCCCAATTGTCTCAGAAATGTTTGTTAATTTTTTAAATAGTTGGTTATTCAAATCAGGATTCAAAGCCTGCCCATTGAATTTGGTCGATATCATGTAATTTATTTGTTAAAGAAACTGGAGTATTTGTCCTGTAGAATTTACCACATTCTGCTTTTTGCCAGTTGCATTCCTATGGCATGATTTAACTCATTCTTCTGTCTCCTGTATTACCATTGGTAGCTGGGTCTACAGGCTTGATCAGACTCAGGTTTGAAATTTGGGACAAGAATACTTCGTGGACAGTGTCAGGAACCATTTCTTAGCCACTGAGCCCCGGGCACGGTTCTGGGTGTCCAGAGAGATGAGGCACATTCTCCACATCAGGTTTCATGTTCTTCTCCATGGTCCACCTCACTGATGCTTTCTTGTAAATAAATTTTTGCCTGGTATTAGGGCTTTTTAGGTATGAAATTCCTTTTCCTTCCTCCGTAGTGGGCTTTCAAGGGAACCCTCCTCGTGGAAATCAACTTCACGAACATCTATTTCTCCACCTAAATCCTGCATAGCCACACTAAACCATCAACTACTTTTCTTGAGTGTTTACCCTGTACCAGGTACTGTGCTATGCCCTTCACATGACTCATCTCACATGACTTCACAAGAACTTACGACAAAGGTATTTTAGTATTCCCATTCTTCTGGAGATGAGAAAACTGAGGGAGAGAGTTTTGCATCTTCTCCTAAGGAACTTTTAAGTGATGCTCTAAATAACTGGGATGGTCTCCAATGTTGAGTCCTTGCCTCCGGCAGTGACTCAGCCCTGTAGATAACCTGCTTCTTTTCCTCCTTCGTGAGAAACCTTAGTCTTTTCCTTGTGAAGTCAGGGTGCTGGGTTACCTAAGTGTTAGCAGAATTTTGCTAATAATAGATGAAGTAGCTAGAAGTGTAAATTCAGATTTGAAATGCCTTGAGAGCTGCAGCGTAGAAGGGGCTGCAGGATAGTAATTAGAGGAGGCTGTGGAGTGGAATCCTAAGACTGCAACCTGCCAGCTGTGTGACTTTGGCCAAGTCACTAAACCTCTCTGTGCCTTAGTTGCCTCATAATAAAATGTGTATGCTAAATGGAAGTACTCAGAGCAGTGCCTAGCATATAGTCAGCACTCAGTGAATGTTACCTGCTACTGTTGCTATTGTTGTTGCTATGATTCGGTGTTTGAACAACTACCAGAAAAACAAATAAAAAGCTTACAAACGACTAATTTTGTATCCCGTGTTGTGAAAAGGCCCTCTCCCTTTTCCTTTAATCATTTCTTTTCTTTCCCGTAGAAGAATGAGAGGTACGGAGGTCTCCCCTCCCTCCTTCCGCACCTCCCCCCGCCCCCCAACACACATTTTAATTAAGGTATCTTTTGAGAAGGAATACTTTAATCCAAAGTGATCGCTTTGATACTCAAAGAGACACATTTGGAGGCTACTTGGCGAGGGGGAATTAAAGACGGAGAAGCTGAATAAATAGCAAGCAAAATGTTAATGTTTTGGCTTTGTGGTGTCTGCATCTGAGAGCACTCATCGCAGATTTTTTGGCCGGCTCCAGCTGGAAGCTCCGGCGGCTCCTTTTGTGTGCGCGGAATCCCTGGCTGCGGAGCGCCGCGCTGCCCCTAGGGGTCAGTGTGGTGCAGGGATTGTCCGGATCCGCGGCTCTGCGAAGGCTTCCAGGAACGCGCGGCGGGCAGGACGCCTGGGGGCGCAGAGCGCTGGACCGGGCCACCTCCGCTGCCCTCTCGCTGCCCTGCTTGCACCTGCCGCCTCCTCCCGCCCTCTAGTTCTCTCTCTCTGAACGCGATTGTTTGGCCAGGGTCAGAGAGGTCGAATTGTTCTTTAACTTCATAAACGACTGGGTTTAGCCTCACTTCCTGGTGAAAAGAAAATCAAAGAAAGAAAAAAAGAGATGGATATAGATGGCTTAGTAATTTTCTGCTAACCTCTCATTTTTGCTGGCGCTGCATTCAACCTATTGCATCCGGAGCCATAAAATGGTAGAGGTGTGAGAGGGCCTATACCTTTCCTAACAACTGTCATCTTACAAAGAAACAAGCCCAGAGAAGAAAAACAAGCGAAGAGCCTGGATATCCCACTTGAAGTCTCAAGTGGGGGTTATTTCTACTATCCGTAACCTTATTCGTTATTTAAAAAAAAAACCATGAATGATTATTAGTTTTAAAGGCCATGTACCGATATAAAAATTAGTTGTAAGGTGGTTAGCTGGCAACTTAGCGCAGTGGTTAAGCGGGTGGGCTTCAGAGGCAGATTATGCGCATACAAATGGCGGGTGGGATGGGGAAACAATAGCTACCACTAGAGTTCCTCGGTCCTTAACCTTTCTTTGCCTCAGTTTTGCTCTATGAAATAAACATAAATTAAGAAGTTTCATTTAAAAAAAAATTCCTGCAGACTAATTTGGTAAACACTCAGTGAATGTTGGCTGCCATAAATTATTACAATTAGAAGCATAACACAGGAAGTTTTTGAAGTTGGGCTGGGGGAAACACTGTATTTCATTTTGGGGACCCCTATTTTACTCCTTCCAGTTTGTCCCTCTCATGACTCTCAGAGTGATTTTTAAACACGTTTTGTGAATCCCTTCCCTTATCCCAATACAAAAAGCAGATGGAGGGAATGTCCCTTGGGAATCTGGTGAAAGAGACAGGGGTGGGGTGTTGACTATTAGTGTGGCAGGTCTTAGGAAGAATCTGCTCCAGGAGACATTTTCAAGGATGAATTTCCGGGATTTAGTACTTTCCCCACGTTCAAATTGCAAAAGAATGGGGCCTTCGTGGGGACTTTGGATATTTTATTTCTTGCTCTGTGGTTCAGTTGGTTGTGTGATGTTCAAGCTCATGTCTTCCAGTTGCATCCTCCTAGAGGCTTGGCTTCATGTCGTGGGATGCTTACTTCTCCCTATGGACTATCTTGGATACTATTCTTTCTCTGCAGACACGAATACAAGGTAAATGTCAGGAAAGGCAATCCAACATTAGACTACTGCTTTTAGGCTTTTCTGGTTTCTTTCCATTGACTTTGCTGTATTTGTGGTGTTTGAAGATCTTGCCATGATCGCTTTCCTCCCATTAGTACTTAGTCTGCTCTCTGTGAAGAGCTGGCATCTAATTCCCCTTTCACCTGGCAAGTCTGGAGATCTTGAGGACAGCTATCAAGGCTCCTTGAATTCTTCTCATTTTAGTTCTCCAGCCATTTTTCATGATTCATGGTGAGCATGACTTATCATTATCCTGGTTCATTGTTATCCTGGCCACCATTGCTTTTAGGTCCTTGCCAGTTTGTAAATCTCTCTCATCACCTCTTAGATATTGGATACCAAGAAGTGAATCCAGAGCTATATATGGGATCGGATCTTTCCAGAGTGCTAGTTTATCATCTTCTTTATTCTGAACACTATCATGTCAGTAGCACATCCCCAAAATACATTAGTATCTCTGAGAGCGACATTTTGTTCTTGAATCTCAGAGCATGTGGCAAAATATACTCCAAAGTCTTTTGCACATCAGTAGCCATGGAACCACATCACTGCCCATCCTGTACTTATTAGGCTGATTGTGGGAGTCCCAAAACTGGATTCTGTATTTGTTTCATCAATACCAGCTTACTAATTTTGCAGACTGTTAGTCTCTTTGGCCAGACCGTGAATTCCTTGAGGTCAGAGACTATGTCTCTCAACAACCAACATGTTTCTAGTCCCCAGCTCCGTGCCTGGCATTTCATAGGTGTTTAACAAATGTTTGTGGAGAAAAAGAATGAGCCTCTTGAGAGTCTTTGAATCTTGTTTCTCATTTGTAATTATTTACCATGTGATTTATAACATGCAAATATCATACATGTGACATATTAATAGAAGCATATTAAATGTTCTTCTGTGTTTTCATCCCAAGTCAGTAATATTTTGATTAAGATAGAGCTATAAAGGACCTAACTAGACAACATCCTTTATAAAATTTAGTAAGAATAATAATGATAATCATCAACTCTGCTTGACCAGGGTTGATCAAGGTATCATGCATTTATTTCATTTTGGTAATACCTAGTTTAAATGTTTAGATCTTGAGCACAAGGAGTTCAGGAAGCTTTGTTGAAGGCCATGTTAAAATCAAGATGAGGGACACCTGGGTGGCTGAGTCGGTTAGGCGTCTGGCTTCCGCTCAGGTCATGATCTCGCTGTCCGTGAGTTGGAGCCCTACATCACGCTGTGTGCTGACAGCTCAGAGCCTGGAGCCTGCTTTGGATTCTGTGTCTCCCTCTCTCTGCCCCTCCTCTCTCCCTCTCTCTCTCTCTCTCTCATAAATAAACCAACATTTAAAATTTTTTTTAAAAAATCAAGATGAATTATACCCACGGCATTCCTGATAATCAAATGTAACAACCAAGCATAGGAAATAAGGTCAGGTTATCACAGCTTGAGTTTTAGGGATTTGCTGTTTTCTTAGGCAAACTCTTTACACTTTCAGTGGTACTACTGCCTTAAGAAAATATGGATAAAATAGTACTACATCATTAGGTTATTGTATGGATAGCACAATACTCCACACAAAGCTTTTAGCAGAATTTCTGGCACATAGTATATGCTTTAAAATGCTAACTACTCTTTCATGTTATTACTTTTACTTGGCCAGCTATGAACCTACTCAATTGGATTAGTAGCCAATAAATTGTGCATTCATTCAATCAAGTCTGTTTTGATTTTTGAAATTAGTTTAGCCAGTTTGGTGTTCTATAGCCAAAAACCATGGTTGGCTCAATTTTTATCATATCAACCTTTTTTGTTTACTTGTTTGTTTTGCTTCTTTGCCTGGAAGAGACAAAGACCTGAGTGTGTTCCTTATGAGCAGATGCATGTGTTTGTTTAAGCTGGTGGCACAGGGTTGGGAAGAGAACGAGGTGGTATGGCCAACAGAGAACCTTGTAAATACAGGTCAGGCCAATGCAAAGAAAGTTTTTTGGCTAAATCATTTTTGTCTCAGTGATTTGTGAAAATGAAATGCAGGGAGTTTTCTCCATCTATCAGCAGGGTAGTTTAGCATATGGGAAAAGGTTAGCATGCTTAATGCAATTGTATAAATTAATAAAATCTAAAATCCAATACTGACTGAGTTGCGGTCATTTGCCACTGTGTGGTTTGATCTGTTAAGTTTTAGAAAGTAGGTTTTTTTGATGCTTCAGTTGAATGCGTGTCTTGAGATCCTCATCTGTCACAGGTGACAGTTCCAGGTAATTATTAAGATCTATTGGTCCTGACTATGCCATTGTCTTAGGTTTTTCTAAATTGTTTCTATAGTCTTGATATTATTTAATCCTCAGAACAGTCTTATGAGTTAGATACAATTATCCCAACTTTCTAAACATGGTAAATAATTTGTCCAAGGTCAGGCAGCTAGTAAGGGACACAGCAAGATCTGATCGACTCCAACAGTTATGCCTTTAACCATTGTGTTTTATCAGCCTCTCCATGACATGCTTCTGTCTTTTAGGAGATCTCAGTGACCTCTTTAGCTTATTTAGTGAGCTCTGAGGATGCTTTACGGAAGCAGGAGTAGTATACATATTATTTTAAAAAAATGAAAGGGCCACATAACTTCTTGTTTTAATCTTTGGGAGAAGTAGAACCAAAGGAGAAGTTGGTTATAAATTATTCATAAACAGCCATTAATTACCTTCTTTGACTTTTGAAGTTTGATTCTTGGTTACCCAGTTCAGTTTTATTAATAATTTAATTAATTCAACAAATATTGATGAAGTACTTATTATTTGCCTGGCACTGTCCAAAGTGCTGAGGAACTATGCCGATCCAAAGGCTTTCTGCAGAGTTGGACGGTGGTCTAAACTAAATATTCACTTTTCAGAAAACTTAGATTCTAAGCATCATTGCTTAAGTCTCCAGTGGTCGTATTGTTCTTTATCCTTCTAGTAGAATTGATATATAGCTATGCCTACCCTTGAGCCCTGACCTCTCCTTACCTCTTACAACCACGTAGTCAGACTCTACACATCCTTTAATGGACCAGGACCCACCTTCCTCTTGAAAACTTCCCTGACCACAAGGTTGCAGGCTACAGGTTCTTTCTCCTCTAAACCTCACATGTATTTAGTGTCTGTAACACTCTTTTTTTCCCTTAAGAGCAGGACTGTTGGATTCTTACATTTCAAGGGTTCTTAACTGATGGGTAAGCCCACAGTCACCCAGGGAATTTTATCAAAGTTCATATGGTTGGCCTTCATCTCACTGAATATTTTCTGATTCAATATTTCTGGTGCTGGAGCTTGATTATGTATCATTTGAAATAGATTCTGACATCGGAAGCAGGTTAAGAAACCAGTCTTATATTGTAGTTAGGCACTGACTCCCTACATTTAAAAAATGTTTATTTGTTGTTTATTTTGAGAGAGAGAGTATACACAAATGGGTGAGGGACAGAAAGAGAGAGGGAGAGAGAGAGAGAGACAGAGAGAGAGAGAGAGAGAGAGAATCCCAAACAGGTTCCACACTGTCAGCACAGGGGCTCAATCTCATCAACCATGAGACCATGACCTGAGCCAAAATCAAGAGTCAGAGGCTTAACCAACTGAGCCAGGCACCCTATGACTCCCTACATTTTATATTCAATTTATATGCCAAGGTGTAATTTATATTACACCTTCAGGTAGATTTAAGCACCTGGAAACATTGTGATTATAATTCTTTGTATTTCCATAATTCCTAGCATAATGCTGAACAAATTCTCAATAGCTAATCACTGAATGAATCATCAATTAATGAGATTGGTTCCATTTCCTCTTTCCTCACAATGACATTTTCCTCAGAAAATTTCAAGGATGAATTATGCGGGCTGATACCCAAGTCATACCGTCGAGGCGAACTCCCCAGCCTTAATATGAGGATGGTTCACTTACATTCTGGTATCCTTCCTTCTAGACATGGTGGAATCTGGCTTCCCCACACCCCCGAAGTTATTTGTGTAGCCACGTGACTCTGTTTCAAGACTTGTGAGTGGAAAGGAGGGTGTCTCTCCCAGGCTGGAGAACTTAACTAGTGGTACTGTTCCTCCTGGGTGCTGTTCCTCTACCTGGGCAGCCAGCAGTGCTGGAGAGATGGAGGTCCCAGCAGACTGGATCCCTGGGTGAAAAGACATGGAGCCGACCTTCCCGCTGACCCGTATGAGATAAGAAGCATGAGCAAGAAATAACACTTTGTGGTGATTAAACCACATGAATTTGGGGGATTTTTCTTACTGTATTTTAATCTTCCCTGGCTGACTCATCATGGGTCAAATCTATATTAAATTATTTGTCATATGCATTATATAAGAATTTCCAATTAAAATTAAAAGTGTGAAGAGTTGAACTATATCTGGCACAGACAGTGGAAACAAAGCCAACAACGAAAGCCTAGCATAGAAAGGTAACGAATTTGGGACTTTCGTGTATATGGCCACTAAGATAATGTTTTTCTTATACATGTGCTTATGAAAAATTGACAGTTTTCTCACTCGGCTGGTAACAGAATGGATTGTTTGGTAAGGGAAGTAGTTGCCATCTCCAGACGTCCAATGTGGATGACTGAGAATTGGACAAAAGGCAATCATCCAATAAGAGTTAGTAGCTTGGTTACATCCTTAATTAGTGATCTGGGATAAATTCTGCTCGATGAGATGGCTGGGTGACAGGTGTGTCACTTTTTAAGGTTTGGATACTTACTAAAAAGTACCAGGAAAGCAGTTCTGCTTTATATAGCAACCAGTGATTTATAAAAGACTGTATTTCTTAAAATTCTCCCTGGTAATGGGCATACTCTTTTTCTCAGTGTTTGGTGGTTTGATAAGTGAAAAACTGTATCCTGCCTGAATTTGCATTCTTTTGGTGGATAGGGAGGTCGTCCAACATTATAGGTGCTATTGAATATTTCTTCTTTTGTAGATTGCCTTTTTTTTTGTCTTTAATGGGAGAAATCTTTATGGAGGTGGTGTCTCTCCCTGAGTCAAAACACAGAGGACCCTCAGTACTTTGGGGCTTCAGTACTATCCCCAGGTGCCCTGCACAGCATCTCAGCACACAGGCTGGCAGGAGGGCAGGGGATACCAGCAGTGCAGCACCACCTGGAATCCCTGCCTCCCAGCCTTGATCCCTGAATATCCCGGTCATTTTACTCCCAGAGCCCTAGGGCGAGATCAGTTTTCTGGAATAGCAAGGAAGGTTAGAGAGGGTGTAAACAGGGCTAAGCTCAGAACACTGGGAGAACCCAGAAGCTTTTACTTTCAGAAATATGCCTCTCTTTCCCCTTCCTTCCCCGCCCCCCCCCCCAACCTCTCCTTTCCCCTCCCTTTTCTACCCTGGTGCAGAGGTTGGGTGGGCAGTAGCAGGGCTGCGGTAGCAGCAGAGACCCTGACCCCTTGCCTCCCCTGGAGCTTGCAACAGCTTGTTCCATACCACATTCACCTCTGCAAGGGGGTGGGATCATTCACAAGCCCTCCTGACCTTATAGAAGGCCACATCCCAAGGAAGCTGTGGAACTTCCTCCTCCCCACCTCCCCACCTCACCTCAGGCTACCTCCGTTCTATCTTCTGCCACACTGATGTCTGTGTGATCTTTCATTGTACGCATCTTCCCTCCCTCACCACCAGGTCCCACCACCTACAAAGCAGACCAAGACCCCCTGTCTTGGCCTATCAGGTCTGTGATCACCTAACCCAACAGTTGATCAAGACTATTGGCCATTATTGGAAGGACAGACTGAGGCCAGATTCTGATAGACTTTGAATTCTAGGACAAAGAGGTCAGATGGAATCTTTCAGACAACAGGAAGACAGTGTGATCAGAGGTGTGGCTTATGGGGAGGCCAGGTGACCCACTTCCCCCTCTTTTGTTTATGACATCTAATGAGAAGCAGGTGGTCACCTTCTTGCATTGTGGTCTAATGTGCAGTTTAGTAGGTGGGGCACCCCATTCCTGGGAGATCTGCTGTGGAGAGGAAGCAGGGAGGACTTTGGCTAAGAAGGATATTAGAATTGAAAGAAAAGAGAAGATAGAGCCTTCCTCTCTAAGAAGAGTGTCTTGTTAGGTGGGGACATTGTCTTGCTGTGGGGGAGAGAAGGAAGAAGGTATAGCTTTGTCCTGCCACTCCAAGGTCAAGTCATCATGGAGGGCACTTTTGAGCACACAGTGGATGTTAGGCCTTAACTATCCTCTTATCCAGTCCTGAGGAGACTTAATAAAATCTCTGCTGAAAGAGGGACATAGGTCAGAATGGTCTTTCTCACAAGTGCTGAAATGGTGGTGGTGGTGCCCTGCTATTGCCTTCGTCTTGGTAATAAGCACAAGGACAGTGGCCTAAGTGGTAGGAGGAGTGATTGGGCTTTCACAGTTCCAGAGGAGCAAGAAAAAGTCAGCTGGACTTTCCTGCCACTTCTGGAAAGAGGGCTTGGGGTGGCAGGTGTTCAGTGACTCCCCAAATCCCCAAATGGGATTGCCTTGAAATCCATGATTGTTTTCTGTCTTCCCTGAGGGTTCTGGTGAGAAAACACATCCAAATCAGGTACTTTGAAGGAATTTATATGCCACTGACCATATGCAAAGATGCAGCAGGGTAAAGGAAAATTCAAGAGGTGCTTGCAGTGCTCAGGGGCTAGTTAGGACTCTATCATCCCTAGGCCACAAGGGGTAAGAGGAGGGAGCAATTACCAGAACCAGGAGCTGGAGAAGTGGTGTGGAGCAGGCTCATTTACAGGCGCCAGGACTCTGAGTTGAGGGACAGAGCCCATGGTGACCCCACAGTGGTGACCCCACAGGGGGGTATGGAGGAATAGAAGGACCGTGACTTCATTCTTCTTTCTCTGTACTCTTTCTGATGGTCTCCATTGGCCAAACCCAAGTGGAGACCAGAAGACCAGGGAGGCTATTGAATAGTCCACACAGCGAATCTCCTGGGGCAGAGCAAAAGGCAGAATGGTAGAGACCTGAAGGGCCTAATGGAAGATAGCCAGCACCTGCTGACCCCATTCTAGAGGAGGAAAGTCTTTTCTTCCACCCTGTTGTTAGCTTCAGAAGGTGGGCACCTGTAGAATTAAACTGACAAAAGGCAGATTTGCAAGAGAAAAAACAGATTTAATCACATACTTAAGGCAGTTCACAGAAGACCATGGCAGTTAGAATCTGGGGCTTATATACCATTTTAATAGGGGAAGGAAAAGGGGAGAAGGGCATTTATGGGAAAACAAATGATTTTTGGAAAGATAAATGGGCCCTTGGGGAGAAAGATAGAAGACCTGACAGTTTTATGACAATGTCTTCCTCTCCAGTGATAAGAGTCAATCCTCCCTGGTTGCAAGAAATTCCTGAGTAGAGTATTTATGACAACTGAGTTCTTTTGAGCTCTTTCAAGGGGCTCTGTTTTAGGCAGATAAGGGATTTTAGGAACTCAACGCCTTCTACTCAAAATAATTTTTATGATGCAGTGACATGTTTTGGACCTCTCCACCACAAAAGGTAGTGTGGTCTGTGAGGGACTATAGGGAGACCAAAATTTCCTATTTTCCTTTTGCACAGAGAAATGACCAAGTGGCTTTGCCTCAAGGGTGTGCTGTCCTGACCAGTCTTAGGCTATTCTTCATTGTAGCCAAAGGGCACTGCACACCATTTCTACATCGCCCATGGAATATGGCACATGACCTTTCACTTGCTAGGAAGTCAGTGCCCTATTCATCTAGGAACTTCAGGAGATTTTATAGCTTCTAGGCCAGGTTCTGGCTGAAGTAAAGTAATCCAAATCTCATTTTCTCTACAGTTTGGGAAACATGCAAAGCCCTTCTGAGTACTCAACGGAAAATTCTATGTATACTCATAGAAGTGTTTGGAATCCAAGAAGAAAGTGAACTTCCCAGGTGTGTGTGCATGTGTGTGTGTGCATGTGAGTGTTTTCCAGATGGGAGGAAGAGTAAAACAGATAAGGTGATAGAATTTCCATTGTTAGATGCCTCTTGTTCGTCCATGAAATACGCATGAAGGAGTTATACTGAGCCATGAATAGTGAAAACACTTGAGTGTTTTTCCACATGTGAGAACATTACCCTTTGAAAAATCCAAGGCCCTCCCTGGGACACACATGTCGAATCCAGAGCTCAGCTGTTAGGAGCTCTTCACCTGCGCCAACAGCAAAAACAAAAGTGGTCCGGCACAGACATTGTTTAAAATGGGTGCGTTAAAAATACCATCTTGACTTCACAGATTTCTGGAACTGTGAGAAGGCATCCTCATTTATGTACTCTGATGAAGGTAAGTCTGGGAGAAATGTACAAGCCAGTTAAAAGTGGTTCTCTAATTGGATTATGCAAGAGCAGCTTTAGAATCTCAATGCTTTAAATTTCAAAGAATCAGAAACTTCTCTGAGCCCAAAACTGTGGCCAGGAGCAGGGCTTCAGGGCATCAAAAAGGAGAGGGGCTGGCAGCACAGTCAAGGTGTGACTTTGGTGGTGACTTTGTCTGTAAGATAGAATCACAGGGCTGCCGTGGGGAAGCAGAGAAATCCATTTATGGGGAGGCTTTCCTAAGTGCTGAGAAGAAAAGAAGCTACTAGCATGTTGAAGGGAGAGATGCAAAGACCCCAGAAGAAGATGTGAATCTGGGGGTCTGTTCCCAGTTAAAGAAGTTGATGACAGTCATAGTTCAGGTTTATTTTAGAAACCATGTGAGCTCTGCTCTAAAGCTGAACATGGCTCTTGCATAGTGTACTCCCCAAGAACCTAAGTCAGCTTCAGGGACTTGGTTTTCCTTTTCAGAACACATTCATTTTGTCCCTCCAGGAAAAACATTTTTACCAAAGACCCTCTTAACTGCAGCCTTCGCTGCCCACCAGCCCACCAGCCATCCTCCTACTTGTTTGGCACAAGATAGGCTTGGCCAGATTCCATTCCAATGGCACAGGGCTAATAAGCTTGTCTAGGACTTACGGACCTTCTGAAATAGAAGACCGTGGCTGTAAACACAGTGGTATATCTGGCTTCAAACCAAACTCTCTGTTATTGCCATTCTTTATTTTTCTTACTATTTGCTACTTTAGTTTCCCAAATGGCCTTCAAGGACTAGTCAGACCTGTCAATGTTTTTGAAGTTCCTGCCTCCAAGAGTGGTGGGGGTTGGGACTGGGGCAAGAGGGAAGAGGAAGCGTATAAGAAAGATGGCCAATGTGGTGGCCCCATAGGAAGATAACCTCTAGTATTTACTTCTGAAAAGTGGAACAGTTGGCAAACCACTCAGAAGTCAGGGAAAGGATTGTAAAAACAGAAGAAAGAGGAAAAATACTCAACATGTGTTGATTATGAATTTTAATTACTGAGTTATCTGTTCAGCCAAACAGACTGGGAAAGAAATGTGGGCAGGAAGAGCTCTATGAATGTTATAGATGATACAATTCTGTTTTTAGGAAATGCACAATTAGACTGTGTCTATACAACCCAAAGTAAAAGCAGATGTATCCGTCATCAGACTATTTTGATTAATGGGGAAATTTGGAGCTTAAATTATCTGGTTCCGCCAGCTATGTTGATCAAATGAACTGGATCATTGCCAGATCTCCATTTCCCTCCGTGGGGTGTAGACACAACGTTTTGGGTGAGGCAGTTTTAGAGACAGGATTCATCATGTGAAGCAGCAGAATCTAAATGGGAAGGAAAAAGCACCACAGAACAAGTGATAGGGATATTCTTACATTTGGATAGCCCATATGAGAGGTCATGGACCTAGTGTACTTCCGAATCACACAGTCAGCTCAGTCGGCCTCATGGTCTCTGGTGTGGAACCATGTTCTTCATAATCCTCCTGAGAGATGGTTCTCCAATTAGGAAAAAGGTCCTCATGCTATTGGTCTGTGATGAGAGGACTAAGTGGACAGAAATAAAGGAGGAGATAGAAGGTGCTTTGACACCCAGGGTAGAACTCTTTCAGGATAGCTCACTCCACGTAGGAGCCTAGGGCCATAAAGATGGACCACTTCTGCCGTCTTACTGACTGGACAGATGTTCTCGCTTGATGTGACAGACCACATCATCTGCCTTCCAGAGTACCCCTGGAGCTACTTGGGGTTTCTTTTCCCCCTTCTCTGGAACATATTTGTTTGTTTGTTTATATATATTGGTCACCGCAAATTATGAAGTCAGTATATTCTCTTGCACCTCTGCACTGTTTTTAGAGCACACATCTTAAATGGCACCACTCTTGGAGAAAAGAAGATGATTGGAGGTAGGGAGGATGCTGTTGAACCCAAAACTATCTTTTGAAATATGGCCGTACTGGAATATGGGTCCTTTAACGTCAACTGATGCATAGTCTGAGATATATATTATTGCAAAAATAAGAGAGGCAAGTTAAAAACAAAAAAGGATAATCACAGTGGAAATCATTAATAATAATGAGTGATAAGAAGTGGCTGTGATAACCCAGATGTCCATAATGGATGAAAGGAATGACAAGTTGCAGTATATGCATACAATGGAATATTACCTAGCCATGAAAAAGAATTAGGTACTGATATCAGCTACAACATAGGTGCACCTCCAACACATACCAAGTGAAAGAAATGAGACACAAAGGGTTACATAGTATATGATTCCATTTATGTGAAATATCCACCATAGGTAAGTCCATAGAGACAGGTGCCAGGAATAGTGGGGGGAGCAAGGGGGATTGACTAGTTAATGAGCATGAGGTTTTCTTTTGGGATGATGAAAATGTTTTGGAAGTAGATAGAGGTGGTGGTTGCTTAACATTATGAATGTATTAAATCCTACTGAACGATACCCTTTAAAATGGCTAATTTTATGTTATGTAAATTTCACCCCCCCCAAAAAGTGGCTAGGAAGCAAACATGTTTGAATCATGCTATTCCCACCCATTCCTCTTTCCTGAAGAGATACAGAGAGCTTAGGACTGTTTTGGAGATGGTTCTTATAGCCAGAGTAGGTTTCTTCCCACCCCTCATTTTTGCAGATTAGAAGTGATACAGTAGTTTCACTGAAAGTTAGGAAGAGGGCCAGGTTGGTATCTAAGCTGCTTGATTCTCTTTTTTTTTTAATTTTTAAATGTTTATTTATTTATTTACTTTTTGAGAAAGAGAGAGAGAGAGAGAGAGAGAGAGAGAGAGAGAGAGCGTGCGCGCGAGCGGGGGAGGGGCAGAGAGAAGACGGAGACCTAGAATCCAAAGCAGGTTCCAGGCTCTGAGCTGTCAGCACACAGCCTGACAGGGGCCTCAAACCCACGAACTATGAGATCATTACCTAAGTTGAAGTCAGATGCTTAACCGACTGAGCCATCCAGGCTCCCCTAAGCTGCTTGATTCTCATATCAGGTCTAATCCAGGAACTCACACTGTGTCCTCAGAGTAGGTGATGTCATATTCTGTGATACCCACTCAAAGTGGTGAGAAAAGTTTTAATAGTTTCTTTTCTGCCATGATTTGGACCAATGTATTAAGAGTAATAATAGCAATAATAATATAAAGCCAATAATAACAAAAGTTTATTGAGCTGGAATTAGATTCCAGATCCTGGGTGAAAGAAACACTTTCTGTGCAATACCTCATTTAATTTTCTGCCAAGCCCTATGAAATCAATGAGGAAACTGAGGTCCAGAAAGGGTAAATAAATTTCCTCCAGATACTGGTGGTGGAGTTGGGTTTGGAGCTATCTCTAGGGCCTACAGTGCTCATAACCAACACACCAGTGGTTTCTAACCTTTGTCTTTCACAAACTAATAAAATTCCCAGAAACTAACAGAAGGTATTTTATTTTGCCAAGTATAAACACTGAGCAACAAATAAATAATACAGGAAACAAACCCTAGTATTTCTTATCATCATTATGTAATCAAATAAAAATATTTTCATACTGAAAAGTAGAAAGGACCTAATCACAGAATAAAGAATGTCTTGTAAAGTGGATGTGTTTAGATTGATGATAAAATTCTTCAGCACAGTATGAGGAGCGAGTTCTGTGGGAGTCTTAGCCACCTGTCACTGTTCCTCACTGTTCTTTTCAGACTTGCTTGGGCCTACTCCTATGCAAACCATTTCCATTTGACAATGGGATGCTGCTGTGTGCATCCAACTTTTCTGATTTGGTCAATCAAATAACACCCGGTTCATGACAAGTAAACACTTGATGTTTCATGGTCAGGTGTTTGGTCTCGACTAGGCTCAGTAGCAAGTCTATATCTGCCTTTCTAATGGAGACTTGTTGTTGTCAGAAGTTGGCATGGCTGTACTCCAAACCCCAGGGGAAGTGTTCTCATACTTCTCAGAAGTGTTCTGTGCTTCTCATAGTGGGGCTTTCCAGAGATTCCACTGAGCATCCCTATCTGTCACAGACACTTCCAGTCCAGTTGGATATGATTGGTCATAAAGTCCAAGTGGCTAAGTAGTTTGAATGGCAGCCTAGTTTTAATCAAAACTGACAGCCTCAGAGGGGATTCAAAACTAGGGTCCTAGTAACATATTTATGTTGTTTCTAGAACCCAAAGGGGCTCAGAAAACCTTATGCTTCTTTATGGACAGTGGGTCAGTTAAAATAGATCTCATATTTTAAAAGAGATACTCTGCCATGCTCCCAGACTATCGTACCCTTGGAATCTTCACCAGTGCAGTAGACTCCTGAAATAGTGTGGAGATTTGCTCCCGTATTCTGGCATGCGTACGCCTTTCTAGGGCATCTGGGGTTTCAGCTACTTCCTGTTCTCCAAATCCAATTAGCATAATGTCAATGATGATTTGTACCAGTGTGATAGTCTGTGGAATATCAAGGCAATCAAGATCCCTCTGAACTATTTTATGACAGAGGGCAAAAGAGTAGAAAGAATCCTTATAAAGTATACAGTTGTCCCTTCCATTTGAAGGCAACCTGTTTCTCCTTATCTTTTCTGATCTCTTTCCTGGCTTATTGGGGGCAATTACATATGATGATTAAACACTGCCATCTGGTTTCTACCACCCTGAGATTCCATTATTTTCATTGAAATCAGGAAGTTCAATGCCAGCTTCTACCTTGGACTCCTATATAACACTACCTCAGGGACTTGCAAAGATGCTGGTGCTTCTCTTGCCAATGCATTTGTAAATGCCTTGATAAAGCATCGCCCAGGTCTTCTGATGGAGTGGTTAGGGGATGATGATAATTTGAGTGTTCATGATGGCAGCACATGCCATAAATTACCAGTATCTCATTTTTCCTTGGCAAGGAGTTTACGCTTTCCTAAAATGCGTGGGCAACTCATTCCCAGAATCCCATTTTGAGAATTCTTTTTTCTAGAACTACTCTGTATTAGTCAAGATCCTGGCAAGAAACAGATGGCACACTTAAATGGGATAACATTGAAGAGTTTAATAAGGGAAGCAATCCTCACCTTTAGGCCTGAAGAGGCAAGAGAAGGAACTGTGAGAAGCTGGAAGGAGGTACATCTGTGCAAAAAGGGGGCCCAGCAGGAACTGTGGCCTTAAGCTGAGAAATGCCACCACTGCAAAAACTATATTCCAGTTGGCTGTCTCTTCCCCACATTTCAGTCAAGGTCCTCACCAATCCTTTTGGGATTTCCCTTTAGTTAAACCCAACTGGAAGCCAGAGAGCGATAACTCCTGGTATTCCTCTGTGGAGGTGAGCCTGATGGACAGAGCATGGTGAAGAGTGGATCTAGACGGGCAAATGTAGAAGACCCAGAACTTAGGCTAAGGATTCTGCATTCTGGAGTCACCGAGAATTCATGGCAACTTTTTTTCCCCCTTCCTGATTTTTATTTAAATTTCAGTTACTTAACATACAGTGTAATAGTCATTTCTGGGGTAGAATTTAGTGATTCAACCTTACATGAAACAATACAACAACTAGTGCTCATCACATGTAACCTCCTTAATCCCCGTCACCTATTTCACCCATCCCCCTGCCCACCTCCCCTCTGATAACCATCAGTTTGTTCTATATAGTTAAGAGTCCATTTCTTGGTTTTCCTCACTTCCTCCACTCTGCCCCCCCCCCCAGCCACCCTGTTCATTTGTTTTGTTTCTTAAATTCCACCTCTAAGTGGAATCATATGGTGTTTGTTGTTCTCTGACTGACTGATTTTGCTTAGTATAATGCACTCTAGTTCCATCCATGTCATTGCAAATGGCAAGATTTCATTCTTTTTTATGGCTGAGTAATATTCCATTGTAAATATATATGACTTCTTCATTCATCATCAGTCAATGGACATTTGGGCTCTTTCCATAGTTTGGCTATTCTTGATAATGCTGCTATAAAAATTGGGATGCACGCATCCCTTTGGATCAGTATTTTTGTATCCTTTGGGTAAATACCTAGTAGTGCAATTGCTGGATCAGAGGGTAGTTCTATTTTTAACTTTTATTTTTGAGAGATTGAGAGAGAGAGAGAGACAATCTTAAGCAGGCTCCATGTTCAGCACAAAGCCCTATGCAAGGCCTGATCTCACAACCCTGAGATCATGACCTGAGCCAAAATCAAGAGTCAAGACACTTAACCAACTGAGCCACCCAGGCACCCCTATTTTTAACTTTTGAGGAACCTCCATACAGTGTTCCACAGTGGTTGTACCAGTTTGCATTCCCAACAGCATAAAAGGGTTCTCCTTTCTCCACATTGTCACCAATACCTGTTGTTTCCTGTGTTGTTAATTTTAGCCATTCTGACAGGTGTGAGGTGATATCTTATTGTGGTTTTGATTTGTATTTCCCTGATGATGAGTCGTGTTGAGGATGTCAGCAGAAGAGGATGTCTTCTTTGGAAAAATGTCTATTCATGTCTTCTGCCCATTTTTTAACTGGATTATTTCTTTTGGGGTGTTGAGTTTTAGAAGTTTTTTATATATTTTGGATCCTAACCCTTTATCAGATATGTCATTTGCAAATATCTTCTCCCATTCATTTTGAAGGTTGCCTTTAAAAAATTTTTTTTACATTTATTTTTGAGAGACAGAGAGAGACAGAGCACAAGTAGGGGAGGAGCAGAGAATGGGACACAGAATCTGAAGCAGGCTCCAGTCTCTGAGCTGTCAGCACAGAGCCCAACAAAGAGCTTGAACCAACAAACCGTGAGATCATGATCTGAGTTGACGTCAGATGCTTAACTGACTGAGTGACCCAGGGGCCCCTCGAAGGTTGCCGTTTAGTTCTGTTGATTGTTTCCTTTGCTATGCAGAAGTTTTTATTTTGAATAGTTGGTTTTTGCTTTTGTTTCCCTTACCTCAGGAGGCATATCTAGTAAGAAGTCACTATGGCCAATGTCAAAGAGTTTAATGCATGGCAACTTTTTTGAGTTGAGACAATATTATTAGACTATGTTTTAGGATAATGGTAGCATGCAATTGAATTTTGAGTAGTTTAGAGAAGGGAGATCTACTAGGACTCCAACAGTTGGAATGTTCATGACATTCAGGTGTTGCAATGGGAATGGAGAAGATGGGGAAGATGCTTGGAAAGAAAATATTGAGTGTATACATGTCTTATATTCCAATCAGGTGATACAGAGTTGCTGTGTGCAGACTAGAGATTCCATCTGATGCTGTATTAGTGAACCCAGTCAGGAGGCTGTGAGGACGACACACTGTAGCAGATTGCCTCGGAGTTCGGCTTTTGAAGTTAGAAAACCAAATAGATGAGAAGAGCACTTGGTCTGTCCTCATTTCTATGCACATGGAGAGCTCATATTAATATCAAAGGAAGGCAGTTGTGTATGTGAAGGAGAAATAATTTACTTTGGGCTCCTTATTTCTCAAACTCCATCAGGATTTTCTTCTTCTTGCTCATGAAAATGACAGAATTCAATTTGAAAGCTTTGACAGCATGGGATGAAATTCGATGCCAGAGGTGGTAGCAGTAATAATAAAAGCTAATATTTATTTGGTATTACAATGACCTAGGCAATACACTTTGCCTTATTGCCTTATTGATCACTGACAAGAAACCTATAAGATGGTATTCTTTATCATCACCATTTCCCAGATGAGGAGACAGAGCCTTAGCTGAGGCAAATGTAAGGTCACACAGAGAGGAAGAGACAAAGTTGGTTCTCTAAAGCAGGACCAGCCAGCTCTAAAGGCTGTACTCTTAGTAACTTTTATTCTCTATCATATCTTGATAACATTTACCCTGATGACTATCTATTGCCTTTTAATTATGTATGCTTGTGCGCTGTGTATACTCAGTGCATTTCAAACTTTTGCCTGAGTGTTTCAGTCGGTTAAGCGTCCAGCTTTGGCTCAGGTCATGATCTCATGGTTTGTGGGTTCGAGTCCCGCGTCGGGCTCTGTGCCGACAGCTCAGAGCCTGGAGTCTGCTTTGGATTCTGTGTCTCCCTCTCTCTCTGCCCCTCCCCTGCTCATGCTCTGTCTCTGTCTCTCTGTCTCTGTCTCTCAAAAAACAAACAAACAAACAAACAACTTTGGCTATTCAATGCTGCCATCAAACTCAGGTTTTAAAAAATTAGTAATTAGTATAATTAATTTTCCATTGGATGAGAAATTGACCAGGGCTCAGTCTGAGATATTTGAGTCATAGATAAGAGTGAACAAAATAATTATTGTTGCTATTAACCAAGACTAACTTTGGGCCAGACACTGTTGTAAGTGCTCTCCATATATTGTCTCCTCTTATCCTCACAACACATTCTAGGAGAGACACTAATAGGGTCTTCTGTGACTTAGCAATTTAGCAACAAGGTAGGAAAATTGCCCTCAGATTGAAAGAGTGCATTAACACTTATTTTAATATTTTCACATAAAATGACACTTTAAAAGCAGTATTTTGTCAGGACCAGTCAATTACCCATCCATAATTTCAGGTTCATTCATTCATTCATTCATTCAAAAACTACTGCCATCTAATATTTATAAAGTTCTGTTCTCTGTAATGGGTCTATTCTAAGTAATGGGACACACCCATGGATAATACAGCCTTGGCTTTTCAGATGCCTCCTTCTTAGCAGGGGGAGAGCTGAGGCCCCTCTACATGCGACCCACGTTCACAGTCCTAGTGAAAAGTGAATGAAAGAATCTGAATGAATCCAATTTTGACTGATAAAGAGATATAATAACTACATTTTATTAACACTTAGGATCGAATTGTTCATTGAGTTTTGGTTGATATCATGGCACTGAGTATGCTGCATTGTCCTAATTAAGAACAGGATTTTGCCTCTCCCAAACTCTAGCTGTAATCAAATTCCTGCTTTCTTGACCCACTCAGAGGTTCAGAAAATGAATTGCATTCAAATGTTATCTTTAAATGGGACTTATTTTTTTAACAGAAAGATGTTACCTTTCTTTGAGATGATAATAATATTGTTTACAATGAATAGTGTACCATTTAATATGAGAACTAAACATTATTCTTTAAACAATCATTGAGGAGCAGTAAACGCCACTTAGTCACCCCCATGAGCAAGGACCGTTAGGTAACACTGTGAAAATACTTCTGTAGCTTCCCTCCTTTATTTAGAAAGAGAAAGAAATGATTTCTTAATGTATCAGTCACAATCTCTTCTATACGTTGGAGTAATACGTTTTAGTACTCAATCTGCAATCAGAGCCATGCGACCCATCGTACTGACCATAGAATATCAATCCCCAGGAAGAGTTGATAGATCTGTATCTATGTGTATCCTACAAACTGTTTGTACAAACCATCACTTCGATACAGCATCAAACTTACCCAGGGAGAAGAAATCACATTTCGTCAGAGAACAGGTTTTCCATCTGATTTGTGCCCAGAACATGTAAAAAACATAGCAGATTGCATGCTGCATTGACTAGGGAACATACATATGCATTTAAATCACTTATGTTTTACTTTTTTTATGATGCATTGGTGAATTGTATCCCTTTTGCATTTGTAATTAGAAGGTGGAACAGATGTGATGGCTTTGTTTAAAGGGATATGTCCATTAAAATAACCTGTACTACCAAGTAATTATTTCCTCTCACAAGGGAGTGTGTCCATTGTGATACCATTTTTGAGCCCTTTAAATAGATGATGAAGAAAAAACGTGTGTCTTAGAGGAAATGTTGATGGATTATGCAAGTCAGAAGTTTTTGTGATGAGGTTCAACTGTTTTTATAAATTTGTTTTTGTTTTTATTTTCTTCTTTTTATCTGGAAATGCAGCATCAACAAAGAAACATTTATTCCTTCCAACCTCACTTTTTGTTCTCAAACTGAGATGAATTATCAAACTTATCTGTATTTCAAAAGACACCAAGACTTTTTATTTTTAACAAGCTGTGATACGGTAAAAGTGAATATTCAACCAGCACATACTTGGTGATCAAATATAGTTGATATTAGCCTTGGCTTTTTGTTTGAACCTAAATAAAATGTGGATTTTTATTTTGATCAATAACAGCTTTCTGGAGATCTGCAGTTATGCTTGATTTAGACAGACTGTGACAGCCAACGCAGTAGCCGGCAGACAATTCTTTAATATATGAACTCGACTGACCCAATTACCCACCTCCCACCCCCAATGCAAACAGCATCTCCAGCAAACCCTTTCACCATTTTATTTTTGCAACGTCAATGCACTTATGATAAAGATTTAACTAAAATTAGTCTTTGTAGAACAGATGCATATTAATTTCTTGTACCGCTCTAATTAAACACCTCTGTCTTTGAGTCACCAATGCTGGTAGACACATCCTCAAGTTCAAAGCTGCCATTTTTTTAAAAAGGGAATTTTAAAATCAGAAACACGGTATGGTCTGTACATAGCTGAAAAAGGTAGTATGGTTTCACACAAATTCCATTTAGGATATATCATTGCCAAAAATAACAATTCTTTGGGGGCTTCTGGGTGGCTCAGTCGGTTAAGCGTCCGACTTTGGCTCAGGTCATGATCTCACTGTCCGTGAGTTCGAGCCCTGCATCGGGCTCTGTGCTGACTGCTCAGAACCTGGAGCCTGTTTCAGATTCTGTGTCTCCCTCTCTCTCTGCCCCTCCCCTGTTCATGCTCTGTCTCTCTCTGTCTCAAAAATAAATAAACATTTAAAAAAAATAAAAAAAAAAACCAATTCTTTGTTGATATGAAGCATTCAGAAAGGCTTCATCCAGGAAGAAGTGTTGGTGCAGATCATGTTTTGATGATTATGATGTTCAGTCTAGTAATTTGCGCTTTCATCCAGAAGAAGGCTGCTGTGAGCCCCAGGAGCACCAGTCTTGTGCCCTATGAGACAGGTGGAAAGAAAATCCTTTCTAACTCCCGTAACCAGATCCTGGAGATGGTCAGTATGACTATGTAATTGAATGCTAAGCAAACATATTTTGAGGCTTGCTTCTCTTGGCTTGACGGTTTTGCAGGGGAGAAAATGTTTTCCTCAACCCTCTTAGAGTCCCTGGCGGGGTCTGAAAAGGAGATTGACAAAGACAGATTAACAGGACAAAAGCACACAAATTTATTAAATAAAAGTTTTATGTGATACTGGAGGCTTCATAAGGAAACGAAGAGCCAGAAGAAACAATTTGACCAGAGGATTCTTATGCTAGGTTTGATGAAGAGTGGGCAGCCACATAGACATATAAGTTAGTAGTATGAAATGAGTGTGGTAAAGCTGGGGGAACCTTAGCAAGGCCTGTTTGTTAAGATGGTGTTCCTTTGTTTTCAACAATAGGAGGCTTCTTTCCTCCGGGTGTAGGGAGGGCTCCCTTTACATGAGGATTTTGACCTGTTTCAGTGGAGAAGGGTGAGGGGAAAGGGCAAAGTGACCTTTCTGGTTCTGCTGTTTTCTCAAATTCCTTCAGCTTAAAATATTCAGTATGCAGGGTGCCCGATTTTGGAGTACTGCATCCTGCACCCCCTCGGTTTGGCTTTATTAAAATATAGAACAGCTAGCTTTTTGTTTTAGCTGTCAAGATTTATCTCCATTCCATGTTTTCCTTGTTTTACTAGTCATGGCTCTGATTTTCTATTTCTGTAATAAACTTATTGAATTTACACTGTTGATTGTAGCTTTCGTATCTTATTTGGAAGAAGATATGTAGACGTACACAGGTCACTGATTGCGAATTGAACTGACCAAACGAAGCCTTTAATTTTTTACTAGCCATTGATTTTCCATTTGCAGAAGAAAAATAATGATACGTTTTCTTCAACTGCATTATAGAATCTGTGTTTCCTGTAAATCCATATTTTAGAACTGCTTTAAAGGTTTGTTCAAAATGCCAATTAAGTAGTTGTTGGCAAATGATAGATAGATACTAGTAGCAAAGATATTACAAGAAGAATAGTAAACTCAATTTATTAAATTGATATTCTATTTGTTAGCTAATTATTTCTGGATATCATATAAACAGACATTCAGGGAATATGTTATGGAGCATCTTTGGGGAGTAGCTTTTAGTCTGATAGAAATCTGAGTTTATTTAGATATAATCCTATCTGAAACTTTGACTTTTAAGGATTGTTTCTAAGGCTATTATTTGATTGTTTACTTAGACCAGTTTCATGTTAAAATTTAACATTCATTAGACAATAAAATAGGTGTAATTACTATGATATTCAAAATAAAAAGTTGAACTCTCCCAGATTAGTTAATTTTAAACTAATTGATATTAAGTGTAAATGGCTTTATTCTATAATAGCCAAAAAAATGCACAGAAGGCTCAGTACGCTATAAAGCTTACAAGTGCTCATAAATCCACTCATATAAAATATCATTATCTCTTTCAAGCCCAGGGGTTTGGGGAATGACGAGGAAGAGTTTCAAGATAGTTCTCTGATCAATGAGAAAGCTGTCTTTTGGGGGCCCTTCTCAGAGCACCTTTTCAGTGAGCATTGCCTTCTGAGGGGTCACCCTGTGAGCCCCTGGCAGCCATGTTGGTAGGGTGGGGTAGATTCTGCCCCTCTGCCCACAGAAGGTCAGATGGACACTGGGCCATCCTTGCATGTGGTTATAACTGGGGATATCTACACATAAGTGCCCTGGGGCAGCCTTATTCAGAAAGAATCAGAGAGAAGAGACCAGACAATGTACCAGAGAGAGGAGTTTTACAACCTTTGATATTTATAGCAATGTTCTATCATTGATAGAATGAACATAAGAAAAACCAGTGTTTGTCAATGTAACCTCCACTGAGTTCTTTGATTTAAATCCTGCTGCTTGGGGAGAAAGAGGTTAGATTGGATTGCTCCTAAGACAGTATTCTATGAGGCTATATTTGAATGGTTTTTTTCTTCAAATTTTATGAAAACACATTTATTTCCATTAAAGGAAATTGTGAGACAAGCAATAGTTGGTAGTCACTAAATTGTTTGATTTTTGATACTTCTATTTAGATTTACCATAGCTAAGAAGAAATTGAGACTTTTATTTTCTCTTCTGATAACGCAAGTAAAAATGGATGTACTTTATTATCTACGACAGGAGAAATCCTTTTATCTGTCCCATTGAAAATTTTAATCATTTGAAAATGAGGATACTGGAAGAGGATTTTTTCAAGATTCTAGAACAACTACAGTAGCTAAGGAGAGGTTTTCTGACATGTAGAAGCCCTCCTTCTCTCTCTCCAGAGAATGCACCACTTTCTTCTCATTTGACTCTTCTTTCCTAAATGACCCATGTTCTTGGGCTCAAACTTCTCTTCTGTTTTTCTATTATTTCTTTTGGCAATTTAATCTCCTCTCATTGTTTCAATGATGACCCCAAATCTGTAATTTCACCCTTTCTTCTAAGACATAAATATCTCAAGCATATATATGAGCAAACTTTTCCAAAAGGGAACGTATAATATATTTCCAAACACTGTGTGTATATGGTGCGCGTGTGTATATATGTCAATTGATTGTGTATTTCCAAAACCATTTGAAATTGCTGGCCTTCCATAGCTCTAGAACTGCATTGGTCAGCATCCTTTCCTAGACCTGTTTTTCCCCTCTTCCTATTGCCAGAATTAATTCCATCATCCCATCCTTCCAGACTGCATAATCAGAACCTTTTAGTCATCTGTCTCTCAGCTCTTCAGTTCTTCTTCCTTCCCCTGTCTCCCATGGCAAAGCCATCTGCTGGGTCTCAATGAGTTCACCACTTCTGTGTCTGTCTTTTCTTGGCCTTCTTTACCCACTCACTCTGCTCTATTGCATTGGGTTGCCAGCCCTTCCCTCTTCCAACTGATCATCATATCACTTCCAGATTACCCTTTTGCAAACACAACTGTGATTTTGTTACAGTGCCACCAAGATATTTCAATGGCTTTCCTTTGCATTCAGCCTAAAATGCAATCTTGTTATGTTGGCCCTGACCTACACTCAGTCTTTCTTCCCTCTGCCCAGCTGGTACCTCTGCTTTTCTGCAGTTGTGTGCTTAACATGTGAAAAACATCCACTCTTCCAGCTACATGTGCCCATCTTCTACTCCAAAGGCCATTATTCAAACCACCTAGACAGAGCTGTCTCCAAGACTCCCAGCTGGAAGGACACTTCCAGCGCTTTGATTGAGGTAACATGCTTTTTCTCTTTTACCTATTGTATTAATTTACCAGAGCTGCCATAACAAAGTGCCAAAGACAAGGCAGCTCAAACAACAGAAAGTTATTTCCTCACGGTTCTGGAGGCTAGAAGGACCAGAATGAGGTGTCCACAGGATTCGTTTCCTCTGAGGCCTCTCACCTGGGCCTGCAGGTGGCCGTCTCCTCCCTATCTTCACATGGTCTTCCCTCTGTGTGTCTATGTCCCTTCTTAATGTCCTCTTCTTTTTATCTTTAAAATTGTTTTTTAATGTTTATTTATTTTTGAGAGAAAGAGAGACAAAGCATGAGCAGGGGAGGAACAGAGAGAGAGACACACACAGAATCCAAAGCAGGCTCCAGGATCTGAGCCATCAGCACAGAGCCGGACGCGGGACTTGAACTCATGAATTGTGAGATCATTACCTAAGCCGAAGTTGGATGATTAACTGACTGAGCCACCCAGGCGCCCAATAATGTCTTTTTTTTAAAAGGACACCAGTCACATTGGATTAGGGCCCACCCTGATAACCTCATTTTAGCTTAATTACCTCTGCAAAAAGCCTGCATTTAAATCCAGTCACGTTTTCAGGTACTGGGTGTTGGGGCTTCAACATATGAATTTTAGGGGGACACAGGTCAGCCCCTAACACCTCTCTTTGCAGCATGTCTCACTTTAGACATTGCATTCTAGCCTTTTTGTGTGTGCATATCATAAAATTCCTAATTTATTCTTTTTTCTTTTTTATTTATTTTTTTTAACGTTTATTTATTTTTAAGACAGAGAGAGACAGAGCATGAACGGGGGAAGGTCAGAGAGAGGGAGACACAGAACCTGAAACAGGCTCCAGGCTCTGAGCTGTCAGCACAGAGCCCGACGTGAGGCTCGAACTCACGGACCGTGAGATCATGACCTGAACCGAAGTCGGCCGCTTAACTGACTGAGCCACCCAGGCACCCCCCATAATTTATTCTTAATATGAGGTGGCAGGGTCCACATTTTCTCTATGACCTTTTGTTTTTTGAATGCAGAAGACAATTGGCAGAATTTTGTTAAAGTTAATCCATTTCATTCAATAATTTGCCATATTGTTGCTATCACCATTAATATTATTGTCATTACTATTTCTTTTTAGGGAAGACCACACTTTTAAAAAAATCTGGCTTGGATTTCAATGATGTTTAACTCTATAATTAAAGCTCTTTTTTCCTTACCAAAAGGCAACCCCTTAATCACAAGAGAAACAGAAACAACTGAGATTTAGTTGCAGAAATTGATCTCCACCGGAAACAATTCATAGTCTATAATTCTTTCAAGGTTGTACTCTTACTTGGGGCCTCTTTTGGGAGAGGGGACTGTGTCTCATTAATGTTTGCTTAAAACAGATAATATGCCCTACTGCATCATAGAAGGAAGATAAGGTCTAGCCCCTAGAGAAAAAGTTGATGATCCTCCAGGAAAGGAACCGTTATGGCTTCGTGGTGACAGAGTCATTCTGGTAAGGTCAGGATTCAGAGTCACTGGCCCTCCTGCCCTGGCCAGTCAGCAGTAAAAAGGTCTAATCAGGTGAATGGGAGAGGTGGTCACTAGCTTCTAGTTAGAATCTCTAGCTCAGGAATGTCTGTGTTGGGATAAGCTGGAGCTGGAGGGTGATGGTACAGAATCTGGAGAAAGTGGCTAAGAAAAAGCAGGTGTGGAAAAAGACACAGTTTTCCCACAGGGGACCCATGGAAAGGTGGTTCTCCCAGTCAAGGGCAGTCCTGGGCTTTGTTTTGAGAAGAGAATACACTGAGTGGGTTCTTTAGTTTTCATATAACAATTGGAACGATACTGAACAAGTGGAAAGTTAAATCAGAGTTGCCATCTTTTGTTCAGAAAACACTGCCAGAACACATGTGTGCAAGGCAATGGGACAGGTGCTGCAACAACGACAAAAATAAAGCTGTCTAAGATGTGATGCTGACCAGAAGGAGAAATCTAGCAGTGACCTTCAGACCCCTGTACCCCATAGAGTGCTGTGTCCAAGGGGCCCTGTGGCGGGAAGGATGGATTCTGGCTGCCAGAAGTAGGGAAGGCATTTCTCAGTCCTTTCCTCTCAGTACTCAGCGTGTCCTTTGCACCTCCATGTTACCACTCAGCCTGGCCCATTCCAGACACTTGCTTATCTTCCTTATCTTTCTTAGTGGTGTGAGAAATGGAAGTTTGAGAGGCTACAGTCCTGCCTCGCAGTTGCCTAGTGTATGTGCAATTGATGTCTTATGGAAGCGTCACTCTGTCTTGGTTCAGAAAGGTGGAAAAAATTTGGGGAACGGTGAGCTAAGACGGGTGGTAAGGGTAAGGTGTTTTAGTCAGAAGGTGGGAGCAAAGTTATAACAAGAAGCAATTTTAGTGCACAGCTTAAAGCAGATGATAGAAAGAGCATCAACATTGCCAAGGACCTCAAGAACGTAGCTGGAAGCCCTCTGCCAAATAGGTTAGTCTGCAGAATTGGGAAGCTTAAATCCTTTCCTATTAACTAGTCAAGCTCAACTGGAGCATATGAAAGAATAATGAATAACTAGAGGGTCTTAAATTTCTGGAAAGTAGAAGGATCAAGTAAACTCAGCACTCTCCCCTGCCCCCAACCCATGGAGTTGAATGTCAAACGTGTAGAAAAACCTTTTCTTTAAACTTTGCTTTTGGTGTTTTGGTCTATAAGCGATGAAGATGGAGAGAGATGCTATCCCAAAGAGGAAAGTTTGTAGGAACAAGAGTAGTTGAGCCCAAGCATTTGTGATGCTTTTAGACTTGCACAAAACCGTCACATTCAAGGACTGTCCCATGTGAATCAGCCAGGCGAGCCAATACCCATTGTACAAAAGGGTGTGATAATGGTGGTCCAGCAAGTACTGAGTGAAGGGGCCCAGGGGCCTTAGGCTGTGATAAGGGATACTCTGATGCCAGAAGACAACCCACATGTAATACCCAAAGGAGTTTGTCCCACTGGAAATACGTCTTACCTCCTGCCACCACCCCCATTGTCATATAGCACATTGCCCAAAACGCTTTATGACGTATTTCCGTGACAGTGTTTCATAAACACTCAATACAGTACCTGGCACATAGGAGATATGTAATACCTTTTATAAGATGATAAAAAAAAATAGAATTTTTTTCAAGGTACATCTGGCATGTGAATAATAAGGACTCCATTCAGACAAATAGATTTGAATAGGTGTCAATTGTTTGGATAATTCTTGGAAATAAGGCTACTAAGAAATATGAAGGATTTTAGTCAGGATTTTGCACATTGTTATCATTAGTTACACTAACTAACTAGCTGCTGGGTATTCTGCTAATGGGACAGGAAGGAGTTTCCTAAAAGAAGCTATTCCATTAGTAAATTAAAAACTCAATAAGAAGATTCCATATTTCCTGAGCTCTGCTTACATGTCAGACACTGTTGCAGGCACTTTTCAATGATTAACTCCTTTAATAATCCCAAGAACCCTGTGAGGTAGAAACTACTATTATCCCAATTTTGAACATGACAAAACTGAGGAATAAAGAGCTGAAGTAATGTGCCCAAGAGCACATCAATGTCATTAATGAGCCAGGCTTTGAACCTGTGGAAATCTATACTCTGACTCCAGGTTTTGAGCTCCTGTACTATTTCTACTGCTTGTCAACTTAGTCTTCTAATGATAAATTGTTAAGTTTCCCTAAATCATTACAAAATACGGTTCAAACATCTCTGACAGAGAAACGTTAACTCCCAAGGGCACGGTGGAATTCTAGGTCCTTCTCAGGACTTTGGAAATATGGATACAACATTTTTTTGTTAAGTTAAATTCATTAGCATAGACAAGCACATCAAGCAATTCAGGCCTCGAGTAGATTCTTTGGTCTCAATTCTCTGGCTAGCATTTCACAATGATCATTGCCAAATGTCAGACTCAAAGTGTTACCGAACAGGCATAGACTATAAAAAGACTCAGTTTTGTCTCATGGCCAATCTTTCTAGTATGGAAACTCAACTCTGGCATATAATTACAAATTGATACACTGCTATGGTGGATGGAAGATTCCTCATGACTATTGACATATTTGATAAACACAGATCAGTGACTAAAATGACACAGATAATTAAAGATGGGCTAGTGGAATACCCTTTTAAGATGAACATATATAGATCTTATGAGATACTGATCCACTTTGCCCCTATAAAATTTGAGTAAAACCTCTACAGAATTAAGAGATATAAATTGGTGCATAATACTTCATCCAACTTTTGCAGATGTCTATATTAGGGCAATTATCCAAGTCAAAGTAGCAACACACACACACACACACACACACACACAGAGAGAGAGAGAGAGAGAGAGAGAGAGAGAGAGGGAAATTTTAGTCTCCCGTCACTGAGAGGTCCTAGACAAGCTGACTTGTCATCAACTTCCTGATTGTCTCTTCCTCTTTCTCTCTTTATCTGTCTCGCTCTTTCTCCTCTGCTTCCCTCTATGCTGGTTTTTATCAGGAAATATCTCGCACCTCATAGCAGCAAAGATCACCCCCTATCTCCATCAACTGTCACTATTCATCATTTTAGAAGGAGAAAGAACCTCTTTCCCCTGACGTACTTATCCCCTCTCTCCAGGACTCTGGGCAGCCCCACCCAGGGAAGAGGGCAGGAGGGGGAGACGGAGCCTCTCCGGATGACAGCCATGTAGCAGGTGGGGAGGAAGTGCAGATCCAAAGAAAGAGAAGCACAGGTGAAGTACAAGAGTAACAGATGCCTCCTGCAACTGCTCAACTATTTACAAACAAAATCTATTTAACCTCCTTCTTGGGAATAGTCACCATTTTTTAAAATTCAAAATACATCAAAGTGGAAAAGATGGTCCCTTTAAAAGGTAGGAAGTCCATGATTAACACAATACAATGAAATAAACATGGGGAGTCTAGGTGGTATTTTGTGACTAAAGTAGATGTTGCAATATAATAAGGATATTAAGTGTTGGATCTCTTCTGGCCTTCCAAAGATGAGTTTTTGAAGAGTAGTAGTGGTAGCCAGGTACATCAGAACACTTGAAAGCTTTGGGGTAAAACATAACAATCTGGATATGTTTTCTGGCTCCAAATCTTGCTCCTGCTGCTCGCTTATTGGAAATGTTCATTTCCTTCCTTTTTATTGAGCAAGGGACTTAAATTCTTTGGGTTTCGCTTTGCTCACCTGTCAAATGAGGATAATTATACCTTTCTTGGGTGATTGATGCAACGATTAAGGAGATGATGCCCCTGAAACACAATAGTATAGTAGATCCTCAATAAATGTCAGTTTTCCAGCGCAATGTATATACTTAGCACAGTCAGGTTTGATTCCCTGTTGCCTTTATTAGCCATTTCCCCACCCCACCCCCCACTTGACAGTGTACAAGCACAAATGGAAACAAAGGTAGTTTGTTCAGGAATAGTATGGAATAGGAGCAGAATTCATAATAAATTATGCTCACTGTATTTCTGGTAATGAAAAAGACAAGTGTGTAAAAAAAAATTAATTACATCTTGTTATATGTCAGAAATCCAGTAGAAAGGAAAGACAGAGCTGGACACCCACTGAGTCACAATCATGGTATGGCAAGCATTTTGATAAGAGAGAATATTGTATGTCACATTGTCACCACTCTTCTGTCAGTCATTGGTGACTGCGGCCATATGAGGCCCCGAATCATGCACAGCTGCTCAGCACAGCATCCAAACCAAAGAACGTAGCAAGATCTTGTGTTTGACCCATTATTTAAAAAATTCAAAATAATATTTTCCTTTTACAGTGGAGAAATGGGATGAATTCTTTATTGTGCAGTTTTGGATTTTGTGTTCAAATTTTAAAGATGACACAACGTGTCATATCTTACTTATACTCTTATTTCTCAAAAATAGGTTGCTGGTAGGCTGAAAAATGTTTTTGGATATATCTGAAAAATCTTCCCTTCCACTTGCAAAATGGCCAGCCTCTCCTGTAAATCTATGGAAATAATATTTAAGGGAAAGTTCAATAGTGTTAGTTTTAGTTTTATGTAGCCGTCACTCCTTTAGGCCCACAATTGAGTTCAAATGACAGGTATGGGAGTTTCATCAGAAGAAATCTCTGGAAGTTTGATGAAAAACAGAAAAAAAAAACCCTGAATTAATTTACCCAGCCTAACATATGATCATAATTTGGGGGAGATGTGACTTATTGTTGGTAAAATTTTAAAAAATCCACACATTTTAACTAAGGTATACTCTCATGAAATGTATACGGTCGTGTGGTTAAATGCTTATGGGAACTTCTCAGCTTTTGCTGTTCAGTCTGCTTTCAAAATATTCAAATATATTTGGCTTTTGTAACTTCGCTAATTAAACCTTCTAAAACAGATGGAATTATAGAAATCACAGGGTTTAAAATATCATTTTAATTGGTTTACGATCTATGTGACACATAGTGCCATTCATACTGTATAAAATATATACGGATGGCTCAAAAGAGGTAGTATACCAATTAATTTTTCTTTAACTCTCAATTAAATCATGTTGTCTTCCTTATTTAATCCCCTTTCCATTAGCCTAGCTCCAAGCTGGTCTGATCAACCCGAAGTGAAGATACCGGTTCTAACCCAAAACTATTGGTGAGTTCTTTTAGGATGACTGATGGGGGGAGAATCTGAATTTACCTTCTTTCAGAAGAAAATAAATGACCTTAAGAGAGACCTTTAAACATGCATATCAAAGTCCACTGAGTGACGCACAGATTAACCTCTCATTTTAATGTGATCACCTCATGTATGCAGGCAACCATATTCCTCTGATTTTCTGGAAGTCTTGATTTCAAATATCCTATTTTACTGTCTCACTAAAAATGCTTGCATTTATCAGACCACATGTTCAGATTTTCGACTTGAGAAGTAATAATTGTTGTAACATAGATTTTTGGAAGATTTCTATAGGCTGCTTTATGCGTGTCTATGTGCCTTAAGATCAAGAATCTGGTGGAATAAAGCTCATTCTGACCCACAAAGATTCTAATTTTGAGGCCCACAAGGAAGGTCTCAATTATATAAAGCTGCTGTACCCAGCAAAATAACATGCAGTTTTGAAAAATACCATACTACAATTTTTTGGCTACTGTTGGCTAACAAAATTAAACTCAACTGTGTCTTTCAAATATCTCAATTTGCCATTTAGATGTGATTTTAAACACACTATTCCCCCTGGTTGCCATGGTTACAGGTTTGGGCCCTCATGGGTGACAGAAAAGTATCACAGTACTGGTTCCTGTTTGAACACACATGTTCATGGGGTCTCGCCTTGCAGCAGGAGGACAGAGGAGGCTGGAATCACGGCACTCCCACAGCAAGGTAAACCCATGTATCAAATAACACTCAGAGCTGGGGAAATCGCCCACAGCAGGGACAGATTACCTCTTATGGTCACTATGGAGAACGATTCAAATTCTGGCTTTAATGATCCTCCCCACCAATGTGACACTTTGCAGACATTTTATATATCAAGGAAATATTTAACTAAAACGTACTTCCGAGAATGCCTACAGAGCTGGCTCTAGGTGTCTTCCAACATTGCAGGGGTCAATTAAAAGATCCAATCAACTGTTTTTAAAACTTGAAAATATTAAAAAAAAAAAGGTGGGGGGAAAAGAAAGTGGACAAAAAATAATGTTAAATAGCATGGAGCATGACTAATGGCGCTAGCATGTTAAAATCATTGGGAAAATGTCCTTGGAAGACAAATGAATTTTCAGCAGAATAATTAACTTAATTAACAAATTTGCATGCATATTCATCAGGCTATTGAAGTCTTTCCAGCCCAGCTTGATGAGCGTTGGTGTAATAATTGTCTCATTTACATTCTGCAATCTACTACAATTTAGGGCATGCAAAAAAAGCCGACCTCTTCCCTTTGACTTTCTTTAGGACCCACACACTCCTAATAACACGGCCATCACCCACTCAGTGGCCTTCAGTTCCGGCCTTTGGAGAGAACCCCCAGAGAGAGTTGATGGTGGTTTCCCCATCCCCCTCAGCCTTCCTCTTCTTTCTTCTTTTATTTTTTTTTTCCTTTTGGCCCAGGTTCTCTGTTTTTGCCTCTGCTTGCTCTCCTGGGTAAATCTTGGCACCAGTTCTGACTTCAAATCTCCTGGGTCGCCAGACTGCATCATGTAAAAATTGCCATTTCCCTCTATCTCTGCAGGGCAATCTTTAAAGGCAGTAAGGTGTGACGCTCCAGACTGGCAGCTTGGCAAGACGGAGCCCATGGATACCAGCACACGGGAATCTGGACCGTTCACTCTGACAGCAGTCAGCACTGGGAACAAAAGGAATGGAGGAAAAAAAGCGCAAATGTATTTTTACATATTGTAGGCATATGGCCACAAGACCAGCAGAAATACATTTAATTACCAATTGCGTGCATTGAGGAGAAAAACACTGGGAAGGAAAAAAAAAAAACTGTGTACACAGCAATATTATTCTACTTTAACTTTTCACCTCCTTTTTTTTTTTTTTAATTTTTTTTTTTCAACGTTTATTTATTTTTGGGACAGAGAGAGACAGAGCATGAACGGGGGAGGGGCAGAGAGAGAGGGAGACACAGAACTGGAAACAGGCTCCAGGCTCCGAGCTGTCAGCACAGAGCCCGACGCGGGGCTCGAACTCACGGACCGCGAGATCGTGACCTGGCTGAAGTCGGACGCTTAACCGACTGCGCCACCCAGGCGCCCCTCCTTTTTTTTTTTTTTTAATTGAAGATAAAAGGGATGTGGATTAGAATCGCAGAGGGTTATCTACTGGCGTCCCATCAAAGGTGATGTGGGTTTTTCGTGTGCATTCCTCAATACCGTAACACTATATAAGGACGTACACGTTTTCTTCTAATGATTTTAATTATAAAATAATTTCACTAAGATATTTTTTGGGGGGATGCCTGGGGGGACCTAATTTGAAATATAACAATTAGACGGTTTACTGTTGTATTAAAAGTACACTTCCAATATGACACATTAGTCTAGGCCTTAACAATAACAAACAATCCTTGAAAATTTATAACCCTGTTCTTTCCTATGAAATCAGAACAGTGCAACCCACACTTATTGCCTGCTTCCTGTCTGTCAGGCACTGTGCTAGCCAATGGAGGGAAGGGGATAAATAGTCCCTGTACTCAAGAAGCTCATAGTCCAAGATAGGAGACAAGTACACATATGTATAATTATAATATTAAATTATAAATATATGAAAATCATAAAATTAGAACTATAATTATAATACACATAATTAAATGTATGTAATATAATGAGATAGGTATATTGATCCAGGGGCCACAGAAGACTGACTCTTAGGTCAGCCAGGGAGGTGACTGCCTCTTGGAGGAGTTAATGACAAGAAGCTCTTGGTCCGAGCAAAGGTGTGGGTCCCACGGTATTCCCCTATCCTGTTGATTCTGTCTCATCAGTCGTAAACTTAAAAAACTGTATCTGAGTCGTTGTGTTAGAGCATCCTGCTCCCCTAATCTCCAGCCTCTGCGGAGAGCAGGGTTGGGCAGACACCTGCCACACCGACCTTTGGTTCATCTGGTCACTGGCAGGCTGGTGGCTATGGCTGGAGCTCAGAGCCAGGTCCAGTGAGAGTCTGTGTGCAGCAGGCCACAGGGCTGCTCTGAGAAGCTCTGGAGAGTGACAACTATAGCAGTAGCAGTGACAGCAGCCCCAGTATTGGGGTGGAGTTGGGGGGACTTGTCCGCATGACCCAGTCGGTGGCCATGGACTCTAGTTAGGAAGAGAAATCCCAAGGATAAGGGCGGACAAATATGCCCCAACAAACTCGTGGCCAGGCATTGGGTTTCCCAGCCCTGATAGATGATACCTTGCAGCTGTGCCCAGCAGGTTGCCACTTCTGAGAATTGTGTGGATCTCTTTTTTCTCTGGTCTCTGAAGGGCTTATTGGAAAGATGGATGTAGAGATGGCTCCACCCCTGGGGATGGTGTGCTTGCAATAATCATCAGAAGCTAGTCCCACCTTCACTGGAGTAGTTTGTCAGCCTTGGAGAGGCGAACACTTAAGAAAAAGGCCAAGGTCACCGCAGGGCTCAAATGGATCCAATTTCTTGCACACGAGTTATTAGTAAGCTCAAGTGACATTAAGTGGCAGAGTCTAGATTTTTCAAAAGCCAAACCCTATGTTTATTTGTTTTGAGAGAGAGAGAATGCATGTGCATGCACAAGTAGGGGAGGGGCAAAGAGTGGGACAAAGGATCCCAAGAGAGCTTGAACTCACCAACAGTGAGATCATGACTTGAGCCAAAGTCGGACACTTAACTGACTGAGCCACCCAGGCGCTCCCAAACTCTATGCTCTTAATCACTTTGCTCCACTGTCTATATTGAAATTATTATTTAAGAGGCCAAATGTTGGTCGCAAACACGTAGGGTCCCAGACTGCAGATTTGGTGGCTTTATTGGCCATGTGGGGGTTGGGGCTTCAGCTCTTCATCCAGTAGAAAAAAAACTAATTCAAACAATTAGGTAGTAGAAGGGGCTAGGTATTCTACGTGCACAATACAGATTTTGTCTGTCGTGTAATAACATATTTCAAATAATGTTCCCATTGCCTAAATAAGTCCACACTAGTGTTTTGTTTTGTTTTTAATTTGGTTGAAACATGCAAGTTTGGCTCATTTCATGAGCCTTAAAGTTATCAGGTTCTATAGACACTACATAGGTGACTTTTAAAAATTTTCAGAGTAAAAGAATGATACTATAACAAATCTAGAACAATGCCTTGGTAAGTTACACATCTACTTTTAAATTCATGAAATTCGTGCCACCAAATATATGTATATTTATATTCTGTCTCCCAGAAACATATGGAATGTCTTAAAGGAAAAGTAATTCTTTAAAATTAAGATTCAAGGAGATTTTTAAAAAAAAAAATGAAGTTAAATTTGTATGAAATTGGCTTCTGGGCTTCCTAGAAGCCAAAGCAAAAAGAGAAATATGGAAAATTGCATAAATTTTCATTATCAGAAAGAAGGAAATGTATTAGTTCCTCAGGAAGAAAAAGCATTCTTCCTCAGGAAGAAAAGACACAAGTTCTAAAAGTAATTTAACATAGACTTCACCTTTGAAGGAAAGAAGCAACAGTTTGAGGTCTTTGTAATGAGATGGATTGTAGTACAATTCAAGAACTATAATGAAATACTCTCTTTAAAACTAGAATGAAGGAACAGTTCCTACCAAGGCACTGATGCACAGATCTTGGTCCACAAGCAGCACTATTTGGTTATGTATTCACAAGGCAAACATTTGTTTATTACCTGATCCATGCCATTCGTGTTTCTAGGGCTGGAATTGAGTGATAAAAAAGTAAAAAAATTCCATGTTCACGGTCCAAATTAAAATGATTCCAGCACATTAATATAAAATTTTATAGTTTAAATTGTTACAATGATGTGTGATGAATGAATTATGGGTTAATCAACTTACATGATGCTTTATGATTTACAAAATGTTTTCATACATCATTACAACCCAAGTATCCTTATGGAAGCATTGGGACATGCCAGGTATAAGCTAACATTCGGATTTGGCCTGATGTTCCTGATCATAGAGTCTTGATATATCATGAAAGTAATGTTTGTGGTTATATTTTTCCGTTAGAAAGGATATGCTTGAGAGCCCATTGCAGAACTTAGCAAGAAAATCAGCTAGTTAATGCCACAAGAGACCGTAACATACCTTGATGTGTTTAAGGGTTGAACATTACTCTTAGTGACACTTGGTTTAATGAAAATCTTAATTTTTTCACATCCCATGAAATGTTGCAGGACTTTTGGCAAAATGTGAGACCCTTGTGGTAGGCACAGCAAGGAGCTATGAATAACTGTTAGATGATAACCACTCGTCCCTATCTCAAGGCAATGATGGCTAGTCATATGGTCCACTCAGGCTCTCGAGCCCTTTATTCTCCTTCCTCAGCATGCCTATTGTGCACAATGGGTGAAGAATTCTGCTTCTTTTCCAGTTAATTAACCCACATGCTAATGATACTGTTCCGTCCTTGGTTAATTCAGAGCAACCTCCAGCTGTCTGCCTCCTGTCTGTTCAGAAGCTTTTGGTGATGAAGGTAGAGGCCATGAGGAGGAAACTGCTGCATATATTCACCAGCACTGGCCGACGATATGCAGGTAGGGTGATCATCTCATCCCGGTTTGCCCAGAACTTTTTTGGTTTTAGCACTGGACGTCCCAAGTCCTTGTAACCCCATAAGTCCCATGCAAATAGGACCAGGATTGGTCACTCCCAGTTCCGGAAACCAACTGTGTAATTAGCAAGTAACAAATGAACATCTCCATCACTGAGTAGAATACAAGGGGGTAGGTAACATTTGGTGTCTTGGTTTGGACTCCCCTGGAAGAAGGCCCTGGAGTCAAAGATTCCAAGTTCAAGTAGTTTATTGGGAGGTGCTCCTAGGAAATAGTGGTAGGAGACTGGAGAAATGAGCAGGAAAGCAAGTTGCCACTGCCACTAATCTTACTAGATTAAACTGGGAGATGTAGAATACGTACGGCAAGAAGGGTTGGGATAAACACAGTCATTAGTTGAAGTCTGTTCCTAGTAGTGCAGGACAAGGTTGCTAATTTGGTCCGCTGAGCCTGTGGGCAGAGTGGACCTCAGCAGTCAGAGAAAGCCCTCTGGCAAAGAGATGCAGGTAAGAGGGAGCTGCATCATTATACACTAAAATGGCAAGGACCAAAGGTCTATGGGGAAGCCACTGACAGTGGGTATACGTTGCTTTCCAGGTCAATGCATCCACAGCATTGACCAGCTGACTCTTCCCTGTGTGGACCCAGGCTCAGAGATGGAGGCTTGTTTGGTAATGGGAGAAAAGGGATGTGCTGGACATGGGCGAAATTAAGAGTGTGGGTGCACATGCAAAAGGCAGATGCCTCTGAATAATGAAACATGTTCTATTTGTTAGTAATTATCATATGGCCAAACTATGGATATATTGGATTAGTTGGAATCTTACATGTAGGTTTCGATAATGTCATTTCAGACCTTCATTGATTTTTAGGGATGAGACTTCTGAACACCCCTTAGAGTTTTATTGCATGGCTTACCAGGTCTCATTATTATAAAGATTTTAATTGTTTCTTTTTACTTACATCTTTCCCTTAGCCATTAAAAACTATTTTAGTATTTCTATCTTTGAGCTGGACAAAGTTTATCCCTCAGGTCTTCCTTAGAAACACCTAGAACAGGACCTTTTTCTGAAGTTTGTAATGTGTTCAGAGAGGAATGCAACAGCAAGCTCTTTATCCAGGAATCTTGGACAGGTGCCTGGGTTCGTGACCTAGCCACATTAGCCATCTAGGCTGATCATTAGTCACCCAGGTGACCTGACAAATACCTCTGACAAATGGAGATGCTTGAATCTGGTTGGAAGCTGAAGATTCAATCAGCCATTGTTCAAGATTAATAAAGACAATAGGTCAGCAGAATCCATGAGTAATCAAAAACCTTCAGGCAGAGACTACAGGGAGAATCTGTTAGTAGTGGAAGCATCTTAGCAAATACAGAGTGGCCGTGTGGAGCTCTGTGGCCATAATGGTGGAATGAGAAGCAATATTCATCTGCCATGGAGACAAAAAGGACACTGGGTGGCTCAACCCAGCTCGTGTCGTAAAAGTTGATCCAGTGTCCGTGAGTATATGAGGCTGTTTTCAGTCTTCTTCAGTTCCCACATGCAGCCTTTTAAGAAACTCTGTTAAGGTAAACTGGGTACTTTCATCTACCTGAAAAAGCCCAACTAACACATCTTTTATATGCTTGAAACCGCTTCTCACCTTTCTCTGGCTTAGGCTAAATAATTTTAATTCTATTAATATTTTTTATTCTTACAAAGTTTTTTGATAAGTTTTCCTTGGCCATGCTGTTTCTTATTCTGTAGTTTTACCTTTTAGAATTGTTCTGTTTAATTTTATTTTAAAAAATGTCTTCACTTTTATTGAGGTATAATTGTCAAACAAAATTGTAAGACATTTAAAGTACATGATGTGATGATTTTATTCTGTATGCTTACAATTTTCTTTCAAGTAAACTCTAGGCCCAACATGGGGCTCGAACTCACAACCTTGAGGTCAAGAGTCACATGCACTACTGACTGAGCCAGCCAGTCTCCCCTTTATCATTTTAATAATAGTTTCATTTTACATTTAATTTAAAGCCTTATAGATTCAATTCACCCTTTTCAAGTTCTCCTACCTAGTAGGCATAGAAAAGTAGAATTGGGTCAGAAGTCATAGATTTATATGCCAGTCCTGAAATTCACTATAGCTGTGCTCAGGTTACTTAATTTGTCTGACTCTAAAATGAGGATAATATTTATTATTAACAATAACTTATCATTATTGTTATCATTATCATTACTCCACAAAAAATGATAGGTGAAACTTTTTCTCTCCAGTCATCCTTGCACCCCAAATATATATCTATAAAAGGTTAAAGTTTGTCATGTTAAAAAATACAATTTGATGAGAAAAAGAAAATAAAAGACTAAGAACCAAAAACTTGGGGCTCCTGGGTGGCTCAGTCGGTTAAGCATCTGACTTCAGCTTGTCGTTCACGAGAATTTTGTAGTAGACAAAGGGCTCCTGTCTCCTATTTCTTACACTGACTGCAAATTAAAAGCTATGAATGTAGGGTTGTGTTGAAGGTTTCTGGAAAGCTTTCTATAGAAAGCTGAGAGAAGATAGCCAAGGCGTCTATTTTTTAATAAAATGAATAAATGCAGTAATAGCACGTAAAGGAACTAGAGAAATTGCTTGCTTTATCCTCAACCCTTTTCAAAGATGAGCTGACCTCCTCTGCCTGGTTTCTGCACCAGCTCACTAACTGGCTTCCTTGGCACCAAGGTTGCCCACCTTGGGTCCTTTCTCTATCCTGCAGCCGGTGATTTCGATAACACAACTTTCATTGTGTCACTCCTTGGCTCCAAGCTCTTTTTACAGTTCTCTCCTGAATCCTTTCAGTTTCTCAAACATGCCATGTATTTTCCCCTTTGCACATTCTTCTTTGTCCGGAATAGCCACATCTGTTGTGAACCACCATTTCCCCCGGCCCCTCCCCAGATTGCCAAGTTAGCACTCGCCGTTTAGAAGTCCATTGCTATGCCAGAAAAACTACCGTAACAACTCCAACCTCCTCGCCTGAATTCGTTTCCCTTCTTCGGTGTTGTTTAGGCCCTCTACTCCACAGTATTGTTGTTTTGTGTTTACTGTCTGTATCTCCCACCCTGAGAGCTTCAGGGAGCCGTTAGCAATAGCAGAGTTTTGGCACATAGTAGGGACTTCACACATATCTGATAAATAAATGAATGAAAGATTTGGTAGGAGCTGGCTTTCTAGCCAATAGTCAATGTCATGTTAATAATCAATAGACATTATTGGCTATTAACTATACATATATACACACACACATATATATAACTATATATAACTATATATAACTATAACTATATAGACTAATGAGGTCATTCAATATTGTAAAACATATCAAGATATCAGTTAAACACAATGCTATTTAAAACCCCAGTTTGGAACTTGATGCAGTTTGGAACTTGAAGTTCAGCTGGAAGATAAATGGGTAAAAGTAGCAAAGAAAAAAAGTAATAGAGAAAAGCAATTACGGAAACTAGTTATATATATATATATATATATATATATAATGTTTATTTTTGAGAGGGGGGGGAAACAAAACATGAGCTGGAGAGGGACAGAGAGAGAGGGAGACACAGAATCCAAAGCAGGCTCTGGGCTGTCTGTGCATGCACCCCATGCGGTGCTTGAACTCACAAACCTTGAGATCATGACCTGAGCCAAAGTCTGATGCTCAACCAACTGAGCCACCCAGGAGCCCCCAGTTTTTAAATATATTAAAAGCTGTATATCTTAAAACCATACTATACCTTGTAAGAATAATCCAAGAGAGACTAGAATATTACAAGCCTTTTTATACCTAAAGATTTAATGTGAAATAAAGGTAGAATCACACATAAATGTAAGAATGAGTGTTGCCACTCTAGAAATTGGTTGATGATTTCTCAGTTAAATGTAGGTTCTCATTTCATGCTGTAAACAATTTCCAGACGGAGCGAAGATTTACGTGTAAAAGAAGCAAAACCTGGGAGAACTAGGAGAAAATGTAGATATCTTGTTTGCTTTAACATTAATAGTTGTTCTTTTTTAGAGTTTTTAGGGTTTTGGGTTACAGAGGAACTGCACAGAAAGTGCAGGGCTCTCATACACCCCCGTCGTCTTGCCCCTCACACATCCTCCTGTTTATTAACGCCTCTTGCATTGGTGTGGCACATTTGTCATCTTGAGGAACCCGCACCGATACATTATTATTAACTAAATAAAGCCCATAGTTTATATTAGGGTTCCCTCTTTGTGTTGTGTAGTTATTAGGGTTTTGACCAACGGGTGACATCATGTGTCCACCAGTACAGGTAATTCCACAAAATACCTCCTGTGCTCCACCTATTCATCCTTCTTCCCCTCCCCTGAGCCCTTAGAAATCATTAATCTTTTGGTTACTTGTATGTTTTGCCTTTTCTGGAGTGCCATACAGTGGGAATGATTCAGTATGTCACCTTTACACCCTGGCTTCTATCGCCTAGCAACGTGCATTTAAAGTTCTCCCGTGTCTTTTCATGGTTCACTTCTTTTTATCACAGAATAGTATTCCATCATATGGATGTACCATAGTTTATTTACCTGCTCACTTGTGGGAGGACTAAATACATTTTAGAAAGCTTGGTAATATTCGTTAAACAAAACAAAGCATTTATTGAGAGCCTACGTGGGCCAAGCCCTCTTCTAGAATCTTGGGGTGCATCAATGAGCAAAACATACAATAATCTTTGCTTTTGAGGAGATTACATAAAAGTGGGAGGGGACAGACACACAGATAATGAAGAATAAAAACAATAAATAAATTTTAAAGTATACAAGAAGGTGGGAATTGCTGTGGCAAAGTAACAGGCAGGGCCAGGCACAGGGAGTGGGGGGTGTGGGGGCTGCTGAGGTTAGGCTGCAGATGGCCATCCTGGATAGGCTGGTCCCTGCCGCATGAGAAGGTGATGTTTTCACCCAGATTTGGCGCAGAACAAACAGATGGTGTATAAGTGTAAAATTTTTAAATTTACTACCAATAAAAAAGGCAAATTCAAACAATGTTATAATATCCCATTTACTAAATTAGCATAAACTGGGGCGCCTGGGTGGCTCAATCCGTTATGCATCCGGCTTCAGCTCAGGTCATGATCTCACAGTTTGTGAGTTCAAGCCCTGCGTTGGGCTCTGTGCTGACAGCTCCAAGCCTGGAGCCTGCTTCAGATTCTGTGTCTCCCTCTCTCTATTCCCCTCCCCCGCTCTCTCTCTCTCTCTCAAAAATAAGTAAACATTAAAAAAAATTTAAAAAATTTTTAATTAGCATAAGCTTAATTTTAAAATTAAGCTTGGGGATGATACATGGAGATTTCACATGGTAGGAAAAAGTATTAACTTCTATAATTGTTCTTGAAGGCAATGGGGTGATATGGAATAAGGAGCCTTAACAATGTTTAAACAGTCAGTCATCCCACAGCTATAAAGGCATGGCTACAAAAGTGATCAGGAATGGTAACAAAGTTTGTGTAAAACTAATTGTAATTTTAAAATTTGAAAATAGTGTATATTTTCTGTAATGGGAACACATGAGAAACTATTATGGCACATTCAGTTAATGTAAGGCTATGCAATCTTTAAAAATGCTGAAATCATTTTTGAAGAATATTTAATGATTTGGGAAAGTGCTTATGCACAGAAAATGATCCAAAAGAAATCTACCAAATGTTAACAGTAGTTATGAACCTCAGGTGGTGGGATTATGGATGCTTAAAAAAAAACTTAAAAAAAAATTTTACTATTTATTTTTTAAAAATTTACATCCAAATTGGCATAAAAATAGCTTCTTTTTGATGTGAATGTATAATACATTATAAAATTCATGTATAATACATATGTATTATAAAATACATTATTAAAAATGAAAATTACAGAAAAGTAAAAAGAAAACACAAGTGGTTTTGTCTCATTTCTCCTAATTTTGTCCCTTCTTTGACTTTCTTCTTCCTGATCAATTATCACTTTTCTTTTTTCTTTGCTCCTCCCTTTGTTCCACCCTCCCAGCTTCTTTCTCCTTCTCCACCATCTCTTGCTTTCTACTGATATTCATGAGCCAAAGGGGATCCACGTATGTTATTCACGGCCAGATGGCACTCCAGGAAGTCATCTACAATCCCACCCTTTCTCCTCATCCTTGCCAGCAGTTTTTTTTTTTTTTTTTAATATAATCGAACTTTCCTATTTTTGCTGTTTGGATACATGAAGAATAATGTCTTGTTTTTTATTTTATTTTATTTTATTTTATTTTATTTTATTTTATGTTATTTTATTTTAGAGAGAGAGCATGAGCAGGAAAGAGGGGCAGAGGGCAAGAGAGGATCTCAGGCAGGCTCCATACTCAGCAAGCTATGGGGCTTGATCCCACGACCGACCCTGGGGTCATGACCTGACCGGAAATCAAGAGTCAGATGCTCAGCTGACTAAGCCACCCACGTGCCCCAGTAATGTCTTATTTTCAATTCCATTTTTGTGATTTCCAGTGAAGTTGAACTTCTTTTCATGTTCTTATTAGTCATTTAGGTTTCATCTTCTAGTGAATTTGGTTTCTACATCCTTTGCCCACTTTCTAGTTGGGTTGTTTTTTATTAGCTCGCTCATTCATTCATTCATCCATTCCTTTATCCTTGCTGATTTCGTACATTCCTTGCTGTTCTAGATGATAATCTCTTGTCAGTTTAGGCACCTCAACAATCTTCTCTCAACCTCTGCCCTTCTTGTTAACTTTGCTGTGCTGTCCTGTGTAGACGGAATTCTTGAACTTTGATCCTTCAGTTTTTTAATTGATTCACCAACATTTTTATGTAGAACATCACTTACATCTTTAGTTAGATCTCTGTTTTGAGTTCTGTATCCATCACTTTTCTCTCTTCCCATTTCCATTTTTGTCTTTCCCTCTTTATTCTGTAACGAATTCTCAAGTTTGTCCTCCACATTACTTATTCAGTATGTCAATGCCAATTCTGCTATTTCTGCCTTAAGTAAGGGCTCAATTCTACTTTCTGAAATTTTTGGTTTCCTCACGGCATTTTCTACTTTCAGTAAACCCTACTTTCTTCTCATCTTACTGCTTACAGGTCTATTTTCTCACTGACTTTCTTTTTCCATTGCATCTCATCACTTATTGACGTACAAACAACTTACAACTTCTTCTTTTTCTTCCTCAAGCTAAAACATCGAGAGGCATCCTTTTTCTGAGTATTCCAGTAGGTGTAACCCTTCCCTTCATCCCTCTGCTTTTCATGTTGCTCTATCCTCACTTGGGAAGCCCGTGGGAGAGGACCCCAGCCCCTGTGCTCTGACCACTTCTGTAGAGGCTGAGTCTCTCTCTTGGAGTCACAGATGGTAGGTAGGTTGGTGAGCCCAGTGCCTCACACATTTCCTGTCTAGTTTTTCTCCCTCAGACAGAAATGGGATCCACTCCTACGTCCATCGCTGGCTCTCCAGCACATGGAACAGATGGACTGCATGGAAAACTATAGCCCTGGTTTTCACTGCTTCTATTTCTATCTTCTCCCAGGCCCATAGTGTTTATTTATGGAGACTACTATGCTGGTAGCCCACAACCCAAGTCTTGCCCAGGTGTTTTCTGAAGAGTTGAAGTCTTTGGATGTAGATCGGGGTGAGGTAGGAGTGACTGAAATGAGAAATTACCATCTGGCTGTCCTAAAAAATAAATAAATAAATAACATGAGCTCAGTGAGGGGCTAGCCGGCTAGCTTTCTGGTAGGTACGGTTGGTGTGTTTCTCCACAAAACATCATGCAGTGGAGAAGAAATAAAGGATTTTTCTCCTTTCTTTCAGCTGTACAGGATTTTCTCCCCTTTAGAAATAAAGTTAACAGTGTTCCCCATTGTGAGTCTGGTTTAGTTATAGTTATCTGGCATTAAAGCCAGATTCTCCTAGATTTAGGAAACAAGTTCATTGTTCTAGTTTCCCCTGGTGCTATGAATGTTCATCTTTGTGTGTCTTCACAGAGTTTTTAATGAGACATTGAGAAAGGCCAGGTGTCACTTAGAGCTGATCCATTTATTTAAGAAGCCACGGTTTCATTTCTTTCCCTGGAGGGCTAGGGACCTCTGCTTAGGAAGTTCTTCAAAAGATACATGAAGGCCAGACCAGGCCAGGCCAGTTCTCGAATAATAACAGGCTTGAATGCTCTAAATATTCGGGCAAGCAAATTTCCTGAAAGAGAAAAATTTGCCTGAGTGATTCTGAAGTCTGGTATTATTAATGCCCATCTCCACCATGTGACAAGTTATAATATGGCTTGTCCTGAAAGGTATGGACTTTAAGTAAAGATGCATCAAACTGCATCTGATGAATCCGTTCTAGTAGACAAAAATACAAAAATGAATAGAACAGTCTGACTATATGAATACAGAGAGAGAAGGAAACAAAGGATGACATAAATGAGGAAAATTATACATGGTGAGTGTATATGGTTTAGTGTGTTGTTCTGTGGATGGACTTATTGGGTATTATCACTCTTTCTTTGTTTGAGGCCAGAAGGCCAAGGAAAATCAGTTGGTGTTAAGTAGTCTTTATTTCAACCCAAGGACTATACCAGTTGTGTATAATTTTGCCAAGTAAAATGGAGCATGCCCAGTTGAATTTGAATTTCGGACCAACAATACCTAATCTTTTAGTAGGAGACTGTACCAAATATATACGACTTACAAAAGGTGGTATCTGAACATTTTAAGTGGCACCTTAAATATTTAAGATAGAAGCTGAGGAGGCTAGGCAATAGGATTTTGGAGACATTTGCTAGAGTTGAGTATCATTCTCACTGTCCCCTACCCCCACAGGGGAGAGGAGGGTGTGCTTCCTTCTGCAAACACCTCCTGAGAAAGGCCTGAGGAGCTTGAAGCCTGGAGACAGAGGGAGCTGGTGATGTCACGAGCCTGAAAGACTCAAGTGAAAGGTAACAGGAGCCATCTGCCTGACTGTGAGCAAGGGAAGTGGGTGCCCTTGAAAGCAAGTTGTGTCTCTTTGGAGGCATATTACCCACAGATTAGTCACAGGTCCAGTGGCGGCAGGTACTGGGCCTGCAGGTCATTTAAAAATGAACTCCAGAGGTGCCTGGGTGGCTCGGTAGGTTAAGCATCCGACTTTGGCTCAGGTCATGAACTTGCGGTTCGTGATTTCTAGCCCTGTTGGGCTCTGTGCTGACAACTCAGAGCCCGGAGCCTGCTTCGGATTCTGTGTCTCCCTCTCTCTGTTCCTCCTCCTCTCTCACTCTCTCTCTTTCTCTCTCAAAAATAAATGAAAATTAAAAACTTAAAAAAAAATTGAACTCCATTAAGGAGGGCTTCCTTCCAGATGGAGAGACTGAGAGAAAGAGCCCCCCCTCAGCTGCAGGTGCTGAGGGGGTTGCCATGAGTTACCACTGGGGGGACAATTGAGAGAGGTAGAGGCAGAGAATAACTTTCTGCAGGATTTGTGAGAGTGCCCCAGAGAAAGAACCATATAATGGCCAGGGAGCACCAGTGGATATCATTGGATATCATTCATTCATTCATTCTCAAAGATCTATACTGCATGCTAGGTGTGCACTGTTCTTGATGCTTAGGATACATCAGAGAATATGGTGGACAGAGATACTTGCTCATAAGGAGCAAAGTGGTGGCAGACAGTAAACCAAACTTAATAAAAACATACATTATTGAGTATGTTGGAAAGCAAGAATGGTTATGCTGTTGATTTAGAGCAGAGTCAGGGCTTTGAGAATTCCACAGGGGTGTAGGTATTAATGGGGGAAGTAGGTACTGATTTGTGTCAAGGCTCCTTGTGGAAGGCAGCGTTATCTGTTATGTCAGGCGGGCAAGCATCCAGTTCATTTAAAATCACCAAGACTAAATTCATGCATGTCATCAATGGTCATATGTCATTCTAAAATATCTTTTCAAATGGCCAAAAGAGAGCACGGTAATAGTAAATAGCAAAGCTCTCCTGTCAGTACTGTCATTTATTACAGAGAAAGCTAACGAGTCTTAAAAAAAAAAGCTGGGGAAAATATCAGCCTTTCCCCTTTTGCTCCTTTCCCTACCTGGCTCCTGGTGAAGGTGGTGTTAGTAGGGATAAGAGTAGATGGGGAAGGAGGCCGAAACGAAGACTGTATTCTTTTGGAGACAGAAGAGAAACTAATTGAGGGAGGAAAGAGTGACCCAGAAAAGGAAGAAGGTAGCAGTGAAAAAGACCCACATTTCAAAAGGCGGATTTGGGCGAGCGTTTACAAGAGATTTAAACAGGGAAAATAATATTTTTAGAGTATTTAAGTAGCCTTTCAATTATTTTAGTCTGTTAAAACAAGACTTCCCTGAATATGATTCTGTGCCAAGGCTGACTTCAAAGTTAGGAAGCCAACTCAGCTCATGTTCTCAGCAGCACGGTTTGAAGGAGTTGAAGATCACTGGGGAATGTGTACGTAAAGAGTGGTATAAACCATGAACGATAATGGACTGGGTTCACCTGTAGCAGCATGGACAGGTTTCAAAACATGGGGTGACATAAAAATGGAAACTGATTCATAGCATAACGTGACGAACATAATTTAAAACACACACACAAAACAACTCCTCTATGTTTTCTACATTCAGTGGTGTCTACATGGACATATTGAATGTAGATATAAAGGTTAACTGATAAATATACTAGAGCAGTTGGCAAGGGAGGCCCGGGGAATTAAGAGTGGAGATGGGGAGGAAACAGCACTGAACAGCCACTGATGTCATCCCACATGAGAACTTGTGGGGAGTGTCCCGGATCATCGCTCAGCACGTATGGCCATTGGCCATTGCCGTGCTGTTCTGAGGCTCAAGTGCTTTGCAAATTTAGGTTGCCTGTTCTTTATATGAATGAATCTGGAGCCTAGTGTGCCCTTGTATAATCCCATGTATCCGTGAAAGAGCAGCAAGATAACTGGCTTGCCAGTGCAATTCTCTGGAAGTAGCAGGGTGAGCCTAGAAATACAGTAATAACAACAGAAGAGGGGCACGGTAAATCCTGATATTTAATCATGGCTCTTGGATGGGCATCCCTTTTCCTGGTGATCAAGGAGAGGCTGCAGGGTAGATCAGAGGGGCTGTGGAAAGCGCTGCCAGACCCTAGAGACCTGCAACTGATGAAAGCCTCAGGTGTCTCCTGGCCATCTTCCTAAAGTGAAGTTTGCAGTTTCACAATAATGGGCCACAGCTGGGGTCTACAGTAGGCTGCGGGTACTATGGAAATCCCAGAAGACCATCTGGTTCCAGTCCATGGGGGACTAGGACTGGGAGGCAGCCTTTCCTCCGGGCAGACCATCAGACCTCTCTTGCAGGTGAGCTTTGGGTCTAGGTCCCTTTCCCACATTTCAGATCTTCTTTACAACTCGTTGATGGTGGTAGTGAGCTGGAGAAGCCATCCTCCTACCCTTTTAGATTCTAACTGGGGAAATGCTTTGCTGATTTTTCAGTAAGCCATCACGCTGCTAGCTTCCTCACCAGCTCAGGCTTGCACTCAGTCCTACCAGCTTCTCCTAACAGTGCATGTGAAACCTCGAAAGAAAGGGAAACTGTATGTCTTCTGCTCACTACCAGAAGATCAAGTTGCTGGATTCAAATACTGTGTGGCTTATATAATAGAGATTATTTTACCATATATTCATCTTAAATTGGTATGCCATCTTGGGAAAGAACACTTGGATTATTTCAGTATGGAATCATTCTGTTTTCCAAAGGTAATACATTTTTTCATTTCAACCTAGAACCTGGACGTATTCACTCATTAAACAAACACCTTGTGTCAGGACCTGATGTTTAAATGCTCCTAGGCTTAAACAGATAAGTCATGGTTTCTGCCCCCATGAACTTATCTACAGTCTACCAGGGAAACCATTATAATACATTAAGACAATAGCTGTAATGGGGATGTGGACAAGAGCATAGGTAAAAATGTTTCTTGGAGAATCAAAGTAAATTTTATAGAGGAGAAATCTTCAGCTCAGTCTTGAGGGACAGTTGGACAAGAGATGGGGGCAGAGAAGAACAGCCGTGAGTGGGTTCTTGAGAGACTGAATGGCCATCTCTATTTCTGGACACCAGACAAAACAGGGATGAGAATGTCAGAATGGTGTTCCTATCCCAGTTCTCGGCACAGCCCTTGCAAATCCCACTTAGGTCTTTGAGGAACTTTGGTTGTGGAATCTTTACAGATCAGCGATTCCAGCAGACCTTAATAAAGCTTTCTGTTTGTTTCAGAAAGAAGCATGAATTTGAGAATCAGTGTGCATTGCAAAACCTCCAATGTATCACCATTATAAAAACACCTGTTCTAGGCATGGCAGTATTTTTGTTGTTGTTGGTCTACTAGGCTGAGTACAACAAAACTAACTTCTTCACTAAAAAAAAAAAAAAAAAAAATTAACGAGTAGTGGTAATCCCAGCATCAATTATTTTCTCCTCTAAAATTTAAAAACCAGTTTAATTTCCCCCTGAAATGAAAACCCATGAATTTTTGAGTTCCAAAAAAAATCTCACAGTGAGCACTGACATAAACTACTTATTGTAGAAGGAGCATTTTCTTCAAAAATTGAAGTAGGTTATGCTCAATAAGTGAGTTTAGATTTAACATCATGGATTCTAGTTTTTTTATTAAAATTTTTTTAAAATTTATTATTATTATTATTATTATTATTATTATTATTATTATTATTATTTTGGAGAGAAAGAGAGACAGATCATGAGCAGGGAAGGGGCAGAGAGAGAGGGAGACACAGAATCCGAAGCAGGCTCCAGGCTTTGAGCTGTCAGCACAGAGCCTGATGTGGGGCTTGAACTCATGAACTGCGAGATCATCATCTGAGCCAAGGTCGGACACTTAGCAGCCAACTGAGCCTCCCAGGCACCCCATGGATTCTAGTTTTTTAACAATATATCTAGGGGATTGTCTCATCTCAGTACATAAAGATGTTATTTTACTTTTGCTTTTTAAATTAAATATTTTAATATGTTCTTAATAGCATTAAGAATCTATATATATGTCATAACATATGTTATATACTATTAATATTAATATTAACATTTATAATTATATAATTACTCTAATAATAATTAATAATTTTATATTCCAGATATCATAAATATACAGCTCAATGAATCTTAACAGTGTGTATGCATGTGTGTTATCAACACCTGGATCAGTAAACAGAATATTATAAACACCCTGGAAACCCCTCTTACCAGACCTCCCATCACTACTGCTACTTCCTCAACCACTCTCTGTATCAGTTAGATTTGCTGTGTAACCAACCACTCCAAAATTTAATGGCTTAAAACAATAGTCAGTTACAATTCTGTGAGCCAGCTCAGTTTCGGCTCAGCGTAGCTGGGAATTTCTGTTGATCTGGATGAGGCTCAGCTAATCTTGGGGTGAGAGCTTGCCCCTGCAACAGCAGGCATCTGCTAGATTGCCTGGGGGCTGGCTGACTTCTGACTGGGATGCCAAAGTTCTACTCCATGTAATCAATCCCTCCCGGGAGCCAACTCACCAGGCTTGTTCTTCCAGTGGCAGAATTGCAACAGCAGCAAATATAGAAGTTGCAAGCCTTCTTAAGGCCTAGGCTCAACTAATACAACCATTGATCACATGGTATTTGTCAAAGCAAGTCACAAGGCCAGCCTGGTTTCAAGGGGTGAGACTCTACCTCTTGAAAGAGAGAGAGCACATGCACAGGCACATGCAAGAAGGGAAGGGGGCCAAAGGAGAGGGAGAGAGAAAATCTTAAGCAAATTCCATGCCCAGCACGGAGCCAGGCGCAAGGCTGAATCTCATGAATCTAACGGTGAGACCATGACCTGAGCTGAAATCAAGAGTCAGACGCTTAAACGACTGAGCCACCCAGGTGCCCCTGTGGCCATTTTGATAATCAAATGCAATCACCATTATTTGGTTACTGCATTTTATATAAATGAGACCATACATTATGCACTACTTTTTTGAGGGTCTGTTATTTTCACTCAACATTATGCCTACCGTGTGTGTATAGAATTAATTTGTCCTTTTTTATAATTGCTATGTACTACTTTTGAAGAACATACTATAGTTTATCCCTTCTATTGGTGGGCATTTGGTTTACTTACCTATTTTGGTTATTGTGAGTAGCATCCATATAACATTTTTGTCTATGTCGTTTGGTGAACATATATAGATGTATCCGTTTGGCCATCCTTGCCTAAATTTGGTTATCACTCATTATCAGTGTTTTTAATTTGAGGCATCCTAAAAGGTGTGTACTTGTGGTTCATCATTTAATTTACATTTCCTTGATAAATAATGATGTAGGGTTTCTTTTCACTTGTTTACCAGCCATTTGGGTATCCTTTTTAGTGAAGCCCCCATTCAAGACTTTGGCCTATTTTTCCATCCATTTATTTGTAACACCCGGTCTATTTCTGCTTTCATCTAATTCCTAATATGTGGTCGCCAATGAAAAGTTGGGGTATTGATCATTGTTCTTTCTTGAAAGACTCTGGAATGGCTGCCACTTCGTGCAAGGCTTCTCTCTCTCTCTCTCTCTCTTTTTTAATATGAAATTTATTGTCAAATTGGTTTCCATACAACACCCAGTGCTCATCCCAAAGGGTGCCCTCCTCAATACCCATCACCCACCCTCCCCACCCTCCCACCCCCCATCAACCCTCAGTTCTCAGTTTTTAAGAGTCTCTTATGCTTTGGCTCTCTCCCTCTCTAACCTCTTTTTTTTTTCTTCCCCTCCCCCATGGACTTCTGTTAAGTTTCTCAGGATCCACATATCTGTCTTTCTCTGTATGACTTACTTCACTTAGCATAACACTCTCCAGTTCCATCCACATTGCTACAAAAGGCCAGATTTCATTCTTTCTCATTGCCACTCTTTCTCATTTCTCAATAGTATTCCATTGTGTATATAAACCACAATTTCTTTACCCATTCATCAGTTGATGGACATTCAGGCTCTTTCCATAATTTGGCTATTGTTGAAAGTGCTGCTATAAACATTGGGGTACAGGTACCCCTATGCATCAGCATTCCTGTATCCCTTGGGTAAATTCCTAGCAGTGCTATTGCTGGGTCATAGGGTAGGTCTATTTTTAATTTTTTGAAGAACCTCCATACTGTTTTCCAGAGGGGCTGCACCAGTTTGCATTCCCACCAGCAGTGCAAGAGGGTTCCCGTTTCTCCACATCCTCTCCAGCATCTATAGTCCCCTGATTTGTTCATTTTGGCCACTCTGACTGGCGTGAGGTGATACCTGAGTGTGGTTTTGATTTGTATTTCCCTGATGAGGAGCGACGTTGAGCATCTTTTCATGTGCCTGTTGGCCATCTGGATGTCTTCTTTAGAGAAGTGTCTATTCATGTCTTCTGCCCATTTCTTCACTGGATTATTTGTTTTTTGGGTGTGGAGTTTGGTGAGCTCTTTATAGATTTTGGATGCTAGCCCTTTGTCCAATATGTCATTTGCAAATATCTTTTCCCATTCTGTTGGTTGCCTTTTAGTTTTGTTGATTGTTTCTTTTGCTGTGCAGAAGCTTTTTATCTTGATGAGGTCCCAATAGTTCATTTTTGCTTTTAATTCCCTGTGCAAGGCTTCTCTTGGCCCAAGCAAACCAGGATCGGTGAATGTCTCAGGAGGAAAGCTGCACACTGTCAGGCTCATTTGTCTCTGCTTCCTTTCTTCTAGTCCCTCAGCCTCCGGGCATTGGAGCGGTCTTAACTGCACTTCTATTCTCACTAGATCTCGAGGTTGCCGAAAGCTCTCCTCTGTCTCCCTGTGTCTCAGTGGCCTCTTTTTGCTCATTTTTCCGAGCTTCTTTTCCTGCACCTTGTGCAGAATGGCAGATCACTTGCAACATTTCAGTCTCCTTTCTCTCCAAGGTGTTGGCTTTTCACCTGCTGGCCACCTTGGCACCTCTCTGTTGCCTTCAATTTTGTTTTTTAGTCCAGTTGCTACGGCCGAGGTCAAAGAGGTTGCCGCCTATGTTCTCCTCTAGGATTTTGATGGTTTCTTGTCACATTTAGGTCTTTCAGATATTCTAATTGTTCTTAGTGGGAGATTTGGCCTGCTATAAATTCATCTCCAATTACCAAAAGTGGAATGAAAGCTACACAGTACAGCATTGTATGGATAGTTTAAAATTTCTTTGTATAGTCCCTTGGGGTGCCTGAGTGGCTCAGTCAGTTAAGCACCTAACCCTTGATTTTGGCTCAGGTCATGATCTCACAGTTCATGAGTTCAAGCCCTGTGTCTGCCACTGTGCTGACAGTGTGGAGCCTGGCTGAGATTCTCTGTCTCCTTCTCTCTCTGCCCTTCCTCTGCTCATGTGTGTGCTCTCTCTCTGTCTCTCTCAAAAATAAATTAATTAATTAAAAAAAGAAAATTTCTTTATGTGGCCCTACTTATGGATACTTAGTTTGTTTCCTATATTTGTTATTGCAAACCATAAAGCAGGGAGTAACTTTCTGTGTATATTACTTCACACATGTGCAGATATATCTGTTATAAAAATTGCTTGAATGGAATTGCTTGGTCAAAGTGAATGTGCATTTGTATTTTGATACACATTGCTGTATTATCCTCCATAGATCTCTACTAATTTATATTCCAAACATGTTATGAGCATGCCTATTTTCTCACAGCTTAACAACATGGTGTGTTATCTTAATTTTGGTCTTCACCAATCCAGTAGCTAAAAATAATGATATCTCATGAAAATAATAGTATCTCATTATAGTTTTAATTTGCATTACTCTTATTGTGGGAGACATTGAACATCTTTCACATGATTAAAGTCCCAAGTTAACAAACTGCTCTATAGATTTGTGATGATCAACATTTCCCAGAGTATATTCCACTAAATTCAAAAGCAAAACAAAAACAAAAAATAAAAACAAAAAAATGCTCGTATACTTCCCCCTTTTGGCAATTCAGAATTCATTGTAACAACCTCTGATAAAATCAACCCATTTAACTTTTTTTATTGTGGTAACATAAATATAACATATTACTTATTTTAACCAACAGTAAGTGTGCTATTCGGTGGCATTAAATTCATTCACAATGTTGTGTAACCATTTCCACTATCTATACCTAAAATCTTTTCATCATTTCCAACGAAAGCTCTGTACCCATTAAACAATACTTCCTTCTTTCCCACCTCTTCTTAGTCCCTGATAACCTCTATTCTACTTCCTGTCTCTATGAATGCTTCTATTCGAAGTACCTCATGTAAGTGAAATCATATTTGTCCTTCGCTGTCTGGTTTATTTTACCAAGCATAATGTTTTCAAGGTCCAACCGTGTTGTTGCATATACAAAATTTCATTCTTTTTTATGGTTGAATAATAGTCTATATTTTATTATAGTGTTTACCCATTCATTTGTTGATGGACACTTGAGCTGTCCCCACCTTTTGGCTATCACGCATAATGCTATGATCATCAGTGTACAAATTTATTCATATCTTTGCTTTCAATTCTTTTGCCTGTATACCTAGGAATGGAATTGGTGGGTCATATGGTAGCTCTATGTTTAACCTGTCAAGAAACTGCCAAGCTGTTTTCCACAGTGGCTGCACCATTTTACATCCCCACCAGGAGTGTATGAGGGTTAGAATCTCTCCAAGTCCTCACCAACATTTGCCATTTTTCTTTGTTGATTGTAGCCATCCTACAACCAGATGTGAAGTGCTATCTTGTTGTGGTTTTGACTTACATTCCCCTAATGATTAGTGGCTTAGTCCATTCAGGCTGCTACAACAAAATGCCATAGACTAGGTGGCTTATAAACAATGGAAATTTGTTTCTCACAGCTCTGGAGGCTGGAAGTCTAAGATCAGGTCAGCATGGTTGGGTGAGGGGCGTCTTCCAGGTTGCAGAATCCCATGGCAGAAGGCACTAGGGAACTCTGTGGAATCTTTTCAATGAAAGCATTAATTTCATTCATGAAAGCTCCAGCCTCAGGACCTAAGAAACTTTGTACTGCTCCACCACCTTATATCATCATATTGGGTGTTAGGATTTCAAAATATGAGTTTTAGGGGGACAGACACATTTAGGCCACAGCAATTAGTGATGTTAAATGTTTTTTTCATGTGCTTATTGGACCTTTGTATACCTTCTTTACAGAAATGTCTATTCAATTCCTTCACCCATTTTTTTAATTGGGTTATTTTGTTGTTGTTGAGTTGTAGGAGTTTTTAAAAACATATTCTGGCTATTAATCCCTTATTATATATGTGATTTGTAATATTTTCTCCATTTAGTAAGCTGTCTTTTCTCTCTCTTGATGGTACCTTTGGATGCATGAAAGTTTCTAATTTTGATGAAGTCCAATTTATCTATATATTCTTTATTACCAGTGTTTTTGTTCTCAAATCAATGAAGTTGTTACCAAATTCAATGTTATACAGATTTTCCCCAGTGTTTTCTTCTAATAGTGTTATAGTTTTGGCTATTTGGTTAAGGTCTTTAATACATCTTGAGTTAATTTTTATATATGGTAGACGTACATGTGAATCCACATTTTTGCATATGGATGTACAATCTTCATTTTGCATATGGTGTCCAATCTTCCTAGCACCACTTGTTGAAAATACTCTCCTTTAATCATTGAGTGGTTGTGGCACCCTTGTTGAAAATCAATTGACCGTTTATGTGAGAGTTTATTTCTGGGTTCTCTATTTTATTCCATTGGTCTATATGTCTGTTATGCTAGTACTCCATACTATTTTAAGTGCTAGAGTTTTGCAGTCAGTTTTGAAGCCAAGAGTGTGAATCCTCCAATCCTACTCTTCTCTCAGATTGTTCTGGCTATTTGTGGCCTCTTGCCATTCCACATGAGTCTGAGATCAGCTTTTCCATTTCTGTAAAAAGAAAAAAAAAGACTGTTGGAATTTTAATAATGATTGCACTGAATCTGTAAATCATTTCAGGTATTATTGAACTTTTAACAATGTTAAGTCTTCCTGTCCATGAACATGAGATGTCTTTCACCATTTACGTAAGTTTTCCTTCTTTCAGCCATGTTTTGTAGTTTTCAACATAGACGTTTTTCACTTTCACGGTTAGACTCATTACTAAGTATTTAATTATTTTAGATGCTATTACAAATGGAATTGCTTTCCTAATTTCCTTTCTGGTATTTTGCTCATTGTTGATATACAGAACACAACTGATTTTTGTGTTCTTCTACCTTGAAACTTTCTCTAAATTTGCATATTAACTATAGTCGCTAGCTTTCATGTGACTTCTTTGAGATTTCTTATATATATGATTATCTCACTCATGAATAGAGATAGTATTACTTCTTCCTTTTCAATTTAAATGCCTTTGTTTCTTTTATTCTTCTAATAGCTCTGGTTAGTACTTCCAGTACAATGTTGAATAGCAGCAGTGAAAACAGGCATCTTGTCTTGTTCCTGATCTGAGGGAGAGAGATTTCAGTCTTTAACCATTGAGTAGAGTCCACTTAACTTTGTTTTAACCCAAGATCTTCCAAATTTATTTGACGGAAGAATAAGCTATTCATATTGGAAAACACTTTTATTGATAGGTTAAGACCTGGAATGTCTACAATATCTGACAATCAGAATAAAAATCATGGTGCTCAGAAAAACATATGGCATTTAGATTTCAATTTTTTTTCCAAAATTTTGAGTCCGCCATTTTGAGGAAGCCATTCTATCTGCTTAGTCAACTTCTTTATATACTTCAGCTCATTTCACAAAACACAGCAAAAAAATATACTTTTCTCAAGCAACTAAGCAGGATGTGGCTGCTAATTAAAATGCAAAGAGTGAGTTGTATGTGGCACTGTTAATATCGGGAGGACCGTCACACACATGACTTGGTGCTCTGTGGTGTTGTATTGTTGGTGGTTATAGGAACTCAGCAGGAACAGTTAACAGCTGAAAGTTTTATAATTTGCCTTTTAGGGAGAAAGGTGTGAGGTTGATATGAAAACATTGGGTGTTTATTCCTCTTGCCAAAAAATTCTTGATTTTATCTTCTTCACTCCAATCACTCCTCATTAATTTTCACCAAGCACCCCATCTCCACATGCGTGCTTCCTCTCAAAAAATCCCAAGTGAGACTGCCAAGACTCTGTTCCTCATCTGAACACATTACCTCCCTTTACACATTACAGGTACCTCTGACAAAAGCCAGGAAATGAAATGATGAATAAACAAATTGGCTGAAAAAATCAGAGTTGTTGTAAAATTGGCAACAGTAAGATAAGCAAGCAGCAGAAACTGGCAGTGGTTAGATAATCAAACAGTAGTGTTAAAATGGCTGGGCTCAAGCTGGCCTCATCAGAACTTTCTGGTCTTGCGGGCAAAATGAGATCAAGGGCACTTCTTGCAGGACACAGTCATAAAACTAAAGTCAAAGAAAGTTTTATGTGTTTCATGGATGTCTCAGTTTTGTCATGTGTCTGCATAAGTTGTATCTATATTTTTAATAGCACCACTTGGTTTTGCATATAGTGAAAGGTGAATAAATGGCAATCAGACAGTCACTGAGAGAAAGATCATCATCCCTTGCATCAGGCGCTCCACATTGGCCTCCTTGTTCTTCCTCAGATACACAAAGCACTTTTCATTCTTAGTCTGGACCTTCTCTCTGCCTAAAGTAACCTTCTCCAAACACTTAGAAGTTTTTACCCCTCATTTATTTAGGCCTCTGTTCACAGAGGACTTCCTTTATGCCCCTCTCTAAACTATCCCCAAATACTTACTATCCCTGCCTCGTTTTTCTTTCTGAGTATTGAGTCTTGGCACTATGTTAAATGTTTGTTGGTATGTTTGTTATCTGTTGACCAATATCAGTTTCATGAGGGCAAGACTTTTTGTCTTGCTCACTGCTATATCACCAACATTTAAAATAGTGCCTTGTACATAGGTTTGGTACTTAGCAGATATTTTCTGAATGAACAAGCTAATAAATAAACCAAAGATAATATCATTTCAGAAATAAAGAGAATTTATCGGCTCACTGAAACGAAGTCTTGTCACATACAGGTAGATCACGCCCTCATATATCAGGACTCTCTCTGCCCCTTGGCTCTGCTCTCTTCCCTACTGGTTTCTTCTCCAGCAGACTCTTCCTTCATTGTAGCCCCAGAACCCTAGGCTTCCATCGTGCTAAGTTAAAAAATCCAGAGAAAAAGACATGCCTTTTCCCCAGTAGCACAGGTAAGATTTCAGGGATCCCCTGGGTTCTCCTGAGCAATTCCCCTGAACCAAATACTCTTACCAAAGAGCTAAAATACAGTAATTGGCCAGGCCTTGGTCACTTGTTCCCTTTTGGAGTGTGGAGTGGGGTATGTCCAATCAAGCCACAGGGACCAAGTTAGGGGACGGGCAGTTCCTCAAAGAAAATTCAAGGTATACTAGAGTATGGGTAAAGGGCACCAAGAAGGCAAAAGCAAGAGTGCACTGTACTCCCTATGGTTGAAAAAAAGAAAAAGAAAGGAACAAACAAAAACAAGTTCTTTGCTGCTCAATCACTTCTTAACTTCTGTTACATCCTTTCTTCCTGCAAACTCTAGAAATAAATCAAAACCTTATTCCAAGTTAGGATTCTTGTCCACATTATGCTTTGTTTGTACCCCAAAGGTGCTAACCCAAACAACCAGGAAACCAGTGGAATCTGCCCATCTTGTGTATCTTTCATCCTATAGGCCAAAATTAGAAGTGGAGCTCCCTTTACCTTAACCTCGTTTTCTAATTTATAAGATGCTTTTCTACCTTCCACAATCCCTTGTGCCTCCCTCTAAAAGCCTGGAATGCTGTATACATTTCAAAAAGAAGAGTTACATAGTGTGTCTCATTTCTCTTTTGGTCATGGATGCCAAACTAGAATCCACGAGTTGAGTTTAGGGTTTGTAAATTTATATATCAACATACTTGCAGTCTCTTCTTTCTAAAATCTTAATTTTTTGTTTCTTGTTTATTTGCCTTTTGTTAGTGATTTTGGTTATCTTATACTCAGAGGCTTTTATAGGAAGAAACAAGTTATAAGTAAGCCAATTAGAAGTTTAGGGTATGTTTATATGTGGTCACTGTGATATTAACTAAGCATGGTACGGAGGATATAATCAGAATAGGAGCAAGAAATCCTGTGCTCTTGAAGAGTATATGGTAATATTTGTTGAATGGGACTAGGGTGGACCCAAGCCGGCTGGATATGCTCTGCATCATCCCCTGTCGTAGGACTGCAGGGCTCACGATGGCTGTCAGCTACTCAGAAAGTGTTTCACAATCTTTTCAAATATGAGAAGCTCTTTTAAATGTCAAAAGATGCTATAGACTGTACCACCGGGCTAGGCTATGCTATGTGGTAACAACAGACAACTCTGAAATGTCATTGACGTCAAACCACCTACTTTCTTTCTGGATCACACTAATGTCCACCCTGAACCAACGGGGGCCTCTGATCGTCATAGTTACTCTGACAGCCAGGCTGATGGAGTGGCCATTACCTCTGATCACAGAAGCAGAGGGAAGAGCACAACTCTGGAGAGTCTCCCACTGACAATTAAAGCCTGGCTCAGAAGCGACAGTCATCACTTACATTCACAACTCATTCACCAGAACTAGTCATATGATGCTTCCCAACTGGGAGGGGGCCAAGATGTACAACTCTTGCATGGGCTCTTGCATGGACTCCTTCAGAAGGAGGAGAGAACCAGAAATATTGGGTAAATGGCACTACTGACTACCACAGATGTACCTGCACAATAGCAGTGGTCAATTTTTAGTATTTGTTGCTTGAGCAAATGCATAGTGATAAAAAGTGGTATGAATTTGAGTAATACTTTAAAATTAATTTGTATCACATGAATCATATTAATATCTAAGTAAATGAAATAAGATTGAGACATTTTTGTCTCAAGAGTTAGGCTTGGAAAAGATGGGAGTTAGCACCAGCATTATTTCTAGGGAGTTCTGTTGGGGAAGAGATGCTTTGGGAAGCCTGATGGTTACATAGGGACAGTGGTGGGAATGTGGAGGACAGGAGTGTTGGCTGGTGAGGAGGACACTGATCTTCATAACACATAGAAGTTTGAAGTTTGGGAGGCAGTGCAAGAGGATGAAAAGGAGGAGGAGGAATGTGGGAAAGCAGAGAGAGGAGAGAAAGAGACTAGCATACAGGAAGAATTATTTGGTCTCTGGAATGAGCCTTGCATTGACCCTCCCCCACCCATCCACAAAGTTCAATAGCTTACTGAGTTCAGAAATGCATAATATGAGTAAAGTTTGGATGTGAACACTAAAGAAGGAGGTAAGTTTCATGCTGGGTTGAAGGAGTAAACATCTTAGACAGTAAGGTTGCAGAAAAGTGTTTTATAATCTTTTCAAATGCTTCCCAACTGCTCAGAATGTAAGCCGCTCAGAAATTTGCAGAAGTCTTAAAAGAGGGCTTTAGGTGGCCTGGCCATAAACTGCCAATTTTATGTAACTCTTGAATGTTCTCAACTGATGTTTTTGTTAATTAATGCTGTTATTATAAAGTAATATTATTTTAAAATGTACTTAGATAAGAAACCTGGCTTACTCATTTAGCGATATTTATTGGGTGCAAACACGACAGTGAATCATACAATAAACAAGATTTGGGTCACTTCTTACTGTCACTTAGGAGGGGCAGAAATTAAACAGATACATACGGAAATAACCTTATTTATTCAGCTTACATCAGTGCTCAATGGTTACAGATTCATAGACTCCCTGTGGATTATAGGGCCCGTGGGTTGAGAACTATAGTTCCAGGAAGTTAGGCTATTCTTTAACAGGCCTGACATGGAAAGAATGAAGGACCCCTACACCAATTCAATACTTCTGTTTTTGAAGGCATTCATAAGGATTTCTTAATTTCAATGTCATAAACAATCCTTGCTACATGGTTAGCTGGTGTGTAAAAGAGAAGAAATTACATTGGAGGAGCTAAAGAAAGTATAGCATGTCAATTAGAAAGAGATTTTAAATAAATGTTAACAAAAATAGTTAAGGAGATCATGGGATACACAAGGCAAAATTTAGATCATATGAAAAGAAGAACGGGCAAGTTTGAATAAGAAACAGATGGAAATTCTAGAAACAAAAATATAGTCACTGGAAAAAAAAATAATAGCTAGATTCAAAAGGAGCTTACATACAGTTGAATGTGGAGTTAGTGAAATGAAATATGGATCTGAGGAAATAAATCAAATACAGCTCAGAAAGGAAACAAGAGAATTAAATACGAAGGAGAGGGCAAGAGCCATGGAGAACTCAAAGAGTTCAATTTATATAATAGTAGTTCCACATGGCAGGCCTCCGGGATATAGGTTAGAGCTGCATTTGAAATAAGTTATAGCTGATAATTTTTCATAATTGAAGAAACACATGAGCTCCCAGAGGAAAGAAACATAGAGGCCTAAAAAAGGAGAAGTAAAAACAAATTCTCTCTGATTTGCAGCACAGTGAAGCTTCAGAATGCCTAGGGAAATAAGAAATTTTACAAGCTACCAGAGCGAAGAGGCAGTCTACGAAGGAGCGGTCATCAGAGTTACTGCAGACTTCTCGTCAGCAATAGTAGATGGTATAGAACAATAGAATAACATCTTCATTGTGCTATGAGGAAATAACTGTTGACCTAGAATTCTCTGCTTATCTAAACTGTGGTCCCCCAAAGTGAAAGTGAAAATATGATGCTTTCAGTCACTTAGATCAAGTGCATGCACTATCCATAGACCCTCCTTTAAAGAATTACTAAAGTTTTATACTTCAGCAAGAAGCTATTGGGATGCAGTCAGGTATTGGGTATTGGGATGCAATAAGCAATGATCTGAAGGAAAGGAAAGACTGAAAACAAACTAAGTATAGAACTTAAGCAGTTTTTAAAACACAAAACAAGTTGAAAGAAAGGCATTAATAAAGATAAAAGCTGAATCTAATAAAATACCAAATAAGGACTGGTGGAAAAGAGAAATAAAACAAAAAATTTTAAACTACCAATAAAAGTAAAGTAAATAGATGGCAAACTTTGTATCAGAAGAAGAGGAGAAGTAGGAGGATGAAGAGGAGGAGACTCCAGCAGATAATCATAAAACCAATCAGAAAGTTAATTAGCTGAACATCCACCATTAAAAATGCCACGACCCAGATAGTGATCTAACTTTTCAAGAACATACTGTTCCTTAATCACTTAAATATTCCAGGTCAGATGAAGGGACGGAAAACTTCATAAAACATTTCCAGAAACTCATGTAACAGAAATATCAAAACCTGATAAAGATAGGCCTAATATGAAAACTAGAGAATGAGTACACTTGTTAATATCAATCGATGTAAGCAATTATAAATTATAATTATAATTAAAATAGAATTATAATTATAATTCTATTTAAATTATAATTATTTCCAAACCTAATAGAACAGTCTATTAAAATAATAATACATAATAGTTAGATAGGTTTCATTCTAACCTTAGTGTTAGGATCTCTATTGATTCATTAAATCAATAGGTTAGGTCAAAGGAAACAAGATAAAAACATCACAATAGATGCTCTATATAAGCATTTAAAGATATTTAACATCTATCAACTGACTAAAAAAATTCAAGAAAACTAGAAATAGTGGGAGACTTCTTTTACATTTTAAAGAATGTTTATTCAAAACAGTAGCTCACAATACATGGAAGCATTTCCATTAAAATTGAGATTAAGCAAAAACTCCCATTATTTCTAGCATTATTGAACATTTTTTGAAGTCTAGCCAATGCAATAGATATGAAACAGAAGTAAATAAAATTGTTATAAGGGAGGATATAGAATAATCATTACTTAGAGATGATGTGAACTTCTACCAAGAGCATTAATGAGGCCATTCTGAACTAATATATTTAGAAATGTACCAAGCTAAAAAATTAAATATGATAACTTTTCTCTATGCCATCAGTCATCCTTAGAAAATACATTGGAAACACGGTTGTGTTTAAAATAATGGAAATAAAAAGTACCTAGGGAAAGCACTAACAAGAAATGTTTAGTACCTATATGGAGGGGAAAACCACCTGAATTAGGTCTACTTCTCTGAGGTACCTGAAGGACTTCTTGAAGCAAGTAGGGAAGCCTGAATATTATAAAATGGAAAATATCACTCAAATTAAGGTATATGTTCACCACAACTTCAAATGAAAATCTGTGAGATTTCTTAAAGTGAAAGGTGGGTTGATCAATAAAATGATTTTTAAAATAACATAGATGAATAAGTGCTGTGAATAGTATTTTGGTGGTAAACAGTACTATGGAATATCTCACCAATCCTCATGAAATTTTAAGTCTAAACTTCAACTCAGAAAGGTTAATTTTCCAAGGGTCACACAGCTGGGTGGAATTGGTGCTCCAACACAGGTCTGAAGGTCTTACCCCAGAAACTGAGTTATTTTTTTGTTTGCTTGTTTTTGTTTTTAAAGAGAGAGAGAGAGAGAGAGAGAGAGAGAGGGAGCACACAAGCAGGGGAAAGGGGAAAGAGAGAATCCTAAGCAGGATCCATGCTGAGAACAGAGCCCAACATGGGGGCTCAATCCCATGACTCTGGGATCAAGACCTAAGCCCAAATCAAGAGTCAAACTCTCAACCCACTGAGCCACCCAGATGTCCCAGAAACTTCATATTTTTAATATCCATGTTGTATATTGCAAGTGAAATAGCCTTTTAAATTTCTTGTATTACAAATCATGTCTGGAGCCTATTTGAGGAAGAAGCAGTTTTCACTAAATGGTGAAAACTAAATGGTGTTACTCATATTCCATTTAAAGCCTATTCAAAAAAGGGATACTCAAATTCTTTCTTTACCTACACTTAAAATAGTAGTCTATGGAAAGCTGTTCAGCATATATGGTTAAGTGAAACAAAACAAAACAAAACAAAACACACATTGCAAGGCAGAATGATCCACTTTTGTACAAAAATATCCTTTTATGTCCTTTTATATATTTTTATGGCAGGATATTAAGACCCATAAATGTATATGGTAGGATGTTTATATATGTGTATATATATACACACACACACACATATATATATACACTGTATATATATGTGTGTATATATATATACATGGCAGGTTATTAATATCCTAAAATGTTAATAGTGACTAATTCAGAATAATTTTTATTCTTTTTGTCTTTATTTTCTCCAGTTAGTTTTTTAACAGTTGTAACATCCCCCCACCAAAAAAAAAAAACAAAGCAAAACAAAACAAAAAAACCCTCAACTCTTGTTAAGCTGAAAAACACAGAAAGCTGGATTTGTTCCCCAATTTAGGTTCATTGTGAAAAATTAAGCCAGTATTTTTTTTATCTTGCAGCCTCAAAAGCTAGTAGTATTAATAAAGTTATTTTAAGGAAAGCTGTCAAGTTCAACGGGCTTGATCCTTTAGCCGTTATCCAAGTGTAAGGTAAAAATAAACAATGATTTTATTATGGTAATCAGGGGAAATTACTCCTGCGTTTATTTTAGAAACGGGTCTTGTGGACTTGTGAGACTATTAGAACAAATCCCGGTGTTCACTAACGTCAGAATGTGGCCCTGCTTCCGCGGGGTTTCCCGGCCCCTCCCACGCTCCTTTTGCAATGCCCGCTGGCTAGCGCACCGGGGACGTGGAACCGCTCCACTAACAAGCAGCCATCCTTCCAGAGTCATGTTCTGCTGGGTTGGTCGAGAATGCCCAGTGATTCTTGTTGTCACCATGCAGCTCTACATGTTAACACGCAGCTTAGCAAGACCTTAAATACTGACTTCCGAACAGCTACATTTCAGCTACACTCTCAGTATTTTCTTTTTGTTTGTTAGCTATAAAAGCGAACAAATGGGACTGAGGGACTCTGGCACGGCTCCAAATCTGAGTGAAATGCATCCCGAGTTGGCCCTTTGCCCAAAGGTATAATTTTCAGCTGTGAGTTGCCCTTAATTCTGAAAATCATCTTCGTAGCTTCAGATTTTTCAGTGGGGTAGAAGCGTTGTGTCTGCTGATCAGGCAACCAGCATTCGAAACCAAAAACAAAACCAATATTTTGTTTTTGCTTTGCATCAGATCAGACTTCTTTAGCTAGAGGATTCAACACATGAAGAACATTCAAGTGTAAAGGCTGTAAATATTCTGTGCTTGCAGACCATAAATAACAGTGTGAACGTTTCTTCAGGTTATTTGATTTTGGAACAGATAATTTGTTCAAGTTTGATACCTGAGATATTTTAAAACTAGATTTTTCTGCTTGGTGAATAGTAAAAGTAGTCAGCATCAGTTTCAATTATGGGGGTGCAAATAACAAATTATTCTGTGATTAAGGATAACAATCGACAATACATGTATTTAGTAAACATGAGTGCCAGTATGTACCACACATCAACAATGTGCTAATGCTTGGTAGTTTATAACACTACTGAGCATAGGGACTTTCCAAACAGCAGGTTGGTATTTGTTTTTATTGTTCTATGAATAAAGCCTTTTTATATGTCTTAAACTCCATCAGGCAAAAGACTGTGTCTTATATATCTTTTATCCCCCAAACTGAAAGCAAATGTACACAAAGAGAGTTACATGTCATTTATTATTATTAGTTCTGCAACAAATACATACCAAGTTTTTTGATACCCAAGTAAAACAATGAAACATATTCAGAAGACATGGTAAATGCCAACAATCTGACACTTATTTGCTGCATGAACCAAAGCAAACTCTCTGAGACTCAATTTCATTTCCTTATCCCAAAACATAAGAAAACAGTCCCTCCCCCTCTCTCTCTCAGCCTCTCCCTCTCTCTCTCTCTCTCTCTCTCTCTCTCTCTCTCTCTTTTGCAAGGCTGTTGTGGGAGCTATGGGATAATCATGTGAATAGGTCGAACACAGGACCTGACAAAATTTAAGAGTTTAATTACTGAGCTTTTTTTTTCTTTTCAGATTATGAAAGGACTATAAGCTTATTATAGAAAATTGAAAAAAAATAAAACTGGGGAAAAAAATCACCACTGTCACACTATCCGGTTTTTTTTCTGGCCCTTTTTCTATCATAGTTTTTGTAGTTGAGGTAATGCTCGCTATAAAATTTTATATTCTGCCTTAATTCAATTTACTTTATAACATCAGCATTTTCTCATGTTATTACAAGCTCTTCGTAAACAACGGTTTTAGTGTCTGCGTGGTATTCCATCCTGTCATTTACTAACCATTTCCCCATTATTGTGTAGGTTGTTTTCCATGTCTTGTATGGTAGACAGTGCCATGATAAACACTTTTGTTTCTAACTTTTGTGTTTCAGATTATTTCCTCAGAATAGGATGCATTTCTCCCATCTGTTCTTTGCTCCGTGTTTCCACCTTTTCTGCCTTCTTTTGATTAATGATTTTTTATGATTCCATTTTATCTCTTTTATTGGCTCATTGACTATAATTCTGTTTGGTTTAGTGGTTGCTTTAGTATTTATAGTATACATTTTTAACTTACTACAGTCTACCTTCAAGTAATCTTATATTACTTTACATATAGAATAAGAACATCACAGTTGCATCTATTCGTCCCTCCCTCCTCTTTTGTGTGCTGTATTTGTTGGATACTTTTCTTGTGCCTATGTTATAAATGTGACAATACATTGTCTTTATTTTTTGTTTTAAACAATCAGGTCTTTTTAAAAGACATTTTATAAGTGACAATAAATATGTGATATTTAGGCACTTTTCTACTATTTCTGATGCTCTTTATTCCTTTGTGTAGCTCCAGATTGTATCATTTGGTCATTTTCCTTCTGCCTGAAGGACTTCCTTTCACATTTCTGGTAGTGCAAATATGCTGATGATGATTTCTTTCAGCTTTGGTATGTCTGCAAAAGTCTATAATTTTCCCTTCAATATGGACAGGATTTTTGCTGGGTATAGAATTCCAGATTGACAATTTTTCCTTACAGTGTGTTAAAAATGTTGTTCTACTGACTTCTGGTTTGCACTGTTTCTGACAAGAAGTTTGCTGTCATTCTTATCTATTTTACTCTATATTCTGTGAGTTTTTCTCTGGCTGCTCTTTATATTTCTCTGTTTCCTTGGTTTTAAGCAATTTGAATATGATGGTACTTGCTGTAGTTTTCTTCAGGTTCCTGGTGCCTGAGATTTGCTGATCTTGGGTCCGTTTGGAGAGAAGAGGGTAAATTACACACCAACCTTTTGCCTAGCAAAATACAAAGCACCCAGTAGGCATGCAGTAATAGTGAGAGGAATTATGGATGAATAATATCCTAAATATACTGATAATACTCCTAATTATAAGATAAAGGCAGTATTGCCAGGTAGAACCACACACGTGCACACACATGAGCATGCACGCACACACACACATATATTGAGAAAGAGAGAGAGAGAACACAGAATTTAAGTAAAAGCGAATACTGGGAAATCTACATATTTTCATGAATATGAATTTTTTTGAGTAGTTTTGATTCAATGAAATATCCATTTTATTGGAAGGGGGAAATATATTAGGGTTTTTGGCAGAAATAGGATATGGTGAGTCATGAATTCCTTGAAGACATTGAGAAGAGTGGATTAGCTAAGGAGCCTGCATTCTTCAAACTGTAAGTTTTGTGAGAGGCCAGAAGACAGATGAAGCGGAGCAGAGGCAGCTAACACGGAATTCTGTAGGCACCACTTCCTATGTCTCAATTCTAGCACACCGACTCATGACAATGATATTAAAATGGAGAGAAGCCATGAACAAATAAATTAAATAGTCATTAGTGATAGAGTCGGCTGGGTGGTGATATGCAAAGGAGAAAAAGACAAAATCATGAAGATAGTCTTGGGTCACAAATAAAAGAGATTTTACTGGACAGGCAAGCGTGTGAACTCATTGGTTCTACAGTGATTTGTTTCTCCAAATGTACTGTTCTCCAAATGTTTGTTTCTCTTGATGGTATTACGGTTAGTATTTTCATGAATTCAGATCTCCTGGAAAATCTGGAGATTGGCAAATACCAGGATTGGGAGATGATAGACCTCATTCTTCTGGTGTGGTAGATTTTAAGGATTAGGTTGGGGTTCTAAAAAATTTTGACAGCTTGCTGTCTTCATGGTTGGCTTCATCTTTTACTGCTAAGGGGCTGAGACAGCAAGAAAGGAGCCAACAAATCTTTTATACAAAGAATGCAATTATAAATACTCAAATAATATTTATGTTGCTCATTGTTCTCATTATTTTATAAACATTCTGAAGGTTCAAGCAATGTCACAATACAAGAAAACAAAATGAGCAGTAGAAATATTGGAATACCGGAGGAATTATTATTAATTATTGATATGATTGTATGATTATATACCTACAAAAGTTAAGAACATTAGTTATAAAACTATTAATAAAGCTAAAAGAATTTCTTAAATTGCAGGAGCACAGAAACATGCACAGAATCAATGGCTTTCCCATTTGCTAGCTCTATCTGGCAAAAATTGAAATGAAAAAATAGGATCTCATTCATAATGACTACAGAAACTATAAAGTACGTGGGAATATATTTAATAAAAATCTACATAAAGAGAAATATAGTGGAGTCATATCATATGCCTGTTTATAATATACAAATTGAATCAAACTTACTCCATGCCACACATGCTTCTTTTTTAGATATGTATATTTTATGCAATAAAACTCCCAAATACAGGCCAAGTCCTTCCCTGGGTGTTCAACTTGAGAAACAGCAATCTGTTTCAATCCTGGAGGAAAACCTGACTGTGTTGAATTTATTGTATGATATTACAACTGTATACTGTTCTTCAGGGGCAATTAAGAGGATTTTCAAGAATAATGTTGACTGTAAACAATTATCACCTTGATGCTGGTTTTGGAAATCAATCCTTGTATAAGATGAATCTCCACTGTGGTATGTGAATTTTCTGAAGGACATAAAACAAGACCTATACATAAAGTTCCAGGATAAATGGAACTTGGGGTTATAATATTATTAAAAATTTGGTTTTCTAATATCAAAATAAAATGTGAAGAGTCAAAAGAAGCATAAAATTTTCAAACTATGCTCTCTCACCTACTAATTCCTAGAGACTTCCTAAGGCAGGATGCTTACAATGGCCAGACCTCTGCCTTTCCTTTATTGCCTTCATCCTGGCTAATTTAGTTATAGCATCTCCATTATCTAGAAAACATGTCTGCCTCCAGACTTATAAACCATTAAGCTCCAGTGTAAATAAGACTGCAGGTGGTAAAGGTGAAACATGCTTGACTTCCTCTAACTAGGATGTGCTTTTAGAATAGCAGAGGCTAAGTCTGAGTTCCAAGATGCTGGTAATGCTGGAGTGCTTTGGTATACATGCGATGGGAAATGTCATGCAGGTGTAAGAGCTCCCAAGGAGTGGATAAAATTAGGGAACTCCTAGGAAGAAGTGGGAAGCAAGTTAAAGCTCTCCTGAGTAGGGGCGCATGGGTGGCTCAGTTGGTTAAGTGTCTGACTTCTGCTCAGTTTATGACCTCCCACTTTGTGTGTTTGTGCCCTTCATTTGGCTCTGTACTGACAGCTCAGAGCTTGGAGCCTGCTTTGGATTTTGTGTCTCCCTCTCTCTCTGCCCCTCCCCTGCTCATGCTCTCTCTCACTCTCTCTCAAAAATAAATAAACATAAAAAATTATTTAATAAAAGCTCTCCTGAAACAATACTCCACCACTCTACCCGCTTTCATGGGATATTCCTTTATTGGGAGAGGACTGTTAACTGACTTCCTCTGTCTTCTTCCATCGAGAAAACCAAAGCCCCTAGAATTTGTCAACCAACTGAGTGTTACACATATACCCAGGAAGGTACCCTAGTCTGGGAAAGTGCATCCTGGCTAGATAAGAAACAATGTAATGCCAGTGATGGTATTTCTCAGCTGAATATAGATATGTAATGCAATTACAACCAGAATCTCAACTATCTTTTCTGTTTGCTTGTCTCTGGACCTGGACAAGCTGGTTCTAAATATTTGCCAGTTGTCAAGAGAATTTTAGAAAAGAAGTAGTGGGAGGCATTTACTCCATCAGCTATAAATAAATGCTAAAAATATTGCAATAAGGATTCTATGGTATTGGGATAGGGATTGTAAATAAATTGTGAAACATAATAGTAAATATCTAATTGCAACCATTCAGCAACAAATCATTTATTAGGCGCATGCTATGTACCAGTTACTATGCTAAGTCACTGGTTCAAAAGCTGTGGGCAAGATACAGTCACTGCCCTCATTTTAGACTGAATATTTACAAAGTATGAGCAACGTCATGGACAAAGAATCAAAAGTGCTATGAGACAGAGAACAGAGAGATGAATCCTAGTGTGGGATCCAAGAGAAGCCTCCCAAGACTATGATATTTTGACTGTCTTGAAGGATCCCTGAAGTGAAGCCAGGTTAAGGAGCAGAGTGGCAGAATACATGGCTCTGTGGGGACACCACCCCATATGGGCAGTCTGGTACATTTAATGTAGAGAAAGCTTGTGGTTGGCATGGAAGATGGCTCCCAAAATGAATTTATTTAGGAGTCTAGGAGAGGTGTAGAAAACGAATTTCACCTTAAGGAAAGTGGAAAACCCTTGAAAGTTTTATATAAGTTTCCTTGTCTTTCAGCTGACATGGATGTGTAAATTTCAAGTGCAGTGTTGATTGGTAAGTGATATCTTTGTGTATTTGATACAGAATAATGTTTTAATGGAAGTATCAATAATTTTGTTTATCAAGTAAAAAAGTATATTATTAAATATTCCTTTCTTGATCTATTTTTTTCTTTTTCTTTTTCTTTTTCTTTCTCCTCTGTTTTGTCATCAGCTTTCAAATGGTAGATGTTTCTTATCAGTTTCCTCCCAGTGTCTATGTGTGTGTGTTGTTGTTACTTCCTTATTTTCTTCAGTGATTTTAAAGGACTAACCACATTGCTCTGTTCCATTTATCCCCTCAAATCGTTTTTTTTAAATGTTTATTTATTTTTGAGAGACAGAGACAGAGTGTGGATGGGGGAGGGTCAGAGAGAGAGGGAGACACAGAATCTGAAGCAGGTTCCAGGCTCTGAGCTGTCAGCCCAGAGCCCGACGCGGGACTCGAACCCATGAACCATGAGATCATGACCTGAGCTGATACTCAACCGACTGCACCACCCAGGTGCCTTCTCTCAAATAGTTTTGATGCATGGCCAGGACCAGAATGAGGTGAGTGAGAGACACTGAGTGCAAAATTTAAGAGTATGCCGAAGACTCAATAATCAAGATTAAAAAATATGTTCATACAATAAATAAAAAATCAAAATTAATGCAAAAATTCTGCTATGAACCATATATCAGAATTTTAAATAAACGAGAGTCCAACCCCACACTGTACACTTTGCCTCTCACTGGCCACCCCCCAGCCCTGGCCCTGCTTCCAATAAAACTTTGTTTATAAAAACAGTCAGCTAGCCCTTAGGCTATAGTTTGCTGGTGTGATTTTAGTTTTCTAGCAAATGGATTAGAATTTAACTCTGTCTTTGAACAACCAGAATTTAATAGCATGTATAACACGGTCCTTCCCTTCATGAATAAAAGAACATTAATATACTTCTATTTACCTTCTACCTGCCCTCCTAATTGGTTTGATAACCAGAATTTTAGTTTCAGTAAACTTTTGACTTAGCACCTTTTACTTTAAAGTTTTCGTCTGAATAGTAGCATTAAACTTCACAACTCCACTAAATACCATTGTTTAGACTTCGTTACACATTTTAATGGTTATATTGCTCATCATTGTATCTTTACCTTCCCTCTCTTGAGCTCTGTATTCAGAGTCTTTTTTGTCTTTATTGTTATTGGAGTGATCGACAAAATGATTTTCCCTGGGACTTAAAAGTGTTTTTCCCCCCAGAAAATGGACATAGGTGGTACATTTTCAGTCTTTGTCCACAAATATCATACTTTCCCCTCTTGTCTGAATTACCAGTCTATTCAAGTCAGAATTCTAAGTAAAAATTCCTGTATGCTTATAACTCATGAACATTTCTCCATCTTCTAGTATTTAGTCCAAAGCTCTTCTGGTTCACTTGTCATTTATCTTTGGCATTTGGAAATGCCATTATGATATGACTGAAGTGTGGTTTCAATATTCCTGCCCAGGACCTTTTAGATCTGATGACTCAAGTCTTCTGACATGCTACTTTTTATTTTTGGGCTTTGTTTCCCCTCTACGCATTTAGACTGAGCCCTCTGGAACTCCAACTACATGGACTGTATGGGTTCCAATGTGTGCTTGGAGATGCCACCCCTAATGTGAGATTCCCACGGCCACGCCTCCGCTTTCTGGCCCAGAGCTGCCCTGGCCATTCACGATTGGTCAGCTGACCTGGGTTGAACCAATTAATATCCTTCCACAGGATTTTTCCTCTTAACTGGAACTAAGGGGAATAAGTTAGTTCTCCTGAGTAGAAGAGAACTATAAAGTTCTTGGCTTATAACTAACAGCTTTCTGCCATCCTTATTTGCAGTGAGAAAGAATGAATTTGCAGGAAGAAAGGAAAAGAGATGGGGATATTTGAAAACTTGGTTCTTGATGCTTCACTTTTAAGTCAAAGAGAGTGACAAGGAGAGTATTGTTCATTTTAAATGACCAAATTGGCACAAAAGTGGAGGGACCAAGAGAAAGGAAACAGGGAAACCAGTTAACTGAATATCTTAATAGTTCCCAGGAGAGGTGATGAGAGCCCCTTTTGAGACTTTATAGGGATGAGTTGAAAACACAATTATGAGGTAGATTGTTAGCCTGGTCATAAATGGGTATGAGAGTAGGGAGAGAGAGGAGACTAGAATATGCCTAACTTTTCTTGTTGTGTGCCTGATAGACACAAACATGGATAAAATCAACACCATGTTTAATAATGAAGTTGAGAGAAGGAAGTCAGACACAAAGCAGCACTCACTTGGGCACCTGGGTGGCTCAGAGATTTCAGCTCAGGTCATGATCTCACAGTTGTAAGATAGAGTCCCACGTTGGGCTCTGAGCTAGACATGGAGCCTGCTGGAGATTCTCTCTCTCCCTCTCTTACTGCCCCTCCCCAACTTGCATGCTTGTACATGCCCTCTCTCAAAACAAAAATAATAAACAAACAGACAAAACCAAAGAAGCACTCACTGTTTATATTAGTACTGCACTATGCAAAACCAATCTATGGTGTCTGAAATCAGTTTGGTAGATGGGGGTATAGCAATTGTAATGGGCCACGAATTGGCTTCCGAGGGTGCTGACGATGCTCTGTTTCTTGATCTAAGGGCTGGTTACACACGAGTATTCACTTTATGAAACAACACATTGAACAGTACACATATGATATGGACATGTTTCTATATGAATTGGATACTACCACAAAAATGTTAAAGGCAAGGATGAGAATCATTAGGGGTGAAGAGAATGATTCCTGTTTAGTGTATTCTGAATTTGAGGTGTCTGTAGGACAGTGGTTCTTCCAAAGTGTGGTCCCCAAAGGAATGGCAACATTACTTAGGAATTACTAGGAAAGCATACCTTTGGACTCCATATGACATGTACTGAGCCAAACATCCTTGGGGCAGAGCCCAGCAATCTGTTTGCACAAGCTTCCAGGTAATTCCAACATACGCTAACATTTGAGAAAGAGTGCTATAGGGTATCTGGATGGATCTATTAGGCAGATATCTAAGTATGAATCTGAAGTTAAATAGAAAATGGTTTGGGCTAAAGGTATAGTTTTGTGATCACATCATTTAATTGAAATGATCCTTAAAGCCATGAGAATAGATGAGCTCCCTCAGGGACATGACATACAGCAAAAAGAAGGAGGGGCTGAAAAAACACCCACGGGAAACCACAGCATTTCAGAGGTAGGTAGGAAAATGAGATACTGCTTGAAATGACAGCATATACACCAAATATTATTCAGCTTTAAAATATGTTGGAGATGAACGTTCATGTGGCAAGATTTTTGTGATGTATTTTGAGTTAAAGAAAACAGACAATAAAAGGGTACAAAACTTATGATACCATAGGCATGCATTGATTATCTCTTAAGTGTGCAATTAAAACTATATTTTTATTTTCTTCATTTTGCTGATCTGTTCTTTCTAGTTTTTCCTAATGTGAAGATAGCTTGCATTTCATAACTAATGAAACAAAACCCAATAAAACTGTTTTTAAAAGATGAAGGATGGAACATGCAACTATATAAACACAGACGTGAAGAAAATGCAGTTTTGAGATTTGAAGAGTCTATGTTAAGATGAAAAGCACAATTGCAAAATTTTAAACTGTAATGCAGACACAGAATTGGGTACTTCAGAAAATTGAATTAGCACATTTGAAGATGAGTTCAGTAAAGTCTCTCAGAATGTGGAGGAAAAGAATAAGGAGTGGGACATAATGGGAGTAAGACAGGATAGATAAGGTACAGACCCAAGAGATTGTTGTGCCTGTAATCCAGAGGCCAGCCCTGCCTCCACTGTGGCTTCTCCTGAACTCCCCCTGCCCCCGCCCCCACATCACTAGCGTGACCTACTAACCATCTAAACCAGAGCAGGTCACCCCCTCTTAAATCCCTTCAGAGGCTTTCTATTGCATTTCAGATAAAATACAGTATCCTCTCCAGCCACCTTCTGTCTTCATACTCCCTCAGCTCCACCCACACTGGCCTTTCTGCACCTTCTGGGCCAAGCTGTTTCATGTGCCAAGGCCTTTGGGGATGCTGTGGCCTCCACTAGATATATTCTCATTTCTCTTCATCCTTCGGGTCACAGCTTGGATTAAACTTCCTCAGTGTAGTGTCCTCCCCATGGTATACTTTCCCCTCCTCCTATGCAGTGTAACACATAGTTAGAATTTATTCATGCATCTTCCATGATGGGATAAGCTTAGTGAGACCAGCGTCCACATCTAGCGTATTCACCTCTGTCATGCTGCATATAACACAGTCCTTAGCACACAGTAGGTGCTCAATAAATATTTAATTAATGATTGCCGCAGATGTTCTCCTATCAGTGTGTTTTCGTGGCCATTTTAAAGAGCAGTTTGAAAATAAGTGGCCCCGCATCTACACTTATTTCACCAGTTTTTCACAGACCCTGCCAGAAGTGGGTGCTTAATTGCAGCTCCCCCTCTTACATAAACTAATTTCTAGAAGTAAGCTAACCAAATCTTAGAAGATGTGTTGTCCATTTCGAGTTTCCACGTGAGGTATCCAGATGGCCTTGGAAGCATGAAAACGGCTTCAAAACCTGCCTTGTGTAATCTCAGTGAGTAGTTTATGCATTGATAGACTCCGATTCAATAAACAGTAGGGGCCATCTTTTAATTATGCTGGGTTCATTCTGTCATCTAAAACACTGCTGCACAAATTGTAGGTGTCTTATAAACGCTTATTGATTTAATTATCAGTTAATAGATGTGTTTTCTTGCAGAATGGTAGCTTAGTATTTCTTAATTTTTCACAATCATTTCCTCTTGCTGCGTGGACCTTTCTTTCCCACCAAACTGATGAACTCTTGAAATAGGAGGAGCTCTCTGCTAAAAACAGTCATTCAAATCATGATGTTTCCAAATGCCTCTAGCCATGTTGTGGGTATAGTCTCTTTTTTTTCCCCTCATAATATTTGTATCAGTTATCTACTACTGCATACCAAATTACCCCCACACTGAGCAGCTTTTTATTTTTTTTTTAATTTTTTTTTTCAACGTTTATTTATTTTTGGGACAGAGAGAGACAGAGCATGAACGGGCGAGGGGCAGAGAGAGAGGGAGACACAGAATCAGAAACAGGCTCCAGGCTCTGAGCCATCAGCCCAGAGCCCGACGCGGGGCTCGAACTCACGGACCGCGAGATCGTGACCTGGCTGAAGTCGGACGCTTAACCGACTGCGCCACCCAGGCGCCCCCACACTGAGCAGCTTAAAACAACAAACTTCTACTATATCATAGCTTCTGTAGTTAAGGAAGTGCTCAACTAGTCCTCTGGCTCAGAGTTTCTCATGAGGCTGTAGGCACCTTGAAATTTGACTCAAAAGATCTTCTTCCAAGGTCATTCACTGGCTACCAGCAGGCCTTGGTTCCTCCCAGGATGTTGGCTAGAAGCCTCAGGCCCCTACCATTGGGCTGTTCCACAGGGCAGCTCATGACATGACACTTGGCTTTTCCCAGAGGGACGGCAGGAGAGAGAAGAAAGAGAAACGATGGGAGGGTGCCAGAGAGAGAAATGAGAGATAATGAGTGAAAAGCCTGATTCTTTGTGCTATCTAATCTCAGAAGTGATATTCCGTCACTTTTGCCTGATTCTAGTTATTAGATGTGAATCAGAAGGTCCAGCCCACGTTCAAGGAGAGGGAATTATACAAGGATGTGAATATTAGGAAGTGGGATATCTGGGGCTACCTAAGGTATTGCCCAGCACAGTATTTTCCTTTATTATTTAATACTTTAAGATCTTGTTTTATTTTCTTACAGAGAATTGCAAGCATATAGAAAAGTATAATAAAGAACCATGTATGCAGCACCTAACTTTAACAATTGTTAACATTTTGCTAGACTTGCTTCATGAATTTTCTTACCTCTACATAATTATTTTTAGTTATAGATATGACATTTCACCCATAACTTAATACACATCTATAAAAAAGGATTCCATGTTTCTACACAATCACAAAACCATTGGTACATCTGAAAAAGTTAGCAATAATTCCCTGATATGATGTTATACCCAGTCTATTTTCAAAATTTCGAAATTATCCCCCAAATGTCTTTTACAACTGGTTTGTTGAAGCCAGACTTTTGGGACTCTCAAGTCTCTTTTAATTGAGAAGATCCTTGGTCCATAGCTCTGTATTAACTTGTTTTTCCATGTAAAATTATTGTTATTTGTCTGCAACTCAATAAGAAATACAGTTTGAAAGAATTCAAATAGAAAATAATTCAGTGATTCCTAGGTATGTTACTTAAATGATAGATTTTCGGGGTGCTTGGATGGCTCAGTCGGTTAAGTGACCCACTCTTGGTTTCAGCTCATATCTTGATCAGGGTTTGTGAGTTCAAGCCCTCAGTCAGGTTCCACAGCTGGCGGCACAGTGCCTGCTTGGGATTCTGTCTCCCTCTCACTCTGCCCCTCCCCTGCTCACATTGACTGTCTCTCAAAAATAAATAAATAAACTTAAAAAAATAAATGATAGATTTTAATACAATTCTTAACTTTTATATGAGATTTAGATATTCCTGATCTCAAACACTTTCAGAGTAGCAGGGGACAGGTTTCACCCCAGCTGATGCAGACCTTTAAGAATGTAACACAAGAGAAGGCCGCAAAGCAAACCATCTCCATACACAAAAGTGGCATCACTGGAGGGAGGAGGGAAGGTGTAAGGCAAAAGGCATGCTTATGCTTATCAAAAATGAACATAATAATTTCTTCTAACTGAGATGAGTGGGAAGAAGTGCAATTTTAAGGGGCAGGTGTGCTGGGAATCCAATCTCTAAGGATTCTTTGTTTAACAAATACCTAACTTTTAAGTCTAATAGAGTAACTCCTCTTCTGAAAGATAAAAAGGACCTTAGATAATAGTACCAATTATCCCTTAAATTTTATGCTGTTGTTTTAGCTTGTCCTATATTTTAGTCACATAAAGTAGAATAATTATTATTTTATAAATTTTTAAATATTACACATTCTAAAATTACTATTAGACTTTACAATAATCTATTAAAATAGAAGACATGTGTAATCATCTCAATAAAAGGGAAAAAAACAATAACATCATTAACATTCAATACCTTTTTATTATTAGAAATCCGCAGCAGGAGCACCAGGGCAGCTCATTTGGTTAAGCGTTCAACTCTTGATTTTGGCTCTGGTCGTGTTCTCACAGTAAGTGAGATGGAGCCATGTTCGGCTCTGCACTGACAGCATGGAGCCTGCTTGGGATTTTCTCTCTCCCTCTCTCTCTGCCCCTCTCCCACTTGTGTACACTCTTTCTTTTTCTCTCTCAAATAATTTTATGACCACCTTTCCTATGTCCCAGAGGTTTTGGGTTGTGGTGTTATCATTTTCATTGGCATCCATGAACTTTTTATTTTCCTCTTTAACTTCTTGGTTCACTCATTCATTCTTTAGTAGGATGTTCTTTAGTCTCCAAGTATTTGTTACCTTTCCAAGTTTTTTTCTTGTGGTTGATTTCGAGTTTCATAGCGTTGTGATCTGAAAATATGCACGGTATGATCTTGATCTTTTTGTGCTTGTTGACGGCTGATTTGTGTCCCAGCATGTGGTCTATTCTGGAGAACGTTCCATGTGCACTGGAGAAGAATGTATATGCTGCTGCTTTAGGATGAAATGTTCTGAACATATCTGTTAAGTCCATCTGGTCCAGTCTGTCATTCAAAGCCATTGTTTCCTTGTCGATTTTTTGATTAGATGATCTGTCCATTGTTGTCAGTGGGGTGTTGAAGTCCTCTACTATTATGGTATTACTATCAATGAGTTTCTTTATGTTTGCGATTAATTGCTTTATATATTTGGGCACTCCCACATTTGGCGCGTAAATGTTTACAAATGTTAGGTCTTCTTGGTGGATAGACCCCTTGATTATGATATAATTCCCTTCTTCATCTCTTGATACAGTCTTTATTTTAAAATGTAGATTGTCTGATATAAGTATGGCTACTCTGGCTTTCTTTTGTTGACCATTAGCATGATAGATGGTTCTCCATCCCCTTACTTTCAATCTGAAGGTATTTTTAGGTCTAAATTGGGTCTCTTGTAAACAGCATATAGATGGATCTTGTTTTCTTATCCATTCTGTTACCCCATGTCTTTTGATTGGAGCACTTAGTCCATTGACATTTAGAGTAAGTACTGAAAGATATGAATTTAGTGCCGTTGTGTTGCCAGTAGAATTGGTGTTTCTGGTGATGTTCTCTGGTCCTATCTAGTCTTTGTTGCTTTTGGTATTTATCTATTTGTTTTTGTTTTTGTTTTTTTTTTCATCTTTTCTCCCCTCAGAGAGTCCCCTGTAAAATTTCTTGCAGGGCTGTCTTAGTGGTCACAAACTATTTTAGTTTTTGTTTGTCTGGGATACTTTTTATCTTTCTATTTTGAATGACAGCCTTGCTGGGTAAAGAATTCTTGGCTGCGTATTTTTCTGATTCAGCACACTGAATATATCCCACCACTCCTTTCTGGCCTGCCAAGTTTCTGTGGATAGGTCTGCTGCAAACCTGATCTGTCTTCCCTTGTAGGTGAAGGACTTTTTTTCCCTTGCTGCTTTCATGATTCTCTCTTCGCCTGAGTATTTTGTGAATTTGACTATGATATGCCTTGTTGATGGTCAGTTTTTGTTGAATCTAATGGGAGTCCTCTGTACTTCCTGAATTTTGATGTCTGTGTCTTTACCCAGGTTAGGAAAGTTATCTGCTATGATTTGCTCATATAACACTTCTACCCCTATTTCTCTCCCTCTTCTGGGACCCCTATGATTCTGATGTTGTTCCTTTTTAATGAGTCACTGATTTCTCTAATTCTTAAATTATGCTCTTTTGCCTTAATTTCCCTCTTTTTTTCTGCTTCATTATTCTCCATAAGTTTGTCCTCTATATCACTGATTTCTCTGTTCTGCCTCATCCATCCTTGCTGCCATGGCATCCGTTCGAAATTGCAGCTCAGTTATAGCATTTTTAATTTCATCCTGACTAGCTTGTACTTCTTTTATCTCCACAGAAAGGGATTCTAATCTATTTTCGACTCCAGGTAGTATTCTCATTATTGTGATTCTAAATTCTGGTTCAGACATTTTGCTTGTATATGTGTTGGTTAAGTCCCTGGCTGTCGTTTCTTCCTGCTCTTTCTTTTGGGGTGAATTCCTTCGTTTTGTCATTTTGAAGGGAGAAAAGGAATTAATGAGGGGAAAAAATTGAAATTAAAAAATATTAAAATTAAAAAATATATTAAAATTAAAAAATTAAAAACAAACACACACGCACACAAAAATCGAATAAATGATGCTAGATCCTAGGTGTGTTTTGGTCTGCCTGTTGAAAGGGGCTTGATAGATTAGAGAATAAAGGGGAAAGGAAAAAAAAAGGAAATCGTTTGAAAATTTGAAAAAATGAATACACTGAAGTACACTAAAATGAAATGATGGAAGTAAAATAGAATTTGAAAAAATTTACACAAAAGTAAAAAATATAGTAGAAAAAAATTAAAGAAAAATATTTTTAATAAACATTGAAAATAAAAATAATTTTTCTCTTTCTGTATTCAAGAAAAAGAAGCAAAAAAGAGAAAAACATAAAAAGAAAAAAAGAAAGAAAGAAAACTGAAAAGATGGACCAGCGAACAGACTGAAATATGACTGAAATTACTTCATTTTCCCCTAGAAGTCAGACTATGAAGCGCTTTATAGTCCGTAAACTAAGGAGGCAGTAGAGACTTGGGTTCCTGAAGAGCAAGGTTGGCCCAGTTGGGCAGGGCTTAGTGTAACGGCTCCGTTTTCCACTAGATGGAGCTGCTTGGCTTACTGAGGTAGATTGTTGTGGTGCTTGTAGGTGCGTATGCGCATGCACTGGAGGAGTGAAAATGGCGGCAGCCAACTACTCAGTTACTGGGTCAGAACTGTGTTCTCCTGGATCAGCAATCGCGTACCCGTCCTTTGTCTTCGGCTTCCGTCCACTCCCCACTTTCACACAGTCTGAGACCAACCCCCAGGCAGAACCTCCCTCATGAGTTTTGTCTCCGACGCGGCTGTTTTTCCTGACCCCCTACTTCTGAGGGACTGCGGCTTTGACCCTTTCCGCCCCTCTGTGGAGTGTCTCACCGAGCAATGGCCGTGTGCTGGCTGCACCCAGGAACGTTTGCGGTCCGTGCTGCTGCTGATGTCCAGAGACTGCAGCCGGGTGCTCAGCCCGACCCAGAAAAAGTTCGTGAAACAGTGTAGCAGCAGCGTTTCGGGGATTATGGAAAATCACAACACACGTCTGGCATCAGGCTTCACCCACAACGACCCTGTTCCAGCACCAGCGAATGTGGTTGTTCTCTGGGGTCTGCTGGGGTCTCTGTGACTGTGGGCAGCCACAGTCTCCGCCAGATGTCCTCCCAGCAAGGGAACCGTCTGTCCCGTGTGCCCCGAGGACCGCCCGGACCTCACTCTGCTCCTGGGGATTCGCCCTTCCCACCAGAGCACCGCCAGGTATGGAGCTGCGGCGTTTCAGACTCTGCCCTCCCTGTTTACAGTCTTAATGGAAGTTAAACCCTCTCCTTTCTCCTTTCTCCCTTTTTAGTTCGGTCCCTGTGGCTGTTTACACTTTTCCACTTTCTCTCCAGCTGCTTTTTGGGGGTGTGCGTTTCCTGTATTCCCCCCCCACCCCCACCCCTGTCCCCGTCCTCTCTCCGCACACAAAATCGGCTCCCTGCCCTCCGCGGCTTCTCTCTCCCTCAGTTTACCTCACTGCGCTGCATACCCGCTGAGTTCTTTGGTTCAGGTTCTGCAGATTGTTGTGTGAATCCTCAGATCAGTTTTCTAGGTGTGCAGGATGGTTTAGTGTCGGTCTGGCTGTAGTTCATGGACAGGAGACACATAAAAAACTTCCATGCTGTTCCGCCATCTTGGCTCCTCCCCCTCAAAATAAATAATTTTTAAAAATCCATAGTAAGCTAGGATAATTTTCAGAAACCTATGAAGAATATTTGTCCCAAACCTCAGCCAACATCATTCTTTTTATTTATTTTGTTTATTTTTTTTAGTGTTTTATTTATTTTTAAGAGAGAGAGAGAGAGAATGTAAACACGAGTGGGGGAGGGGAAGAGAGAGAGAGAGAGAGGGAGACACAGAATCTGAAGGAAGCTCCAGGCTCTGAGCTTTCAGTACAGAGTCCGACATGGGCTTGAACTCACCGACCATGCAATTATCACCTGAGCCGAAGTCAGATGCTTAATTGACTGAGACTCCCAGGCGCCCAGCCAACATCATTCTTTATGGGAAAACTTTAAAAGAGGTCCCTTTATATCAGGAAAGGATAAGAATGCCCATTCTCATGTTCTGTTTTACCTTGTTTTAGAAATCCTAGATGGTGGAATATGATAAGGGGAAAAAATTAAAGTCATAAAGATTAGAAAGGAAGAAATAAAAGTGTCACCATTTGTAGACAATAGAATATTTCTAGAAAACCTGAAAATCTTCAAATTATTAGAAATCATAACAAAATCTAAGTTGTTATATTTAAGATCAATATATAAAAACTACAAATGCCAACCATGCTTAGAAAATGCAAATAAAAACCTTGTATTTATTTATTTTTTTTTCAATATATGAAATTTATTGTCAAATTGGTTTCCATACAACACCCAGTGCTCATCCTAAAAGGTGCCCTCCTCAATACCCATCACCCACCCTCCCCTCCCTCAAAAACCTTGTATTTATAACAACAAACTATAAAGAACTTAAGAGTAAACCTAACAAAATATATCCAGACCTGTATATAGAAAATTATAAAGCTTTATTAAAAAGCACTAAAGAAGGCCAATAAACAGTAAGATAGTTCATGTTTAAAGATAGCATAAGCCCAATATTGTAAAGATGTTAATTCTTTCCAGATAAATTCAATTAATTTCCAAACAAACTCTTAAGAGTATTTTTCATTGATTTTAAAATGTATATGTAAGACCATACAGTCAAGAAGAATCAAAGTATTGCAGAAAGGATGGGAAGAACTTGCTGTACTTAGTAACAAGGGTTATAAAACTAATTAAGAGAATATAGTATTGATTCAGGAATAAGCTGATGAATGGAACAAAAGAGGGAATCCAGAAATAGATATACCTATTTATGGAATTTTTATATGAGACAGAAATGTTTTAGATAGTTGGGAGGAAAGGACAGAGAAATCAGTAAATGCTAGGGAAGAACTGGTTTTCCATATGGCAACAATGAAGCTTAATCCTACCTCACACCATGTACAAAACTTGATTACTGAGTTTAAATATGAAAGACACAATAAAAGCTTGAGAAAAAAGGTATCTAATATTATCTTCTTGACTTCAGAACAGGGAAGAAGTCTTTTTGACTTTTTCAGATGCACAAAATAGTGTCAGCATTAAAATTTTAAATGTATTCATAAACACTATAAAAAATGAAAGACAAGCCATAAACTCAGAGGCATGTAACACATTTAATTACAAAGTAATGTTATATGTGTGTATATGTATTTCTATAAACCAATGAGAAAAATGGAAAAAAGACATTAAAATCATTTCTTATTTCTAATTTTATCTTTGACAAAGATTTTAGAAACTTATGGATAAAAATCTGTTGACTTGAACCTTATACTTTGACCTACCTTCTTTCTTAATTTATTAGAATTCACATTAAAATGTCTAACACAACTTTAAACTCTGTAGGTATTTGGCAGTAACTTTTCTTATTGTGGTAAAATATACCTAACATAACACTGACCACTTTAACCATTTTTGGGTGTGTCATATGAGTGCTATCAAATGCTGTAGCCATTACCACTATCTATTTCTAGAACTTTTCTGTTATCCCAAAGAGAAACTCTGCCCAGTTAGCAATAATTCCTCATTGCCCCTCTCTCCAGATCCTGCTAACCTCTCTTCTGCTGTCTCTATGAATTTTCCTATTCTAGGTACCTCATATAAGTGGAATCATGCATTCATCCTTTTGTTCCTGGCTTATTTTACTCAGCATAATGTTTTCAAGGTTCATCCATGTTGTAGCATGTATCATAATTTCATTGATTTTTATGGCTCAGTAATATTCCATTACACGTATATACCACATTGTGCTTATTCATTTATCTGTTGATGGACATTTGGGTTGTTTCCACCTTTTGGCTATTTTGAATAATAGTGTTTTGAGCATTGAGGTACAAGTATCTGTTTGAGTCCCTGTTTACAATTTTTTGCGGGTGTATACCTAGGAGTGGAACTAGTGAATCATACAGTAATGTTATGCTTAACTTTCTGAGGAACTGCCAAACAGTTTTCCATAAAGCCTGCACCATTTTAATTCCCACCAGCAATGCAGGAGGCTTCCAGTTGGGACTATCTTTACGTGTCACCCTTTCTGATTTTGAAATAAAAACAAAGCACGTAGCTTAGTTTTTGCCTGTAGGTGAAAAGCAATAGTTAAATAGAAAGCAAAACCATGAGATCATAAAACCGAAGATTTGTTGATTTCCTCTTGTTTGGCGGACTTTTCAGGAATCCGCAAGTGTTGTTGGCACAAGCTTCTTTGTCAGTAGGTAATGTGAAAATTGAATTTGTTGTTGGTGATAAAGTTCATGTCTGCTTTCTTTGGGGGGACATTGATTTGGGAATATGGTTTACTGTAACCTGGTAATTTCAGTAATGCAAATGCAACAAAATGTTACTTAAAAACAAAACATAAATTCAATCGGGGGTGGCAAGGCAATTAAGGGGAGCTCTCTCCATTTGGTTGTCCTTCTGGGGCATTATGGCAGCTGCAGCCAATACTGAACAGGGAGCTGCAGCTGTTTACAGATGCATTAGGAAGGAGAGGCTTTGGAACTCAGTTGCAGGATTTCTCCTGTGCAAAAGAGAGGCCAAAATTGTCAGAGAGGGAGCATATCTAAGGGATATAAGTAAATTTAATTTTCAGCCAGAGTGCAACGTGCTAATACTGAGCATTACAGTTGCAATAAATCACAATATAGGTTTTGATTGGCCAAAAGAAAAGTGAGTTAGGTTCAGAACAGTCAAGCCACTTCTTTATTTCCCATATATTAGTTACTTTTATACAGCCCCACAAAAGCAGTGTGTACCAGTCAATTTTTCATTTAGAATATTTCTATAGTTCATTCATGCCACCGAATGGTTAGTGTTTGAATCATCTGTGGGTTGTAAGGCTGTCCATTTCCACAAGTATGCACCACGATAAGACACCAAATCTTCTGATATTTGATTATCCTTAACATAGAGCTTTGGTAATAAAAAGATTTTTGTTGAAAACAGTATAACTTCAAACTAGAATCCTAGGACTTAAAATGGAACATTTTTGACTCAGGGCTCTTGGTTTTGATTTGTGCCTGGATGCTTAACAGGTGGTCTGCCACTTGCCTTACAACTCTGGTGACATCATCTCTTTGCCAAGATGTTGAAGCTGAACACACACCCAGCAGAACAGGAGCTACCTCTGTAATTCAACAAATTATATTTATCGTCTCATCTGGCTATACCCAGTTGCCCAGGAATATGACTTTTGGTCATTACTCTTCACCATATATGTGGTTGTCATGTAAAAAAGCCAAACAAAACAGTCACAAAATCAATTTGTTAGCCGGGCAGAAAGGGGGCTTCAAGGCATGGAGGAGGACCCCAATCCCCTTGGGAAAAAAGCAGAAAGGTCAATTTGGTTTATTAAAGAGCTGATCCTTTTAGGTTCAGGATATAATATACTTCCTTTAATGCCATCTAATAGGAAATAAGAAACAGTCCAAAAGCATACTATTCCCTTAGGAGGAGTCAACACAAAATTAGTATCACCAGGCCAAACTCTAGTGCTTTCTGCTGCCTTAAGCACAGAATCCTGCAATGCAAATGTCATTTTTTACTTCTTGGAGTCAAATTTGAGGCCTGGTGCATGGAGGTGTTCTGGTGGGCATATATATGTATATATAAAGTAAAGGCAAATAAAGTACACTTCAGAATGATCTGGTAGCTTTATGCCATAGCCTAAAAAGCACAGAGAAATAAATGTATTTTTCTCTGAAACAACACATCAATGAACACACTCGAATTAGGCTCTTGCTATTGCTCAGGGTGGGTTTCTCTGAGAAGATTCCTCAAAGGAGAAAGAGGAGGGGATCCAAAGCAGGGGTCCCAGGACCAAGGCAAGCCAGAAAGGGGATTATCTAAGGTAGAGCACCCCATAAGGGGTGGGGGTGAAGAGAAGACTGTGGTGAGAATCAGAGTTCAGAGGCACAGGGAGAAGGGGCAACGATCTGAATGGGGTGGTAAACTGCTCCTGAGGAGTGGCAGAGCTATAGGCCTCTTGGCCTGGCACCGGCTGTGCACTAAAAAAAGGCATAGTGGCTTCCAGGTCCCATGCAGTGTGTGCCAGCGGGGGTTGATACGGACATGTGCCACAGGTAGTCCTCGATCTCAAATGACTCCCAGTGTAGCTGGGCAGACTCCATCATCACATGAGAAGCAACCAGGGAACAATTCAAATGAGCAAATAATGATGGACTAAATAGTAGGTTCCTGACAGTGTGAGGCTCAGAGAGGGTAATCAGGGAAGTCTTCACAGAGAAGGAAGCTGGAGCAGGCCTTGATGAGGTTAGGGTAAGGGAGAGGGATCCGGGGCATCCCAGGCAAAGTACAGCATATGTGAAGAGCCTGAGGGTATAGAAACATGGCAGCTGTATGGATCCTGGGGGGCTGAGCCACAACAAACATGGTGCTGCAGAGATGGCAGGAGACTGGCCCTAATGGAGCAAATGGTGCCCTGTGAGGACCAGTGGGAACTGGGCTGTCTGGAGAAGCTTGATGGCCAGCAAAGGACTGGATGAAGTAGGAAAGAGGGAGTCCTAAAAACAGTGTGAAGGGGAGGCTAGCCAGGAGGGGAACATGGAAAATGGGAGATGTAAGAGATAAGAGTCTGAGGAAATTTCACAGAAAGCGGATGAAGTTGTCTAGCCATGACGCCCAGTTTAGAACCCAGAAGTGGGACAGGGGAGGAAATGCTAAATGTTAGGACATTTTAGAAGAAAAATTAGTCAGTTTTGTGTTTTGACTGTACATGAGGTATAAAGAAGTAAGGAATTGAGGAAAAATTCCAGAATTTCAAGTCTGTGTAAAAGGGAGGTCAGAGAAAGGAGACTTCCCATATGAACATAGTTTTGAAAACAATGATTATACGTGTAATAGTGGGCATACTGATGTTAAAGTGACATGTAAACAACCAAGTGGAAATGCCTAGTGAGCAGGCAGAAAGAAGGGAATAAAGCCAAGATGAGACTGGAATATGGATGTGAGCCCATACAAGGTAATTCTCAGCAATTTGTATGTTCATATATTATGATCCTCAGAGAAACTACTTTCTATATTCCACACAGGTTGTGAATTTTGTGTCCTTCAATTACTTGACTACACTTTCCCTTTTCAGAGGAAGCAATAAAATAAGGCAATCTCTCTGCTACCAGAATGCGAAGGAGACAAATCAGTTCATATATAATCTATGAATCCAATGGTTGACTTGGATGAGCAGCTTCTTTGAGTGTTGAGACTCCTCAACCATTATTTGAAGGTAAAAAGGGAACCCATCAGAATTCTTCTCAGTTTTCAAAGATACTACTGGAAAACTCAACATAATGAGCCAGAAGTAATTCTTTCCCACTGACGCCCAGCCTCTTGGTCTCAGTATCACTTCTGCTACTGAATGGAACTTCCTTCATGGAAACAGGTTGCTTTGTTTCCTTAGTGTGGTGTTCTCATCAGACAAATCTGTTGTTTAGTGTATACAGGTTGATTTGGTGGAATGATATTTGTGTGTGGTGTTATGTAAATAGAGTTATAGCCCATGTTCCTGATACTAGCATAGGCTATAATTAGAATGTATGTGTGTGTAATGAAAAGGTGTGTGTGTGTGTGTGTGTGTGCACATGTGTGCCTGTGCATGCTCATGCATATGTGCGTGCTGGGTGCAGGGGTAGAGAGATGTGTAAGCAAGCCCATGTTAAAGTTCTTGATGTAAAGAAAGTCACCAATTCACAAAGGAATTTGATTACCTCTATCCATTATATACACGCAGTGAGTGAGTGTGCTAGTCACCATCTGTCATCCATTTCATTTGCATCACCAGCACCTGGCCTGTTTATCTGCTACATTCGTTTCTTCACCGAATTCTTACGCTGCTTTAATAAAATACAGAAATGTTATTGTTAAAAACCAATTAATTTACAATCCTCTACAGAGATAGTATTACTTATAATTCAATTTGGCTTCTAATGATCTGCTTTCTTGCAAAATGACTTAATTCTTGTGTCAAAGATTAGTTATTAGATATTACCCCACTGTACCAGTCATGTACTGCTGAGGTAGGCAAAGCAGCTTGGAATGTCCCTGGCCATTAATCAGAAGTCTGAAACATTTTCTTGTTTAACTCCTTCAAGAACCTGATTGCAGGCATAATGTCCTTAACTCTTCCCTGACCAAATGCTCAGATACTGCCCTCCCTTGATTAGGTTTGATACGAGGAGATCTGGAATTTTCAGAGAAAGCTTTTGGTCACTAATCTGAAAACATGGATAAACATATACAACCCGAGACTCTTTCCACCTCCACACGGCCACATACGTTTTTGTTGGACCATTTCATGCAGTTTACGTTCCTAGGCAGCCATCTTGTGAATGAGGTACGGAAAGATGGCTCCTCTTTCCTTTAAAAGCCAAGGTGTTGGATTTCCCACACAATGACAGTGCTGGGTGTCATTTTGCTTATTATTACAGGATTATCCACACCCATCATGCAGGCCAACCTGCTCACGCAGTGGCGGTCTGGCAGCCTTCAGCCACCTTGTCCACACATTTCACCAATAGAATCACCAAACATATGGCTATGACCAGCACATTCTAGAAACATCAGCTTGGGCCAGAGGTATCTGAGAGAAAATTTATTCTTACATATGAAAAACCCTTAAAAGCCTTCAAAAATTGTTTTTCAATATAACATTCTCAAGCTGCTCATGTCTTTACTTTTTTAACCTTCTGATGTAACCCAGAATTTAGTGTGAGAACTGTTATGCCCTTTCTCAATTCAATTTTAACACATAGCAAGTGACACATATCCTAACAGGGGGAATATTTTTATTATTTTTTTAATTAAAAAATTTTTAGCGTTTATTTATTATCAAGAGACAGAGAGAGACAGAATATGAGAATGGGAGGGGCAGACAGAGGGGGAGACACAGAATTCGAAGCAGGCTCCAGGTTCTGAGCTGCCGGCACAGAGCCCGCCGCGGGGCTCGAACTCACAAACTGCAAGATCATGGTCTGAGTCGAAGTAGGACGCTTAACCGACTGAGCCACCCGGGTATCCCCAGGGGAATATTTTTAATATAATTTTTAATATCTTCTTTCCCACAGGGATATAATGTAAAATAAAAATATATTTACATATAAAATTATGAGTATAGAGACTCGGACCTGCCCTGAGAAACCTAATTAATTGCTATGAAAAATAGCCATGAAAATAATCACTGAAGATTAGTAATAGCTATGTGAAGATACCCCTCAAACCTTGAAATGACTCAATTAGCTTAACCTGAAGGGGCCAGAGAATTAAATAATACAAACAGAAAGCAGAGCAGTATTTTGATGTAAGAGTGTGTGTGTGTGTGTGTGTGTGTGTGTATGTGTGTGTGTGTGTGTTGGGGGGTCTTTTTTTATGGTTTTAATGAACTAAAAATCCAGCTACATTCTAGATTTACAAAATGTATTTTTTAAATGATACATTCATTCTGCTTATACTTTTCTAGTTTTATAAGATGTGGTTGCAGCCTGCTCTGGAACGTGTACCAATTTGAAAGCCAGTTGTGGGGGGGTGGGGGGTGGGGGGGGGCTACCAAGATAGTGGCAGTTTGGTTTGACTTCTTCTCTGGATCGTGCCACAGTTGAAGCATGAGGTGCTCATTATTTTACAAAGGCAGAGAAACCAGCTTTGAGATTGAGACAGACGAAACTTGAACAGCTGTCTTATAAGAAGCATTTTCTTTTTTGTACGTTATAGTATCAAGGGAACTGTGCCTAGCTCCACACACTCTGTCTTACATAACAGGCTTTCTACAAATGATCAAACATTGGTAAACTCCGAAAGATCATCTTATTTCAGCTGTGTGGCTCATCCTGAATTCTACTCTCTGGTTACTCAATAAGTTATAGATATTATTTATTCTAAATAGTTTGTTCGGTCTGTTCATACACATTTTTTACACTCTTTTGCTAGTAAAACTAAACACAAAAGATCATACTGAAGATGAGGCTGTCCCAAATCTTGGAAGATTTAAAAACCAAATCTGAAATGGCCAAAGAGAGAAAACAATCGGGATAAAGGTGGACAAATGGTCCCCAAATTTGTTCCCTTGTGACTTTGGCTTGGATTGATATGATTTAAAAACTTCATTAGGAATAACGAATAATTCACATCCCCGAATCACTTCTCTATATGCAAAGTAGGGGTGGGAACCAAATGCCAAAATATGTCCCCAAAAAGAATAATCCCCAAATAACCCTATTTTCTAAAGTTTATTCTTCAGATTCAGACAATGCATCATCAACCTCAGAAATAGGAGCTGAGCCAAGCAAGCTGCAATCTAATATGGAAATTTGTCCTGGCCATGGTACTGTGTCATTCTTCTGAATGGGATCACCTGCACCCACCTCTCCTAGGAGAAAATTTCAAACAGAGTTAGCTCCTTAAACCTTCTAATTAAAATGAGAAATCCCCAGGCTTCCATGACTCAGCCTCAGAAAAAGATTATTAGGAATTTAATAGGGAAAATATAGCAGCTCAGACCATCTGTGACCCAGTGCTCTGTGAGAATTTAAAGAAAACTGGAGGGAGGCAGTGCACACTCCAATGCACGCTGGAGGAGTACTTTGTAGAAGCTGCAATAAATCAACATAGTTAGAGTACAGCCTTTTTCAGATTTAATTACTGTTACATAATTATTAGCAAAGCATTCTCCTCTGAAACTGTAAAACTCATTACATCAAAAATCCCCAAGCTCCTGATGGAATTTATGAACTAGTTACTTTCTTTCTAGCTCTGGGAAAATAGTGGAATAGAGTCCAGATTTGTCTCCAGCTTTTTAGAAGCAGAGGGGGATATTTCCCCCCTGTTTTGTGTCATTTTAATAGGTTTTGGAATTGGTTTTCTATGGATCATTCTCTTAGACATCCATATTTTCACCTAAATACCTGCTTAAGTGATTGAGTTCCAATTCAGCGGTAAAGGGTGTTAAGCAAGTACATTTCAAACGATACTGACAAGGAGCTGGCTGATTGTCAAAAGAGTGAAAGATAAATAATTTTTGAATGTCTGTGATTCCTTTTGAAGGTTCATTTAGGGTCAGAAAGATCACGGCAAGTCGTGGGACTTTTGTTGGAAGGGCCAACGTCAACACGGGCGTCATCTGTATGCCATAGCGTACAGGACCTGGCTGGGCATCCCCTCCCAACACAGCACACGGTGGCATTATATTGATAGCTTGATATTGGCCATGGTGGGAGGATTTACAGTACAAAATTTGGTCAGTGCGACAATCAAGGGCTTCTCCCTGCAGAGCGAGTTGTTAAACATGTACCAGCATAGCACTATTTCTGTGTTCACCAATGACACAAGTGTAAATGCCACTTCTATTGCCTACACAGCTCTTACACACATCCTAGGGTAAATTCCCCTCACTGAAACTCTATGTCTATCAAAGAGTAACTAAAATGGTTTATTTAAAGTCTGGCATGGGGTAGGGTTTTTTTTTTTCCCCAGGGAAGGAGCGATACTGTGCAGTAGGATTCCTTTGGAAGACGGGTGAATGCCCTTGCCTGTGGCTAGTTAGCGTTTACTCCAAAGTGTTGCTGAGCCCGAGACTGGGGCATTCCTTCCAGTGTGGGTCAGGCAGCATCCCTGGATCCTTAGCGGTTTACCTGCAGAGAAGTGCAGCTGCTAGAAAGCAGTTTGCTCTTGCTCCTATACTCAGAATATACAACCAGATGTTTTCTTTTGTATTTGCAGGCTCTCCTGGGATTAGCTCTCAGTGAGAGGAAGATAAAGGCAGCTGAGTCTTAACCAGTCAGCTACCTTGGATCTGCTCCCTCTGTTGCCACATTTCCTAGCTACTGACTCTCCAACAGCCCTGGGACACCTTAGTTTCTCCCTGGAGATCCCCTAATTTGTACTACCTGGAGGATCTCTCACTATACTCACTGCTCATAACTGCCATGTAGCCAAACTAAACGACTCCTTTCCCTGAACAAGTCCCATGTTCTTCCATGCCATCTTTTTTCTCCAGAAGAGACGTTGACTAACCCTGCATGAACATTGTTCTAGAATTCTGCTTTGATGTTCAATGCCATACATTCTGTATTTCAGATTAAGTATTGATTTTTTTTAGCAATCTATTTTTAATTGATAGGAGTTCTCACTTATTTTTTATAGCAGCCTGCTCTTTCTTTTAAAATTTATACATGTGATGGCTATGTAAATCTCTTGGAGAATAGTGTACTTAAAATTTTCTTTTGTTTTCAGTGTTAATTCTCTGTTCTCTGGATGCAGTTCTTCTGTGTGCTAGGTATTATGTCTCTTTCATGCTGGAGTTTTTCTTGGATGTTTGGTGACTCTTTGCAGTCTGTTCATATTATAGATGAGGATCTAATTTAAACAATATTGCTAGGAAGAGTTATCTCCCCAGCTCAAATGAAACTTTCTGTCTGACCCATGAATTTGGGTCCTGTTTGGAAAGCCCTGCTGGCTGGCTGGAGGAAGAAGCCATGCCACGGGGCAGGACTGGCTCTCCTTTCAAGTGTAGAGGTGGGTTTTCTTCTGGGTGTCGAGACTAGCGTCTTAGTGACCATACGTTTGTTAGAGTGCTGTTTACTTCTATTGCCCCATACCAATTATTGTTAAGTCTCCTCTGTCAGAATTCTGAAATCAGAGGGTACTCCAGAATTAAATCCACTGCCAGATGCCAAATCCAGAAGCACGAGATTATGGAGCTTCCCTAACATGTTTTAAGGCCACCTGATTTGTTAACTAGCCAGTCTCTCTCATTGTCCTCCTAGACTCTGCTGTTTCTGAGTTTGGAGGTCTTAGAGTTTCTGTCGGTGAAACTCACCTGGACCAGGAAGTTAGTTTCTTTCTTTCTTTCTTTCTTTCTTTCTTTCTTTCTTTCTTTCTTTCTTTCTTTCTTTCTTTCTTTCTTTCCTTCCTTCCTTCCTTCCTTCCTTCCTTCCTTCCTTCCTTCCTTCCTTCCTTCCTTCCTTCCTTCCTTCCTTCTTTCACTTAGAGTGGTTGTAGGTTTTTCAGTTGTATATTCTCTCCCTCTGTTACTTATTTGAGGAAATATTCTCTGTTCTGGTGCTATGTTTTCCAGCTTTCGAGTGTTGCTGTGTTTTTAACCTTTTTAAAAATATTTTTAATGTTTATTTATTTTTGAGGAGGGGGGAGGGACAGAGCACAGAGCCTGACGTGGGGCTTGAACTCACCAACCATGAGATCATGACCTGACTCAAAGTCAGATGCTTAACCGTCCCTGTGTTTTTAACTTTTTAATCTCTTCCTGCATTTTAAATGTTTATTTTTATTTTATTTTTGAGAGAGAGAAAGACATAGCGTGAGATGGGGAGGGACAGAGAAAGAGACACAGAATCTGAAGCAGGCTCCAGGTTCTGAGCTGTCAGCACAGAGCCCGATGTGGGGCTCGAATTCACAGATGGCAAAATCATGTCCTGAGGCGAAGTCGGACACTTAACCGACTGAGCCACCCAGGCACCCCATTTCCTGCATTTTAAGTGAAATTTGAGAAGAGAGAGGTGGCAAGACATGGCCCCAGCCATCTTGAACTAGAAGTCCTCCTCTTTTACTTTTTATAGAACTTAGTTCTGGCTCCATTATAACCATACCTGGAACTTAACAGAACTTAACTGTGGCACTGTTCACACTGTGCCAGTGACCTGCAAACACATCTTTAATGACATAGTATGAATCATCTAAAGGTACTATGGGTCCTACTTTAATTAGGATACATAACAGTGGGCCTCCCCATCCATTCCACATTTCCTGACTCTACATTGAGGAAAATGCTACTTTTTATCCAAGATTCCTATGGGAGATAAGTCACCTTAAGAAGAACTATCCAATTTTTATTTCTTCTTTATTTTTGAATATGGTTTAAATTACTTCTATTAATTTCTTTTGTATTTTAGTAGAAAATTGTTATTAAAAAATCCACGAAAGCTCATGGTGCTAATAGTCTTCTTCAGAAATCTTTGTGCGATGAACATCACACATTATTCTCTAGACAGTCATTGAGTCTGTGGCTGAAAAAATACTGAGCCTTTTGCTTAATGCCAGCATTTATTGTTTCTTTTTCTAAGACGTCATTATCATAGACCCAAAGCTAATTCTTCAAGGGAAGGAATGTATTGTAAAGATAAAGAGGGAAATGCTAATATTTTCTTACTACAACTTGCTAATTGGCAATAGAATTGCATTACAGCAGAAAATTCTTAAATATACATTTTTGGATATCAGTTATAATACTTGAAATCTTGTACTATGATCACATGACAAATCTATTTCAGTTTTTATTGCCATGACAATTAATCACTTAGAGATTTATTGTTTCTTTAATTCATTTCCATATATTGTCAGGTGGATGGAAGTTGCTCCGTGTAAATCTAGAATTCAAACACCTGACCTAGAGAGTAAATGCTATGCTTTAAATTGGTCAGCATGGCAATGCAGAAAAATCCTAGAGGGTTACAGATGATATCAATCACTTGTTAAGCTCATGACTAATTTAATCTCCTTCTTGCCATGTTCTCCCATCAGCGTAACACTGCATGACCTATCAGAAGCTCTGCCACAATGTGACTGGGCTAAAGATGAAACAATTTGTTCAGTCAAGCCTATTTGGCTACATTCTGATTCAGGTTTTGTAATAACTCACCCTGGCTTGGTTGAAATTCATTTTATCATGGCCCATAAAGAAGGTGTTTGATTAGCAAGTTAGAGGTAACATGAATTCAGCATTGATTCTGGGTTGGGCACTTTTTTCAACATTGCCCATGTATTATCTCATTTAATCCTCACATCAATGCTATGAGGCAGGTGCTGCTAGTCAGTGAAATCTACAATGGAGAAAAACTAAGGGCCAGAGAGAGTAAGTTGCCTGCCCAAGGTCATACAGATGGTAAGCAAGGAAGCCAGAATTGTCATCCATGAGATGATGTACAGTCCGTGCGTGTCACCCCTTGCTTTAAAAAAAAAAAAAACATAGTATATTTACAGGGCTATATGCTAACTATTTATATATAAATTTACCAAATGGCCCCAAATAACAAATGAATTGTATCTCATTCATTAACTGAAGGATATATATGTATACCCAAATATTTTATTGAATTAATTCAGCTCACTTATAGACTTAAAAGAAGATGAAGTATATTTCTATTAAAAATATCTGTAACTCAAACATTGTCTTAGTTTATATTGACTTTTTCTTTCCGTTGACCTGAATACATTAGCTTTTACTCAGTGCTCATGGCTTCTAATCTGATTTTTAAAAACCTTCTGTATCCCTTTGAATTCTCTAGATGTCACTCTGCCTTTCTGGATCTTAATCCCTCCTGCAAGGTTTGGGACTGCCTATCCTTGCTCATCAATTCTAACCCTGGACCCAGAGGCACACCTGGGTTTGTGGATCCTGGAGCTTACATGACTGGGATGGAGGGGGAGGAGATCTTTAACAAAAAGAATGCAACATGAAAAATACAAACGAATATTTACTTAAGAAACGAATCACAATACATTATAGATTTTTAAAAAGCTGGAGAATACTAAAAACATGAAGAAATCCAAATACACACACACAATATTTTTAATAGTTAACTGGTTGACAAATTAAAAATAACTTTCCCTGGGGCACCTGGGTCACTCAGTTGGTTAGGCGTCTGACTCTGGATTTTGGCTCAGGTCGTGATCTCACAGTTCATGGGTTCAAGCCCCACATGGAGCTCCACACTAACAGGGTGGGGCCTGCTTGGGATTCTCTCTCTCTCCCTCTCTCTCTGCCCCTCCCCTGCTTGTTCTCTCTCTCAAAAAAAAAAAAAATAAATGAAGTTAAAAAAACCTTTATTAATTAAAAAAATACCTTCCTCTACAATTTTTGGCTATATAATCATTGCTCATCTCTTCATATACCAACAGTTTGGTAATACAATTTTTAATAGAATAGAAAGCTAACCCAGTCTTTCCTCTACCATTTTTATCCAACTTTTCTGCATGTGTGTGTGTGTTTACAAGTGAATTTATGGATTATCAGAGTAGATATACTTCACGTGTGTTAAAATCAAGATTTTGTAATTTATCACTTTATGGAACATTCTAAAATGCCTTTACAAATGGCAGCTAAAATGGTTATTTTATAAGCTTTATCAAATGAATATGAATATATCCCAGTAACCCCAACATAAATATATCCCTAACAGCTTCCTTGAGCCAGTTACTCAAATATTCATCTGTAAGAAGAGGTCATATGAGAGAGAGGCAGAGGGACAGAGGGCCAAAGACAGATGCCCACCTTGAGTCTTTGTTCCTCCTCTGGACAAGTTTCAGTGCCAGGGCCCAAAATTCTCTTCCCAAATGGCTCTGAGCTCACTTCTTGGGCTACTGACCTGCTGGTATGACCCCTCACAGTATGGACCATGCTTACTCAAGCTCAAATGATGGTCAAGTGGAGTCGGGTGGGAAGAAAAGGGGACAGGCTAGCACCCAGGGCTGGCTTCCTGCACACTGCCAGGGTCTGAGGAGAAACTCCAAGGAGTCCAATTATTCTCACTTCGAACCAGGCCTTGCCATTCATTAGGCAAACATATTTGTCAAGAGAGTTAGCTAGATTTATAACTTAGATGCTCTACAATAAATATGCAATACTGTATTATCTGAAATAATATTGGAAAATTTGTCAAATATTGAAATATTTGTCAAGCAAGCAAAACTTTAAAGGCCTAATCTAGCCATAAAATTTAGAAACTCTGGGTGCACTCGGGTGGTAGTTAAGAGGCTGACTTTTGCTTTTGGCTCAGGTCATGAACTCACAGTTGTGAGATTGACTTCTATGTCAGACTCCATGCTGAGCATGGAGCCTGCTTAAGATTCTCTCTCTCTGTCTCCCTCTGTCCCTTCCCTGCTTACACTCACTCTGTCTCTCTCAAAAAAATTTAGGGGCACCTCAGTGGCTCAGTCGGTTGCTTTTGGCGCAGGTCATGATCTCATGGGTCATGAGATTGAGCCCTGTGTCAGGCTCTACACTGACAGCATAGAGCCTGCTTGGGATTCTCTGTCTCTCTCTCTCTCTGCCCCTGCCCTCTCTCAAAATAAATAAATAAACTTAAAAAAAAATAGAAACTCTGTTCAGTATGTCAAGAAAGTACACTAGGACATCTGACTGCTAAAAATCGTTGGACTCTTGGAAGAATTGTTGACAGACCTTGGTATTAATACTCAGTATTCCTAGGATCGCCAAGCCTGGGGGACAGAGAAGTCACAACAAATACTGCTCCAGCTTCTGGAGAATGCATATTATAAAGCAAGACACTTAATACAGAGCTTGAGCAAGTAGAAACACACCTCACTGCTCACAGTGACAGGTGCTTAGTCACCATAGCTAAGACTAATAAATAATATGTCCCTAATGCCACTCCTGTGGAATGGAGCAAACGATAGAGATCTCAAAGACTAAAGGCCCCTTCGGTTGGCAGAGTCAGGCCCTCAATATGCTTATGACCACACAGCCAGAAACTGTATGTTCCTAAAAAGAAATCATTCTTGGACGAAAGGAAATTACTCTCTTTGGGAAGAGAGGAAGAGTAACACTCAACAGAATGGTGAGTTTTTATTACCCAGCTATTTAAAATTCTAAGCACTATTGTTTGTGTTATGTAACACATAGAGAATGAGATAATGAGGACACACAATCGGATACTTCTCACCATTCTTTGACTGTTGTCAAATAACTGTTGGCAGTCCCCTCCTAATCTCATCTGATTGTGTGCCCAACAGGCGTCCAAACCTCTTTCCAACAGAGAAGATGGGAATCCACAGTTTTAAGTTCTAAGAGGTTGCCTGCCTCTGCTGTCTGGGTTTAGGACAGGCAGGCCTGCGATCCCTGCCGATGACGGCAACGTCCGCCTTTCTTCTTCCCTCTCTCTTGTTTGCTATTCAGTCCTCCCTATCTAACCACACAGCTCCTATCTCTCTGCTGAAACAGGAAGCCGGGGCTTGGTGTCTGCTCAGCTGTTAGACCCATGTGGTTTTCTGCCCCACATCGCTTAGGAAAAGCTGGAAGGGAGAGATCAGAGCCCCACTAGGGCTCCTCAGTGTGATTCCCTCCTAATGATCCTTTTCCAATCAGAAGGGAGTAATTCTCCTCCACCTCATTATTTTCCTGCCTGGCTTTCTGCCCTTTGAAGCTGAGTTTTTCCTTCCATCAACAAACAACTAGGACCGTGTACTCATTAGTACTTTGTACTAATCTTGCAGTTTTATAGCCTGACCTCTGACCAACCTTTTGACATAAATGGTTTCTTAAAGGGGCAGTGCTGGCTTTTTCTAAACTTATTAGAAGACATTAAAAGGGATTCTACTTCCTTCTGGGATCCCCTGGAGAAAACAATATACACAAAATACAGTTATTTTTTATTCAAGCGGTGGGGTGCCTTTTTGCACTGTCTATATGTCAGATTCCTCATGGTGGCCTGGATACTTGGTATTCGGAAGCCAGGCAAGAAATTAGCATTTTAAACTGTTCCTAAACACAAATTAGACTCAGTCTCATCTTCTGCGACAAGAATAGCACTTGGTAAACACATAGGGTACTATTGGGGTACAAAATAGATGGATTCAGTTAAGCAAACATTTATTGAGCACCTGCTGTGTGCAAGACATTGTGTTGAGTGCTATACTGAATTCTGTGAATCAGCTGTGTGACCAGGATTTGCAATTGGATAGAGCATATGGCTTTACATGGGCATAATGTAGAATTTTTAATGTTCATAAAAGGAATAAACACAATATGAGCAAATGATGGAGTAAGTATCCCAGGAAGTCAAGAGAGGGACGGGCAATGCATTTTCAGATTGGGAAAGACAAAAGGAGGCCATGATTCAAATTTCCTTTTCTTATATTTTCTTCTTCTAAGACACTTGTTAACAGTGTCTCTTCCCAGCTGTAATAATCAGTCACCCAAATGGGTCAGCAGCGCTTCAGATCTTCTATTAGGGTGCACCCTTTTCCATGGGCTGGGTCTATATCCAGACTGTTAGATTTACAATGTTTGCAAACATCTTATGTGTTTAGGGTAGTGGTAAAATATTCCAGTCGATCCTTAAAACTCGCAATATGCAAATAGTGTTATGGAACACAGTTTCTACAAAATACATAAGTCATGCTTATCTCACCCTTAAAGCAAGACTTTGCCCCGACTTTACTAAAACAACTGAACTTAGACATTGCCAGGGTATTTTCTTTTCTTCCTTCCTTCCTTCCTTCCTTCCTTCCTTCCTTCCTTCCTTCCTTTCTCCTTTCTCCTTTTTTTTTCCTCTTTTTTTCTTTTTTTAAACTGTGCTATGGACGGACTGTGGAGTTGAATTTTGAAAGACTTGGACCTAATTTAAATTCTGCCACTTGCTAACAGTGTGAGTTTGGGCAAGTCACCCAACTTCACTGCTTTTCCAGATTTGAGACTAGTAGTTACATTTATTTGCCACAATTTGTCAAAAAGGTTGTTGTGATAATCCATGCAAAATAACATAGGTATTCAGATGGAAGCAATCATTATCTCAACAAGCATTTTTCACTAGTTGTTACCAGTTACCAGTGTTACATTTCTAATTTTCTTCACTGATCTTTATAGAATGTTTCCTAATTGCATCATATTTTCTAGCTTAGGATCAAAACACAGAAGTGTTCTACAAAGATGTTAGTTTGAGAACAGTAGCCCTTGGGCCTGTTTCCCTCACGTACTCTTGCCCCTGTTTTGAGTGAGAGCATCCTTGTCTGGTACATATCCGAGCAAAGCTTATTTCCCTTCTGTCTTCTTGGCTCCCCAAACTTCCTCTCCCCTCAGTCAACCCCTCCTCCTATATGTAACAGAAGCGAAAAGGTGAAATTGCCAAATATAAAGTTGAGAAGCTAACTCTGTCACTAGGGTTTTTTTTTTCCCCTCCAAAGCATAGGTGTATCTCGTCAGTTTAACTTTTGACAAATGGCAGTAAAAAGTCTCTGGCAAGACTCATAGAGTGAAATGTAGTGACTTAACCACAGACTTCATCATGATTGATAAAGAGATTCTTTCCGGGACAAAGTCTGGAAGAAAAGTGGTTTGAGTTGTCTGGTCTCTTCAACCAGACTTCATAATGGGGATGGCTAAGGAAGAAAAGCAGGTGCCCAGAACAAAATACATTGAGAGACTCTATGATGGTGGTCCATGAGACACAAGATCCCAAGAAAATAAAACATTAGAGGGAATCACAGGTGAGAGACCTGTTTTCTTTAGGCTAATTGCTCTCTTTTAGGCCCGAGAAGGAAAGTAATTATTACTGGAATGACGCAAATCATGTATCTCATTCATTAGGGAACTTGAACTCCTTCTCATGGAAGCATGAAATGTAGCGACAAAACATAAAGCACCTATCATTTCTGGCAGGATCACGAAAAAGAGAGTTTAAACTGAACAATTCTTTTATCTCAACCTTCTTAAATAAGTCAAATAGGCTGTGTGTGTGTGTTTCTCCTCCTTCTTCATCTTCTAAGGAAAAACAGTGAAAAGAAAAAGTTGGGAACTAGAAAAAATACAAAAGTCTTGGCTAGTTTTCGAGATTGGGTGCTTTGGTTTTTCTCCATCACTAAATCTCCACATAGCAGTTGGCCTATAGATTTTAAAAAATATATTTATCTAATATAATAAAAATAAGAAGTAAGCCAAACATTTAATTCCATAATTTGAAAGCCAGTGTTTCATACTTTGATTGGGTCAAGTGCCCTCTGACTTGACATGCCGGACTATTTGTAAATGATTCAATGGAGTGACCAGAAACCTAAAATTGAAGCCATATGGAAACTTACTGTGCATATTAAATTGTGTGTAGCAGTGTTAACAGCATCTTGATTTGTGGCTGCAAGTAATAAATGAATTATATTAATTTTGTAGCTGCAAGCTAATTTCTCCAGAATTACTTTTTAATAACCAAGCATCATGTTCGCTGGTAAGATTTAAATACATTTAGGAACAAATTTGTAGACTTTTAAGTAATGCTAGATTATCATTTTGAAAGCTTAAGAGTTCATTTACTATTTCCCCTAACACCACATTTTTAGGGAGAAACGATTTTGTTCAAACTGGATAAGTTTGTTCGTAAACAATGTGTGTGGTATTACCCAGCAGGGGTCATCACCCTGCTATAGCCAGATGGGAACTGCATTGTTGTAAATATCCCCCCCCACACACACACATTTTATAGGTGATTTGTCTTTATCATATTTTCTTCCTAATTATGTTTGATAATAGATAATATTATAATTAGTTCGCCTTCCCTGAAGGAAGAGGTAGAAAAGGAAAAACTAGTTTGTACTGAAAAAAATATTGCTGTGGGTAACCTGTACATGAATAATTGGAATGGTATCACCAAAATATTCAACTCCTTCACAAATACTAACAATGATCATTGCTTATTGAGTGCTTACTGTGTGCCAGAAATACTGAGTGATTTACATGCAATATGTAATTTAATTGTCCCCTAAATGTTGTTAAGTAATTGCTGTGGGATCTCACAATTGCAAATAAGGGTACTGATGGCAAAGAAGTTAGGAAAAGTTACTCCAGTCACTTCCTAAACTGATGGTTCAGCTCAGGCGACTGAATGGGATAGAGTGGTCAATTTTAGCCTTTTCTTTTCTTGTTAAAGTATCTGATTTCATGACAGAAAACTACACCAAAGGACTTTTAAAAACCTGTACAACAATATTGTTCCAAAATCTTGTGATTAGGAACCATTTTTTCATTTGTCTGCATGGTCCTCAGTGATCCTACCCAGAGGTCAAAGGTCAGTTATGGTACAGCTCCTGCAGAGGATTTGGGGATAACAACTCCAATACAGAGATGGTGTCCATTGCCATGGAGCTGTACCCAGAGGAGCTGTACCCAGAGAAACACTATTGGCGCCCCAGTCTTACTCCTCTTTTCAGGCTCCACACCCGGAGTTTGAACCCACCTGTGTCCTGAAGTTCAACTGCAGCACAGACCTTTCTCTTGAACTCCAAACTTAAAGAGCTGCCATTGAACTGCCTACCCCATCACAGGACTGTGACTATCCACAAAGTGCTTAATCTCAACAAGTTACAAACAAACCACAGATGTGTAACTGTTCTTCATCTGCTCCTCTCTTCCTCATTTCAGGGTTCAGGCAGTAATTACAATGGTTTCTCTGTGCTCATCACCCCTCAGGGCCTCTGCCTTCCGTTCTATTCCACAGTCATCTTTCATTGGAGCTACTTCCTGGTAGGTTCCCTGGGTCCTGGCTTCACCTCTCACTTTGCCACCACAGCAATGCTCCTGAAGTGTGCATGTGTTGATGTACTTGTCTGGAAAGACCCTTCAGCAGACTCCCCTGCGGAACTACAAGGCTTTCCATGGTGTCACCTTGGCCAGTGAATCCAGGCTCACCTCAGGACAATCCCAGCTGACTCCAAACACCCCTCTCAAACTGAACTTGCAGTTCTGAAAGTGATTTGTACCTTCCTCTCTCCAGGTGAGCATTTCTGCCTGAAACTCCCTTCTGTTAGAGTTTCAGAGGGGTTCCCAATAACTAACAGCTCCTTAAAAAGATAAGAAATAAGGTTGATGAAAGCCAGAGATCAACCTTATAATTGATGAAGTTAAGGTCAGAGAATTTTGAGTGTGAGCTAAATGAGCTTGCTAGCTCAACTCTAGAAATGGAAAGAGTGTTCCAAATAATCATAGAAGACACTGGAAGACCTCAGAAGACTGCAGTGCACCCGCAGTTCCTTAACTTGGAACTCTAGGGAACACACAAGAGCAAGCTTGCCTGGAAAGGAGGAGGGGTTGAAGCAAGTGTGCCCAATGTTCTTTTCCAACATCCTCCAATTGGATTAAGGCATTCCTTCTCCAGAAAAAGGGTTTAGGAGGTACTGAGAGGCTGAGGATGTCTGACCTTTCCATCTGGATGGAAACAACAGGAGGAAGAAAGAAGCATTCCTACTGTACACCTTCTCACACTGGTCCACCTGTGAAATGTCTCTAACTCGAGCATCTTCTACAGGAAACTCCTGGTCCTGTCTCTCCCATGGCCCTGCCCAGGATGAAAAGCTTTTGTCTCCATCCGTGTCCCCTCCACCAAGGCCTTTGATTGACCAATTTCTATTTAACTATATGTCTGTCTTCTGTCTTAGACTCCTTGCTCTTAGAGAGCCATGTCTTTTTCATTTTTTGTATCCTTCATATCTAGTGTAGTACCTAAAAAACAGTAGTTTAGTAATAGATATTTGTTGAATTAATGGATGTTCTTTTGGCCTTGATTATTCAGGCCCCAAGGAGCAACGTAGCCTGTTCATCACTGTGTCTACCCCTCTCCCAGCACCTTCTACAGCAACTGGTGCAGGATGGAACTCCTGAATGGCATGTTACCTGGGTGAGAGACACACAGCCGTCCTCGCTACACTGAAACTCCCCAAGCATGGGGAGCTTGCTTCCTCTTACCTCACTGTGTCCTCACTACCTAGAGCAGTGCGGGACTTACCAGAGGAGGGACTCAATAAATGATTGTTAAATGAACAACTCCTCTCATTATGTCCTACATTTTTCTCCTCCCTTTAAGACAGAAACATGTGAAGGCCATGACCCATTATTCAGGGGTTTTATTAAAGGCGTGGAGCAATTGCCAGAGCATTGCCCTCGTGTTCTTTCAGGAAGGTTGGTAATTTTCTGTCCCTCTCTTTATTGGATATTGAGTCCAAGCTAATTGGAATATATGGTTATAGAGCCCTGAAAATCTGACTAGGAATGTGAGAAGCTAGCATGTATGTATGTATGTATGTGTGTATATATATACACACATATATATATACATATATATACACACACATATATATATACATATATATACACACACATATATATATACATATATATACACACACATATATACATATACATATATATACACACACACATATATACATATATATATACACACATACATGTATATATGTATATTTTTTCCCCCACAATTCCACTTCTCCACAGGGTGCTGGCCAGTCTACATTCCTGTCTAGATTCTCTTTGATGTGACATGGAATCTCAGTGGGGACTGAACTGTCTCAGTTTGCAATTCTCCAAATGCAGTAGGAAATGAAAAATTTTTATGTTGTTTTGGGGATAACTCTTTTCTTTGTCAAGCTTGGGAGAGGATCTCGTAGAACATACACAAAGACCAATTTTTCCATAATGACAAGCACAAGCACACAACCCTGCTTGCTATTCCATGGTGCTGCCCTTAAGACACTGCCATGGGGCAGACTGCATTCAGTGCTCCCAGGTTTATAGTAAGTCTGGATCCCTCTACCACAAAGGAGGAGCGAAGGTCACAGCTTATGATCCACCAGGATTTCCTTTGTTATCTCCATTCATGTGTTACATACAAACACACAAACATACACATGACTAATTTTACTTCGATTATATTTTGAGAAGAAAAGGATATGGAATGTTCAGCAAAGGGAATTTGAAAGTAGGCATATTTCAAAACCGAACAAGGAAGAATGCCCAAATGTTGGGGATCATTGCTCTCCAATGACAAATTTCAGAGTCTTCTACATGTGCATCCAACTTTTTGACTAGTGTACTGACTACTCAAAGGTTGGAAAAACAAACAGCCATTGTGTTTTGGCAGATCACACACCTTTGATATATTTTTTTAATTTAAATCTTTTTATTCTTGAGAGAAAGAAAAGGAGAGACAGGGTGACTGGGGAAGGGGCAGAGAAAGAGAGGGAGACACAGAATCCGAAGCAGGCTCCAGGCTCTTAGCTGTCAGCACAGAGCCCAATGTGGGGCTCAAACTCACAAACTGTGAGATGACCTGAGCCACCCAGGTGCAGCCCCCCTCCCCCACCTATGATATCAGCCGACCAATGCTGTTTCACAAAGGCTAGCACAACTCATGTTATGACTTCACTTTCTTTCTTACCACAAACACCGATGGGCACCTGGACTTCCTCCTCTTCCTTACTCTATCCCATCATCTGTGTCAAACTGTCTGGCTGAGAGTGAGATGCTAAAGATTTGGCACAGGATAGTGTGCAGATTTTCTTTCATTAGCCTTATCTGTCACTCTGAAGACTGAGTTCCTTGTTTAGTGATGTGAAATGTACCTGGTGCTGGCATTCCAGGAGTTCATGTCCGCCAGGTAAAGCCAAAGACTCAGCAGGTGGAGGTGAAATCTGAGTTCTGGTATTCCAAAAATTATTTCCTGGGTGATTCTGATGCCAGAAAAACTTAGGAATCCTGACCTACAAATCCAGGACTTGATGGGACTCTTGCAGAATTCTGATGGGGTCTTTCACACTTTTTTGGTTCTTTCTTTATACTGCAATGTAAGTCTCTGAACTGATTGGGTGCCTCTCCTCTTTCTAACGTTGAAAGGATCCTGGTTCTTTGCCATCTTCCTCTGAGAGTTCTCATTGCAAGACTGACTTTGTCAAATTCTGGAAAGAAATAAGGTCCCTGACTTGGCATTTTAGTGGTTCTTGCTACTTTGTAAGAGTTATCTCTGGCAACTGGCAGGTAAGCATGCAGGGGACCCTCTCAAGCATTCTCACCTTTCTGGTAGGAGAGGGCCTGACACAAGGTATAATGCAGTTTGTAAGGTTAGGTCTAGGTGTCTGCAGGGCCTTGGTGTTTCTCATTTATTTACCCTACCATTGGTATCTTGTTGATCAGTGGCTTTCCAACTTTTTTCGTGTGTGTGTGTATCTGAAGCAAAATTTCAGTTGAACTAATACATACTTTTACTTTGTGTGAGGGACTCTTTTTCTACAAATAGAATTTGCTATATTTTAGATTTAACAGAATTGTATTTTATAATATACTAAAATTATATTGATTAAATGCACTAGGCTAAATTGGTATTGCAATGTGCTACTTGGATCTAACCTGCACTGTAAAAAATTGTTGTTCGTGTTGTTCAGATTTTGCAGGAGTCAGTATGTTGATACCACATTAATAATAGAAACAATAGCTGGTTTCATCAGCTGCCTGCTTGCTTTGAACCAGGAGGTGAGCTAGTACTTTTCCTAAATGATTGAATTTTATCTTCGCAACCCTATGACGTATATGTCATTATTCTCACTTTATAGGTGAAAATCTGAACCTTAATGTCAGGTGTCATTGAGTGTGAAAGATTCATGCTGTTTTGCTCGTGATTCATGAAGTTCTTCTGTAATAAAAGCCAGAGCTTGTATCTCCAATCACATTCACGAGTCAAGAACATAATGAGTATGTGTACATAGAGACACAAAGAAGATTAAATATTGCCCCTGCTCTCAAGGAGTATACAATCTAGGCATATCTATAAGTTACAAAGCAATATGTGACTTAAATAAGATTTTTAGTATAGAAATATGTAGGCAGTGAAGATTTAGATAACTACGTGACCGAAACAAGAGAGATGTGACTTTGGAGCAGCATGATGCAACGACAGACTAGAGGGATCTGGAAGTCTTCACATAGGAGGTGGCCTTAAAGGACATGTGAACTTGAGAAAGTGGAGACTATAAATGAGTCCATCTCAAACAGGTGGAGCAGTGCAAGACCCCAAAGCAGATGGACATACAAAAAACAGGCTCAACCTCAGGACCATTTTCCTGTAGTACAGAAGTTGTCTAACCTTGCTCCTCAGACATATCTGAGGAGTTGGAACACCAATGAGGATGTCTTGGTTCCTGGTCCTCCATTCTTGTCTTTACCAGGACCAGAAACATTTTTACATGTACACTAACTCCTAAGACATCATTTGAACAAAGCATATGGATGCTTTTTAAAAAGTGGGTGAAAACCATTGATAAAGAAATGGGATATCCGGTTGGAAAAATGGACTGTGTATTCCACACACAAGGCCTTGGGTGCCAATTTAGGGACTATGGAATACTGCCTGGGGGTGGGAGCCTCAGGACTGGTTTTGTCCCCCTTTGTCCATTAGCACTGTGCCCATGGGCAAGTGACGTGTCTCTGTTGATTTGGTTTCCAAATAAAATAAGGGTTGTATGAATTATTACCTAATGCTAAAGTTCCTGGGACTAAAAAACGTGAACATGTAAAAAGTATTTTGTAAATCTAATGTTCTATATGACATCATCAGTTCTCAGTTTTAATATGGAAGATTTAGATGAATAAAAAAAATGCATTTAACTGTTTATCAGATAGAAAATAAGAACCATGAAAGGCGTCACTCTGAGGGACTGGTGTGTTGGAGTAGTTGGGGAAGATTAATCTGGCATTGGGAAATGGGCTGGAAGGAGGAAGGTGGAACCAGGGTAATGAGCTTGGAGGCCAGTATGTTGGTCTAGGTGTGACGTGAGAAGAGAAAAGCAATAGAACTGGGAGATCAACCTGAAAGGCCAGTGGCAAGAAAGCGAAGGAACTATGAAAAATATTAAATATCATTTTTTTCCTACACATTGCAGCAGAGTTCTGGAAATGACTGGCAGGAGGGGTAGTGTTTTGGAGAGGGCTTCACTGTCCACATGTTGAGCTTTTGAGGACCATGGGATAACACTGAGGTATTTGGGGGCCTGAAGTACAGGTCTGGTGGTCCTCACATAGGGGGCACGGGAGGAGAAGTGGGATCCGCAAGACAAGACAGGTGCAGAGGGCTGGGTGCCCGGGAAATATGACAGAAGGAAGAAGAGCTTGTAATGGAGTAGAAGAAGAGTTACCAAAGTGTGAGGAGGCCCACAATAGCTGGAGAGGGCAGGGGTGGCCAGGGAGGGAGCAAGAGAAGGACTGAACAGTCACTGGATGTCAGCAACTTGTGTTACTTCTTATAATCCTCCTTTTACCAGAAACCAAGAATCTGCAAAGTTGTGTCCCTCGCCTGAGCATGCAAAGCTAATGGACACACCTGGACAAAGCTGGGCCCTCAGGCTTACACCCTCAGCAGGTCTTGCACACCCCCTTCTATAATGCGATCTCTCGTCAAGAATTCCAACCTGCTATCCCAATTCTTTTCATCGGTGGTTTTTACACACTTTCATTTTTAAACATCAGTATGCGTTGTTCAAAGGATGCCACAGTAGTTGGAGTAAATATTACAACACATGCAGTGTCGGTTGGATGGTAGAAGTGGAGGCAGGACTACAGCAGATCAAAGAGACAGGGTGCTAAAGAAGGTGTGACATTTTGTGTCCAGCGCGTATTGAAGAGCTTTGACTAGGAAAGAAAGAGAACGAGAAGCTAGGCGGGGCTTTAGGATGAAGAAGGGTATTTTGTTGTTGTTGTTCTATTAGGGTTCTCCAATTTGGGAAGGAAATCTCATATACCTAGCTGAGTCTCTTCCTAAGTTAGAACATGGCATTACACACTTTGTATGAAAGGGCAGGGTAGAGACCCTCCCCTTCCATCCCCTAGTATATAACTACTCAAAAGAAGAATTTGAACCTTGTCCTAATTTGGGAGCCTGCATTAAGAAACGGGGTTCCTGTTGGAGAGGGGGATACCTACAAATAGAGAAAGTATCAGATGCAGTGAGGCCAACTGAGAAACAGAGCCCGAGGGGAAACAGGCTGCAGTGGCTTTGAGGACAGCACAAGGTTATGCTTGATCTCCTGTCTGGGGCGGCAGAGCATCCTGGGACCAGATGCCACAGGGCTGAGGGGTTAAAGCAGGAGACCCTCATCAGGAGCCTGAGCACCCTGCCTTCCCTTCAAAATGAGAACATGTTTTCTCTTATATGTCAGAGACACACAGGCAGGTGATGAGAGACAGAAAGTGGTTCCAAGGGAGAGTGCAAATCCCCAAACGACATTAGATGGGAGTCATAGGTGGGCTGCTGGGGTAGAACACCAACCACGCGACACTGCATTGGAGGCGGAAGCAGCACAGCAACCTGGGGGAACAGGAAACCCTCTCCTTCCATGTCTTCAAGACAGCGAGAGGCCCGAGGCCATCCATTTTGCAGGCGGTAAGGAGGACTGGACTTAAGAATGAACCTACTTAGGGGCACCTGGGTGGCCCAGTCGGTTAAGTGTTTGACTTCAGCTCAGGTCATGATCTCGTGATCCATGGGTTCGAACCCTGCATCGGGCTCTGTGCTGACAGCTTGGAGCCTAGGGCCTGCTTCAGATTCTGTGTCTCCCTCTCTCCCTGCCCCTCCCCTGCTCGCTCGCTTGCGCGCTCTCTCTCTCTCAAAAATAAATAAACATTAAAAAAATAAAAAAAAGAATGAACCTACTTAGATTCCACAAGCTTGGGGAGCCTAGGAGGCCATGTGGTAACACAGATGTGTGCAATCTAATGGAAAGAGACAGTAGAAACAGAAACCAGAATACTTGGGTAAAGTGTATGATCTCAGAGAGGAGAAGAAGGAATTGGTAGACAGCAGAGTTATAGGCACAAGTTCTGGAAAGAGGGAAACGAACCTGGCCACTCACGGCTGGGGAGGGAAAATGTATGTAAAGATGGGGCTCATGATATTAAAAAAAATAAGCTAAGACAATCTCTTGTCTGATAGACTGAACCTGGGTAAGTCTAGTGATGCCATGCAAAAATGTGTCATGTTAGAGGCCGGGGCAGTGTGGTGTGGGGAGGAAGAGGCCAGTGTGGTTCAGGACAACCCCGTGAGGGCATTGATGAGGAATGGATTGGCTGTAGCAATGGTCCAGCTGAAGTTTGAAGTGCAGTGTGTCCCATGAGCACCCAGAAGGAAGGCATGTTTTGCAACGACATATGCCTCCTGAACTGTCAGGAGGATTTTGAAAACAATTAAAAATCTTATTGAGCACCATGACATGCAAGGCAGAGTGCTGAGGCGGTCCACACAGTGTATGCGATGAGGTCCAACCTCTTGAGGATTGAGAATCCAGAAAGGGAGGCATGGCAGAGATTGCTAAGTGCCTAATCAGCATCCATCTTCTTCTTTCTTACTTGCAGGTGGCAATACGCTCTGATAAAAAGGATAGATTTTCCAGCTTCTCTTAAATCTAGAGGTGAGATTTAAATATCAGTGAGATATTAAGTAGAAGCCATTGGGTGGGACTTCCACAAATATTTCTAGAAGGGTCTGGTGAGGTGGGTGGGACACCCTTTTGCCATCTCCTTTCCTTCTTAGTTGGAATGAGGACACAATGGTTAGAACCCCAATAGCCATGTGGGGCCATGAGGCGAATCTGAGAATGGAAGCACCACACTAAGGTTCACGGAGTGGAAAGGTAGGAGCCAAGGCCTCTGGTGCCCCTGGACAGCCATTTAAGTTCTGACCTACCTACTACTTCTTCCATATAAAGGTAAATACATCTTTGTTTTGTCGAGAAAGGACAGGAGATACAGGAGAAAGGACAAACATTGTAGAAATACAAGATTTATAATATAAAAGATAAATATAATATTCACATAATTCAACTCGAAAGAAGCCTTTCAATATGAAAGGCAATAGTTATTTAAACCATTCAGAAAACAGAAAAGGCTTTTCATCCTTTCGTGTTGGGAGATGAGGAAAGCAGGTCAGAAAGAAAGCAAGGAACTAAGGTATCCTGACCTCCATATTGGATGTTGTATCCTGTCTCACTGAGGCTGCAATAAGAGGTTAGTGGTGAGGCAAAATTTTGATCCAAATCTGACTCCAAGACTTCCTGACCCTAAAGTGCACTGTCTATACTATACCATTCCCCCTTCCATGGGAGTAATACCTTAAAAGGTAAGATTTTGCAATCTGTGATGTTGGTGTATGAATGAACAAGTCATAATTTCTCAGGATTGAGGTGCATAGGGAATTGCTGACAAAGACAGTGACCTTCTGATCTTGGTTAGTGTAAAGGGGACCAGCTGGGTGGCTCCCATACTGGAGGTCATTGGTGGGATGGGAAGCATGAATAAGCCACAGAGATCAGTCTCCCACACACAACTCACATACACCATGGCATCCCAGATTCCTACTGGCAACAGAGCACGCATCAGATTTGTGCACCCAAACCATAGAAGAAATTTCACAATCTCTGGGGTCTGTGCCGGAAAACCCCGTGCTTTTGCTTGAGTTTATTTCCAACTGAGCCCTGACATAAGACACTTCTTCTGAACATTTGCTTCTTCCCCAGACATTCAGCCAGCTGCGTTTTCCTCAGCATTCCATATTGCCAGAGGGAGAGGGGAGAATGCATCTCCTGTTGTAGTCTCTAGCTCCAACATGGATTTGTGACCCTGGAAAGACTGTGGTCAAAGCCTGTCTGGACCAACAAGACACTGAGCCCGTGCGATGTTGTTTGAAGCGGGTCACCTTGGAATAAGGTGGGGGAGACCTCACTTATTCTGTCAGTGACTAAACAGAAATGCCTTACTTTTTTTTTTTTTTTTTAAGTCAGATCCTTCTAGTTTCTGATGCTTCCTCACTTTCTTGCTCTTTGCTCAGACGGGGTGAGCAGTGATCAGACTCTTGGGGTCTGAGGGGCCTTGAAGAGGCCTGGCAATCCTGGACATGGTCCCAGAGAGGGCAGGTTTTGTGCGTGTCTGCCAGAAAGCCAGGGCGAGTCGCTCCAGTGTCCAGACAGGGAACTGACGGCTCACTACCCCGGGCAAACGTCTCTCCACCCCTAGAGGGCACACTTCCTCCTCTTTCTCTGACTTCTTTGCCCTCGTGGGAAAGCAATGAACAGGTGCTGTCACAACCACTTAGAAGGGCGCGTGCATCACCCGCCGAATCCCACGCCAGCAGCTGCTTGGACCCCTTTGCCTTTCGGAGCGCGGCTGCAGTGCGCTCTAACGCGGGGGGAGCTGGAGAGCTGCTGCCCCTGGAGAATGGGTCGCAGGCCTCTCGGCCTTGACTCTAGAAGTCCCGCAGGCATGGGAAGGCAGGACAGGGACAGATATCAGCGGAGTTTGAGCAAACTGGAGCCGCCACCTCGGCTACCTCCACTGCAGCAGCCCGAGCGGGAGAATGGGCGTCGCCCTTTCCAGCCTCTCGGGTCCTGGCCCCAAAAGGTCCCCTCCTCCCCGCTTCGGGACAGGGTATCTGGGCAGGCCGGCTCCCCATGCCCCGCAGCCCCTTTCCGGGAGGGCAGGGTCAGCTCGGTAGCCGCTAGCCGGGCGCGGCCCCCGGTCCCAAGGGCGCCCACTGTGGGCGGGCCACGGGCGGTGCAGCCTGTGACCCTGTGCACCGGTGACAACCGCGGGGGCACGAAGCCTGCTCCAGCCCCCCCACGCGCCGCCCTCCGGGAGCCGTCGGGCCTGCGCCGGCTCAGGCAGTATCTGCGGGGCGCACCAGTGGGCAGCGCCGGCCGGCGGTGAGCGCGGACCTCTTGCCAAGGCCCACCCAGACCCGCTCAGTCCCGCCACCGCGGGACACATTTCTGCCACCCTCGCAGACCTTCGCAGCTGTCCCCCTCCTCCCCCTGGGGGGGTGGGCAAACCGGCGCAAGAGGGCATCTGGAGGGAGGTCACTGTCACCTTGGCTTTTATCCTAGGAGGGACTCAGTTCTGCCTAAGAGGCTGAGGTCCCCAGGCGCTATTCAAGTGGGTTTTTGGTGGCCTTTTGTCAGGAAACTTTTAATCACACAGAATTTAGCCTCTAATCGGCCAGACTTATTTAAACCGCGCAGAGTAAAACCTTCCATTTTTAACATCCACTCTTGGTGTTTGCTGGAAATTTGCCACCGAATTTCGGCTGGAGCTGAAGGTTACCAGGATTTATCATTGTTTCCCCAGGATGTTTAACCCTCGTGCGCTCCTCTTCTTTCATTTAAGATACTCAAAAAAAAAAAAAAAAAAAAAATTCTTGTAAGCGCTTTGGCCATTTTGTTTAAGAAATTTGTTTTATCTCGTACGGTTTTGAAATAAAGAAATGTTTCTGCAATGGGGAGGAGGGAGTGTCAGAGACAGAAAGCAGCTGTGTACCAGGAAATAATAAGTATCATGCAAAAATATCACAGCTAATGGATGTCCTTTAGGAGTGTAAATATCTATGTTTAATTGCTTTAAAAACGTGGGGTGGAAAAACACAATTATACATTGTGATAACAAACCTGTACAGATAATTTTTGAACAATACAAAACAAGAGCTGAAAAATTTTTCTTTACGATTGAAATAATTGTTCCCAAATCATGACACCGTCCACCCAAATATCATGTTGCCCCCTCTGCAGAACTTGAAGAGGAATAGTTACCAATTGAATGCATTTAGATTCATCCTTAATAAAAAGAAAATTGCATAGCTTTTTATATTGTTGCACATCCTCAAATGCATCTTCCAATATCAATGTCACCTTAGTGTTATTCTCAATATTTTAAATTTTCAATTTTCAGAGATACATAATATATAATTGCTAGTAATTATAAACACATCATTTTATTCATCTGATTTTAATAACATGCATTTTTATAATTACTGTACAACTGAAATAGACATTGAGTTATGCTGTGTGCGTGTCTTTATTCAACAGTATATTTTTAGACACCTTGTTCAAACAAATTAAGTGAATTTAAAAGAAAATAAAACATGAAAAAAAAATCCTTCCAGTAGAAACAGAATCACAGTGCTTCACAGACAAAAGGAAAGGAAAAGAAGTTCTCATACGAAAAGAGATTTATTATTACATAGAAAATTCTCACAATAGTTGAAACACACTTCAGAAACTAGTAAACACCTTAGATAGAGTTGTGCCAATTATTCAGCCCACAAGCATCTGCTTTGTCTTAATTAGACGGGGGAGGTGAATGACCACTGTTTATTTTCATTTTCCTCATTAATTATGAAAAACTGCATTTAATTCATCTTGCATGGTGAGAGATTGGCTGCGCAGATGTAAGTCGTAAGGGAAGTGACTGTCGGTGGGCAACCTGAACATGGCACCCTGCCCAAGGGGACCCCTGGGTGGCACTGCACAGTAATGCATGCCGTAATTGTAATTTTTGCCATAGTCCAAGGTTTCTTCTTGCTTCAGGGAAAATATCCCATTATAGTTAATTGGGGGAGGACTTAAGGGACCTTCAAACTGAGGGCTGGCACACTCAGGGGAAGTGCTTTCATAGAAGGATTCATACGCACTGCAATAATTGTAGGGTTTCATGGACTTGGAATTATCAAGAGTTCCATGCCCTGGGGGAGTGGTGAGCTCAGGGCTGTGGTAGGGCGGGTAGAAGGTAGAGTAGGGTGACCTTGTGTGGTGCGCAGCCTCCCCACCCTGACCCATCAGGAAACTCCTGGCGTTGAGCTGCAAGCAGCCTGCCACCAAGTTTGTAGTCGGCTGGGAAAGACCTTTGCATAAGTTTTGGACGAACGTGAGCAGATCAGGTCTCTTGCCGATTCTCAGGATTTCAGAAAGTGCCCAGATGTAGTTTTTGGCCAGTCGTAAAGTTTCTATTTTGGACAGTTTTTGGGTTTTGGAGTAACAGGGGACCACTTTTCTTAAATTGTCCAGAGCGTCGTTGAGGCCATGCATCCTGTTTCTCTCCCGCGCATTAGCTTCCTGTCTCCTGAACTTGACCCTCTCCAGTCGGAGCTTGGTCGTCTTTTTTTTCCTAAGACCCCTCCTTCTGGGCAAGCCATTTTCATCTTCCTCTTCCCTGTCTTCCTCCTCTTCTTCCTTCTCGGTTTCTTCTCCAGGGGCCCTTTTGATGCTCTTTCCTCGAAGGACAATCTGTTTGGAAAAGCTTTCTGGTTTCTTAATTTGCTTCTGGTCCTCACATTCTCTAGAAAACTTTCTGCACATCTGGGATTCTGGCATTACAACAGACTCATCAAACGGTAGTGTTAACATGGTTCTCTAATCTTAAATTACCTGAAAAAATGCCAGCACAATATTTAAAGTGTTTTCATTTTTAAAGTTTATACACTTAAAGCATATTTAATGACTTAATCATAAGAATACAAAAAATGAAAAACGTGAAAAAGTCTGATTCGGGGACCAATTTTTTACATGAACTATAATTTTTGAGTTTGTGCAGACTCGTAATTATAAAAACTACATGGACACATGCAAGAGGATCAATTTATACAGGCAAATTATCAAAAGAAAACAAAACAAGAAGCATTTATTACATTGCCACCACCATCTCCATTTTCCTTTGATTTTGAACTATTTTTAATGCACAAAAAGGACCTTTGAATTCCAGCAAATGCAAAACATGATATAGCAATGCAGAATTTCATTAATTCCAATTCCCCTGAGTACAAAATGCAAAGAGACACCAGTTTTTAAAATGAAAAAGTATTACCTCTCCGTTAGCTGACAAATTTGTGAGGTGTTTCTTTCTTTTTTTCGAAAAAGAAATAAGCCTTAACTTTATTTGCTGTATTATGTAACTACAAATTTAGATAAGTGGCTGTTGACATTTACGAATTTAAAGGAAAGATTAATCAGAGCCAATTTTTAAACTGATTTCTTTCTGATCACTGAAGAAATATATGTAAAAGAGCACTGTTTTCCCAGCCTTCACACAAAAAAAGGGGGGGTGGGGGGTCAGGCTAATTTGGAATAAACTCCATAAATACATTTTAAAAGACAAGAATCACTGGCATTTTTTTTAAATCAAAGAAAATGTTAAAACTGCTTTTACATTTAAATTTTTTCCAAATGTAATCGTGTGTTTACTGCTGTTCAAATCACCCTGGACAAAAAAACACTCTCGTAGTGTTTTTGTTCTGCGAGCCACAGAAGTCTCCCTCTAGCTAATATCTGACAGGAACGGTCCAAGGATTCTGACTGCAATTGTGCACGTGTGTACAGAATCCCGAATGAAAGGGGAAAATAATTTGTGTTTCAAATACAATTTTGGCTTTCGTTTGGTGAAGTAGCAAGTATTTTCATCTAAAGTCTTCAAACAAATAGGCACGTTAAAACAGACTTTCGAATGTAACAATCTCCAGCCCCCTCAACACACATACACACACACACACACACACACACACACACACACACACACACACACAAACTCTTAGCAATGTCCACATACTTGCAGTGTTACATAATAGCAGTGAAAGTATGTGACAGTTACATCATAAGAATGAAATATGATAAGAAGTTATAGATGGCAAAGAGCATGTAAATACTATAAGACAGTGACACTGTATCTTTAAATACTTGCATGCAAAGCCAGCGTCAATTGAAGTATATCTTTATTTATATTACCTTAGGTTTTAACTTCATTCAATAATCGGTTTTCATTTTGTATCTTCCAAATCTTTTCAGGCTGAGTGTCGCATCGTCTCCTGGAGTCTCTAGATCTGTGTATATCTGCACTATCTCATTGATCTCTAAAAAGTGACATTGATGCCAACTGCCAGAGCTGGTACCCATGCCATCTGCTAGTGACGTCACAGGGCAGAGAGAACCATGTGATCCTCTCTCTTGGGACCTTCATTCTGCACTGATCATCTGGCATCCCTGTAAGTGGGTACCAGCATTCATGCATCAACACAGAAGGTTAGACTGATAGGGAAAAAATCTGCACCAGCATTTCACATACAGTAGGTGCGTTTCTCTCCTAGAGCTGCTTCAGCTTCACTGGCAGTCTGTAGAAATAGCTGTGTTAGTGTTCAGTTTCGCCCTGCCAACGGTGCAACTATTAGGTAGTCGTTAATATTCCATTCATTTACAAGGTGGGCTTTTGTGTGAGCGAGAGGTTTTTGTTGTTGTTGATGTTGACGTTTAGTAAAGATCACCATCCCATTCGTGCACCTGGCTACCCAGGGAAAGAACGCCAGGGAAAAGGAACCGAAATCAGGAAAATGGTCTTGAGGTGCTTAACCAAACTAAGATTTGTGTAAGCGAACAGGGATCAACAAAGGTCTCCTTATTTCCTTGTTTTGTTTCATGGCGTGTAACTTATGGGCGTGTGTCTGTGTGTTCTCTTATTAACATGTACGACTTCTGTGCTTCTTAGGAATTTGGAATAAAAGAACAGTTTCTCCATCTGGGGTCTGTGAAAGACATCCTCAGACGCTCCCCTTTCTACACTTGCTGGTGTCTTTCAACAACTTTTCGGAGAGCTTCTTTATCTGTATCAAGGCAGAGACGTCTTCAAGTGCACCGTGAAAGATTTCAAACTACATTCTTGTGTCCGGTACCAAAAGTCACACTTCCCTCTTGCACTGTCCCAGACTCCTTCCAGTGGTAACTGGCTTGTTCTTTCTTTTTCATTTCATTTCCTACACAGTAAACATCAAAAAAAAAAAATAGCACTTAGGTTTTTGTCTTTCTCTTCCTGGAATTCTGCTGAGTATATTAATCAAAGAGAGGCTTTTCTGTTTTCTCAGATTTTTTTTTTCCTTTCTCATAAAAACCTTCTCTTCACATTTTTCCCCCTCAAGACTGACAGCCAATTTAAAAATCTCCTCATTCTTACATCAGTGTCCAGTTTTTTTTTCTTTTTTCAGATTTATTCTTATTTCTCTTTCTCCCCACTCCCCACTTTTGATTTCTTAACAAAAGCAGGGCAGAAACAGTTAGGCGAAAGTGGCAAGGCCTTGTAGATAAAATGAACTGTGAAGCCAGAGGCAAACTCCACCTTCCTTTCCTTTTCCCTGCTCCCCTGTCACCCCCTTCCCTTGCAAAAAAAAAAAAAAAAAAAGAAAAGAAAAAAAGAGGATGTTTTATTTCAGAGTCGCCTGTCAGGAAAGTAAAAAGTGTACTTAAAAAAAAGTTCAGAAATGGACAAACACAACCTTTGTTGTTTGATAACTGAATAATCTCTTTCTATAAAGTGAGACAATATGCTTTTGGTATTAAAGTAATCCCTGGCAGAGTTGTAACTGTTGAATCTGTGTTAGCATTCCCCTTATAAATCCCAGTTTTGAAAGGTTTAGAATTCTGCTGCTTTAATGCTCTTTGCTTCCAAATTGGCACCGGGGGTCTCAAATTAAATTCAATTTTGCTCCTGTCGTAGCCCACCCGTTTCCATCCCCCTCAAAGTTATTCAACTTTGCCTGGACGGGTCTAGAAAAGATAGGGACGATGGCAGAAGGGAGAGGTATGCTAGGTAAAGGAGAATAATTTTTCTCTGTCAATGGTTTGGTAAAAATGCAAATTTAAAATAAAAATAAGCCTATAAATTCACAAGTGAAGTGGGTTGGCCTGGCTTATGTTTAAAAAAAATCAGACTTACCCAAGGCTTTTCAAAATGTGTTGCTTAAGGGGATATTACTGGTAATGGGTGTGTTGAGTATATTTCATGTAGCCTTTGGTTCAAAAATGCACACACCTTTTCTTTCAACACAGAGAGTTTCTATAGGAAGACCAGAGTCACACTTTTGTTTGATCTCACATATAGTTTAGTTTTTAAATGTAAAGGAGCATAAGTACGAAGAGTCAGGAGCCACAAAGTATGTCACGCATTTTGCATATTGTACCATATTCTAAACTTGCAAAGTCTTCAGAAGCTGCATTATATTATAGGCATTGCAAACACGAGAATCAAAATCTGAGGAATAGGTAACGTGACATGTTAGTAGAAAATTATCACCAATGTAGCTCACCGCAAGGATAGATTTATATTTTATCTTTGCAATGTGCAGACAAATGAGAAACAGTTTTTTTGATGAAAACATTTGGGACTGTTCTATTTCTGCCTTTGAACGTGAAATAAAAACCTTTGGTGGTGGTGATGAGGTGGGGTGAGGAGGGATAAAATCTGTGTTGAGGTTTTTCTGAGTATTAGTCTATTGTTTGAATGTCTTAGATTTCTTTTTCAAAAAAAAAGGGGGGAGAAAACAAAAAAGTTGTTATGTCAAGATTTAGCAAGGATTCAGTGTGTTTGTACAATAATCTTTCAAAAGAAATTTTGTTATGCATTTTCTACTATAGTTCCAGATATGCAAATGCATGTGCTGTTAATATGCATTCATAACATACACCACAACGGCTGTTCTACTCTCTGCTAAGAAAGCACGTTAACACCAATACTCCAAACAGAAATACATTCTGAATTGTAGACGAATACTCCGAGTATGGGGAGTATATTATCACCATTTCTATAATAGATTTTCTCATTTTGCAGCAATAACTGCACACCAAAGTTTATATCCATAACTGAATTCAACACTGATTTAGCTGATATGATCTTTGCTTCTGGGGCCAAGACATTTTATAGATTTTTTTAAAATCCCCAATGTCTGTATGCCCCTGTCTTGCTTTCACTGGGTAATTTTTCATATTTCACTTATAAAAGTGACCCACAGAAAATGTAGCTATAATTTGACTCAGTTGCAAGGCAATAGAAGCCAAAAGTGCAAAGTAAGGCATAAAAGTGTTGTTATTTTTAGGTCATCCAGTTGGTACCTGTGTCACAGCAAAGGAGAATTCTATTGACTCCCTTTTTACACTCCTCTCATAACTTAAGAGATCAGTTTGGAACATAGCAGGCATTTTTTCTCAGCTCTCCTAGGGTGTAAGGCAACAGAATGTAGACCTGGGCAGGATCAGGCAGCACAGCCTTAGGACCATTTTCTCCCCCTAGAAGTAGGGTGCTTTCTGAGATAGATTTTTGGACAATTTTCTCTATTGCTTTTTTTTCCCTTTTCTTTTTTTTTTTTTTTTAAGCTCTTAGACAAATGCTTCAGGGCAGCCGGTAAGCCTGTGAGCGAGCCCAGCGTTAATCCTTAGAGTTTTAACTCTGTGATCCCCCGTGGCTTGAAAGAGTTTTATGGCTGTGGCAGAATATTCCACTTTGGAAAACAGACCTTGGGATTTAAATAAAAGTATTGAAAATATAAGGCAAAACACAAAGCAACCTTATTCTCCTTGAAGATTTAGAGGGCTTAAAAGTATAATTTAAACATAGATATCTAAATATTTTATAACGTATATGTCTATATATATAATATACACATATATATTTGTATATACTTGTGTGTATATATATATATATATATATGTATGTGTATATTATACATCTATATACACCAAAGATCACTTAGATTAAACGATAATCTGGAAATTTGAGGACAACGTTTGAATTGCCTTTATAGATTTACTTCAGGGTGAGGTAAGCCGAATTGTACTATTATTTTGCAATAAACGATATTGTCATTTTTTGCAATTCATAAAATATAGCAACATCCAATCTTTTATTTTAGTCTTTGCACAAACGGCACTGTTGTTCTCTCCAGAAATAGATTTTATAAATTTTTCCTCCATGAAGTATACTTTTTATTTGACTCCCCAAGCTGCAAGTGTTAAATTCATTTCCTAATTTGTTATTAAATAAAGTCATGTAAATCTGCCAGTTAAAACTTCTACAGGTCTGAGACAACCAGAGTTATTGGACTGAGTTATTATAATCCCAGCCATTCATAAAGAAATGGTGCTTTATTAACTTTTGTGATGTTACTGTAAGAAAATGTATAGTTTCCTTTAATCTTTTACAAATATGAAGTATGAGTTGTTGTCCCTGAGTAAGACTTTTTATGATACGGACTTAGAAATTAGTGTTATATTCCAATAACATGTATTGTGATGGTTATTTTTAAACTTAGAAAACAGATGTACCGTTTCTTTTTTTCTGTTACATTAATCCACGGTAAAATTGGAGTGGGAACTTTAGGCAAGAGATATTTTGCAAAGGTTTCATGCAAACTGCATTTTGAAAATCAAGCTTTATGTCACACGCTTGTATGGTGATACGCAGGCTCTCTTAACGTGATTTCTGGGTGGATTTCAAATGGTTCTGGAGCTTCCTCAGATTACGTGCAAATTTGGCATGTATGTACACATGTGCATTTTCTGAAGAAAGACCCTCTGCCAGATTCCGAAAGGTTAAGCGTCACAGTGAGTGTTTTGACGTCTTACTAAACGAGCTTTAAATCCTGATCCTGATGTTTAATGGCTGTGTGTCATTCATTCATTCACTTATTTACCCATTCATCCACTCAACAAAGGTTTATTGAATATCTGTTTTGGAGTCTTTCTTGATTCCTTTCTTTCTCTCACCCCCTAGAACCGGTATGTCAGCAAATCCTCTCAGTACCATCCTAGAATTACATCCAGAATCTGACCACTTCTTGGCAATTCTGCCACTTCTTCCCTCATCCAAACCACGAGCATCTCTCACCTGGCCCAATGGCTTCTGTTTTCTTCATTCTTGGCCTCTTATATTCTGTACCGAGTCCTCAACTCAGCAGCCAGGGGCATCTGATTAAAACATAAATCAGACTGCGTTCTTCTATATTCAAAATCCTGCAGTGGCTTCCCCTCCCTCAGAGTCAAAGCCAAGTCTTCACAGAGGCCCAGAAGCTTCTTCTGGTCTTTCTGTTCCCATCTTCTATTGCTCTCTCCTTCACTCACTCAGCTCCAGCCACACTGGCCCTGGCTGTTCCTTCCACCTCAGGATCCTTGCACTTACTTCTACCTGGACTCCTTCTCCTGAGTATCCCCATGGCTCGTCCTGACTTCCTTCAAGTCTCTGCTCAAATGTTCCCTCTGACCATCCTACTTTATATTGTACCCCTACACCCATCTGTCCTTCCTTATCCACCTTCCAGTTTTGTTGTTCTCTGTAGCACTCATCACTTGCTAACACAATACTTAATACGTGTATTAATCTTGTGCCTCCAGGTGAGAGGCAGAAGTACATACTTATTGAATGATGGGTTTGTTCCAGGCACTGGGTTAGTGATGGCTGTTCAATGGCATGTAGAACGGCTATGACAAACTGTTGGGGAGTTTAGAGGCCAGAAGGGGGAACGTAGGCAATAAACAAGTAAACACAGAAATGTGCAATTTACCTATTGGTGGCTACAGAGAATCATGAGAAGCCCTACTTGGTTCAAGTATCTGGGAAGCCCTTTCTGAGTCATCCTCCAAGTTGAGTCTGAAGACTGAGAAGCAAGCAGAGCACATGTCGAATGTTCTGGGGGAAACTGCAGTGAGAACAAGGATCAGAGCCTATGAGATTGTGTAGGTCATGTGAAGTATTTGGAATCTATTTCTTTTTAAAATTCGTTTCAAAGGAAGTCATTGGAGGGCTTAAGGAAATTTAAGATTTGAAAAGATTACTCTAGGGGCACCTGGGTGGCTCAGTGAGTTAAGCGTCTGACTTCGGCTCAGGTCATGATCTTGAGGTTCATGAGCTCAAGCCCTGCATCAGGCTCTGGGCTAGTAGCTCAGAGCCTGAGCCTGCTTCAGATTCTGTCTCCCTCTCTCTCTGCCCCTTCCCTGCTCATGCTCTCTCTCTCTCTCAAAAATAAACATTAAACAGAAATTAAAAAAAAAACAACTTTGAAAAGATCACTCTAGCTGAGAAGAGTTGCAGAGAGAAAAAGAAGAAGCAGGGAGGACTTACAAAGCCTATAAGGGGGGACGGACAGATCACATTGCGGGAGTGCTGACTGCGCCCAGCTTAGAGTGGGGTAATGGAAATGAAGGGAGGAAACCTAGGCATGTATTTTGGAGAGACAATCACCAGAACTTACTGATGGATGGGTGTGGATGGGATGTGGGGAGCTTACTTAACCTCTGGTCATGGTGACGATGAACTGTGCTTCCATACGCAGTCTGCCAAGCACCAGGTGAGGTACTTCACATACAAGGTCTCATGGGATCCTTGCAATACCGGGACTGTCTCCCTGGTAGGAGTAATGAAGCTGCAGCTCAGAGAAGTTAGCCAATGTACCCGTGACTGTTCCATTTTTAAGTGAGAGGATCATGATTTAGACCTAGGTCTGTCTGAATCTAAATTCTAGTTTCTTTCTTTTTTCTTAAAAGTTTTTTCAGTGTTTATTTATTTTTGAGAGACAGAGACAGAGCATGAGTGGGGGAGGGGCAGAGAGAGAGGGAGACACAGAATCCTAAGCAGGCTCCAGGCTCTGAGCTGTCAGCACAGAGCTGGACGCAGGGGCTCCAACCCACAAATCACGAGATCATGACCTGAGCCAAAGTAGGACACTTAACCGACTGAGCCACCCAGGCGCCCCCTTTAGTTCTATTTTCTTAACAACTATACTTGGTAACCTTAGGCATTAAGTAATCAAACGTCAACAAGCTGCCTAGAACTGTCTCTGATACGTAACAAATCCTGGATTAATAATAAATACTAGATGAAATAGAAAAACTTAACCACGAATCTATTCACAAAGTTAAGAATTATCCCATTAATATATCTGGTGACTTAAACTTTTTTTACTATACATTTGTCTTTCAGATCAATGTTTACAGGTAGGTCAGTAGACTGCCAAGTGATGTATTCATATAACAATGATTGCAATCGTCATGACAGTGAGCTTCTATGACGGTCGAGTTGTTCATTTAAATCCTGATCCTGCTGTTTAATAGCTATGTAACATTCGTTCATTCATTTATTCATTCCTCCATCTCTGTTTTTTAATGACAAGGAGTTGTTCTTTCCTTCTTTTTCATTCACTGAACACAACACTTTTTGCATGTTACCACTGTAGACATTGTAAGGAGAAGTAAAGGTAAATAACCAAGATCCCCACCTGTCAAGGAAGTTCGAGTTGAATTAGCACATAAAATATGTCCACAATAGTCTAATTAAAAACAGTATGAGCTCACTGTGATAAGAGAGGTTGTTGGCAGGGAATGAAGAAAACATTGGAGTACAGATTGCAAGTATGTAGAAGATTTTTTTTTTTACTTTTATTTGAAGTATAATAGAGACTAAAATGCATGTGGACAATAAGTGCACAGCTCAATTAATTCTGATAAACTGAATGCATCTGTGTAATAAGATCTTGATAAAGAAATGGAACATTACCACTCTTCCTGCCCCTTCAAGGTACCAACCACATCTCCCCAAGAGACACCACTCTCCTGACTTCTAACAGCATTGATTGGTCTTGTTCATTTTGTGTATTAAATACACAGAATCATTCAGTAAACACTTCTTGGGGTCTGACTTCTTTATCTCAGTATTTTGTTTTAAACTTTATCCATGTTGTTGCATGTAATCATAGATTGTTCACTGTCATTGCTGTATAGTATTCAGCAGTTATGTGACTATACCACAATTTGTTTTTTTTCTCCATTCTGTTATTGACGGGTGTTTGGATAGTTTCCAGTTTGGGGTATTGTAAGTAGTGAGTGCTATTCTAGCACATACTTTTTAGTGAATATATATATGTTAGGTGCATTCCATTCCTAGGTACATAGCCAACAGAAATGCATGTATACGTGTATTCTGCATGTATGGTTTTAAGAGAAGCTAAAAAAAGTACATTCACAAAAATTAGTTTTTAATTATTACCTCCATGACAACCACATGCTTTCTAAAATCATTAACCAAGGTCAATAACATTATCCCCAAAGTTATGGACTCATGAGTTCTAATTGAGGAGGGCATTGATTACCAATCTACCAACAATTATTGAAGGATTCATCTGCATGAAGCCACTATGATTTTGGGGAAAAAAGAGAAGAAGAGACAATCCTTTTCTTCAAGGAATCTAGAGTTCTGTTGAGGAGAGAAAAGTAACCAACTTAAAGCATTGAGATGCACGAAGGACAGACTATGGTGCAGAGTATCAAACAAATAGACTACCTTCTTTGTTTATCTAACACCCTTTAGGAAGATAACACAAATTTTAGACTCTGCAGTAGTACTGCCAAGAACATATTTCAGAATATTTGCACTTAAAGAGTACTGCATTTTAAGTTTTAAAACACAATAGCTAAATTACAAAGGTTAATATTTGATCGATGTTAATATTGCTTAATATATACATTTTTTAAATGTTTATTTATTTTTGGGACAGAGAGAGAGAGACAGAGTGTGAGCAGGGGAGGGTCAGAGAGAGGGAGACACAGAATCCAAAGCAGGCTCCAGGCTCTGAGCTGTCAGCACAGAGCCTGATGCGTGACTTGAATCCACAAACCGTGAGATCATGACCTGAGCTGAAACTAAGAGTTGGATGCTTAACCGACTAGCCCCTGTGCTAGCTTTTCTGCGCATGTTATAGAATTCTCACAACATCTATAGGAGGATGATATATATGAGCAGACTGGTGCAGCGATTCAAGCAGTGACTAGAGGCCAGCCACCCTAGTTCTGCCACCTTCTAGCTGGTTGACTCTGAGCAAGGTCCTCTCCTTCAGCTTTTCCATCTGTCACATGGGGATGATTGTATTCTTACCTTACAGGTTGTTAGATGTAAATGGCTAGAACAGTACCTGGCACATGGTATGCACTGCATTATTATTTGACAGATTATTTTAAAATAAAAATGGGTTTGGAGAGAATTGAGTATAAAGCGTTTCTCAACCCCTTGTGAAGGAAAGGTTCATTTCTATGGCAATGACCTCTGATCACCCAAGCATTCAGGGTATAGATGGGAGCACATGTTATGATGTCAAAGAAACCAGTTGTGCTGAAAATATTATAGATTTCTGCTTGCAATGTCAGTACCTTGGGCCAGGGAAGATAGCAATACCTTAAGGACAAATGATTTCCGAATGAAGGCTGAACCAAGCAACAGATCTTTTAGAGATCTGAATTTCTTTCCTACAGAAACACTGAAGTGTTTCTCTTTGTCTCTACCTGCTTTTGAAACTCTTAGTGGTTCTGAAGGAAGGAATATACTGCACACCCAAAAGATAAACAGAAAACATTTTTTTTTTTAGTCCTAATGTTCACATGCTTGCTGATATAAGCCCACAAGATAACTGTGGAAACTAAAGCATTAGGTTGAAAGGCTAACCTTGCTAATGCCAGATTCAAAAGCACACAGACATGATCCGATCACTCCCCAGGGAATGTACATATTTGTCCTGGGATCTGCCATATGCAGGTAGATCTTATAACCGCTAGATCGCATTAAAAAAAAAAAAAATCATGGTCCACACCTATAGCAATAAAATCAGCAGCTAACTAATCCTACCCAAAACGAAAAAACCCAAATCATTATGTGTCTTTTTGTATTTTAGACTTCTGATTGGTTTTCTCTGTTTGGCTGGCAAATCTCATCTAATTACAATATATTTTTCATTTGTGTTTTAAAATAGCAATCCCAGCCCACTGTTATTATAACATATGCGGTAAGTTGTTGTTCCTGGGGTGGTGATAAATTCGTGGCGATCCATTCACATCCTCATGGGTTGGAATTAATCTTTCTCCTCTGATTTCCCACTACACTTTGTGCTTCTATTATTGTGCTTGCATAATTTGCTTTGTAGTGTAGCTATTTGTGAGTGCATCTGTCTCCCCCACTAGATTGTGAGGACAAAAACTATCTCAGATTTCTGTTTCATTTTCCTTTCAGTCCCTATGTCACCCAATACACTTATTTATACATAGTAGGGACTCAATAGATATTGATAGTAGAATTGAATTGATTGATTGCAGTACAGCACATTTGGCTGCAGAACACCTCAGAGCAATGAGGCCCATCTGTCAATCAAAGCTGTGATCTTTGCTTCATTAACACCGTGGCTAAGCAATGAAGTAACAAGTCAGTGACAAAGAGCTTCATGCCCCACATCCTATAACTTAGATGCTAGATTATATACTTCTTTAAGCAGCAAGAATCCTTCTGAAAGCAAGATTCTATGTAGTGGCAATAATGATCCATAATTTTATACAGTCTGCATGTGAAGATTGAACCCCGCTATCTCTTTCCTTGCTCTTTATCCAAAAAGGCTGCTCCAGCTTCTTTCAAAACCTAGAGGAACTTTTTCCACTAAGCAGTTTGCAGTTAATTTTGGCCATCAATATTGGTACAAGATCCAGTCTAAGAATGTGGCACATGGCTTTGAATTCTTTTATTGCCCGTGTCATTTTCTGGAGAAAATATCTCATTAGCTCTTTGATCTGAAGATCAAGCATTCCCCAGCTGGATTTTCTACCATTTGCCGAACGTAAGTTTGGCTTGTCCGTGGTGATAATAATTTGCACTACACTAGCTCTACTTTTTCCACTGCTACCTTTTTTTGGAGACGGTTGACATAAAAAAGAATGGAAGGAGCCGTCCTCCATCACACTCCATCTGGCCCTGCTGGTTACTTGGCGACTGAGGCAGCACATACATTTGGTGGACTGATAAGGAATGGGAAATCCACGATATTAATAATGGTTCTCTGTTCTCCAAAGCAAAAACCTTTCCAGATTAGCATCTCTCTTACAAACAGTCCATGTTGGGAGGAGGCTAGGCAAGATTCAGTGCTGAAAGAGAAAGAGAAATAAATGAATTAAAGACCAGCCAGGACACTTAAAGATGGCGTGTACTTCAACCGCTACAATTATTGAATGCCTAGCATGGTAAATAAATAAAACAATGTGCTTTCCCTTGAAGAGCTCCTGGTCTTTAGGGGCATTTAGATTCATGTAGATATATCGATAATGTAGTAGGGCAAGAGGGGCACCTGGTGGCTCAGTCAGTTAAGTGTCCACCTCAGCTCAAGTTATGATTTCGTGGTTCGTTGAGTTTGAGCCCCTCGTCGGGCTCTATGCTGACAGTGCGGAGCCTGCTTGGGATTCTCTCTCTCTTTCTCTCTCTGCCCCTCCCCTGTTCTCTTTTTCTCCCTAAAATGAATAAATAAACTCTAAAAAATTACTTTATATAAAAAAGTAGTAGAGCAAGTGTCATTTCATATGGCTCTGTAGAAGTCTGTTTCTTTCAGGTCTGAAATGACCCTTGACAGTTTTAGCAGTGATGGCAGTAAAAATATGATAGCCCATTGGCAATCTGAATGAAATCAACCTTTTTACCTGGAGAATTATAATGTTTCTACAACAAGAAAAGACAGATTGAAAGGAAATTGTAAAATGTAACGCTTAAGGTCTTTTGAGTACTTGGTTTTTAACTATTCCTTACTTTCATTTCACTTACTTTCATTTTTACTTTTGTTTTCCATGGAACTTCGAGTCATAACTTAATGAAAAGTATAAATTGTATAGGTGAGAGTATGGCCTTATTTTTTTTAAGGTTTATATATTTATTTTTGAGAGAGAGAGAGAGAGAGAGAGAGAGAGAGAGAGAGAGAGAACACAAACAAGGGAAGGGCAGAGAAAGGGGGAGATACAGAATCCGAAGTAGGCTCCAGGCTCTGAGCTGTCAGCACAGAGCCCGATACAGGGCTTAAACTCCTGAACCATGAGATCATGACCTGAGCTCAAGTCAGGCTCCCAACTGACTGAGCCACCCAGGCGTCCCCAGAAGTGTGGCCTTTAACTCGGAATCTTTGGGCTGTATGAAATGATAACTTTTGTGGGCCCTGGACGCTTGGCTTTCATAGGCATTGTCCTCCATAAAAATAATAAAAGTACTTGATGATTTGTTGGTATAAACAATATATAATACAAGATTGATTATATTAGTTTTTATTTTTGTGCACTGTGCCGATGGAGAAGTTTACCTGTCATTGGAGATAGGGCTTGACCAAGAGCATTTTTCTAAACCTCCACATGAATGAGAATCACTATGCTTTGGAAGTCACCTGCTACCCCACAAGGACCTTAGGAATAATCTGTGGGAGTGGCTGCCTTCTCCACTTCCTTCAACTTCCAGTTTTCATAAGCCACTCACTCTGCATATGAAATACACCTGGTGTGGGAATATGGCAGAATAGATATGCTACTAAAATAGCCAGATTTAGCAAATCAAAATACAGGACATCCAGCTGAATTTGTATTTTAGATATATTTAGGTGTGGGACAAAGTATGCATTGTCTATCTGAAATTCAAATTTAACTGGGCATCCTGTATTTTACCTGGCAACTCTGTATGCTTCCTCTATTCTTGGAACTCAAGTTGTTTTTCCCTCATAACATACACTTTCTGATTAATATGTCATGCACTAATAAAGTGTTTCCCAAAGAATGCTCTGTAGACTATTAATAGGAATCACTCAAACAAACAAACAAACAAACAAAAAAACCCACCAAGACTCACATGGTCAAAGATGTTTGCTTTCTCTAAAGCACATTCTCTTGGGTTCTTCTGTATACTAATGTACATTATGACTCTCCAAGAGCAGAATATGGTAGGCATATGTCCCAAACTTACCATTCCACTGAGTGGTTTCCTTTCCTTCTGGAGTTTCTCACAGGACTGAAATTTCTGATGGGACACACTAATTACCCCACCAAGGGCCAATGTATCTTTATTTATGATGAAGGTGATGGATATTTTGAATCTGCCTCACTGATTTGCTTTACTTTCCTCTTCTCTTTTGCTCTTGGCTTCTGTGGTGGGGAATACACAGCAGGGTGAAATGTGTTTTGCTGGCTCCCTCTTTTGACTGGGTTAGGTTTAGTTAGAGATGGAGTTTACAATGTGGGGTCTCTGGAATGTGGATTTTACCTTAGTATTGAATGAAGGACACCTGAGGCAGATGTACAGGACCAGCTACATAGTTTGTGGAGTCCAGAGCAAAATGAAGATTTGGGCTCCTTGATTAGAAATTACTAAAAATTTCAAGATGGCGACAGCAGATCATTAATCCAAGCATAGGGCACACAGATGGCATGACCATGAATTCAGCCCTGCTGGAGCACCATCCTCAGTGCCAACATACTGGGAGTCCTTACCCAGAAAACTCCAGAAGGAGTTTCCAAAGGCTAATCATCAGGACTATCTTCAGATACCAAAGGGTCAAAAGTGGAAGCAAGTTCACTAGACTGGGCCCCAGGGGACATAAAATTTTGGCATTTTGTTCATTGTGGATTTTACATTAATTTTGATTTTTAAAAACATTGTATTATGGATACTTTATCTTGATTTTGGTGCTGTCTTAGTTTTCTCAGGTTGCTGTAGCAAAATTCCCTAGACTAGGTGACTTAACAGAAATTTACTTCTCACAGTTATGGAGCCTGGATGTCTAAGATCTACCTGCCAGTAAATTCAGTGTCTGTGAGGGAGGGTTCTCTTCCTGGCTTGCAGAAGGCCACCCTCTTGCTTTGTCTTCATATGGCCTTTCCTTTGTACACATATGGGAGGTAAGAGGAGTAGGGAGGAGACAGAGTGAGAAGGAGAGAGAGAGTGAGGAAGAGAGGAGGACATCTTTTTCTCTTCTTATAAGGCCATTAATCCCATGATGAAGGCCACATCTTCATGACCTAATCTAATCCTAATTACTTCTCAAAGAGTACCATCTGCAAACACCATCACATTGGGAGTTAGGGCTTCAACATATGAATTTTGGGTGCACATACTCAGTTCATAACAGGTGCCCCCCAAATTTTATGCAAGGCCCTCGGCCAAATTTTTGGTCTAGCAAAAGATGATGAAGAAAGTATGCTTTATCATTGTTTACTTTAAAAAATATGTTTTTAAAAGAAGAACATTTTCTTAATTTATTTTTGTGTTTTTATAAATTTTTTTAACATTTTTTTATTTATTTTTGAGAGACCGAGAGAGGCAGAGCATGATAAGAGGAAGGGCAGAGAAAGAGGGAGACAACAGAATCTGAAACAGGCTCCAGGCTCTGGGCTGTCAGCACAGAGCCTGATGTGGGGCTCGAACTCACAAACCGTGAGATCATGACCTGAGCCAAAATTGGACACTTAACTGACTGAGCCACCCAGGCGCCCCTTAATTTATTTTTGTTTTACAACTCACACACAGAAATACATACATGTATACATCCATCCATATACCCCAATGAATAAATGTGACTTCTTGGAAATAACTGGCACAAAATCTAGAATCATTCTTTAAGATGACTTTAAACAGAAATGAAAAATGTAAGATTAATCTATTATTCTTTCATTAGAATTATACGTATTTCATATAAACAATTATCCCAAAGAAGGCAAATTTCTTTTTAAAAAAGCTGTAGCCTGGAGCACCTGGGTGGCCCAGTTGGTTAAGCGGTTAAGCGTCTGACTTAAGCTCAGGTCATGATCTCATGGTTCGTGAATTCAATCCCTGTGTCAGGCTCTGTGTTGACAGCTCAGAACCCGGAGCCTACTTCCTATTCTATGTCTCCCTTTCTCTCTCTGTCCCTCCCCACCCCTCACTCTCTCTCTCTCTCTCTCTCTCTCTCTCAAAAATAAATAAACACTAAAAAAAATTCTTTTTAAGTTGTAGCCAAATATATTTCATCTGCTAATTTATCAGGTATATGTTTTTTTTCTTTATATTAAAACAGTTACCTGATTAAGCATAACTTCTAAATGATGAGAAAGAAATCTTTTTAAAAGTTATTTTCTTAAGTTTCTAGAATACTTAATTGTTGGTTTATTGTTTTAAGTGTCATCTGTTTCTGAGTGCCAAGAGTCATTTCTTCACATTTTGGCAGAAATGCTCTTCTTTTCTTTGGTGGCTGAAGCCTCCTCCACTGTCAGTCCCCATGCCTTCTGCGGGGCTGATGCCACCCCCAAAGATAGGCTAGACCCAGGGCTCAGCCATGGATGATCAGCAAATTCTATCTCCTGCCATGGAGTGATTGCTTGTGGACCAGCAAATGACCTATGTGATACCAATGAGAACCAGCCCCAGGCTTTTGATGGAATTATTAGAAAAAGGCACTTCCTGAGCTGGAAGAATGTCAGCCTGTAGCTGCAGGAGCCATCTTGGCCACTCCTGAGGGGAGGCAGACAGAAGAATGCGCACACAGAGGGAGAGGAGTCAGACCTGGCCGCGACAGATTCCTGATGATGGTTTCTGAGCACCTGGATCAAGCCATGTCTGAAGCAAGTCCCACCCCAGACTTATTGTTATGGAAACAACAAATTCAGTACTGACAAACATTAGGCACAGGACTGTCAGAACTGGAGGGGAGTGATGACTGTAGGGCAGATGCAGCTTCTCAGTAATACTACAGTCAGTCTTGAAGATTCATTACTGACACCTCCCCTCAGACTATGTTAGAGGCCTCCTTATAACCTGGATGGCCATACTTGTCATGAGAAATTTTAATTGCCTGCTTACCTATCTGTCTCCTCATCTGGACAGAGATAGGCTCCTTAGGAGGCTGCTTTCATGGGACAAAGCATTCACTTGGTGCTTACTAAGTGTTAGGCTCTACTGGATCACAGGCTCCTATAAAGTACCTGTGCTTTTTTTTGTTTGTGTTCATGTGCCTGGCTTGTAGTCTGTCTGTGTGTGTCAGGGGCCAAATGGGTAGTGAGGAAGTCTCTGAATTTACTTTCCTTTAGAACACATATTAAAACTCAATAACAACTGAATCAACTCTTTAAAACAAGTGTAGATAAACGTTTTCTCCAAAAAGACAGAGAAATATTTAAAATAAAAATTTAAAGGCTTTTCAGGTTCTAAGGTCTCTTGCTGTTACAACGTGAAAACAGCCATAGACAACATCTAAGCAAATGAGAGAGCTGTTTTCTGATAAAACTTTATTTATGGACACAGAAATGGGAATTTCATACAGTTTTTACATGTCATAAAATATTGGTTCTTCTTTTGGTATTTTTCAACTATTTAAAAAGGCAAAAATGTTCATAGCTCTTGGCCTGTACACAACCAGATGGTGGACTGAATCTTGCCTATAGGCAGTAATTTGCATACCCTGTTCAGAACTTAGATCAGTATTTTCCAAATATGTGAGCCACATATGTAATATAAAAATTTCTGGTATCTATAGTTAAAAAAAACACACAAAAAGAAACAGGTGAAATTAATTTTAGTAATATATTTCATCCCCTCCAATATAACCATTTTTGATCATTTCAACATATGTTCAATATAAAAATTAATTAATGTTATGTTTTACATTCTTTACATTTGTACTAAATTTTTGAATTCTGGTATTATTTTACATTAAAGCACATCTCTATTTGTATGCTAAGTTTCCATCAGAAATACTTGATTTGGATTTAGATTTCATAACATTTGCAACAGAAAACAGATTCACATACACAAGTTGTTAAAAAAAAAAATTCTTAAAAGTTTTCCAGTAGTTGAATCAAGAATCGGTTTTTAAATTTTTGTAATATTTATTTATTTTTGAGAGCGGGGGAGGGGCAGAGAATGAGGGAGACACAGAATCCAAAGCAGGCTCCAGGCTCTGAGCTGTCAGCACAAAGCCCGATGCAGGGCTCCAACTCACAAACTGTGAGATCATGACTTGAGCTGAAGTCAGACACTTAATAGACTGAGCCACCCAGGTGCCCCAAGTATCAGTTTTTAAATGTGTTAAATAAAATTAAAAATTTAGTTTGTTAATTACTCTGGCCATATCTGAAGTGCTCATAGCTACGATGTGATGTTGGACAGCACAGACTCAGAACAACAAAAGATTGTATTTTTTTTGCCGAGAGGAGTAATTTCCCTGGCATGATTTAGAATGGTTAGTAAATGGTGATTATAAAAAGAAGATCGACTATGACAGTGTTTTAAATGTGTTTAAATTCTTGACAGACCATATACACCCTCTAGAGCCTGCAGCTAGGGCAGACCTCCCCTCCTTGGTTCACCCCCTGGAGCCTTCATGCCCTGACTGTAGTGACTAAGGAAGAGAAAAAATATGAAATATTGCTGAAGAGGTAGTTAGCAGCAGATCATGTAGAGCCTGGTGAACAGGGATGAGGATTTCAGACTTTCTCCTCAGCCTGATGGGTCGTCATTGGAGACCTTTGAGTTGCTTTTGGAGAACAGGCTTTAAGGGGATGAAGGTAAAGTGGAGGTCAGTCATGAGACTATTGCAGGTTTGAGGTGAAAGAAAATGGTGGTGCAGGGCCGTGGTGAGGTAAAACAAGGAAGGTACCTGGGGCTCTAAACTGGAGGAGGCCTTCACCCTAAGGTCATGCTCCTGACGTTGCACAATCCTGGGAGTGAGCAGCTCCTTCAGTGTTGGCCCTGCTGGCTGGGATGTGAGGGCTTCTGTGGACGAAGTGAGAGAAGTCACCAGGATTGGCATCTGTTTTGAAGGAAGAACCCACAGAATCTACCGATGGACTAGACATGGAACATGGGAGAAAAAGGGGAGTCAAGTCTAATATCACAGTCCTGATTTTCACCGTGGATCCAGCCCGCCCTAGTGAAGCCCACACAGCTCATCCTGCTCTGTTGGTGAAAGAGTGGACCTAGACCGGCCGACTCCATTTTGTTCCGTGTCCTCCATCTTGCGTGACTATGTCCCCGACATGGCCCCCTTTCCGGAAAAACCGCAGAAAGAAATTCCCGCTCAAACCTCAGACCACGCTTCCTCCCTTTGAGTAACTTCCTGCTCACCCGTTCAAACTTCCAGTTCAAACCACTCCCGACAACCTGCGCAATGGGACTCTGACCCTTCCCCAGCCAGTCGGCTAAGGCCACAACCATCACACCCCCAACTGCCCCTAGATCCCTATAAAACCTTTGTGCTTTTGAAACTTGCTCTCTCTCTCCGGCATCTCACTGCTGCGTCGGTGCAGGTAGGGGATTGAGCTCGAGCTAGCTCGAATGAAAGCTTTTGTTTTTGCATCGGACTCGGCTCTCTGGTGGTCTTTGGGGATCATGAATTCTGGGCATAACATTGGCAAGTCTACCAGAGCACAGAGGTGTCCTGAAAATAGGAGATTTCAATTAAACACGTTTCGAAATGGCAAGTTCAGTGGTGCAGCCCCAATCTCCTTCATTGTAACAAAGGTCACACTGTCCATAAAGCTGGATGGTTTATGGTCCCACTTCATTGTGAGCCAGCCCAGGGCTGCCTTGTCCTTAATACACCTGTAAGAAGTCCCAGCAGGCATGTGGGCCCTGGGGTAGGGCTGCATGAACCTGTTTTCACCCAATCTCCGAGGCAAAGGCTGCCTTGACCCTTCACTCCATCAAGCAGGGCATCAGCCCATCCCCATCCCCCTTCTCCCCACTTAGGCTGCCCCTCAGCCTGTAATGGAAATCCAGCCTCGTTCTTCCCCCCCTCCCCCACCATCTCCACCCCTCTTAAATTCCATTTTACAACACACAAAGCAAGATAGCCTTTGTTAAAAAGTTTAATGTTCTTAATTAGTTGAATCGGTTGGGCTAATTAGAATACCAATTAGAACTGGCAGGGCTATTGTTAATTTGAAAGTGCTGTGGTCTAGTGTTAATCGCTATTAAACCTTATAGTTTGTGAAAGATAGAGAGAGGATGAATTCACAGAATACATTTTAAATGTGAAAGGTCTGTGGTCAGAGGGATCCCGCCCCATCAGGGAGAGTTCCAGGGAAACAAGACCACAGAGAAACGCAGTTGCTAAAGACGGGGCCCTGTGAGGCGCACAAGACCCTCTCTTCAAAAAATGTTAAAAGCCTGCAATGTGTTTTAAAAATAGCCAAAGTGTTTAATTCATCTAATGGACTAATGATCTGGAATGATTCTTTTTGGAAAAAGAAACAAACAAACAGTGTTTAAGTTACCAGGGCACAAAAAAGTTTTTGTCATTACCAGAGCGGTGCATCCCTTTGGATTGTAACTTCCTAACTCTAAGGAGCAACCCTCAGGATTAAACCTCTTTTGTTTCTGGTCACTGTGTGACTGGGGAGATTAAAAACACAAAACCAGAGAAAGTCTTTGCGCAAAAGAAGTTCCATGTTTGGACGGTGGTGATGCATGAGTCCATATTTTCATGTCTCATTTGGAAATGACTAAATGGATAAGCAAGTCCTAATTTATGTTTTCAGACAAGTATAAAAATCACTCCTCGTTTTCTCAACAAGCAAATATGGAATGGACAATTATAGCTATTCTTACCGTACATTTTCGGAGAGATGACTTTATTTTCCCTCTATTCCAGTGATAAAGACAGAAGGTATTGCCATCCATCATCGCTGGTGTCCTCTCAATATATCTGTGATACATTTCCAGAAAATAAACCATGCAGTTTATAGAAAACAAATATAAAGATGTATTTTATCATATGTATTATGGCACTGTTAGGAAACAAGGAATCTTTTTAAATGGTGAATTGCTTTACAAAGGATATAAAAATGTTCAGTGCAATTGCCACCTCAAATCTTCTTGGAGCTAAGTGGAGCATAAATTTAAAGCAGACAGACCAACAAATAAATAACTGACTGAGTGACTACCCGTGGAGTGTTTGTGTACAAAAACTTGTAGGAAAACGAAGGTTTATAGCCCAAAATGTGCTCCAAGTGTTTCTTAAGGTACACGGTGACATTGATATCAAGGATACTAGATAGAAATCATGTCTAAGTTAATCCAGGTCATTCTGTTAAATCCTAGTTGTCCCTGATCCAGCACCACCAGCATGATAGGCCTCATGCAAGGTGTCTGCCCTGCAGATGTAAGGCATACATTGTTGAAAAAGACCTGATTGGAATCTATTAGGAAAGACTGAGGTCAGGCAAAACAAACAAAATAATACTCGATAACATCAACACAGATGTGTTTTCTTTCAATGTGGATTCACGTACCCCATCGGGCCTTTTGCCTCGCCGTTGATGGTTTTACGTTGACTTGTAATCCTACTCACCAGTTCCAATTCTTTCAGGTCGACTAGTTAAATGTTAGCTTTAGGGTATGGTTAAAAAGAATATTTTTGTTTAACTTTTATTTTTATTTTTAGCCTATGGGTAAATAAGGAGCCGTTTTTTATGAGATGCCAAAGAATCCAATTTTCGATATCTGTCAAATATCTATTAAGTGTCAGAGATTTCCCTCTGAGCACAGAGAGAGGGGAAAAACCAAGAGGAGTGAAGTGCAGACCTCAGGTAAAAGTTTGACCTGGGAACTATACTGATCCACTGGTTACTTTTATTTCCTTTCGTTTAATTTGACTGCATTTTGTCTTACTCATTTCCTTGCCTATGTTTTGTAGCTGCTTTTTCTCCTTATAGCCAAACCCCTAGATAAATTTGTTCTAAAGTCAAACCATAAATGCCTTTGTTAATTCATCCATGCAGTAATTTAACACTTATTGTCTACCATGTACCAGGTAGTGTTCTAGGCTCTCAGGTCCAAAAGTGCAAATATAAGACACCCATGTCAAAAAAGTTCTCGGTCTAAGAAGAAAGGGAAAGGTATAAAGAAACGTTGCAATGCAGTCTAACAAGTAGTGGTTCAGGGTCAAGAGTAAGGTGATTTGAAGGATAAAAGATGGAGTGAGAAACTTGCTCTGTTGGCAGAAATGGGGAGATGAATTCTGAAGAACAGTAGGACCACGATGGGATTGTTATCCTCCAGAATGTTCAGTGGAGGGGCTCTGGCTTATGGCTTGGTGGTGTTGGGAGGCATTTGATGTTATTTGAACCTGAAAAATATAATGCAAAAGCAAAGTAAAAGTACAACTCTGATATAAGACGCAGGTATATTTTCTTTCTAGAATCTCTTGATGACAGGAGTTGAGCCACAACATAACGGATTGTGTGGTTCAGAAAGTTACTTCATAAATTAACAAAGCTCAGTGATAATTTTTCATCCACAAAGCCATCGATAGGATTGGGCCAATATGACATATTTTCAGAAAATGCTTCTGGCAGCCGTAAAAGGTATGTGAACATCAAAGAAAGCATATACAGTTCAATTTCCTGTTTAGAATGTTCATAGAACAAATGAAATAATTTTATTTCCTTTTCGGTTCGACTCGAGACTAAAAATATCCCTTATTACTAAAGAAAGCATTCATACCAGGTCAAGCTCCTTCCCTTGAAAATAGAGGTCCTATCAAGATACCATTTCTCATTTGTCCTGTCTCCCCAACCTCCCCGGAAATGTGTGAGCAAATCTCTCATTTTACTGTGGGTGCTTAAGGCCTGTTATTTGATGTCTGTGTGTCTGCGCATCTGTGGGTATGTTTATAGTTTATTTGCCCCATGTCATTCTGCAGAAATGGATTCACTCAGTCAACTAGATAGGAGAGCTTTGAGCTTAGCTATCAGCTGGAGGAACAAAGGGACTACAATCAGGAGAAGCCCCTGCGGGGGAAGGTAGTCTACCCAGGCAGTCCCCTGAGGGTCCTCATCAACATTGGAGAACTGTTTTGACAGAACCACTGAATTGGGTGCAGGAGTCAAATTCCTGGGACATCAAACCAGGACAGATTTCCTGCTCACCCACAAACAACAGAGACCCCTCTGCCTTTGGGGAATAGGAGGAGCCCAGTCTGAGGGGCACGCTGGCTTCCAGGGTTGGTTGGAATAACTTGCTGTAGGCAAAAGGGCAAGGAACATTGAGTAGCAGAAATGGAAGCAAATAATTTATTTTTTTTCAAATTGCGAGCCCTGATGTCTGGCCCCAGATATGTGAGCATATTCTCCATTCTTCGAACAAAAGAAACACACATGCTTATTCCACCCTTTTCCGCCTCATCTGGCAGCCGCTTTCTGGTCCAGCAGACACTAACATCTAATGAGTCAAACTTCTCATTTTCAGACTAATCAGTCGGCTGCACTAATTGCAAATGCAAATATGCAAATTTATATTAATTAATTACTCTGCTAATTAGTTCTGCGGTCTTTTTTGGGTAATAAATCATTGTGCAGTGGAAGGGAAACAAGTCCTGTCCCATTTCACTCCACATAAAAATTTAATGTACTCATGGAAGAAAATATATATATAAAAAAAAAAGACACCCTGAGTTGATCACTGTGCTTCTGCTGACGAGCCCCCTCCAGAAAGGTGCAATTGTGAGAGGGCTTTCACATCTTCAGCAAATGCCATCACTAAGGTGCCTGTTAGCAATTTAATTATCACATTATGAGCTTCAGAAAAAGCCAGTTTGCTGTGCTGCAGGCTGTGACATGGAGCTCGGCAGTTCACCCACTTTGCAGCAAAACACTTATAAATAAAATGAGAATATAGAGAGGGAATCACATTTCTTTGCAGAAATGCTGTAGCTTGGGATCCGACGTTTTCAGGGGTTTTGTTGTTACTGTTGTTGTTTTAAGCCAAAAGGATCATCTTGAGTTCCGTGCCTTTGAATGAAAAGTTTTATCGTTCAGGTTTAGGGATGCATTGAAGGACTGTGTTGGGGGAGGGAGGTTGGGAAGAGGGAGGTGACGAGCAGCTAGCAGGAGAGGAAACTGTCTTCCACATGTCTAGGAGTGATGAGCACTCATTTATTTCATAAATTCTTATTGGAGACCTACTCTGTTACCAGGTACCCACTGTAGGGGAGATAGTGACATGTAAGTGATGCGTGGAAATGATCTCTCTCAATTAGACTATGAATTCTTTGAGGATAAGAGGCTCTGTCTGATCATCTCTGTGTTCCCAGTTTTATAACCAGATAGAACATTCAGTAAGTATTTGCTGAATGAATGAATGAATGAATGAGTGAATGATGGCAGGCTTCAAGGACCTCAAGTCTAGTTAAGGTAACAATAACTGTAACTCAGGTATAGACTTGCCTTTTTGTTGGGCAGGTGCTGAATGATACTCAGTGATTAGGAGATGAGAGGAAGGACCCATGGTGGTTAAGACTGAAATCCTCACATGTGAAATGTCCCCTCATTTCCTTCTCCTTCTCAACAAGAAATTTCTACTTTAATCCCCTGTGCTCATTCCTTTCTATTGTGCCTTCTCCATGTGGGATTTGATGTGGAAGCATTAAAGAGGAAACTGCAATCATTACAGCTGGGCAACTGGCATGCAAGCCCTAGCTCAGCCTCTGGAGGTTTTGTAATCTTGGGCAAGCCATTTAACCTCATGGAGTCAGTTTCTTCATGGGTAAAAACAGAGTGATGGGTTTATCATCAGCACTGTGGAGGCCAGAGCTTTGTAGTCAGGCAACTCAGCACCCATTCCTACCTCCCACCTGCTCTCTGTGTGATGTTAGGTCTTTATTTTTTATTGTTTATAAAAATTCTTTACTTTGGGGGCACCTGGGTGGCTCCGTTGATTAAGTATTCGACTTTTGATCTCGGCTCAGGTCACGATCTTAAGGTTTGAGTTCAAGCGCATCAGGCAGCATGCAGAGCCGGGTTGGGATTCTGTCTCTCCCTCTCTCTGCTCCTCCCCAGCTTGTGCGCACTCTCTCTTTCTCTCTCTCAAGATAAATAAATAAACTTAAAAAATTCTTTACTTTTGGATTTTTTGAAAAATTAGACTGTAGACACATGTACATGGTATGAAAATTTAAAACTACACAAGAAAATTAATAAGAAATGAGTGTTCTTCCTTGATCCCTAGCCTCTCCGTCCCCTCCCCAGTGCCAACAAATAATTCTATGCATCCTCCCAGTGATACAGAGATAGTGTGTGTGTGTGTCTGTTTTCCCACACACAAATGAATGATAGTATACCATAATACTCTCATGCATCTGACTCTTAACATATTGGTACCTGTAAGCTACCTCACACAAATTTTTTTTTTAATGTTTATTTTATTTTTGAGAGAGACAAAGAGAGCATGAGCAGGGGTGGGGCAGAGAGAGGGAGACACAGAATCTGAAGCAGGCTCCAGGCTCTGAGCTGGCAGAGAGTTCAGGGCCTGAACTTGTGAATCGGGAGGTCATGACCTGAGCCGAAGTCAGGTGCTCAATGGACTGAGCAGCCCAGGCGCCCCAACCTCATACTCTTTAAACCTGCGTGTTTTCCATTGTGTAAGAACACAGTAATTTTTTTTTGTATTAGCCACTAATTGATGGACGTTTCATTCCCATTTTTCTGCTACTACAAATAATGTTGCAATTAATATCCTTGTACATATGAGATTTCACCCATGTGAAGGTAGATCTACAGGATGATACCTATAAAAAGGTTGCTGGACCAAAGGATACATACTGTTGAATTTTGAAACGTTACTAAACTTATCCTCTCTCTGAAACCCTTTTTCCTTCTTATTATATTTCAATGTATGTTAATAAGCTATAAATAACTTATTTCTTTGCTACACTCTGTTAGCAAGGACAATGTTGCCCAATCATATGTGTACCGTAGATACTTGTAGGTCGACTGGTGGATCCAGAAATGTTTCCCATGCTTGTGACAGCCTCCATCGTCCCCCGTGCAGCTCACTTCTCTTATTTTCTGTCTTGATGTGAACACAATTTGGAGACTATTTTCTCAAAGATAACACAAAATAAACATCTTTTGAATGTTCCATGGCTTGTGCTGGATGATTAACAATTCTTCAGCAGAATCCTCCAACCTGCTGGTCTTGGAACAGCCTTGGGAGAGGCCTGTGAGGCACTTCCGTGGGTTTCTGTGTGTGGGAGAATTCCTACCCTTCCACTATGCAGGGCATGTGGCTGTGCTCTATAGGGCCCAAAGGGGAAGAGTTGGGCTGATTATTTATTTTATATCAGAGCCTGAGACCACTAACAATCTTAGATCATAATTAGACTGATAAAAGTGGATAGTGATGCAGATTTTAAGAATACAAAAGGGTGTGGTTCAAAATCTGGAGCACTGAAACTTCAAAATTCCATCTGAAAGGAAAAAAAATGTTATTAATAAATGCTTTATGAAAGTGAATGGGAAAAAAATGTAAGCATGTTTTCTTGAGAAAATTAAATTAAAAATGCTATGCCATGTATTAGATGTGTGATGTATTTGAGTCATATCTTTCTAGAAGAAGAGATTTTTTTCAATAGATTATTTTTCCTAGCTCATGTTTTGAATAAGAAATGATTGAGTTTTCGTTTTGGTCTTGGCCTCACCATTTCTTAGCAATCAGCTATAGTTACAGGATGATGCTAGTGAGCTGAGGTTGAGTATTTCATGTCCTAAAATGACCGATTGGCTCATCGGAAGGGAACTGTGCTCTGTACCAGCATGCTGTAGCCACCTCTTGTGAAAACATGTGCTGCTGCTTATAAAAAGAAATGCGTTAGGTTTCCAGGAAAAGCAATTTAAAATCTATGCCCTTTTTAAACCTTTTCTTTTATATTCATGCTTTTGCATTAAAAAAATGACAATCACCTCTAATCTTACAATCCAAAGATGACTACTATAAACATTTAGGGTTATACCCTTCCAGACTTTTATCTCTAGCTACATCTAGAGCTGTGAGTATGCGTGTCCATTCATACTTCTCTACAGACATGTCCCTGACATTCCTGGGATTTGCACTGAGGCTGCAGCTAGATCAGTAGGTTAAGGCTCTTTCTGATTGGTTAGAGTCAGTGCTCCCACATTTGCAAATACTTTGGGAATCACCTGGATTCTGTTTAACAAAAGTGGAGTCCACCTCTCCCTACTGTTTTGGGGTGTGTGTGTGTGTGTGTGTGTGTGCGCGCGTGCGCGTGCATACACCATGGTTGTGATTCATTGGTGTCATTTTTTCCAAATGCACAACCTCATTTTTATTTCTGCAGAGTATTCAGTTGTGGGAATGGACACTTCACAATGTATTCAGCCAGTCTTATGTTATGGGACATTTTGAATTGTTTTCAGTTCAGTTGTTTTTAAAATCATATGTCATCCTATTTTATGTTTGTGAGCCTCCCCTTTCCTTTGTTACCTTTGTTGCTTACATTTCTTTCCACTAGTGGTTTGTTCTACACTTATCACTCTCTAGTACTCATTATCTTTTTATTGAAAATATTTGAATCAATCTTTATCAGCATTAGGATTTAATCAGTTTCTGCTAATTTCCCCACCCCCAATTTCCTGTGAGAGTAGATACCTTTGCTTTTATTATCTCTTCCCACCTCCAATTCTCAGCTGATATTTAAATAATTGGGGACTTTTAGATCCATTTCTTGAGGTACAATTTGTGTCTCTTCTTTTCAGAATTATGTTTGGCATTTGCATCACTTATATTCATATTAACAATTGTTTACCTATTAAGTCTGAACTTTACTGCTTTCATTGCTCACTGTCATTTCTTTTAAGCAACATTTTACATACATTTAAATTCTTTATTTTGATGCCTTTCTCAATGAACTGAAATACTTTTTTGAGGACATTTTTCAGAAAAGATATGTGTTTGATCAACGTTTTTAGCTCTTGCCTATCAGAAAAAAAAATCTTTCTCTTTTCTCTTGTTTTCGAACATAAATGGCACAGGGTTTATTTTTAAGTTTTTCTTCAAATTTCTTTGTGTATTCCTCCCAATTAATTTCTGGCTTTGATTTTAATCTGCTTTTTTTTTTCTTTCTTTCTTCCTGGAATACCTTTTAAAAAAATTACTCATGCCTGAATATATATAGATTTTTTTCTTCATCTTTCAAGTAGAAAATCATAACTAGAATTTGTGTACGTGTATGTGTGCACATGCCTTTCTTCCTTATCTTGTGTAATGAACCCATGGAATCCAGACTCATCTAGCATTTTTTTCATCACAGGAATCTTTCTGCTGTTATTTCTTAGACAATTAATGCTCCCCTATATTTCTGTTTTCTTGTGTTCTTCCCATTGTACTCTTACCATGTCTTTTGGGTTTATCATCCATGTCACTGATCTTTCTGCTTACCGTTTGTTTTATGTGTGTATTTTCACACTGAGTTCTGGGAGAAGCTCGGAAGCTGCTCCCCCAATTAAGGCATTCGGTTTTCTGCAGTACCTATGCTGCTCTTCACCTCTGTACTTGCAATCTTGCATTTGAAAATCCTGGTTTTTGGGGGGCACCCAGGTGGCTCAGTCGGTTAAACATCCAACTCTTGATTTCAGCTCAGGTCATGATCTCAGGGTTTGTGAGTTTGAGCCCCACAGGGGGCTCTGCACTGACAGCACGGAGCCCGCTTGGAACTCTCTCTCTTTCCCTCTCTCTCTCTGCCCCTCTTCCACCTCTTTCTCAAAATAAATAAATAAACATTGAAAAAAAGAAAATCCTGTTTTTAATCTGAAATAATCTTTTCCTGGTAGCAGATTTTTCCTTTACAGAGACGCAACTCTGAAATATCCTGACTTTACAACAGTATGGATTGTCATATAAATGGAATATGCAACTTCAAATGTACAATTTTTACAAGTTTCTGGTCATAAATCTACATCGTTTTGGGAATTTGTCCCTGCTGCTTCTTTTGGTCAAGTGAATCTTTTCATATGTCTGGTGAATTTTCACCTTGGAGGGAAGGAGCAGAGATGGACGCTTGTTTATTTTAAAGTACTATGATGGCTTCATTGGCAATTTTATAGAGCTCTGTTCGTAGGTATTTTAGTTCCAGACAAAAAGAAGTGAAAATAGCTTATATTTTCTGGGGTCTTATTTTTGCAGATAGAGGTTCCAGATGCTTGAGAAGAGACTGAAGGAAATATAGCTGGAAGCGATTTGAGTTCTGGGCCCCATGATTTTCTTCCTGGTGTCCCTTAGTGCCTGGCCTGCCTTGTGCAGCCCAGGCAACAGGATGACATTGTTGTCAGTCCCATTCACACTTTCTGGAAGCCCCTGGCAGGGTCTTTCTTTTCACCATGTCGACTCTGTGTCACTCACTATTGCCTAGAGATGCTGACTACTCCAGATTAGAGGCAGAGACAGCCCCCTAGGGCTTCATGGTCTCTACTGGTATCATTTATAGCTGCTCCAGATTGGCTTTGCACTCCAACTGGCCAAGTACAAGTTAAGAGAGAGATGTGTGACCCATAAGCTGCCCTATTACATGGCATCATTCATAAAATTGAGATTTGCTCCCGTAGCCCACCCTTTACCCTAGCCCCTACTCTTGTTAGTCTGGGGGTGTTTATGAAGCTGATGACTAACTTTCTTCTTAGGAAAGTACATCCTTTCAGAACCAGAAATTTCAGCCTGGGTATTCCAGTCCTCAATCTTGATCCAGTCAGCATTATGTCTGGCATACATCCTATGACATTCTTGGCTTCACCTATTTTTATGTTCAGTGAATTTGCATAGTTGAAGCCATTAATCAAAATTATTGAATGACTATAAAGGATGTTGAAAGCTATGACGATTTCCACCCAACAGACTTGTCAGTGGGTCTAGAGGACATGGAAATATCTGAATGAACAATTCAGGAATCATCATGATCCATCGTCTCTGTGATGTGACCCATTCACCTATATATAGATATTCAGGCTTTGAATTTTCTTTTTGATATTTGATGTCATAAAAACATAGATGCCACCCATGGATCCTGAAGATCAAAAAACATTTTTCTCCCAAGCCTGAAGATCTTTTAGGCAGAGGTACATTCCAGTGAGGTAGACTGATCTGGTCCCCTTGGGACTTTTTCCAGAGTGTTTGTAAAAGGACAGAAACAATAAAGAGCTTGTTTACAACTTTCATTCAAGTTGCTTTGCTCTTACTCCCACCTCCTGTCTTAAGGCACAAGCTGAGCTTTACAGTTCAGAAATCAAGCATATCAGAACATTTATTTAAAGGCAACTGCATTCCTGCTCTTTCTGGGGAGATGGGTTTACCATGTCACTAGACCTCCCAAGTGGTTATTCACATTAGGGTGGTGTCCCAGCCTTTGGGGCATGGCTCCCCTGTTGTCAGCAAGTGGTTTCCTCCACAAACCTTTTAACACCACAAATTTGCAACCATTAATTCTTAAGGGTTTTGACAAATCTCCCCAGTTAAATATTAAATAATAAATATGGACCTGATGGTAGCAGGGCTTTGTGAAGTCTGTTTGAAATGTTCTTTAAAATATTAAATTCAAATAAATGATTGAATCAGAACAAAGGATATATCTTAAGACAAATTCAGCCAAGTCTCTTTAACCTTTGAGTTTTCAACATAGATTAGAACGCTAGGGCAGCACATGCTCTCATAGCAAATTGAAATGGGATTTTTGAAGCAGGTCTTGCAAATACAGGTAACCCATACCTAGGTTTGATCTGCCTTTGCCATTTTGGGGGAGAGATTTTGCTGCCTATTGTTTAATAAGAATGTGTGTGACTGTTTTTCTAAAAAAAAAAAAAAACAACTTACATTCAAAGAAGCAAATCCTTGAAAACACTAGCTTTGGGCGCTATGTTTATTCCTTGTCAATGTCTTCCATATGAAATCTGTTCTGCTTATAATATCTACCACAGTTGGAGCTCTGAAAGAAATCTGTTTCATATCTGCCCTTTGCACTTAGCTTATTTATTTTACACTTTCCCCAAGTTATCTGTCTGTAAGCAATCTTGCTTAGAAGCAGACAGTCCCGGGGAGGAGGACTTGGCGAGACCACCCTGCATTTAGGGAGAACCAGGACTCCTGACACTCGGGCCATATCTACCTTGGGGAGCAGGTAAAGGAGAAAATGGTGGTTTCAGCAGCTGGGATAAAAAGACTAATAAAGACTACCAAACCAAATTCTGCCTCCTTCTTACTCCCTCATCCTGTGCCAGGCTGGTCCACCCATTATCTCTACTCTTGGGTTTATGCTCTGCCACCATGTTTCCATCTGCTCCATCTGTTTCCCCACTACTGAGCAACCTCCCATGGTTCTCAGTGGAGTCTGCCCTGGGACAATGACTCTATGTAGCCAAGCTTTTCAGAAGTAGAGTGTGGCATGCTTGGACACAGAGCACGCACAATAAAGAAACCTTGTTATAATTGGATGTGGGTGGCTCCTCAGGAGAAGTATGGTTGACTTCATGGGGGCATCATGGAGATACCCACCAAACATCTCTGGAGTGAATGCTGTGGGCTGCAAGGCCTTCTGAGAGGAGTGGGGATGAGAGCAATTTCTCACATGGGCTGCAGTATGGGATGAAAGGATGTCTGTGCCCACCTGGGGATAGGATGTTCCAATACAAGAGAGCGTGGGTCTCAGCTAAAGCCCTGTAATCTGACCCCCATTTTTTTGTCGACCTTGTCCCCTTCCCCCACCAACCCCCCAATGATGTTCAATCTGGGAACAGGGGTCTCCCTTGCTTCAGAGATAGACAAATAAAGCAATTAGCAGATACAGGAAAGCTTAGAACTTACCCAAACCAGTAAGGGGAGGTTTAAGATCTAGAGAAAGAAATCTCCCTTGGAAACCCAGGAATAAGATGCCCATCTTTCTCCTACAAGAAAGAGAAACATTATCTTTGGGGCAGCGCCCATCGTTGTGGAACTACCTTTGATGAAGCCTTGTCTGGAGCCTGAGTTGCTAGGCTGAATTTCTCCCAGGGATCACGGTGCAGACTTGGACCTCACCCCTGTTTAAAGGAGTGTTTAAAGGCACTGCCTTTGGTTCATATATGTCCATCTTGTTCACGCCACTAGAGGTCCTCGTTGGTTTATTCAGGACAGAGCAAAAGCCAGTTTTTGAAATAGAAACCACCAGAAAGAAGCTTCGATTTCAATTCTCTGTCATGTCAGGCTGTGTGGTTTTGGGCAAGTTACTCAGTGCCCCTGAGTCTCAGAGTTCTCTTTTTCACAATGGAAAGAAAACGGGGTCAAGAGTTTTACATTTGTTGAGGACCTACTCTGTGCCTGATAGAGCTTTCGTTTTCGTTGGAATTCCTCCAAAGCCAGAGACAAGAACTTGGGTACAGTGGCTTATTTGGGAAATGTGGATCACAGTAAACAGCAATGAAGGTCAAGGGTGATTGTGATAGGAGCTAGGAAAAACCAATGTGAGGGTCTGTTATGGAAGGGTTGATTGATGAGGGAAGAGATTGATGAGGACAATCTCAATTCCAGTGAGACCTCCTCAAGAAGTGTCTTTAAGGACAGGAAGCTGGGCCATTTATCCACTGGCTCCTATCTCATGTGGGTTGAGGGTGCCTCTGAAGGTGATGAGTTTTCCACAGAGTGGAGAAGGCCCTAGTACAGAAGGTAGAGACTCATGGTGCCACTTAGGGTAGGTGCGTCTGAAATCAGATGAGCAGCCACTGAAATCAGACATGAGCCCAAGGATGTGATGCAGGTACCTGAGCTCTGGTGCTCAATACTGTGTGTATACGTGTACATACATTATATAGCCTGCCAGTCCACTTGACACATATGCTGGGATCTAGTATCTTCCTCTCAGAGTTGAGACAAGCATTTAAGGTAATAGTGGCAAGTATGCTTGATGCAGGGGAGAGTTTTACAAATACAGCTTAGCTGCTTGTTGGGACAGGAAAAGTGTATGTTCACCATCAAAGAATGTTCCTTCCACTGGGACCATTGTGTTTTGAGGGAGATAGGAGTATAAGGAAGAAAGGGGCCATCCACCAATGAATCCTTTGCCAGTGCTCCAGCAACTCCTCTTGCTGCTGAGACAATCCCCAGTGGACGCTTATTAAAGGAATGAATGTAGTCTTAAGATTGTTCTTTGCTTACCTATGGGGGTGCAAGACCCTGGATGGTTTTGAGACGATTGATTGAAATACCATCAGCTGAAAACCTTCGCCATCATGTAAAGCACCCACAGAATGGGACTGGCATCACATCTGTGTATAAAAGCTTTTAAAAAAATTTTAAAATGTTTTTATTTTTGAGAGAGAGAGGGAGAGAGAGCATGAACAGGGGAGGGGCAGAGAGAGAGAGACAGGGAGACACAGAATCCGAAGTAGGCTCCAGGCTCTGAGCTGTCAGCACAGAGCCCAACACAGGTCTTGAACTTGTGAACCGCAAGATCATGACCTGAGCCAAAGTTGGACACTTAATCAACTGAGCCACCCAGGTGTCCCTGTGTAGAAAAGCTTTTTAATGTAATTATTATTACATTCCACAAAGTAATGCTTTTCCAAACCTAAATAAATAAATCTGTTTTAAATAGATTGGACTTGTGAACATATCTATCAGGAAAAAAAATTAATTTTTTAATCCAGTGGAAAATGTTGTGGGCCTGACAACAGGACAAAGTTTTGAGCTGGTAGCCAGAGCACAGACAAAGCCTCACTGTAGGGAGTGATTACCACTGTGATTACTCACCGGGCCTGGCTCTATCTAGACAGCACACATCTATGTTACTACTAAGAATTATCCAAACCTCCACTTGTCTGAAATGGATTGCTTGAAATTCGTAGTGAGATTTTCCAAAGAGTTTAACAAAATCCAGCGGTCTGCTGTCTCTTGTTTAGCTTAGTCCATCTTGAATTTGCAATCAGCAAAAGGTAGTTTTAGTAAAAATATGTACATACTCTAAACCAAAATGTGCTTCGTGCCCTCATTTCTGTCCCCACAGACTCTGTCTTAGTTCAAGTCACTCTCAGCTGTTATCCAAATTATTGTAACCTTCATTGTACCAGAGTCTACCTCTTGGTTTCACCTCCCCCCCAGCCCCCCTATCCAGTCTGAACTTCTGCCCCAAGGGAGCCTTCCAAATTGCCAATCTGAAGGTATATTTAAAATCTTTCAATGGCCCCATGTCTTTCAGAAGAAAATGAAAATGAAAAGAAAAAGTCCTACCTGCGTTTTCAGCCCACTCCAGTCCCCACGCATTCCTGCGATTCCAGCCAGACTCCAAACTTTCAAACACCACATTCCATGTCTATGTCTTAGCTGGAAATGCTTTCCCCATCTTTACCTGCCCCAGCCCCTCTGCCTGGTCCTCTCTCCGTATTCCTCTCTGCCCTGCTAGAACCAATGACATTGCTCAATAAGTCTAAATGTGCTTGACTCAACCACAGATAAAATAAAAGAAGCCTGCCTCTTTCTAAGAGGTTGGTCAAACTCCAGTATGGCAATAGAGAGGCAGATGAGAATTCTAGGCACAGGTAAGAAAAAGAAGTGTTAAAAATTCCCAGCTTCTCCTGAACCAAGGCTTTGTCATGTGATTTAGCTATTTTATTTAAACTGAATTCCAAAAGCACCCGGCCTCTGTACATTTAAATACATGAATCTTGGAAGTTTAAGTAAATGCTATGTTAGTGATTCTTGGGTTTTCCACCATTTTAAGTTGTCTGATACTCTATATTATCTCTACAATATCTCTATGGGACTTAGCTGACTATAATATAAATATTTCTGTGCTCTAGTGGACTAATTAAGTAACACAGACATTGCTTCCTTAATATTCAATATAATAAGATTTGACATATTTTTCAAAGCAGATAGAAAGTGGGTCTGATTTTGGTTGAATAAAGTCTCCTGAAGATAAGCTCTTGTAATTCCATAGTTATAAAAATCAGTAGGTTTGGAATTTAGTTTGCTATCAACAAAATACCTATTTTTAATCTAAGAAGTGAAATTATCCTAGTTCATCCCCAAATTAAAAAGCAATGTGGTTACTCAAAATAACTCCTTTATGACTTTTGCCTTATATTAAGAAACTGAAGACCATTTTTTATTGTATTTATGCTACTAGCTTACATGTCTAACTTATATCACAGTGGCATAAAGCAGAAGATTTTTGTATTAAGGTTTATTGTTGCTTAAGTTACTTTGCAAAGATGTAGCAAACCCACTTGGAAGCAGCTGTGATTTAGAAAGCAGAGTAAAGCTGTCTCCTTTTCATCAGGGCACTAATAATCCCAAACATACATTGATTCATTAATTTATGAATTCACCCATTCAATCCTATTTCAAAATACTTATTGAGCCTGGCATGCTACGACAATGCTGTGACAATGAACAGTTCTCTCAGAGCCCATATGATGAGCTGTTTATCTACCCTCCATGGGGAGAGCCTAGACCAGACTGTCCCTGTATCAGAGACACTAGGCAGATACTAGGTAGAAGTAGTTTTCAAAATAATGTTTGGGGGATTGCCTGGGTGGCTCAGTCCATTAAGGGTCCGACTTCGGCTCAGGTCATGATCTTGCAGTTTGTAAGTTCCAGCCCCGTGTCAGGCTCTGAGCTGACAGCTTCCAGAGCCTGCTTGGGATTCTGTGTCTCCCTCTCTCTCTGCTCCTCCCCCGCTTGCACTCCGCCTCTCCCAAACATAAATAAAAAGCATTTAAAAATTTAAAAATAAATAAATAAAAATAAAATAATGTTTGGAAAAGGACTACCAAGCAGGGCCAGGACAATGGTGAAGTATTCACCTCAGGATCAAGGTTAGAGTGTGCAAGTTAGGTGGGACGAACAAACTACCAAAATTTATTTTTTTTAAGTTTTCCCATGAAATACTTATCTCAGTTACTGAGTTTGTGTGTAAGTGTGTGTGCCCCATGAACTTCACACCCAAGGCAAGTGCCTCACTCTCCTCTTCCTAGTCTTGACCCTGCCAGCGGACACACCTCGTTGTTGTCTAAATGTTGTGCAAACTGTGAAGTGGCCTCTCTCTCCGTGCTCTCCTGGGCACTTGCTTAAATATGTATTTCTAGGGATAAAGCAATTTATTCCGTAGTATTAGCTTCTAGACATAATATGTCAAGGAAAAGATAGAAGAATGACTTTAATTTACACTAGTAAGTAAATGACTAATATCAATTCTTTCCAAGGATCAAATTTAGGATAAAGAGGAAGAGCAAAGAAACCAAGTAGACACGTGAGCCATGCAAGGGAGAAAATGCACAGACAGGGAAGCGGGGGGACAAATAAGACAGACACAACTGTGTCCCAGTCACGTTGGTCCCAGGTGGTGGATGTGGTAGAACCAAAGATTTTAAGGTGGTTAACACTGTCCTATGTTATTGGTATATAGGGTTTTTTTTTTCCCCTTGGAGGAGGAGACATGGACACAGCTTTGTGTTTCCTTCAAAATATAGTTAATTTTAATGGACAAGAACAAAGAAATTTGGAGTTAATGGTGAACATCTGTCTATGATTAACCCCGATTGCACTTAGAAATTAGAGACAATCACACCATTTCAAAATCATATTACCTTCAAGTGAAACTGGCAAGCCTCAGTTCTTTGTCGCCAAAAAAAAAAAAAAAAATAACAATAATAATAAATGCTAGTACTCAATCTTAAATTGTGAGAGTTTTGAAAGGTATTTCCTTATAAATATAATGTTTATATTTTTAAAAATTTGAGTGTGTGGTATTTGCCCCCTAAACCAAAGAAAAAAAATTCATTGTCTCCATTTTCTAATCAAGAGATTATTTAAGACAATCAAGTGAACATTATTTAACCAATCTAAGTATAGACTCTTTTATAAATGATAACAAAGTCTTATTCTGGTCATAGAGACTCTATATCCCACAGCCCCTCACACACACATCAGCATACCACATCGACAAAGTCAGAAAACTTTCACACAGGAATCCAAGTTCATCCCTTACCTCAAGACCGAAACCCATTTAAATTCCAAGAATAAGTAGCTGACAAAGATAATTTTCATAGATTAACATTTTTCACCTGGGTTTTATATTTCTGGAAGAAATATACACTGCATTGGTTATGCATTGATCAAACTTTTATTGTGCCAGCTGTACTTCATAGACCTGAAAAAGTGATTCAAGCAAAACAAAAGAGAACATAAAAGCACAACTATAATGGTTTTAAATCCCAAAGAGGCAATTACAAGTTTGATTCCAGTGATGCAGCTGGACTCCATTGGAAAACTAAACACCTTATCCATATTAAGTAGTTATGAAGGCTAGGGCTCGGGATGTAAATAATAAATTTGCACTGCAGTCATATTTGTAAAGTACATCCCTTTTAATAAGTGGAAAGAATATGGTAATAAATTTCACACTAACTCATGTGCAAAGGAGAATTTTACAGAGTTCAAATGTGTTAAGGCAGGTAAAAAAAAATGTGTGGTATGAAATAACTAATCATTGAGATAAAACAAATGAAAAAAGATTAGAATCATGTGCACAGGATTGGATTGTTACTCTTTAACCACTTGGAGCTGGATTCAGCCTAATGTAGCTTTTTGTATGCATGATGTTTCTCTGCCTCTCTTTAAAAGAAAAATGAAAGTAAATGGGGCATTGTGCTGCTTCCCAAATTAATTCACAAAAGCCGAGGACAAGACACTTCTAGAACTAATTATTGCATACTTTAGAATATCTTTCTCTTCCCCAATTTTTAGAGGCAGGAATGAGAAGAGTAAAGAATTTATACAGGATTCCATCCAGCATTAAGCAAGCCGGCTGGGGCTCTTCCAAGCTCCCCTCTGAGTGCTCCAAATATGCTCATTAATTCATTAATCTGCCAAACGTTTAGTGTCTATTACATGTCAGGCACTGGGGATGCAAAGATCAGAAGGCACCGTCCTCAATCTGAGGGTGCCACAGTTTAGTGGAGAAAATACAAAGACACATAGATATCCCAGTGAAAAGAAATACTTGCTAAAGTAGAAAAATTCAGTGTTAGGTTGCAGAGAGAAGGGCCACTTAACTGTTTGCTTTACGGAAAGGATTTCAGACAAAAAGCTCAATAGGAGAGCTAACCTTGAGTAGTTCAAAAATAATCTTTCACAAGACTTTGCCCCAAATCTTGCTGTTTGTGACAAATTACTGGAGGTTGCTCAGTGCTAGCTTGTTTTTCCTCAATGGACCATTCACAGAAATCGATCCCAGTTCCTACCAAGACAGAGCTTGATGATTACCCATACAGTAAAATATAAAATTGAATTCCTTCCTCATGGCAAACATAAAGATGGATTTAAAAATGAAATGTAAAAAAATTAAATGTAAGAAAAAAAGAAATGCAAAAAGCTAAACATTTGGAAGAAAATATAGGATGATGCTTTATGAAGCTGGAGTAGGAAGAATGTTCTTAATCCATTCTCAAAAAATGGAAGACCTGAAGGAAAAGATAGACAACTTTAACGTCATTAAAATTAAAATTTTATTTTCATCAAAAGGCATGTGCAAACAACCCACAGACTGGAGAAGATATTTCTAATTTGCAAAACCATGTAGGTTAGCCTCTTGAATATATGATACTTATAAATCAATAAGAAGAAAAATTTTTAAAAAGAAAAATAAGTAAAGAAATGAATGAGTAAAGAAACACATGAAAAGATGCTCAGCCTCTCCAGTAATTGGGATAAATGCAAATAAGTCACAGATTTCACACCTGTCAGATTGGCAGAAAGACAAAAAGACTAAGGATACAAACTGTTGGCAAGAATGTGGGGCCACAGACACTCGCCCGTACTGTGGGTGGATTGTCAATTATTACAACCACTTTGGAAAACAAAATGGCAAAATCTAGCTGGGGTGAAGATGTACATAACTTATGACTCAGGAATTTCACTGCTCAGAATATATTCTAAGGACATGCTCATATATATACACAAAGAACATATCCAAGGAGGACATACTGTGGCTGTAAAAGAGCCAAAATGTCCATGCATAGGAACATAGAGAAAAATGTGGCATATTCATACAATGAAATACTAGACAGCGGTGAATATGATGAACATGCAAGATCTTGAGTGGAAAAAGGAGGTAATAAAAATAAAAAGAGGGGCTCCAGGGTGGCTTAGTTGGTTAAGTGTCTGACTTCAGCCAAGGTCATGATCTTGCCATTCATGAGTTCCAGCCCCATGTCGGGCTCTGTGCTGACAGCTCAGAGCCTGGAGCCTCCTTCAGATTCTGTGTCTCCCTCTCTATCTGCCCCTCCCCCTTTCATGCTCTCTCTCTCTCTGTCTCTCTCTCTCAAAAAGAAACATTAAAAAAATTTTTTTAATAAAAAGAAAACTGAAGCATGAGTAGTAAAACAGAAGATAATCCTGGAGGAACCCATTGAGTTTTCAGAAAGGATAGAAGATCTTGGGGTAGACGGGTGAAGTTTGAATATCTACGAGGGACAGGAGATGGGCTACAGCCCAACCAGGACAAGGAAACAAGAACAGTGCTCTACACATAAAGCTTCCCATGTCAAAGTCATACCTGACCTCACCATCTAGAAAATCTCCATTCACACTGGTCTGGTAAAGTTGCAAAAGAATTTGCTCTGTAAGAGAAGAAAGTCACCCACGAGAACTTGTGAAATCTTATACCTGCTCCACAGTAGTAAGGAATCCCACATATGTCATATAATGAGGAAACTCCATGCTGAGCAATTAACATAAAAGTTATCATCAAATGACAACCAAATAATAATTTAATAAATGACTGTTTACCACTCACAGACCCTCACTGAAAGGAATACTAAATAAAGGCTGAACTTTAAAAAGAAGGAAATTGGATGCAGAAAGACCCAGGAGAATGAAATCATGAGGACAAAAAGAAGTAAATCTAAATAAAATGACCGTGAAAGCAAAGCTGTAACAATGACATCTAAAAGAGTGGTGAGGTAGCTAAAAACATGTTGCAACTGAGATATGAGATCAGAATAACATGGCAGCATGAGAATGGGGAAGTGGGTTTAAAGCTTCCCAAGGGCACACAATTATGGGATAGACAGATTTAATCTTTAGACTTTGTTATATGACATAGACTTGTTAACTTTCTCCACAACTTGCAAATAATTCCTTTATTAAGCTTTAGTCAATTGACTCATTCTCATGTATCATTTTCTGTCATGGCTTCATGACTCATTTTAATGCATACTTAAATACTTACATTAGAAATTAAGAAAGGTTATAAACAAATGAGCTGAGATGTCAGTTCAGAATGTAAATCCAAGGAAATGGAATAAATGAATTAGTAACAAAAAATTAATGATACAGGTATTAACTATGCAATAGAGAGGATCGACAAAATCGAATCCAGTTCTTTAGAGACACTGAAAAAAGTGCTGGTTATATTGCTCAAGAAAAAGAGAAGAGAAATAAATAATATTAGAAATGTGGAAGGGTCATGACTATATTATAAATTAAATGAATCATAAGAGGATATTTTGAAAACCTTTATGCAAATAGGTCTTAAAATTTAGATGAAGTGGAAAAATTGCCAGAGTTGGCTTGAAAATTATTAGAAAACCCTAATATCTTTAAGGAATTTAAAGCATTAATGGAAGTCTACTTCTCAAACCACCACACTCAGTTTTATCAGAGAGCCAAAGAAGTGAGAGCATCTGTCTTATCCAACTGTTCCAGAAAATAAAACAAGAGAAAAAGATCCCTGCCTGCCTGTATGGGTCTGGTAAATAACTTTGATGTAGAAAACAGTCGAGGATAGCACAAGAAAGGGAAATTATAGGCCATTCTCACGTGTGAACATAGAAACAAAAAATCCAGAATAAGTTATGGTCAAACCAAAGTAACATATGTAAAAAAAGATACACAAAACAAAAAAGGGTTTATCCCAGGAAAGCAAAGCTACTAATAGGTGTGTATGGATTAACAGTGGTCTGGTGTTTCCCTTACTATCTAGGATCTAAAGGGAAAAATCTTGAAGGAACTTCTTAAAGCCTTTTTTTTTCCCAATTTTGTTTGTGTGTTTGTTTATTTATCTTGAAAGAGAGAGAATGCATACAAGGACAAGTGCAAGCAGGGGAAGAGCAGAGAGACCGAGAGAAGGAGAGAATTCCAAACAGGCTCTGTGCTGCCAGCACAAAGCCCAATGCTGGGCTCAATCTCATGAACCAGGAGATCATGACCTGAGCCAAAATCAAGAGAGGTTTAACCGACTGAGCCACCCTGGGGCCCCAGAAGTTCTTAAAGCCCCTTAAAGAAAGTCCTAAGAAACACTGGTAAAGTTTTAAAATGCAAGGTTAGCAAACTACTTTTTAGTTTTACTAGCCAGTGACTTATGAATACCAACTGTATTTCATTTTTTAAATATAGTTAGTTCTGTGAATAAGCAGAACAGAATTATAGCATGGCATAACTGGAGAAGATCTAAGAGATTGTATAGTTGAACCTCTCATTTTAGACCTAAGATACACAGGGGTGAAATAATATGCCCACGGTTACACAGTTCATTAGAGGCAGGTTCAGTTTTATGACCTTGGTAAACTTCTGGCTCTGGTACACCAATGCCAAGGGTCCCCCAAAATGCTGACTCATGGATATGGATAATTCCATCTTTGTGTGATGGATTAACTTGTTAGAAAAACCCTCTCACCTAGAACAACTAAAAAGGCTGGAGATTATGTATACATATGTGTGTATGATATATACACATGTAAGTGTATCAGAGGTAAGCACAATTTCCCTTCAGGAATTTACCAGTTGAGGCCGAGAGGTTGAGAAGATGGGCAGAACTTTGGAGAGAAAAGAGTTGGAATTCAAGGCCCTCTGTGACTGGGGGGTCTTGGTAAATACCCCAAACCATCACTTGGAGTCATTTTGGACACCTGAAGGACTATACCTATGGGTTCACAGAATTTAACCAGCCCTTATAATGATGAAACCCAGGTTCAAATCAGCTAAGTTCCATATTGGACTAAAACACACAGTTGCTACCTAACTGCCACCCAGAAGCAAAGCAAATTATCTCCGGAAGAAAATAACATTACTCTGAGCCTTGAATTTTTTTCATACACACTGTCTGGCATTTAATGAAAAATTCGCAAACATAATTAGGGACAAAAAGAAATAAGGAAAAACTAAGGGGAGGAAATAGCAACAAGCTTACAGGTGATGCAGATATTGAAGTTATCACAGACTTTTAAATAACTAATTAGTAAGTTCAAGAAAATAGATGATGATCAAGAAAATGGATCATGATCTCATGGGTTCAAGCCCCGTGTTGGGCTCTGTGCTGACAGCTCGGAGCCTGGAGCCTGCTTTGGATTCTGTGTCTCCCTCTCTCTATGTTCCTCCCCTGCTCACACTCTGTCTCTCTCTCAAAAATAAATCAACTTAAAAAAAATTTTTTTTAAAAAACTAGATGACACATTGAGAAACTTCATTAGGCAACTGTAACATATATTTTAAAACATCATGTGGGAATTCCAGAACTTAACAATATATAACTTAAATTAAGAAATAGATAGGTTCAACAACAAATTAAATACAACCAAGAAAAAGATTAGTGAACTGGAAGCCAGGCCAATAGAAAATATCCACATTTAAACATAGAAAAATAGATGAAAAGCACACACACAAAGAAACATAATGAACATAGTATGATGCTTGAGGTGGGACACTGTCAGAATATTTTGGAATTTCTCACCAAAGCTGCATCTCAAGTCAGAGGGGGGCCTTGGGCATGTGGCCCAAGAACCAAAGCATGTGCTACAAAATACGGTGGTACTATTATCCTCCAATTAAAGCATAAGGATTATCCAAGTAGATTAAAAAAACAACAGCCATATGCTACTTACAAAAGAAACATCTTAAAAATAGGATGCTGAAAATGGAAGTCAAAAGATAGAAAAAGATATATTCTAGTCCTGTAAAGTACACCCTTTTATAAAAAAATAAAGAAAGACTCTATTTAGGAAGATGCAATCATTATAAATTTGTATAGATTTAAAATATGCAAAGCAAAAATGATAGAAATAAAGCTAATCAGGGCAAATTAAGTTAACCTATTCACTGAATAATTTCAGCATCTTCATATAGAAAGCGCCTCTCCTGTGATAAAATTAGAGAAGGAAGCTGCCCTGAGGCGTGAAAATAAGGGTACAAGATATCTCTAACGGTGCTTGGAATTTCACATGTTGGGATATGTTTCTTAAGAATTTTTAGACTTGGGTTTCACACCTGAGGGTAGAACTTTGTTGTAAGTGAGAACATCAAAGTGTTGGGGAATCGAATGTGAAGCAAACTCAGTGAAGGGGGCACAATAGATCCATTATAATTTTCCCATTTTTTTTCCTTTAGAGACAGTGATAATGTGCTCATGCAAGTGGGGGGAAAGGGCAGAGGGAGAGAGAGAAAATCCCAAGCAGGCTCCACACTCAGCACAGAGCCTGACACAGGGCTCGATCTCACAACCCTGAGATCAGGACCTGAGCTGAAATCAAGAGTTGGATGCTTAACCCACGGAGCCACCTAGGTGCCCCATAGAATTTCCCCATGTTTTAGCCACACCAGTTTCTGCCTAGAATCTGCATGGCCAGTTGCTTCCCCCTATACCTCCATGAAAAACGTTTGCACATGCTTGTCATTTTCAGCTTCTTACAAACTCAGATACACTCCTACCCTTGTCCAGTGCCTTCCAAACATCAGGTACAATGATTATTCTTTGCTGTCTTACTTAGAACCATTTGGGTCATGGAATTAAAATTTACACTGCTTCTACCCCATAAGGCAGCATCAAACAGTGACACCTAATTTCCTGTGGCCGTGTTCTTTGTAGCTAATTGTCTTGTAGAACTGAAATATTAAAAAAAAACACATTTCTGACGTGTGTGCACTATTACTGTATAAAAATCCACATTGCAGGTGTGCATGTCCTGTGCTAATTCATATCTTTGGGATTTTTCCATTGAAAAAAATGTCACTTCTCTCTAATTCATACAAAGTTGCTGTTAGTCTGAAGCCTTTCACCTCTCCCATCCTGTGTGATTGGGACTGATCTGTAGGAATCAAAAGTTGTCAAGGAAGACCATAAGCTCTGAGGCACAATAAATTATTTCATCATGTCCATTTCCTTGGATTTTCAGTTTAAAGGAATGTAGTGGCTTTAAACCCAGGCAAGGGACAGGCCTGCATCCTGCCTCAGGTACACAGAAGCTCCTGTCTGCGGGCATTACCTTTGGAACACCTCTGTCTAGCTGTTAAGAGTTTTGTTCTTGGAGCACAGAAGATGTGAATATAAATCCTGGCTCTGTAATATATTGGCTGACAGATGTTGGGCGAGGCTCTCACCTCTCTGGGCCTCAGTTTTTCTCATGTGGAAAGGAGGGATGATCTCCATCCCAAAGGTTATTGGTTAATTAAGAAAACTCATATGAAATTCATTGCTGGCAAAAAGAGGTCAACCTCCAGGAGTCATTACTATTCAGAGGCTTACTCAGAAAGGTCTGTACAGAGGCCCTCCCAGGAAGGAATTTATACCAAAGGACAAGAGATATGTGGGGTCCGTTTGAGGTCCTTGTGTAGGAATATGGGGGATTCTGGTGGTATCCATCATGCAGACTGTCCTGTAGCCCCAGTCTCATGACTTCTGCCTAATCTCAGGAGGAGCAGTGTAATAAAGGTCAAGCACAGAGAGGAATGAGGGCTTTAAAAAGCTGTGAGCAGAAGTCAGCACCACCATATGGTAGCACAGGTATCAGGCGTGGCACGTGGAGAGGTAGGCACTGTCCACATACAAGCTCAGTGTTGGCTGCAGTTGTGGGCATGATGACAGGCTGCGGGAGACAAGGGACCGCATCCTTCAGGAGCTCCGGGTCCCATCCTCAGAAGATGTACCACAGCAACCGGAGCAGGAGGAAACACGTAGGACAGATGCACTTGCTGGAAGGACCCATCCCAGAAACCACTGTCCAGGTGCTTGAGGCCATGCTCAAATTTCCACCAAGCACTAGGTGAAGGTTGAGCCAGAGAAAAATGTGCTCTCAGCAGGCTGGTCTGGCTATGTGAACCTGGGCTGCCTTCATGTCCTGAGTGATACCTCTGGATCTCTCCATTCCACATTTCAGAGGAATGTTCTAGTTCCTCTCCAGAGGGCTTGCCATCTGTTTTTCCCTCTTTATGTGTGTCTGGCTATCATTTCTGTCTTCCTTAGAATATGATTAACCACATGTCATGTATTTGGATTTGTTATTAGCTGGGTTTCGCTCAACCTTGGTAGGGTGTAGAATATGGAAGAGATCTTTCACATTTTCTCACTTTTTGGTCAGTATCTTTTCCTCACCCCCTCTTCTGACCTGTGCCCTAAATCTATCCAAATATTCTTGGTTTTCTCTACAATGCTTGCTTTTTCCTTTAACTGTACTTAACCACCTGCTATTTGCTATCGTAGTTATGGCTCTGCCAATATAACAGCGTCAGTGCGAGCAGACTTGGGTATCCACCATTCACTTCTGTACCCTGTGGATGGAGGCTTAAAAGTCATCCCAGCTCGTATTTTCTTTTTCATCCTGTTTCCCAAAGTGCTTTTTAAAATTTTACTTTAAATTAAATTTTTTGAAGTTAAAATGTTGAATACATTTATTTTTTAGAAAGACATCCTTGGTGTTTTCTAATGCCAAATGATGACTTTAGCAATGTCTTTACCAGGACGGTGAAATTTGGTGTAACTATAATGACAGTCAAAAGGAACATTAAAAACAAAACAAAACTGGGAGTTCTTGTATTCAAATCCATAGTGAGATTAGGTACACATTATATTTCTAAGTTAGCATCTTTTTATTCATTGAAAATTAATATAAGGGGCCCCTGGGTGGTTCAGTCAGTTAAGCATCCAACTTCGGCTCAGGTTATGATCTCATGGTCTGTGAGTTCGAGCCCCAAGTCAGGCTGTGAGCTGACAGTTCAGAGCCTGGAGCCTGCTTCGAATTCTGTGTTTCCCTCTCCCTCTCTCTATCTCTCTCTCTCTCAAAAATAAATAAACATTGAAAAATTAAATAAAAATTAATATAATAACACATGAATGAAGAATGAGAGAAAGAAAGTAACAAGAGGAAGGAAGGAAGAAAGGGAGAGAGGGAGGGACTCCCACATGTAAATAAATGCCTTCATTACAACATTTGAAGTCACATCAATTTCACAGTCTTCCTCAGAAGACATGATGGATACAAGTCATGGTGTAATGATGGGATGGAAACATTCTAAAGGTCATGCGCATCTTTTGGAATATCCATTATTTAGACATTGGGCAACCATTCTTTGAGCAGTTATAATGAGCCAGGGTACTGTGTTTCACTCCAGAAGGTGAAACATTTGACCTTTTAAGTGTTTTCAAATGTAACTCTTAAACAATGCTTATGTTCCGTTCTGTTAAAACAGGATTGCTTTTCAAACAAAGTAACAACCGACACTGACTCAAGAGTTTGTTTCTGGTTATTTTTCTACACCACGGGAGGTTCTGTCACGCTTTCCTCTATTGTGGTATCTCATACTGCCCTCAAAGGAGATGGTTTGGACAAGAGAGTTTGTTATAGGGGTGAGGGGTGGCTGTTGGCTGTGAAGCAGAATGGAAACAATAAAGCAGAACACAGCAATACTAAATCAATCTGGCCTGTATACATAGTTTGAGCTCATAACCTCATTTATTTTCCTATGTCCCGAAAATTCATGAAAAGCTTCATGAATGATTTCAGACTGTGTCAATCCTGTTGGATCAGTGCCCTCTCTGCTCGGTAGCACAGTAACATGAGGAACGAAATTGTGGGGCAGAGGGATACACAAATACATGTTCAAAGTGCAGAAGATGGGATCATTTTTAGTGATCTGGGACCCCTCCTCCTTGGAGTAGAACTGAAGTAAGAGAGAGGCTAAGCAGGATATTGAGACTGTGGGCAATCCAGAGAGGTGAATAGAGGCCCCCAGCAACGGTGATGCTAAAATAGAGGCCGAGAGAAGAATGTCTCCATCATGACAGATCTGGGCACTTTTCTTTGTCTCTGGCAGGTGGTAGTGCTGCAGAGGCGGCCATCTTGGTGGGCAGTCCATGAGCTGCACAAAGCTCTGCCCTCACCTGCCGCTTCAATGGACCTAAAAAGGGATGCAAGACAAGCAGTCCTTGGAAGAAGAGGAGTGGTAGATATAAGGGGTGGGCAGAAGAACAGAACCATTTCTTCTTCCTACTCTTCCAGACTGTGCATCTCTTTTCTTCCAAATCATTTATACCTTCCGAACTTTTCAGTTCAGGAGCACATTTAGCTCTTAACCACATTTTTCCATTAATACGGACCTTCATTTTGAGGGTCATACTGATTTCATATTTGGAATATATAGATGCTCACCATCTGTCTAATGTAGGATCTTTATTTTCTTTTCACAAACACTTGGAATTCTCATGGAACACCAACATGCCAGCTCAGTGCCTTGACTTTTTTTTTTTTTTTTTTTTTTGCTTCAGGCGATCCAAGTGATAAATAATGAGTAAGATACTTATTACCTTCTCTTTTGCCTAAATGCCTTACTAAATGCATTCCAAAGCTGCATCCTCCTGCCTACTTCAGGTCATGGAATCCAGCAGTAAAATATATATGTATGTGTAATTCACCTTATAAATATATATATATATATAAATATATATATATATTTATATATATATATATATTTGTCTAAAAGCTATTTGCTGCCTATAAGCTGTATAAGATGATTGTCTTTATTATCTTACCCTAAAGGATTCTCTCTGTTTTTGAGTTTCCAACTATGGAAGAATTGAAAAACCTTGTTATTGTTTTAGAGGAGAATTATAAAATTAACAACTTTCAGGGGAGCCCAGGTGGTTCAGCCGGTTAAGCATCCGACTTCAGCTCAGGTCATGATCTTGTGGTCAGTGAATTCGAGCCCCACATCAGTCTCAGAGCCTGGAGCCTGCTTCAGATTCTGTCTCTCTCCCTGTTTCTCTCTCTCTGTCTCAAAAATAAATAAGCATTAAAAATTCTTTAAAAACCTTCCAAATAAGACTTCTGAGAAAAAGTTAAAGAAATTTAGAGAGTTAAAGGAATTTAAGATTGGGGTGAAATCGGGTAACAGCGTTCTCATATTTGAGGTTCCACAGGGCATTAATGCTTCTGCTCTGACCCTCGCTCCCTCACACAATGGCTGTAAATAAAGGTGAGGCCTGAAAGAAGCATAGAATGGGAGTTCACCTCTTTATCCTGAGTCCTGTGTAGCCTCTGGTGCCCCCTTAGCCTTTAACTTTTCCTCATCTGTGAAAGGAAGAAGCTCATGGCTACGTTCTAGAGCTGTTTTGAGGATGAAATGAGATCACCCACTTAAAACGAGCTGCTTACATTTGTGGGTGAGGCACTATTCTAAACTCTGTGTGTATTACCTTCTTCATAATGACTATGTGTGAGACCTGCTACATCCATCACTTGGCAGATGAGAACCAGAAGACATAGGGCTGAATTTTGGTTCCCAAGTCTGCATTCTTAACCGCTCTTTACATTTAGAGCATCGACTCCAACACAATAAAGTATCACTTGAAGCGAGCTAGAAATATTATTATTCCTTAGCTTTACTTTATTCCAAGTCTTCTTTCTCAAGGGTGTCTTTGGAAATTCTTACAGAAACAGAACGAGTGGTGTTAAAAATCACCTTGTGCATGCAGTGAGTGTAGGAATGCATTTGAAAGTAAGTTATATAATAATTACTAAATGTGACACATCCAAAATGATTGTGAAAATCCTGCCTTGTGATTATGATGTAGTAATTTAGAGGTACTGATGAGGGAAAGACATTTATTTCATTCCTTTCTTCCTGAAACACTAAGGATATTTATTTATCTATTTATTTACTCCTTTATAGGCAGGCGGGGCATTATTGTTCAAATTCATAATACTTAATTTAGGAGTTGAAAGGCTGATGCCACTCATACAATGATCACAGCCTTTAAAAGTAAATTTCCCGTTGTCAGACACCCAAATTAACTGGCATAAATGTATGACACATTGTGAAACAGTTGATTAAACCAGTTGCCAAACAGAACTCCATTCAGATAATAACCCAGTGTTCAACACATTTTAGCACAGACTACATGAAAAGTCTTTAGCAAAATCAGAGAGGAAGATTGTTCTCCCACTTTGATTTTCAGAAAGATGATGTGATTATAATAATAATAATGTGATGACCTTTGGCATGAGCAGCTTCTGGATTCAGTTCACTAGAAAGTGCATTTATTTTTGCCAGTGAAGGATGTGATTACATAGTGGAAAAGATGGTGGGTTATTGAGTTTTTTTGTAAAGATTCCTTACTTTGTAGGTCATGACCAGGAAAGTCCGCTGATATTCTCAGTTCTATATAGCAAAGGCAGTGCCAGAATCCAGGACTCCTGCCTTGCTGGGCTCTTGTTCTTCTTGTAACAATAAACTGCCTCTTTATTTTTTGGGTTCCTCATACTTCTTAAGTCAGCATTTCTTTGGAAATATACTCCAGTAGAGATACTTTGGGGCCAGACTGGTGCTGAAGTAGAGAAAGGATAGGGTAGGCTCCCTCTTTTGTGTGTTATCTGTGGCCTGCTCCCTGCTGCTATGTGGCTGATTCACCACTCAGGTTCATTTTCATGACCTCCCCCTGCCATATGAACTATGGTAATGCCAGTCTTCACTTAACATGATCCTGATGTAACTTAAGCGAAGGGTCGTCATTAGAAATAATGGTTAACATTTTCCCCTTCTTTCCAACAACTGTTATATTGTATTTGCTAGAACTTTCAGAAAAGGTTAAACAATTACATGAAAATGAACATTCTGCCCTTATTCTTGATTTCATGGAATTTGTGAAATATGTGCTGCCTCTCTCCTCAGCCCTGACTGATATGGGAGAAACTGGTACTCAGTCTCAGAACTCTTTCTGCAGAACATGGAGGCCGTTAACACATCACACCTCCACCCAGACAGCCACCCCACAGCTATTGCCAACTGGTAGGAGTGAGCAAAGGCGGAGAGAAACATTTGCCATTCATACTCTAGAGATTTGCCATGCACAGCAAGTGCTCTCCTTTATCCCATTTATGTATGGATTTCTTTTATTGTTATATGTTTTTCATTTTTGAAACAGAATTGTACGTATACATATATATAGCATTTCCAAAATGATTATAGCCCCCACCCCTTTTGGGGGGGGGGTTGGCTAGTATTACCATGGATTACATTAATTTCAAAATATTAAATCATTCTTCGGTTTCTGGATGAACTATTTCTCGGCCATGGTGTACATACTCTTATATTTGTTGTTTTAATTAGGTTTTTTGGTTTCTATATTAGCAAGTGACATTTACCATCAGTGCTGTGTAACTTATTTTAAAACTATGTTTTAGTATCAAGGCTTTGCTATTTTACTAATATCATTTGTGGAATATTCATCTCTTGGTATCTATACAATTTATCTGTTTTTTAATAGGATCTACAGTGCCCCATAAAATCATTAGGACTAAGTGATTCTTGGAATATATGTTCAATTTTGTTTGTGATTATCAATATATTCAGATTTTTTCTTTGGTTACATTTCAGTAATTTATATTTTCCTGGAAATTATTAATTTTATCTACATTTTCAGATTTAGTTTCAATGAGTTATAGCTGATATTCACTTACAGTTGTTACATTCTCTTGTCTATACTCTCTATTCTGATTGTGAATATTGAATATCTTTGTTTTTTTAAATACTTTTTACCCGTGTTAGAGTTACCTATTTCATTGGTCTTAGCATAGAAACACTATTTGCATTAATTTATTAATTATATGAACCCTATTATTTGTTTTATTTAGATGGAGGTTTTTTTAAAAAAATGCTACTCCTATTAAGTTTCTATAAGATATGTTTCCATTGATTTCAATTGTTTTCCATATTTCAATAATCATTTAGATTTTGCTTTTACTCATTGTTTTATTACTACTATTTGTAACATTGGTTCTTTATCAGTACTAGGGGCCTGTGTTCAAACTTTTTCTTTCATTGTATCGTATTAACATAGGAAGATGTTCTCTTTTTTTTTTTTTTATGTTTATTTATTGCTGAGACAGAGAGAGACAGAGCATGAGTCGGGGAGGAGCAGAGAGAGAGGGAGACACAGAATCAGAAGCAGGCTCCAGGCTCTGAGCTGTCTGCACAGAGCCCGACATGGGGCTCGAACTCACAAACTGTGAGATCGTGACCTGAGCCAAATCGGTGGCTCAACTGACTGAGCCACCCAGGTGCCCCAGAACGTGTTCTCTTTGTGTTAATGCTATTGCTTGTTCTCACACAATCCATTAATTTAAATCTTTTACTGTCATTTTATTTTATGTATATTGTAAATATCAGAAAAGAAAGCTTTTACCATAAGTCAGAAATCAAAACTAATCATAGCTTAAACAAATAAGTATAGCGTTTTTTCTCTTCTATTTTGTTTTGTTTTGCATTTTAAGACCTGTAAGGTCATAGGTTCTTTTCAAAATGCCATCCATTTTCAGCATATAATTTTGTTGCCTCATGGTTGCAAGATGGCTGCTGAAGCTCTAGACATCACAACAATTTCCAAGCCAAGACAAAAGGATAAGAATGGTACCAGCTATGTTGGTTCCTTTCACCTGAAAAGCTAAAACTTTCCCAGACACCCCATACTTCCATATCATTGACTAGAACTGTATCACGTGACCACCCCCAGCTGCAAGGGAGGCTGGAAAGTATTTATCTATTCTAAAATCTATAGCAGAAGATGAAGAGGAAGAATGAGTTGGAAATATCTGGTTAATTAACCAACTAACTCTTGTCTGCTGTAATATGTCTATTGGAAATAAAAATTATGATTTTTTTTTACCCAATCTGAAATGTAACTTTTAGATTTATTATTATAATTGATTTTAATCCTCTCATTACACGTCTACCCTTTTTTATCTTTTAGTATTATACAGAAGATAATTTCTTTACTTTTTCCTCTTCTAAAATTTCTACTAGCAGTTAATGTTTGTTGAAAAAGGTTTTTAACCTATGTTTTTCTTATAAGATTAAAAAATTGAATTATATCTTCAATATCCTATTATTTGAAAGAAGTAATTATTAATTCCTAACTTTCCCTTTTGTTAGACTTTATCACACTCCTACTACCTGACCTATATGAATATTTGAGATTTAGATCCAGAACATAGTATTCTGTACTATTCAGTTTACTGGTTTTTAGCATATTCACAGAGCCGTGCACGTATCACCACAATCTATTTTAGAAAATGTTCATGGCTTTAAAAGGAAATACACAAAAATGAATTACATTGTTAGTTCTTCCTTTATATTTTTTCTCTTTGGAGGATAATATTTGATATTATCATTTCTTAGCCAGATTTTTAAATGTTCTTTAGGCTTAATTTCTAACTTAACTGGTTGCAAATATTTAAACTCACTCTTTCCTAACCTTTGTTGGGTAGAGATTGAACTCAACAATATGTAACAGAAAACTTAAATAATGGTTGCTTAACCAAGATGGCTATTGGTGTTCCTTTGTGTAACAAAAAGTCTAACAGTAGAGAAACCAGAATTGGTATAGCAGCATCACACTGCCACTGGCTACTCAGCTTTTTTTATGCCATCCTTGGGATGTGGTCTTTTTTTCTCTTGCTAACAAGACGACTGCATTAGGTGCAGCAGATATGAGGGAATTGCCATAGGAAGAAAGGAAGACTGTCCACATGTCAGGAGAGCAATACCTTCAAAGAAGCACCCAGAACACTCTATACATCTCGTTGACCAGAGCTATGCCTGCCCAGCCACCTCTCATATACACCTCACTCCCAGGGAGACTTGTGGCTTTTAGATGGACACATTGCCAACTTGAACACAGTTGGGGTTCTGCTAGTAAATTAGAAAGGGGAAATCAATATTGCATAGGCAGCGGTATTGCACATTCCCCTTTTTCGACCTCTTCCTGGTTTAGTTGAAATATGTCATCAATTAATATTTTTTAAACAGTACATTTTAAAATCTCATATGTATCTGAAACTATAGTTCTATGTTTTCACATGTAAAAACCCAGCTTTGCCTTGAATCATTAACTTTCCCACTTAAAACCTTATATTTATTTTTAAAGCTTTATCGAGACATATCTTACATAGCATAAAATTCATGCATTTAAAGTGTATAGTGTAGTGATTTTTAGCATATTCATGCAACTGTACATCCGTTGCTACCAGCTGTTTTAGAACACGTCCATGACCTCAGAGGAAATGCCATTCACGTTAGCATCAGTCTTCATTCCTCCCCTCTTCCCAAAACCTGGAAACCACTAATCTACCTTCTGTCTCTATGGATTTTCTGATCCTAGAAATTTCACGAGAAGGGAATTATACAATACATGGCTTTTTGTGACTGACTTCTTTCACTTAGCACAATATTTTCAAGTTTCATCCATGTTGTACCATGTATAAGTATTTCATTTTGTTGCTGAATAGTATCCCATTGTCTGGGTGTATGACATTTTATTTATCTGTTCTCTACAATTACCATACCATCGGTGGATTATTTGACTTGTGTTCCACTTTGAGGCTATTATGAGCCTTCATGTGCAAGCTTTGTGTGAATATGTTTTCACTTCTATTAGGAATATACATAGCTAGGAGTGGAGTTACTGGGTATTAGAATAACTCTATGTTTAACTTTTTGAGAAAGAATCACACTGTTTTGCAGAGTGGCTGCACCAATTTCACATTCTCACTAGCCGAAGAAGAGAGTTCCAATTCCTCCACACTGTTGTCATAACTCTTGCTATTGTCGGTCTTTTTTATTATAACCATCTTGGCAAGTATGAAGTGGTATCTCATTGTGGTTTTACATTGCATTTCCCTGATGACTAGCAATGTTGAGTATCTCTTTGTGTGTTTATTGGACATTTATATCTCTTCTTTGGAGAAATGTCTATTCAGAGACTTTATCCATTTTTGATTTGGTTATTTGTCTTTTCATTGTTGAGTTGTAAGAGTTCTATATGGTACATATATTCTGGATACAAGTATCTTGTCAGATATATAATCGAAGATATTTTATCCCATTCTATGGGGTGTTTTTTCAGTTTCTTGCTGGTGGCATTTGATGCACAAAAATTCCTAGTTTTGATGAAGCCCACTTTGTCTTTTTTGCTTTGTCACTTAAGCATTTGGTGTTGAAACTAAGAAACCATCGACTAACCTAACGTGCCAATGATGTACTTTTATGTTTTCTTCTAAGAGTTTTATAGTTTTAGCCCTTACATTGTGGTTTATGACCCATTTCTTTTTTTAATATGAAATTTATTATCAAATTGGTTCCCATACGACACCCAGGTTGGTGCCCAATGCCCTCAATGCCCATCACCCACCCTCCCCCTCCCTCGCAATCCACATCAAACCTCAGTTTATTCTCAGTTTGTAAGAGTCTCTTATGGTTTGGCTCCCTCCCTCTCTAACTTTTTTTTCCCCTTCCCCGCCCCCATGGTCTTCTGTTAAGTTTCTCAGGATCCACATAAGAGTGAAAACATATGGTATCTAGTAGGACTTATTTCACTTAGCATAACACTCTCCAGTTCCATCTACATTGCTACAAAAGGCCAGATTTCATTCTTTCTCATTGCCAAGTAGTCTTCCATTGTGTATATAAGCCACAATTTCTTTATCCATTCATCAGTTGATGGACATTTAGGCTCTTTCCATAATTTGGCTATTGTTGAAATTGCTGCTGTAAACATGGGGGTGCAAGTGCCCCAAGGCATCAGCACTTCTGTATCCCTTGGGTAAATTCCTAGGAGTGCTATTGCTGGGTCATTAGGGTAGATCTATTTTTAATTTTTTGAGGAACCTCCACCTGTTTTCCAGAGGGGTTGCACTAGTTTGCATTCTTACCAACAGTACAAGAGGGTTCCCATTTCTCCACATCCTCTCTAGCATCTATAGTCTCCTGATTTGTTCATTTTAGCCACTCTGACTGGCATGAGGTGGTATGGTTTATGACCCATTTGAGTTAATTTTTGTGTATGGTATGGGGAAGGGGTCCAAATTCATTCCCTTGCATGTGGATATCCAATTGTTCCTGCACCACTTGCTGAAAGCACTAATCTTTCCTCATTAAATTGTCTTGTACCTTTGTTGAAAATAATTGACCATAAATGTGAGGGTTCCTTTCTGGATTCTCAATTTTATTCCATTATTATGGAACGTGTCTATATGTCTATTGTTATTACATTACCATTCTGTCTTGATTTCTAGAGTTCTGTAATAGATTTTAAAACCAGTGAGTTTCTCAACTTGTATCTCTTTTTTCAAAAGTGCTATTTCTGGATTTCTTCTTGCTTGTGTCTCTGGCTAAAGTGTTTTGTTCTGAGGGACGTCTCTCAGAATGCACGGTGCCACCATCAGCCTTCCTCCAGCTCCTTTTTCTGTCTTGGTGTTTTCTGGAATTTTCATCCCCTGTCTGGATATGGGAAGGCTGAGATAGGGAAGAGATCATAGGGTCATCCTCCAGCCTCTTTTCAGAGTATTTCAACAGCTCAGAAGAGGAGTGGATGCCTCAGTCTTTCACAGAGGCAGTATTCCTATCAGCAGGACAGGGGATAGATTTGGAGAGACATGTAAGAATTTTTCTCCTTCCTCTTTGCTCATGGTCTCATATGGTTTCATAAAGTCTCCTTCACGAAGCCTGGGTAGATTCCTTTCAACCCCATTCCACCTTCTGTATAACTGAGGCTGATGTTTAGTCAGTACCTTCCACAATGCCTATTAGAGTTTGTTCATGACCAGCCTCTGTCATGGTTGGTTTATGCTCATGCCTGGATGATAAATATTTTGAATAATACCCTGCTCCTTGCACATGTCGATTTCCCCTAGATACCAAGATGTGATTACCTTTCAGGCTAAACTTTGCTGCTATTATGAGCTTTCATCTGAGCTGTGCTTAGAACTGTAAACCAGGTGCCACTTTGCTCTTTGCTTTGGAGGTCTCTGTTGGATGGGATATGAAAATTGTGGTGTAGCTGCATTGAGTTTCTGGCTACATTGAGTAATTTCATTTAATAATCATTTTGATTTTCCCTCTGTGTAAATTTTCCCTGAGAGGAGGTTAGGCTCATTGGGAGGTGAATTCATTCTCCCAAGTCATTAAGGTTCCGGTTAGTGCTCTGCAGCTATAATTAATTAAACTACACTCAACTTCCCTAAAAATGAAATTCTCTATATCCCCAGTGAATTCAAGATTTCCACTACATAGACTGAGACATGTACACACCAAACCCTGGGTTTTTCTTGAGGCTCATCTTACCTAATTTTTTTTTTTTTGCCTCCCAGTCTGCCTTGATGAAGGTATCTAAATTTAAGTAGGAGCATGATGAAGGTGATGTTTCATTTCTACTTTTGTACTTTGCAGATTTTTTTTTGCTAATCTAAGTGTCTTATAGGGTAATAATATCTAAGAAGAGGGTGGTAGACAGTAAAAAGGAGGAAGTATTCTTTATTTTAATTAAAATGCTAACATAAGGCATGATCATTGAGTGATTGCATTACAAAGCAGCTACTTGTTCTGCCATAGTTAAGTGTGATTTGATGCGTCCATTATGAGCCTCTATTCTCAGGGGTTTATATCTTGGCCAAAATAGTCCCTCCAGGCTGAAACTTGGCAGACAACTCAGCCTAATTACAGTCATTTTCCTTTTTGGATTAAGAAAATGGAATTATTACAGTGTTTTAAGCCCACCCACCCCCATATTTTCAAAGGTCTATATTTATACCCACACAAATTGTGAGCTCTTGATACTTTCAAGTAAGATGGCAACTTAGGAAGAACCAAAAGGCTTCTTTAGTACCTGTGAGCAACCTGATCCAGGGATTCCAGAGGGAAGGACTCATCCTTCCTCAAGCAATTGCAGCAAGGAGTCCAGGAAATCACTACATTAGTAACAAGGTGTGTGGGGATGTCAAGAAGCCCAGTACTGTGGGTTTGGTTACCTTCAGGAAACAGGTAAAGTGTATCTTCTCCAGTCATGGGGCCACAGCCCCATCACATTCCTCCTTTGACTTTCAGCTGGCCTAGAATTGTCCTACCACACATCAGACGTCCATTTTCATCATTCATATTTACCCATCAATAAGGATAGACAAAAATTGAGAGGATTAGTGGTGATTAGCGGGCTCTTAGGCATAATCATAGAAATCCTGGGTCAGCAAATCTTCTCTGCAGGTGTCACTTGTCTTGTTGATCTTGGAGACTTCAGAGTCCAGTGGCTTTGCCAGTCTCCAAAGAGCAGGTATGTGATATGTTTTGCTTCCCTGAGTTATCATTGTATTACTTTTGCCACAGTTATTTGACAGATCACTATGGATAGTATTAAAATTTTCATCATTTCTTAGGTGCAATAAGTGAAATTTGACTTAAAATTCTACATCTTATCTTTTATATCCCACTCGACTTTGTTTTTCTTTTATAACTTGAGGCACGTCATATCCTCTCTCAAGTGAAAGTATTGCAGATAGTAGACGGAATGCTTTTGCAGCTTTAAGACAGCTTCCCTGACAAGAACCACAACCTACAATTTGTAAACTTTTGTGAAGAAATCAGTGTGGTTGCTGCAATTTACAGCTTGGATTTCCCTGGGTTCCTGCTTGTAAATCCATCTAGATATATGCCATGAATATGTAACATGCAGACTGATGCTGAATGTAGCACTGCAATATAAATAGGATACTTGGGCTTTTCAGAAAAGCAACAAGAGTTAAAAAAATTCAATTCAGATTTCTACACTATGCAGCCCACTAAAGAGACCATGGAATCAAAATGCTGAAGATGTTAGACAGAAAATGTTGCTGAATCAGTTCCTTCTAAGAGGCTGGCAGAAACGAGTCACATGGTACAGAGGGAGAAGGAGTTGAGGAACACCTGTAGCTGTCAAAAAATTCATTTGCTTGGAAGGTTTGGTATTTGTGTGAGTGCAGTGAGCAAATAAGCTATGTCAATGATACATAAAAACGAAGTTACAGCAATTAAATTAAAAACTAAAAAGGTTTTGAATGTTAAAACTGAAAACATTTTAATTGAACATAATTCTATGGAAGACTATTAAATTACCACCTTGGAACAGAAGCACAAACAATGTGATAATGAGCTATGGAACCAAAATTTAGAACAGATAAACTGAAAAAATTACAGGTACCCTGGTGTAGGGAATGCACAGTGCTGATGAAATGAAAATATGAATTATTTATACCTTCTTTAAATGTAGAATGTAAATTTGCTTGGAATTAATTTCTGTTGGGAAATCACTACACAGTAAACATGGCTGTCTCTTAAGGTAATATTTTTCCTCCTAAATGTTATTATTATTATTTTATTATTGTTGTTGTTGTACTGGGAAGAAGAGAAGACGAAAAAATGCTCAAGATTGAAACTGCCAAGTTATGGTTACACTGGAAAATTAAATCCTTTATTTCTGGGCAACATGAAATATAGAGAGCTACAAAGTAAATTATCCTACACTTTTCAACAAAGGACAGCCAAACTGAGTGTTACAGACTGAATTGTTTCCCCCTCAAATTCAGACTGAAGCCCTAACCCACAATGTGATCATAATTAGAGATGGGTCTTTGGAAGGTAATTAAAGGTAAATGAGGACGTAAAGGCAGGGTCCTAACCCACCGGGATTGCTGCCTCTACAAAAGAGGAAGATCTCTGTGTGTTTATGGGTGTGTGTATGTGTGTGTATTTGCACACGTGTGTGTGTGTGTGTGTGTGTGTGTGTGTGTGTGTGTACAGAAGAAAGGTCATGTGAAGACGTAGCAAGAACCTGGCCAACTGCAAACTAGAAAGCAAGCCCTTTCAGGAAGGGAATTGGTCAGCACCTTGATCTTGGACCTCCAGCTTCCAGAACTGTGAGAAACAAATTTCCATTGTTTAAGCCACCCAGTCTATGGAGCTTTGTTATGAGACCATGGGCAGACTAAGTAAGACACTAGGTCAGTAGAATGCACATTTATATTTAATTTGACGTCATTTTTATATGCTCACCCACTGAAGACCATAAAGGCTTTTATGTTTTCGACCCTCTGAACTGTGTGCGCATGAATACCTGTGTATACCGCCCTTCAATGACTTCTGTTTATTGATTCATTGAGTGTGTGTTGTTGTTTCTTCAGAACTGGAAAGTCTGAAATTGTTGAGATACTTTACCGTCTTTTTTCCTATTACATCTTTAAACTCTGGTGTGCATTGACATTTTCAGGCCTTATTTATTTATTTATTTATTTATTTATTTATTTATTTAATATGAAATTGATTGTCAAATTGGTTTCCATATAACACCCAGTGCTCCTTCCAACAGGTGCCCTCTTCAATGCCCATCACCCCCACTTTTCCCTCCCTCCCAATCCCCATCAACCCTCAGTTTATTCTCAGTTTTTAAGAGTCTCTTATGGTTTGGCTCCCTCCCTCTCTAACTTTTTTTTTTCCCCTTCCCCTCCCCCATGGTCTTCTGTTAAGTTTCTCAGGATCCACGTAAGAGGCCATCTTAATTTAAACTAAGCATATTTCAAGTGCTCATAGACACATGTGGCTATCATATTGGACAGTACAAGTTTAGATTGGTTCATATTAGTTAGTCTCATGCAAAAGTAACATGGAATAAGTCTATCATATCCATAAGAGCATTTTCAAATAATCAGCCAATAAATTTTTGAGTCTTCTTAAGTATGTACATTGAATCATCTCAACTATGGTCTATGACTAAAGGGAGAAAGAAAGTATATGATTTGTGATTATCTAAAGGGCATAGACATGGGACCACTGGTTAGTGGCCTTGGGCTTCTGTCTTGACTAACATCTTCTCCTTGACTAACCTTCCACAAAACCTCAGTAGCCGCTCACTCCGATGTACTTCACAGGTGGGGAATCTGAATCCAGAAAAGGAAAGCAATTGGTTTGACCAAATTATACAGTTAATTTAGTAGCAGAACTAAAACTAAGATTCAGGTCTTCCAGCTCTCTACCCATTAATCTTTTTTTTTTAAATTTTTTTTTCAACGTTTTTATTTATTTTTGGGACAGAGAGAGACAGAGCATGAACGGGGGAGGGGCAGAGAGAGAGGGAGACACAGAATCGGAAACAGGCTCCAGGCTCTGAGCCATCAGCCCAGAGCCTGACGCGGGGCTCGAACTCACGGACCGCGAGATCGTGACCTGGTTGAAGTCGGACGCTTAACTGACTGCGCCACCCAGGCGCCCCTACCCATTAATCTTTAATAAATGATGGCATTTATGAATTGATGCCAAAATGCCTCTGTAACTCTTATGAAAATAACTATACTATATCCCACATATAAATCATATAAATCACATGTGGAGGTGGTGAGAGGGAGAGGAGGGAAGGGATCTAAATGAATGAATTGTATTTATTAGCCTAAATATGTACTAATTTATCTCAGCTGCTCAGAGTATTTTATGCTTCTTTACCATTCATTTCTCTCCTCTATTCTGGCTAAGTCAAGGCCATGTTCTGGAGTCCTTTAGGCCAGACGGACTAGCTATGAGGTCTGGGCTTATAACTTCTCTGTGACTTAGTTTCCTCAACCTATACAACAAGAAAAAAAGAGTACTTCCTCCATAGTTTGGCTGGAGGGATTTAATAAAAAAAAGACATTAAAAAACACTTACAGTAGAATCTGGTACATGTTAAGCATTTAATATATGTCAGTTGTTCTGGATGGATAAAATTGCCACATAACTGAGTTTCAAATAATGATGTTCATTACTTCTTATGCTCTTCTAGTAAGGGATTTCTTCTGGCTAGAATGTGTCTCCACCTTTCCTTTGAGAGTTTCGGTGGGAGGCAAATATGATAGGGGTCAAGTTCGAGAGGCCAAAAGGCAATAGATGCTTTCTCTCATATTCTCACTCAAGACACTGAAAGCCCAACACTCCCTAAGATCAAGAGGAGAGTATGTGGGGGCCCTTGTCATTCATGAGGGGTTTATTGGTTACCAGGAGCCAGTCAGACTTATATGGTGTCTGACCCAGTCTCTCAGAGTCTCTCTGCTGCCCATCTCCCCCTACCCCCTTTTAACCTTACCTGGACCTTCTTCCCATGAACACCTCTTGTTTCTTCCACACTGAGTATCTCAAAGTTCTCCCAACTCATCAACCCCTTATCCATGCTGTGTCTTTGCACCTAACTTTCCCTCTGCCCAGAACATTCTTACCACTCCCCACTCCTCCTGCCCAAAACCTCTCTTCACCTATTCTTGGCAACATACAGTCTCCAGTGCCAGCTCTGCCTTGAATTCTGAATGCTCCTGGGCTCCTCCGACATTGTTCTACTTGTCATGTTACCATAACATGTGCGTTGTGTCTCTCCCCTGCCAACAGAGGCTTCCTCCTGGGCGGGGACCCGCCTTACTTACTTCCACATCCCTAGCTCCTAGCACATGGTCTGGCACATGGTAAGTGCCCATGCAGTCCAGTTAGATAAATGAGTTAAGGACCCTGCCCACAGCTGACCACCATTCGTACCACTGTAGCCCCAGAACTCTTTCCCTTCTGTGTTCAGAGTCTGGAGCTCAATTAGGCTTCCAAATGTAAATTCCTTCTTTTAATTACAAACCGTAGAAAAATACGTGTGAATGTGGGTATATTTTTAACCTTGGATACCTGCATTCTTTTTACCTTTGCCTGGTTTGGAAATCCTTGCCTTCCCTGTGATCACGCCTCTCTCTCAGTAAATGGACATGAAAGTGAAGACGTGAATATTTTTATCTGACATTATTTTGGAGCACCGCTTTCCTGTTTGCTGCTGTTTCCTTTTCATGGACCATTAGCAGCTTCCAAAGGCAATATCCTTTCCCTGTCACACTATGCCATGGGGGGCCATTTCAACAACTTCAGACTAGGGCATTAAGTGCAATTCTGGATGAGAGTCAGCACATAACCAAATAAAAATAATAAAGGGAAAGCTTGTAGGAGCCATTTGGAACGCTGTCCTGCGCTGAATTCATTTGCAGCCTCACAGAAACCTACCCATCACCGGTGATCAGCCCCGAGCCCGACCGTACCTTATTTAATTGTAAAGTATTTCATATCCTCAGAAACAGCCCTGCTCATTTGCTTTTCCTTTTTTGGAGATTGTCTTAGTGGAATGCTGAGATTCTAATCAGTGGGAGAAGAAGAAAATGCAGGTTTTGATTTTAGCAAGCAAAATAAAAAAGAAAAGAAAAGGAGGGGGGGAGGTACATTTCTTATTGTTTCTCTCCCTTCCTTAAAATGAGCATTTAGGAGGCCTGTTTGGAAATTCTTCTAAACTAGGTGCTTAGCACAGGGGAGGAAGAGACAGAAAAGCAAGGTGAGCAAGCTCACGTGCCTAATTCAGCATGAGCCACTGCTACCCCTGGTCTCCACGCAGATGGTGGTTTCAGAAATGAACTGGGGAAAGCTAAGCATGGGAACTGGTTTCCAGACCAGTGTCCCTCATGGTCCACCCATTTGAGAGTGTTCTGAGCCTGCATCCAAGAAAGCCTCAGGTCTAGCCAAGCCGGGGAAGGTTAGCCTACAATAGTGTATCCCTAACTTTCCTGACATCAGGGCCCCTTGGGGAGGCAGGCTGTTAAAGGTACTGATTCCCAGAGACTTTTCACCTTGAAATTCTTACTTAGTAGGCCTGGGGTAGGTAATGAGAATCAGTATTTTAAGTGCCTCTGAATGAACCTTATGATCAGGCAAGTTAGACAGCATTCCCTTAATTTATTTACCCATTCTCTAAACAAACTTCTCTGATAACCAGTTTTGTACAAACTGGTGTCCTAGAAACTATGGGGACAGAGCAGAAATAGAGGTGGAGCCTCCCCTCTTGGAGTCTACCATCTAGAAGAAGATTGTGGCACTTCCAGAAAGCTGCCAGTTCATGCTTTTATCTTCAGCTTTTCTACAACTCAGCGGTTCAGGTGAATAAACATTGGTGGTATATTCACTAATCAGCCAGTTAAGAAATGCTGGTAGAGTGTCTTTGCAAGATACCATTCCTAAGACCTGAAAGGGTTACACCTCAGAGCTGATCCTTCAGTTCAGAATATCAGGACAGGCTACATTAGAAGACCAGGGATGACTCATAAGTCTGTCCAACAAAATAATTCTATTCTAAAAATCATAGCTTTTATCTATCACATGCTTAGTATATGCTGAGCTCTATGCCAGGCATTTTCCTCTAGGCTCTTTAATAAGAGCGAAGGACTGTTTGTTTTGTTCATTGCTATATCCCCACCTCCCAGGACAGAGCCTGGCACATAGCAACTGCTCAAGAAATATTTGTTAAATAAATAAGTAAATATATTATTGGCTGATCTAATCTTCAAGACAGTTCTCTGAGCTAAATACTAAATACCCCCAGATATTCTAAAACTCTGGGATGAAGCCTAGAGAATCTATCTGTATTTTTATCAAGGTCTTTGAAAGATTCTTCAGATTGGCCAGATTTGGGAAATAGGCAATCTGGACCAACACCCTAACAGACATGTAAATTCCCTGGGCTACATTCTCCTTCAGTGCTTTTTGGCTTCTACCTGAACATTTCAAAGGCGAGAAATTCACCACTGATTATGTTAGCCCATACTGTAGCCCTTAGCAAATTCTAATCACTTTAATTGTAGAAATGGTCTTCTTATGATTACCTGAATCTTACCTTTTCTTCACTTCTACCGTCCTTATTCCCTCTCCAGGGAAAGGATCATGCTCACAACATTCAACATTTAGCTCTTGATCACTGTGTATAATGAAGAATTAAGATCATTCCATCATACCAGGATCTAAGAGTCAAGGGAGATGCTGAATCCATGGCTGATCCCAGCTGAGAAGCTTAGACTCTAGACTCTTTAAAAATCACATGGTGCCCTGAATTTAAGAACATAGACCATAAACTTAGGTTTGAAACTTGACTCTCTAACATATTAATTATGTGACCTTGTACATATTAATTGTGCTCTGTGAACTTCGGTTTTCCCATGTGTGATGTGGGGAAAATAAAATATCTTACCATTGTGCATATAAAATATAATAGCTAACAAGAACAAAAACAAAAGCCAGATGTAAAAATAAAATAATACCCACAGCTCACATTTCTCATGTGCTTATTAGGTGCTGAGCACTGTGTTAGTGAATATTCCCCTCAGCTCATTTGGCCTGTTTTTTTTGTTTTGTCTTGTTTTGTTTTGCTCATGGTCGTATCCCCAGCACCTAGAACAGTATCTGACTCACAGTAGCTACTCAATAAGTATTTGTTGAATAAGTGAGTTAACCCATTAGCTTATCTGCAAAACAGGTCTGTGAACTAAATGCCACTGGTAACCCCATTTTACATGTGAGAAAACAGAGGCTGATTACTTGTTCAACCAGCAGGTGATGGAACAGGAATTTAAACCCGACACATTCCCGTGTTATCTACGGACTAGTTATCACAGGCCTTTGTCATTCATTGCTAATGTCAATAAATGTAACTTTAGATTTGTACCCTTATGCACTGTGACATCTGTTGCTGGAGAGAGTGCGTGAATTTGGTTGTGCTACCGGACCTCAACCTGTCATTAATCTATCCGGTGGATGAATGTGCATGTTCAGAAGCCGGCAGCACCAGAATAGGGTCAGTGTTCTTTTTTGTCCTGGTGGTCTCGCTGCCTGCTTTGTGAGACATCATGCTTTACCCAGAGCCTTCGGTTGTCTTTTCCTCCCACTGAATAGTCACTGGGAAAAGCAAGGACTCTAAAACTGCAGGACTGAAAATGAAATATGTGATGGCTTCGGGCTATGTGTTCCCTTTGCTGGGAAGCACTGCCATGATAATTGTTTCTACAAAAAGAAACTACAACTCTGGCAAAAAAAAAAAAAAAAAAAATCAAACCCTCTGTTTGCTTGAACCTATCATAAAGCATTGCTGGTAATTATAGAAGCTGATTGTGCGACAGTTTAGTTTAACTTAATTGGCAATTTTTTTTTTTTAAGCCGCAACACAATAAAAATAGTAAAGAACGAGTCAGGTTCTAGAGATGGAACATTTAGCTTTGGTGAAATGTCAAAGATCTGTGCACACTGCCAAAGGTGTGGGAATGTAACTCTCTGCTGTCAGCTCTGTTATTTAAACTCTTGCTACTTGTGTTTTAAATTCTGTTTCTTGAGTGCACAGAGTCTGATGTGGGCTTTTATCGTATCCTAGCTAAGCAGGTCTTTAAACGGTTGTGGGAAGAAATGTGCCCCATAAACTAATTTAGAAACATGAGAGTCCTGTGTCTGGGAGAGTGGTTTGTACAAGATGAACTAGCTGTGTCCCATTACAGATTAAGTATAATTGCCTCTTTGGGGGGTTCATTTTATTTGATTTAAAAAATGGATTAAATTTTTGCCTCTTTTTCCATCACCAGGGGCAATCTCATCCTGTTCCCCTCCCTCGGCCTCTTCCCTTAATATCTTCATCATCGTGTTCATTGTCTTCATCCCCAGCCTCATGACCGGAATATCCTAGTAATAATAGTGATATTAGCTCGCCCACTCATTATGATCACTGCTATCTGATCATGGCCAAATACAAGGCCAAGGACTTTGGAGAGTCTTCAGGACAGATTAGAAGCCATTCATTAGAAAGTGGCAAAGCTTAGACTCACTCCTGTCTAGCACCAGGGCATATGATTTTATCCACAATGTTATTCTATGACGTTTAGAGTTTTGTCTACAACTTTGCACCCATCTCTGGAACAAAGCTTAGTGCTATTTCATAGCCAAGGCAGAAAATAGAGCAAAAACCTCAGGGCCGCCATTCAGTGAGGCTTGAAATTGGTCTTGCTACCTGTAGAGCTGGTATCTGCTATGGTAGGGATGACCCTTGGGGGTTGTGTCCCTTCCAGGTGGCAGTCTTCCAAGTGCAATAACCTTTCCCCATGGCTCCTCATCCAGGTGGGAGTTGTGCCTCTTTTCTGGGCCCACGTTGCCAGGTCCCCAGTAGGCTTGGAGCTCTTCCCTGAATGCCAGCCCACTACATGGGGCCAGGAGAGACTCTTCTCTGTTCTTATCAGTTCCTTCCCCCCAGGGCTTGGAGTCCCAATCCTGTACCTACAAGTGTGCAGTGAAGACTAGATATTCCTTTTAAATGAAAATTTCTGTGATGGTGATGATTGTAGTGATCCATTCAGTGCTATTTACCAGCACTATTCTTAGTGATTTTACTTGTACTAAATGCCCTCACAATAAGCCTAGGAGGTTGGTCTGTTGTCCCCCCCACCCCATTTCCAAAGGAGGAAATGAGATAGAAAAGGGTTAAGTGACTTACCTGAGGTCACACAGCTAAAAAGTGGCAAAGCCAGATGCATACCCAAAGTTGGTAAGCTTAATCATAATACTATGCTGTAATGTCAAAATAGCATGGCAAATGATTTAGGGAAGCACACTTTAAAAATGCTTCAGATGAACACAACAGCCTCCAGGTCAATTGATTTAAAAGAAAACACTTCTTCAAATCTACCATGTAACCTTGAAATGGTTGGGGTTCATGTAAAATTCAGGTTCCAGTCTCCTGATTCTTCAGTGGTATTTTTTCCATTCAAATTATATTTTAGGATACCTGACCATTGCTGGATGTACAATACTATGTAATGATTGGATTATAATCATAATCATATACCATATTCTTACATGTACAGATTTTTTAAATCAAATTACGAACAACCACATTACTACCTGTATCTGTATGTGACTCATTAACATTCAACCACGTCACTGAAATTTATATATCTTGTTGATACTGATTAACCAGTTAACAAGGATGGCAGGCTTTTATGTGCTTGGCACTTGATATATATTCAGCAATATCAAGATGAGTAAGAAAATTGTTTTGATAAGAAACACATACATCTATGATTATATGTACAACGTCTTATTCTTTTGTATAATGGTGGAGAGGGGGTTCTTACTAATTACACCCTAGAGGTTAGCTGTGGGAAGTCATCCAAGGGAATCTGAGACAGGGAGGGAGGTAAGTCACGACTAGGGCTGGCTCTCTTTGCAAATGAACTGTGACTAAGAGGCAATCATCAAATAAGAAAAGGGAATTCAGTAGGTGGCTCAGCCAAGGTCATAAGCTCTGAGACAGAAGAAATGAGAAGTCTTCTAGTCACACACAGGCCCGGACTGAGTCTCCATGAGGATCCGTGGTGTCCACTTAGAGACCACTTGGCAGCTAGCTAATGCAATCGTGAAACTATGGTGGGTATGTCTTGGGAAAAATAAACAGGAAAGAAAGGAACAGATTAGAGAAAAATGACAAACACATCACTGGACAGAAGTCCCAGAAACCTCCGTTTCATCACAACTGCATTGATCTTGGGATAGCACCAGGGGCTAAGAAGGGGCATGCTTGCTTCCCTGATTCAAGGGGCTGAATCTGAGGGGAGACCCATCTGCATCAGTGTTGAGTGATGGGGGCAGAGGCCAGAGAACGTACTTTCTGAGCATGTCACCGGGCTGTCTGGGGGTCAGTCCAGTTCCTTCCCTTAAGGTTCCAAAGACACTATAGCTTCTAGGTGAGAAAGGCCAAAGGGAGTAGAATAACTAGAATGAGGGGCCCCTGGAAAGGCCCTGTGGAGCTCACCAACGGCTGGTGAAATGGACTCTGTGTCTCTGTCTCCATGCTTCCATGCATTCCCATATTTAAAAGTTTCTGTCTTCATAGGTAATGACCGCTTTCAGCATTATTAAGCAAATATACCTCCTTCTAGTGTGGGAGAACATTTAGATTTCTCATTTAGCACACCGTAACCTCCTGGGATTTTTCCTGGAGGAGATGTCACCTCTTATGGGACACAGAAAGGAAGCAAGGTCTTGAGATAGGGCTTGGGACGCTTAGGAGCAGAGGCTTCCATTGTGTTGGAGTTATCTGGATAGACATGAAAGGACGGAAAGAAGAAAGGACAGAGATATGGGCCCATACTAAGACAGACAGATGAGAATACCTCACCCCCTCCCAGGACACATCTAGGGATATGTGGGCCTATGCTGGGGACGGGCTGTGCCTGTGCATGTGGACTGGCTGAGCTGTGCCCAGGAGCAGGGGAAACTTGAGCTATGGGGTCTGGCACTTGTCCTTTCTCTGCACCTTGGGGCCCATCACCCTCTGCACACACACCACTGGTGATGGGGTGGTGGACATGGCTATGGCGGGGCAGGTGGGCTCCTGTGCTGAAGTCCCGCCTCGGGCTCTGAAGAGAACCACACAGAGTTGGCGCAATGGCTTTTCAGTGATACCATGTGGGTACAACTTTGTCAGCTTCTACATGGAGCTTCTCTAGCAAGGGACACGTTTGCCTGCTTCCTCTCCATGGGGGTATGTTATTCACATGGTCTTGGAAAGGAGTAAATCTCCAAAGTTTTGTGACTTATCAGGAATATGAGGCCCATTGAAGAGAACTTAAAAAAAAACAAAAACAAAAACTAAGAACCATTTCAAATACACCAAAGTATAGAGAACAAAATTAAATAATTATATATAACACCCAATTTTAACAACCATTGAGAGTGTGTCATATTTGCTTCAGATTAAAAACAAAAATATTACTCATACAGCTAATGTCCATTTTGATTCCATTTTTGTTCCCCTTCCGTTCTCTTTTTTTCTCTTCTACAAGTCGTATGAAACTTCTCATTAGTGCTTTCCTGTTACCATACATGTGTGTGTCCATAAATGATACAAAGTAGTGCTGTGTTTAAAATTTATGTAAATGTTATCATATTCTATATATCCTCCTTCAATTTCAGCCAACATTAACTTTTTAAAGTTATCCATTTGATGCAGAATTAGATCTAGTGTATTTGTATTAACTTCTTTCTTCCTCTCTCTACATCTGTTATCTACCTATATGTCTATTATCTATCAGTCTATCAATCTATCTATCTATCTATCTATCCATCATCTCTCTAAAAAGAGAGTTTGATTTATTTCTAGTTTCTCCCTTTCTCACACTTAATTTTTCAATTCAATTAGAATGTATTTTTGTAGGTATGATATAGAATTTCCACATGTCACAATGTCCCTTATGGAATAGAACATCATTTCCTCTACTGCTTTATAATTCTCCCGGTTTTCTTTTTTTTTTAATTTTAAAAATATTTTTATTTTGAAAAGAGAGAGAGTACACATGAGTCAGGGACAGGGGTGGACGGAGAGAGAGACAGCGAGAGAGAGAGAATCTTAAGCAGTTCCACCCTCAATGCGGAACCTGACACGCGGCTTGATCCCAAGACCCTGGGATCATGATCTGAGCTGAAATCAAGAGTCGGACACTCAACAGATTGAGCTACCCAGGCACCCCATGCTCCCTGTTTTCTATTTCAAGTGCTGATATAGCTATGGGTCTGCTCTTGGCCACTCTAATAATCCATTAATCTATGTCTCTGTCTCTGAACCAATATAATATTCTTCTAATGATTATAGATTTCAACAAGATCTGATACCTGATAGGCTAAGACCCACACCCTTATTCTTCAAAATGAGGAAGCTCTGATTTAGATAGTAATATTGGGCTTTGATTGACTCTATTGGAATAAAACAAAGTGTGAAACTCTGAGCCCAAGGAAGTGAGACATATTATACTGTCTGCAATTAGTTATCAAAACAATCTTGTAGAATGAAAGTATTATTCTCATCTTGGAGATGATGAGACTAAGAGCTGGTGATGTTAGGTAACTTGTCTTGTGAAGACATTTGGAAAGTGGCCTGTGCCCAATGTCGTTGACTTCACATTGGTGCTTATTAAAGATACTTTCCACCGGATCACTTAGTACCCCTTGTGAAGCCCCATGAAAAATACTTTCTTCTCCCTCAGGTAATATGAACTATATATTTTCCTCTTTGGAGTGTAGGAAATTTGGATTCAAATCGTGCTTAACAATTTCACTCAAAAGCTCCTCATGATTTAATTTCCTGTGTTCTATTTTTTGCTCCTTTTCTTAATATCCTCTTCTAGTACATATTTTTTCCTCTCTTGATTTTTAAATATTTATTTCTAATATACTGTGTTGATGCATGTCAGTTTTATAGCTAACTGTAAATAATTTACAAAAAATTGATGAATACATGTTATTTTTTTAATGTTTATTTATTTTTGAGAGAGACAGACAGAGCAAGTCAGGGAGAGGCAGAGAGAGAGGGAGACACAGAATCTGAAGCAGGCTCCAGGCTCTGAGCTGTCAGCATAGAGCCCAACTCAGGGCTCAAACCCACACACCGTGAGTGAGATCATGACCTGAACTGAAGTCGGATGCTAAACTGACTGAGCCACCTGGGTGCCCCAAATACATATTATTTCTACTACAGCACTGTTTTCAAACTTTAACGTACATCTGAATCACCTGGGGTCTTGTTGAAATGCAGGTTCTCGGGCAATAGGTCTGGGTGTGGCCTAAGACTCAGCATCTCAAAACCAGCTCCCAGGTGATACCAGTGCTGCTGTTGACCCAAGGACCACTCTTTGAGGCACAAGACTCTGCACCCCAGATGAGAAGATTACACAGTCACATCTCCAGGGTTCCCTAGAGGAGACATAGACGGCCACACGGGGCTGAGACTTACTGATGACGATTCACAGATTTTCCATATTTTCAGGTATCCCTGGGAACTAAAGGTGTGTTTGGGTGTGATTTCCTGTCAGCTACCTTCCACAGCCAGGGCACAGGCCTTTCTGGCTGAGGAGAGCCACACAGGTAGTGAGGGTGTTCTTGCCTTCTGAGAGCAGGTCTCATTCTGGCTGTACATTAGAGTCACCTGGGACGCTTCTTAAGAAACCCTATAGCCAAGCCACCTTCTAGCCCAATTCAATCAGGATTTCTTGGCGACAGGGCCTCAAGAGTTTTTTCAAGTCTCCCAGGTGGTTCCAAAGTGCAGGCAAGGTTGCAAACCACTGCTTTGCAAGGAGGGAGAGAAATGGTCCCATTTGCTGGTTTTGTGGAGAATCCTGCCCTCCGCTGCTCTGCCCGGACTGCCCTTCTGGGGAGGGGGAGGCCCTGCCGTCAGGCCAGTCTCAAGCCAGAACTGTCAGGATTAATTTCTCAAAACTCTTTCCACTCCTAGCCCCTTGAAAGTCTCCCTGTTGGGATCTCTTAGCAGACTGGGTTCTTTCAGAATTGTCCTATTTTAAGATCCAAATACAAATTAGAGAGTGAACATTTTAAATAACATAGAATTTCTTTTTCGTACTCATAAAAGATTAATTACAGACTGAATCCATTGCTCCTCCTTCCCTACATGCCCCAAGTTGCATCGTCCTTTCTCTCTGTCCTTGGTTTTCAGAGCCAAGTTCCCTGTGTCGGAAGGCAAGTTTCAATTTTCTCTTTATGTGTTTTATTTCTACGAAATGGAAAACAGGGAATTTGAAATCCACATGACCCTGGAGTTGCATCATATCTCCCCTAAATGTTCATTGTGTGTTGAAGAGCAAGGTTTTTCTTCATGTAAAAAAGCCAGGATAATCCTGACTTCACATGTTTGTTCTATGAGTTGAGTTAAATGAATTAAATGATAATATGTGACAGAATTTCTTCCATTTCACAAAAACTCAAATCTCCGTTTCCTTCCTTCCATCCTTCCATTTCCATTTAGAAACAAGTTGCAATATATCCTTTTATATAATTGTGATACCCCTCCTTTTCCGAAAAGAGATTTGAGGAGACTAAAAGGCACAACAGAAAGCCAGTATACAAACAAATATTTAATGGAAAGCGTGTGCCTGAGTGAGATCATGCTTTTGGAGACATAACTATCACATGCCACCATCAAGCAGTAATGTGCTCTTCATAATCTTAATTCAAATGAAGAAGTTTTGGGCAGAAGAATTGCTGCTAAAATTCCTAATGAAACACAGCAATTACTTTCTCATGTTTTCTTGCCTAAATTTTTTCTTTTCAACTTTAGTCTTGGATTGCAAAGAAATTAAATACAACTATCTTTATCACCCATTTTTTTTTGAATTTCGGTGCTTTTTCCAGTTTTGAAAATACCACCTTATTTTTATTTTTTTAGATACCACTTTAAATATAGGTGAATATGTAGATTTATTGTTGTAAAAAGAAACTCACTCCCATTCCATTAGATTATTTATAGTAGTAGAATTTCGTTTCTGCATAAGAGTAAATAGATTCACATTTCTTATATTCTTGGAATTCAGATTATGAGTATTTTGGGGTCTATAGTTGTGAAATGATGACAGAAGATCGCCTATTCTCAAAAGGCCTTGGTTCTGAGCTATCACAGGAATGATCTTGAATATTATTATTTGATTTCATGATACCCTTTGAAAATGTGTTGAACAACATATTTAATATTTAAGCTAATGAAATGTTTTGTTTTGAGGAATATTATGGCTCCCTTCGTACTAACTGGAGACAGGGCTGAAATTCAGCGTCTCACACACAGACAGTATCCAAATGGACACTGAGGTGATTTAAAAAAAAAAAAAAAAAGGGGCGCCTGGGTGGCGCAGTCGGTTAAGCGTCCGACTTCAGCCAGGTCACGATCTCGCGGTCCGGGAGTTCGAGCCCCGCGTCGGGCTCTGGGCTGATGGCTCAGAGCCTGGAGCCTGTTTCTGACTCTGTGTCTCCCTCTCTCTCTGCCCCTCCCCCATTCATGCTCTGTCTCTCTCTGTCCCCCCAAAAATAAATAAACGTTGAAAAAACAAAACAAAACAAAACAAAAAAAACCAAGTGAAATAGCACTGCATTTGCTTCAGAACACAGAGAAAGAGTTTTCGCTTCCACAAAAAAAGAGATCCAAGCTTAGGTTTCTTTAAACATGTGGTCTTTTGTTTACCACTTTTGATAGAGAAGTAGATACAGGGAAATATCTCTGTATTCAAAAGAAAAAACATGGTACAAGCATCGTGATAAATGGCATATGTCACGTGACCTTTAGGTCATGGAGACAGTAGGGAATGGTGAGGAGTGTGGCGAACCACAGACTATGTCCAATTGTTGCCACGTGGGAATGGAGCCCAGAGTTGCCGGATCTTTTGAGTTTGCAAGGGAGACAAACAGCCTGGATTTTTATGTTGAAAGTGTCCTAAGTTTTAAAATACATCTTTTAAAAGACAATTTATAGACTAAATAAAACATGACTGCCAACTAAATTCAGCCAGAGAGCCACAAGTTCATGATTACTGCTTTAAAAATACCACAAAAGATTCAAGGGGAAGAAATTTCAGTGAGGTGTTTGGTAAGAAGACTAGCTCCTTTCTAGAATGAATTGTTAGTTGTTTAGGAGAAATGTGAGATTCCGTGTGTGTGGTGTAGACAGAAGGCTATTGGAAAAGTATTTGGTTGAATGGGACATGATACGAAGTACATCACTTTTTGTGATGGAATGTTGAGGATCGAAGGCATGCACTTCAAGCACAGGGAGAAAGAATTGGCATACAGCCACCACACCAGATGGGGAAGGCCACTATGGTCCTGTCACTGAGGACCAAGTGAGGCTCCCAGAGGAATTGCCAGGACATAAGATAGAATGACAGTCCAGGTGAAGAAGACAAGTTGTGGTGAGACAGTGACCTGTCAAAGATGAGCTACTCTTGGAGGCAATTTTTAAAAATATCAACAAATGATAGGCAGGGCATTTCCATTCAGGGTACAGTTGTGGGTAAAAGGACTCAACGTTTCCTCAGGGTTTTTTGTCTTGCATCCTCTTCTTAGCAGTTAGAGATTGCTGTTCTCACCCTCCCTGTCTGTCACCCTCCCCACTTTCCTCTACTTCTTCTCTTTTTCCCTAGAGAAGTATAGAGAAGCCTCCTTAGGCTCACCATGGCCCCGCATTCTGGATCCAATCACCTTCTCATACTTGTAAACTGAAAAGGAGCAAGCATCCTGCACACATATTTAGTGAATTCTGGATATGTACTACATGCATTTGTTGTGTGTTCGGCTTTTTTTTTTTTCAACAGGGACTTTCCCCATGTGAGGGAAAGAAAGAGGAATTTGTATTCACTCTGCTTTGTAGAGTTCTAAAATGTGTTTTGGGGGGATACAATTCAAACACTAAAATAATCCATTTCATGCATATTAATTGATTTTTACATGAAAACAATTCCCATTTGCATGAGAGCTTTGGCAAGTTTTGAGTCTGGGGAAGATGTTATAAACAGTAGTGGGGAAAAAAATGAAACCAAAGATTGCACTATGTTGGCGAGAGCTTAGAAAGCCAAGTGCCCTCAGACTAGTTTTTCTTGCTGCCAATGGCAGAAGTCCGCTGGTCATCCTGGCCCATTGCTGGCCACTCTTCCCCTGTTGTCCTCCATCCAGAGTCTCAAGTTTCTAAATCCTTGGGTTTGAATCCTGAGCTTCTTCTCTTTTCTAGTAATTGTCTCTCCTTAGGTGAGCTCATTCTGTCCTATGGATTCAAAAACTGTCTTTGTGTTACTGTCTCCCAAATGTAAGTCTCTAAGCCCAGAAAACTGCCCTGGTTTCCATCTCATGGATGCTCCACTTTGAGGTCTTATCAACCCACAAAAAACTCATCTCCTAATGATTTAAACAAAAGGGCATTTATTGGCTCACACATCACATATAAAGAAAAGTAGGTAGGCTTCAGGGTTGGCTTAATCCAGAGGCTTTGGCTCCATTTGTCTGTGCTTTTCTGCTCTCCTCCTTTCCACACCATGTGCTGGCTTTGTCTTCCAGCTAGTAGTGAGATAGGTCCGACAGTGCCAGACCTTGGGCCTTCTGTCCATTGTGTCCAGAGGAAGACAGAAGGATGCTTCCTAAATCCCCTCTCATAAGAATGAGGAAGATTCTTTCCCAAAAATACCCAGAAAAACTTTCTTTGAGTTTACTTGGTTTGAATTGAGACATGCCCATTCTGACTCTTCCTTCCAGGGCAAGTCCCATGCGGAGATTGGTTTAGCCTTCCCATCTCTAAATTACGCATGTGGCAAACATAGTGGGTGACCGTGAAAAATCTGGACTGATATTCTCAGCTTTAGAAGATTTTGCACCCCTGTTTTTAATATTGAATTTTTGTATTGTTCCTTCATTATGGTGAAATAAAATCCATACAGAATTAAATATACCTGCAAACTTATTGATATAATGTCCCAATTACAATAAAAAAGAGAAATGAAAGGTGCTGATAGTAAAAAAAAATATGTATCTCAAAATGCAAGTGATGGGGCACAGTTACTTTGGAACCTCACCACTCAGATGTGGTCCATGGACCAACAGCATCAGTACCAGCTGAGAGTTTGTTTGAAAAGCAAAATCTCAGGTCCTAGCCCAGACTTACTGAGTGTGAATCCATTTGTAACACCATCCCCAGGAAACTCATGAGTTTGAGACACACTGTGCTAGAAGACATAATGCAGTCAGATGTTGTTTCTATTTGCAGAATCACAATGAATATGATAGCCATCAATGTGACTGATACAGATGTGTTGTGTTGGCAAGTCAGACATCCACTGGTGGTATGATTTTTGGAAATGATGAACAACACTTGATACAAGAGCAAAACAAAGTACAATGTGGCCTCAGTTTGCCTAATAGTTGGATTCCTGGAAAATACGGGACATAATAAGTGATGCAAAAGTATCTTGTGTTTCCATGTAAAATGGAGTTGGGTTTCTAGGGTTCTATAATACTAAACACATCTTATACCTGATTCAGGTGTTTACTTTTGATTTTGAATATCAAATAAGATATTTGAAAGCAGCGCAGGATCATGGGACAGCTCTGCAGACTTTTCCTTATTTGCTGTCAAATCTTTTGTCCCCCATGTGGGCTAAAACTAAGTTTAGTTTGAGGTAGAAAACTCAGCTTCTCTAAACTGTCAGAACTCAGTTTATGTTCAGGTCAGATTCAGAAAGGATCTTTTGGAAATTTCCAGGTATTTCATACAGACGACAAGCCGGGCTATGAATCACAGAGGACAACCATTCACAGGTGTAAATAGGTAGAATGTATTTAGATGCCATCTGTTAAAATTAGTTATGTCACTTGTTAAGATGAATGTGTGCAAGTGTGTCTGCTATATCGATAATTACAATGAGTCTGGGAACCTTATCATTTTGTGAAGTACAATATTCCTATTTCTTAGCCTCATGATTCTCAAAGTGAGCAGACATCAGAATGACCTGGAGGGTTTGTTGAAACAAAAGTTGCTGGGCCCACCTCCAGTATCTCTGATTCAATAGGCCCAGCATGATTCTGAGAATCTGTATTTCTACCAGACTCCCATAAGATGCTTCTTAAATTCGCCAAAGTCCAAGGATCATTCCATGAGAATCACTGACCCAATAAATATATGTGAATGAAGGAATTAGATTCAATGAGTCAACAAATACTTCAGGTGTGTACTAGTGTTGAGTGCAGTTCACAAGTCTGACACCATCCTGGCCCACAGGAAGAAACATTCAGGTTGAGGAGAATAATCACATAACTGTGTGGATAGGTGTGCCAGTAGAAAACTGTGTACTCAATGTGGGAAACTGAGGAAAGATTAAGAAAGAGTATTTCCAGGGGCATCTGGGTGCTTCAGTCAGTTGGGCCTCCGACTCTTGATTTTGGCTCAGGACATGATCCCTGGAACATGGAATCGATCCCCGTGTTTGCTTCGTGGTAAGTGTGGAGCATACTTAAGATTCCTGCGCCCCCCCCCACCGACCCTCTCCCTTGCTCGCACTCTCTCTAAAATATAATAAAAATAAAAATAAAATGTAAAATAAAAAGACGATTTACAGAGGGGTGTGGGCAGGGTTCGTGGAAGCACAGGAATGTGAGGTGCCCAGTGATTAGCAGGAACAGGAAGTGACCCTCCCTGCCCTGACAAAGCAGGACTAGGAGCTGTTATAGGAACAGGGAGCACTGTAGCCCTGGAAGGTGGGCTGCCTGACAGGTGCTGAGGTTTCAGTTAGAGGACCCTAGAAACAACTCCACTGATGGAGGGGTGGGAGATAGAATCCCCCCTTTCTCTGTCCTGCCCTCCAATCTCCTCACTGACTCCCTTGTAGGGCTGCCAGATAAAATATAGGGTGCCCAGTTAAATTTGAATTTCAAAACTTTTTTAATGCTTTTTTATTTTTGAGAGAGAGAGAGACAGAGCATGAGCGGGAGAGGAGCAGAGAGAGAGGGAGACACAGAATCCGTAGCAGGCTCCAGGCTCCGAGCTGTCAGCACAGAGCCCAACATGGGACTCGAACTCATGAACCCTGAGATCATGACCTGAGCCAAAGCCAAATGCTCAATCGACTGAGCCACCCAGGCGCCCTTAAATTTGAATTTCAGATAAGCAGTGAATTTTTTTTTTTTTAGTGTAAGTGCAATACTTGGATATACTTCTACTAAAAAAATATTTCTTGTTTATCTAAAATTCTGAGTGTCCTGTATTTTATTGTTGATGCTAAATCTGGCAACACTATCCCCATGGGCAAACTTAACCAGAAGCCAGAAAGCATGGGGTAGTAAACGTTTCAGTACATTAAACTTTTCAGGGCATGGAGCCGGTAGAGACAGGGGATCTGCAGTTAAAGGAAGGATTTTGGAAATCAGAAAATAATTTCATGTTTGCCTGATCTGGTAGAGAGAGAGAAAGAGAATTGACGATTCAGGAGTGATTAAAGACATGTGTGAGAAGCTTTGGAGAGGAGCATTGACATGTTGCCCTCAGTGACCAGTGTAAAGGCAGCACATAAAGACCAGAATCTTCGCAATTGCTTGCAAGCTCACCAGCATCCCCTCCACCCCTCCCACTGCCAGTTTCTCCTCATCTCTCCCTCACTTCCCTCTACCTCTCCCCGGCTTCTTGCTCCAAAACCACTGGCCTCCTTGCTGTTCTTTGATATGATTTGATAACTAGGAGTTCACAAATGGCCCTAGATGCTCATTTGGGGTTACCTGGACAATGAGTTAATTGGGACCACCGTGGTTCCGGCAGGAGGGACTGTCCCAAAACTTAGCTCCATGTGGGGATAATGGCTTCCTTCCTCTGGCAAGAAGGGCTACAAATCTTCTTGGACCCTAAGGTCCCCAAATAACTTCCATAAACACCTGGCACCTTAAACTCCACCTGCCTGACTCCAAGCAGTGTTTATTATCCACTGAGAAGGTCATTCTCACAGGGAGTTAGGTCCTTCCATAGGGGCATAAACCCACTATGTGTCCAAACCCAGCATGCTTTGCCATGGGATGAAGAGAGGATGAGGGGGGTGGCATGCCTCGTCTAATCCTGTGAATCCCTCACTTGTAAGATTCCCCAATAAAGCCTGTTTGTTACACATTCTGTGGGATGTTGTCGAATTTATCCTCGGCCAGGATGAACAATCCCATATCAACACAAAGATATTTAACATGCATGGCTCTTGAACATTCCAAATGTGTTCCTGCCTTTGCCCTTGGTATATACTCTGCCTGTAATATCATTGCCTGAGATGTGTTTATGGCACTTTCTCTCATTTCCCTCTGGTCTCTGCTAAAATGTCTCATTAGAAAGACTTTCCTTGACTACCCAAGATGAAAGGGTGATTTAGTCCACTCCCCAACTTTCCTTTCAAATTCTACATTTTATTTGTTTCTTGTCTGTACTACCCAATTTGGATGTAAATTGCCTGAAGCTGACACTTTATTTTGTGTCATGTTATACCCCCAGTGCCTAGAAGAGTACCCAGGATGTAGCAGATGCCCAAGGATATTTGTTGAAAGAATGCATAAATACAAAAAGATGGCTATTAAGTGGATAATGGACTGCAAGCATAGCGAGATTGAAAATGGAGGCTTCATTTAGAAAGTTAGACCTTCATTTAGAAAGTTAGAGGCAAAAGACCATAGCAATTGAGATTAGGCTGGAGAAACAGGATCAGAGGGAATCAGATTAGGAATGGTTTGGGGGAGAATGTTGGTAGGACCTGCTGGCAGATTTGATTTGGTGGGTGCAGGAGATGAAAGAGTCAATGAAAAGCTCCACCATGAGCAATCGAATGGTTAGGATTTCCAGTCACTGAGGTGGGAAAGGCTTGTGAAGAGCAGGGTGGAGTGGCTTGCGAGGAAAATCAAACGTTTTGGTGTGTCAGGGCGCCAGTTGGGTCTCTAACTTTGGTTCAGGTCATGATCTCACCGTTCATGAGTTTGAGCCTGGCATCCGGCTCTGTGCTGACAGCTCAGAGCCTGGAGCCTGCTTCGGATTTTGTGTCTCCCTCTCTCTCTGCCTCTCCCCCCTCACACTGTGTCTAGTTCTCTCAAAAATAAGTAAACAGTTTTTAAAAAAAGAATTTGGGTGTGTCAACTTCAAGTTATCTATTAGACATCCAAAGTGCAAGCCTTATGTAAGCAATTCAAGTTTCAGGAAAAGGTGATTGGTAGACACATAAATTTGGGAGTTATATATGGTTTTCAAAACCAAGGGGATTGTTTTAGTTAATGCAGGGAAAATGTATTATTAGTAAAGAAAACGGAGAGTCAGAGGAAGTCCTGTTACCCTCGAACAGTTAGAGGCCGAAAAGGTAAGAAAAGGCAAGTAAAATGGATTGAGAAGTAATAATTCGAGAAGGAAGAAAATAAAAACAGAAGCATGTAGAGTCTTGAATACCAAGAGAAGAAAAGTGAGGATGCAGAGGTTAATTAGTATAAATTTTATGGAGAAAAAATGGCAATATGTATCAATGTCTTAAAGATAATCACACTTTTTATTAAGTAATTCAACTCCTAAAAATCTAGCTATAAAATTCTAAAAACTATGCAACAAGATTTACGCATAAGAGATTTTCACTGAAGCATTATTTTATAATAGCCAAAAATTATGTACAACATAAATGTCCAAAAATAGGGCATTAGTTAAATAAATTGTGATGCAGCCATACAATTGAATATTATGCAGCCATTAAATTATGTTTATGAAGAGCTTTTAATGAGCTGAAAAATGCTGATAAGATGATATAATGTTAAGTGAAAAAAGAGCATGCAAAATTTTATGTACAGTATGATCTCAATTATTCAATCACATGTACTCATTGAAAAATACCAGGAAGAAATATCCTAAAATATTAATATAATTTCTAGCTTGTGGGATTATGAAGTTATTATTTTTCTTTGTTTTTTTTTTAATTTTCTTCAACTCATCATGTATTTCCTCTACAATCAGAAAACATTGAAAAAAAATTCTTCCTTAAGTTGAGTGGAAATCTGTCTCACTGGGCTTTGTTGTCCTTTTATAGAAATAGAAAAGTGAGTAAATCTTACCTCTTTTTTCTAGGCAGCCTTCAAATATTTGAGGAGAGCTGCCAGCCAAGAGCTTTAGTTTTACCTATGAATCCATGTCCCTCTGTCTTTCAAGCTGCTGAGGGAAGAAATCATCTGATCCCTTTCATACCTCCTAACAGAGAATCTTCTACATCAGTTATCACTTGCTCTGTGATTAATCTAAACTTCAGTTTCCTCACATGCAGATTGGGAATAAATTGTTGAAGGAGACTACCTTTAGTGGGATATTGTGTATAAATGACTTCACAATCCAGGCACTGTACACATTTGAAGGAATGGATGCTCACAGGAGGATTGCCAGAGAGTGGGAAGAGGGAAGAAGGGATGGAACCTGAGCATGTCCAGCTCTGTCACTTACCACAGCAGTGGTGCAGACCAGTCACAAAGACTCTCCTCCATCAAAGGGATTATTACCAGCTCCTTGTGCTGTCTCCCAGGGTTGAGTTCAGAAAGAAATGAGATGAGAAACACAAACACTGTGGAAAAGTCAAAAAGTACTGTGTGTGTGTGTGTGTGTGTGTGTGTGTGTGTGTGCGCGTGCGTGTAAACATTATTTCCACATTGGGACCTTCTCCCTTACCCTACATCCCCTAACCCCTCGTGTGACAGGGACTTGTGATGCTTTCACCAGTGGATGTCTTGGCAAGGCAGATATGACCCTTCTCCAGTAAGGTCCAGTCTTTCTTATTTCTCTAAAATTTCAAATCTTACCCACTCTAAATGATACTCAGCCCATGAATATTCACTTGAACCTCCTTGAAGTATTTCTTCCTCCATTGCACACTTGCAGAAATTACTATTCCTACCCTTTGGAACTCACTAAGTTCCTGCTTTGCACTTTATATTTGCATCAGTATTTATTTATTCATTCATTCATTCATTCATTCATTCATTTTATGTTTTAAAATTTTTTTTTAAATGTTTGTTTATATTTGAGAGACAGAGACACAGCATGAGCAGGGGAGGAGCAGAGAAAGAAGGAGACACAGAATCCAAAGCAGGCTCCAGGCTCTGAGCTGTCAGCACAGAGCCCAACATGGGACTCGAACTCATGAACCACGAGATCATGACCTGAGTGGAAGTTGGAAGCTCAACTGACTGAGACACTCATTCATTTTAGAGAGATATTCATTCATTTGAGAGAGAGAGAGTTCAAGCAGGAGAGGGGCAGAGGGGGGGGGGGGAGAGAGAGAGAGAGACAGAGAGAGAGAGAGAGAGAGAGAGAGAGAGAATCTTAAGGAGGTTCCACACTCAACATGGAACCCAATGCAGGGCTCCACCTCATGATCCTGGGATCTTGACCAGAGCAGAAATCAAGAGTTAGACGCTCAACTGACTGAGCCACCCAGGCACCCCTGGAATTTCTTTTTACTGACTAAAATTGAAATCCTTAAGAGCAGGAGTGACCTATAGTATAATGGATCTGTAAGGTCTTGTAATCTGTTCATATATTTTCATTTTAAATATGAAGAAATGGAAGACTGAGAGATGGGACCTGGTTTTCCAGCATTTTGTGTTTAATTGGAGGCAGAACCAGGACAGGGACTGAATTTCTGACTACTTTTTCCATTGGTTCATACCAATAGAAGTAGATGAATCACTGCGATCTCTTTCTCCGCAAACTCCCTGCCCAGGGCTCACCTTCATCAGAAGTCAGTGGTATAGCAGTTAGGGACTTGAAATATGTGAGTGTTGAGTAGATATTGCTGCTGAGTTGTGGAATCTTTCTTAAGCCATTTCATTATTATGAACTAGTAAACTATTGTTCCTCTCCCACCCTATCCCCTCCCTATCAGTCTTTTACCCCTACTTTAGGAATGATTCAGCCATTTGAGAAAGGAGGTATAATACAGGGGCAAGGATTATACTACACTCCCACCCCAGGACTCGAGGACAGGAAAATTCTCAAATTTGGTTAAGTGAACCTCCAACTACTTTTGGTGGGAATCTAGGCATTAACCAAAAGTCTTTTCTTGACTTGGGTTATTCTGTTTTTCTCTTGGTGGTCAACTGATGCGTTTCCATGATTCTCTTTTTCCATAAAAGGTATTTCCCCCAAATCTGAAGCTGAAATGTCTTCTATACAATACTGGTCTATCAAACATCTTATGATTATTTACAGGATAGGGTTCAAATACTACTGCAATTTTGTTTTCAATCCAAGGTTTCTGCCCTCCTTAGAAGGGTTCTCTAATTAATTGGCATGTAAATGAGGCTTAGGAGCTGGGTTTATCAAGGGCTTCACATAGTTCTCAAAGACTTTCTCATCTCATTTTCAAGGCAATTTGCATACTTTCACTCAGTTCTCCTTACACATTTCTTTGAAGAAACCCCTTATGCCCTTGGGTGTTCTCTGTATACAACTCCCTTGACCTAACACTTGTGCTTTACTTTCCCCTGAGCAATGACATTGCCTTAGGCAAAAGTGACACATTTCCATCACTGATGAGCCTCCTGAAAGATTCAGAGAGTGTCTTGGGTACTGGCTTGAATGTATCTAGAGCTGAGGTTGTATATCCTGTCATCTTTAGAAATTCCATGCACAAATTAAAGAGAAAATGCACTCCTCCATGTAGAAAGGAATAATAATCCTTCACAAATAAATTTCCTTTCTTTTTGCTATGCTAATTAAATTTAGATGAGTTTGGTGAAGGGGGGTTATTTTATTTTTTCTTCTGGATTCATCCTTTTCAAATGGCATTAAACAATGATGTCTTCATGAAGGACGAATTATTCTGCCTCCTGACCTACATTTTGGCCACATTCCATCGCTATGGAAGAAGGGAGACATTCGTCTTTTTCTGAAATTGAATTTGGAAAGGTCACTTCTAGGAAAGCATAAGACATGTCACTTTGAATGCTTACATGTTCATAGTGTCATTCATCCATTCCTTTATTCAGAAAACAAATGCTAATTGAATGGTAGCACATATCAGACACTCTCTTCTGGGTAGAAGATAGAGTTTGCCTCTAAATGCTTGGTGGCTTAGCACTCTGATATATGGTAAGGGATGGAAGAGGCCAAGAACTAGGAAAGGTGGATCATGATCCCAGATTAGTCATATTTTGTGATCCTGGACATGTCATAAGTGAGGAAACATGGTTCAAAACTATGATAAACTACTCTTATCCAATTGGAATTTTTCTTTGATATACTGAAATAGCTCTTTTAGACCTATTTAAGCACAGATTTCTAAAATTGCATACTTTCTGTGTGTGTGTGTGTGTGTGTGTGTGCGTGCGCGTGCACATCAAAGGAAAATTCAAGCAAAATAAAATAAAGCTTCTTGCAAGTTGAAGTCTTCTTAGTGACTTTTGAGCTCAGTGTTGCTGATGCTCAGGCTTTTGCCCATAGTATGAGGAGTGCTGGTAATGTGCATCTCTCTGAAGGAGCACGCCATTCTGGGTTCTGGTCTTTTCTAACCTATTGATATCCATCTTGCAAGTTTTGATACCGCAAGTTTCTTGGTCTTAACAGAATGTGTCAAATGGTGTTTTTCAGGCAACTACTGGAACTCACAGTCCTCAACAAATACTTAGTTGACTGAAAGACCCAAGAATTGAAGCTGTTTGATTATTCCACCAGTAATAACATGTTTTCTCACACACAGGCAATCACAATTTCAAGTCTACCACCCGGCTTACAGTAATTGGATGACATGGTTTGCAGAGATGTTCAAATGTATGTGTGTGCATGTATGTGTGAGTTCATATCATCAACAGTGGCATAAGAAACAACCTAATAAGAGACTCTAACCTACTAGTGCTAATTGGGACAGCAGTCATAAATGTGTCCTGGCAAACCCAGACTTCTCCCAAGCTTCCATCCCCAGGGAACATGAAGAAGTGGATTGGGCACAAGGCTCTGTATTGTTATTTTAAAAAGTTTTTTTTAACATTTATTCATTTTTGAAAGACAAGGAGAGACAGAGCATGAGCAGGGGAGGGGCAGAGAGAGAGGGGGACACAGGCTCCAGACTCTGAGCTGTCAGCACAGAGCCCGACACAGGGCTCGAACTCACAGACGGAGATATCATGACCTGAGCTGAAGTTGGACGCTTAACTGACTGAGCCACCCAGGCTCCCCACAGTGCTCTGTATTATTAAATTACTGGAGACATATTAGTCCTGTGAGAGAGAACTCAGAATAGGAAGGATGTCTGAATCTTCTTAGCATAATAAGACCAAGATATTAGTTCTTAAGAAAGAATCAAAGCTATGTTAATAGGGAGGGATTTGGATTTCTTGTGTATACAAGAAAAGAAGGCAGTGCTAGTAGGGGGTTAATGCTAGTGGTGGCCAAAAACGTTTGATATTGAGTATGCTCAGCCTTGTTTCTCAAAGCATGGTGCAAAGACCAGTGGCACAGACATCACCAGGGAGACTGATAGAAATGCAGAATCTCAGGTCCACTCTAGATGCACAAAATCGAACTCTGCAATATTACAACATCTCCATTAAAGTCTGAGTAGCAATGCCTAGAGGAGAGTTTTCTCCCTCCAGGCAAACACATGCACATACCATCAGGGACACCAGAGCTCATCAACCCTTGAGAAGCAGATATTCGACACCTAAGGCTATTAAATATGTAATCTACTTGAAGATTTTAATGATTGCTGAGTTTTAAATCAGTTTTGTGGGTAGGAATGGTGAGTTCTGGTTGAACAAAATTGGAGACAGAACTGGACTGTATATAGAGTGGAATTTAAAGAAGGCTTTGGGATGCGGGACAGAAAGTTTGGCAGTGAGAAAAATCCCGGGGTGACACCCTCTGAAAGCCTGTGAGAGGACATTTGAGAACTGTCTGCCCCAAAGACCTAAGGGGAAGATCTACTTTTGTGCAGGGAACATAAGAACCAGAGCAGGATAATGCCTAATTCCCCAATCCCAGTCTACTCTGTAAGGTTGGTAACAATCCTTGAACTCTCAAAAGCATTACCTAAAGTAGTGGCTTTCAAACTTTTCAAACATTTTTGACTTGCAACTCACCATAAATACATTTTACATTAGTTATACCTGAAATAAGTATTTTGTAAAATTTCACTTATCCTGCCTAATGCATTCTGATATTTTAATCCATCATATTCCATTAAAAAAAATACCAGTATGACCTGATAAATGATTTCATGACCTACCAATATGGTGGCATGGTCTGCTTTCACTCGGAGGAAAGGGGATGAATGATATAAGGACAGGTTGAGAAGGAGAATCCATTCCTCCCTGGTCTTCTATGAGATCAGGACTATCTGTCCTCAGTGTAGACACCTGAATGGCCTGTAGGCAAAACCCACAGATAATACAGTGGTGCTGCTCTCCTCTCTCTAAGGAACATGGGGACTTATTCCATGGGGAAAAAAAGGAAGAGAAGGAGCAACAGCAAAATTCACAAATTCCACAGGTTACGTCACTGATTTGGTTTAAAAGCAAACTATTTGTTTGTACAACAATCATGACAAAGTATTTTTATAGGCAGGACAAAAAATTAAAAATATTTACCACATTTTCTTTCACATGAAGAGATTTTGAGGAGATTTAAGGAAGGACCAGATTGCTTTCTTTAACAAAAAAGATGGTCACTGTCTTAGTCCATTTGGGCTGCTATAACAAAATACCACAGACAGGGTGGCTTATAAACAACAGAAATTTGTTTCTCACAGGCTCTGGAGGCTGGAAGTCCGGATCACGGTGCCAGCATGACTGGGTGAGGGCTCTCTTCTGGGTTGCAGACTTCCCACGGTGTCCTCCTATGGCAGAAGGAGCTAGGGAGCTCTATAGATCTTTTTTCTTTTTTTTTTTTTTTTTATAAGAGCACTAATCTCATTCATGAGGGCTTCACCCTCATGACTCAAGCACGCCCAAAGGTCCAAGCCCCCAACACCATCCCATTGGATATTAAGATTCCAATATGTGACTTGTGTGGAGACATAAATATTCAGGCCATAACAGGCAGAGAGGGAAATGAACAGAAAGGAGGCCAGAAGACCAACATGGGAAAGAAGAGAGGAGGAAGAGTGAATAGAGGGTGTCTGTGAAAGGAGACTGGGAAACTTGCTGTGTAGTGCAGGTTTTTAGAAAATTTGGATATATCAAATCTAGTAGAATTCCTTCCTTGACATACTGCCCAATTCTAAGAAAACCTTTAGAAAAAAGTTATATTATCCTTTAAAGCTTTTGTAGAAGTGTATGTGTATTTCGTGTATGATAAAATGAGCCTTAAGGCCACCGCCAAAGAGTCAGTTTCATTTGGATTACAGAAGTAAAGTAACAGTTTTAACTAATAAATTGACTTTTTCCTGATTGAATTGAGGAGGGGCCCAATAGGAAGAATGAGTGAGTTACCAGTGGGTTACAAAGATCTGCTTTGCACTTGTAAGTATTTGTATGCAAGACTGCAAACGTTTCCTTATTAACATTTTCTTGGCAAGATCCAAGTGGGCCTGGTGAATCATATGGTTTTCATCCATTTAAAAACTTAAATGCCTTGTAAGTTTCTGGAGGCAAATCAATATTGGCTTGTGAGATCTATCAGTAGACTGCAGGATCTGATCTCACCTAGGTGTAAGTCTCGAGAAACAGGATTTTCTTCCTTTCCACAAAATTGAAAGAAATCAGTAAGAGTATGTATAAATAGGAGGAGACTCCCCTCTCTATGAAATTAACTTCTCACAGGACCTCAGTTAATTAAAAAAAACCTTAGTATAAGAAGGAGGGCTGTAGCAACATTTCAATGAGACTTTTTGGGGAAAATCCAACACAATGAAGTTGCATGAGCCTTCGTTTCTCAAGATCAGAGCAAGACAGACTCAATGTGTTGAGATTACTGAGAACTGTCACATCATTGAAGCTCAAATCATCAAAAGAAAAAATATTTATTGAGCTTTCTTTGAACCTGAGGACTTGATGAAGTTGATGAGACCTATAACCCCTGCAGGTCTAAGGAGCAGATAAAATGATACTTGATGGAGTGGTGTGTGTGATATCAGTGTTTCTAGGCAGCCTCCTTACAAGTGAGGTTTTATGAGTCATGGTGAGGAAGTAAGCAGATGATCCCCCACTGCCTTAAAGACAATAGATGAGCTGTCACCTGCTCCTGGATATTCTGAAGCTCTCAATGGCATCTGAGAGGTAGTAGTTTCACAGCCTTCTCTTACAGTGTGCAGGTAAAAACCCACAGGGATCATTTCCTTCTTTTTATCTATTGTAGGAATATGTCAACTTGAGTGTGCATGCACACTTAGAGCCTTGCCATCTGAAGTAATTTGTACTGGTAGCTAAGGAAAACAGTCAACAGGCAAATCAGGACTTAGAATTTAAAAAATGCTGCCAAAATTATTCTTTTCTGGTTACTGACAATCATTGGGAATTATATTTCTTTTTTTTAATTTTATTTTTTATTTTTTAAAATTTACATCCAAATTAGTTAGCATATAGTGCAACAGTGATTTCAGGAGTAGATTCCTTAGTTCCCCTTACCCATTTAGCCCATCCCCCGTCCCACAACCCCTCCAATAACTCTCTGTTTGTTCTCCATATTTAGGAGTCTCTTATGTTTTGTCCCCTCCCTGTTTTTATATTTTTGTTTCCCTTCCCTTATGTTCGTCTGTTGTGTCTCTTAAAGTCCTCATATGAGTGAAATCATACGATTTTTGCCTTTCTCTGACTGATTAATTTCACTTAGCATAATACCCTCCAGTTCCATCCACGTCATTGCAAATGGCAAGATTTCATTCTTTTTGACTGCTGAGTAATACTCCATTGTATATATATTTCCACATCTTCTTTATCCATTCATCCATCGAGGGACATTTGGGCTCTTTCCATAACTTTGGCTATTATTGGTAGTGCTGCTATAAATATGGGGGTGCATGTGTCCCTTTGAAACAGCACACCTGTATCCCGTGGGTAAATGCCTAGTCGTGCAATTGCTGGGTCGTAGGGTAGTTCTATTTTTAGTTTTTTGAGGAACCTCCATACTGTTTTCCAGAGTGGCTGCACCAGCTTGCATTCCCACCAACAACGCAAAAGAGATCCTCTTTCTCCACATCCTCGCCAACATCTGTTGTTGCCTGAGTTGTTCATGTTAGCCATTCTGACAGGTGTAAGGTGATATCTCATGGTGGTTTTGATTTGTATTTCCCTGATGATGAGTGATGTTGAGCATGTTTTCACGTGTTGGTTGGCCATCTGGATGTCTTCTTTGGAGAAGTGTCTATTCATGTCCTTTGCCCATTTCTTCACTGGATTATTTGTTTTTTGGTTGAGTTTGATAAGTTCGTTGTAGATTTTGGATACAAACCCTTTATCTGATATGTCATTTGCAAATATCTTCACCCATTCTGTCAGTTGCCTTTTAGTTTTGTTGATTGTTTCCTTCGCTGTGCAGAAGCTTTTTATTTTGATGAGGTCCCAGTAGTTCATTTTTGCTTTTGTTTCCCTTGCCTCCAGAGACGTATTGAGTAGGAAGTTGCTGTGGCCAAGATCAGAAAGGTTTTTGCCTGCTTTCTCCTAGAGAATTATATTTCTCTCCTTGTAGGTGTCATAATTTCCTTCCTCTTCAAATGGAGTGTTTTTACAGTACCATGCTCTGTCCCTGTATGTAATGGCTAAGCCCATGACATTCTGTTCTTCCACCTCCAAACAAACCATCCTTCTACTTTCAAGAGCTCACCTTGCTCTGTGTCTTATTGCCACTCTCAGCTTCGTCTTTGTAAAATGAAGGACTGAGCCCCAGAGTTTTAAGGGTTTTCCCAACTTTACTTCTCCTATGATTTTCAAGTGTCCAACCCTGCCATCTTCCAGTGGCGTTTCCCAGCTGACCCCAGCTCCCAGCAGTCCCCATTGGCTGCTCTTCCCGACTTTGCTCAGAGACATCAGATCCATAGCTTACTTACAATCAGCCGTGGCGGGAGCAGTCCTAACACAGAGACTGGCAAGCACAATAGATCAGACTGCTTTTGTTGCTGGAGAGCCAGCGGTTAAACACTTACCAGCACACCACCATGCCTCTCTCATGTCTGATGCTAACGAGCCTGACAGACACCATCCTTTTTCCTCATTCTCCTTGCCAACCTTCATCATTTCACACCTGAGTGTATTCAAGAGACTCCCAACTTTCTTTTTTGTTTTTACTTCTGTCTCTCCAATCCTGTACATGGCAACAAAATTTTCTTAGTTCCCATCTTTACCCAGTAAAAACTTTCATGGCTCCAGCAGCTCTCTGATCATATTTCATGTCTAACATCCCCTGCCTAGTTTATAAGGCTCCTGTCAATCTGGCTCTGTGTTAGCCATCTCACAGGTTTTTCCTACTCTGTCCCATCACTGTTACGATGACTCTTCCTGTCATCTCACATAAGCCTCAACTCCCAAGCTGTTCTCTCAAGGACTCAGAACACCATTGCTGCAGCTGCAGAAGAGAACGAAGCGGCTGTAGCAGCTGCTGATGCAGCGGCAGATTAACCTCCCAGGCTTAACCTTCTGTTGGACCGCTCTGCATTTGCCCATGTCTAACTCCCATGGGCCCCTCTTTCTCCATCCAGCTCATCTCCACAACTAGGCATCGCCTTCTCATTTTGAGTCTTATGGAAATCCTGACCAGACTCTGAACTGCCTTCAGTGATTCTACTGCTCTTGCTGAGAACACAGCCCTAGCGGATGCTGGTCCTAGGCTGCATCCTGCTATGCTGATAACCCCAAACGCTGTAAGTCCTGGATCCTAAACCATGTGCTTGGAGAGAACAGACATGCTTATTTATTCCTGTTGCCTGTGCCCTTTCCTCTCTTTATTCATTTATTTGAATAAAGTTTATTGAGCATATACTGTGTCAGGCACCAGGATGGGCAGTAGAGAAGCAAAGCTGAGAAGACATGATCGCAGCCTTCTGGGACGGGGGTTGGCAACTACAACCCACGGGCCAGATTCAGCTCACTAGCTGTTTTTGTACAGCTCGTGAGCTAAGAATTTTTTTCACATATTTAAGTAGTTGGAAAAAGTCAAGAGAATATACGGAACTCAAATTTCAGTGTTGATAAATAACGTTGTCTTGCAGCTCAGGTGGGCCCATTTGCTAAGGTGGCATCTATGGTTGCTTTTCTACTCTAACACCAGAGACCTTATGGCCCACGAAGCCGAAAATATTTACTATCTTGGCCTTTACAGAAAAAGTTTGTTGACTCCATTCCAAGATTTCAACATTTAGTGAGTGAGATAGACATGCGAAACAATTACAATATCCTGGGATGACTAATTTGATGGCAGTAAAAACAAGAGACAGGAGTAGGAGAGAATAAAGCTCCTACTAGAAAAAGTGTCTGGAGGCTAACGTTTGAGTTGTACGGAAGGTGAAAAGATGTTCAACATTTGGATCAGAGAGTGGGGGGAGGGGAAGGCACACAAACATTATGCCAAAGGCACGAGGGCAGGGGAGAGACAGGCATGATTTGGGGAAGAGAACATTTCCACGTACCTGTAGAGTTGACTCCATAGCTTTCAAAAACATAACATATTGAAGTTGCAGAATAATACTGTTTTTGTAAAGTTTAAATAATGCAGAATAATAAGATATATCTCACGTGTGAATGATAAATACTCAAATCAAGATATGGTGACTACGTTTGAGAAGGATGGGGAGTCAGATTGAGGAGAGCATCCGAGAGATTTCATCTGTACTGCAATGCTTTATACCTTTTAAAACATGTATCAGGCAAACATGGCAAAACTATTTAATGTGACGATTGCCAAAGCTAATTACTGAGTTCACAGATGCACATTACTTATTTCTTATTCTTTCTATATGTTTGAAATATTTTATAAGGAAAAACAGTGATTTCACCCTCTGCTTTAAAGATGCTCACAGTCCACAGTTTAGAGGTGGAGGTGACTTGGCCTGTGACAAATTTGCGTTTGGAACTTTTACAGTGACTAGAACAGAGAGTCCTCCAATCTAGCTTCGAAATGGGTACATTTATCATAAAGTCACACAAAGGACACCTCCTGAAATCAAAGGACAGAAACAAAAGTACAGCCAGGACTCCTGGGGACTGGAGCTGGGAACTGGAAAGTGGCCAGGAACCTGGGTAACCTTTCACAGAAACTGCAAGGTTGTGCTTGTCCTCTCTCTCTCTCTGTCTCTCTCTCTCTGTCTCTGTCTCTGTCTCTGATTTTCTCTGGGCATCTGCTTCACTCTGCTCTCTGCTTCCTTGTAACGCCTCTGATTCATCTGTAAGATGGGAAATGGAGTGGCCCTTCTACCACTGACGACTTCCATTTGGCTCTGTTCCAATTTATAATGAAAATATATAACTCATGTATATCATCATTTTGAAGAAGGCCACACAGGTTTATGCCCGTGCCAAGTCCATGTATAGACCAGTGCCACTGCCGGATCTCTTGTTTACTCCTAGTGGCCATCCCAAGACCAATAGCACCCAGGGCTGTTTCCCTGGGCAGAGGCTGTAGGAGGTACCACTTACTATTACCCCTTTTTCTTCTCTTCTTCTCCTCCTCCCATCTGCCTCCCCCTCCTTCTCCTCCTTCTACTACACCTACTACTACTACTAATAAACACTTTCTTTCAATGCCTACTGTGTTCCAAAGACTGCACCACACACTTTACAGACATCATCATATTTGCTTCATACAACATCCCTATGAGATAATACTATCATCCCCATTTTACAGATGGGGGGAAATGAGGCAGGAAGAAAGCTAGGTAACTTACCCAAGGTCATAGTGTGAATGGTAAAGCCAGGATTCTCAGGCAATCTGAGCATCGCTAGTAAATCGACTGGCATTTCTTGCTCTTTAATTCAGGCTGAGATTGTTGTTATTACAGAGATGCAGAATGCAGGGGGGAGGAGAGAAAGTCATTTAAACAGGGTGCTAAGGGGTAAATAGGACTTCTTACAACAAAGAAGGAGAGTGGATTTAAGAAACGAAACAAATGAACATAGTGGGGAAAGAAAGAGAGAGAAAAACCATAAAACAGACTCTTACCTATAGAGAACAAACTGAGGGTTGCTGGAGGGGATGTGGGTGGGGGATGGGTTAAATGGGTGATGATGGGTATTAAGGAGGGCACTTGTTGTGTTGAACACTGGGTGTTATATGTAAGTGGTGATTCACTAAATTCTACTCCTGAAACTAATATTATACTGTATGTTAACTAATTAGAACTGAAATAAAAAACTGAAACAAACGAAAGAACAGTGGACACAAAGGCAGGAGAAGAGCCAGGAATGCTCAGTAACCCAGATGGAACCCTGGGTTTGAGATAAGTGGGAGAAAACAGGGAAAACACAACAGCAATACCCTTCACTTAATGACCTGTAGGTGGAATTGGCCTCTGCCCAGCAACTATATGATAAGCCATCTAAAGTATAAGCTGTCTGGCTCTTATAAGTTTACCGGATGGGAAAATACAAGGGGATAGGAATTTTTATTTTCAAGGGCCTTGAAGAAATAGGGTATATACAGACATAAAAAGATGAATGCCATGGTATTTTCTGTAATAGCAAACGTGGTGGATATTATTAATATTATGGCTAATATTCACCGGATGTTTACTATGTACCAGGACCAGCTAAACTCTTTATACACGTGAGCATATTCATATACATTAGATCATTTAATTTCACAGGAACCTTACAGATACCATTATCATCCTCATTTGACAAAATCAAAAACTAAGGCTTAGAGTGACTTGTTTAAAGCCCAAAGACTTGACTTGGCAGAACCCATGTCTCTCTGACTCAAAAGCCAATTATGTTAGTCACTGCGTTATAATGCACAAAGGTACAGCAGCAAATGTGTGTCTAGATTGGTTATGAAACGCGCATATTGTGGACTATCATGCAGGCATTCCATGATGCTGTAGTTCTTTATTTTCATGATGCATTGTTAGATGAGAATAAAGTTGCAGCATAGCATGTATGGCATAAATATATATATATATACACACACATGTTATTTATTAGAAATATGTACATATATTAGAAATACACAAGTTATGAAATACATTTTTATTACACACAGAAAAATCTAGAAGCATATACACCAAAATATTAACATTGATCTCCTTGTATTGAGATCTGAGATATTTTATGTTTTGCATGGGTTATTTGCATAAATTCTAGTGACCCTGCTGTATTGGTATACTGCTAGAACAAAGAGGCTCCAAAGTGCAGTAACTCTCTCCTGTGACTCGGCCACTCTCGACTCGCAACCTCCAAAGCTGCCTCCGGCATCCACTTGTTCCCAGTCAGCTGGGGAGGAAAAGAGGGATCCAGGACAAGCAGTTTGTCTTCAAAGCAATGACCGAGAAGTGACATGATCTCTTGCATGCACACCTCATTGGCCTAATACGATGAGGAGTGGCAGGGAAATGCAGCTTCCAGCTAGACGGCCCTACACCCCGTTCCTATCACTAAAAGCAGGAAGGGGCTAGCGAACACTAGGGGACCCTTGTATACATTTGGCTACTTAGGATGCAAGATTTTCAGGCATTCCAGAAGAGAAGACTGTTCTATCTCCTCCCCTATATCTCCACCCTCCAACTGATGCTAGAAACCTCCTTCTCCCATAATCCTTTTCAGGGCCATTGCACAGATTTGCCCCACACAACTAGAGAGGACAACATTTGCCAATGCTGGGAGCTGAATGGTGTGCCAGACCAGGCCCAGGGGTGGCCGAGCTTCCTTTCTCTTTCAGCCTACGCTCCTACTCAAGTGAGCAATCCTTAGCAACTTGCATAGCAGTGTGTGTGTTTCTGACCTGTCCTTGGGAGACTAGGTTTGTATTGGCTGGCCTTTAAGCAAGGATGTCTCCCATCATTACAGTGGAAACCAAACTGCTCTCCCATTGCATGTCTCACTGCTTCCTGCACCACACCCTCTCAGCCACATCTTCCAGCCCTGCACTTCTCAATATATATCCCACCTTGCTGGGGTACCAGTCCAGAGCTGTTGGGAAGGACTTGTTGTTGCTGTGATTAAAGCACTGAATATGTATACATACTGTATAATTCCCTTCACTATATATTTTTTGACTTGATGTCATGACGCCATTTCTCTGGCTAGCTTCTCTAGTGATAAAACTTCTGAAACAGAATAATACTCAGAATTCATGAATTCAAAATATCTAATTTGTCTTAAAGTAGGAATGCCTACACAGAGCAGGAAAAATCCAAGCAGGTCAAAAGGATATCGGTTTCTCCTGACTTCTGTCCTCAGTCCTCTGTTTTTCTATTAGGCAACCACGTAGCCAGTTTCTTGCATATTCTTCCAGAGGACAGAGAAACCATGGTAGTTAATTGGACACACCATAGCCATTGCATGTTTTATTTATGCCACAATCAGAGTTGGGGTCAGAACCTGCAGGGAATGGACTGAAGGCATTTTCTGAACTCACATCCTGCTCTTCCTACTTCTGTTCCATCCTTTCTCTGTTTCTCCCCAACCATGAGCTCCTTCGTATGCATGCAGGTCAGATGTACCCAGCTCCGTGATGACCTCCATTCCCACCCGGTCCCGCGTGCTGCTTTGATTCTCCAAGAAGAACACGTTTTCCCCTTTTGGTGCTCCCCGAGCACTTTTCTCCAATTCTCTAGAGTTTCTCCAGTAGTCATCATTGTTGGAATGTTCACCTTTCTCTTTCCTTGCTCCCTGTAAGTTCCTTGATTGCATAAACCCTTCATTACAGATCTCTGTGGCTTTACAAAGAAGAGTGCTTATCACATAGTAGGGGCTCCGTAAATTTTTGGCAAATAAAAGAAGACACAGACAAGCCCTTCCCATTGGTGAGTGGAATCTAATTGAGATGTGATTGAATCCCAGGAGCAAACCCTGGCCGGGCTCCTTCTCAAGAAACTGTGAATTTCTCACTGCAGCTCTCCAGAGGGGCCTGCTTATCGGGGCTCAGTGTGTGGTCTAGAATCATGTGCACCGACATATTGCAACGCGGTATTTTAACGATGCCTTAGGTAGGAGGCAGCGCTGTCACATATAAAATGGCTAGAGAACGAGACGGCTCTTCCTCTCCCCATTTTGAAACTTATCAGATATTTTGGAGGAAGATGCAAATATCAGATCCCTTCAGACACACAGATATGGGCAGAGACACATACACGCACGGAAATGCTGTGTCTTCGCTAAATATAACCCTTTGTAGCGACAGTATCTCAATAATTTTCAAGTGAAAAGATAAGGAAGGGGAGCCAAGTCTTTCATAATGAATGCAAGCCTATAGCTTTTAAGCAGGGCTAACATATGGGCCACTGATGTGAATGTGAATGCAAATTAGATATTTTTGATTGCTTGAAATAAAGTCAGCAGAATCAAAGCCTCACACAGCAAATGGTGCAGATTTAACTACGTCAGTGCCAGGTTGGGAACAAGAGCTCTTAACACATCCTCAGGAAAAAAAGGCTTTCAGGCTGGCATTTTGGATTGAGGCCTTGCTAGGTAGGGCAAAGATGTGGCTTTATTGCCATTCTGGCTCTTTGTTTAGAGGAGAGTCTTGCACCCATATAGATTAAAGATCTGCTTTGACCTCTGACCTTTCTGACTTATTACGTTGTCAAAAACCTTAAGGTGGTAACGAGCTTACGGAGATCATTTTATCCAGTCTCCTGCTTTCAAGGAGGTAAAATCATACTCACTGGGGTAGGCACCATCCTGGGTGCTGGAGGCCCAGAAGGGAATAAAACAGTCACTTTGTTCAAGGAGGTTGTACGTGTTTGGAGTTGTGAGACACAAACTCTCACTGCAGTGTTGCATGATTCTTCCTCTGGCAGAAGTGAGCAGAGGAGCACAGGTGTAGGTGTAGTTGAGAGAGAGGCTCATACAGTGAGGCACACGGTCCCTTGTGAGGGAGAGCATGGGAGGGTAGCGGGCAGGCAGACTGTGAAAGCGGAGGGGATCTTGCTCCCAGTGTGCCCAGCCAACTCATGTGATGCCCAAGAGCTGGAGGTACAGGAACAGAGATAAGATCAAGCCTTTCATAATGTGAGGCTTCTGCCCCCTCAAAAGAATGAAGTGCCTGCCAACTAGGCTCCACCATGCAGAAGGCGCCTGCCTGGACTCAGTCAGGGAAAAGATGAGAAGCAGAGGTGGTCTAGTGGCCCCTTACCCTATATTCCCAGGCTTGAATTCCAGCCACCATAGCCTATCATTTGCAGGGACTTCTACTGTCAAATCAGCCCAACACGTCTGTCCCCTTCTAGTAAATGGCAATCTTCTCTCCACTGCTTCCCTACCCTCTTGCTTAGGGTTTCTAAACCTCACTACCACTGACATTTTGGACTGGATGCTTCTTTGCTGGAGATGGGGGCTCTTCTCTACATTGTAGTATGTCTATCAGCGATGAGTTGTAACAATCAAAACTGTCTCCAGACATTTCCAAATGTCCTCTGGGAGAGGAGGTGGGGACCAAATTGTCCCCATTTGAGAGCCCTGGTTGTAACCTAAACACGCTGATACTCTCTCCCAGGAAATTCTCATTTCCCTGCTCCAGTGTTACAATGTGACCTTGGTGGGGGCTTCTGGCTCTCTTGTAACAGCCCCTCCCCTTGGCCAAAGTCTTACTGAGCCTGGTATGCCTGGTTTGAGCTGCTGCAACCATCATTTCCTCGGTGCTCCCATTGGACCCGGGAGGCTCTTACTTCTAGTAGCACATGTGGACATGATGAGCGTGGAGACTGTTGATGGTCATATAACCAGTCATAGCCTTAGCTTCCCTAAAAGAGGTGGAGATGACATGAGCAAAATTCTGGTGGTCTATGAGTACCTGGGACTATATGCCCTAAGACCTGTGGTTTGCCTCCATGAGCATTGTACTCTCCTTTATACTGAGTTCATGTAGGTTGAGTTTCAGTCACTTACAAGCAAAGCAGACCTAAGGAACACACTGTCCCATGGTGAGGAAAGTCCAGTCTGAGGAGAGGCAAACAAGTCAACAAGATGAGGTGAGAGTGAGGTTGTGATTATGCCAATGTCTGGAGCACAGTCAGTCTGGGCTGCCGATCCCAGGCTGGCTTAGGGCAGAGCTGCTTGCTGGGGGTCATCCTACCTCCAGAGAGCAAAGCAATGACAGGGAGACAAATGACCAGGGTTGGGTTCTTGTGTGGGATCATATCTCTATCTCGTTTGCTTATCCCAGTGAAAGTTTCTATCCCCAGAAATGTGCCCTAATAAAATGCCCTGGCTCCTAGTTCTACCTCAGTCTTCTAGTGATGGATTGGCAGGGACCAGAATGGAGCTGAGAGGAGCTTGACCCTATATAGAAGACTACATTTCTCCTCTTCTTGTTCTTTTCTCCTTTTAAAGGCCAATGACCAAGTAGAGATGCAGCTGTCTTCCCAAGGAGAGGAAATCTACTGAGGATCCTTAAAAAAATCCACTTCCCTTCGTCTGAATCCCCACCTTCATTCCTGTATCACCTGGGGCTTATGCGGTAGATGGCTCAATTCCCAAAGCCTTTATAAATGCTTCTTAAATGCTGTTTCCAGCATTAAATTGGATTGGTACTGGATATTAATAAAATTTATAGAACTTTTTTAATGTCTATTTATTTTTGAGAGAGAAAGAGCACAAGAGGGGGAGGGGCAGAGAGAGAGGGAGACACAGAATCCAAAGTAGGCTTCAGGCTGTCAGCACAGAGCCTGATGTGGGGTTCAAACTCATGAGCTGTAAGATCATGACCTGAGCTGAAGTCAGACACTCAACCAGCTGAGTCCCCCAGGTGCCCCAAATATATAGAACTTTTAAGGAGAATTTAAAATTAACCAAATCTGAGAAGTCAACCACATTTTTTTCTGATTATGAGTTATAATCAGTTATATTTTTCAACCAAATTCAACAGAAAATATATTTTGCATCAAAGAACAATATGGCCACTGTGGCGCCTGGGTGGCTCAGTTGGTTAAGCATCCAACTCCAGCTCAGGTCATGATCTCAGAGTTCATGGGTTCAAGCCCATGTTGGACTCTGTGCTGACAGCTCAGAGCCTGGAGCCTACTTTGGATTCTTTGTCTCTGAGAGCTCTCTGCCCCTCCCTGGCTTGTGCTCTATTACTCTTTCTCTCAAAAATAAATAAACATTTAAAAAATTTCTTTTATAAAAAAAAAAGTAATATGGCCCCAAAATGCAATTCTGATACTATTGAACCTCACCATCTCTGTCCATGGCACAGCCTCTAATTCTAATGAAAAAAAGAACACAGAAGAGGAACAATAGTAAAAACAATAGTACAAAAAATAGTACAAAATAGTACAATAATGGTACAAAAATAGTACAAGTCTTTTGTTATCTGCCTGGCCCCAAACATCTTCTATGATGTATTTAAGTTTCCTTGCCTTGGACAACCCTACTAATGTAATCACGACAGAAACATCCATGTTGTCATAGTACAGCATCCTTTAGTCATAGGCCTTGACTGTATGTCTTTAAAGGAGCATATCAGCCTCTTGACCATGGCTGAGAGATAGGAGAAAGAAAAAATAGATTACCTTAGCAAGCACCAGGTCACCCACCATAGCTGAGTCCTTCAATCTGAACAGCCCAAAGCTGCATGTCAGAGCTCTACTGGTTAGGAGAAGCTTCCCTGATCCTACAAACAACCCCTACACTAGCTGTGTTTCTTGCTGTGGGAAATTATACACTGAGAACACAACCGTGTAGCTGCTCAAGGTTCCTGGTCAAGCTGTTCTCATCCAAAAAAATTCCTTTCCCTGCTAATACCAGATCCTACTAACTAAACCTGGGTCATTGCTCATCAGGCCTGGAGCAGTATTTTGTGTTTTAAGGATCCCTGGGATTTGTTTGAATCAAGTAGAATAAGACATGCAGACACAGAAATGACTGTCAAGAAGCTAAAAATTTTATACAGTTCCCTGGAAATAGGAAGCTTAATATGCGATGCAGGATCGTACAGAGAAGCACTGGGGTCAGGCAGGAGGCAGAGGAAGCGGGGTCAGGTGGCTGGGGTGGAGGGGTAGGTGTATGGAAATGTAGGCAAGAGCTTTTCTTGTGGTTTCTGTGGGAAGGAAGAAGCAAGGCACCATGAGCAGCTTTAGGATTGGTTAGTTTGAATAATTTCAGCTTGCTCTGGGGCATAGGGGCTGTACCTGATGGTCTGGAACCTGGCCCCAGAGTGATTAGGGCAGGGGAATTAGTAGCTTGACATGTGAGACCCTAATAAATACTTTACTTGGGAGTATTGGTTTGCATATGAAAGGCATGCTGGCTGAGTTGTTTACTATCTCTAGGAATTGACTAACCCTGGATGACACAGTCCATCCAGGGCCAGTGAGGCCCCAGATGTCAAAGCAACAGAATATAGGAAATAAAAAGATATGATTAATACAGTTTGTCATTAGGGATATAAATTAAGGTGGTTCTCAGACCTTGTATGTGTCATGCTACAGAATTTTTTTTTTTTTTTTTTTGAGAGAGAGAGAGAAATTGAGAGCATGAGCAGGGGAGAGGAGCAGAGGGAAAGAGAGAAAGAATCCTAAGCAGGCTGCACACTCAGTGCAGAGCCTAACGTGGGGCTCGATCCCATGGCCCTGGGATCATGACCTGAGCCAAAATCAAGAGTCAGATGCTTAACCAACTGAGCCACTCAGGAGCCCCACTACAGAATTCTTTATGCAAATAAAATGTCACTCAGATGACTAATACATAAAGTAGTTAAAGGATAGCTGCTCTGGTTGACATAAGGATCACCGGCCCAGAGACTTGAATACACAGCCTTCTGTCTTTTTCGTGGGTGGTTCTTGAGGCAATACTAGAGATATATGGATGATGGCTCAGAAACAGGGCATTGGAGGCCTCTCCTAATACCGGTTGCACCTGCCACAATGTGGGAGTCAGTTGCTCACATTCTAGCCCTCTGTGTATACTGCTTGAGTTGGTTGGAGGTTCAAAGAAGGTTCTGGGGATGCACCATCCACATTTGTTCTGCCAGAACACTGCTCCCATGTACACTTGTCTGAAGACAAGGCCAGGAACGGGGACACCTCAAAACAAGCTGGCACTTGTATGGGGGGCTACATCATAGAGCAACTTGTCTGGGACCCAGAAGATACCTCTCTGAGGACTTGGATGGGACCATGCACAAGGTGCTGGCCTAGGGTAAAAGGACTTGAGCAACATCTTCTGCCCCCTTCCTCCTGAGCCTTTGAATCTCAAGTCCTCAGTATCTTCCTACTTCAATGGCTTGAAAATGAAGATGGTTCATTTGAAGATGAACCAGACAGCCAACGAAGAATAAGGGCAAGACTTTGTCTCAAGGTCTAGTCCAGAATAATCATGATGACCTGCCCCAGACCCTCTTTCTTAGGCCCGTTTCAGTTCACTACATGCAAGGAGGCAATGCAAAGAAGAGAGTAAATCAACATTTCACTATCATTGGCATCATCATCACCGATACTGTTAATTTTATTGCAATTATCATTTTTTTCATGATATCCCTTTCTTGCTTCGAGGCAATTGTTATTAATGTAAGTTTAAGGTGCTTCATTGCCCTGAAATGGCTGGGAGAAGCTATAGCTCTCTGTCTTGTTAACCTGAATTTTCTGTCTGTGTTCTCTCAAGTGACTACAGCAGTGCTGCTGCTGTTATTTCTTGGTTGACTTATTACATCAAGTGCCTATAAGTATGCTGAGAGCATGGGCTGGAGAGTCAGTCTCCTATTCCTGGGCTCACTCCAAGACCTCAGGAGAACCTCGTCTCCTCCTGTTCCCTGCTGCTCAGAGAGGATGACCATTTCTTGCCCTTGACTGTACCTCTGTACCCTGTTCCTCCCCATGGTCTTTTCTTATGGGAAAGCATCCCCTGGAAAGAAAGAGTGACCTTCCTGTTTGGAATCTGCGTTTGAAAATGAGCCCCAGTTGTTTTGCACTGTGGAAACTTATAAGTAACGTCTCCTTGGAAACAGTGGCACCTGATGACCCACTTAATCACTTATTGCTCAGGATCAAGTAATGGAATTTTCAGTTTATTTCTTCTTGATTTTGAACTCAGGGCTGTGTTCTGGAGAGTTAAATGAACTGGCTGGAAATCTGTCCTCTGAAAAATTGAACAACATCCTATTTTTACTTAAGGCTGCACTTTGACTCTCAACACCTGAGCACAAAGGAGAAGTGCCTAAGTTGAGAGATGAGTATATACTATGTGGAATTAGGTTCCCATTCACCCCAGCAGAAACCTGATATGGGAGATTCAAGGTGATGTATGAGAACACTTGGCTAAAGCTTAGAAAACTCTTTGTAGTACAGTCATGCCTCTATGTATTGGATGCATGATTTTAAACTCCTCTTTTCCTTTTGTTCAAACTGACCTGAAAGTTGCATGTTCAAGTGAGATTATTTATAATACAACGTTTGAACTTTATATAGAGTACGATCCATATATAGGTTGTTATTGTATGTAGTTATCTAAAATGAAAGTACGTGTAATTCTCCGCTTACTTTCTTGGCTTCTTAGGTAATATAGAAAATTAAAAGTTAACTGTAACTCATATGGACAGGTCGGTGAAGTAGAAAACAAGCTCATGTGGAGATGGTAAAGAACTGTCCTTGAGCAAACGAATAATGATAGAGGGAAGCAGTTGGTGATGGCTTGTGCTGTTCCCAGGCCTTCCTGATTCTGGCACAGTCACCTTGTACATTTCCAAAAATGTAGGGGCAAACACTTCAATATATATCAACAAAAAAAGCAGAGGCATTTGAGGAATATGATAGTATAACTCCAGTGTTAATTTAACAAATTTATCTTTTTAATTTTTGTAGGATCTGTTTACTTATGATCAGCATACTAAGATTTTGAAATATACTCAGAAATGTCTAAAACTCATTGATGTGGAAACCAGGCCAGACATTGTTCAAATATGTAAAGTGGAGATTCTGAGATGTTCTGTAATTCTACAGTCGTTGCTGTTGTTATTTTCATTTTTGTCATTTTGAATTAATAAACGAAAGATCCACCAGTGACATAGGAGATGAACTAGTCCAATTATCTCATGATTCACATGATCATCCCGATTTCCAGGATGATCGCTGACCTTCTCAAGGTCACATTCAAAATCCATACTGCCTTATGTGGTAGACATTGGTCACACACAGCTGTTGAACACTTGAAATGTGGCTGGAGAAACTAAAAAACTGAATTTTAAATGTTATTTTAATTAATTTAAATTTAAGGGGTGCCTCAATCGGTTAAGCACCAGACTTCGGCTAATGTCATGATCTCACGGTTCATGGGTTCAAGCCCCAGGTCAGGCTCTGCACTGACTGCTCAGAGCCTGGAGCCTGCTTCAGATTCTGTGTCTCCTTCGCTCTCTGCCCCTTCCCCGCTCACTCTCTGTCTCTGAAAAATGAATAAACGTTAGAAAAATTACATTTAAAAACTGATATTTGGTTCAGTTACTGGAAAATTTTAAGTACATCTAGAGTAACTTGGCTATGTTAATCTACTTTTTCAACTATAAAGTTTATGAAATCTAAATACAGATCAATTACTTCTGAGGAGTCTTTGGCATCCGAAGTTAGATGTGCTATAAGAGTAAAATACACATTAAATTTCAAAGACTTAATATGAAGAAGATACAAATATTTCATTAATAAGTTTTCTGTTGATTGTATGTTGAAATAATATTTAGGATATATTGAATTAAATAAAATTCATTAAAATAATTTTACCTCTTTCTTTGTACTTTGCTTTAATGTGGCTGCTAAAAATTTAATTACACACGTGGCTCACATTATATTTCTATTGCTAGTGCTGCTGTAGAGGATAAAACAATTAAGACTGCAAATACAGGTTTTTGATTCTTGGTCTCTTGATCTCTCCACTGAACCATGCTGCTTCTTTAGAACATCTTCTTATCTCCTCCATTATCTTTGCAAAAGCTGGTATGTGACCTTTCATCAAAAGTTAAAATGAAATTAAAAGGAAAAAAAAAACTGTTAGAGAAAGCATTCTGGGAATACGGTGGAGAAGGAAGCACTAGGAATCTGTGTCCCACCTAGACAACTATTGTACTAGCAGAGTCTGTCAGATACAGCTCTTCTGGGACTCCTGAGTCTAATAAAGGTCTGTAACTTCCAGGGGGAGCTTTGAAAGGTAATTTGTACGGTGCTTGGGTGGCTCAGTTAAGCATCTGACTCTTGGTTTCGCCTCAGGTTCTCCAGGTTTGTGGGTTTGGGTCCCACATTGGGCTCTGAGCTGGCAGTGTAGAGCCTGCTTGGGGTCCTCTCTCTCCCTCTCTCTCTGCCTCTCCTCCCCTCAAAATGAGTAAACATTAAAAAAAAAAGGAAAGAAAGAAAGGTAATTTGCAGTAAATTTCAGTCAACATCAGCTCTTAGCACAGTAGCAGCTACTCATCTCCCACCTCACCTCCATGGTAGGCAGCTGGGCATGTGCTCCTGGAGCAGTCTATGCACAGCTTTCAGGAGCCAACATGAGCAAAAAGGACCCTGTGCTCTGATTGCTGATTGCTGCTTCTGGTCATACAGGTACAGGAAAAGAGATAGGTGGCCTGTGTTGTTGCAGGAACATGGCTCTTTCCATTGAGGTGAACCTCTCTCCCTCTGGTTGAAATGACTTGCAGGAGATTTAAAGAGCCAGCACCCATTCCCTCTTCTCCTTTCATTTTTCTCCTTGCCTCCTTTATAAGCCAGACATTAAAGACTATGACATTCAGAAGCAAAGAATACAGTGCTACAGTAATAGTTGAAGACTGCAATACCCATTTTCAATAATGGATAGTACAACCAGACAGAAGATAAGTAAGGAAATAGAGGACTTACACAACACAATTAACCAATGAGATCTAGCATACATATACAGAACAGCAACGTCATATACATTCTTCTTAAGCGATGAAGCATTTTTTAGCATAGAATATACGTTAGACTACAGACTAAATATCAGTAATTTAAAATGATATATATTATACAAAATATCTTCTCCAAGCACAACCAGATGAAATGAGAAATTGGTAACAGAAATAAAACTGGAAAAGTCACAGATTTGTGGAAACTAAATAACACACTCTTCAACAATCAATGGATCGAAGAAGAAATCACAAGGGAAATTAGAAACAACTTTGAGATGAATAAAAATGTAAACACAATATACCATAACTAATGGAATACAGCAAAAGCAATGCGAATGGGGAAATTTATAGCTATACATGCCTACATTAGTAAACAAGAAAGAGGAGCACCTGGGTGGCTCAGTTGGTTAAGTGTCTGACTTTTCATATTGGCTCGGGTTATGATCTTGTGGTTGTGAGATCAAGCCCTCCATTGGGCTCTGTGCTGATATGATAGCGCAGAGCCTGCTTGGGATTTTCTCTCTCCCTCTCTCTCTGCCCCTCACCCACTTGCATGTGTGCACTCTCTCTCTCAAAACAAATAAATAAACATTAAAAAAGAAAACAGGAAAGATCTCAAATCAACAACCTAACTTTATAATTTAAAGAACTAAAAAAACCCAACTAAACCCAAAGCTAGCAAAAAGAAGGTAATAAAAAAGATTACAGTAGAGATAAATGAAATAGAATATAGAAAAATAATAGAGAAAAATCAATGAAACCAAAAGTTTTTTCTTTGAAGAGAAATCAAGAAAACTGACAAAGCTTTAGCTAGGTGAATTATGTAAAAAAAAAACAAACAAACAAAAACAGGACTTAAATTACCAAAATCAAAGGTTAAAGTGGGTATTACTCCAAATTCTACATAAACAAAATTTATTATAAGACAGTACTATGAACAATTTTATGCCAACAAATTGGATAACCTGTATGAAATGAACAGATTTCTTGAAACACAAAACCTATCAACATTTAATTATGAAGAAGTAGAAAATCTAAATAGACATAACTAGTAAGGAAGATGATTGCTGTGAGGCATGGGTCTCCCAGTTTGGGGACCTCACAGTGTTAAGGGGGAAGTGTGTCCATTCATGCTACTTTTGGAAAATAACTTAAACACAAACCCCATTCCTTGTGCACTGCTGGTAGGAATGTAAAATGGTGCAGATGCTGTGGAAAACAGCAAGGGATTTCCTCAGAAAATGAAAAGTAGGATTACCACGTGATCCAGCCATTCCACTTCTGGATATATATCCCAAATAACTGAAAGTGAGAACTCGAGAGATATTTGTGCACCCATGGTCATAGCAAGATTGTTCACAGTAGCTAAAGCCTGGAAGTAACCCAAGTACCCATTGATTGAATTGATAAGCAAAATGTGGTACAGACCTTCCTCAACCGATGATGGGGTACATCCCGATAAACCCATTACAAGTTGAAAATATCGTAAAGCTGTAATGCATTTACTACACCTAACCTAGTGAACATCACAGCTTACCGTAGCCTACCTTAAATGTGCTCAGAACACTTACGTTAACCTATAGTTGGGCAAAATCATCTAACACAAAGCCTACCTTATAATAAAGAGTCGAATATCTCATATAATTTATCAACTACTCTACTGAAAGTGGAAAACAGAATGGTTGTAAGGGTACAGAACGGTTTTAAGTGTATCATTTGTTTACTCTTGGGGTCACATGGCTGACTGGGAATGACTGTCATTGCCCACCAAGAAAGGGAATCATACTGCGCCTTGCTAGCCCAGGGAAAGATACAAAAGATTAAAAATCTGAAGTTATAGAGGTTCAGTTTTACAAGGTGAAGAGTTATGGAGATGGATGGTGGTGCTGGGGGTACGGTATCATGGATGTGGAATACCACTGAATGGTACACCTCAAATGACTAAGATGAGAACACTTATGTTATATGTACTTTACCACCATTTCAAAATAGAAAAAAGGAAAAAAAGAAAAACCTTTCTGGCTGGCCTGGACTCTCTGCTTGGTTATATTACCTATCCCCCATTACTGGCCTTTTATTTTAAATCTTGGTATTGCTCTCAGTGTGGGCCTGATAATTGTCTCTATTTCTTTATATTATTATTAACCACATTCACCACCCCTCCCTGAAGGAGAACTGTATCGTCATCTCTTAAACTCAGGAGTGGCTGCGAGAGTTGTTTTGACCAGTGAAGCCTGAGGAAGGGTGGGGTCTGTCACGTGGGGTTGCAAGCTCTAGAGCCGTGTGGACTTGACATTCTTTCTTTCCTTTCTGCCATGATAATAGGCCGAGGCTATGATGTCCCAGGTGGAGACTGTCCCTATCTGGGACCTGGAGTGAAGGTGACTAGAGCAAGCTGTAGCTGTGGTGACAGCTCAGTAGTGTGAGTGAGAACAGATCTCTTGGGGCTGGAAGCCACCAAGATTCAGGGGTCATTTTTTCTTGCAGCTTAATCTAGTCTCTGGTGTTAATGAATTCTGGGGAAGGTAGGTGGGAGGAAAAGGGAAGAAGAGGAAGCTGGGTTGGCCAGCCTAGAGGCGATTTCCATTCTTTTCCTTATAGAGGTTTATGTGCGCTTGGCAAAAAATAGCCCATCTACATGATTTTCACAGAGGTAGAGGGAGAGTAAAGACTTATCAGTGCTAAAGAGGCCTATTTAAGACAACAGTGGTTGGGGGGCACCTGGGTGACTTAGTGGGTTAAGTGTCTGACTCTTGATCTCAGCTCAGGTCTTGATCTCTGTCCTGAGTTCAAGCCCTGCATTGGGCACGAAGCTTACTTAAAATGAAATGGAATTCTGGGGCGCCTGGGTGGTTCAGTTGGTTAAGCATCTGATTCTTGATCTCAGCTCAGGTCTTTATCTCAAGGTCGTGAGTTTGGGCCCTGCACTGGGCTCCATGCTGGGCGTGGAGACTACCTTAAAAAAAAAAGGGCTAGGATGGTTGAGTTTATTTTCATTTCAGAAATAAAAAGACTAGTTATAAGGTTTTCAAAGGCAGACAGTGTAGTAAGTACAGGTCGTGTGGCTATAATGCAAATTTGACCCTGGCTGTTAGAACACAGGCTATGCCAGGCCCTCCTGATTGGAGCTGTCACTACTTTTTGGATTTCTGAATGATTAACTACTTCTTTCTGCCTTTTCCAAAATGATATTAGAGGTAAAAGTGGAAAGGGAAAACAGAGTTAGTGACTCAGAGTTGCTTTTAATTGAGTATTTTTAATTATAAAAGAAGTAAACATTCATTTTCAGTTTATATCATTCAAGAAGAAACAGAGCAAATAGTAGAAGTCTGCTCCTTCTCTGCCTAAAGTGCCGAATTCTATTCCTCAGAAGCTGTTATAATTTCTTCTGTCTTCCAGATGTTTTTTTTTAAGTTTATTTATTTATTTTGAGAGTGAGCACGTGAGCAGGGGAGGGGAAGAGAGAGAGGAGAAGGAGGGGAGAGAAAATCCCAAGCAGACTCACACTATCAGCATAGAGCCTGATGTGAGGCTTAAACCCACAAAGTTGTGAGATCACGACCTGAGCTGAAATCAAGAATCAGACACAAAACTTACTGAGCCACCTGGGCACTCTTGTCTTCCAGATACCGCCAATGTCCGTATCAGCACAGAGATAGCTCTGGATATGTTTGCTGGAATGGTTGAATATTCTTTTTTTCAAAGCACCAATATGGTACTGTGCTCCACAAGCTATTCTGTATTTGCTTTGATCACTTCGCAATGATACCTTGGGTATCATGTCAACAAAAAAATTTGTACCATTCTTCCTGTTAGCTATGTAATATTCCTCTGCTTGTATGAACTATAATTTATTTAACTAATGTCCTTTTGACTAGTATCGTTGTTTCTAGGGTTTTTTTTTTCCTATTATAAAATACTGTAATGGACATCTTTCTCTCTCTTCAATCCATGTAACATTCTATATAGGTCTTTATGCATGCGTGTTAATATATCTGTGTGAGAAATCAAAAGAAGAAAGCATAATTAAATAGTCCTTTAAAAATGAATAAATACTGTCAAATTGCATCCCAAAATGTGAATGTGAGCAAATCACCCTTGACTATCTTGAGAATGATAGTTTCTTTTAAATTTTTGCTAATATGGTTCAACAGTAGTGATATCTCATTTGACATAATTTGCTTTTTACTAGGAATGCACTTGAACTTTGTATCCTACATTTATTGACCATCAAAAAGCAGAATGTGGCAACACTTCTGTGATCTCATGAAAGGACTTTAGCTCAAAGGCTGGTACCTGAAGTCCTTTGGAGAATGAGTCTGGGCCCCTGGGGGTAAGATCCATGACCTATTTATTTCTGTATCACCAGTGCTCCAACATATCTCCTGAGATATGAAAGACATTCCTTCAGTGTTTGTTGGATGAATGAATAAAAGTGGGTACAATAATGTAGGAAAAGGCTTAAGAAGGTATAGAATTTTCAGAAGAACTGGAGACATGATGTTTGGAGTACAAGGAATTGAAAGAAAACTCCATAAAAGTTACAGGCACACTCTGCTCATGGATGTGTAACCTGTGCCCCATGCTCGGAAGGGTCCTGAACTTAATTTAATGCATAGCTGGCACCATTTTGAAATTCTTAATAGTTTTTATTAAGGGGTCCTGCATTCCCATTTTGCAATAGACCTCGCAAATTATGTAGCTGGTCCTGAGTACAGAAGGTGAAAGTAAATGGGAAGATAAATATTTAAAAAGTGTTTGGAAAGATGAAGTTGTACTTGAGGGTTACATCTGGATGAAAGTGCAAAGTGGGGCCTCTGGAACCCTTTTATCACATGCTCCTACTTAAACTAAAATAGATCAGCCTATGTAGTCCTTTTGAATCCTCATTTTTAGATTAGGAAATTGATGGATAGCTGACCTATGGCAACAGTAAAATTATAGGTATGATCCCATCAAAAAACATCAGAGTAAGCAGCTGTCCACTGAGTGGGGAAACAAGAAATAGAAAAAGAAAACTCAACCAATTGTCTGCAATGGCAGATTACAATTTAGGATGTAATTACAATAATTACTATGGAAAGGAATTACTTTGGGTACTGAGTTCAATATTTTACTTGTGCAGAATTTCACACCAAGTCCATTGTTTTGTAATAAGTGATTTGTATTTACCTCAATACACAAATGAAAATGGTCATTAAGACTCTGAAATGCAGCGGGGTTCCTGGGTGGCTCAGTCGGTTAGGCGTCCGACTTCCGCTCAGGTCATGATCTCGCGGTCCGTGAGTTTGAGCCCCGCGTCGGGCTCTGTGCTGACAGCTCGGAGCCTGGAGCCTGTTTCAGATTCTGTGTCTCCCTCTTTCTGACCCTCCCCCATTCATGCTCTGTCTCTCTCTGTCTCAAAAATAAATAAACGTTAAAAAAAATGTAAAAAAAAAAGACTCTGAAATGCAGCAAGTGATAAAATGGGATTCATTTCTATACATTTGACAATTGGTATATTAGGCATGTATATGTCATATAATACATATTAACACAGAAGAGGGAGAATCATATGCCAAGCATCTTGCAAGGGAGAAGGAACATGGTGAATTTCGGGCACTCACTGACAAAGGAAACACCAGAAAAAGACCAAGTTCACGGTGGGAAGATCATAAGTTTGATTTCAGAAGCATATGAAATGTTGAATCCAAAGTGCCTCTGAGGTATCTCAAAGGAGATGTAATAAGAAATGTTTTGTATTTAGAGAGCAAAAGAAATATCTAGTTTGGAGTTGCCTGTGTATTGCTGATGATTGAAGGCTTGACCATGGACTAAGCCAAGAAAAATAGGAGAGGGAAGAAACCAGGGGCCAATCCCTGTAGAATGGATAGGCCTGTGTATGGGACTGAGAAGGGGGCCCCAGAAGTGGGAGGAAAACCTACCCTGTGTTGAGAACAGACACCAAGGGAAGAGATTATTTTAGGCAGAAGCAGTGGTCAGTAGTGCCAAAAACTACTAGCAGGTGCAATAAAATGATTCTTTTATTCATTACATTAAGTAACATAGAGGCCGCCACTATCACTAGAAGAGCTGTTCAGGGGCCAGAAGCCAGACCAGGATGGGTCAAGAAGTGGATGGGATAAGAATAGTGAAAATACACATTTGCTGTCACCCTTTTGCTCACTCTCCCTCCTTCTCTTGTCCAAAGATATAAAGAATCAAGCCATCTGATTCTCTTTTCTACTCACTTGCTTTTCTGAGAAAGCCTGAGTTGTAGTGGAGGTGTCCAGGAAGAGCCCATTCTCTCCAGGAGTCGAGGACAAAGGCAGGGCAGTAAAGGTGACTTTCCTGGACCTCTAGCCCTGCTCCAAGTCTTAGTCTGGGGGTGATGTTTGAAGTTGGGGAAATCAGTGAGCAAGAGGCTCCATTCCTCCTTTCAGAAGACAAAGAGATTCGGGGAGTGTTCATCGCCTTCCAGAGGAGCTCCACCCACAGGAAGCGTGTAGCCAGAGTGCACCGTCCATGAGGCCATGTGCTTGGTGAGCACTGTGCCAACTCCTGGCCTTAGTGCAAAGTGTCATCTCGGTTACTGCAAATGCCCAGGGTCTCACATTCGCAAACATCTGAAATTTAGAAGTATGTCTCTGGCTAGAACTGAGACCACACACAGTCTCAGAAGTACCATAATAGGATTGGAAAGAAGACAGCAAAAACTGTGAATCTGCCTCTATGCCCTTTCACCCCAGGCAACTATTGAATGTCCTGGTGCCCCAATTTCTTGAAATTTCTTGAAATATGGATTACAGAATCTACTTCATAAGGTTGTTGGGGAGAAAAAATTAAATGATGTAAGATTATGAAAGACACATTGAGCAATGCATAGCATATAGTAAGCATTCAATAAATGTAAGCCATTATTATTTTTATTACTACCAGATGTTCATGAACAACATGATCACATCACATTGTATTTCTGGTATGAAACATAGTTTGTTAAATGTAAATATTTTTGAAATAGCATCATTTTTGTGACCTTGTTTTGACATTTCTTTATATTTTTAATATCCCAGAGCCTTAAAATAATCTAAGGGTTTCAAGCTCTTCTCCACTCTGGATGGACTGACAGTGGTCACTCGGGAGGACTTGCATATCGAAATGGAATGTGGGAGAAAGTGTCAGTGACAGGGGTTGGAGGTGGGCTCTACCTCTGTCTTCACAATTGCAAGACATCTCCTGAATGCTCAACCTCCAATGTTTTTTTTTTAATTTTTTTAAATGTTTATTTATTTTTGAGATAGAGAAAGAGACAGTGTGAGTGGGGGAAGGGCAGAGAGATTGAGAGAGAGACAGACAGACAGACAGAATCTGAAACAAGCTCCAGGCTCTGAGCTGTCAGCACAGAGACCAACGCGGGGCTCGAACTCTGGAAGGGCGAGATCATGACCTAGGCCAAAGTCAGACACTTAAGTGACTGAGCCACCCAGGTACCCCTTAACCTCCAATGTTCTTTACTGATATGGTGATAAGATGACTGTTGCTGCCAATTCTGTGGTCAATGTTGTTATTCAAATGGCCAGTTCTCCTTGGAAAACCGTCTTCTGGCACTTGGCCACATAGGCAAGGCCAGCTCTTAGCACATCTGCAGGCAAAAGGCATTAAGGTTGCTTTGTGAATTGTTGTATCAAAAATTAGCTTATGGACTGTAGGTCACAAGGGATATTAATGTTTGGGGTGCTTATCAAATAGATTTAGAGCTTTCTAGAGACTGGAGTCTCTGGGGGAAAGAGGAAGGAAAAAATAGCTTGTCTGATCTAGCTTGATGGTCAGGCAGAAGATTCTTACTTTTCATAGAAAAAGACGAGTTGCTAACAGAAAAGATTGATTACTGGACACAGTTACTCAAACTAGACAAATTAATCTTTGGGAATTCAGAGTTCATGGAATATATATTTTATGAGCAACAACAGGTATGTTACTTTCTACTATTGTCAAGGAAAGAAAATATTCACATTAAGCGATGGTGTTTCTGAAAACCAATTAATTTCTTCAGAAAGGCATTCTGAGTAACTGGGCTATGGCTGTCTTGGCCCCCACCTTGGACTAGCAAGGGAACATATACAGTACTTAGCAAAGCTAAAGCTTCAGGCTGGGAGAGGAGAGACTAGTTCACAGTGAGTTCTATGGAAAGACATCTAGACCCAGGTGCATTTAGAGGCCATGAAGGAAGGCAAGAATGGCTCCCATTCCCAGGTTCTGTGCTAGGCAGCTCCATTTTGGCAGACAGCATCTTTGTAGGAGTAGTAATTACATTAACCTGGTCGGCAAGTTGAGGAGATATGGGTAGAAGAAAGCAAACAGTAGCTCTCTTCTTGGTGCTCAGTCTGCTAGTATTCATTTTATATCATTTTTATTTACCTAGAGGATGGGTATTCCACCCACATTTAACAAATGAGGAAACCGAGGCTCAGAGAATGTATGTGACTCATCCCAGGTCACATGGCTGGCAATTTGGCAGGAGTGGGTGGGTGCTGGGGTCAAGCCCACGTCATCGCTCATGACACATGATCTTTTCTGCTCCATCCAAACTGCCTCATGGCACAGTTGGGTTCCCCCAGTTTGGATATCTCTTCTTGATGACACTTGGAGGTGTTTTCTAACCAGTGAATTACACAGATTACATGAAAATGGCTCAATATGCGTCATGAGATGAGAACTATCTGCAGTTTACTCTTCCATTAGCCTAAATGCAATTGTTATATTCCTGCTGACATTGCTTGCCATGCCTCCTTCATTGTGATGAGTTAGTTAATTGACTAATATCTACCTTGATTATGAAAGGGTTCAAACAGTGTAACAAATAAAAATATCATACAGGGAAGTAGAAGGAGCTAAAGAAAGAACTAAGAAAATGTTACAGAAAGGACAGTAGTTCTCATTAGTACTTGGCTAAGGATGTGACTTTGCACTGCTCACTGCTGTGCCCTCTTTTTTCATTTCCTGGATCCTACCTAGCCTCTATCCGGGTCTTGTGAGGTTAGTGGGTGGTACAGGGCTGGTTGCCTCCTGCCTCCTTACACTGGAGACCCATAATCAATGACAGAGAATGGCCAGTATCAGCTGATAAAATACATCAAAGTCCAAAATTGCCCCCAAATGTCAAAATATTGGTCTGTTTCCTTCTAGCACCTTTTTGTTTTTTGCATATATATGTAAAAACATTTTTGCAGCGTTGAAATTCTACCACACACATCATTTTGTATTCTTTCTTTTCGCCCAGCATTATATTTGTTACAGCATATAAAATTCTATGAAAACAATTTGGGAAACAAATTTAATTAGCTTTTTTTTTTTTTTTTGAGTTGCGAAACACGTATATTCATATGGTAGACACCTGGCAGGGTATACAGGATTGTGGTCTCTCCCTACCCACACCCAGCCCTGGCACATGGGGCGGAAATGCCCGCCAGACCTCTTGCTAGGGCTCTGACTCTGGGGCCATCCCTGCGGCTGGTGTAGCAGAGCTGAGTTGCAGAAATTAGAGGGGGTGTTTGCATATGGATTCTCTGGATCCCTAGCCAGGCACCTTTCTTCCTTGATAGTTTTTGTCTAACTCTATGGAATATTCCCTTCTGCCCTGGCTACCAAAGGTCATTTCTACTGCTTGACCGTTTATAATGACCGTAATACTGTGCTCTTGGAAGATCTGGTTGTATCTGCCAGTTTGTTCTGCCCTCAGGCCTCTGGGCAGGAAGCTTGTGAGTTTGTTGGGAAGAGGGGAGCTGCATGTGACCCACGTCCATGGAGGCAGATAAAAGCAAATTCAAAGCAACAAGCTACCCTAGACTGTGCCTAAACCCTCTGACCAGCTGTCCTTGCTCCTGGACTCATGGCTTCAGTTTCTGAACTCTGTATCCAACTTGGATTGCTGCCTCTGGTATCCTTGGCAACTTTCCTGCCTCTTTTTACTACCTGGTCTTTGGCTGGTTCGTGTCCGTGGCTTTTGGTGCTCTCTGTTACCACGTGGGTTTGCTCTACCATAACCTCTTGGCTGTATAGAGTTTCAGCTTTGGCCATGGTAAGCCTATTCTCCATTTCCTTCTGTTGAAATGGGGCAGGTTCCAACATTTTGCCTATGAATGTTGTCGAACTGCTCACTACCTTAGGCAAAACATGAAGTTCCCCCCCACCCCCTCAACCTCCAGTCACCCTCTCACTGCCCCTACCTGGAGAATTCAGTGTGACAGGAAGAAAAGACAGTCATTATCATTGTCCCAGAGAAAGATGAGGAGATAATGGGGTTGACACTCAATTTACATGAGCCACTGCTTGTACTCACCACCACCACCTTGCCCGTATTTCTCTTCTTGAGTAATACAGGGGTAGTTCCAGTATCTTTCTAGGTTCCCAAGCCCAAGAGGGAAAGGCAGAGAGGAGGAACAGGCTGATATCCAGACTGTTCTTCTTCTAACAAGGCAGAATCGATGGCCCCTCTCTGAAGGCATTCTGCAGCCACAATTCTCTGCCTCCGGAGAACGTAGAGTTGGTTGGATAATATACCACCCAATCTGGCCAGACTTGCAGAGGGCAAATTGTCAGAAGACTTTTCTTTAGGGAGGTCCCTCTTGCCCTTTCATTCACCGGTGATGTGAGTGAAATGGGCAATGTTTCCAGAAAGCAAAAAGAACTATAAACTGTATTTACATATCCTTTGTCCCAGACATACTATTTCTAGGAATTTACACTTTAGGAAATCACTGGACAAACGTAAGAAGGTGCAACCTGGTTACTGCAACAAGGTGATGACAAAGTTGGCTATAAAAACCAAAGATACTTAAAGAGGGAGGGAAGAAGGGTAGGAAGAAGGAAAGAGAGAAAGACAGAGACAAAGATACGGAGAGAGAAGCAGAGAGAGGGAGAGAGAGAGAGAGAGGGAGAGAGGGAGAGAGAGAGAGAACTTTAATGCTCCACAATATGGAATTGGTTAAATAAACTGAGGTCCGTCTATAAATGAAATACTATAATACAGTATAACATTAAAATGATTTATATGGGGTTACTAGCCTAGAAAATGTTATATTGTTAAGTTACAAAAAGCAAGTTACCAAACAGTCTCTTTTTAAGGGTATGTACTACATGTTAACAGTGGTTATCTGTGGCTGGTGTGATTTCAGGTGACTTTTAAAACTTATTTTTGTTTATGTGTTATTTTAAATAATCTACAAACTCGTGCATTACTTTGGTAATTAAAAATAGTCAAGGGGGAAAGTATTTAGCAAAGTAATTAAAACCCCCCACCCCAGCCATTCTGAACCCCTTGCTTTGTGTGAGAAGTGACCAGCACCTTGGGGACCCAGACACAACTTCCAGTCTTTGAAGCAACGCTGTCTCCTCAACTCAGGATGAGCAGAGAAATCTGGATGAGAACCTCATACTTGCCATACATTGCCTCATATAAATCCCGGGTGCTGGCAATCCTTAGCCTACAGCAGAATCCCCACCTGCCTGGGGGCCAGCCTGAGGAATATTTTCAAGAGCCCAGAGGACCACCTTCTGTTTCCCAGAAGCTTCTGCACAACACCACCTGTAGGACAGTCAAGGAAATCTAATGGTTCCTTAGCTCTTTGGACCCTTTTCTGATCTCAGGAAAAGGCTGCTGTTGTCTTTCAGTGCACTAATGCCTGTCCCCACCCACCCTGACCAAACCCAAACTCGGCAGGCCCAGCTGCAAATGCATTAAACGTGCCCTTTCAGGGGCCCCATCCCTGATGGGATCAGGATCTCTCCAGGCAGTACTCAGAATTCTGTGTTTTTAACAAACCATTCTGTACAACTAAACGCTGGAAGACAGGTTGCCCACACAGCCCTACGCTCTCTGTGCCATTAGAAACTCATGTCCTGCTGGACTAATTTGTTCTTTCTCGCTATAGCAAGGTGGCGGGTGTGTGGGAATTCAGACAAGCTGAACCCTACCAACAACTTGATGAATTCCTTCATTCCCACTGCTGGATGCTGGTGGTGAAAGAGTAAGCCACGGCCACCGCTCTCCAGAATCTTGCAAGCAGAGGGAGTGCTGGCTTGTAAACACATGGCTATTATGCAGTGTAGTAGGCCAAGTAGCAGAGGTCAGGAGTAGAGAACCAAATGTGACATCATCCCAGGCCATGAAGGGGTGGAGTATACAGAACTGGTAAGAAAGCCCATGTGCCTGGAGCACAGGCTGCATGGGAAACAAAGGGCTGAGGAATCAGTGTGAGACAGGTTGAGCCCATTCTACAGCCGAGAAAGAGAGGAATTGGGGCTCTAGTAATTTGCTTTCAGTAATAAAGGGCACTAAGATCAGAAATAACTTTTTGTCTCTCCACCCATAGGACATTGGCTGGGATTCCTACCTCCCACCCAGATTGCTATGTTTGGCCGCACAACCCCAGGGAAAGGGATATATTACTGCATTAGCTCTTAATCATTTCCATGTCCTAGATCCCTTTGAGAAACTGGTGGAATGTGCCTATGCACACACACTTTTGAAAAAATCGCGAGAGGTTTATTGACCCCCCTGAAGCACTTCTACCATTCACGAGATAAAAACTCTTAACCCACAACAAAGGACGGAGAGAGGTGGGGAAGGGTAAGAACACAAGGAACTGAAATCTAAGAAAAAGATGTTCATCGTTAACTGGGAGAAAATGCCTTCTGAAGGGCAGGAGGAAAACAACAAAATGAGTAGGCTGTGTGATGCGTTGCCAGCAAAACATCCAAAGTGATGACAGCTGACGTGCTAGCAGTATTTTAGGATCTCTCCGCCACTTGCACATTTGTTCCTTAGATACACTGACAAAAGCCCACGTTGGAGATTATTGATTCTCTTTCCATTGAGCCCTTTCTATCGAGGACTACAATAAGAAAGCTCCAGGCCTGGAAAAAAACATCAAGCCATTGGTGTGATGAAAACTATGCGATGTGTATTAATGAAATCACTTGGTGCCTTTCCCACAGGATTCCAGAACATTCTCGCTTGGGGACACGGCTTCCCCTGTAGTGCCTCTCTTCCAGAAATTACCTGGGGTGGCAACGACCATCAGTGTTGGCCCAGCCTGACCTCTGCTGTTTAGAGCCTTGTTTTGTTAAAATAAATATGCTAAACTCACTCTCAGTAAGTTTGACGATGGCTGTTCATGAGGTCGTGAGTCGCTCTGTTCAGGTGGGAGCTTACTGGTTTCAGTGTCTCAGTTAGCAGAAATGAGGAATGTAAGAACACAAAGGGTGAAAAGAATTGTGGTCCATGGCCCTAAGATTGCGTAGTTTATCTCTGAACATTGCCAACTTTGACATCTAGTCTGAGGTCACGTTAAAAAGGACATAGACCAGCACTAGGAATGTTTGCTCTGTGAAATTTGTCCTTTTCAAACCTCTCACAGACAGGACCTTAACTGACAAGTCCCCCCAACCCCTGTTTTTAGGAGCCCCAGAAGAGACCTTTGGGAAATCTCTTCATCCACTTCCATTTCAAATCTTGCAAGGTATAGATTATTATTGTTCCTGCTTAATAGATGATGAAAATGGGTCATCTGTAGTGAAAAGAACATGGGGTCTAACCCCATGGAGCTCTGGATTTGGTGGATCTGAGCCTCAACATTCTTATCTATAAAATGGATGTAAACCCTATGCAATCGCACATTATTGTAGCAATGAATCTGATGCCTTAACTAAAGTCAAGTAGACAGTAGGTGTTCAAAATACAGTTTCTTCCCTTCAATAATTGCCCGAAGTTACTCTTCTGGAAAATGGCAGAACCAGGTGTTGTAACGGCAAGTCCAGGAATCATTCCGTGCATTCTGCCCTGCCCTGCCTGCATCTTCTGTCCTCTCAAAGCCACCGTGGAAAGAGCTTCAAATTCCCATATGGAGCCTTGGAGATTCACCTTTCATGACAAAGATTCTTGCAGAATTAATTCACAGCATCGCTAAGGTGGGGTGCTGGTGGATGTGAGTAATTTTTTTTATAGCGTTACAATAATTTATCATCCTCTCTCCAGCAGCCGTACTCTCGCTGGCAGCTCTAAAACCCTACAGTCCACGAGAGAGCAGTGAACAGAAATATTTTCAAGAGCAGATGTGACGTACCTTCAAAACGCAGGATTGTCCCACTGAAACTGGGACATCTGGCAACCCTAAAAAAGCCCAAACTAGATGAAATAAAAATTATGAGATGGAGAAGCAGAAAAATATGTCTTTGCATTGATTAGCAGGGAATGTAATTAATCTCCTTCAACTCCCTTTTCAGTCCTGTGGTGTAAAACAAGAAGAAATTGCAGTCCTGCTGCATTCCCCTGTGACAGCTCTTACGTGATCATTTCAAAGTAGTACGAGTTTTAAAACTTCGTAGTAATGCCTCCCCTTCTCTTGCTCAGAACTGTTCAGGGAGTGATAAAATTCATGCCCGAACGTCCTCAACACAATGCCTTCCTTAGTAGCCTGGCCAACAGCGGGGCGAGAATGTTCAGCTGACTAGAATCAGGCCAACTTTTACCGTTTTATTAGGAAATTCTACAAACAACTCTTTCTTTGCCTGTGAGATGGCTTTATTCCAATTTCCCTTTTTGTGGATGGGCAGAAACGAGAGGGGAGGGCAGACCAGCCCCAAGAAAAGGAGGGAAGATCTCCAGATTCTTCTCATCTGCTCCTCCATCCTTCTCTTTCTGTTTTGGCTCCTAGCATCCTATGTTAGGTTGGTCATTTTCTTCTTATCAAACCTGTGTTGTATTTAGCCTTAATACCATTAGACAAGACACCAGTGTCACTGTGTAGCTGTGTACCTTGGTCTGTGTTCCCTGCTCCGCTCAGTCCAGCACAGTGCCTGAAACTGTAGGTACTTAGCAGTAAAATGTTTGTGGACTTGAACAAGCCAGGCCCCTCACACAGACCAACGAGCCTGCATTTGGTCTGGAAGAGTCAGTATCTGAGCTCAGTTTGTAATCTGCTAGTGGACAGGCCACAGAGATAAAGAACAAAGATAAAATGTAAGAACTAGTCTTTTTTTTTTTTCAACGTTTATTTATTTTTGGGACAGAGAGAGACAGAGCATGAACGGGGGAGGGGCAGAGAGAGGGAGACACAGAATTGGAAACAGGCTCCAGGCTCTGAGCCATCAGCCCAGAGCCTGACACGGGGCTCGAACTCATGGACTGCGAGACCGTGACCTGGCTGAAGTCGGACGCTTAACCGACTGCGCCACCCAGGCGCCCCAAAACTAGTCTTTTTAAGCCAAATATCCACTCTCTATAAAGGTATATTAAAAGTATATAGAATATTAATATATAAATATATTAAATGATTATATATTATATGTGGTATAATATATAAATATATGTGCTATAATAATTATAGATAACAATATATAATACAAATATATATGCTACATTAATTTTATACACACACACACACACACACACACACACACACACACACCTATTGAATTACATTTTATTCTCCCAAATATTCTATTATTCCTGCTTCCTGGATCAGAGAAGCGTTATGGACTGATTTGTGTGCTCCCCCAAAATCCATACATTGAAGCCCTACCCCCAGTGTGATGATGGTATTTGGAGAAGGAACCTTCTGGAGGAGGTCAAGGGTTAGATGAGCTCCCAAGAGATGAGATTTATGCCCTTATTAGAAGAAGAAGAAGGAAAAAAACCCTCTCTCTCCTTGTGCATAGTCAGAGGAAGTGCCATGCGAAGACACAGCAAGATGGCAGCCATCTGTATGCCAGCCAGAAAGAGTTCTCGTCCAGTTGACCCCTTGATCTAGGGCTTCTAGCCTCCAGAACAATGAGAAATGAGTTTCTGTTGCTTAATCTGTCCAGTCTACGGTATTCTATTAAGGCACTCAGAGCTGACAAACACAAGAAGTGATGCCTGAAGTGGTTAAACACCATACCCATGAGCACTTGGCCATGGAATTTTCATAAAGGTGAGAAAAAAAACCTGTGTCTCTGATTCCAAGCTCAGGACAGTCTCCACTACACCATGCAGACAGCTCCAAGTCCATGACCCATCGTGCATGACTATGTAAACTTGCATGGATACAAGCAGCTTTTTTATCCCAGGGGTTGTTCCCTGGAACAAACCCATTGAGGCTGTGCAGGGAAGCTGGAAGACTTAGGTCTGCATCACCCTGTGCCAAGCACAAGCTGTGAAAGCACACCACCTGCTGCTCCCAGCCTCAGTTTCCTTATGTGAATAAGGGGGACTTGTTAAGAGCACTAACTTGAGAGACCCTTGGGAGCTAAGTGCCTTAAAACAACAGACAGCACATCAATTTCAGTCAGAAAGCTCCTCAGAGATGAGGCAATTTCTCACTTTGCAAATAAGGAGATTGATCATAAACAATGATCTTTGAGGACTAGCCCTGCCAGAGTCACCTTAAATTCATCCCTCAGAGAGAACATCCAGGGGCCTTGTTGATTCACACAATTAAGAGAGAGGTCAGGGCCACCTTATTCGTTAGGCACAGACAGTATGGAATCTAGGGCCCAAAAGACTTTTGGGGCCCATTTTTAGCTTCTTTTAACATCAGAAGAAAAAACATGAACTTTTAGGTCAGAAAATTATGTTATTTTCACACCAAGGCAGTTATAGAATATAATTTTTAATACTGTTTATGAAGGAGGGGCCCCACAAAGACAAAAGTGCCTTAGGCCCATAAAAGTCAGACTGCAGGCCTGAGGAAAGCAGCAAGTAATGAAAATACTTTTACTTCCAAGGGAAACATTTCATTCACTTGGATTAAATACTGCTCTGTAGTTCTGCGGCAGCCACGTTCGACTCCCTCGTGTTTTCCTAAAAGTGCAGCAATCTGGCCAAAGTCTTGTCTGCTCGCGCTGTTCCCACTGTCTACATCATCTCTTTGCTCTATACCATCTTCTCCACTAGGCAAATATTCTAATGTACACTCACCTTTGTGCCTTTGCTAAAACGCATCGCAGCCCTTGGTCTCTGGGTTTTGACTACTCGCATCACCCTCATCACCCTGTGCTTTGTGTTTTAATCATTCAGTCAGCGAGCCAGCCATATCCAAAGTTTACAGAGTGCCCTGTGCGATGTGGTAAAGCTTAGCGGTAAAGACCGGATTCTGGTCCTAAGTTCGAAACGCAGTTTTGCCTTGCCAGTAAACATACTTTCTTTCTTCCTCTGTAAAATGGGGAAAATGATAGCATTTACCTCACCAGATTCTTATGAAGATTATTTGAGAATACACACATGTGTGCACACACATTTGCATACCCAGACTCACTGCCGGGAACATAGTAAGTACTATGTAATGATAGATATTATCATTATTTATTGTTAATTAATAGTAATAGTATTATTATTATCAATTTCTAGGCCCTAAGCATACGAGGAGCCCCTTACGAGGGTCACAATCTGGTGGGAAAATAGGCATATAAAGAAAAAAAACATTAAGATATATCTTTCTAAGTATTTTGAGAACCCAGACTCTCTCTAGCTGGGGGAAGTTGGGAAGGCCTTTTAAATGGAGACTGCATGCAGGTGGATCTTGGTAGAGGGTGGGTTCCTCAGGCTGATGAGGGGGCAGGGCGTCTAGGAAGGTTTGCAGACTTGACTATCTCAAATGGCAAGCTACGTTTGGAGATTGGTGAGAAGTTTGGTTGGGCCAGAGCATAGGCCACTCCAGGGAGAGGAGCTGGAAGGGCAATAGGAGGGGCACAGCTGAGACACTCTTAGGAGTTTGGCCTTTTGCCTATAAGCTTTTGGAAATTGGAGAGTAATATGCTTAAATGTGTACTCTGGGGAGACCACCAGGTACGGATGAAGGGAGGCCTGGAGGGAAGGGTCATCGCAGGGGTAGCAGTCACCAAATTATTGTCAGCATGATCTCAGATCTTGGGACTGGATCTAAGGCAGATGGGGTGTGGAGAGAGAGAAGAAGAGGCCGGAAGTGCAAGACTTGGCAGGGCATGGTGACAGATTGGTTGTAGGAAGACTGGGTGAGGGAAAGATGGAGGCTGACTGATTCTTGGTTCTTAGCCCAGGTGGCAAGATCGATGGCGCCTGGGTAAGTGAAGACTGAAAATGGTGAAGAAGGAGGCATTTGCAGTGCTTCTGGAACACACGTGGAGACATCTGGGAAGCAACTGAAGGCATGAGTCTGTGCTCAGAAGGGAGACCTAGGCTGTGATAAAGGTTTAGAGGATTCAGCAAGCCCATAGGTGATAGTCAAAGCCACAAGAGTAGCTGAGAATACCCCGGTGAGGGTGTCAGCCATGGTTGGATGAGAGATACAGATAGCCTGCAGGGATTCAAACCTGAACAGTTTTGGTGAAGTTGGAAGGAGTCAACGACAGTATATTTTGTTAATTGTTCATTGTCCTCCTTATCCACAGGAATGTCAGTTTCATGACAATAGCATCTTTGTGTTCTGCAACAAAGGCATTCAGAGCCATTGGTATCATGTGATATAAACTGGAGCATATTGGGGAAATATTACAAGCAGAGGGGAGTTGAGCATACATGATCCTCCAAGGTTCATTATCTCAGAGAAGGGTGTCAAGGTCAGGTGCACCATACAGAGAAAGCTTCCACTACTTTGAAGTTCTACTTATTTATAACAGTGGGGAGGGTGTGACCACATAACAGTAGAGGCTTCCTGGTAGAGGAGTGTCCTCATTAGAAAATCTGCGTTGGTCCCTGTCCCAGTGAGCTAACCTTCCTCACTGAGCCATTAAAGGGAAGAAGTGAGCCTCCAAGCCCATTGGATCTGTATCTCCCCACTCAGGTATCCCAAACACCTACAACATTGCTCAGCATATAGAAGTGGCCAAAAATAGTCATGGAATCAATAATCAAGGACTGTCTGGTACAGTCCTTGGTACATAGTGAGTGCTCAAGGAGTGAACTTTCCTTATGTCTTCCAGACGCTTACAGGACTCATTTCTAAAAATTCTAATTTATTTCTCTTAGTCCTCTTCCCTGTCACACATCCTAGTGGGGACTGATACACTTTAGGGCTTCTAAATACCCTGGGGTTCTTTTTCTGTTTTTCTTCCAATCACATTTGTTGTGCCCTCTGTCCCATCCCTCTATCCCTCCCCTTCCTATTAGATAATAACACTTTAGAACAAGTAGGGACAGCTGCCATCAGTTGTCAGCTAAGGAAACTGAGACTCCCAGGGTTTAATGTCTTGCCCAAGACCATAGGGGTGGTAATTTGCAGTGTGGGATGGCCTAAGCCTTTGGACTCCAAGTCTATGGCTCTGCTGCTGCCTGCTATGGGAAGTACTTGGAGTATGGTTCACAGCGGTCCTTGAGCAGATCTTTGGGAGATGATGCTGCATTTCCAGAAAAGCTACACAACCCAGGCTGCTTAGGGTGGAATGGTGGAAAGAATACCATTAGTCAGGAGAGCTGGGTTCCTGGGTCAGCTCGGACACATAGCGTATGTGTGACCTTGGGCAAATCTCAGCAGTGCCCTGGGCCTCAGTTTTCACTTCTGCAAAATGAGAATAATAATTCCTGCCCATTTTACACTATAGAATTTTTGAATCAACAATTGAAAAGTCCATATACCTAAGAAATGCAAATGTACAAATAAATACATAACTGAGTGAAAAAGTTTAGAGGATTATAAAGTTGTCCATAGTATCAGGGGCCTCTTTTTTTTTTTTCATTATAAAAATGGTCAATAATGAAAAGAGGACCATTTAGGGTCTCTAAAGATTGAGTCACAGTAGCCATTTATGTATTATGTATTAATTTAGATTCTAAATTAATTTTTCTTAAAAGGCATCAGGCATGTTTGAAGTGTGCTTTATAAACTTTTTTTTTTTTATCAGACAGATGAAATTTCTGATAGTTCACTCTGGCAGAAATAACTCATTGTCATTGTCATCACTTTGATAAACAAAGCTTTCAGGTCTTAAAACACTCTGGAAGATAGAACTGATATTTGCCAAGGGATCCTTTGGTCCATGAATCTCACCAACTTGTTCCTTGTGCAGTTAGTTACGTGAATGAGAAAAAGAGCCTGGCTCTTGGATCTGGGACATCTGAACTGACTCCTGCCAAGTGGCAGGGACAATTTTAGTGCTGCTGAGAATCTGACTGCTGTTTCCGCCTACTCCCGCCTTCCTCCTTCCTCCTGTCCTTGAGCACGCAGATGCTGCCTGCCTTCTGCTCTCTCCTTTACCAGTTTCTTGTATTTCCATGTCTCCTTGCACCCGTTTTCCTCACTCCATATTCTCACTGTTTGCCTCCTCACGCCTCCCCACTCCCTATGCACAACTATGTATTGCTTGGCTTCTCCAGTAGACCTATGCTATCTTTCCTTAACCCTGTGAGTACAGTGGGGCACAGCCTGGGGGTAGCAGGGTGACTTCATTTTCTCTTGACCCTCAAAATGCCACTGATAAGAACCCTCTCCAAATGTGAACACATCTCCACTCTCTCGTCTTTGTTCTGGGTTGCCGCATCCTTCCGCTAACCAGGTGTCTGTCTCCAGCTCTGCCCTCTCCAGTCTGCAGAATCACCCCCTTACACTCAGAGTGAACTTTCTAAATATTAAATCTGACCAGGTCAACTTCTAGAATGCTTCAGTAAACTCCAGATAAGATCCATTCTCCTCAACTTCATATTCAAAGTCGTCTCTCACCCGGCCCCTGCTCACTGCTTCTTTTTTTTCAACGTTTTATTTATTTATTTATTTATTTATTTATTTATTTATTTATTTATTTATTTTAGGGACAGAGAGAGACAGAGCATGAACGGGGGAGGGGCAGAGAGAGAGGGAGACACAGAATCGGAAACAGGCTCCAGGCTCCGAGCCATCAGCCCAGAGCCTGATGCGGGGCTCGAACTCACGGACCGCGAGATCGTGACCTGGCTGCCAGGTCGGACGCTTAACCGACTGCGCCGCCCAGGCGCCCCCCCCCCCCCCCCCACTGCTTCTAACTTACTCATCTCTAGCTACACATGTAGCATAGACTTAATGTTGACCTCTGATGGCATTGCTAGTGAATGGATGAGTGAGGGAGTGAGGGAGTGAATGAATGAATGAATGGCAACAGTAGGGTACAATGGGAAGAGCATGGACTTTGGGGTAGACCTGTGTGCAGGTGGCTACCACTTATTCACCTACTGAACAATTAGCCTGCTTCAACCCAACTTTTCTGTTTAAGTAATAGTAAGTCTTCTGCCCTCCCTCAGGGCTGGGACTAGGGGGAGGTGAATAAAGGCTTCACCTTGGACAAAAAATTCAGGGGGTCACCAAAACCTTAGTATTCAAGAAAACATTATTTGCACATAATATTTTTTAAAAATCAAAATTAATGTAAAAGAGCCCCATGATGAACACATTTCAAAACTTAATAAAGACCATTTCTGACCTTGCTCTTACGGCTTGCTCTTCGTTCTGCCCTTCTCACAGGGTTACCGTGAGAACTCAGTGCAGGATGTGAACCACCACCTGGCCTGTACCTGGCCTTTCACTTGTTCTTGAGTTCTCTAATGCAGTGATGCCTGAGGGTGGCTCACAGACCCATATCTATCCATAAACCATTGTGGATCTGCAAGGAGTTCAAAGTGTTTTTATATTTTTATAGTAATTGGACAGAGTGATGTTATGTCTGCTCAATCTATTTACAAGTTTGGGCTTCTATTTTGTATGTCTTCTGTTTCTTTCTTTTCCTTTTTTAGCGATTCATTTTGATTATAGCTTATAAATGTTTTGGGGCATAATCGTTTGGAAATCATTTTACAAAACTAGTCCTTCCTCACAGATGATTCAAACACTGAGCTCAAGTTTGAAACAATTCAAAAGGTCTGTGGCTTTCTAGAGTGGATTCACTTGTTACTAACATGGAGTGGGCCAAACTGTGGGAGGAGGTGGTCTAGGCAATACTAACTGTAGGAGAGCCCCCAATATCTGTGTAGTCTATGCAAATGGCGCCCCCTGGTGTTGTGAGCAAGGCAGCCCAGTGTGCATCCTGCACAGTCCACCAGGAGCCACTCTGAACCCCCTGCTTATGGTTCAGGCTGCATTTCATTTCCCCCTTTTATTCCTCTGCTTGCTGCTGCATTCTGCTGGGCAATGTATCCATTCTCATCACTCACCTATTCAAGCAACGAATACTCATGAGCCCTTACTATGGGTGGGGACATTCGCAGATGCTGAGAACATAGTGATGAGAACACCAGACACAGTACGTACCCTTACTGAGCTTACAGTCTATGGGACAGGCCAGATGAACAATTACACAAGCGAATAATTATATCGACTACAACCTGGTGAAGTAGCATAAAAACTAAACACAGTTTATAATGTGATACGTTATAGAGCAAGCCTTACTTAACCAGGGTGTTCAGTGAACCTTTCTCTGAGGACGGGAGCCCCGAAGTATGACAAGGTCTTAACCGTACAGGCAGCAAGCAAGAAGCTTTTATAGGCAGAAGGAATAAAATGCATCAAATCACAGGAGGGAAAGGGCCTGCTGTGCTCCAGGACCTGGAAGGAGAGCAGCGTGATTCTATAGAGACAACAACACCAGGTGAGGTTGAGAGGTAACGTACCACCTCCCGTGGCATCCGGAGGCTGTAGTGAGCTATTTGCACGCCACCCTAAATGCAACGAGAAGCCTGCCCCCAACTTTCAACTGTGTGTCCTGTCTTTGAAACGTGTATTATTTGGGATAATCAGTGTAGCTAACACAAACCAGCCTAATCTGTCAAGCCTGCGTTAGCTGCTGTGGTGGATGTTGTGTTCAGCCGTGCAGGGCCCTGCCTTCACTCGCTTCCTTGACTGCTCCTCCCCTCACCGCTACTTGTTTCTGCACAGACTCTGACCCTGGGGAACCAGGCTGGGCAGGGACGATCTGCTTGGATTCAGCGACCGGTCAAGGGAGGAAAGCGTGACCCAAGCTGAACTCCTCAGATTACTTCTCTGAGGTTTAGTCTGACTGGAACCAATAGGAAAGCCTTTTGTGATTGGACGCCAACCGTGAGCACATTCTCTGCCTTAAGGAGAAAACTTGTGCACACCGTGGAATCAAAAACAGGCGGAGGTAAAGGAGGGATCGATAGGAAGTCGGGACTGTATACAGTTACAGGCCCTGGGCCCTGACCCTTCTGCACTGCTCTGGTTCCTTTATCAAAGAAACCTAACAAGTCCTTTGTACCTATCATTTTGTCCAGCCTTATGGGAGTGGTTTCTGTGACCTGTAACTACAGACGTCACACCTGCAGCCTCCCCGGCTGCCCACCACCTGTAGGGCCTGTCCTTTCCCACATTCCCACATTGCCCGAGACTTCATCTGCCTCAACATATTTAATTTATTTTTTATTTTTAAATTTTTTTTAAATGTTAATTCCAGTAGAGGTAACGTACGGTGTTAAATTAGTTTCAAGTGTACCATATAGTGATTCAACAATTCTCTATTTTAAATACAGTGAAGGAAAGTCCATGTTTCCTGAAGGGTTTCTGTCAGGAACTTTCTACCACTGGGAGACTGAGTTTGACTGTTTCTCAATGTTTTGAGGTGTGCTTTATCATAGGGGAAGTTTGCAAATTTAAAGACCATAAGTCAGTATTCTTCAGAGATTCTATGGGGCTCCTAAGAGAGGACATATACATATCATCTCTTCACAGATGCACAAGTGCTCACACACGTAGGTACATACACGTGCAAACTCACACATGTCAGAGTGCGTTCTTAATGGATGTTCAGGTTAGTTTCAGTTGTTGCTTTTATGACCAAGTAAAAGGAATACCGTTTTCTTCAATGTTCCATAAATAAAAGGCCTTTTCTTGGGCTCTGGGTCAATTTCAAGTTCTTCAAAACCATCTGGAGCATGATTTCCTTTCTTCTTAACAATTTCTTTGTGCTATTTTTCTTTAAGCTCAACTCTAGTAGAGGGGGGAAAAAAAACCCTCTAGAAACCAAGCCAAAAATCGGTGTGAATCTTGACAGCAGGCTCCAAAATGCCAAATGGGAAAGAAAGAAATGGAAACACTGACTTTTTCCAAAGCCATATAACAATTCATCCATATAACAATGCACCCATCTCAATGCGTGTAAACTTTCAGAGGCTGGCCTGGGCCAGGAGGAGCAGTTTGTCTTGGTGGTTACGCATTGTCATATGCCCATCTATCCATCCACTTCTACTACTCTGAATCTGGTGACCTTTAGGATTCGCTGCAAAATCCAGATGTTCAATCTGGCTTGGAAACCCCCAGAGGACTAACTATGGGTGTATTGCAGAGGTACGTGTAGATATTTTAAGCTGCGAATGATAAGTTAATGAGGTAGGTGGCTTGTTGAAGTCTTGGAAGCAATGATCTACTGCCGGAAACTGGATTTTTCTGTGGTTTTAGTCACTTTTAAGAATAACTTCTGTTAGTCCTAGATTTATACTAAATTGCTCATAAAGGCTGCATTATAGCTATGATGATGTGCCATTTAGGAGAACCATTTACACAAAATTTTCAACTTCAAAACATATTAAGTATTCACTAGTTATTTTCATATCAAAATAATTCTGTTAATACATTTTCCTACTAAACAATTCTAGTAAATATCCAGCTTCTCTGGTTTCTTTAAAAAAGATTCTTTGTGGGCACTTTTATGTCATTGGGAGAAAAAAAATATTTTGAGTAAGGTGGGGAATCCATATATTCTGGAACAGAGGTATCAACTTGTAAGTTTTAATTATGTGGCTATTGCTATGAGAAGGTATGGTGACTGCCTTTGTTACTTTTGATCTCAGGAAAAAATTTTGGAGTTCTGAAGCTTAAAGTGACTCTATGACTGAAATAAAGATTGTGGCTGGCAATCAGTTAAGTGTGACAGATTCTATGATCTGCTCTCGAAGCTGGTAAGCTGGTCCTTGAGAAATACCCCTGGGTTCTCTTGATTGTCTGCCTGGTAAGGGACAGGTGAAGGGGCAAGAAGCCTGAAATGGGAACCAGAAATCTGCATTGGAGATTAGGATCTAGTATTGACCATCCAAGTCATCCTTTGGCAAGTCATTTTATTTCTCAAAGTTCCAGGTTCCCTGTTTGTGAAATGGGAATAATACCTGCCCAAATTTTCTATGTTGTCATGGGATTTAAATGAGATTACACATGTGAAAATGCTTCTAATCTATTTTAAAAATCACATGAAGATTACTATCATCCTCTTCATTTTGTCCATAAAATAATGGTGTTCTCTGTGCCTGGAATGTTCTGTCCCTGCATCCTCTCAAGGTATATAGGTTTAGATTCCAGCAAAAGGCAGATTTCACCCCCAATTTGTTAATACAAAGACTATACTGAAGGAATAAATGTGTGGATAGGTTTAAGGGATCAGCCAGGAAAGGTGAGAAACCTAGGGAGTGGCAAAAGTGAGAAGCCATTGCTACCTCTAAGGCCAGGGTGACTGTGGCTCGGGTGGGAGGCTCCCGGTTACAGAGCTGGAGCCATGGAGGGGCCACCTCATGGGAGCCGTTGTGGAGGGCTACAGTCTCCCCAGGGTGCAAAGGCTCAGGTGCTAAGCAAGGAAAAATCAGAAGAAATGCCTCAACTCTCCCTCCTCCTGCCCCCTGGTGTCTCACTTGGCCAAATGCCATTGTGAGCCAGTTGAGAAGGGAGTTGGATAGGGAAGAGCCGGTGTGGATGGGGGCAGGTGGAGAATCACTAGCTCACTGGCTAATTCCTTCTTGTTACTCAGTTCTCATCTCTTAAGAATGCCTTTTCTTACCACCTGATCTAAAGGACTTTTTGCCAATCCTTTTCAACTCCGTCACCTTGTTGTACTTTTTTGTAACACCTATTATGACTTGAAATCACTTCACCATTAATTTGCTTGGTTATTTATTGTTTGCCTCCCCCTACAAGAAGGTCCATTCCATGAGGGAGGGTCCTGGTGGGTTTTGTTCACTGCTCTAACTCTAGAGCCTGGAACATTATAGATGTTTCCTATATCAATATTACTGAAAAATCATCAATGAATAATGATGGTAGAGTAATGGAGGAAGTTGATCCATTGGTCAGAGATGCCATCAAATGAATACATGAGCTGTGACTATATCAAAAATCATCTTTGCTCCTAACCCTGAAAGGAACTGCCAAATTTTCTAGAGAATTCAGACTGCCCACTCTTGCCAGAGGCTAAGGGATGTTTTTGAATGACTTGCTACAAAGACTAGTTGTTCCCTGATTGTTCTTTGCATGCCGCAACAAAAATAGTGTTTTCGTGACAAAGTGTCAGGAAGAACCAAGACCACTCATTTTCTATTTGCATCTGGAGGTGGAGACTCTACCATTTCCTCTACATATCCCTTATCATTCTGGAAAAAGGGGAGCACATGTTGCACAGAAGCCCTTGCCCCCAAAGACCTGGATGCATCTTGGCAATGACAACAATACTAGTAATCCCTTATACTTGTATAAAGTGCTTTAGGAATCAAAAAGTACTGTTATAGAGGCTCCTGGGTGACTCAGTTGGTTAAGTGTCCAACTCTTGATATCAGCTCAGGTCATGATCTCACGGTTTGTGTGCTGACAGCACAGAGTCTGCTTGGGATTCTCTCTCTCTCTCTCTCTCTCTCTCTCTCTCTCTCTCTGTCTCTTAAAGTAAATAAATATTTAAAAAATAAAGTCTTTTTAAAACAGTGCCATTATAGCCATCATCCATTCTTCCTGACACTACCTATGGGAGAAGTATTATTTTCTTGTTTCTTAGATAAGAAAGTGGAGGCTCAAAGATGTTAGGTAAGTTGCCCTGTAGGAAAAATGGAGTTTGGTCTTGAACTCAGTCCCCTTGGGAGCTGTTTCCTATATCATTATCACTGAAAAGAACATAGATCTCTACTGGCAAAACCTGCCACTGACCAGGAAAATCCATGAATGGAAGACCTGGAAGGGTCTTATCTAGCAACTGGCATGAATTCATTCAGCATCTGTTAGTTGATCAGAGAGCTTGGTCAAGTAACAAAGAATGGATTTTGGACTCAGACTTAAGATCTCACTTTGGAACACATTTGCTTTTTTGATTTTTAGGTAAGTCATTTCTCTCTGAGTCATAGTTTTCTCTTCTCTAAGTGGGTTATTAACACATGTCTTCCAGAGTCGTTTGGGAATTAACTTGCCCCAAGTTACACCATTAGCAAAGGGCAAAACCAGAATTTGAATCCAGTCATGGAAACTAATAATAACATTGAAATAATAGCATTGAAAATGAGACTGGACATTCCCCAGTCCTCCAATGTCTTATTTGCCCTCTCAGCCAACCCAGTGATTTGCCCACCCCATTGTTAGAAAAATGAGGGGGAGGGAAAGAGGGAAAAGAGATTTGATGTAATGAGTCCTTGCCCTCCAAGTGGGAGGTGAGTCTGAGCATAAGGAAAGCAAAAGATAGGAGCAGAGGCAGAGCGTTCACCCACATTCATCCTGGTAGAAAATTTAGTTTGAATAATCCAAGACTTGAGACTGTCCCTCCCAAATATAAAAGAATATTCCAAGATCGTTTACATGCCTATCCCATCCCTTTGACCTTTGTTTTTCAGTGGCCTCTCTGGGCGGGGGGGGGGAGGGAAGGGGGGAGGATAGGAATCCTGTGGCTCCTTTTGATGCAGGCCGTGGGGACCCAGATGAAGGTAAGAACAGGCAGTTCTCTTCCTGCTGTTCCTACTGGACAACAGTAAACAGCCAACTGTCCCCAAGGGATGCAGACCTCACCGCTGACGTGAGCATAAACTGCTAAGGCTGCACCCCGTGATGACAATGGAAGGGAGTCCTTGCAGCTCAGGAGGGCAAGTGGACTTTGCAGTTAATCAAGCAGCCGAATAGACATTGTAGTTAATCATGTCAGATATTGTGGCATCAGCTCTATTTGAAACAAAAGGAGGGTGGAGGTCACCACTGGTACCAGGTAAGAGGAATGGCAGTTAAAGAGGAATGTTTTATCTATGAATTACTCTTTTAAAAAGACGGGAAAGTATGAGGGCTGTGATGTTAATAGGGTCAAGGTTATTTGAAATGTGCATAGGAGTTATTTTTGTGAAGCACATCTGGCAGTGTCAGTACCTATATTCACCCTAAGAGAGGTGATTCCACCATTATAGCCTCTGAAATTGGGATCAGCTGTCTTGGAAAGTGGAGCGCTCTTTATCTTCATTCACGTGTCCAGCGGAGCTGGGGGACGGTTAGGGGAACAGGTGGAGTGGATTCAATCACTGGATGGAAGAACATAGATTAGAGTGGACTCCAAGGCTTGGGTAACCTAAACTGCCTGGGCTTCTCAGTGAGCATATCCATATAAGGAGAACAAGAACTCTAACCCCAGTGCCAGGCACAGAGTAATTGCTCACTTAATGAATGTCTAATAATAACAATATATACAGACTTTTTAAATTAAGTACTTATAAAGCAGTAGGTGTTTTGCTGAGATATTCATACATCATTCAGTCCTCTCCCCAACCAGTGAGCTGTAGAGCAGGGACTCAAAACCTGTCCCCCTAATGTTGGCCTTCACACACAGTATCTCTTGGTCACTGCTCTCTTTTGAGGCCTCGCTGGCTAGGTGGTGTTAATCTGGGAAGCTGATTCACACAGTAGTACTAAGTGCTCTCATGGCTTCACAAGGGTCTGTGCATTTTATGGTGTTCTCAATGCTTTGATACAAATGTCCAATATGTGAAATGTTTGGGCACTTTGGCAACTTCATGGAGGTTTAGGGAAGCATGGAGGATTTTCTTCAGTAACTAGCCGCTCGTTGGAGATCTGTGCCTTTTGGGTAGGGCCAACCAAGTTCATTATCATTTTTGAAAATGTTTTCATGAATCTTCAGGAGAAAGGAGACAGCGTCTTGTTAGGCACTGGAGTGGACCTCTCCTTTAATCCTTACAATGACATAGAGAAACACATTGTTATTTAAATTCTTGTAGCAAAGGAAACTAAAGCTCAGAATGGTTTATGCACTTAACAGAGGCCACATAGGGACTAGCAGAATCTGGTTTTAAATACAAGCGTTCATGAGTCCAAAGCCCCCAAATCTAGAAGGTTTGCGGAAAAGTGGGGAAGGTGTTTAGTCCACTGCTTTTAAACTTGCTCTGGGTTCAGTTAGATGGGGAACACATCTTACTTTACCTTGGTTTTAGAGATTCTCAGTGCACATCAGCTCAGGAATGATGCTCAGAATTCCTACTACAAGGACCATTTGTGTATGGCCAGCACTTCTCAAGGGTATCTGACCACCCAGCCTTTCCCACCACCATTCACTGTTGTTGTTGCTGTGCAGGGACTGGTCTTTATTTCCATGTAATATAGATGAACATTCTGTGAACCTTGGACTATAAGTTGCAAAATTCTGCTTTATTCTGCTCTTGCCATAGTAGGGACAGCCAATAATTAATACTCTCTTTGTATATGTGATGTTTGTGTGTGTGTGTGTGATGTGTCTGTGTGCATAAGAGCCTGAGAGTCTGAGTGCTACCACTATGTCTAATTGGGAATAGGAAGAAGATGAATACAGATAAACAAATGTTTTCCCTACAAGTGGGCTCAACGACTGCCCCAACTTTTCTTCTTACCCTTTATTACATCAATATTGCAAATGGGAATGTAATGGGAAATAATGTTATCAGGGATTGGCATGTGTTGCTGGGATTGCTGGGAATTGGGATGACGGTTGTGGAGGAAGGTAGAAACAGGAATCCACTTCCTGGTATGGACAGATGATGCTGAAGTCTGGGATGTGACAGCTTCTTTTAGGAAAGCTGGCAAAGTGATTAGTACCCAGCTTCTCTGAGGCATTGAATATACACCTCTGACCTACAACTAGGGGTAGAGACAAAGGCTGATAAGAAAATTTTAGGATCTCCTCCAATGGAATTGTAGATTTTGGAGAGTCTGCTGGGGCATAAGTTCTTCTACCTCAGTTCCATATCTCAGATAGATGAGACTGGACTGGATGGTATTTAAGGTTTCTCACAGATTAATGCCTGATGACTTCATGATTTTAACCATCTTTACCAAAGGGTTAATAAAAATTGATCATTACGGAATTGTTCAGACTATTTCTTGGTAAGTAGCCCCCAGTATGGTCTCTCCCAGCTTCTTACTAAAATAATCATGAAGAAGCAGATTTAGAGAAAACCCAAAGCATTAGAAACTGAGATTTATATACAACTTGTTATCCGGATTTTGAATGCCTTGTTACAAAATAAAATACAAATGGAATAATTTCAGAAAAACAATATCAATTTGTGTCATGACCTGGTTTAATGTAATGAAACAGTATGATTAAAGAAATAATAGATGTTTTCTTTCTTCCATATCATCCCTTGCAGATTTAAGAACTAGAACCTGTACTCACAAGACTATCAGTGTGCATACTCCCCCATCCTTCACTTTTTAAACTCTTACGCAAAGACTATGTGTCTTAGAACTCAAGCAGGAGATGCAGAGGGCAGGGCTTCGGCAGAGTGCATTCTGGAAAGTTTCATTATACAAAGAAAATAGTGAAGCCCAAGTCTGAGGAAGGAAACTTACAGAGCACAGCAAGCTTGGAATGATCGATTTTCACATATTGTTTGGGCTCGTAGCCATGAGAGAACAAAGGCAGGAGAATAGCAGGAAGATTACACACTAGTTAAAAGTTTGGTAGAGGTTGGTCAAGGATCTGGAAGATGTGCTCATTGACTTGCCCTTGCACTTTAGGTTGGAGAAGGGAAATCAATAGTGGAAACACCCTGTCTGAAAATACAGGGAATGATTAGATCTCACCTTTCTAACAGTTATCTTATAAACATTCATTTCTTGAAAGATGGACACTAACAGTAAGAGAGCGGTATGGTGAGCAGTATGGGAAAGAAAATAGCATCCAAATGACACATTTGGCATATCATTGGAGAAAATAAGGAAAGGAAGATACTTCTACAAATCATCCATTCATGATCTCAAGGAAAATTTTGGGTAACAGGTTATATTGAGCACAGAATGAAAAAGACATGGTCTATGTAAAATATGAGCAGAGAGCCACCAAGAGAGAACAGGTTGAGGTTAAAAGATTGGAGTGGATAATTAAAATAGACTTAAATAAGATAATATAGATTTTTAAAGACTTTTAAAGGACAGTAGCAGCATTAAATTTTACATTGGAGAAAAGTAGAACTGATGTGTAAAAAAATGTTTCAGTGATATGAATGACAAATTTGTAAATTTTTTCCAGAATGCAGAGGCAACATACAAAAAAGGCAGTGGGGGGCAGTGGGAAGACTATAAACACTAAAGACAGATATAGATGGCCAATTTCAAATTATTATTTTTTTCTGAATGAAACTCTGGAAAAAGTAGAGAGGACATACAGTTATAATAAAAAAGCATTTTCTGCATATTCCATGTGAAGTCAAAGAAATAACATACATCTAGACATTTGGAAAAAGACAAACAACTAGGATAAAGATAAAAATCAATTATGATCCAAATAAGAAAAACAGGTTTTCTGCAAAGAAACAAACATTAATTTAGCTCAGTTTCTCATTTGTAACCTTAAATGCCAGTAGAACATAAAGCAGTGTTTTTTCTCTGTCAACAAACAGTTTTTAGACCCAAGAATTTTAGACTCAATTTTGAGAGGGCAATAGAAATATATCTTCTGATAAAAAAAGAAGCTCATAAAATATGCTAATGACATATCTACCCTACTTGATAAAATTATTTGCAGACCTATTCCAATTAAACAAGAAGCAAGAAAAATTAGGAGCTCAAGAGCTCAAGAATGAAGAAGTCACACCATAAAAAGAGTGAGTCTGCATATGGTCTGGCCTATTTAACAATTCTTTGTCAGCATAAATGCACAATATCGGGCATATGTGTAAAGTTATAAGCAAGATTATAGGTGATATGAACAATATGACTAATAAAGATAATGTTAAAAATATATACCACATTTACATCCTTACAAACTGAGAATCTAAGATCCTATGCCCATAAAACAGGAACACAAATCAATGACACATAAAGTCATATAGACAGTATCAAAACTTTCAAAGAATCAATAGTATAAGCCTCAGTGTCCTGACCTCTGGCCATGCCATGCTTCTAGAATTTAATAACAAACAGTTAATTTATGAAAGCACCAGTAAATGAAAAGCAAATTTCCAAACAAACCAGGCTGAGTTTTTCAATTTTGTTTTTCAGCTTCAAGTCTTTGGAAGACGACGCCTCTTGTCTCAGAGATGGATTGGTGTTGGAAAGCATGTCGCACTGCCAGCTGAAGGAAAGGTCAGTTGTGAAGCTTAGAGAAGACTGTGGGTTTTCACCTAATAGCTCTGATTACCAAGCAGCGCCTCACCCTTCAGCTAAAATTGCTTTCTTTTAAGTTTATTCATTTATTTATTTTGAGAGAGAGAGAGAGAGAGAGAGTGAGAGAGTGAGTAGCTGAGTCAGGGAGGGGCAGAGAGAGAAGGGAAGAGAGAATCCCAGCCAGGCTCTGCACTGTCAGCACACAGAGCCTGACCCAGGGCTCGATCCCATGAACCCTGAGATCATGACCTGGGCTGGAAATCAAGAGTCAGAGTCTTAACTGACTGAGCCACCCAGGTGCCCGAGCTCAAATTGCTTTTGTAAGAGACGTATAATATTGTATAAACCTGAGACCAATTCGACTTCAGATAAGCCAGAAGTGTCCTATGGAGAATGAAAGTAACAGGAAACACTTGCCAAATTGCCAGCTATCTTATAAACATTCATTTCCTGCCCCCAAAGGGTAAGCCTTGAGTAATAAGGGAAATATGTGTCACCTCCCCTTGGCCTGCCTTTAGCAAACTTATCTGAAGTAGGTATTGTTCTTTGTTTAAGTTGAAAACCCAGTCCCCTGAAGACTGTAAGATCTTTCCAGAGGTTCATGCCATAACTGTGGCTCTTTTCCAAGTCTTACATGGTGGAGATACCCGCAGTGTGGGTTCCAGGCCTGTGGGACCTGACATACCACTGAGGGCCCCTTGGCTGTGCCAGGTGGTTTGGGGTAACTTTGCTTCTTGTCAGTTCAGGTGTCCATCAGCTTTCCTTGGTGGTCTTGATGTGCTGCTCCATAGCTTACAAGCTTAAAGGGAGTAATTCACAGTTTTTCAAAGCAGAAAAGTGGTTTGATTGTTAGGCAGCTCTTGAGTACAGTGTTGGAACATCCCGGCCACTGAAACTTCTAGAGATATTGCTCTGTTGAATCATAATGTGTAGAGATTCGTAGAGTGAAAAAGAGTATTTTAAATTGGGCTTGAATTGCAGTGCAGTTCCTGTTTGCTGGTCCCCTTTGCTAGGATTTGGGTGTTGGAACTCCTGAAGCAGGAAGTGAAAACCACAATTTTTGCCTATGACTGGCTCTAATTGCTCATGTTTTGAAATCATCTCCTAACAGAGACTAAGGAATACAGTAGACATTTGATAGATATTTACTGAAAACAATGGAGCCTAAGAGGAAGGTGTGTGGTGACCATACTTATTAAATTTTTCCAGAACCTTCTTCATTTTAAACATTCTGCCTCATTATGCAGAGAGGCATAATTTTGTCTTGATTATCAAGTGAAGAAATATGGTTTCTTTGGTGTGGGTTTCAGATAGCTAAAGGAAGAGATGCTTTGGACATGCTATCAACCTGTGTGAGCAGCACACATAAAACACTAGCACAGTGACATCATGGAAAGCCTCTCATCTTTGGAATCAGAAATTCCTGGGTTTACACCCCAATTGCACTAGGTATTACTTGCATGACTGTGGGCAAAATCTTTATAATTGTAGTGGGCAGAACTGATGTTCCGATGGCCATGATCATGGAGGACATCTGGGGAGGGGGAAGGGAGAAATATTATAGAGTCATATTTCCTGGGACTGAAAGTCCAAAAGCCCTTGTTCCCCTAATACTGCATACACTGTCTTCATGGTCAGCTCTGTGCCTCCAGCTGTACCTCCATGAGAAAAGCCAGGATGCCTACAGTGGGCTTCCTAAAACAACCAGAAGAGAGAATGGACATCGGTAATGTCTCAGTGCCTTTTCCTGGAAAATATTTACTGCTACTCCTGCTCTTTCAACAAACCCAGGAGGATATTTGCAGAGCAGTGTATGATTCTGAAGTTGCAAAGAAATATTTCACTCAGCATCACGACTCTGTGTCAAGGCTGTAGGTTCATTCCAGTTTGAACGGAGCAGGAAAGGAGAGAAGGAACAGTTGTTGCATATGGGAAAAGCTTTCATAGGTAAATTCTATGATAATGAAAGCCCAGGGATAGCCTCTGTATTTAAATAAACCAACATTTTTTTTTCTTTTTCTGGTGGAAATATAATGCATTCTGTCATCAGGGCTGCTCCCTGCCTCACCAAGATGGAATAACAGCATCATAGCTGAATTCCACCTGTACCATTCTCTCACCACAATGTTTGGCCAGTGGCCTAAAATACTTGGCTGCAGATGAGGGAAATTAGAGTGTGAGTAACTGGTGTGATTAACTCACCTCTAAACTTAGGGTAAATGAAACTCCCTTTGGCAGGGGGGAAGGAGAAGGGGTTGTAATAGTTATAGCATGTGTTTTCAGCCCTGAAGAAGAAATTAGCAAATGAACTTGAGCCCAGTGATCAGGGATTCATCAGGAATTAAAAAGTACCAGATTCAATGATGCAGTCTGACCATGTTCAGTATTTAGAGATACCCTCCACTGGTCCATAGTGCACCATGGGTCTCTCTTCCACAGTAAAATCCCCTAATGCAGGTGCCAAGCTATCAGTACAATGCATTTGGACTGTTTTCAAAGCAAGTGAATTATCTACTGATTCTTTTGTACCTCAAAACCACCCTCCGAGTCAGGCAGGCATGACATTATTATCCCGATTTGGCAGATAAAGAAACTGAGGATCAAAAAAGATAGACCACCTGCCAATGTCACAGAGCTAGTAAGTGATTGGTTCAGTTCTTAAATCCAGAACAATTTGATACAATCCAAATTTATGGAATCCCTACTATGTTCCAACTTTTTGTCTCTTCTTGTCTCTGTCATCTTGCTCTTCCTAGCAACCACAAAGTCATATCCTCAGGTCCAACATCAGTGTCACTCTGGGTACCCATTGGGCTCTCTGGTCACAGTCTTGGCCCTGCATTTCCTCAAGACAGATGCTCATGACTGTCAGTTGCATCTCTGCCAAATCTAGTAAGAGATGTTGGCAAATTCACAAAGATCTTGGAAACCCTTTCCTTTCTGAGGCTTCATGGACCCTCTCTGTTCCAAGTGGGTAAGTGTTCCTCAGCTGTGCACATTGGAATATTCAGTAGTTTGTGTCATGGACCACAGAGCAAGGCCTATGTGGAACACATCTTGTATTTTCTCATCCAGAATGGAGTCTCAAGTGTAGAAGAGGCTTATTAGGTGTTGATGAGACTATTTATTATTAGGTAAAATTAAAAGGTTATTATTAATGATCATAATCATCATCATCATCTAATAATGCTAGTAGTGGATACCGTTTACTGGCATCACACTGTTTTCCAGATGCTTTTATACAATGAGTTCACTTAATCCTCATAAAATCACTACACAAGATGGAAAACTAACATGGCCTGGGGCCTCCTTTCTGAGACTGAGCCCTGGACCTACCCCCAGTGATAAAGAAAGACAAGGACAGCCCCATCCAACCTACATGAAACACGAGACATTCATGGGCAACAGAAGGACCAGCACCACGGATGAGTGACTCAGTAGGAAGGGGGTTTCACACGTGCTCTTTTTTTTTTCTCCAGACTACTTACTTCCCACTCCACCAACTCTGAAAGGCGAAATCAGCAGGCAGCCCAGAGAAGCTAGGGGACACCTGGTCAGGGTAGGGCTAGAGGCAGGCCACAGGGCCAAGAGCAACAGATACATGACAACTGGACCAATCAGCAATTGAGCTTTTCCTCTTTAATCACCATCCTCCCTGAGCCCAAGGTGTTGGTTAAATGGTGACAAGTGAATGAGAGAGCCACTGTAAAGGAGCTGAGTCAGCACACAGGTACAAAGGTAGCTCAGGTGACTCCTCTGACGAAGGGGCATTCCTTCATCCCCACCATTTAAACTCCTATGGACATAACGAACAATCCAGGCTTTTACTCTTTCCCATAAGTTCATATCGCCAGCTGAGATGTCCACTATATCCAGAGGAATATGAGCTCAGAGGAAAAATAGCAAGATAGCTAAAGAGCAAACAACATGAAAAGGAAGATGGCAACTTGAACAGCTTATACTGAATAAAGGAATATTAATAGACCAGAGGAAAAAAAATAAATGACTCCCTATGTGGAAAGACACTACCTTAAAATCATGAAAGTTGACATCACCAGTAATGGAACAAATTGACTTCATATGACTCTTGATATGGTGCACTGAGACGAACACAGAACACAGAATCACTTTAGTGGTATTTCTGCAAAAATGCATAACCTGAATCTAATCATGGGGAAACATTGGATAACCCAAACTGAGGGACATTCTGCAAGTTTATGCTTCAAAATGTTGCTCCCATTATATTTAAAAGACTTAGGGATGTTCCAGATTAAAGGAGGATAAAGAGACATAACAACTGAAGGCAACTCATTATCTAAAATGTTCTTTTGTTACAAAGGACATTTTGGGAACAACTGGTGAATTCTGAATAATGTCTGTAGATTATATAACAGTATTTTACAGTACTTTATCAAGATTAATTACCTGATTTTGATCACTATATGGTGTAAGTGATTGTTCTTGTTTTTAGACATTTAACACTGAAGTCTAGGGATAAAGAGGTACCATGTCCATAATTTACTCTCCAATGATTTACACCTACATATTTATAAATCTATCTGTAGATTGACAAGTAAATAGATAACTATATATAAAATCAAAGAGAGAGAGAGAGAGGACAGAAAATGTGGTAAAATATTAATATGAAATTGGGGTGAATGGCATATATACATTCTTTGTGTTATTTGTATAAGTTTTCTCCAAGAATTAAATTATGTTAAAATATAAAGTTTAAAAATATGACTCCCACACACATTTCCTATCCCTTTCCTTGCTTTATATATCTTTTCTGTGCTTTTAACACCTGACATATATTCATTTGACTATTTGTTTATCTGTCTCCCTCCAGTATAATATAATTTCAATGAGACATGTTTTGTCCTAGCCATATTTCCAGCATGGAAATAGTACCTGGCATGTAATAAGTGTCAATATAACAAATAAATGTGTAATAGCTATTCAATGAATATTCTCAAAGGAGGATATAGAAGGATATTGGAAAAATGAGGCTAGAACAAGAATTCATAAAGAAGAATTTTAGGAGGTAATGGGTATAAAATATGTTAGTTATAATGTAGTGAAACTTAAAAACATGAAAGAAAAGTGCAAGTTCTGAAAGCTTCTGAACAAAAAATGATCACCTACAGAAAAATAATAATCTAAGAGAGAGAGCAGATTTCTCAAGAGCAACAATAGATGCAAGTACACAATGGAATGAAATTTCAAAAGATTTAAGGAAAAGCACATTGAATCTAAAATTTTATATCCAGCTAAATTCTCACTTAAACTTGAACATTAAAAAAGCTATTCTCAGGAATGTAAGGAATGTCAGGACTAGCAGATATACAAAGACCTTGCAAAATAGAAATTCATGTTATTTATAATAATACATGGAAAATTCACAAAAATTCAAGTACCATCCATCAGTTAATTTCAGATCATCAGCATCATAGAAACTAAAAAATTTATAACTACTTAAAAGAAAGTTTATCATTCTAAATGTATGATCAATAAACAAGATAGGCTCAAAACAAGTGATCTAATATATAATTCAAGAAGATAGATATAAAGCAAGAAAGTAAACCCTTAGAATGAGAAAAGAAGAAATAATAAGAATTAGAGCAGAAACTAAAGCAGTATAGAATAAAAAAGAAATACAGAAGATGAACAAAACTGAAATTTTGGTCTTTTCAAAAATTTACAAACTTTAGGCATTTGGCAAGACTAATGAAGACAATTAAAAATGTTTACCAGCATATTAATTATATCTGAATTTTAAATATATAATGTAATTAAAAAATTATCTGCAAAATATTTCAGAAAGTTGAGAAATAACTATGGGAAAAATGGAAAGTGTTTACAGCTTAAAAGAATATCACGGACAACTACAGGCAACAATTTGGAAAGCTTGAGCCAAATGCATAAATTTCAAGAAACATTAAATACCAAAATTGGCACAAAAATAAATAGAAAATATGAATAAATCCTATTATCAAAGAAACAGTTAAACACTTCCATTTCCACCCTGCTTTTACCAGCAGAAAACCCCAGGCCCAGATGACTTTTAAAAAGAATTATATCCATTTTTAAATTAAAAAAAAAATTAAAAGAAAGAAAGGTAATTAACTTATTTCATAAGGCTAGTATATTTGCAATTTCAAAGCCAGATAAGAACAAGAAATGGAAATTATATGGACATTTTGCCTAAAAACATAGATAAAAAGTTCAAATTAGATATTAGCTAATGGAATACTTAATGTATTTTAAGGTAACACATGATAATCAATGAGAGTTTATCTTAGGAAAGTAGTGCCTAAAAGGAAAATTGAACTCAGAAAAAATATTAGAAAAGTAGAATTAGAAGATAGTCTCTTTAGGTTGATAAAGTCTACATATTAAAGATACCCAGGAAACATATGCATATAGACTTGATCCTTTTATTGTAGGAAATTACACAAGGATATACCCACTGTCACTCTACTGTGTTGTTTAAAATGGTGTTAGAAGTGTTGGCCAATGCAATGAGACAAAAATAAATAATTAAGGAGGAAGAAGAAAGAAAGTTATGAAGATAAGGAAAAGGACAATATATATATTACTGTGAATTACATGATCATCTACACAGAAAGAGTAATAGAATTTTCAAAATATGGTAACAATAGAGTTCCATAAGGTTGTCAGATACAGACTTTGCTGTATAAATATCAATATCAATATCAGACACAGACTATGTAACAATATCATTGTTCTATATTAGTGTATTGGTCAGGGTTCTTTAGAGAAACAGAACCAATGGGTGTGTGTGTGTGTGTGTGTGTTTGTGTGTGTGTGTGTGTGTTTGTGTGTGTGTGTGTGTGTATGAAAATATACATCTTTCTCTCTGTCTCTCTCACTGGATAGAAATTTATAGAGCAGGGCCTGGGTGGCTCAGTTGGTTGAGCGTCCGACTTCCGCTCAGGTCATGATCTTGCAGTTTGTGAGTTCGAGCCCTGTGTCTGTGCTGACAGCTCGGAGCCTGCTTCCGATTCTGTGTCTCCCTCTCTCTACCCCTTCCCCACTCATGTTCTGTCTCTCTCCGTCTCTCAAAGATAAATAAACGTTAAAAAAATTAAAAAAAAATTTTATTGAGACAGAGATATGAGATATGTACATATATCTCGATATATGTATTGAGATAAATGGTATCTATCTATATAGACAGAGAGACAGAGACAGAGACAAAGAGAGGCAGAAAGATAAAGACACAGAGAGAGATTTGATAAAGAAACATCTCCACAAACAGGAGTAAGAGGAAGTGGATTGACTAAAGATTGTTCAGTAGATGATATTCAGAAAATTGGCTCACCATATGCAAAAAAAAAAAAGTTTGGATCCACACTTTATACTGTATATTTGAGTGGACTCCAGAGGTATAAAAGACCTGTATATTAGAGGTAAAGCTATAAAATGAATGGGGGGGGAGGGACATGATAATTTATTTAATCATTAGGTGGCGAAGTACTTCTTAAATAAGAACCCCAAAGCACAAACGAGAAGGCAAAAATTGGGTTTGACAACATCAAAATTAAAGACCTCTGTTCAATGAACCGCTGTATAGATTATGTTAACATATGGGTGGCAGATTAGGAGAACATATTTGCAACTTCAAAAACCGACGAGGGATTAATCTAGAAAATACAAAGGACTCTTATGAATCAACCAGAAACAAAAATGAACACAGTAGAAAAATAGGCAAAGGTTATGACTCTACAATTCAAAGAAATGAGAGCATGGAAGGATAAAAGCATATGATGAAATTCTCAACCTTGTTAGTGAAAGTGTAATGAGAGAAATGAAAATTAAAGTAATACAGACATACTACTTTATGCCCATCTTAATGAAAATCAGATACCACCCAGAGTTAACAAATGCCTGTGAAATGGGATCTCTCCTGAACCACTGGTGAGAGTATGGACAATACAACACCCTTCTGGAGATCAGTGTGGCACAACTGGGTGAGGTAAGGAATGCATGAACCCTCTAGAACAGGCGATGGCCTGACCTATAGAGATGAATAGGAGTAATGAGTCCATAAGGAAAAACCAGACAGAAGAGCAACCAGATCATTCCATTATTCTATAGCATAAAGTTCCCTTTGTGGTAATAAGGTGGACCATGGATGTTGATGTTACCCACACCCACCATACATTCCTACTCAAAACAACAAAGAGAATAGCCTAAGATGCTAGGCCTCTCAGCTATGGTATGTCCTTCAAGGGTAGCTGAGACCTCTAAACTTCGGAGGTGACATCCCGAGTTAAAAAGAGACCCCAGGTAGCTGTAGTTATTCAAAACACCATGGATCCTTGATATTAAGTACATCATTTACACAAAAACAAAGTGAAAATGTAAGCTTAAATATATCTGAGTCATCATTCTTCCTGATCCTTGACTCTAGACCAGCCTTTGTGACTTTGCCTACCTGACTCTGATCCTGAATTCTGACTACAAGTTATATATCCCAGACAAACTCATACACAAGGTCATGAAAGTCTGGTCATGAGAGACATGAACAAGAATGCTTATAATGTCATTGTTGGTGATTGAGTAGCACTGGAGCCCAGTTGAGGCTCTATCAATGGTGGAATGGATAAGTAAAATAAATGGACTGAGTTTGAATCTTATTTGACAATTAGGAACTCTACAAGCAAAGAAGTAAGAGGAGGTTTTTCCTGATAGAGGAAAGAAGCAACATCTGTACGGGTGTGATGTGTGACAAAAGCAAAAACAAAAAATGAAAAACAAAATTATCTTTTAGGTTCTTCAAACAAGTACAATGGTGAGTAAGTAAGTGACATGATCAGATCACTACTAGCTATGAGGATACATTGGAATGACAGGAAGTCAGGAGGCTGGAAGACCAGCAAGGTAGCCGATATAACCCAGAATTGTCTAGTCTTAAACAGGTGGTGGTGGTGGAGACAGAATGGAAAGGATAAATTTGAGAGGAGTTAAGGAAGAAGAATTGACAGGGCTTGGTTGTGAAGGGAATGAGGAAGAAGGGATCAATCTAAAATAATCCCCACATTTCTGACTTGAAATTTGAGTGAATGTTTATGTCATTAACTGAGATCAGAAACACGGGGGAATATTTTCTGGGCTTAACAAGTATAAGTCTATGAACAAAAACAATTAAGTGGTTGGCTCTGCTGTCTGGAATCTTTGAGTTCAGTGGGTAAGAAAGCCACATAGACAAGTGATATTGTAGCAAAATTGCAAGGAACAGTAATGGCATTGGGGAAGGGAGATTAGCTGCCTTGGGGGGCATGTCAGCAGTAGATAAGAGTATAGACTCTGGAGCCAACCATTGGTGTTTGAATCCAAATTCTTCCTCTGAGAGGTTGTGTTCCTAACCTTTCCATGTCTTAGGATCCTCATCTGCAAAACGGGAATGACAGTAGCACCTATCCTGCAGGTCTGGTGTGAGGTTTTCATTAGGACATTGTTGGGAACATAGTGCTTTAACTGGTGAGTTAGGCATGTCCTCGAAGCAGTATGATAATGTGAAAAAGGGATTCAGACATGGAGGTAGAAGCATACATTGTTGTTCAGGTCATGTGACCTTGGACAAAGCAAGCCATCTTTCGGACTCTTAGCTTCTCACATGTTACATATAGAAGGGGAAAAAGTAAAACAAACAAACAAACAAAAAAACGAAACAAAACAAAAAACATCTTTCCTGGTCTGGGTATCCAACAGGTCTTTAGAAACAAAGTAAAATAATGGATGCATTTAATAAAGCTGTAAAGCCAATACTAAATGGAGCAAATTATAATCACTAATGTGATTTCACCGGGGGAAGAAATGCTAACAACAGAACGTACTTGCTGTTTCAAGGGTTTGCCAGTCTGTGGGAACAAGGAAATATCAAGGACAGAGATCTGACCTAGGGATAGAATTACCAATGCATTCCACCTTCCTTTCAGGGTTCTTATGACAATTAACTTGCCAAGTTTCAACCACAAGACCATATGTTTACTAGATCACGTGGGGAAATGTGGTTTGTTCTGATTATTTGTTTGCATTAACATTAGTGCAGTGCTTCATTTATTATGTTGGCCCAAATTCAATCTGTCAGGAGGCTTCACAGCACATAAAGTGTAAAAATATTCAAAATGCAAGTGATTTTTAAAATAGGAGAACCCTAAGCTCACCTCCCCCCTAGCAGACCTTGTTGGCAATCACCTTGGACCTCACAGAGAGTGGTACTCATGCTGATTACAGTCCCGACCCTTTCTAAAGATTTGAAGATCCTTCTGAAGTGCCAAAGGAATATTCACATGTACTAAAGACAGCTTTAATATTTAATAAAATTTAATTATTCTAATTATTTGGAAGTTGGTATTCAGTGACCTAATTCAAGGTAGGTCATTTGACCAACCAGACCACCCACTTTCTGAGCACTCAGAGTAACTAAATATACATCAACTCCTCCCTTCAATGTTTTCTTACAATTACAAATGGTATGCTAAATTCATACAGTAACTTGTAGGATCATTATAGTACCCAAATTCACAATTGTTATTTTCTAAGTCATAAATCATACCCCAAGGTGAGGCTCCACATAGACATACAGATGACTTTGCAGTTCCCCAAATGTATCATCCTGTTCAATAATTTTCTACCTTTGTTTGATGTTCTACTTTCAACATCTTTCCCACTACCCCAAGTCTAGCTCAAACTCATCCATCAGGAAACTCCTATTCATGCTTCAAAACTCCTTTCAGACACTACTCCTTGGTGAAGCCTTCCCAAATTCCTGGTTGATAATATGTCCTCTATCACTCTGGGTCCTCAACATTTCTCCATGGAAGTTACTAGTTGTGGCCCCCAAAAGGCTGTGAGATCCCTGGGGAGAGGAAAGTGATTTGTTCTTCACATCTCCTTTCCCCAGCCCTGGGTCTGGCACAAGGTAGACCTCCAAAAATCTTGTGGTGCCCATGCATACAGGAAGTCTCCTCTAATTTGGCTCATTTGTCTGAAGGAGCCCCACTATCTCAGATCCCTGTTTTGAATGTTTCCTGATACAAAAAGATCAGGAAAACAGGTTTTTCCCTGGGACAAATGGGCGTGGATTATGAAAATGTTATGCAAGATTAGTCAAATGCTACACTGTTTCCTTCAGGAACTGTCCAGGTACACAACTGCCAGAGAGTTCAGGAGTGGAGTTTGTGTTGCAGGTGGATGACGGCCGGTGGAGGCTGTTGTGATGACCAGCTTCTTGAGGGGGTGGGCTTTGCTTGTCCCCTGACTTCTACTCCAATGGGCCGAGGTAAGACTGCTCATCAGTTTTGCCTTAGCAACCTGAATGTTCTTCTTGATCACTAAAAGAAGGGGCATAGAAAGTCTGTACCCTCTTTCCCTCTTCCTATTTATAAGTACTTTTTATTTATAAGTATTTCCAAGTATCTTTTGACTGTGACCAAGCTAACACGCTTGGGTTGAATGCAGGGGATGTTGATGAGACTGCAGCTGTTAGAAACCAGTAGAATAATGTGAAATGTTGTCGATCATGCAGAGGCTGAGGAGTGAGGAGGAGACAGAGGAAGGGGATTAAGTCTGAGTCTCTGTGGGTGGGGGCAGATCACAGATGATAATAATCTAGAGCTGTAGCTAAGAAAGGACAAATACATGGTGTGGTCATGAGACCTAGCTGAATGCAGAGGAGGGGAGAAAGGCGGGGGTGGGGGGGGGTGGGGGGGGTGGGGGGGGAGAGAAAGAGAGAGGAGAGGAGAGTCCAGGAGGTAAGAACTACTTATAAGCATGATGCTCCATTTCTGGTTTCCAGATGGTGATATTTTTGTGTGAGGATGTCATTCAGGACAATGTTCAGAATGCCCTAATCAGAATGATATTTTGGTACTTTGTAGCCATACAAAGTATGGCTTTAACAGATATAAGTTGCTGATTAATGAAACATGCTAAACCTGATGAAATTGACTGTCCAATGGGATAATAGAGCAGATTTATACATATATATTTCCATATCAACATATAGAAATATAATTGCTTTTATTTGATATATGTGTGTCTGTCTCATTATATAATAAAAGTAACTGTACTATCAGTACTTTTCCAAAGTCACTGCAGGGGTCCCTCTCACTTCTCCTGGTTCCAAAATCACCATCAGGGGGGTACCGTCTGGAGAGCAGGATGGTCTCTAGTAATTGTTTATTCATATTTGATGATATGTTGCTAAATAATAACTTTCCTTGGCCACTCCCCCAACTCCTCCAAAACAGGAGATCAAGAAGTGAGGGAGTTTGAGGGAAAGGATTTTTCTTTTTTAGAAAATAGCTGTAGGGCTGCTTTTTAATTCCTTTTTGTACTTCTCTGTTGAAAAATACATAGAGGGATAAATGCAATGAGACAAACAATCTGCTTTCTGCAACAACAGTAAAGGGAAGTCTAGAGAGAAACCAATCATGATATGTTCATACAATGGACAACAATATGGCCACTAATTTTGCATACATTGTCTTGTTTAAAATGTTTGTGATGAGTCAAAGTGATACCTTTCTTATGTAAAGAACAAGTAATTGAAGGAGGGGAGTGTGAATGAGAGAATGAGAAAAGACAATGAAGAAATCAGGGCACAAATCCCAAGAATGTGATTAAGGTGTACTCTTTTGCAGAAGGGACTAATGATTTTTTATTTCATGTTATAAGGGGCCAAAGACATTGTGTTAGGAAAAGACATAGTCTAAATACGTATTAAATAATCCTTAATAACTTATGTTGCTAATAATATACTGGGCTCCTAGTTAAACATTGAACTTTTAACCAATTTAATATAATATTAATAAATGGGGGCACTCAGGAAGGAAGGGGAGTACTTTGGAAGCTTAGTTTAATTGTCTTTTAAACCATGGGGTGCACAAAACAACTTGAACAAGTTGTAGAGAATCCCAGAGACACAGGGTTGGGCAAAGGAGAGGGGCCAGAGATTAATAGTAAACCCCATTTTATAAACATCATATTTTATAATATGCACAATATTTCATCACCTTAGTGTCTTATTGGAATTTTAGGTCATTTTGCAAAGGTTTTTTGGTACATATTTATAGGTTCTAGAAAATAAGTATTGAAAATATTTTCAGGGGCACCTGGGTGGCTCAGTTGGTTAAGCGACCAACTTCAATTCAGCTCAGGTCATGATCTCACAGTTTGTGAGTTTGAGCCCCACGTTGGGCTCTGTGCTGACAGCTCAGAGCCTGGAGCCTACTTGAGATTCTGTGTCTCTCTCTCTGCCCCTCCCTTGCTCATGCTCTATGTCTCTCTGTCTCTCAATCATAAATAAATGTTAAAGAAAAAAATTTTTTTTAATATTTTCAAAGAAGAGATTCAATAAATCAAACTTCAGACTTCATGTAAAAAGCCCACCCAAATTATACGATCTTGTTTGTTTCTTATTTATTTCTATTAAGTCTATGAAGTCCAATTATGCCTTTTACCCTATAATTTTAGACACCCTGGCTATCCTTCAAATCTCAATAGAGAAAACTCGGGGATAGTGGGGATATAGTGTATAAAGATGGCAGGAATTGTGGTTGAGTCAGAGATAGCAAAGCTCAGGAAAAAGTACACCCATTCTGAGCGACAGAGATAGTGGAGGGTGGAGCCCAGATTTACATCTAAGTCCAAAGCTATACTCTTAAGAAAAAGATACATTTTGCCTAATTCAAAAGTATTATATGCTCACATAGCTATAATTACAGCCTCACATACCCTTTTACACTTTCTAAAAGGGCAATCTTTATAGAATTGTTAAAGCAGTGACTTCTCTGGGAGAAGATGTGACTGGCACCAAATGTTCCTGACTCAGAGGTTGCTGTGAAAATAGTGTTCCACACAAGAGGTATCCACTGCATTGGACAGTAAAAGAAAGATGGATATATGCTAGATGGAATAATGGCTCCTATAGCAAAGATGTCAATATATTTCCTTGCATATCAAAAAGGACTTCAGGGCACCTGGGTGGCTCAGTCGGTTAAGCTTCCAACTTCTGCTCAGGTCATGATGTCACAGTTCTTGAGTTCGAGTCTTGCATTGGCCTATCTGCTATGAGCACACAGCCTGCTTTGGGCCCTCTGTCTCCTTCTCTCTCTGCCCCTCCCCTGCTCGCACTCTCTCTGTCTTTCAAAAATAAATAGACATTTTTTAAGGACTTCATAGAGATGATTAAGTTAAGAGTCTTGTGATAGGAAGATTATCCTGAATTATCTGGGTGCACCCAGGGTGAGCACAGGGGTCCTTGTTGGAGAGAGGTAGGGGACTGACTGAGAGAGGAGATGTGTTAACACAGGTAGAGGGTCCATCAGAGAGATCTGAAGATGCCACCCTGCTGGCTTTGAAGCTGGAGGAAGCAGCCATGAGCCAAGCAATGCAGGCGGCCTCTAGAAACTGGGAAAGTCAAGGAAATGGATTCTCCCCCAGAGTTCCCAGAATGGAATGCAGCCTTCCTAACACCTTGATCTGAGCCCGGTGACACCCATTTTTAACCTCTGACCTCCAGAACTATAGGATAATAAACGTGTGTTGTCTTGAAGCTAAGTTTGTAGTAATTGGTTACAGCTCATTCGGAAACTAATACCACTGTGATAGGTTTTTCTAGGTGAACTTGTTGTTTCAAGCAATCAGTGTCACTGAGGGGCAGGAGTGAGATTGTGGAGAATATTGCTGATTAAGACAGAGCAGAATCTTTGATGTTGGAAGAGCCTCAGAGTGTGACTTGTAGATGTGTAGACAGTGAAGGGTGCTTCTCCATCATTCTTCCTTAATCTCAGGCCCACGGAGAAAGCAGCATAATTAGAGTGACATACATATAGCAATATGTTCACTTTGTCACACAGGATATTTTCTGCAGATTGTAGAAAATTAAAAAAAAATTAACTAAGATCTTACAAAATAATTATCCTTGTATTCAACACTTTCATATTTTAACCATTTGTTAAATAATTAATAAATTATTTAAAACTTACAGAAAAAGACTTTCTGAACCAATTCCCACAGAGCATACATTTCCTGAATCTCAACCTTCCATCACCTTCCAGAAGATCCAAAAGAAGAATTTGGGCAAGCCATATAATCTCCCTAGAGTTCTTATTTTGTGAAATTATACCCAATTCATTTAGATGGGAAAAGAATCTTGAATCTTAGATCTGGAAGTAGCCCCAGAGGTGGCAATGGCCCAAATTTTTCGTTTTGCATGTGAGGAAACTAGAACGGTTACTTGTCCAAGATTTCACACTGCATTGCCCTCTGCCTGTGTCCCCAAAGGCACAATATTCCAGGATCTGTACGAGGTAGTAGGAATGCAGAATATTTTTTTTCCTTGAGAATTTTGTAATTTGAGAAGAAGACAGACAAAACAAACAGCATAAATGTATAAAATGGTTTCTTGTATGGGGTGCCTGGATGGCCCAGTCAATTAAACATCTGACTCTTGATGTTGGCTCAGGTCATGATCTCATGTTTTTGTGAGTTCAAGCCCCACATTGGGCTCCATGCTAACAGTGTGGAGCCTGTCTGGGATTCTCTCTCTCCTCTCTCTTTTACCCTCCCCCACTCACACTATCTCTCCCTCTTTCCACATAAGTAAACATTAAAATTAATTTTTAAATGGTTTCTTGTAAATACAATGACAGAGGTAAGCACAGGGCGCTGGTTGAGCTTAGAGGAGGGGCACACAGCCCAAAAAAGCATCAACCATGAATATCTATTGATTTTAAAAATAAAACTTCTTTTCACTTCTTTTTAGTTTATAAAAATAATTATACCCTTGGTAAATTGTTTTTAAAATACTGTCTCTCTGAATATATATATAATTTTAATACATATATTCCTATCTGTCACTTAGCACACTATCACAAAAAAATCTTAATTTTAAAGTCACTGAATCTCAGAGTTGGAGAGGATGTACTAAATGCCATCTAGGCCAATTTCTACATGAATAAAACTTTTTATTTTTTAATAGTGTTAGATTTATAGAAAAATTGCAAAGATAGTACAGAGAGTTTCTCATGTCCATTTGTCCCTATTATTAACATCTTACATTAGTGTGGTACATTTATTATAATTAATGAACCAATACTGATACATCATTATTAACCAAAGTCCACACTTCATTTAAATTTCCTTAGTTTTTACCAAATGTTCTTTTTTTCTGTTCTACAATCCCATGCAGGACACCACATTACATTTTGTTGTCACTTCTTAAGCCCCTCTTGACTGACACAGTTTCTTAGATTTTCCTTGTTTTTGATGGCTTTGACATTTAAAAAAACAAAAAACACTGATCAGGTATTTTGCTTTTTTTTTTTTTTAATATATGAAATTTATTGTCAAATTGGTTTCCATACAACACCCAGTGCTCATCCTGATCAGGTATTTTGTAGACTGCCCCTCAGTCAGAATTTGTCTGGTGTTTGTCTTCATGATTAGAGCGAAGTTCTGAGTGTGTAGGAGGAAGATCACAGAAGTAAAGCACCATTCTCTTCATACTGGATGAAGGGTACATGACTATCAACATGGCATCGCCGTTGATGCTCACCTTGATCACTTGGTTCAGGGACTGTCAGGTTTCTCTACTGTAACGTTACTCCGCACCCCCCACCTTATACTGCACTCTCTGGAAGGAAAGTAACTACTCATAGTCCACATCCACGGGGTGGGAAGTTAGAAGGTGGTGTATCTACCTACATTATTTGGAATTTTTCTGCATGGGAGATTTGTCTGTTTTCCCACGATCATTGAGGACTCATGGATATTTATTTTAAACTTTTAGTTATGATCTCATACTGTTTTATTTATTATATGCTCATATTGTACCAGCTTTGGCCATTAGGAACTTTTTCAGCAGGATTTTGTATCTTTGACATACCACATCAGTGTGTGTGTGTGTGTGTGTGTGTACGTGTATGTGTGTGTCCTTACTTTCTGGTGCTGTCAGGACCTATGAGTTCCTGTTTTATATTTCCTGCCCTAGACCTATAATCAGCCATCTCTCAAGGAGCATTGGTTCCTTATATTGGAGAAGGGTATTAGAAACCAAGGCACACTTATTAATGGTGGGGTGTTTTGCTTCTAGGCCCTCTCAGCTGACAGAAGAAATATATATATATATATATATATATATATATATATATATATATATACACACACACACACACATATATATATACACACACATATATATATACATACACATATTTTATTCATGCATATGTACATATATACATATATATGTATTTCTTCTGTCAGCTGAGAGAGCCTAGAAGCATATACATACATACATATATATATATATATATATATATATATATATATATACATATACATATATATATATAATGCTGACCCATGTATACAGACATACCTATAAATATGTCCATATATAACCATCTGTACCTACACTAAGTTAATCATGAGTTAGTACTGATGTCCCCAAGTCTAATCCATTACCACCTGGATCGCTGTAGCCTCTTCCCTTTGCTTATTTATAAATTTCCACTCCAACTGTGAGAAATCTGGCTCCCACATTACGTTTGTGTCTTTGCCCTTTTATTCTCCATTAGCCTGGCCAGAGATTTATCCCTTCTATTAATCTTTTAGAAAAACTGGCTTTAGTTGCATTTATTTTTCTCTAGTGCTTTCCTGTTTCAACGTCATTGATTCTCATTTTTATTATTTTTCTTTTCTTCTACTTGCTTTAGGCTTATGTTGCTCTTCTTTTTCTAGTTTCCTAAGGTAGAAGCTTAGTTGATCAATTTTAGACTTTATTTTTCTTTCTAAAATATGTGCTATAAATTCCTTTCTGAGCACTGCTTTTGTAATTTTGTGTTTTCATTTTCATTGAGTTCAAAATATTTAAAAATTATCTTGAGATTTCTTAGCTCACATTGTGTTGTATAGAATTGTGTTGTTTAATGCCATTTGGAAATTTCCCATGCTTTTTTCCATTACTTATTTCTATTTTGATTCCACTGTGCATGAGAACATATTAAATCCTCACATTTGTCCAGTCTTGTAAATGTATTTTTTAGCCCAGAATGTGGTCAGTCTTGTTGAATGTCCCATGTTAGCTTGAGAAGAATGCACATTCTTCAGCAGGTTGATGCAGTTTTCTATAAATGTAATTTGGATCAAGCCAGTTAATAGTGTTGTTCAGGCTTACTGATTTTCTGCCTACTTTGTGTATCAGTTACTAAAAGAGGGGTGTTGAAGTCTCCAACTATAATAGTAAATTTGTCTATTTCTCTTTTAAGGTCTACCCGTTTTTACGTCATTTTTTGGATGTTTTTTTTTGTTGGGTGCATATGCAAGACTGTTATGTCTTCTTATGTAATTATATTATGCCCATCTCTATCCCTGATAATCTACCTTGCTCTGAGGTCAGCTTTGTTTAAAGTGTATATAGCTAAGTCAGCTTTCTTTTGATCAGTGTGGTATATCTTTGTCCATCCCTTTTATTTATCTGAGTTCTTATATTTAAGTGCATTTCTTATAGACAGCATAAAATTAGGGCTGTTTTTTTTTTTTTTATACCCTCCTACAGTATTTGGTTTTTGACTGCTGTGTTTAGACCATTCACATTTTAAGTGATTATTGATGTAACTGGATTAGTATCTACTATGTTCGTAACTGTTTTCTCTTGGTTGCACTTGTTCTTTGTTGACTTTTTCCCCTCCCTTTCTGCTTTTAATGAGCATTTTATATGATTCTGTACTTCCTGGCTTAGTTTGTCAATTATATTAATTTAAAAACATTTTTAGTGATCTCCCTAGAGTTTACAACGCACATTTTAAACTATTCTATATTCACTTTTAAATAACTCTATACCACTTCAGGTGTAGTACAGATACCTTAAAATGGATACCCAATTTCTCCTTCCCATCCCTTGTGATATCACTGTTACCCATTTCACTGATCCATATGCTATAATCACTCAATACATTGTTATTATTGTTACTTCAAACAGTTATATTTGAGATCAATTAGGAATAAGAAAAACAAAATGTTTTCCTTCACCTGTATTTATTTATTCTTCCATGATACTCTTTTCTTTTATCGATCCAAATTTTTTACCTGCATCATTTTCCTTCCGCATAAAGAAATTCTCTTAACATTTGTTGGCAGACAATTCCACTGATGATGAATTTTCTCAATTTTTGTGTTTCTGAAATGGCTTTATTTTTCTTCACATTTGAAAAATAATTTCACTGGATCAAAAATTCTAATTTGGTGGAATTTTTTCATTCAATGCTCGAAATATTTCACTTCACTCTCATTTTGCTTGCTTGGCTTCTGGTGAGAAGTCTGCTGTAATTCTTATATTTGTTCCTTTGGAGGTACATTTCCCCTCCTCTGGTTCCTTTCAAATTTTTCTCTTTGCTTTTAGTTTTCTATGGTTTGAAAATAATATAACTAGGTATGATTTTCTCATATGTATACTATCTGGTGCTTTCAAATTTCCTAAATCTGTGGTTTGGAGTCTGCTGTTAATTTTGGAAAGTTTCTGGCTATTATTTAAATATGCTTTTCTGCTCTGCTCTCTTTCTTGTGTTTCTGATATTAAAATTATACATGCCGCATCTTAAAATTGTCCCACAGTTCTTGGATGTTCTGTTTTAGACTTCATTCTTTTTCCTCATTGACTTTTAGTTTGGGAAGTTTCTACTGGCCTATCTTTAAGTTCATCGATTCTTCCCATGGCTGTGTGAGTCTCCTAATGATTTCATCAAAAGTGTTCTTCGTTTTGGTGCAGTATTTTTTCATTTCTAGACTTTCCTTTCAATTTTTTCTTAAGGTTTCCCTCTCTCTGCTTACATTACCCTTCTTTTTTTCTTACATGCTGTCTACTTTTTCCATTATACCCTTAACACATTAATCACAGTTATTTTACATCCCTTATCTGATCATTCCAACATCTGTGTCATATCTGAGTTTGGTTCTAACAATTGTTTTGTCTCTTCAGACTATGTTTTTCTTGCCTTTGATATGTATTGTAAATTTTTGTTGAAAGTCATACGTTTTGTATCAGGTAATAGGAACTGAGGTAAATAGCCTTTAGTGTGAGAATTTATGTTAATCTGACTAGGTATGGGGCTATGTTTAATGTTTGCTATAGCTCTAGGTACCAGAGTTTCAAATTCCTGTAGTGTCCCTGTTTATAGCTCCTATCTTGACTTTGGTTTTCTTTAAGTAACTCCTCCAAGAAAAAGTGACACAGACAGAGACTTATAGCTCTTTCAGCTATAATCCCCTTTTATTATATTGAAACCCCATTGGCATGTTAGTTAAATGTTGGGGAGAGGAAGCATTCTACAATCTTCCGATTAGATCTCAGTCTTTAATGGCCTATATGTTAGGGTTGTGACTTTCACAGTTCTGTTGTGAAAAGACTGTTTGGTTAGTGGGATAGCCTTCTCCTTCCTGCCCACATTGCCCCACCTGGTAGCACCATTCCCCTCTATATCCTTAAAGCCCGACCCCCGTTGACTACATTTTGTTTTGTTTTCTCCATAGGTGACATAGGCTAAAATGGTCTAGTATAGGAGAAAAGCTCTTCTACAATTGGAGTAAGGGTCTGTCAAAGTCTTTTTCCTTTGGAAAGCTGCAAAGACTATGGAGAAGGATCTGAGCATATTTCATAATACTTTCAATGCTTTTCCTCTCCCTTTCCCAGAGCCATGAAGGGATCTTTCCTTCATCTTCTCTGTGAGGACCTGGTAGGTTTCCTGGAGGTAAACCCCACAAAAATGTAAGAGATTGTCCTGGATTGTATCCATGAGGGATCGTAGATGCTCTCAAACTGTGTCAAATTCAATGTGTTTGTGTTGTGAAATAGTAACTCACATACCACCCCTCATTAGAATTGTATCAGGTTTCAATCTAGATTTAGAAAATGCTATTCTACATTACAAATAATACTACATTTTTTATTATAGTCTGTTCTCAAACTGACACTTTTAAATTTTGTTAACATTTACTTATTTTTAAGAGACAGACAGTTATTTATTTTTAAGAGACAGAGTGTGAGCAGGAAAGGGACAGAGAGAGGAGACACAGAATTTGAAGCAGGCTCCAGGCTCTGAGCTGTCAACACAGAGCCCGACACAGGGCTCAAACCTACAAACTGTGAGATCATGACCTGAGCCAAGGTCGGGCACTTAACTGACTGAGCCACCCAGGCACCCCTCAAACGGACACTTTATTTTTCAGTTGTAGTTGACGTTATTGCCCTACCTGTCTCCTTTAAGTCTTGAAGGATTTTTTCTAGTTTCTAAATTATTGGAGAGCAATGAGTCAAATTTTCATATGGAAAAGAACCTAAACTTTAAGGAAGCTGATTTCCATGTTATTTCTAACAAAAACCAATCTGTGAATCCCTCAGTGCCATGAAAATTTTTTTGTACATCTTACTTGTGAATGTGTATTTGAATTCATATTTTCAATATCACAAGGAAAATGACATGTAAATTTTTAATCTGTTTCCTTTGAAACTTAATGAGTTTTCATTGTGTCATAAAATAAAATGCTTAAATGAAAAAAAAAAAAGAGGGGCTCCTGGGTGGCTCAGTCGGTTGAGTGTCTGACTTCAGCTCAGGTCATGATCTCGCGGTTGGTGAGTTCAAGCCCCGTGTTGGGCTCTGTGCTGACAGCTCGGAGCCTGGAGCCTGCTCTGCATTCTGTGTCTCCCTCTCTCTCTGCCCCTCCCTTGCTCATGCTCTGTCTCTCTCTCTGTCTCAAACATAAATTTAAAACAACATTAAGAAAAAGAAAAGAAAAGAAACCTGGGCTTTTTTCTTACTACGTGAAGTTTGTTGACAAAAATGATAGTTGTAAGGGTGATGGTTCTTCTTGAACCACTGAAGAACCAGCTAGACTAAACTGGCTTAGAACCATTATATTGAACAATACTGAAAACACTCATGGAAAGGAATGTGACAAGGCACATTGTAGGAAGCATAATATATCACTAATATAACAACTTTCCGATGATCCTGATACTTTTCCGTACTCAAGACAATGTGTAGGCCAGATGAATCCACGTGCCATTTTTTATGAAATGTCTCTGAATAATTGACACACTCCCTTCCGACTAAACATGCAGTGGCTTTAGTAGAGAAAGGAACAAAACCAGTGCCATTGGTTCAGTTTATCAGACATTTACCGAACAGTTATTTATTTCCTATGAGCACAGTAAATGGGAATATGATCCAGCTGCCTGGAGTGTCCTAGAAAACTTTCCCCAAATACCATCCATTTGCATCCTGAAAGCATTTTATACCTCAATTACAGTGATAAGCAATTTGCAGCATATGCAGCTGTTTTGAGTCCTGGCTAGTGGTCCCATTTCAGGAGTAAAGATTAGAGAGCTGCCTCCATTGTGTTACTTTTCTATATGGTCAGATTTAACACATTCATTGTTAAAAAGCAATTTTGGTCTTCTTACCGACTTTCATTATTCTGCAGAGTGGGTAATCTAAGTCATAAGAATGTACATTTTCCCCCATGGGGATCAGTTAAGTGAGACATTAAAGGAAGGGTTTTGTTGTTGTTGTTGCCAGTAATAATGCAGCCCATAAACTTTTAAAATATATCTTGAATTGCTCTGCTTCTAAAAAAAAAAAAACTTCATTCACCTATCCTCTGTTATCTTAGATTATTTCACATAGTGTTACAACTTTTTGTTTATTACTCTATTTCCATCCTAAAAAGAGGGCTCCTTAATTCAGCGAGACTATCTTATTTTTACATCTGTAGTACCTAGAAGAGAGTTAGCCCAGAGCTATTGTTCAATAAATACAATGAAATGATGAGATGAAATTAATAAGATTCTATTGAGATTTGAACCTAGCCTCTTTCATTACTGAGCTCTAAACCTAACCTATGTATCCAAGCTGCCTGCACAATTATTATTATTGTCATCATACATACAAATCACAATGCATCTAAGATGACTGTAGTAAGTTTAAAGACCATTGTTCATACATTATTGCAGTGATCCCTACAATAATTCTGTGAAGGGAGCATCTGTAAAATAAATGTTTGCATTTTACTGGTGAGAATACTGAGATTCAAGAATTGAGACCTGCCCAATGTCTCACATGTAGTACACACTGGAGCCAGCTCTGGGTCCTAAGTTCTAAGCAATGTATGCTTTTCTTTTGTGTAAAATGGGGTTTTTCTATCTCAACACTCTTTTGGTATTTGGAACGGAAAAGCTCTTTGCTGCTGGGAGACGGTGCCTGCTCGTGCATTATAGCTTGTTTAACATTATCCTTGGCCCCTATTCATTAGATTCTAGGAGCGACCCCCACCCCACTGTGACAACAAAAATGTCTCCAGGCGTGGCCAAAGGTCCCATTGGCCAAATCAGTTCCAGTTGAGAGCCAATGGTCTAACAGTAAGCACAATGTGGCACAAAGTACTCTGGGACCAGCATAAATAAAATGAGGGTAAAATGGTATTGGGGGGGGGTCTCCTTCACAGTGGAAACAGCATTTAATTTGAATTTTTACTGTAGAAAGATTGAATTGACCTAGCAGGATTTATTGTGATGAGAATGAATAACAAATATTTGTTGAGCATTCATGATGTGCCAAATTTAACTCTAAGGGCTAAAATATAATAAGCATTGTTAAATGTCTTCTTAAAATGAAACACCGTCTTAACATCCATCTAGTGGAACATAGAGCTATTTGGGGTCACTTAATCTCATGATATGCATTTAACATCTAGATTTATCATTTTATTTGCTAAAGATTACTTAGGAAAGAATTGCCTCCAATTTATTTTTGTAGCTTACTAACATAAATCAGTCCCAATCATCATTTAATTGTACTGTACATGGAGATTGTATTTTCTAGTAAGTTTCTGGCTCGTTGGGAATGTTCAAAACTATTGAATTAAAGTGTCTTCGCAAAATGCGGAAGGAAGGAAAGCCTACCTTTAGCTCTTGTCCCTGTTAAGCCAGGGTTCTTGGAACTGCATAGAAACTCTCTCAACAAACATGACAGATTGATGAGCCTGGGTCTAAATCTACTTCCCATCTATTCAGAACCACTGGAAAACTGAAAAAGACTCTGACATCTCTGAAAATATATGCTTTCTTTCTCTGAATTAATCATTTGGAATATGTATAGGAGCTGTTTGCATACTCTTTGTGTTGATCTCTAGAAATATATATAATTATTAAGAGTATGGATTTGGGGGACAGATAGACCTAGACTTGCCTACCTCCTACCTCTATCCATATGAACTATATGACTGAGGACAAGTTGTTTTAATATCTGTGAATCTCCGTTTCCTCATCCACAAGATGAGGATAAGAATGATTTCCACCTAGGGCACCTGAGTGGCTCAGTCGGTTGAGCATCCAACTTTGGCTCAGGTCATGATCTCATGGTTTGTGGGTTCAAGCCCCGCATCAGACTCTGTGCTGACAGCTCAGAGCCTGCAGCCTGCTTCGGATTCTGTGTCTTCTCTCTATCCGCCCCTCCCTCCCCCAGTCATGCTCTGTCTCTCAAAAATAAATAAATGTTAAAAAAATTTTTTTTTAAAGAATGACTTCCACCTAAGTTTCTTGGGGGGATCAATTAATAAAGTGTTGTCACACTTTTCATGTGGGATTTGGCACAAGCCAATAATAAGTGGTGGCTATCATTAGCATCATCTTATCATCTAATTTTTGTCACAATTACTAAATACAGAATTCCTATATGGGAGGACTCCCTTGAAATGAGAGTGGGTTTACCTTTAAAGGTATGTTGACATAATCTTTTCCCTAAAATAGGAAACACTTCATTGGGTCTTAGTAAACAATGAGGGTCTGAAGAAGATTCTAGGGAGGCTGAAGCTTTCTCTCCCTACTGCAGGCTCAGTCTCTGATCATTAATCCATCACTACCATCATCATTCACATCTTTTTTGTAAGATAGGTTTTCTGAGGGTCTGAGTGGGAATTGTAGCACTCTTCCATCCTAATCAATATGTCTTTTTAAATATTTAATAATAGGAGGTGAGTGTGTGTATAGAAGAACAATGACAAGAAGAAAAATTGACCAGAGTTCAATCAGGAGAGAGGATGCACTAACCAGAAACAATGATTCTGAAATACTGAGATTTGTTGGGATTTACTCCATCAGAGTTGTCTTGGAAAACTTGAGGGAAAAAATGTAGATTTTCTCATCCCACCCCAGACCTATTGACTGACTAAAAACATGCTCATTCAGGTCTGAGAACCCTTTAACCAAAAGTCTCAACTGTCTGTTGTCTCTCCCTATGATAACCTACTCCCAGTAGATATTTCAACAATGCATCGAACTCTGTTCCAGAATCCAAGCAACCTGATGATTAAAATTTGGCTTCTCATGCAGGTCAAAGGTTTCAGTTCTTTAGAGCTCACAAGTGTGCTTTAGCTCTTGGCATTCTTAACCCTTTTCCTCATCTTGCCCTCCTTCTGGGTCTAGATTCTCCTCTCACTCCAGACTCTCTCCTGGAGTGAATTCATCTGTCACCCTGGCTTCAATTAGGAGTTATTTTGTGGCTGCACATGTATGTTAGTCCAGACTTCACCACTGAACCCTAGACTCACTATCCAAATTGCATTGTGATACCTCCCCTCAGTGTTTCCAGGGGAACTTCAAACTACATTTGCAAAGCAAAACACACTGGATCCCTCCATAAACTTACTCCTCCTTCTATAATCCCTGCCCAATAAAGGAAATGGTATTGTCCACTTGCCCAAGTTGGCAACCTGAGAAAAATCTTTGACCACTGTCTCCCTCCACATTGAGGACAGTCAGTAAAACCTACTGATTTTTTTCTCCCACGTAGTCCTAAATTACTCACATTTTTCTCTCTAATCTTGGGGCCCTGGTTGTAGCCACCATTATATCTCAACTGGTTTTCAGCATCCTGCCTTCAGTTTTTGTTCTTTCCATTCATTCCACTCTCCATATTGAAGCAAGAGGAACTTTTTAGAATATAAATTTGATCGTGTCACTTCCTGCTACCCTCAGAATAAAATGTAAACCTCTTAATAGCATATGACATCTTTCATGATCTGGTTACTCCTTCTCTCTCTGGCTATATCATTTGACACTGACTCTTCATAAGTCATGCAGTAGCCGTACCTAGATTCTTGCAATTCTTCAAGTGGACCATTCTTTCTCTTGCCTGAAGACCTTTACACATGCTGTTCCCTCTGCCTAGATCACCCTCCTTTCTCCCACCCACGTAGAGCATAGGGGGGTTACCTTTACTTACTGACACCTTAAGAAGGCTATCCCAGACAAAGGAGATTACAAGTGAAATCACTTGATCAGGAAGACATTAAAACTGTGCTTCTTTTAGCCTGTTTCCCAGGATAACCCATTAATGGTTGAAGCATTACATAGGGGATTCCTGAGACTTTAGTTCTAGTGCTGAATATACCAAAATTTCATTTTGTGACACTGTGAAACCACTTAGCTTTTCTAGGTCTCACTTTTCTTATCCTTAACATTCTATTACAAGATTTCTGTGTTAACCCAAAGAGATCAAGTCTATGAGAATGGCATACTTATTGAAAATATTCATGGCATCACTTTTCTAGCTCTACCCTCACCTTCCTTCGAGTTGGACAACCCCTACCTTTTAGTTTATTTCTCTTCTCCTTCACCTCCTCAACTAACTAAAATATCAAGTTTAAATTTGATATTTTCCAGGATGTTTTTTCCAAACCCTCAAAGGTGGGCTGAGAACTCGACTTATGAGATCCCATAAAACTTTCTTTTTCCCCAGAAAAAAACTTAGCAATTCTACTTGTCATTTTGATCTACTTTATTACCTCCTCCCTTGGACAGTGAACTAAGTCACTTTACTTTAAGTACCGATTTGTGGCTAAGGTGTGTTCTTCTGTAGGCTGAGGGGCAGACCTACAAGGAAGTGTTCTATTTGGGAGACTGTTCTTGGAATATCAGTGCACTGGCTATCAACTGCACATTGTTTACCAGGCTTTGATATATATTGTATCTTCTTTAATTTTCATGCAGAAAGCTTTTTTTTTTTTGTATTCAGTGATGTACACATTACTTTTTCTGAATTAACTATGCCTCTGAAGAGGAATTGATTTTCCCAAGACCATTCTAGTAGGAGCTATGTTTAGATACGTTCGTGTTCTCCCAATTCCTAATGCATATTTCAATGCATGTGCACTGCAATCTCTCACTAAGTGAGCTACATTAATAAATAGATATGTAATTAATAGTCAAAATGTGAGTATTTGAGGGTTTCTTTGTAGATGTGATTGCATGGTCATTTTTATTTAAAAAAATCACTTTAAAAAATCATCTGAGATAAAAACTGTTAAAATAAAGGACTTCATTTTCTAAGTCTAGTTCTGGACATGATATTTTGAGTAAAGTTTATTTTATCAATTAACCTTTGTCCAAGACCATCATATCCTAATGGGTGGTGCAGAGATCCTGGTCTTCTCAAGGGAAAGTGGGCAACGGATGCCACAGGAGGAGAAGGATGTGGTGTTACCCCTAGCCTTGAGACACACTTGGACTCCTGAGAGTAGAGATTTCAGACATTGGTGGTGAAGAAGTGAAAGAAATCCTAAGAAACAAGAGCCATCTCCAGGGATAGGTTCAGGGCCAGTTTATATAGGGCTATTGAAATCTTGCTCACAGACACTAGGAGGTTTGCAGAGGAACTCCCTAGGTGTGTGTGTGTGTGTGTGTGAAAGAGAGAGAGAGAGAGAGAGAGAGAGAGAGAGAGAGAGAGAGAGAGAGAGACTAAGGCTAAAACAACCTTAGTCCTTCCCTTTTGTATACTGGGGTTCCTGTTTTTTTGAAGTTAAATATCATTTGAAATGCACATGGTCTTTTCTATAATTCTAAACTCTGATAATGCAGTTTATCAATATGAAGACAATTGTTGGCATGCATGACTCAAGAATAGAATAATTGTCAGGTTGTGTTTTAGCATTGTATCCTTTGTAAGGATCCGTAGTAAATGTGACCATGAAATTTAATTTTTTTTAATGAGGATGATAATGTGTTTATTTACCTTTCTGAAATGGAACTGTCTGATCTTTCAATGAAAATACTTCATAGATACTGAAATCCCTTGGAATGTAGAACTATTAGCCCTGACAATTTGGGCCCCTTCTTTATGGGTTTGGGAATATGTGTGTATATGTTTTGTTTCCTCTGAACTTTCTAATAGAACTTCCTGGGAATTGAATCTCTCCACCTGGAATATCAAGTTCTGCTGTCCTCATTTCCAGTGATGGTTTGCAATGCAAATTGTTGGGTTGGTAACACATAGCACCATAACCATGGTAACCAAATGAAGACAAGTTTGCTTTACTTCCTCAGCAAAGTACTTTCCAGCCCTGCATTCAGACCTGATGCTACTGCCAACAGTCAAGGGCATTAAAGGAACAGCCAGAGGGTTCATGGAAATAAAAACACAACTGGACCCATTGTATTCATTTCCCACACTCCTCCCCTTAGTCCAGAATTTGTTACTAAAAACTTCTGCCATTTCTAACTACTTTCTAACTGCTTTCTTGGAGGCAAGGGTAGAGAGAATCACCATGTATCTTTATCCCCAATTTGACTATAGATTTTGGCAAGCAGACTATCCTGGCTTTCTGTGTCTGACTTCGAAATAGGAGCAGATAGAAACCTGGTCACAGTTCTGTGGTCACAGGGACTTTTTTAGTGTTAGCAGCTGTGATGCTCAAGGAGACAGGAAGGTGTCCAAATAAAAACACTTTCTGAGAACAACTACAGCAAGCTACAAGGGCCACTTCTCTGCCGAAATTCCTTTCCTCTGGTATAGTAATTCTTATAATTTGTTAGTTTGTTTCTCGCCTGTGGGGGAAGGGTATTAGTCCTCTGTTCTCATTTTCTCTCCATTGGAATGGAAGGGCAGCTGTGGCATGTTCTGAATCTTCTTTACCTGCAGGTATGTGACCGGGTGCTTCCCAGGAAGAAAGACTATTAGCAGTAAGGTAAGCAATCTAATTGTCATGGATCCTGGCCTAGATGTTTTCAGCACTCCCATGACTGCCTGGGTGGCCTCCATTAACATGGAAAGGTCAAAAACACAAGGGATGGGAATGCTCTAGACTCAAGATTCTTGGTTTATTTCCCCTAAGTTTGAATACCATTTCAAGTAATGTTCCTGAGATGAGGTGCAGAGATTATATTTTCCTTCCTTTTGTAGCTATTGGGACTTGTGTGTCATTTTCACTGAGTGTTTATTGCTGCAGTGTGGCTCAGTAGATGATTTTCTAACTCTGCCATTCCTTCTATCATTATTTGTTGGCATTCTACTCTAAAGAATAGCTTCTTCATCTCCCACATGTCTGCAGATTTTAGACATTGGTACATATTACCTAACTTCTCTCCAGGAGGTTTGACTATTTAATATTTCCACAGTGATGAGTGTCAATTTCCCACCTTCTAGATGTTCTCACACTAATGAATTTCTGAGAATCTAACATGGTAACCTATTGTCTTTTTAGCCTTCACTTCCTTGTACGTTACATTTACATTTTTTAGCCATTTCTAGATTTCCTATTTTTTAATTGCCCTATTACATTGCTGCTACTTCTATGTATCTTTTTTTATTGATTTATAATTGCATGTCATATAGTAAGTACATAAAAACCTTTAATTTCACATATTCCACCAAAATTTTTAGTTTTTTTTAACATTTTGACATTTTTATTATCTTTGCAATAGGAAATTTTAAATTCTTAACTGGTTAAATCCATCATGATTTCCCTTCTTTGCCTTTGGTGTCATTTCTCCACAGGTGTTTACCACCTCAAGATTAGAAAAATGTTTACCAATATTTTATTCTAGGACTATTTTTTTAAGTTTATTTATTTATTTTGAGAGAGAGAAAGAGAGAGAGAGGGTGAGAGGGAGAGAGGGAGAGAGAATCCCAAGCAGGCTCTGTGCCATCAGTGCAGAGCCCAGTGCAGAGCTTGATCTCATGAACCATGAGATCATGACCTGAGCTGAAATCAAGAATCTGATGCTTAACCAGCTAAGCCACCCAGGCACCTCTAGGACTATTTTTGTTTCATTTTTCTCATATTAAATCCTTAACACTATTGAAATTTATTTTGATGAATTATTTAGGGCTCTCTTTTTTGTTTTGCTTTGTGGTTTTTTTCATTAAATTTTAAATTTAGAAAATTTAAATTTAGAAACACACATACAGTTCTAAGAAATAATACAAAGTCTACCTGCCTTAATGCAAAAATCTTTTCAACAGTACATGGATAACCTATTTCTGCCTATGTAGATTTTTATCTGGGACAGCCATCGACAGGTATAAAGTTGTGACATCAGGATAGTTTCTTACAATCACTTATCAGGAATACTATCTGTTTCTTTCTCCACATTCCCTGAGATTTTATGGTTATGATCATAGTGAGAAAGGAAGGATGATGATATCTTTGATGTCAGAGGAGTAAAGTACATGCTAGAATTTGCCTTTGTGAATAATCCAGGTAGGAAAGGAGATTTAGACCCAGGAGCTGGCTTAAAATTTGATCTCTTCTCCTCACTACCAGCTATTTCTGTGTGTTTTTAGATGCAACACTTTCTTATTGTAGTTAAGAACTTAACCATTATGATGGTTTCCTATTGGACTGAAATATGATGCAATTTGTATTGTATAACAGTATGTTTTTAAACTTGAGGTGTGTGCATCTGAAAATCTTAAAGAAAATGGCTTGACCAGTCACTTTTTAAAGGTATTAGGAAAGGTATATAGAAGGAAGGTGTGATAGAGCCCAACGAAAAGTATTGTTAAGAAAAATAGTCATCTGCATTGGTCAAGGTTCTCCAGAGACATGAGATTATGTGTGTGTGTGTGTGTATACATATGTATATATGTATACATATATATATACATACACATACATACATATGCGTATATGTATACACATATGTGTATGTGTATGTATACATATATGTGTATATGTATATACATACATGTGTGTATGTATATGTGTGTATGTATACATATATGTGTATATGTATATATGTGTGTGTAATATACATATGTGTATATATATAATTATATAATACATAATATAATTACATACATTTAATTATAGATAGAGAAATCTATATCTATCTACCTATCTCTCTCTCACACAATTATGGAATCTTAGAGGTTCCATGATCTGCCATCTGCAAGCTGGAGACCCAGGAAAGCTGATGGTGTAGATACAGGCTGAGTCTGAAGCTTGAGAGCTGGGAGCATTCACTTGTGTAAATCCGAGTTCTAGAGCACGAGGAGACTGATGTTCCAGCTCAACAATCAGCCAGAGAAAAGGGGAATTTTATTTACACACTTTTGTTCTATTTAGGCCCTCAGCAGATTAAATAATTCCCGTCCACACTGGGGAAAACAGTCTGCTTTACTTCAGGCTACCAATTCAAGTGTTAATCTATTCTGGAAACACCCTCATAGACATCCCCAGAAATTAGGATTAGCCAGATATCTGGGCACCCCATGGCTGAGTCATGTAGACACATAAAATTAATCATCACACCATCGGGTAAGATGAGTTGTGATTTCAGTAAGCTAACATTGAAGAGCATGTGTTTAATTGTCACAAATCCACTGCTGAATAGCCCTTTGGTGAAATTTATGCCATTATTGCTCACATGCATTTTAATCCCCCGTCTGGAATGTTTGCCTATTCATTAACCTTCTTCAAGAGCCAGAGCCAATACCTCCCTTTCCAAGAAACCTTTGTTATGCCCCTAAATGATCATTTTCTCCTTCAATATTTGAGAACAGTTGTTTTATACTTCTCTTAAATGTGTTTTATGTTCTACTTCGCAGTATATAGTTAATAAGTACTGTATTTTGTAATATTTTGTAACTGTAAGCTCCTCAAAGTTTCTTGTACACAATAGACAGTAAAATATTTCACTGAATTGAATTAGTAGATGATATTATTGCATTTATTTACTTAATAGTCCATGCGTATGACATGCTTTTATGAGGAATGACTAGTGCACAGTACTATCCCTGATGTGACAGAAACTATAAAGATGAGTAAGTCACACTTCCCACCTCCTGAGAGCAAAGACAGAATCCAGCATGAGAGTAATCATTCATTCAGTTAACAGTCATGGCTGATCACCTATTATCATCCATGGCCATGGATATAAAAATAAATAAGTCATGGTCCTTGCCAAGGAATTGCCAAGGAGTCCACTTAGTTGAGTGGGAAAGGCAGAAGTGCAAATAAACTACTTGAGCATGAAAAGTGCCACTATAAGGAGTTGCAAAGGTTTCTGTGAATGCCAGGAGCAGGCTAGGACGGGAGTGGAGGGCGATAAGGGGAGAAAGTGCTATAAAGTGAGTTCTCTTTGAGCTCAGTAAAATGGTATCCAGGAAGGAGAAGGGCAGCACTAGCAGAGGGATCTGTAGCCAGTAGCATCAGAGAGGAGGGCATGTTGAACACAAGTAGTTCTGTGTATCCGGAATACAATGTACATGCAGGCACCTGGATTGGGATGCGTGGGAATGGGAGACACCCACGCATCCTCTCATTCTCCCTTCCCAGGACGAGGCAAGGCAAATGTTGAGAAGACAAGAGTAGAAATAATGAGGAAAGAGAGAATCATTGAGAAAGAAAAATCTCTTTAAAGTTGGAGAAGGATTGGAACAGGGCTAGGAGTAGATGAGTCAGTTGATTCAATTTACCAGCACTTCAAGTTTCTAAGAAGCTGTATATGTAGTTATTGACCATAATCTTAGTACTCTTTTGCTTATTTCACCAGCAAAAGATGAAAACCCCAAGTCTAAGAGAACTGACTTTGGGTTCCAACTTGGGCACTACTGCCTTGTCTTTAAATCCAGCTTGCTCCTAAATATCAGGAGAGAGCACCCTTCACATATTTCATGGTGGGAGGAAGCCACCCACAGAATAAGTCATCACAGACTGCTTGTTCCTCCTAGCAGAGTATTGACAGAACACTCTATTCTCTAAGATCTGCCTTTACTTCACTGAATCACTTGGAAATCTTTACATGTATTTGTGGGACTTTGATACTTGGACAGTGAGGAAGAGCAGAAGGGCATTCCTGGCTTGGCTTTGTTGTTTGAGTTTTTGAGTGGTCTTCCAAGTAATAGGAATGGTGTTTTATTCTCAGCCCTTTTATAGTCTTGATGGACATAACTTTAAAATATGTTTTAAATGTGAGCTCCACTCATCAACCAATAAGCTACGCAGAGGCCAGAAATAGAATAACCATCTTATGGAATCATCTCATCACATCCAGTTCTCTCATATTATGCAAGAGGAAATTACATTCCAAGACAACTTGAAACCACATGCCCAATGTCATACAACCAATGAACTATTTGTTGATTAATTAAAATAAATTACTTTTTGTTTCCCTGGTGATGAGTTAAGATCTTTCCTTTGCTAACGCTGTTGGAAGGCACATAGGAGAAGGTAACAGAAGGTATTTACTCAGATAGCTTTGGTTGAAATAGTGGAAGTGGACAGACATCAAGTTACTAGCCAGAAAATTTTGCTTCAAAATGAAGGTAGAATATATATTTATATAGTTGAATATATATTAACATATATAATCTGATCACTTGTCTAATTCAAATTGCATTGTTCCCTGATATCGTATACCTGTTCCTGGCAAATTGCACCTTCTCATAAATTGTTTAATTGTTGAATACCACACTTTTCTTCATGGTTTAATAGCCAAATTGCACCGATATTTCTCAATTCCTTTTTGGCATTCATTTAAACAGTAATTTATTCAGCAAACATATATCGAGTACCTTTTTCATACAATTATGATATTAGAACTAAGAGCTCTGTCCTGAAGAAAATCCCACAGTGGGATAAACAGAAGGAGTGTTGAAAGTTGGCAGATTATTGAACTGAATGGTCAGGTGTTGATGGGTCATCTAGATTGACAATGAAATCTTCGGGGAGGATGACAAAAAAAAGTCCCACTTTCAATCAACACACACTTATAAAATGTGAAAACACTTTAGTAGTGATTTACATTAAACTATTGGATTACAGGGAACAATTAAAGCCACACTCACATAGGGAAAGCATGTAGATAAAAAAAAAAAAGATAAGAGGGAGTTGAGAACTGAGGTATAGAACACTAAAAAGTTAGAAAAACCAGCAAAAGATCTTGAGAAAAAAGCCTTGAGTGAGATAGGAAGAAATCTGAGAGAGCGTATTATTAAAAAGCATTGTTTCCAACAGATTGTTTCCATTAAGAGGAAGTGCCCAACTACTGAAAATTCTAAAATGATAAGAACTGACAGTTAGTTGAGCATTAGCATACTGATTTGGGTGGGTTATAAAGAGAGTGAGAGGTGTGGATGGTGCTATACATGGGAGCTTTTTGCTATGATCCAAATGAGACTACAAGTTCTGATTCACATAATAAGGTTGACAAAAGCAGAGGAGGTCAGTGTGAGATATATTTTAAGGGCCCCTCTCTCACTCTCTTTTAAGTAACCTGTTGTAAGGTGTAAAAGGAATAAAGGAATTAAGGAAGACTCATAAGTTCTTGGCCAGAGCAACTGCCTAAATAGTGGCACCATTTATTAACTTGGGGGACACTGGAATAAAGCCAGGGATATAGGGGGTCAAGTAGAAGTCAAGGAAAGAATAAACAATTCAGTGTGGCACATAGTAACTTAGAAATGTCAGTATCCAAGTGAAGATATCAAGTAATTGGGAATAGCCCATTTGGAAACTCAGGGGCCCTATTCTAAGGATCTGAACTAGATTTGGAAATGTGAATTTGGGAATCATCATCTAGAAAACTAGAGTAGGAGTTGGAGAGAGATTGAAGGGTCATTCAATGACCAATGAGTGGAGGATCATTTTAAGATGAGACATTTTAGCATGTTGTAAACTAAAGGGAACAATTCAGTATGGAGGGAAAACAGTGTTCAAGCAACATCTACAAGTAGAATAGAGGTGACAAGGGATGTTTGAAATTGGGAGTTTAGAGGATGTTCACTTATAGTGATGAAGTATGACCCTGGGAATTGAATAGAGAAAGGAGCGTTGAAAGTCAGCAGAAAACTGAACTGAATAGTCAGATGTTGATGGGTCATCTAGATTGACAATGAAATCTTTCAGGAGGATGACACAAATACCATCCCATTTTCAGTAAGTGAGGTCATATGTCCTGGGTGTTAATGACAACTTAGTTTGGTAGCCTTGAAAGGACAGAGGAAATAAGATCTGAAAGTAGCAATGAGGAACATGGAGGAAATTGATATCACCTCTAAGGTTAGGGTCCTGATTCAATGGGTGAAAAAGAAAAAACTCAGCTCAGAGAGTGACAAAGTAAGCTGTGTTCAGGTTTCAATTAGAAAAAGGAGATGAAGGGACATTCGATGAAGAGCTTAAGATAAAGGGGATCTGGTGGTTGACAGTCTGTGAATACCAGAGGGCACAGGTGTTGGGAGCACCTGAGAAGGGTGAGAGATTGGGCCAGATGAGGCAATGTCCGCTGTCACATGAGCAAGGCTCTAAGGCATGATAAAATTAGTCCTATGATCTCTTAGAGTATGATGTTTGAATCAGTTCTCTTAAAGTGGCAGCCTCCCAGGACTGGTTTCTTAGTCTGTAGAGGGAAGGGAGTTGTATCAAGGCTCATGATAATTATTTTTTGAGAGCATGAGGGGCTGTGAAGGCTTCTTTTTTAAACTTCTGTGTATGAAGTCATAGTTGAGAAAGGGGCAGGTCTTCCAGGAGCATACGGTTCTATGTAGACTTCTCCTAAATTTTTCTACTGGGGAAGTTGTTGTATATGGAAGGTGGAGGGGAGCCAGGCAAGCCTGGATATCATTGAGATCTCATGAAAGGCTTGAACAGAGGCTGTGGTGATGAGGATCCATAGTGGAGACATAGAGATGGTAAGATTCCTGTAGACTCCGAATTCCTGTGGAATTTTTTTCCTGTGTGACGTTTTCTTCTTGACCACAGGGCTCCTTCAGAAGTGGAGCCAAGGCTAGAACTATAGTCTGCAATTATAACCTTGAAATTAAGATCATAGTTGAAGGAATTTCCAAGCTCTGATATGTGTCTCTGTTCTCAAATAAACATGCATTCTCATGGTCACAGAAATATTTTATTCTCGTACTCTCCAAATGTATCTTCTCAATTATTCAAACTAAGTAATCTCAAAATGACACAGGTTATAGGCAAACTATGAGTGTCAAATTTATCTCCTATGGAAAAACAACTGAACTGTTACACTGATTGGTGATTCTTTTTTACTGGACAGTTCTCGACATGAAAATGGCCTAGAGAGGCAACATAGAGAAGGAAAATGAAACAAAACAAAAAAACCTGACCAATGTGGGTATCGATTGTTTTATACACATTTTTCATTAATTTTTTCCAACAGCCGTATGAAGTGGTTATTTCATACTCATTACAGAGATGAAGAAATAGATTATCAGAGATGTTTGAAAATTTCCCTAAGGAGATGTCAGAAAAGCAGCAGAGCTGAGATTAAAATCTGGAGTTATCTGACCTGAAAAGACTTATTTTTTTAACCACATAAGAACCAAGATATACTGGCTAAACCAGCTGGTGTTCCTTTCCCAAATAACCAAGCAATCAACTTGCAGTCACAGATTCTTTACCCTGGGCAGAGTTCTGTGCTGGGATCTGTAGGGAACACAGAGATAAATAAAGCACAGTCCCTATTCTCCAGTATGAATAACCTGTTTGGCAAGATAACCTGTTTGCACAGAGGTGCAAAAAGTTAAATAACCCCAGAGGGCAAGAATGTAACCATTGTCACTGCTTTAAGTATGAGTATCAAATTCTATGATTTCACTGTGGGCTGAAGGCCTCACAGTGAAAAGGAGCAGGTATGGTTGCATTTGCTCAAGGAAGAAAATGTCATGGAAAATTAATGTAACAACACCATTTTTTTTTCATTTTGGCCTTTTTAAAAATTTTGAAAGCTTGATAATATTTTAGTACATTACTCTTTGTCTTTTCAATATACTTTGTTGTTGTTTTGTTTTGTTTTTACAAAATTGAGTTTCCGGTGTATATATTATTTTGCATCATCTTTTAAAAATTAAACATAATATGAGAAATTTCCCACATTAATGGAAGTTCTTTATACACATAAGGATTAATTACATAGTAATTGGAATAGAAAGGATCTGAAGACAGGAAAGGGACCCTCAGGCACAGGAAACAACATAATCTAGGATGAAGATTCATTTTGGGCCAAGCCAGCATCAGCAAGAATTTGGATCCAAATGGTCCTTGGGATAAAGAGTTAACCAGAGGAATCAGCAGAGACCACATCCTACAACTTCTGCTCTGTCAGTCCCCTGGGCAATTCAGGGCTACCACCCGATCTGTGTCCCTTTGCAAAGGACTGCTCTCAGGGTCAAGTCCCTGGATGCCAAAGGAGGGTCATTCAAACATCAGAGAATGCAAAGCAGATTTGTTTACTGATCAGAAAGGCATCCACGAAAAACGGCTGAACAAAAGAGTTGTTCTTTACAGACCAGTCCCTGACCCCAGCCTTTAGCAAGGGTTCCCACTTTCCTTGGCAAGCTTTTTACTGCTCTCAAGCCAACGACAGCTGAGCTGGAAGGCAGCATACCCTCACTGGTTGTGCAAGCCTGGTGGCTGAGGTCAAACATGCCGTTTTAGAGAGGAAGTCTGAGACATACCAATAAAGCAGCACTTCTATTGAAAATTTTGATGATTTTTACAGGGTTGTATTTGGGAAAGTGGTAGCTAGGTTAAAATTTGACACTGGAGCACAGGAGCCACAATTTGAGGACTGTGAGCTGCTTGACAGGCCCTGCTCCTACTACAGACAAGAGTCCTTTGTGCTAAATAGGACCTCACTGTCAGCTGAGGTGGGTGGACGAGCAAGACTATTTTGGGGTATCTTATTTTCCCATAATACATTATTCTTTTCTTCAAACCCTGAGCACGTACTGAGTCTGATATTTCACGAATCTTGTTGAGTGTGATTTGGGAGATTTTCCCTCCTTGTGAAATTCTGCATTGTCAGAGTTGATGCTCTGATAATAATTCACATGCCCAAGATGCACAGCATTGCCAAAGAGAACTTTTTTAATTCAAAAGTACCAAAGCTTGTGTAAAATTAATAACTAGAAATTAAATTCAATTCCTACAGTTTGTCTTGTGTTATAAATTCTAGTATACCAGATAACCCTATAAAGTTTAGAAATATATATCAGGGCGCCTGGGTGGCTCAATCAGTTGAGTGTCCAACTTCAGCTCAGGTCATGATCTCCCAGTTCGTGGGCTCGAGCCCACATCATACTCTGTGCTGACAGCTCAGAGCCTGGAGCCTGCTTTGGATTCTGTGTCTCCCTCTCTCTCTCTGCCCCTCCCCTGCTCACGCTCTCTCTCCGTCTCTCAAAAAATAAAATAAAACATTTAAAAACATTTTTAAAAAGAAATATAATCTTATCTGTATTATTTTTGACTTGTGTTAGCATCAAAAGTTTTATTAACATTTATTTGCTCCCAGAGGATATTCTAAAGGTTAACTTTCTGAGGTTGGCTGACTAAAAGGCTCCCCGTAAATATAAATTTTAACTGTCCACTCCTTGCTATAATTTTTAAATAATTGAAATTTCTTAGTAATTGTTTTTTATGCATAAAATTAATAGTCGTCACAATTGTCATTAATTTTTGCAGTAATTTACTATTGCAACAATAAATGTTTATTTATACTTCAACTGGATTCTAGAATTTTAATGTACAAAGCATGCAAGGAAACACTTTCTGCCAGTTGCACCAACAATGTTCACCTATGTACTTAAATGAAAATATTCAAATGTTTTCAGGAAATTTGAATGACTTTGCCTTGATAAAACACTGATTAGAAACAATGGTTTATAGCATATGGTTGGTGATTATGCATGAGTTTAAGGATGCAAGGGGTGCTGCTGAAAGAGAAATTTGACTATTTGGTCATTTCTCTAAACTTGGCTAATACACTGTGCAAATTTAAGTAGATGTCATGGAAAGAAGTTAGTCAGAAAGTGCTTTGGAATTCTAGCTTTGCCACTTTAGTTTTATATGTATTTATTTAGCACCTACTATGTGCTGGGAATATAGTCAAATACTGTAGGCATATCAACAAGTAAGAGGCAGGCCCTTGTTCTTAATGTGCTGATAATCTGGGGGTTTTAACAACTTACTCAGCTGCTATAAGCTTCTGTGTCCACCTCTTACTCTGCAACTCTCATAATGATGTTAATAAAGGTTAAGTGAGATAACAAAGACGACCAGTATTTCTTGTGCCATATACATAATATACTTACTAATATTCTAATTGTCCCAATCATCCTAGAGGGTAGATGGTATGGTTTAATAATTATGGGAATATGCTTGGAGTCTGGTGCCCGGGTTTGAGTGTTGGTTGTTGTGTGGCTTTAGGTGTGCAACTTTAGATACACAACACCTTTCTCTGCTCTTCAATCTGCTATAAAATTGTGACAATTAGATTGCCTCCTTGGTTGGCAATTTAATTAAATAATAGATGTATGGAATGCAGCATAGAATCTGGCCCATGATAAGTACTCCACTGAAGTCAACAGTTATTATAACTCAGTACAATTTACACCCAATTAAAAAATAAGAGAATGTAGAAAGATTACATAATTTACCCAAGTCCACCCAATAAGTTGCAGACATGAGACTCATCCAGGTTGATCTGTTGCCAAAGCCCTTATTTTTTACATTTTGAGTCTCTAAAAATATTGTTATAGATGTAACTGTTGGATAACTTGGAAGGGTATTTATTATGTAATCAATACTTTTAAACTTCCTTCCTGGCTGATGTGCCCTCCAGTCCACAGTTTCTTTGCATCCACATCACAGTCTATCTGATTGGATCCACCAGAGGGTGGATGTGGCCTGGTGACAGGTGAGGTCACATTAGTCCCAGCCTCCTGTGGCCTCTCCACTTAAGAGGCAACCACTTCTCTGCATTGGGACAGGGAACTCAGCTCTGGTGGGTGAGCCAGGCTCTGGAAGATTGTAAGTGTTGGTGGTATGAGCACTCTGGCTTCTCCTTCTCACTGAACCAAGCCTGAAAGCTGACTCATTGCATCTGATTTGTTTGTCTGCATGTTTTAGTTTGCCGAATTACTCCCTTACAATGGCAGAGAGGTCACATGGATCCAGCAACTCCCCAGGAGGCCAAGAAAAGAGCAGGAGAGAGATCCTGAGGTCCACCAAGAGGGCATGGGCTTGCCTAGATCAGCAGCTGCCACCTCGCTCTGAGGAGGAAAGCCAGGGTCTCACCATCCCCCTGCTGGGTGAGAACAGGCCCTCAGGGCTATATGAAAACATCCTGCTGTGGGTGGTAAGGGATGTGGGGACTTGGCTGGGGGCAAATGATTTGGAACAAATGCTTGGCTTTGAAGATACCAGTGTTCCTGGTGGGACGCCAGAAGCATCTATGAAACGGGCACTTCTGACTTTCCCCACAGACATTCAAAACACACACCTTCTTGATGGAAATAGGCCAACTGTTCCCTTTCTACTCCGAGGTCTTCTCATCCCAAGTTCCCCATGGACTTGGAGTCCATGCCAGAGACATGAGGCTTCCTTCAGAACACCAAACATTTTATTGAAAGGCTCTTATATGCCAGGTCTTGCATGAAGCATCCCTAATAATTTTAATAGTTTAAAGAGTAATAAGTAGGAAAACACTTCTCCCTCCACAGTGATGTTGCTGTTTGATGGCTTTTCTTCCTTGCCCACCACTTCATTCATTCTACTCTCTGGAATCCCTAAATTTAAAAATAAGCATCTTCCATGCCCACCTGACACCTTGTGAGTGGGTAAGTCAGGTACTTCACAGTTTGGTGGGACAAATTCAAAGAAAATCAGCCCAGAGTAGCCTGTAGCCGACCAGAAAGGAAAGAAATATTTACCGAGAAATGCTGCTTTTCTACCCTCTCCTTTTTGCCTGTTAACTATTTGTTAAGCCAGTGACAAAGATCCACCTTAAAAGTCCCGTGGCTTTTTAACACAGGGTGCCTTTGGCAATCCTGAGACTGTAGTGCACTATATCCCTGGAATGAATGAAAATTTGGTTTAGAACCTGGCAGAGAACTCCTTGCAAATCAACATCACTGGCTAGCCTCCTCAGGTAAATGTGATTCAATAAGGAGAGGGTCCATGGTGATCTATATCTGACAGGAGAAAGACAAAAGTCTGGTATGCTTGATCACCCTTCATGTTCACACCAGGTAATTTAAAAATTATTCTAACATCTCTTGCACTTTGGTGATTTGTTTTTCTTCCTTTTCACTTTTCCTTTGCCTTTGCCTTTGCCTGCCTGCCTGCCTTCCTTCCTTCCTTTCTTCCTTCCTTCCTTCCTTCCTTCTTTCCTTCCTTCCTTCTTTCCTTTCCTTTCCTTTCCTTTCCTTTCCTTTCCTTTCCTTTCCTTTCCTTTCCTTCTTTCTTATTTCTTCAAATCAGTCATTTGGCAAGTTTATATACTTTGTTCTCAGGAAAGGCTGATTATGGAAAGCAGGAAGTTTTGCCTTGGGAAAATGAATGAATATGCTTATAGAAACTTGTGATTGAATATGTAGGAAATAGAGCTATGGGTGGTGGCTGGGTAACAGGTAGCATTATTTTACCTGGTGTGCTTTGATTGCTCTGTTCCTTTCTCTTCTGTAGAAGATACCAAACAAGCAAGTATTCAGCAGTGGCTGGACTCTGGATTCTTGTAAGTGTTTCTTCGTGCCCTTACACATTTCTCTTCCAAAGATCCTTGCAAACGATGTGGGTAGCTCTGCTGGGGCAAGGTGTGACAGGTAGGGATTTTCATTTTAACTGGGTGCATGAAGGATGGCTCCATTGTTACAAAAGTTATATATCAATTTTAAAGTACACAATAGAATACTGTTCCAGTTCCTGGCTGTTGATTGGTTTTAAAAAGCCCTCCCATAATAAAGCCTAGCTCTGCATTTACTCTCATCTGTTTAATTAAATTGCAATTTAGTATAATTGAGTTGTGCACATAGTTTGACTCGCAATATTTTTGTTTCTTTATAGGGTCTCTGTAAATGAAAACTTTCAGCAAGACATCGACCACACTGGTAAGACAAGAGAACCAGAAGCAGTTAAGCTTTGTGGATCTGAGTAGATTTATTAAAATGTCTATGTGAATAAATCTTCTTAAAATGAGATTATTGGAGCTTACTAGAAATGGAACAGATCTCAAAAACCACCCAGCTCAATTGCTTTGTTTGATATATAAATCTGAGGCTCAGAAAGGATAGGGGGTTACCCAGCAGCAGCAGGTTGGGGGCTGCAAACCAGGACTCTTGCCACATCATTAGCTCAGACTCTACCAGAATACTCACTGGGTCCTATGAAGACATTTTGTAAGGATATAATTATGGAAATGCAATTGCTTTAACTTTTCCTCATGCTGTATTGTACTTCTATGTTTAAATCTAGTTTCTTTCTCTTCTTCAGTCTCAAAGTTATATCCTCTCTTTCTAATGATGCACTTGTTCTCAAAAAGAACAGTATTGAATTCTACAGCAAACAGTGCAAGTATGTATTTCTGATGCAGAACATATATCATACCTGTTACATTGACATGTGATAAGAACATTATAAAAAGAAAACAAAATTAATTGCAGATCTCACAGTTCCCGTATTCTCTAAATGAAATAATGTATTTCATAGAAATACAATCATAAAATGCACTCACCGACTGACTGTTAGTCTGTGGAGCATGCGATGCTTGATCTCAGGGTTGGGAGTTTGAACTCCATGTTGGGTGTGGAGATTACTTAAAAATAAAATCTTAAAAAAAATAAATAAAAGGCACTCACATTTTAAGTGCTGCTCAGATAGGAATATAAAACAAGCCCTGGCAATTATAAATGAAAGGCAACACTGACTACAAGATACTTTCTGATTTCATAGATGTTAAAATGTGAAAAAAGGTGTTTTAAAATTGGCAAAATGCCATAAATAATGTATGTAAAAAATGACATAAATTAGGAGTTTAATGATTAGAGGGGAAAACTATTAGTTTAATGGTTACTTACTTGACTGGTTTTCATTATTTCACTTCCTCCACTGACATCTTCAATTAAGATTGACCATTGGTTACAAACCAGTTTAGATTTGGGACTTTTTTACTTAATAAAAACAAAATAATACAGTAACAACAGCTAGGTATATCACTGAAATTTCCTCCTTTTCCAAGCTGCTTTATTTTTTTTTAATATAAAAGTTCCATGATCCCAAAATCTCTGAAGATGTTTGCCAATAAGCCGAATTTAAGTATCTGTTTACAATAGTGCAGAATCAAGAAAAGGCAAGAACTTAAGAACTATAGCCAGCATGAGATGTCAGATGTCACTGATGTTTCATCTTGCCCGGGTCATGGTGGGAGGCCTGGAACCCACTCTGGAGCTGCCAGTAACTGTTTTATTAAAAGCTTCACTGGGGCGCCTGGGTGGCTCAGTCGGTTGAGTGTCCGACTTCGGCTCAGGTCATGATCTCACAGTCTGTGAGTTCGAGCCCCGCATCGGGCTCTGTGCTGATGGCTCAGAGCCTGGAGCCTGCTTCCGGTTCTGTGTCTCCCTCTCTCTCTGCCCCTTCCCTGCTCATGCTCTGTCTCTCTCTGTCTCAAAAATAAATAAAAACATTAAGAAAAAAAATTTTTTAAAAAAAGCTTCACTTCCTACAAATTAAAGACAACCATGGTCCTTCCACCTCTGAATCAAGTCAATGAACTGTAAAGGCACATACAGGAGGTGCAGAGCTGGAGGAAAGAAGGGATAGCGATCAGAAACACACAGTTCCCATTTGCCAAGTCCTTTACCTTCAGTGAGGTTTTTAATAATAGTGGAAGGGCTTATTACAAGTTTAATTGAGCCTTCATTTTTACAAAGCCCTTTATGATCTATCATATTTTAAACTCAGTCACCTGTGTGGAAACAAGGCTGGTGTTCATCTGAGCTTTGCAGGTGAAGAGTTTGGGCCACAAGGTGATCACAGCTGGTTACAAGAGGGCAAAGGAGCATTAAGTCCAGCATTCTATCAGCCCTCCGTGGGCTGGTTTAGCCATGATGAGACCAATAAACGTGGAGTTTAGGGAAGCCAAGAGTCATACTGAAAAATGTGGAAACTTGAACGGTATCAGAATCTGGTCATGTGAAGGTCGTGGTGAGGGTGGCAGGGAGAAAATCTGTGGCAAGGTGAAAAGAAACTGAAAGGGGAGAAGAGTAACCCCTACTAGAGGCAAAATCCCATAAAAACTCATGCAATCCTATGGCACCTGGGCGACTCGGTGGGTTAAGTGTCTGACTTCTGCTCAGGTCATGGTCTCCTGGTTCGTGAATACAAGTCTCACATTGAACTCTCTGCAGTCAGCGCAGAGCCTGCCTTGGATCTTCTGTCTCCCTCTCTCTCTGCCTCCGCCCTGCACGCTCTCTCTCTCTCTCTCAAAAATAGATAAACCATTAAAAATAAGTAAAGAAAAAATAAATAGGTAGATAGATAGGTGATAGATAGGTAGATTATAGATAGATAGATAGATAGATAGATAGATAGATAGATAGATAGATAAGAAGCCCTCATGCAATCCTAGTATGATGCAGAGTGGTGCATTAGTTCCTGGGGCAGCTCTAACAAATTACCACACACCTGGCAGCCTCAAACAGAAATTTATTGTCTCAAAGTTCTAAAGGCTGAAGTCTGAAATCAAGGTGTGTCAGCCAAGGTCATTCTCTTTCTAAAGGTTCAAGAGAGGAATCCTCCCTTGCCCCTTCCTAACTTTAGGTGACTCTCAGAAATCCTTGACATTTCTTGGCTTGTGATGACATCCTTTCCATTCTCTGCCTCCATATCCACATGGCCACTTTTCCCTGTGGGTCTTCTTTTCTCTTTTTTTAAGGACATTAGTCATTGCACTTAGGACCCACCCTAATCCAGTATGACCTCATCTTTACTAATTGTATCTACAAAAACCCTATTTCAAAATAAAGAACACATTCTAAAATGAGATATCAGATACGGAAATTAAATTCAACTCACTACAAGTAGAATTTATTTTAAGGCTGTTTCCTTCATTGGTCACCCCTGAGGCTTTTATACTTTGAAGTAGGAATAAGATTCAAGTGTCTGCTCATCTTATAGGTGACCCAGTGACCCCCAGAGAAGTCAGGTGGGCCTCTAGGTCTCAAACTGAGCCCCAAATAAAATGGGACAGGGGATGGCATAAGGCTTCAGTGGACCTATTGCTCAATTCCTTCTGAATTTTGAGATGACCAAGGTGGGGTGCTGTCCTCTTATGGTGACTCTTGGGCTTTCCTGCTGCTCTGTGTCTACCCAAAGTCTCATTTTTATTAAACTGGAATCTGGCCCATTTCACATCGTGTTGAACACCATTACGCCAGTAAAGCCATGAGCCCTTGGCACTTCCGTCTCTTTATCAGTAGAACCGGGAGGGGAAAGAAATGAAAACACGTGAAGGCCACACAGCTAGGTACTTTACATAAGCTATCTCATTTTCCCCAACCATCTTCCGAGGTAAATATTACCATTACTAACTTTCGCAAGGAAGAAAATGAGACTCAGAAAGGTTAAGTAACTTGCCCAAAGTAGCCCAGTCAGTAGACAGGAGGGTCAAGATTTGAATTTGGATCTGTCTGACTCTGTAGCCATGTTGCCTCTCCAGAGGACTGGTTCGATTTACTGTTACTATATGTGCTATGTATGGAAACCCCTGGGAGGAAAGCCCTGCATCAATGTCCTTGCCAGAAAAATCAAAGTGTGAGCATCATGGCTAATGTCACCGACATTTACTTCTCTCTCCAGGTCTTCTGGCTCTTGTGCATCAGCCTTCAGAGCCACAACACAGTCCTCCAGAATTTAAAAGTCTTATAGTAAAACTAATTTTTGAAGTCAAGCGAGTATCTACGGAAATGTAAAATAACCACATCTGTATCTTAAAGTAAAAAAGACACATCAAATAATTGCTCTGGAAAGCCACATGAAGATAGGCTGGCTGTTTGCCTCCCAAGTCTCATTAAAGTACTTCACGAAGAATGCTCTCTCACTGTCTGCCCTGTCTTCTGACAAATATTTGGGCATTTTAGCTAAGGGGTCTGGCAGTCTTCTTTTTAAGTATCTTCAGAGCATTGTCTGCTCAAGGCACATGGATAACTTACAGGGAACACCCTTATGGAAATCCCTCAATTTTTTTTGTCTTTTTTCTGTCTGAGAACCTCCACCAATGGTGAAGATCAACCCCTCTTCGTGGTCACTAACTGCTCACACAAACACAAGTTTGATTCTCAGTTTGCCCTCAATGAGGATCCATGGGCCTGCCTTCTTATAGCCACAAACACAATAGGACATTCAGAACCTCTTTGGGGTCAGTTGGGGTGCTAAAGAAACATAGTTATGACTGTTAAGGTCTCTCTTCTCAGGTTTCTGACTCATTCTTAATCCCCGATTCTATATTAAAACTGTGTATAAGAAAGCCTGGGGAGAGGAGCTAGTTTCTGGTAAACCCATTCCCACCACTGAAGAACAAATTAGACATCAGCACCGTCGCCCTGTTAGAGTGCATTGGCGTTATCCTGGGGGACAGACACCTACACCGATGCGTGTGCCACATTATATAATGTACACTTGTTTACCAACACAGCCAAGAATAACTGCGAGGGGAAAAAAAAAAAAAGAAAAAAACCAGAACCAACTCCTACAGCAAAGAAACAGTTTTTGTCAAAGATCTGCTTGGAACCATCGATTACTTGATGGGTGGTTAATTCATTTGTCCTTTTAATATTTAGATACTTCTCCAATCCCCAGAGAAATCTTTGAAGCATAAACTTACACCTTTCCGGAAGGAACTCATTAAATAAGAACTTACAGAATCAAATTCTAAAGCCTGTGGTCTATAAGGTGAGGTCAATGTAAATCCAGTTAAACATAATAGATACTCCCTAATGCTTATCAAACAAAAGCACTTAGAGCAAAGAACTGAGCTAGGGGAGAATGCAAAGATGTAGAATGCATGGCTCCTGCTCTTACTTATATCACTCTGACTTCCCAGGACCATTGCAATCTGAATACAACCTGGGCCAGCTTTTCACAAGACCCTCTCGTCTCAGCCCCTCTCGTTGCCATCCTAATTCTTGATCTTTCTTCATCTAATTCCTCCTGTCCTAAAATCTTTCCTGTTCTGTTCTCCTCTTGCCCTTCTTTTGAGGCCTGATTCAGGTGCCGTATTCTCTATAAGGCCCTTCCTGACATCTGCACTCAAAGACTCAATTTTTTGTCTGAACACCGGTCACATCCACGAAGGGTTCTGCCCATATGGCACTTGGTGCTGCCTCAAATTATTAGGGAGAGGACTCACTGACAAAATTGTAAATCCCACTGAGGTAGGAATTATCTCTAACACATCTGATTTCCCCAAAGCTAGTCAACAAAAGATCTTAGTAAACTGGTCCATAATGAAGCTGATGTGAGTCATATTGGGAAATTTTCAAGGAAGAGAGACTTGGGCTAGTCAAAGAGCAATACGTTTTTGAAGAAAACAAAGAGGCAAAGGAAGAGAACGCCACTTGGTTCAAGGAGCTTGAACAAAGGCACGGAATGAAAAGAAAACCAAATGTGTGCAGGAAAACATAGAAAAGGTGGTCAGATTAGACAAATGGTTTCATGCTGGGGAGCAAAGGTGGAAATTTTTTCTGGTAAAAAAGGTGTTGTCAAGTTATAAATGCCTTAAAATCCAGAAAGAAGGAATCACACTTGATGTGTTAAGATCATCTCAGGTTCCAAAGGAGAGGTAGTTGTAATTGGGGTCTGTATTGAGTAGGATTTGGGGACCGTATCTTTGGTCATGAATAGTTAGTGATGGCTGCCACAGGTGCAGTGCTGAGGAATTGAAGTCCACGTGTTACAAACGTGCTATCTCTACACTAGTGAGTTATGCATGATTTCTGAGAAGAGAAATGACAAATTCCAGTGTTTATCCTGCCCACTTTGGAAAGACACTGTTGTGAACTCATGAACTCGGGGTGTCATGAGGGTGTGGGCTGTGTGTCAGCAGTGGAATGGAGAGGGGGAGTCAACTGCATCCAGAGAAGAAGCAGATACGTGGGTGAGGAAGAGCAAAGCATTACAGTTGGCTTTAAGGTTTTTGAGCATGAATGTCAGGGAGAAAGAAGAACCTTTTATTTTGTAAGCATATAGACTGCGATTATTTGCAAACTGAGACAACTCAACCCCGCTGACTGCCTCTACCAAGTGTCTTGGGCATGCAGGAGTTAAATACACAGAAAGCTGCAGAATGCTATTATTTTAGAGCCCTGTGAAAATGTAATTTGATTAGTCTATTGGACGATATTCCAAAGAACCAAATGTCTTCCATGAATCAGTCAGAAATGCTTAGGAAAACCAAAATAAAAAATGCTTTCTAAGCCAATAAAGGTGCTAATTAGTGCCTTCTGCATATCTCACTACATCTTCTCCAGTAATACATTTTGCAGGGTTAAGTGCATGTCTGCTGCTTCAGATGGCAGAAGTCCACCTAACAGTAGGGAGGGTGGCTGGAGACTCAAGTATCTAAAAGGGAATCAGAACCAGCGTTTAACCCATGCAATGGGATGTATCGAGTAGAGCAAGAGAACTCTTTTTCTTGCTTTAATTCTCTTCCAAATCAACCCTTATAAAACCTAGGGAGAGTAGGACCTTACTTTTTCTTTCTTTCTTCATCCACCATTGCTTTTAAAGAGTAGAGTCTGGTTTTTAAAAAAACCTAATAAGGGTATCCTAGAAGGAAAAATAAATTGGAGAAAATATCAAGACCAAGCAACTGGAGAAGAAAGAAGGACTTAAGGAGATCGTAGCCAGTAGGGATTTACGTGGTAGATACAGACACATCTATAAGTGTTTCGTTTTCTGCTGGGGCAGCCTCAAGCGTGGTGCCTACAGAAGCTTGAGGAAATGCAGGGTAACAGGAATTTGTCCCATTATGGCATTCCCTAGGTGTCAAATTCTTGATGTGGTCCGAGGTAGCTGACTCCAGTGCTTCCGGGAGCTGGGCAGGTAACTGCTAATGAACCAAGCAAGCAGGGCAGAGAGAGACTGCAGAGAATCGCAGAACACGTGGGCTCCAACAGATCTCTCCCTGAAGAGATCTGGGATTGATACTGCTGTGTCTTCTGAGTTTTAAGGAAATTCTAGGAATCTCAGTGCAGGGGAGAACTGGGCTACCAGCTTGTGCCTCTCGGTTCAGGTTCCTTATTGAATATAGGCAAAGGGAACAAGAACCCTGACAAGCCCAGGAAGTTTATCTTGCAAATTAGCAAACTGGAAAACAACAGCAACAACTATACGTGAACTAAAACCAAAAAGACCCCCCAATAGGCAAGGAATAATAGTTTCTTACTGTCCCATTAGTCTCTCAACTGCCTGGTTCCAAATGCTTGAGAGGTATGGAGTAGATTTATATGGTTCACCCCATATGACTTGTGTGGCTGAGTTACATTTGTTTTGTAGGGCAGACATTCATTGCAGCCATACTCTCACTACCTTTCAAAATTGTAGTTGTGTATTCTGAGCTTAGTTAAGAACTCACTGTTTACTCACACCTCAGTGATATGCCTTGAGTCCTTATCCTTCCAAGACTATATGTTCCTTTTCCATCCAGCAGGGTCACTGAACCCTTGTAACAACAGAAGAAAACTATAAGTGTTATTTCCACATATCAAATTTGGCATTCAGAGGCAAGTTCGTGGATACCTTGAGAACTGTTTCTAGTCTCCTCCCCAGACAAGAACTCTGGCTCCACACTGAAGAGCCCTTTACTATTTTCAGGCTCTTTTTTCATATGTTTCAATCATATAGGTTTGTTGTTGTTGTTTTTTTAATTTCTCCCACATGCATTATATTTCTTATGGTGAAAAACTTCACTTTCTTATGGAAGTGCTGAGTGGCAACATTTCCAGTGTGATACGTGTCACACGTTCGTACTCGGGAAAGCACCCGGGAGAACCACCCTGAGAGGAAATGAGAAGGTTGGTAAACTTCTGGAAGCACCAGCCCAAGTTCTGAATGTTGCCCGGGCAGCCAGCAGCCACAGCATTACATCATCACTCCTGCTTACCATAACCACAACGCATCCTAAACGGGCCTCCGCCTCCCAATATCAGCTCTTCTATTCTGCCCTCAGCACCACTAACAAGGCAAATGGACCTTCTGCATCCTCTCTCTCCCATTAATTTGTTTGCTCAAAAATCTTCCCTGGTTTTCCAGGTAAACTCCTCTTTCTGCTTTTCAAATAAGTTACAGGACATTCTGCTGGCAGTGTGGTGTTTTGAAAAGCAACAATAGCAACAAATAAAAATAAGCTGTGATATCCGGCTGGCCACGGAAAATTTATTTAATCTCTCTGAGCCTCAGTTTGGCTCTCTATTAAGGAGAGATTCATAATACCTATTTCCTTGATATGTTGTAAGAATTAAAAGAGGTGCTGCATGCAACATGCTTAGCACACTGCCTCATTAATTATAGTAACTGTTATTGCTATAATCAATAATAAAGGTAATGATAAATTCCTGGATCTGCTACTTTTGAACGTGTGATCACGGGCTCATTACTCAACTTCTGTGAGTCTGTTTCCTTATCTGAAAAATAAGGATAGGTCCTAAATTTTAAGAGTGTTGTGAGGATTAAGAGATACAAATGCATGGAAGATGGTCAACAAATGCTGGGTCCTTCATGTATTTTTTTTGCCTGTCCCCACCCTTGCTCCTCGACCTTGTGGGCCATGAGAGAGTATTCCAAAATGGCCTATGATCCCTTCTGAATAGCCCTATCGCTGTGCTTTGCATTTGCTACAGACCCTCTTGGTGCATGGCAACACCTCTTTCCATCCATCAAATTTTACCCATTCTTAAAAATCCAAGATAGTATCTCCATGAAACCTTGGCCAACTACTCCATTTGCCACTGACTTCCCTCTCGACCAAGCAAGTACATTTCTTCAAGTGGACATCACACAATTTAGCCATTCATTACATTCTGTCTTGTTCACTACAGAGATGCCTTGTACCTCATGCACATACAATCTCGGATATGGAAATCGATCCCATGTTAATTTGTCTGAGGACTAGAAAATCTCCTATGGGACAAAAGGAGATTAAGCTCATGTCCCCTTTTGTTTGTTGCAGTTTCTGTGCATGAACAAGGGATGGTGTGCATGACCGTGACGGGCTACATGAGGTAGGTGTCAGTGTCACTCTGCTCCAGTATCTGACAGCCACAGTTTTCATAAATGAAAGGGAAGTGAGGAGCTTTCTTAACAATGCCAAGGATCTTGGGATTTTGTCACTGGTTTAGCCACAGCACCTGGAACACTTTCACTAGCCTTGAGAGAAATAGAGGTTCTTTAAATGTCATGAGGCAGTGAGCACAATAAACGAACAAATGCTGGCTTGGAGGGAGGATTTAATTAAAATATATGCATAAAACACATTTGACTGTAATACGAGTGTTCAGAAGGACCTGTTCATGAAATAGTTGCATCTGTATTCTCACACTGTCAATGTTAGTCATCACCATGCTATTTGCTGGGCAATAATACAGTTGACCTTTGAACAACACGGCTTTGAACTGTGTGGGTCCACCTATATGCAGACTTTTTTTTTAATTCAAGTATAATTAGCATACAGTGCTGGTTTCAGGTGTACAACATAAGGATTCAACAATTCCATACATTTCTCAGTGCTTGTCATGGTAAGTGTACTGTTAATTCTATTTCCCCCATCCCAGCTCCCACCTCCACTTTGGCAACAACCAATTTGTTCCCTGTATTAAAGAGTGTGATGGGTTTTTTTTTTAATTTGTCTTTATTAAATTAAATTAAATTTCTTTTAATTTTTAAAATTTTTCTTTGTTTATTTGTTTTGTTTCTTAAATTACACACATGAATGAAATCATGTGGTATTTGTCTTTCTTTGGCTGCTTTCACCATGCAGATTTTTTTTTAAGTACAATACAGTACTGTAAATGTGTTTTGCTTTTGATTTTCTTAATAACATTTTTTTTTCGGGGCGCCTGGGTGGCGCAGTCGGTTAAGCATCCAACTTCAGCCAGGTCACGATCTCGCGGTCCGGGAGTTCGAGCCCCGCGTCAGGCTCTGGGCTGATGGCTCAGAGCCTGGAGCCTGTTTCCGATTCTGTGTCTCCCTCTCTCTCTGCCCCTCCCCCGTTCATGCTCTGTCTCTGTCTGTCCCAAAAATAAATAAACGTTAAAAAAAAAATAACATTTTTTTTTCTGTAGGCTACTTTATTGAAAGAACACAATATATTATATATAACATATAAAATATGTAATTGACTATTATCAGTAAGGCTTTCGGTGAACAGTAGGCTATAAGTAATTCTGTTTTAAGGGAGTTAAAAGTTATATGTGGAGAGGCACCTGGGTGGCTGGGTCAGTTAAGTGTCCGACTCGATATCAGCTCAGGTCGTGATCTTACTGACATGAGATCAAACCTGAGTGTGCTGAGCATGGAGCCTGTTCTGGATTCTTTTTCTCCCCCTCTCTCTGCCCCTCCCCTATTCTCTCTCTCTCTCTCTCTCGCTCTCTCTCTCTCTCGCTCTCTCGCTCTCTCAAAAAACAAAGCAAAACAAACAAAAACCAAACAAACACAAAAACACAACAGAGAAATAAACGTTAAAAAAACACCAAAAGTTATTTGTGGATTTTTGATTGTGTGGGGGGTCAGCACCCTTAACCCTCACGTTGTTCAGGGGTTAACTGTACATAAAATTTCCAATGTTAAGTAGAAAGCAGTAAGATTCTCTTAATATGAGAATAGAGACTAGGTCTCAAAGCAGTGCTCAACAGTGGCAGCCGCATGACCTCAGAACTTAATAGAATTGCAAATTTTCAAGCCCAATCCCAGACACTCTGAATCAGAAAATCTCAAGGTGGGGTTCAGAAATCTGTTTTTGCAAGCCCTTCAGGGGATTCTGAGAAATACCCTCGTGTAGGTATCCTATGCCAGTGGTATAGAAGGTGAGCTTTTTCACTTTGAGAACTCTGCTTCCATGCCTCAGCCACCCTTGCGTGTTTCAAGATAATTCCAACTAGTTGAAAACCAAATACTCAATACTGTATCCCTCTGACTCCTACCAATTCACAATTTTTCTATTTGGTCGTAGTTTTTCCTTCTTAGCAGATTATTTTTGCTGCTTATAGAGTCATAGAGCCACAAAGGACCCCAGAAATCTCTCAGACAACTTTCTCATTTTGTTGAAGAGGAAAATGAAAGCCAAGGTCAGTGACTCACTCCTGCTCTCATGGCTTGATCAGAACTGTGACTATACATGGATTCTCCTGGATCCAAGGCCAGGGCAGTTTCTGGGTGGCTTTGCTGAGCATTATAAAGGAAAGTAATGCTTACAGACCCCGAATGAAACAGAAATATGGCAGGCTTAATACAAACTGAGGTGAGGCAATAAATGAAAGGATATCTTTTGCCTCTCTCCAGGGCTCCCAGCAAGTTCAACCATCTGTTAAAATCAGGGTCTTTATTATTCAGAAACATACACGTTCTCAGCCTTAATTGCTTCTCTTGCTCTCTTCTCAGAGAAGCAATTGAACAAAGAGGCAAAGGACAAAATCTGGGCAAGGACTAAGGAAAATTCAGGATAACTTGGTCTTCTAGGGAAAGATCTCACTAGATCTACATTGTATTCTTTGATAAATTCCCATTTTGTGCCAATTGGCTGTTACAACTGAGGCTCAATGAATCAGTGGTACATCAGAACAATATAAAACTGAACTACATTATAACAGGGGCTCATTCTGTTTGGAAGTGCTTTCAAATGACTTGCAACGCAGGCCCATTTAGCTAGAGTGTCATTGGTTTTTGTGGTGGGGGAGGAGCCAGTTACCGTTGCATATGGGTGGCCACAGGAGACAGCATTTAGAGATTGTTAACCATGCACTATGGAATCCGTCACCGTTATGGGAATTAATAGGGAGTCACTTCAGTAACCGCTCACCATACCTCTTTCATCACATAATTGTAACTTCTTTGGAAAGTTGGTGCCTAGCCGAGCTGTGTTCCTGATAGGTTCCCCAATGATTTGCCATCTGTCAAAAGTGAGACATTCTGTCACCTTTATAATGAGCACTAGCGGGCACCTAACACTTAAATTCTCACACCTTCTGTAACACAACGCTCTTGGAAACAGGAGCATCTTCTCCACTGCATGCTCTCTCTTCTCCAAAGGTGCAGCCATCAGGGATTATTAGAAATGAGGAGGAAATGCAAATGTTTGCTCTGGAAGGGAAAGATTCACAATGATCTCCCAGGGGACTATCTAAATCAACACATCTCATCATTGGTATTTTCCCCCGCTGTAGATCTCTGCATCCGTTTTCAGAAACTCCCACCCTTTCTAGAGGGACCAGTTTCAACTCTTGCCATTCTACTGCAAGTATACCACAAAGGTATGTGATTTCCAGGCACTTTTCATCCAGAGAAATCATTCTGTACAACTGTGGATTTCATGAAATTATAAATAGGCATTTGAGAAATAACCTGTTGAATGAATGGATGAGAGAATGAATAAAGGATTTCAAAACTCTGATTCACAAGAACGGTGTAAAAGAGTCAGGGAGATCAAGCTAAGTATCTGCCAATGGGGAAATGGTCCAACAAACTAACGGCCCACCCATTTTATAGAATTCTATACAGTGATAAAAGGAATAGGCAGAAAGAACTATATATACTAACTTAGAACGATCTTCAAGTCATATTTTTGAGGGGAAAAAGTAAGATGCAGAAAGGTATGCAGTAGGGTATGCTATTATTTATAGATCAAACAAGTGAAAACTATAAAGCATATATATAATATAGAAAAATATATGGAAGTGTACAGATAAATTTAGTAGGAGGGGAGTCAGGATTTGTGGGCCAAGGGGAAAGAAACCTTTATGTGTAATATAATGTTTTGACAATGTGAATATATTTTATGTATTTCTTACATAATTAAATGTAAACAAGAAGAGTTAATGATATTAAAAATGTTTAGTGACAAATCAAGCAATCAATACATTCTGAGACATGAGATTGTGAGCTTTTAGAAGGCAGAACTAGGTCTTTGTTCCTTTTTGCACCTTGGGTGCCTAGCAGAGGGCCTAGAACATGACAAATGTTCAATAAATATTTGTGTAAATGGGCAGAATAAATATTTGTACTATGAGGACAATATGATAACAGACTAAATCTTTCATACACGAGTTAGATTTCTCCCAAGAATTTTTTTTCTCCCTCAAAACATTTTTATTTGGGGGTGTCAAGTGATTGGTATCCCCAGTTCTTCAGTTCTTTCCAATGATTAAGATATCTGAGCTGAACCATTTAAGCCCCACAGTAAGAGTTTTTGGCTTCTCTTTTTTTCCTTGATCGAATCAGGAGGCAAAGCCCCAGATCTCTATGTCACATAAGAAAGTGTAAACGTGATGTTGAGTAATGTGTGGTAAGTGGGCCTGCCCAGCGAGACTACAGGTGGCTGTTGTTAAATGTGTGAATGGCTAAATACATGAATTGTAATTAACCCAATTTAAATGATGAAGTCATGAAAGTAAATCATCCAAACTATCTCAAATAAGCTCCTTGGTGTTGCATGTAAAGCAGAGGCAAACAGAAACCTGAAACAAAAGAACCAGGCAAACCTAGGAAAACCTCCTCAAAAGTTCTGCTTCCCATGTAATCCATGAGTTTTTAAAAAAAGGTCAATAGCACAGTTACCAAGGAGAAGGTCAGTGATTGGGAAGTGGTTAGTATACATAAATATAATTTCCAGAGAACTGAAGTTTATAATTTTAAGTGCCAAAGCTGAGTAAAATGATTTGAAGAAAGCACTTCTTATTTCTCACCCAAGTCCCCCCCCACACACACACAAATACAGAATATATTTTAATCCGCCTTAGGGACTACAAATTATTATTTGTAAAGATCAGTCCTTGGAGTCTGCATTTAATGACACCCTCAGCAGATTTGTGTGGCTGAGGATGCCCTCAGACTGATTCTCGTTAAAAACATTCTTTTTTGAGTTCTGCTGTTCACAGTTTTGTTTTGTTTTGTTTTTTTCTGTTTCACATCGCCATGAACTACCATTTCTTTGTGGTTATCAGTGCATCGCTTCTGGTTTCTGTCCCACAGTCTTCCTGCTGTCTCTAACTTAACATTTGCTTACTATGAAATAGACCGATAAATAAACTCATTGGTCTTGCATAGAAAGTACAGCCAAGCAGTCCCTGAATGGGGTTGATGGACTATCCTTTAAGTAAGTATATGAGTTCTCGTAAATGCACCATCTATTTGCCTATTTAGACTCCTCTTCCATTCAATTTCTAGAAGATTGGGTGTGTGAGGTGACTAGAAAAAAAAATGGGTCTTGTTAAATGAACTGTTACTGGATAAAGATATTCATATTTTTACCACAGCATTCCTGAATGGCTGGAATTTTGGGAAAAAGATCCAGTGGAGATTCTCTTGGATCTGGGGTTTGGTGCAGATGAGCCAGACATCTGCACTCAAATCCCAGCCAGATTTCTGGATTGTGGCTCAGCAGCCAGAGGAATCAACAACCAGGTTTTTCTTGAAGCTCAGAAGCAGCGAATGGACATTGAGAACCCGGACTTGTATGGTAAGTGGGGACTGCGTGGTTTCTGAATCTCAGCAATGGGGGTGGTGGCCAGGTGAGCCACAGTATTAGGAGAGACCATATGGGATATATGTGTAGTGACAGTCACCCCTGTGTTGCAGTGGCTTAGAGCAGAAACGTTTACATGTTGATCACTCTACGCTACGCGTCTGCTGTGGCTTCATGTGCATGTTTGGGGGGAAGATCTGTTGCATATGTCTTCATATGTAGTCTTGGCCCCATCACCTGGAAGTCACTGGTTGCAATGACAGAGAAAAGGTGGAAATGGAGAATCATACTTGACTCTTACCTCTTTCTGCTCGGAATTTACTCATTGATTTCATTGTCCAAAATCAGTTACATGGCCACACTTAACTCCAAAGGGGTGAGAATGTACAGTCCTACCATATGTCCAGAAGAAAAAATGCAATACCAGTGGAAAGCACTAATATATGCCATAGCCACTTACCGGGGAGGCAGAGAAACCACGAAGCTTATCACAAGTCGCAAGGTGAAACCTTAATTTCCTCATCTATAAGACTTAGAATGTTACTTATTCTACCATGAGCCGTGAGTGGTAGGTATTAAGCTGTCAGATCTCCAGATTTGAGGATTAACTATACCTAAACCTCTTAGTTATCATACGTGCTGCTATTTTTCCCCAGCTGGTGGTCAATGGAATTTTCTCTAGGATGTTACTAGGACGCTCTTGGAATGTGTGCTCAAATAATTTGGGGGAAAGATGCCTTGCAGTTAAACAGGTTTATTTACTTCAGGATTTGTTTAGTATGGTGAAGTGCACTCTCAGTCTCCCAGAGAGGATGCAGTGTAGATTTTTCAAAATCATTTAAATATCAAACCCCTCTTGGAGGAGCGTTGAAGAACATCTCCTCCATGGGATAGAGTTTGCAGAATTCTAGACTGGAGAAAATGCCAAAATGCTGTTTCTGAAATAAGTTCTTTAAATAAATTCATGAAAGTCAAGTGCGATAAAGTGGTTTTCTCAAACAAATATCTTAGACTTTTCATTTTAGTCTCTGTTTCCCCCATTTTCATGTGGGTAAAATGGGTCTCAAAATTTCAGCAATGCAGTTTTTTAAAAAGAGGATGTATCCCCGAAGATGTTGTTAGGAGATGTTTCTTTACATTTTGGAAGAAATTAGTATAATTCTTTGCTGTCTCCTTCTCCAAACCGCAGGGAGATGCAAGTTCTTTGATCAATTCTTTATTTGGAGACAATAACTCTTATCAGTATTTGAGGAGTGTTTGACTTGAGCTGTAAAGTAAACATTTTATAGATGAAATTGACACACAGATTATAGAAGACCCGGGAGCTGGTCCCTGCTCCTGTGACTGTGCCCACTCATTTCCACCACTCAAAACTGTGCTAATAACACACTGTAGCCATTCTCACTCAACACTTACCACTTTTGATTCAAGAAAGCCGAGAAGGTTGAATGTAAAATAAGCAATAATAAAATTAGTTGGTTGGTCCAAAAACAGAAGGGAAAAGTATGTCTTATTCAACATCAATTAAAAAAAGGCTCAAACGTGAAGGGATGAGAATCAATTGGTTCATTGTTCAATCTACCAAAGGCAAAACAAACAAACAAACAAACCACAAAACACCCACTCATCCAACACCGTAAGACTCTGTTCTCTGAATTGACTTACCCAGTTAAATGGATAGATTCCTAGTCTAAGTATAAAAATCTGCTGTAGGATGGATGGATGGCAATCATAAAAATAGAATTATGATTCAGTCATACCCTTGGGCTCACAAAGAAAGATTTTGTTTCAGTTAAAGCTGAATTTAGAGGAAAAATGTAATCAGAATGCTTCTGAAAATATCCAGAACCCAAGATTCCTTTAGATCTTGAAAGAATATCATAATCCTCTACGAAAAGCCCATCACATTTTTTAAAGTAGAAGGATCAGTAGTCAATGTCTTTGTCTTTCAAGTAGAGGGAGCAGGTAGATGCAAGGATGTGCTCACGGAAGAGTCGGTAGTCCTGAGGGTGCAAGCAACAGAACAGAGGAGAGTATCCTTAATCACCAACATGGCCTTTGACCTTTGCTGAGCTATGCAACCCTGCATGTTATCACTGGGGTTGAGAAAAGGTTGTGTAATAAAAACAAAATGTTCTGTTTCCATCTTTTTGGTTTTATGATCTGGAGATACCAAAACTATTCTTCACCATTTTCTTTCAAAGTGACAATGTGTCCCCAAATTGGCCTATCCGCACTAGGTCTCTTCCACATGCTAATTAAGTCAATAATTGCACATTGCCTACATGCACCACCCAGAAGGACTTACAAGTTGAGGAGCTGGTTCATTTGAAAAGACAAATGGATTTTCACATGAATGACTATCTTCCCTCGGACAACTGAGGACGATATATTGCCTTCCAGAGTCTTACATATTTATAACTCTAACTACTGTATAGCATTGTGCTTTCACAACAGATGTGGGAGATGCATAAGATGGGTATTATTACGCTCATTCTCCTGATGAAGAAACTGTTTACTATGTGCTTGGCATGGACTAAGCACCATATTTCTATTAATTCATCTACTCTGACATCGCACACCCAATGATTGGTTGAACTGGGATTTGGATCCAGGCCTTCTGAGTCCATATTCCATGAACTTTGCACACTGTAGGTGACAGGACAGGTAGAGACGATGGAGGTGATGATTATGGTATCTGCCATCTAAAGCTACGGAAGAATACTCGAGTTCACCTCACATGAAAGAGCTAGCTTCACTCTTTAACCTTTAGTTTAATATACAATATTAAGATTGATCCTTGCCTATAGTTTTTATGGATTTACACATAAAAACTACAGGCATATATGAGTGTATATAGCTATGCATATTTAACTAAATATAAAAGCTATTAGCTTTCCCCAAGACACAGTGGCATCTTCTTATGTTGAGGAATCACCACCATAATAACCAGTGGCACATAGTGAGAAAAACTTAAGTTTCAAGAGTTTAAGTCCTTCCCATCTTGAAAATCACATGTTTACCAACCTGTTCAGTTTTTACTACATTCATGCAGCTTCATTGAAAAGACCCAGTCTAAAAATTGTGTGTTTCTTGTATCGTTCAGGTCGTTTCCGACAACTAGAGATCCTGGACCATGTAGCCAATGCCTTCTCATCTTTGCTGAATGATGTTAACATCCTGCAGAATAAAGCTGAAGAGAAATATGGAGGGGGAAATGTGCAAGGAACCTCAGTGAGTGAGGCCCAAGAACATCGAAGAAGAACACGTGGACTTTTTAGGAGAGCTTCAAAGCAGAGTATTGCGAAGGACTGCAGCTCAGAAGTGTCAGAGTCATTGAAGATAAGGGGCAAATTTTCCATTGCCTCTGCAAAATCAGGAGAATATGGAGCAGAATTAGCAGCTGTGACAAACAACCATGACCAAAGTCATTTGTGTCCTTCAGCAGAACACTCGTCTCTCCAAGCCTGTGATGACTTGGTACCTTGTCATTCTCCCCAAGCTCTTCTGGGCAAGCAATGGCCTCACCCATCCACGCTGGCCAAGAGGGCTCCTCCTTCCTATATGTCTGAGCGGTCAGTCAAGGACAGAACTCAGAAGGTGAACTCGATCCAAGCTAACAAGCTCAAGAGCCTCTCTCATCTTGCAGGCAAAGTACCAGACTCCTTTGAAATGGAAGAGGTCAGTGTTGTACCTACACACTCAACTTCTAAGGGAAGTAAGCATTCCCAAGGCATCTTCTGCTTTCTACCCTCAGTTAACCCCTTCACCTTTCAACCCCTCAGCTTTATATCTTATTGTTCCAAATTCCTGTTTTTAGTCTAAAACATTTAAGGTCATTCTAGCATGCTTCCATCCACTCTAACTTTCCTTGTTTCACCAATGGTCTTTGAGAGCCAGTTCAGCTACTTCCCACTCAGTGAAACTTGCCCACACATCCACTCTGTATTCTCACAGCCTTGGCAGGGAGAGCTTGTATGGCAGAGACTGTACATGTGTTTCAATGACATCTCCCCTGCTAGTCTGTCAGCTCCTTGACCACCAGGTTTTGTCCACAAGGAGATGTATCTTGGAAATATGTCCCCCGTGACTCCTAATACAAGGCCTTGGACAAAGAAGTAGGGACCCGGGTTTGGTTTTGATTTTGCAGGACTAGTATTTTATTTGTTTGTTTGCTTTGGAGTTTATCGATATTCACATAACTTGACCTCCATTTCATACATATTTATTCACAACTCTGTCTACCAAGAACTTTTAGTACCAACCTCATTCCTATGCCACTACACCTTTCTGGGGCTGGCCCCCCTTCTTCTGGTGACCACGCAGCTGTCAGCATCAGTCTCAGTCTATGCCACCATGAGTCAACTCAGGAAAAGTATGAATGCATTTGATAGTTATCTCACTGTTGGATTCTCCTGGGACTGCACCGCACCACAGAGCCTCTTGGCATGGGTCCTGTGGCTTGGCTGAAGTTCACACATCAGTGCCTGCTTGCTTTCATCCTTTTCACCACATCTTATGCAGGCTGATCACCCTATATTTTGTTCTTAAAACACAGGGGTGAAACATGTGATGGGGAAAAGATTATACTTTTACAGACTCTTTCCTCACTTGTTGCTTCTTCACACTGCCTATTTGGTTTCCTCCCCACATCGTTTATTTCCCATCTATCCAGGGTCAGAGCCCGGTAATTCCTCAAACTTCTCTTTCTTGACTGGGAGAAGGGCTAAGGAATGTCAGTAAACAAAAGATTTTTTGTCCTATATGTGCATGTATGTATATCTTCACATATTTCACAGTCTGCTCCTTCATCTTCCCCTTCACTCACTCATGCTAATTTTCACCCTCATTTAGATGACACCCTTACATGCACTTCTCAGTCTTTTAAAAAAATATATACACGTTTTCACACATTTCTCTATTCTTTAATATTATGACAAAGGAAGAGCAAATTTTTTTCCCTTTCATCATGTAAATCATTCAGAAGTGGGGCAGAATATTTATATGCAAATCCCAAGGTGGGACCACCTTTCTTAGAAGCCCTCTACAAGCCAGGCGCTCTGATAGTCTCTGGAGTGCAGAACCTGCCAGCACGGGAACCTCAGTGCAATGGCAGGGGTGGGCACAGTAACATGCAGGGAGAGTGACAGCTCTACCGGTAAACTTTCATATCACTCTAGACATGTTTGGGACATCTAGGGAGCAGAAAGATAGGTTCTTTTTTTTTTTTTTTTTTTTTTAGTGTTCATTTATTTTTGTGAGAGAGACAGAGACAGAGACAGAGTGCGAGCGGGGGAGGGGCAGAGAGAGAGGGAGACACAGAATCCAAAGCAGGCTCCAGGCTCTGAGCTCTCAGCACAGAGCCCGATGCGGGGCTCAAACTCACAAACTGTGAGATCATGACCTGAGCTGAAGTCGGATGCTTAACTGACTAAGCCATCCAGGCGCCCCAAGAAGATAGGTTCTTAAACAGCCAAGGGGCTGAGAGGATCAAGAAACTTGCAGGAGGTAAGACTTACCCATAACCTTAAAAGAAGAAGAGGAATTAGGTGAATATGCCTATTGGTAGCCCTCCCTATCCCACAAAGATATGAAAATTGCCTCAAAATATGTAGCTGTTGATGATCCTAATATCTATGCATATATGTTTATGTGTATACATGTCTTATGTCAAAAATTATTTCAAGAACCTTAAAATATTAAAAAATAAGAACCTTAAAATATTAGTCTGAATGTAAACCAATAGCCTGCAGATAAATAAAAATTATAAATGGAGAGGGGCGCCTGGGTGGCTCAGTCGCTTAAACGTCCAACTTTGGCTCAGGTCATGATCTCACGGTTTGTGAGTTCAAGCCCGCATCAGGCTCTGTTTACTGACAGCTCAGAGCCTGGAGCCTGCTTCTGATTCTGTGTCTCCCTCTCTCTCTGCCCCTCCCCTGCTCATGCTCTGTCTCTCTGTTTCTCAATAATAAATAAATGTTAAAAAAAATTTTTTTTAATTATAAATGGAGGAAAAAAAGGAGACCTTTGATCTAGTGCCCTGATTTGAAGATAAACTGAGGTACCACTAAGAAAAATTTTCTTTTATTTCAATCTTGCAAAGATTACTTAATCACCAGACTAGTACTTACAGTAATATAAAGAATATCAAGAAAATCTGCAGTCCATTTGTCAGTCTGCTATATTACTTAGGATCCAAACAAGAAATTTCACCATCCCCAGCCTGTTGGGATGCCTCACAGACTCTACTGTCCGTTTACGAAATTTTTTTATGCTTCAAGCTTGATTGACTTAGAGGAAAATAAGGTCCGTTGGACACCATCTATATGTGAGAGGACAGGGAGAGATAATATTACATTCAGGATAAAAAAGATTCAGAACAGAGTGTCAGTTCTTACATGGTACACTTTCAAATATTCTTCAATAGCAATTATTCAAGGCAAAGCTCTCTGGTGGTATGTATGGAGGTGGGAAGACACTCAGGCCCCAAAATAAAATAATACAAGTTCATATGTTTTGTGTGTTTGTTTGTTTTTATTTTTTTAATGTTTATTTATCTTTGAGAGAGAGAGAGAGAGAGAGAGAGAGAAAGAGAAAGAGACAGAGCATGAGTGGGGAGGGGCAGAGAGAGACAGACACAGGATCCGAAGTAGGCTCCAGGCTCTGAGCTGTCAGCAAAGAGCCTGAGGTGGGGCTTGAACTCATGAACCACGAGATCATGACTTGAGCTGACGTCGTTCCCTTAACCAACTGGGCCACCCAGGCGCCCCTGTTTCTTTGTTTTTTAAATAAATTTATTTTTATTTTATTTTTTTAAGGATGTTTATTTATTTTGAGAGAGACAGAGAACAAGTGTAAGTGGGAGAGGGGCAGAGAGAGAAGTAAGACAGAATCCCAATCAGGCTCCTCACTGTGAGTGTGAAAGGCCAATCCCATGAACCATGAAATCATAATCTGAGCTGAAAGCAAGAGTCAGACACTCAACCAACTGAGCCACCCAGGTACCCCAAGCTCATATGTTTTTAGGCACATACTAGGGACTCAATAAATATTTGTGAATGATTAAATTAACATCAAAAATATTTGATAATATTAATTTAGTCTGGGTGGCATCCATAGAAAAACAGAATACTCTCTTGAACTTTATAACCAACTTTGTCCCTGGTCTTTCTTTAATATTTGCCCAGGTTTGTGTGTGTGACAGGCTATATGTGTATCCAAGGCATAGAACCCCCAAAATGATATAAAGGAAATTCACTACTTGAATTTTGTTTTTCTAAAACGTATACCTAAAATATTATGTCCTCATCACAGTCTGGGAGAAAAATATTTGTTTCACTCAATACCAATGGATGAGTAAATGAAGCTTGGGTACGTTGCATCTTAAACAGGAACTAATGCCAGATTTAATAGTCATTTTTTAATGGGAAATTTAAGAATCCAATTATAAGAAATGAAAAATATGTGTGAAATTGGCAGATTTTCATGGCATTTAAAACATGAGCCAATATACTTAAATATCTAGCTATCATAATTTCAACTGTGATTGGCCAAAATTACCTCCTGATCAATCTATGATGCTCCCCTAAAGTCCTACTTACAGGCTGAATTTGACAATATTTGGCTCACTTTTCAAAACTATGATTCCAAGAAAATTGTGCATCGATTTTTTTAGTGCAGAAATCAACATATTTTTTGTTTAATTTTACCTAGTAAAACTGAGTCTGTTCCTTTCTTTTTAAATTCTCAAACATATTAAGAGAATTTAATCCTAATGAAGCATCTGCAATTGTAAAGTCAAGGTAGGATGCTTCTTTATAGCCACTATAAAACATGTTTAATCTTCCTCTCGCTTCCATACAGGGATCCTGCTCCTAGAACTAAATGTAAGAAACATTGACCCTACTATTAAACAATGCCAATTGGCATCCTGAGTAGGTGGAAAATGTTTCCAAAGTTTATAACTGTTCCTTTATTTTTAATTAAAAAAAATTATTAATAAGTTTGGCTCAGGGGAAACAACCCAGGAATACACCTGGTTTCCGTTCTGAATTGTTGAGATTTTGTTGTCTGGGGTTGTTTTTCCCTAGATGACCATGTACTTTACATCACACAAAGTGGACTTTCCTCCATGATAATAATCTCAGCAGAAGAGTTTTCTTATTATACTTGAAAATGTCCACGGTACATGTATACAGTACACAGACAAGGTGCACCCTGGTTTGAGTTACAAAACCAATAAAAGTAATGTTAAGAAATATGTCTAATGAACCATAAGTATAAAACAACTTTAAAGAAAACAGATGAAGGATTAAAAAGAGGGAATAAATAGTTCTTCTTACATTGCTAAGCTGTAACCTCATGGTCTTCTCTTTATTCCTGAGTTTATGGCCCTTTCTGGCCACTTGTGCTGCAATGTTTAAATGCCCTTTGATTCAGTTTTCACTATTCAGATATGAACCTAAATGGATAATATGACATGTAGAAGAAGATTTATATATAAGGATATTCATCTCACCATTGCTTTTATTTGCAAAATTTAGAAAACATTCCAACATTAGGAGAACCATTAAGTAAATTAATGTACCTTCAAAATATGGCCTATTGTAGTCATGAAAAATGGTGTTTTCAAAGGAATTTCACAACGTGGGGAAAGAAGCTCTCCTTCTAAGTTTTGAGTGAAAATTTTTGATTACATAACGATGTCCAAAAACATCATATTAAAAGGGAAACCTGCAAGAATGAACTCTAAAATATCAACAGGAACTGTTTTCTTACCTTCTTTAACTTTTTTTATTCATCAAGTTTCTGTAGTACTCTATCTTATTACTTTTCAAGAAATATTTTTTTTTTTTGAGAGAGAGAAAGCACACAGGAGCAGGGAGGAGCAGAGGCAGAGGGAGAGAGAGAATTTCAAGCAGGCTCCATGCCAGGCATGGAGCCCAGTTCAGGTGTCATCTCATAAAACCCTGAGATCATGACCTGAGCTGAAATCAAGAGCCAGATGTTTAATGGACTGAGTCACCCAAGCACCCTTAAAAGAAATATTTATTATTTTGTTTTACCCATAATTTTATTCTCAGTAGAGTAGTATTTATTAATTTCTGAAAATAACTTTAACGATAAATTCTGCTCTATCAATTTGGAAAACAAATTTTCTTTGAGCTATCTAAGCTCTGTATAGCAACTGAGTTGTGAATTTTCTGAATTGCTTTCCATAAATTTACCAAGTCATAAATAAATCCCTCAGAGAAATAAAATTAAATGTAGGAAATAACTCTCATTCTCCAAGTATATTTAAAGCTCTTTAGGAGCAAAAAAAAAAAAAAATCTAGAATAATATTATTATTATTTCAGTCTCACTCAAATGCCGCATCTTCCAGACAGGGTCTCTATTCCTCCCACCTAGAAGTGATTCCCCCATTTCCCTCTCCTGATCTTTAGTTCTTTGAGTCTTTATCCCAAGTGCTTGTACCATGCCACCTGCCTGCCCCCCAGTGTAAGCTCTTTGGGTTTAGAAATCATGGTTAATCCTCTTAGCGGTAGCCAGTAGGCACTCATTATATGTTGATTAAATAAATAAAGTGAATTTGTTATGAAAACATTTCTAATGAGATTGATGTATTTTGGTGTCTCAGGTCCAGAGCTTTGAGGAAGAGACGGGTAATCCTCTTGACATGACTTCAGGAATTGCAGGTAAGAATTTCTCCAGGTGTCCAATTTCATCGATGGTCTTTCAGAGAGAAACTGTAAATAACTAGCACTCAACTTTCTCAATATGTAGCCACCTGCACTGCCATTTACTCCCACCACTATTTCCACCTACTACTATTAAAGGCATACTAGCGATGCCAATGTGCATGCAAATTTCAAAAGACTTACTGCAGAAACGTTCAACGTCCCTGGGGCTAATGCAACATGTGGTTTGTCCAACATTAACTCAGTGTGATTTAATCAGGAGAGTGGAATGGATTCCACAAAGGACTGGGACTCACTGAATGAGTCATTTCTTACTCCTACTGACAACCGCTTGATGTTAAAAGTCACATCATTTTACTGGGCCTCGGACAAGTGGAGGTAATTTTTAAGTTCTCTGCGAGCACTTACATTCTAAATTAAGTGATTGTAGGACCTTCATATTAAACTCTCCATGGAAACAAGTTGCCTAGATGTAACGTTCCAAATAATCTCTCAGAATCATGTTACATAATCTTAGACAGCAGAGAAGGAGGGCTTTCTCTACACCTCATCCTTCTGCTCCCATTCAGCCATCATTGTGATTCAGCATTTCCATGATCCTATAACAGAGCTAAAAGTAGACAGGGATTAGTGAAGCAAAATAAAGCAGATGAAGCTAGTGCATTTCCTGGAAGAAAATATGCAAATTTTTAATTTAATTTAGTGTGGTGTCAAACACATCTTTTTCATTACAAAGTGTATGTATGGGCCTCATTTTGCTAAATGCTGTTTAGAAATTATGCATTAGTAATTATAGGGTCCTGCTGATTACATAAATTGTTATCCTGCTCTTTGAAGTAATTACCACATAACCTGCATTGAGGTTTATAAGACAAAAATAAGCATCTGTTTTTCATCTAATTAAATGCTTCTCAGTGAAGCTGGAGGTCCCCGTGCCAATAGGAACTGCCTTCCTTGACATTCAATTAAGAGGTCTACTGATATCATGTAAGTCACCCCAATCATTCCAAAAAATGATTTAGGACGTTAGGCAAAAGTACCAATCTCCATTTCATTTCAAATTCAGAAAGCAAAGTAAGATGGGTGAAGGTTAGCCTAATGAAGAAAATCTGAATTAAAGTAAAGCAAATGTAATTTATTACTTTCAAAAACATTGTCATAAACCCAGGAAAAAATAGAACTGAGAAAAAAATAAGTAAAACTAGTTCTATTTCTATTAACAGGCAAAGGGGAACATTATTACTTTTATTTATATATGAATGACTGAATGAATTCATTTATGTATGAATTATACATATGGATGAATTTATATTTCTATATATATGAATATAAATGAATGAATTTTGACTCAAAGTTAAAAAGATGACTTCATTCAAAAATGAAGGTGTGTGGACTATTTTGACCAATAGGATATGGCAGAAATGATGCTTTACTACTTGTAGAGTGTTGCCTTTAACCCACCTGGCTGCTTCCTGGCTCTTGAGATACTTGTTCTTGGAACATTCCCTATGAGAACCCAGCCCTCATGTTGTGAAAATCCCAAGCCACATGGGAGTGTCCACTCTGGTGGACAGACTTGAATGAGCCTCCATGTGAGTAAGGCATCCAAGATGTCCAATCCAGTCAAACTTTCAGATGACTTCAGCTCAGATGTCATCTGACTGCCACCACATGAGAGAATCCAAGCGACAACCACATAGCCGAGCTGAGTCACCCCCCAGAACCATGACGGATAATAATCAACTGTGGTTCTAAGTCACAAATATTTAAAGGTTTAGTAATACCAAGTGACAGTAAAAATGTGAAACAAACACTTACCCACTGTTGGTTGTAAGTTAAAATCATAATAATTACCTGAAGTATAATCTGTCAATGTCACACAATTTTAAATGTATGCAAATATTCCAGTTCTGGGATTTGACCCATCAGTAGACTCCAATGTACACACAAGGTTTTTGATTGCAAAAATATATTTGTAATAATAAACAGCTAGAGGCAGCCTAAGTGCCCCAAAGTATAAATTAGCTTTAAATAATTATGGTACATTTTTACATTAAAATCTATTCAGACAGTATTTTGGAAAATGAAGCAGATATTTTTGTGTTGATATGAAAAGGTCTCTGAGATATACAGTTGTTAAATGAGAAAAAAAATATGTACAAAGGTTTTATATAGACACCTCTTTTTATTAAAAGAGTTATCTATTTCTATGAAGGGGAGAAAGTATGCACAGAATGCTTCTGGAAGAATATCTCAGGAACTGCTAATGGAAGTACCTTAACAGAAGGGAAACTAACATGTTTTAAACTAATTGGCATCTTTTAATTTTCTTTTGTTACCATGTGCATATGTTATTTTCATAACACTACTTAGCAAAAAATTCTGGCAATACTATAGGCAATTGACACAATAAAATGGGGAATTTTGTTGTTAATTCTCTGCTCCCCATGACAACCAGTCCAAAACTTTTGTACACTTTGTATTTTGTATCTTTTAATTTTTAAATCAAAATTATATGTTTGAAGTATGAAACATGATGTATATGCACATACATACTGAAATGATTACAGTAGTCAAACGACTTAGCATATCATCTCTTCACAGTTTCCATTTTATAAGTGTGATAAGTGCACCTGAAATCTACTCTCTTAGCTAATTTTCAATATTCAATATAATATTATTGACTATAGTCACCATGGTTCTTAGATCTCTAGACTTATCCTTACTTAACTGCAGCTTTGTACCCTTTGAACAACATCTCTTCCAAAATTGGGAAACATTTTAATATTCCTCTCAGTCTTTTACTGATCAAGCATGACATAATAGAAGATGGTAGAAAATACATTAATATTATAATTGATAATATGAGCATAATAGAAAAATATTGAAATAAGTATTCTTTATCAGTGTTCTTGATTTACTTTGTTAGAAGGGCTAATAATTTGTAAATGCAAAGATTATTTCATTGATTTGCTACACGTGCACACATTATGTAAGAGCTACCTTGCCATGGATAAATGCAGTAATATGTGAATTCAATAATAAAAATATAATACTTCCTCCTCCCAACAAACAAAACAAAATACTAAATCTAGGACTTGTGGACTGAGTTCTCCATCTTTAAAAAAGTGCAGAAAATGCTCATGTAAAGCTATAAGTTCAGATCATTTAAGTAATAATAATGAATATTTCATATAAAATTGAAGAATTGGAACAGAAGCAGTAATCTGAGGCAAATTCATAGCTTTAATTGCTTTCATTATCAAATAAGTAACAACTAAAATGAATTATTTGCCTCAAGAAGGCATCATAAAAAAAACATATTTGGAAGTTAGAGATTATTGAACTAGAAATTAATAGTGGAGAAAGCAGAAACAAGTTATTTGATAAGTAAAATCAAAGCATTAGCTTTTTTGTGGGCAAAGCTGTCGAGCAATAAAAAGAGAGAAGTGCATACAAACAAAACCAGATAATCAAAATAAAATTAGAGAAAAGACAGAACCACTGATATAGAAGTTATACCATCTGAAAAACTGATGCTAAAATTATAAAGGAACACAAATACAAGTGGTATAATTAAAAACAGGGATAATTAACATGGATATTTCGGAAAATATATGTACAGTAAAACCTTGGTTTGCCAGCATAATTCATTCCAGAAACATGCTTGCAATTCAAAACACTTGTATATCAAAGCAAACTTCGAGAACCATTGGCTCAGTTGTGATCACGTGACATTCGATGTCATGTACTACTCCTATTGCAAGACGTTGCTCATTTATCAAGGTAAAATTTATTTGAAATGTTTGCTTGTCTTGCAGAACACTTGCAGAACAAGTTACTTGTAATCCAAGGTTTTACTGTATTTATATTTCCACATTTTATATAATTTTATATTTATGTTGCCATATTTATATATACATATCTATTGTAAACCTAAAATATTAACAAAATAACATAGCAGAACTCCTAAGTAAACTAATACCAGAGAGGGATAAACAAACAAAAATTAAGTTTATCAAAAGCAACCTGCAAGAACAGCAATGCACAACAGCAAAACCGAACCAAAAGTGTTACATGAGTAGACTCTTCCAGTTTTTCAAGAGATAATTGCTCTTCTCTGTAAATTTTCCAGGTAATGTAAACATTTGTAAATCTTTCCAATTCCTCTTAGATTAAAAAAATACAACACTTGGTTTCAAAATTGACTAAATTGGCTCATAAAATTGATGAATTTTACTTAGGAATACAGATGTAATAATTTTCTTTTTTTTTTTTTTATGTTTCATTTATTTTTGAGAGAGACAGAGTGAGAGTGGGGGAGGGGCAGAGGAAGAGGGAGACAAAGAATCCAAAGCAGGCTCCAGGCTCTGAGCTGTCAGAACAGACCCTGACACAGGGCTTAAACTCGCCAACTGTGAGATAATGACCTGAGCCAAAGTCAGATGCTTAACCAACTGAGCCCCCCAGGCACTCCTAAACATTTTCAATAAAGAAACGATGATTTAAATGTAGTAGAGCACCAGAAATAGTCTAATCCTTGAAATCTTTTATTCCAAGATTTCAATGTTTCAACAATTGAAAAACTAAAATAATTTATCAACTACTATGATAAATTATGAAAGGAAATAAATGATATGATCAACTTGATGGATTATGAAAAAGATGTGTATGCTTATAAAATATTTCACTCTTCACCAACAGAACTTTCAGATGAATGAAATTTCAGATGGATAATTAAATATAAAAAAATGGCACCTAAATTATAAAAGGGCTAATAGTATAAATGTAGATGAATTTTATATAAATTTGGAACAGAAACCTATTTTTAAAGCTTGATTAAAGTGCAATAGCTAATTGAATTAATTTTTCATGACTTTTTTCAAGTTGATTTATTTTGAGAGAAACAAAGACAGCACAAATGGGGGAGGGGCAGAGAGAGAGGGAGAGAGAGAATCTCTGTGCTGTCAGCACAGAGCCCAATGGACAGTTTGAACTCACAAAACCGTGAGATCATGACCTGAGCCAAAACCAAGAGACAGACACTTAACTGAGCCACGCAGGTGCCCCCAGTTTTTCACTAAACATTGAATATACCTATGTATGTATGAAAAACAATCATAAAAAATTGAAATGTAAATGACAAGCTGAGAGTATATATTGTCATCATAAACAATAAATGATTATGATTTTTGCTATACAAAGATTTCTTCCATTACAAACATTTAACAACTTAACAGTAGTGCTTTTCCATACATTTGAGGGTGGATCAACATTGGTAGAGTCACTTCAAACATACTCTATCAACAGTTAAAAAAATTTAGGAATCTCAAAAGATGCAGAAAAAAGAAGACAGCAAAATGTAAACATGATTCATGATTAAAAATCAAAACAGAGAAAAATTATTTGCAAGTAGAAACAGAACGAAATTTTCTTAATCTGAGAGGCATCTATCAAATCTTCATGCCAAATATCAATCCTAACAAGGAAACCTTCAAGGAAATCCCATTCAACAAGGAACAGAACTTGCTACACTCCTTTTATTCAACATTGAACTCAAGGTCAAAGCAGAATGACAACACCATGAAGTAAGATGTATATAAACTTAAAAACTATTCACATTCGCAGGCAAAATAACTGTCTGCATAGAAATCCCAAGAGAACTAATAGGCATATTAATAGAATAATAAGGCTTAGCAACTTTGTTGAATGTAACAGCAAAATACAAAAATCAGTATTATCTCCAGGCATCAGCAATGACCAATTAGGAAGACATTAAAGAAAAAAAAAAGATTTCTCTCACAATTCCAACAACAATAAACCTATAAGAGTACCTTTGAATATACCTAAATGAAGACTCAGGATATTTGTTGGGAAAACTATAAAATATTACCGTGTCTCTTAATGAGACCTAAATAAAAGCAAGACTATGTCATGCTCAAGAATGGGAAAGCTCAATATTATGAAGAAACCAAATATCCACCAATAATAAAATGTACAGTACAATTTCAATAAAATCCTGATAGGGCTGTTATTTGCTTTGTTTTGTTTTGTTTTTGTGTGGAACCTGCAAGATGGTCCTGAAATTCCTATGTCCTAGTAAAGGACCAAGGAGAGCTAAGATAATAATGAAGATCATGGAGGAGAAGTTTATGTTCCTAGAAATCAACACTTATATCATAATTGTAATTAAGGTGTTATACCACTGTTAAATTTTTTTTTCTTTAAAAAGATGATGGATCAGTGAAATAGGGGTCAGAAACAGACCCTTACATGTATAGAAATGCTAAGTCAGAGAAAGCATTTCAAAACCAGTGGAGAAAGGATTAACACAATTGATACAATGAATTGGTTATCCATATGAAAAAGATAGAAAATTACACCCTTAGCTTGTCCCATTAACAAAGATAAATCCAAGTACAGCTAAGGTCTAACTGTGAAAAGCAAACCATTGCTACTTACAGAAGAAAATAAAGGGTATACTTATGACCTCAGAGTAAGACACAATTTCTTAAACAGGACACCCAAAAGCACATTATAAAAAGAAATATGGATAACATGACTTCATTATAATTGTTAATATTGGTTCAACAAAGACAGCATAAACAAAGTTCAAAGACCAGTCACAGGTCAACTATATTACAATTGAAAAATAAACGAAGTCACAAAGTAATAGATATCTACAACCTATGCACAGCAAAATGTTTGTTTCCAGAATTAATATATAATTTCTAAAAGTGAGCAAAAAAAAAAAGGCAAATGACTAAACCAAAAATGCACAGTAAATTAGTACACAATTCACAGAAAAATTAACCAATGAAGAAGAGGGGCTCCTGCTCAGTCAGTTAACAGAGCTTGGAGCCTGCTTCCAATTCTGTGTCTCCCTCTCTCTCTTTCTCTCTCTCTCTCTCTCTCTCTCTCTCTCACTCAAAAATAAATGAACATTAAATTTTTTTTTAAAGAAGAAAATATGCTTTACCCTATTATAATCAGGAACAGATAAATTTAAATTATTAGATACCATTTTAGACTGACAAAAATGTTTAAATTTAATTCTACCAAGTATTGGTGACAAAGAAGAAATCTTACACAGCTGATGAGATTATAAATTGGTACAACCATTTTGCAAAGCAGTTTGGCAAAATCCAGTAAAGTTTAAGAAGCACAGACCCTTTGACTCAGCCATTCCATTCATAGGATATGGCCCAGAGAAATCATTACATATATGCAGATGTGAATGAACGTATAAAAACATTTTTTGCAACACTGAAATAGTGAAAAACTTAAAACAACCTAAGGGCAATCAAATCAATAAGAATAAGGTTAATGCTATCATAACATAGTCATAGAGTAGAATAATATACCACAACGATAATAAACAAACAAGTTAACTTATCCACATGGAAAAATACCATGAGTACAAGGTGGAAGTAAGTAAATCAGTTAGATGCATACAATATATAAAATAAATTTACTTTAGCAATAGTTGGTGTGTATTAATAATGCATATACAAAGTAAAAGCACAAAAATATACAAGGGAAATATAAACACCAAATTCGGGATCCTGGTTAACTCTGGGAGGTTAGGAGGGAGGAAATGAGTTCAGGAAGGGATAAACCCAGGTAAATGAGACTACTGTGTCTGTAATGGTTCCTTTTTAAAACAAATCTGAAGTAACTATGAAAAAATGTTAAATTTTAATACTACTGTAGGTGGTTACAAGGAATAGATATACATTATGCTACTTTCTATACTTTGTACATGTTTGAAATTTCCCAATGCAAGAAAATTGAACAAAAAATAAAGGTGTCAGTAGGAATTTTATTAACCAAGCTAATGCAAACAAAGCGATTTTCAACCTCAGTAGTAATCTGAGAAATATGAATTAAATTACACTAAAACAGGCAAATGAGTTATTAAATCAATGGAGGTTTAAGAAATCATAGAATCTAATGTTGGCCAGAATACATATTGCTTTCTGGAAGGCAATATATAACAATATGTATCAGAAACTTTGCAACTGTGTTTATCTTCCTACCTGGATATACCCTCCAGGAAGTTATCCTAAGGCAATTATAAAAGAGGTGTGAAAAACTAGCTTAAATGTCCAATATAGAGGATTATTTGGAATGGAATAAAATTAAATGGAATATCATTTGGTCATCAAAAATGACAACTGGTATTTCTTGCCACAGTGGTTAAAGACTTACAATTAAAAGATAAAAGCAAGTCATAAAATAAAATGTGTTTCTCAATTCACTTATATAAAATTACATATATAATCTATATAATACACTTAAAAAATAAGTTAAGCTACACTTAATAGTTTGGTGACCATCTCAGGGTGATGGGTTTCAGGTAATATTTTTCCTTTCTTTGTATTTTATACAGTTCAAGTTAAAAATTTTAATGCAAGTTTCTAACCCTCAACCTTCTCACAAAAAAACAAAATAGAGAAAGCGTGAGTGTATATGGTGTAGACAATGGCAAGGTAGATAATAAATGACGTCTGGTTCTTCCTTCTTGTACTTCTCTGTGTTTGCTCATTTGTCCACAACAGAATAAATAATCATTCATCCAAGATAATGCTAAATGTACCTAGTTACAAATTGAGTATATTTGGGGATTTAGTGAGAGCTAAATTATTAAGGTTTTACTGATAGGATTTTTGCTCCAAAGCAGATTGGAAAAGGTAACTTTGAAGAGATACCTTTTATATCCTGTCTCCTGGTTGGTCTTTTGGTCTTCTTCCTGATCAGTTACCACTAAACTAAACTAGATTCTGTTTAGTCTCTTTCAATTTCACAATGTCTCTCTCTTCTCATCTCTGTTATTTCAGAGGGGCTGGTGTACTGATTAAGAACACCAAAGACAGCCCATTCTCTCTCTTTTTAAAATTTTATCTATTTAAATTCAAGTTAGTTAACATACAGTATAGTATTGGTTTCAGGAGTAGAACCCAGGGATTCATCACTTACATAGAACCCCCAGTGCTCGTCCCAACAAGTGCGCATCCCCCATTTAGCCCATCCCCCCACCCCATTCTCTTCTTAGGCAGACAAATTCCACAGTCCATGTATTCTTCCTCCTTTCTTTTCTCTACCTGTAAACTTTCCCGTTGTGCTGTTAGTAGCCTTGATCAATGACACCTCTACAGGACTCATCTGGAAAAACACTAACCATTTGCTTATGTCTCTCTCCCTTATGCTAAATTATGTTCTGCTTCAGATTAGGAATCTTGTCTAATCTACCCACCATCCCCAGACCTAGCACAGTGCCTGACCCATTAGGGAATCCCGTATATGGCAACATCTAAACTTCTCTTACCTTCGCCAGAAGAGTTTACCTTCTCATTCAACAGTGGTGATTTAATGTTGCAACAGTGTTCTGTGGGCAGAGTATAATGACTGTCTTAAAATATAATGCATGGTATTTTTAATGATTTTATTGGCATGGACTTCGGTATTTGTAAATTAGGACTGCATTCAATAGGTGTATTCCTTTCAGATCAGCGGATTGGTGCTTTCTTTTTGCATGTTGCATTTAGTCCTAAGTAATGTAGACTTACTTTATTTTAGGTTTGCACACATTCCAGCAACATCTCTCAGAAAGTTGTTTTACCTGAATATACATGGAATCTGTTGCTTAACTCTATATTCCAGTCAATTATAATCATTATTAGGAAGCAATTCATTGGGTTTGGGGGAGGGGGGGTTATTGGTTGCTTTTAAAGTTTCTTTATTTATTTTGAGAGAGAGAAAGAGAGAGCAGGGGAGGGGCAGAGAGAGAGAGAGAGAGAGAGAGAGAGAGAGAGAGAGAATCCCAAGCAGGCTCTGCACTGTCAGCGCAAAGCCTGATGTGGGGCTCAAACTTAGGAACTGTGAGATCATGACCTGAGCCAAAATCAAGAATCAGATGCTTAACCACCTGAGCCACCCAGGTGCCCCAGGAAGCAATTCATTGTTAAATTAACAGTTAACATTTGACACCCAGACTCGCAGTGTCCTGAGCAGTTTCAATTACATTATTTAATGTAATCACCATACTATTCTTTCCTCTTTAGAGATAAGACATCAACAAATTAAGCAACTTGCCTGAGTTTACATAGCTGGCAAAAGAAGGACCAAGTTCAAGTCAGGATCTTTTGAATTTAAATCTAGTCCTCCTCCCATACTGAATTCATTCATTCAGTGAATATTTAATGAGCGCTTATACAAATAAGAACCTGGTCTAGGTGCTGGAGACACAAATGAAAGCAAAACAGAACTTAGTCTCGTAGAGCTCTTGAATAACCAGGGAAACCAACTAATTACTGAATTACTACTATGGTAAATGTTATGAAGGAAAAGCAAAAGATAAATGGAAAGCTACTAACATCCAGGAAAGAGCCAAGTACACACTTGAGTGCCTTGCTAAAGCATCCCTTTAAATTCTTGGCAACATTTATTAAGTGCTAACTCTATGACAGGTGCCGTTCCAGGCACTTTACGTGTATTAATTCATTGAATCCTTCCTTTGGGGGGGGGGGTGGATTCTACCATTACTATTCCCATTGCACAGATGAGGAAACTGAGGTAGAGAAATTGTGCAACTGCCCCCAGCCACACACCTCGGAGCCCCTGACTGCCTTTTGTTTCTGGTTGGCTTCTGAACTGATTTTGAGAGAATGCACCTGGTCACAAGCTCTTAGCACTTGCCTTAGCTTCTAGTACAGAACAGCTATTAATTAAAACAACAAAATTGCTCAAAGATAAACTTAGATCACGAGAGCCAGAAGATAGTGATTTCTGTGGTTATTTACACATGAATCTACTTTGCCATCTACAGTTTCATACTTGAATTATCACCGCTGGCCTCCCTGATGATGGGGATTGCTAACGTGGAGGTAAGAAATGAACCCCACTGGCACTGAGCAGAGGGGCTGGAGTGCCCATCTCTTTTGTTGTTGGTTTGGTTTGGGTAGTGTTATTTGTTTTCAGGGAATTAGCACACAGGGAAGAGAGATAGGCGAAGTAAAGGGAACTGATCACCGGCGACTGCCTGTTCACAAAACAGACTAGGAGCAGGACACTGGCGAAGCCCAAGCCTCAGTGGCCCTGTCCCTTGGCTCCGTCCCCTGGCCTCAATTTGAGTCCAATTGTTTAATTTTCTGCACACCCCACGAAAGGCAATTCCCAGGCTGCTCTGTATCTTCTTTATATTTCCCCGTAATGCCGTCTCTGGCTGTTTAACTGCAGCAGGCTTTATGATAAGAGTTGTTGTTTGTTTTTTCTTCCTTGGCAGTAGGCAAAGACTTAATTTTAAAAGACACACTCAGACTCAAACAGCCCTGAACGACTTACACAGAAAGCAGGGTGTTTTCTAGGCTTGTTTTTGAAATATTGCAATTTTTTTATTAGGCAATTTTATCATTGTTATAAATAAGTAATTGTACTGGGGAGAAGGGATAATCCTTATTTAATTAAATTCATCTATACTCCCAGGTTGGCAGCGAGAAGACATATGTGAGACTAATACCCACAGCCTGCCTCTTTGCATGTGCAATTAAAAATTCACTCTACAGTAGCTCTGGCAGTTTAGTGTTGCTTTTGGCATTTACAAATTCTTTTATTTTGTGACTTTTTTTTTTTACCATACACATATGCTGGAGCAGATGTTGCTTATTTGTTGTTTATTCAAATCTGTAGGCTCTGGCAGCTAACTCCATTGTTCTGTAATGAAGCTTTATTCGCTGTCCTGTATTAGGACCCAGCGCCTGCACGAGAGACTGCGTTAGTTCCCAGTAGGACGCCACGGTTATTGCCCTTGTAGTTGGCTGTTTAGAGTTGGAAGCTTGCGCTGGGGGAGAAAACCACCACAACAAAGAGCTGGGTGGTTACAGTTGGGGGGAGTGGGAGGGAACAGGCAGGAAGGTCACCCTGCAGTGCTCTGCTCTGTGTTTCTGCCCGGTGGCCTCGGCCTGGCATCTGGACTCTGCTGCTGTGGGGTTCTGGTGTCCAAAGCTGGGAAGCCTTTCCTTCTTGCTCATTCTCTTCCTTGACTTTCTTTTTCTCTTTCTAGTTATTTGATTCGTTCACAAGCAGGGTGCCTACTGCACCTCCCCACCCAGCCCCAGCCCCTTCTTTCCAGGGCACCCGTGGATTCCTTAACAGCCACATTTAGCCAGAGGAACTCTGTCCGGGGCAAAGCTGTTTCTTCCACATATCACCCCCTCGTCACATCTTTTTCCTCGTCCACATACTGTTCTGGCTGCCCGTGTCTTGGGGGTAGCCACACTTCATAAAGTCGAGAATGTCAGGTCCACGTTGACCAAAATAAAGACCCGCTGATCCCTAGAGCTCCAATGCCAAATTTTGCCTTCTGGAAAACCCCTGTCTTGGCCAGGAGGCAATCAATCAGAGATGTAACCACCTCCATCTGGCACATTATGACATGGAACCTCACTATTAACACATTTGTGATTCATCTTGTCCCAAGGAGCGGTGCCAGGGATCAAACCACATCCTCCCTCCCCGTGGCAGCTGGGAGCACTCTAGCTTCCCAGCACGCAGAGTTCGCACATTGGCTCCCGTGACATCGCAAGTAACAATTCTTTTAATTATCACACCTTCCCTCCCCCTCCCCACCCACTCCACAGACATTTTGGCACCATGGGGATATTTTGCAGCCGGCAATCAGTACTTTTCTTAATTGACTGAGTGTGTTCCAATAACGTGAAGCCTGGTATTATCCACTATGGAATGAAAGGGGCAGTTGCTTGATGCTGAGTTCTGTAGTTACAACGCCCGGCACGTGTTTGGTAGCTTTTACCTCCAAAAGCATGCTGTAGTGTTTATTCATAATTTTTAAAAATGATTTCTCTTCATTGTCTATACATGTGAATGTGAATCTCCCTAGGATTGAACTCAAGGACGGTCTGATTCTGGCCCCAGTCCATCCTGGCAGTCTCACTTCATCTCCCATAGCCTACCCTGCATATATTGGGGTGCTCAGTGTCCTCCATCATTCCCCACTTTTCCGTCTCTGTAGTACCTTGCTGCTTTTTCATGGAATCCACTTCTGATCTCCTTTTCCACATGCCAAATCTCACCCATCCTTCAGTGTCTCAGTTCAGTTACTACTCTTCTATCACTTTTTCCAAGAACCCTGTTCCCTGGGGATACACCTTCAGTGCTCCCATAAATTTTGACATATGCCTTTACTATAGGCCTTAACACAGTTTGCCTTGAATTATCATTAGCTGGTGTAAGACATATGTCCCTAACTAGATTGTTACTTCTTTTAAGGATTTGTTTCATGCATCTTCTTAGCTAAAGGTTGGCATCACATCTACAGAGGGGTTAGCGTGGGGAATGGGTTTAAGGAACCAGAATCAATCTTCATTGAGCATTCTGTGTGCCAGGGACTATACAAAGCACTTTACATTCTTCATTTATCCTCAGAACAATGATCCAAACAATCCAAAAGTGGATTTTACTCCCATTTCCTAGATGAGAAAACTGAGGCTCAGAGAGGATAGTAATTTGTATCAAACTAACTCAGCTAGTGAGTGGCTGAGCTAGAATTCACAGAATTCTAGAATTCGAGAATTCTGACCCCAAGCTTTTATTCTTGCTGAAACACTCCCCTATTTTCCTAGTAAAATTTGAATGTTGTTATGTTAGAATAGCCAAGTTACTACCATAATATAAAAATGTAGGTAAAACTACAGTCATCGTTCAACAGAGAAAACACTGCTATATTTCTAAGGAAATCAAAGTACATTAATTAAATCAAGGTATATTAATATAGCTGAAGTCATCCACACCAAAAAAAACCAGGGACCAAACTGAAGTTTATGACTTAACCAGGAGTTAAATTTATTTAAATTCAGACCTAATACATAATAATTATTTTATTATGATATTAATATTATATTATTATTCAAATCCCCACAGAACTATGCTAGACATGAAAATAAATAGGACCTACCCTGCCATGTCCTTATAAAATCTTTTTGTTTAATAAGAAAGAGATATGTTTCAGAGTTTTTTCAGAAGATAGTTTGTGTCAGATATGAAACCAAGAATCCTTTATTTCATTTTAGCCTGAGAGATTGTGGGTAGGGGATTAGAAAGTCAATCTCTCACTGATCTTTTTGATCCTGGATTGGAGAGTATGAAAGGAAGGGAGGATGTGGCCAAGGTCGTTGATGGAAGCCACGAAAGAGGAAGGAAGGGCAGTAAAGTCAACACATTTCAGATGCTCTTTTTCTTGTGTTTTATCCCCTATTCTTGCCCCAGCTCAGCCCTCCCACTCCCCCCACCCCACTGGTTTCTATGACCCTTTAATAACTAGCCAAATGCTAGTATAAAACCTTTCAAGGTGAAACAAGACCATTAATTAACAAGGCCATTAATCAAGAAACTAGGCCATTAATTTAAAAGGGTTTTTTTGCCAAAAATCCCACATAATGTGAAGTAGTATGAAGATCAGTGGCTTGAGAAAGCACAAGGGGGAAATCTTCGCTTCCCAGCTCCTTTTTCAGTATCTGTCGGAAGGAAGTTCCCGGTTCTTGTCTGGTGTAGCGAACATCATCCTGTTATGAGAAGCACGAGGCCCAAAAGGTTGGGCAAACAAGGTATCCCAATGGGAGGAAAACGGGTGCTAGTAAGAGGCTTTGAATATTAGGGTTTTTCCTTTCCTAACTGGATCTCATTCTGGTTGCCCTCCTCACCTTGGGAAGAGAGTCGGTATTTCCCCCTCCCAGCCTCAGCCTTCCCTGGGCAGGTTGAAGCCAGAGGTAAGGCTCATTCTTCTTCCTGGGAAGAGAGGTTAGAGAGAGGCACAGAGCCAGAGCAGCTGAGATTTTGATTGGTTTCTCCCGCTGCCAGCTCTCGTCGGCTTCTGGTGCCCACACAGACGTCAACGATCATATCTGACATGGTCTATTTCCTGCAGCATGTGCAATTTGCCCACCTGCATGGCAATCACACAGGTTTAACCTTGATCAGGGTCTGACGCATTAACCAATAGGCTTTAAAATGTATTTTATAAAATAACAACATGGTACGAACTTACAGATACTCTATTTTCATGAAGTGACTTTCTTTGAAAAATGGGTCGAGTTGGTCTATGGAGGCTTTCAAAGTTTGTTTTTTATCGTTATTGTTCCTATTATATTGATAGATAATATTGATAGTATAAATTCTTAGAAATAAGACTATTTCAGACACCAGTATTTGCTCTTTGTTAAAACTGGAAAGTGAACAAATTATTACGTGCTCACAGTCCGAAGCCCCTGACACGCACACCCTGGTTACCCAGTGTCTAGTGTAGGACCTGACATCTATTAGAAGCTCAAAACTATTCAATGGGTGAATGAGATCAACAAAGATTTCTCAGGAGCTGTAGTTCCACCTATGATTCACAGACAATCAAGCTCCTCCCTAAAAGTCTGCAACACAGACAGAAAGTCAAGATGGCCAATCCCCTGAGGCTTAAGTGAAATCAAGGTCACATAGATAAAACCTTGCAAAGATAATATAATCCAGTATCCTAGATTTCTGTTGAACTGACTTGATATGGAAAAAGAGCTTTGAATTTAAAGAGGAAAAAAAGATTTTTTTGTGTCCATCAGACTATCATTTTCAAATATTTATATCAAATACTGTATTCACTGACGTGTTCGTCAGGGAAATTGAAGAAACTGAAGGTTTATATGGAGATGCTGAATAAAAGATATGGACCAAGGTATTTTGGAAAAGCATTTTTTTCTTTCTGTTTATTTTCCTTTGTGCATATTGCCAACTCTTTCTACATTTTCCAGTACCTTCTCAGTATATATATACATATAATAATTGGATTATAATTGGATTGAATCTTTGTTGGAGTCCCTATTTTTGGAGTACTTCTCTCCTCTGTCTCATGGATGCCTTCACTTTGATGGAGGAATATCTCTAGTAGCTTCCCAAGAAGTATGCTGTTCTTAAAACCAGGTGATTTCATCTCCTTCTAGTTCTGCCCTCATGCATTTTTATTTATTCTTCCATTTCTTTTTTATAATAACTTTATTGAGATACAATTTATATACCATAAAATTCACTTTTATAATGTGTACCAATTCAGGGATTTTTAGTGTATTCACAGTTGTGTAACTATTATCGCTAATTTTAGAAGATTTCCATCACCCTAAAAATAAGCCCCATGCCATTATCACTCACTTCTTCATATCTGATGCCCTCTCTCTCCCTATGAAAATTGATAATCTACTTTTTGTTTCAATGTCTATTCTGGCCATTTCATGTCAATGGAATTGTACAATTTGTGGTCTCTTGTGACTGGCTTCTTTCACTTAGCATGACATTTTTGAGATTCATCTATATTGTGGCCTATATCCATACCTTATTCCTTTTTCTATTGATGAATAATATTCTATTTTATGGATATGACATAAATTCATTTATCCATTCATGAGTTGATAGACGTTTGGGTAGTTTCCACATTTTGGCTATTATGAATAATGCTTCTTTGAACATTTATGTGTAAGTTTTTGTGTAGACATACGTTTTTATTCCACTTGGGTATATACTTAGGAGTGTGATTGCTGGGTCATATGGTAGCTCTGTGTTTAACATTTTGAACAATTGTCGAATTGTTTTCCAAAGCAGCTATGCCATTTTACACTCCTACCAGAGAGCTGTCACACAGGTCACAGAGTGACAATTCCCCAGGAATGGGGCTTTTCTGGGACTTCCACATCCTTTCTGCTTCCTCCAATAACTGCTAGAGCTGTTGGCTTTCACAGCTACCATTGTTCCAAGGTGCTGGGGCGACGATACGGGATTCAGGAAAGGTTCACTGTTCTTGTTTATACCCAGCTACTTTTTTCCTTTTAATTTTTTTAACATTTATTTATTTTTGAGAGACAAAGTATGAGTGGGGGAGGGGCAGGGAGAGAGGGAGACACAGAATCCAAAGCAGGCTCCAGGCTCTGAGCTGTCACCACAGAGTCCAATGCAGGGCTTGAACTCAAGAACCACGAGATCATGACCTGAGCCGAAGTCGGACGCTCAACTGACTGAGCCGCCCAGGTGCCCCCAGCTACTTTTTTCTTGAATATATGTTCCTTAGATTGTTACAGGACTTTGGTTAGTTCTAGAGTTATGAAAGGGTTAATTTTGACAGTTCTTGCAGTGTTCCTGTTGTTTTTATGGAGTAGGAGGGTTTGGAGGTTATTTTTCCACTATTCTAGAAGTACCTCTCTCCCTTTATGTCTTTGTAATAAAACACATTTCTTTCCTGGAGCTGTAGTAGGATATTTGCAAGAAAAAAATGTGTGTTCCTTCTAGCATTTTGGTCCAGACCCTACATTTATGTTATTATTCAGGAACAATGGATTTTAAATTTTCCGCTAGCAGAATATCAGGTAGTAAGATACACCAGAAGGAAAGATATTCTTGGTTAAGGCCACCTTTCTTTTAAATTCCCATATGATCAGCAGTCTGTTTTATTTCGGTCTGAAGCCAGATCCAGTGGTTATGTTTATATTTATGTTGTATACCCAATAACACTCTGGACATTCCTGAATTTGAGAAATGGCTCCTCAGAAATGCAGATATCATTTTGAACTCTTTATCATTCTCTGTACAGCATAAGGACATTAGGTTACATTTGTGGCATTCTTGTCATTAATAAGAGCTTCAATATTTTCTAGCTCATGTGTTTTTTTCCTCACAGTCACCTGTGCAACAGCTCAAGCCGTCAGCTTATTACCTTTTTTAGCTGCTGGACGTTGGCTCGGAGGAGTTAAGTAACTTGCCAGAGAACAACCAGTTAATATGCACCAAGGTTAGGAGTTGAATCCAGGTCACCTACATTAAAGGTTAGAGACCTCTTCAGTATACCATCCAGTGGCCTGGATCCCAGGTTTTTGATTGTTGTTTAATACAAACCATCTGATGCTTAAAATACCTATACAACATCCAGGGTTTTCTCAAACATCTAATAAGGGGGCTGGGGAGGTGAGTCCATGAATGTTTCCAATAAATTATGCTTTACAAGGGAAGGCTGGAGCTAAATACCTTTACTTTTGGAGGGGCGGAGAATGTAGACGGGACTATGAGGCTTAACTTGAGCTCATCGGCTTATCTGAAAAATAATTCTGCATGCAGGTCTGCAGATTTGTACTTTCTCTAGTAACTTAACAAATATTTACTAAGCATCCATTATGTGTCCAGAGCTATAAATAATACTGACAAATCCTCTACAAAAAGAAGAGGTGACATACAAAGTAAAAGGTATATATGCCTCTTGACTATCGTGATTTTCTGTTTCATTCAATACTGTATGCCCATATCCTTAGGACATATGCATATCCTGGTACATAATTGGTGTTCAATAAATATTTATGGCATTAATTAACTCACAAGAAATTTCAGATATTTTTAAAGGTTATAAAAAGAGAAAATGGGGTAATGTAGTATAGAGTGTCTGGACACAGGGAACTATATTATACCGCATAATTAAGGAAGGTTTTCTGAGGAGAGAGTATCAGACACTCTTGTCATCTGACTTGAGAGTAAGTTATGGCTTATATTTTGAAACCTACTTCAGAAGGAACCACAGAGAAAACTCCTGACTTAGCAGCTATGTTTATGCTTTCAGATCACAAGGACTCCTGAAATGTCCTTTCTTGTTCCCTAGAGTAGAATGGCAGGGGTGGATGCCAGACCACACTGGGGTCCATTGCTAATATTTTCCATCGGCCAAGGGACTCAGTGGATATTTCCTTTTAGCTATAAGCTGTAGGCTTGAGAGTGTAAATTAGTTCAGGTTAACTTTATATTACTTTTTTAAAGGAGGATAAGATGGCTTCAGGACATATATATTGATTAGCAAAATGGTAGAAGTTACCATAATCCAGAATTCACCCTTAGAAAACAAAGTGACAAAGGTTCATTAAACACATACTGCCAATATATTCTCATTTGTTCTTCAGGCATGGATACAGGACTAACTGGAGAAAAGCCAAAGATTTGATACATGTAGGTTAATGGAAAAAGGTCCGATCACATGTAGTATTCGTGTGAACTGCAGTAAGTTATTTGAGGCCCACAAACCTCAATGTTTCCATTTTCACAATGGGCATGATAACATTTACCCAACTTGGGTGATGGGCATTGAGGAGGGCACCTGTTGGGATGAGCACTGGGTGTTGTATGGAAATCAATTTGACAATAAATTATATTTAATATAAAAAAAATTCACCCAACTTGGAGTTGTAAGCATGAGGGACATGTACGGAACATCACAAGCAATAATGGCAAGCAGTAAGTGGTAGCTGTTAGCCCTATTGTTACCAAGAAGGATTCATCTCACAGATTCTTTGCAAATCCTCTTCTGTTATTTCTACGGACAAAGATATAAAGACATGAGTGATTATCAGTGTATTGTCCTTAGTACTCTTTTAAGGAAAATGAAACATTAACTTTTAAAAAATGGACATCCTTTCTCTGATACTTAGGAGTAAACTGTGTAACTACATACACTTTAATTTTCAGGTATGATCAAGACTGTTACTAGTAACATACTAGGAATCAAAGTAAGGACCAATGCAAGTAATATGGTAGAGGTTACTGGGATTTCTAATTCAGTCTTCTGTTAAGGGGCCTGGCTGCTAGACAATGCTTTGAAAGCGTGACAAGATGCCTACTATCCACACGAACATGTAAATTATTGGAATTCTTGCCATTTTCAAGAATTGTGGTTTGTTATCAATATATTAGTAACATCATCTTTAATTGACCATGGCTTTCTATTGTGGCTTTTCTTGATTTTTTAAAAGGTGCATCAATGTTCATTTATATTTCTTTATTTATCATATTTATGGTTAGCCCTTCAGGGCCTAGAGATGACTGTTTATATATCTGGGCTTTTTGCTTTCAATAGTTAGATTTTTTAACATGTAGGTTCCAGAGTTCAGTTATGAATCATCGCTACCATTTGTCTTTGACACTGACCTTGGGGAAAGGTTTGTGTTAGAGTGATTTATTAGGAAGTAGTCCTAGAAAAACAAACAAACTAACTAACATAGGGGGACTGAGCAGTGGGACCGTGAAGAGAAGGAGGTAATATACTTTTTAATGCACCCTTCCACAGAGCAACAAAGGTCTAATTTTTTCATCATCTCATTGGTTCCACAGGCACTATCTGTTATTTTAGCCTTGAAAAGAGCTAGTAACTTAAATCACACAGTACATTCCCCAGGTAACTGGAAGAATAGTTTTCAATGGCTTTTTTCTGATTTCCTCTGTGCCCAAAGCAAGAAACAGCATGAGGATTATGCACAAGTGAATGAGACAAAACACGCAAGACCAAAAAGCTTTCTAAAATGCATATGCTGGCAGCATGAAAGCATTAGCTTGTCTTTCAAACAATCATCAGACTCCCAAACCTCTCCTGCCTTCCTTTTGCCTCTCCAAACCTGAGCACTCCATTGATCAATGGAGTGATTTTAATCTTGATGGCTGGCATATATGGTGTGGTTGCCCTGGTCGTATTCCAATCTAGATAATTATATCTCCTCTTCCTCAAGCCTCCTGTTGCTGATATTCTGAGTGGCATTCTTCTTTCCTTTTTAACCAACTGCTCCGGGGCATCACTGTGAGGTGGTAAACAGTTGGAGGGAGCTGCCCCAGAGATGGTTGCACATCAGTGGTAGGTGTGCTGTCCTGGTACAATTTGTCTATCAACTTTGTTCAATATTCAAAACTTGTGGCATCTTTCAGGAAGAAAAGCCTAGAGAAAAAGCCTAGATCTTACGATCATTCCTAAACCCTTAGCAGATTTGAAGCATTGCTCTCCTGAGGATGGAGATAACACCAACAATTAAAAAGTGATAGACCTTTACAGAGAGGGTGATTAATGTAAAGGGGTTTCTCAATAGGAAGTATTCATTGATAACCTATCATAAAATTAGCCTTCTGTTCAGGTTACCCACAGGTATCATACCTCCGTGCAGTATTAGGCATTTCTAAGGTAAGCAAGAGGGGCATTAAAATAGCACCCAAGGGGTACCTGGGTGGCTCAGTTGGGTGAGCGTCTGACTTCAGCTCAGGTCGTGATCTCGTGGTTCGTGGATTCGAGCCCCGCATCGGGCTCCATGCTGACAGCTCAGAGCCTGGAGCCTACTTCTGATTCCGTGTCTCCCTCTCTCTCTGCCCGTCCCCCGCTTGCATTCTGTCTGTCTGTCTCTCTCAAAAATAAAAGAAACATTAAAAAAATTTTTAAATAGCAACCAAATATATCCAACAATTTACTTAAAAGAAGATGTGTTATCAGCATAACATCAAAACCATCATGCTTTATGTGAAGAAAACTTCATTGTGACTAGAGATAACAGAGTTCAGACAACATTATTTCAGAGAAAACACATTCCAATTGGTCACCTCCATTAACAGTTATTCTCCAGACAAGTTCCTTATCTTCTAAATAAGCCAATGTCTCATTTTCTAAAGAAAAAAAAAGTTACCATACTCTCTTGTCATTTTTCTGGTTCATGGTTGTATCCCTCCCTCCAGCTCTTAGGGGAGGGACACTACTTTACGTAAAATAATCAGTTAATTTGGTTTAGGGAACAGAGATAAAATATTTGAATTTCAGAAAACAAAAATTTGAGTTCTTCAGAAGAAATGTGCTTACATTTACTTCTAACCCTACAAATCACTTCAGGAAAAGAAAATATAGTCCCTTTTCTATTTTAGCAAGGGAAATGGTGAGAAAAGAATTTCAGAAGCACACTTATATCTATTGCTGTTAAAGAGATTCTTCTACACGCTCTTCAGACATTTCCTGATAGTTGTGGCCTCCCCACAATCCTAAGGAAGCTTGGAGAAGGCAGAAGCCCATCTTCCTGATAGACTTTTAGGAATTGCCTTCCTTCTTGATTCTATTAGTGTTACAGAAGCAAGGGCTATGATGTCCATATCCAGATCAAAAGTATATAAATATTTCTCCAAACTTAAGAACTTTTCTGCTTTATGTATATCTTTCTAGTCACTACCCAATTTGTCCCTCCTTTCCCACAACATGACCAATAGCCCATAACCAATAATTAAGGCTGCTCATGGGAAAATGCAGAGAGGGCAAGTTTACAAATTCTTTGGGAGTTCATCTCATGTCCTTTTCTTCTGATATACAACACTGCTGGAGGCATCTGGGTACTGCCACCTCTGGGTACCCAAGCTTCACAAAACTTTTGGTCAAGAACGAGAAGGCACAGGATGTTTCTTTGCTGATCCATAGCTCACTTCTAAGACAAAATGCCTCCAGTGGGCTCTTCTCCTTAGAGAAGGTAGAGAAGACATTAAAGAAGGTTTTCAGTCAAGGGGCTCCTGGGTGGCTCAGCCGGTTAAGGCACCACCTCTTGATTTCAGCTCAGGTCACGATCTCACGGTTGGTGAGTTCGAGGGTTCTCTCTTTGCCCCCATCCCCCACACATGTGCTCTCTCTTTCTCTCTCTCTCAATCTCTCTATCTCTCAAAAAATAAACTTCAAAAGAAAAATAAAAAGGCTTTAAGTCAAGATAGCCAAAGGGAGGGGTGCCTGGGTGGCTCAGTCGGCTGAGCATCCAACTTCAGCTCAGGTCGTGATCTCTAGGTTAATGAGTTTGAGCCCCGCATCAGGCTCTGTGCTGACAGCTCAGAGCCTGGAGCCTGCTCTGGATTCTGTGTGTCCTTCTCTCTTTGCCCCTCCCCAACCCACACTCTGTCTCTCTTTCTGAAAATAAATAAACATTAAAAACGAGAGAAGAGAAAGAGAGAGAGAGCCAAAGGGAGCCAAAGAAGGCCAGAAGCAGACTTTCAGAAACTTGCTTCCTTAATTGGGTTACAATGTAGAACATCATAATTATAGTTGAGGATTAAGACTCACCTACAATTATTCCTATTTTGTGAATGAGGAAATCAATACTCGTAAAGGTTAAGTAATTTGCTCAAGTTCACCCAGCTGGCAAATGTTGGCATCAGGACAAAGCCCAGAACTCTCTGACTCCAAATGGCATACTCTGCCCAGATCCCGTGCTCTAAATAACTTTATTATAAAATGCGCTTTGCTGATGCAGACTGCTTTCTATCAGAAGCCAGATGGATAAGATGGTTTGTCCCACATATCACAGGGGGTGGGCGACACACAGCATTTCAGGATTCACTCTGTACAACCTGACGGCCCATCGCCTTATATATAGCATGTCTGAGAGAGGAAATCCCTCCACTCCCTGTCTCCGTCTTTACCTTTGTCTTCTTCCAATTTCTAAAGTACACTCATGCTGTCTTTAATTTGTATATAGTAACCATAATATTCTATTAGTTGTTAAAAATAGATTTAGCCCCCTCTCCTTTTCTTCACCTGTAAATACACATGAGGTATTCTTTCTCCATCTCCAGAGGCTTTAGTGCACCATGTTGAGCCAATATGTATACTCATGTTAGATATTTAGGGGTGGGATTGGGGTTATGGTTATTTTCAGGCAATCACATTTTTGTCATTATAAAATAAAGGCTTATGACCACATCTCTAGGCCAACCCTCATACTTTACATATGAGGAAAGAAAGTCCCCTGAGGTAATTTGCTCCAAGTGCCAGTGATAATTAGTGCCAAATCCAGACCCAAGATTCCATTTTGAATCTTCAATTCTGATAATTTTTTGATTAACCAATTCTCTGTGTAACATGTTCCTAATTTACTCTTTGTTTACACCATATGTGTAAAGCTGAGTTCAAGCAGGTAAATCCACTATACCACAGCATTCTGATGTCAGGAATAATGTCTGATTTCTCTTCAATCCCTAGAATTTCCCTTAGTGACTGGCACATGGGAAACACTCAAAAATATGTATGTTGAAGAAACAGATGACCAAATAGGTTTTTAAGTAAAGCATGTTCTTAAAAACAGCTAAAAAATTAGAGTAAGCTTTTCTTGTGATGTCTTTTTTTCTTGATGAAACCCAGCGTATTTTATTGATTTTTAATTTATCTATTTATTTATTTTTAATTGAAATTCAAGCTAGTTAACATACAGTGTTGTCTTGGCTTCAGGAGTAGAACCCAGTGATTCATCTGTTACATGTGACCCCCAGTGTCATCCCAAAAGTGCCCTCCTTAATGCCCATCACCCATTTAACCCATCGGCCCACTCATCCCCCCCCCCCCACCACCACCGCCAGCAACCCTCAGTTTGTTCTTTGTATTTAAGAGTCTCTTATGGTTTGCCTCCCTCTCTGTTTTAATCTTATTTTTCCTTCCCTTCCCCTCTGTTCATGGGTTGAGTTTCTCAAATTCCAAATAAGAGTGAAATCATACGATATCTTTTTAAAAATCTTTTCCTTTATAAAGTTATGTTATAAATGCTTCATCAAAATAAAATGATCTCACCCAAAATTGCAACACTATATTTCAGATTCAGCTACGTTAAATGTTAATAAGAAGGTTCTTTATTTACAGGTATTTAATGATGATTAAAAAAAAACCTTCAGCAAACTTTGCTAAGACTTCTTTATCTACGTATGGCTCAATCTGTGATTTTTCCAGTGTTAAAAGGAACCCAAGTTGATTCTAAAATCAAAGAACAGACAGAAGTTCAAGTGGGTTGTAATCTTGGCAAAAACATGTTCTGCCAAGAAAAAAAAAAAAAAAAAAGAATTCAGCCTCCAAATCTGTTACTGTGCATGCATCTTCTGGTTTTCCTTTTGTATGAGCAAAGACCAGGAAAGAGAATCATAGCAACACATAAAGCAATGGAGTATATTTTGTGCGACTAAAAACATAAAAATTGCTCGTTTGAAATTAGACCAACTGTATAACTCCTTTTGAAAAGTCACTTTGTAGTTGGCCACCCTATCACCACAATTATCCTTCAAGTTTGGGTATATAACCTTATGTTCCCAGAACTGCCATGAATAACATTGTATTGTATTGTATTGTATTGTATTGTATTGTATTGTAAGTTTATGTATTTTGAGAGAGAGAAGGACAGCACAAGCCAGGGAGGGGCTGAGAGAGGGGGAGAGAGAGAATCCCAAGTAGGCTTCACACTGTCAGCACAGAGCCCAATGTGTGGCTCAAACCCACCAACTGTGAGATCATGACCTGAGCCAAAACCAAGAGTTGGACGCTTAACCGACTGAACCACCCAGGTGCCCCTGTCATGAATAACATTTTAAATCACTGTAATTAGCCTAATTGCCTAAATAGCACCTAATCTGATGCTACTAGGTAGAAATAAGTTTTTCTAATATGTTTTTGCTTGTATTTCACTATTTACAGATCTGCAGTTGTCCTTTTCCTTTGTTATCATGTTTCCCTTTGCTATCATGAACATCCCAAAGGTGGATACAACAGCTTAATTTGAGTTCCCCCCTGTAGTAGTTATTCAAAATTTCTGTTCTAAATAGCTTTTAGCATTTAAATCCAACAGTTTTCACATGTCCATGAAACCATGCTCTATCAGAGAAGCCAGTGCTGTTGGGGCCTCAGGTTAAAGGGACTTAGTTTTAAATGTGCCCCCAAACTCTTGTTATAAGACCATTTATTCTTTGTAAGGGCCACTGGTATCCTCAAAGTTCATTCTCAGAACATTAGACTGTGAACTTCTGGAAAGGAGAGGGATGATCCTATTCACCATGTGTCCCCTGAATCTAGTACATTGTCTAGCACACAGTAAGCACTCAATAGATAAATGTTTGTGGAATGAATGAATAAATATAACAGACTTCTTCTAGAAGGTAGCTACTCATCAGTTTTAAGATTATTTTATTGTTTAGGAGGCATACCTTGTGAATTGTGTGTTTCAAAGAAAACATATGTTGGGAAAGATGTCCCGGGATATTTTTCATTGCTATCAAAATAAATAGAAAAGCATTCTTAGTATTTTTCCTTAGCATCTATGCTATCCTTAATGTGTGGCTTGTCCAGTAGACAAGCTCTTCAAAGCCTGGGCTGCATCTTTCAATTCTCCTCATTGTCCATCCAGTGCCTGGCACAGGGTAGCCAATCAATAAATGGTTGTTGTTATATGAATGGGAATATATATAAAATAATTTTACCAAAATTTAAAAAGGCTTGGTAGCAGAACATTAGTAGTGCAAAGAAGAAAAGAAAAGAAAAAGCTGACATGGAAGATATCCTCTAGAGAATCATCAGCATAAACAGGACAAAGAGAAGTAAGTGAGTAAATATTACAGATATGGAGGACAATGCCCAATCCTCTGTTCATCTTTTCTCCAAGCTTGAGTGAGTTGAGGTCCCTAAAAACCCAAACCTCTTTTTTATTAAAAAGCAGATTAATCAGAATTAACATGAAAGAATATAATACTATGAGAAAATTAATCATGGCAAGGCATTTTTAGTTGTCAGGTTGATTGTATAGGGTATATCACTCAAACAGGAAAGAGAAAGTATGTCAAAGTGTTTGACTAAAAAGAGTTTGAAAAGAAATTATTAACTATGGTGGGCTGGATTGAAGGAACCAGTAAGAGATTGGGAAGTACCCCCAAGACTAACAAGAGTACAAGGCCATGTCTGAAAAGACAGACAGAATCATGCAACTGGAGCCAGATCCAAGTGGAAGCCTTAGAAGAGAACACCTCACCAAGACTCTTACTAAAAAGGGAATGCAGCCATTTTCAAAAAGCACCTTGAAGGAAGTGGGTGAATAAATACTCCATATTATTTCCCCTGCCCTTCAACCTCCTACTTCTATTTAGCACCTTCCATCAGTGGAACACAAATGCAAGCTTGGAGCACAGATGGGGCAGAGAATGACCTGAGCGAGGCAGTGAAGGTTAAGGAAGGGTGAATGGAAAGCACCAGCACACAGCTGGCTTCCCTGAGAGCCCCCTTTGATTCGGATGCAGCCATGAGTCTCACATCTATCCCCTAGAATGCAGCTAGATGAAAATCATAAGCCTGATTCTTGAAGAATCTCATAGTTCTCTAGCTTGGTGAATCTAAATGTTTGGTTTTTTCTTTTTTCCTTTTTGAACCCTGGATTATTACTTTTGATGAAGTAGACTGCCACATAAAAGGGATACTTCCTCCTATCTGAGGATTTGACATAATCATCTGCCAATCAACTGGTTAACTCAAGCAGGAATAACGTTTGCTCCCAGACTGGAGCAAACAAAAAACGAAAAACATTTGGACTGGTTGTCTCTACAACTGTGGCAGTCGAATCAGTACAGAAATTAAAAGCTACAAAAAAATCAGCATTACAAAATCTGCAATCCACCCATTGCCTAAGATGGTGATGGGGACATTGTTCATTTTACCCTGGGAACTTCTAATTTTCTATTTTCAAATATAGGATAAGCACTGGATCTAAATTTAAATGTGTCATTACATTCTTCCAGGATAATGAATGCAGGTTTGCTATTAAAAATTGGATCTGTGCCCCTTCTTTTTTGTCTCAGGAATATCTAATAAATAAGAATCTATGTAGACAAAGAGGATATGTAATTGAAACAATACAATCTTGATAGATTCTTAAAAATGTTCTGTTTTAGAAATATGTAATTGAATTAGAATTCTAACCTGTTTCATTCCAAAATTCTGCATGACCAAACCCCTAATTACTTTATTCCACTTAGCTCCAGGCACACTGGCTTCTTTCCTCCTGTGGGTGGAAACATAGCTTGTGAGGGGGGAGGGAGCAGAGAGAAACATCACAAGTCACTCCCTGTGAATATATTACTCCGTAGTGTCCTTTTCAACAATTGTCAAGGTAATTTGTTGATATGATGATTTTTAAGAAAATGGTATTGAAGAGATGCCAGAGGAAGCAGTGCAAATAATGCATTTAAAAATACAATGGTCAGGGATGCCTGGGTGGCTCAGTCAGTTAAGCGCCCGACTTCAGCTCAGGTCACGATCTCGCGGTCCCTGAGTTCGAGCCCCGCGTCAGGCTCTGGGCTGATGGCTCAGAGCCTGAAGCCTGCTTCCAATTCTGTGTCTCCCTCTCTCTGTCCCTCCCCCGTTCATGCTTTCTCTGTGTCTCAAAAATAAATAAACGTTAAAAAAAATTTTTTTAATACAATGGTCAGACCATGGGACCAATAGAGAGGGGTTTTCGTGCTCACTTAACCTCTCAACAAACATCCTCTTAATAGATGGCCAGAAGATAGTGGAGGCACATTTTAAATTGGAATTTGTTGCTGAAGAATTCTATACCCTTTCAAATTGTCGTATATTTAGTAAAGCATCGTTTCAGATAAACAAAGTCTCAGGAATTATAAATTACATAGGCATAATGCAAATGCCATGAAAATTCTTAGAAGAAACATGACAAAACAATTCAACAACAATATCCTGGATCTAAAACCCAAATCATATCATAGAAAGCTGAATGTAGAAGAAAATATAATTTTCAGCAAATACAGATTAATTAGGGAGTCAATACATACTGCTAATTCTTAATGTTGCTAATTGTAGTTTGAAATGTTTGCATATTTTAAGTTATCACCAATTTAATTTAAAAACACTCTACATGCTTTGTGAATTACCAGAGGGGAAACAGCAATCATGAAAATATAGTATACTTGGCAAAAGAATAAACATTAAAATTTAATTATATTAATAATACTACCAAATATTAAGGCCAGGAACCAGGATAAGTGTTTTATATTATTGCCTTTAATCCTCACTGAAGTCTCTGAGATAGCTATTTATGGTGCATTTCAAAATCAGGTCTACTTAAATGTGATGTTTGGGGGTTATTACTATAACAGTAGGATAGCAAATCCACATTATAACTTGTATCCCAGTTTTCACTGATTTGTATCAGCCATTGGTAATGTCGAACTGTTAAATATTCTAAGGCTGAATTCCAGCTCAGCAGAAGAGATTGTCGTGAACTATAAGTGATGCCTATTTTCATATTTTCATCAAGTATATCACATATTTGCTGAATGAATTCCAGTTATAAAAATAGAAAACATAAAATTACAAACATTGAGACCAAATGCATATCTTATGAAAGTAGTTATAGATGGAATAGTGCATCTAACAAAGGAAAAGACTCAAAAGTCATTTAAAAATTTATCCACATTTAAAATAAGGAATCACAGAAAACCTAAAAGAAAAATGAATGGGCAAAAATATACCACAACGTATGCCAATGCAAAAAAGAAAAAACAGGAATGACAGCATTACTATTAGATACTATGGAATTTTTTAAAAAAAGAGGGACCATATAAAAACTTATGAAATAAGTCCAAAGCTATCTTAAGAGGCATAGACATAGTCTTTTCTCTTTTTAGAGACATTAGAATGAAAATAAATTATCTGACTAATGACATTAGAAAATAAATTTTAAAAAATAAGAATTGGGGCTCCTGAGTGGCTCAGTCGGTTAGATGTCTGACTTCAGCTCAGGTCATGATCTCACGGTTCATGAGTTCAAGGTCCGCATTGGGCTCTGTGCTGACAGCTCAGAGCCTGGAGCCTGCTTCGGATTCTGTGTCTCCCTCTCTCTCTCTCTCTGCCCAACCCCTACTTGTGCTCTGTCTCTCTCTGTCTCTCAAAAATGAATAAATGTTAAAAAAAATTTTTTTAATAAAAAATAAAAATAGAAAAGTAAGAATTACTATCAATCCAAGAGGTAGAAATCCTGAAATATTAGTAACTATTGCCAAAATTAAAAATTATCAAAAAATTGTATCTTTTAAAATGTGCCATAGTCAGTGGTTTTATGGCTGAGCTCTTTTAAAAGTTTAAGGAAATAATACAATATCAGCTCTCCAAGCTGCTTGAGGGCATAGAAACAGACAGAAACCTACCCAGTTATTTGCCACACAAGTGGCACAAGTCTTATACCACAGTCTGAAAAAGAAATGCATGTGTTCACAACCACACACATGTGCACACACACATTATAAGGAATTTTTGGAAAGAAAAAAGCTCACATCTATTATGTGAAAAGAAGCAGATTATAAATTGTGTCTGTTATGATTTTAATTTCACAAAATACACACAAAGACAGGTGCACAAAGAAACCGTGATGGATTTAAAGACCTATCGACATATTATAGTAATTTTCCTGCATGGTTAGAGTATAGGTGATTTTTATTTTCTTATTGACATTTTTTCATTTTCATAATTTTCTTCACCAGCATGTACTACTTCTGCAATGCTAAAAAACAACTAATGGTATTAAGCCAAAAGAAGCAGCTTAGAGAAGCAGCTTCTCTCTCTGTGTCTCTGTCTCTGTCTCTCTCTCTCTCTCTCTCTCTTTATTTTTTTGGTAATGATAAAGAAAGTTCATTCTCACTAAAGAACAGAGGAAAGACTGCTAAGCCTAGAGCAATAAACGAACAGAGACAGAGAAGGAAGAAAGGGAAAGAGAGAAAGAGAGAAAAGAAAAAAAAAGAAAAAGAAAGGAAGGAAGAATTCCCAGGTAACAAGAGGTTGAAACAAAAATGTCGAGAAGGCACTCATGGAAGTTATAAAAACCTTATGTAGAAATCTTGATAGGATAGAAACTCCTCCGTCCAAACCTGCTGGCATAGAAGGAAGAATCAAATTGCTTCAGGAATATTTGCCACAATCACGAATGTTCTCAGCCATTCTTCGGTTCTAGGATCACAGTCAAGATAAATATAAGCTCTGTGAGGGCGGGTACCTTTGTTGATGTTGTGCAGGAGTTTCTAGAACAGTGTAGGATCCCGCAAGGGCCCAGTGAACGTTTGTGAAATGAAAGAACGAGGGTTTGCAGTAGAGCACCCCCCGGCTCTGTGTTGTGCCTCTTCTCTTCAGAGTATTCTCAGTGGCTTGGCCCACAGCAAGAATGGGTTTCAAAGCCAAAGGTAACACCAACAGATTTTAGAATGAAGATCAAAATCATCTTGACAGGATTAGCCAGACCAAATTTCACAAGAAAACAAAATAGAGACTGGTCTCAGTATAACTCAACTGGGAACCCATCTGACTAGACTAACCCTTGGGCTGTGTGGATAGGAGTGAAATATTCAGAAGTAGGCAAAGGGGAATCCTCCTGTACTCCATGTTGGTGAGACCACATCGCACCTACTGAATCTAGTTCTGAGTCCTGGATCGTATAGCAAACATTACTGGGTAATGCTTATTCAAAAGTACAAGACAATGGCTTGAAAACTCTGCCCTGTGAGGGCTGATTTAAAGGATCTGGGGATATTTAAGCTGAGGAGGAAAGGCCTGGAGAGTACAAGAGAGCTGTCTTGAGGAAAAGGGGTTAAACATGTTCAGTATTACTCCCTGGAGCAAACTATGACCAAGAAATGGAAAATGCTAAAGCAGATTCAGCTCAATATAAGAAGCATTTTATAAAAGGTATGATATGCTCTGACTCGATAGAAGTAGGCCCCTGTCACCACAAACGTTGTAAGCACTAGCTAGATGGCCATCTGTAAGGAATGTTCTGGAAGGGATTCCTGCATTGGATGATAGGTGACACCATTCTATCTTCCAACCTGGAGAACTGACTTTTGTTTGCTCTATAAAACATGTAAAATTCATTTTTCAAATGCCTTTGGGGGAACACAGCCTCTGGAGTCCAGACACTTCACACTGTCCCTATTGTCTTGCATTCTAGCTGCTTCACAAGCTTATGCCATGCCCAGCTCCTGAGGCATCTAAGTTTGCATAGTCTGTAATGTCCAGTCCAGTTCCAAGATAATTGGCCTCTGTGACTCAACCTCACCACAGAGCTGTCACAGAATTTTCTCCCACTAGGAGGCAGAAGGGAGGGGAACATGGCAAAGAAATCGGTGAAGTATAATAGATCCATGTAGACAGTGAGCCCCAATTTAAGGCTGAACTATTCTGCTCTATACAACTCCAGCACTTGGTACACCCCCTAAAGACTCCTTTTCTTTTCCTCCCTCTCTCATTTATGTTTCAATTCCATAGACTTCCTTTCTCCTGAGCCTCTAGGAACTCAGACTACATTGAGAGTAAAACTCTCTACTTAGGATTCAGAAGTTATTATCAGCTCAGCTCAGAAAAGCAACCCTTTGAGTTGACTTTTCTGACTACTTTTAGCCATTCCAGAGACTCGGGGCGGGGCCCTGGCTCCTCTGTTCCGTGGTTGGTGTAATGCTGCCACCTGCTGATTATTCAGGCAAAGTGCCTGAGGCATCTGTCTCCTGGCGGGCAGAAATGTTTCAAACTTATTAGGCAGTGAAGCAGTCTTACCCAGGCAGGGTCCACCCACCTGGGACGGTAAAATCTAACTCTGTGAAGACAGTCCTGTGCTGAAAAAAGTCATTTCTAACAAATATTAATATTAATAATGGTACATATTAATGATATTTATTAATATTATTGATTTATTAATATAATTTATTAATGATATTAATAGTGACAGAATTCTAATTGGTAATGTTACTCTGTCACAAAAATTTATATATATATATATATATATATATATATATATATATAATCTTTTACAGAAAGTCTTCAAGTATTCGTGTATCCAACATGTATTATTAAATATTACCCTCATCACAACCCACAAGTAATCTATCATTACCACATTTATTCTTTTTCCCATGATGAAACATTCAGAGAGCATAAATGGCATGCCCTAGATCACACAGCTAATAAATGAGAGAGTCAGAATCTGAATCTAGTAGATCTGGTTCCAGATTTTCTAAATGACTCAGTTATGGGACCTGTATGCATCTCAGTAACATATGATGTAGAGAAGTTAGCCCCCTTGAGTTACGGGATTGGCAGAGTGGGGGACCCAGCAGTCTAAAAGGGGCATGACAAACCCATAAGATGGCTGATGGTGGTTTGGAACAGGATCCCTCCCGTAGTGGAGGGTTTGAATAATAAGATCTAGCTAGGAGAAAAAGACTGGTAGGTAGAGGTAAGGTGGGAAGTCAAGGCCCCAACCTAGTGAATTAAGGAGGAGCTGTAGTTCTTGGGCATATTAAGAGTCTGTGGAAATTCCATTGTAGGTGATGAGGCTTCTAAAGTTCTCCCAAACCTGACCTAGATGGCTTCAGCAACTGAGCTGGGTTGGCCTGGGGGTGCTGGTAGTACTTGCATCACTCCCAACAGAGGCCATACTGTCTTCCCATAAGTCTTGCTCTCCATATCACTTATTAGGTGTGAGGACATAGGAGTAACAAACAAACACGTTTGAATTTGTCTGTTTGTTTTATCATCTTTTGATCTATTGTAGCCACCCTGGGTGGGGAAGTTTCTCACCCTTTGTATCATTTAATTGCTACAACCTTAAGGGATTGTTTAGAATTTTGCAAACCCAATTTCAAGATGTTTATTGTCTAGTTGCTGAAAAGGTGGTTTATAGGCAAGAAAGATTTTTAGTTTTCTGAAGAAACTAAACCATCTGTAAACTGGCCCACATTTTGCTTGGTGACTCTTTCTAAATGATTCAGATGCATGTATTTGACTCCTAAAATACAAGATAAACAAGCCTCTATTCCTGGGAGAACTATGCCCAATTCCACCATTTGATCTCACCATCAAAGAAAAACTCTCAAAATCTGGTTGTTTCACAAATACACTTAAATGAGTTTCAGAGGTTATTTTTGTTGTTTTTGTTTGTTGTGCTTTGCACTAGTGTAATTAACTGAAGGTAACGGTTATAATTTTTAAACATCCATCTTAGAGGAAATTACTCTTTTTACCTTTTAGAGGCCCTTTATGTTAGTGGTTGTTTATTTCCATTTGGACCAGATTGATATGAACCAACCAGCATATGGAGGAATGAACTCCAACATAGAATTTTGTTCTAGTACTTGAATGCACAATTTCATCTTAGACTTGTAAGAAGAGGAATAGCAACCATTTTATATGAAGCTTATACTCAATAATAGTAATTGGTTAGGGATTATCTAGTAAGTTCAAAGACTAATGAGGTACCTGGAGTCCTTCACAGCTTGCGGTGCAAATCTTGCACCAAAACATATAGAAAGAGGAAGAGGTTCCAAAGCTGTTTTGTCCGTCCTTCAGCAAGGTTCAACCCAGCTATCAAATATCTCTGGGCCCTTTAACGTTTACATGGTATGAGGACGGAGAGTGAGTGGTAAAAATCAGTCCCTTCTTGCTTTCTCCTGTCCCATGCTCTGTCTACTGCAAAGTGGTTCTGGGGGCTAAGTAGAATGTGGGTCCCAAAGCACGTAAACTGGAACAGGAGTCTTGTGTAGAAAACTCTTGACGATCAGCCATCCACTCTGGAGGGCTAGTCAGTGGAGAGGCCCCAGCCAAAGTGATCAGGGCCCTTGGGTGGTACCAAAAAAGTATTTGACATTCTGCATTGAGAGTTTGAAAGGTTTCTGCCCTAATCATCATTTATTTCATAGCCATAGTTGATATAAGGAGAAAAATAGGTGATTTGAAAGACAAAACTAAGAGCCTAGAAGACTAAAAAACTAAAACTCTAGAAGAGTTTTAATATTGGTTGAGTTAATTATAATAAGAGCAGTGAAGTCTTAAATATTATACCATATTCTGTAAATATTACACAAGTAAATTTCCTATAATAAATATACAACAGGTATACACTATTTACTTTGTCAACAAGTAAACAAGTATTCTGTTACCCAGGCTAAGGTCTCTGTAAAGATTGTACCTCATAGTTAAAGGGAAACTTCAGAGGGAGTTCCTTGCATATAAACTACTCAGTTTTATAACAGGTGATTGTTGGTTCGTTTGTTTTACTCTCCTAGGTCTTTGTTATAAACCTCACACTACACTGTTAGTGTTTTTTGTTTAAATGTTTTTTTTAACGTTTATTTATTTTTGAGACAGAGACAGAGCATGAACGGGGGAGGGGCAGAGAGAGAGGGAGACACAGAATCGGAAGCAGGCTCCAGGCTCTGAGCCATCAGCCCAGAGCCCGACGCGGGGCTCGAACTCACGGACCGTGAGATCGTGACCTGAGCTGAAGTCGGAGGCCCAACCAACTGAGCCATCCAGGCGCCCCTTGTTTAAAGAGTTAGTTGTTATTTTAAAAGATTTAGAGAATTGAAAAAAAAATCTTTAAAACTTACCTGCACCTTTATTTCTTACAACACTGCAATGATGTCACTCCACTGTCTTCTCACTTAGATCATTTCCAGGGAGAAACTCTCTGCCTTCCTTAACTTTGTTTCCTTTGTGTATAATGTGTCTTTTTGTTTCTGGCTGATTTTAAGACTTTTCTCTTCATCATTTGTGTTGGAAAATTTCACTTTGATGTACCTTGGTACAGTTTTCTTCTTGGTATATATTTCTTGTGCTTGAGGTTTGTTGAACATCTTGAAAGAAACTTTTTTTTGAAACATTTCTTCCAGTGCACCCCCTCCTCTTTGGGATATTCCAATGACCTACATGTTCCATTACTTGGCTTGTCCCATGGCTCACAGATGCTCTTTTGATTTAAAGGAATTTTTCTTTAATCTCTGTTTTTTACACTTGACCTTAGCCAAAAGGCTGAAAGCTATAATGTCTGTTTTGTATTAGGGATACTTTCTACTGCTATGTCTTCAATTTCATTAATTTTTTCTCCTGCAATTTCTAAAATGCTGTTAATTCCACCCAATATGTATTTTACCTGAGACATTGTAGTTTTCATTTTTGGAATTTCTATTTGGGTATTTTTTAATATCCAGCAGTCTCCTCCTTATCATATTTAATCTTTCTTCTAGCTTCTTAAACATATGGACCATAGTCAGACCATTATCCTGGTAGGTAATTCTAACATCTGTGTCAGTTTCAGTTTATTGGGTTGTTTTCCTCACTATGGGTCATACTTTTCTGCTTCTTTACATGCCTGATATTTTTTGTTAGATGCCAGATATTGTAGATTTTACTTTGTGGGTGCTAGATATTACTCTATTTCCATAAATATGCTTGAGCTTAGGTCTGGGACACAGCTGAGTTACTGGGAAACAGTTTGATCCTTTCAACTCTCACTTTTAGGATTTGTGATGTGGGGGGAAATGCTCATTCTAGGCTTAATTAGTCCTCACTCCTGAAGTAAGACCTTCTGAGTACTCTGCCTCACCAGTGCTCTGAGAATTGTGAGGCTTGGGAATCTGGCTGATGAAAGCATTGCACTATTCCAGGCCTGCATGAGTGGTAGGCACTGTGTCTTCTAATCCTTTCCAGTGATTCTTTCCCTAGTCTTTGGTGTTTCCTCAGGAGCTGATCAGCCCTCCGGTAAATACTAAGGGGGGTTTCTGTGAGTTATCTCTTTGTGAAGATCTCTCCTCTCTTCCACTCTTCCCTGCAAACTCCAGCTGGCTCAGCCATTCCAGACTCTTAGTTTTATCTTTTCAACTTAGGGAGTCTGCCAGGTTCTGCCTGGGTCTGCCCTCCCTCCCTACACCACAGCCTGCAAACCGTCTCAAGGCAGGAAGCTGAGTGATCATAGGGCCCACATTATTTGTTCCTGACTTTCAGGGACAGCTACAGCCATTTTTAATTATCTGATGCCTGTACTCTTGAAACCATTTTTTCACATACCTTGTCCAGTTTTTTAGTTGTTTCAGGGGAGGGAAATATAGTTCTTATTACTCCAGCTTGCCAGAAGCAGAAGTCTTCTTTAAGTCTATAACCAGAAACCATTTTCCATGTTTTACCATTAACTATAGAATAAGAGGTAACAGCAAGGTTAAAGACATTGTTTTCTCAAATTTTCTCCCATCGCTCTAGGTTTCAGCTATTAAAAACTTACAGTCTCATATTAAAGGGCTAGTATCCAAAATCTATAAAGAACTCCCCAAACTCCACACCCAAAAAACAAATAATCCAGTGAAGAAATGGGCAGAAAACATGAATAGACACTTCTCTAAAGAAGACATCCAGATGGCCAATAAGCACACGAAAAGATGCTCAACATCATTCCTCAGCAGGGAAATACAAATCAAAACCACACTGAGATACCACCTCACGCCGGCCAGAGTGGCTAAAATGAACAAATCAGGAGACTATAGACGCTGGAGAGGATGTGGAGAAACGGGAACCCTCTTGCACTGTGGGTGGGAATGCAAACTGGTGCAGCCCCTCTGGAAAACAGTGTGGAGGTTCCTCAAAAAATTAAAAATAGATCTACCCTATGACCCAGTAATAGCACTGCTAGGAATTTACCCAAGGGATACAGGAGTGCTGATGCACCTGTACCCCAATGTTTATAGCAGCACTTTCAACAATAGCCAAATTATGGAAAGAGCCTAAATGTCCATCAACTGATGAATGGATAAAGAAATTGTGGTTTATATGCACAATGGAATACAACTTGGCAATGAGAAAGAATGAAATCTGGCCTTTTGTAACAACGTGGATGGAACTGGAGAGTGTTATGCTAAGTGAAATAAGTCATACAGAGAAAGAAAGATACCATATGTTTTCACTCTTATGTGGATCCTGAGAAACTTAACAGAAGACCTTGGGGGAGGGGAAGAAAAAAAATGTTAGAGAGGGAGGGAGGCAAGCCATAAGAGACTCTTAAAAACTGAGAATAAACTAAGGGTTGATGGGGGGTGGGAGGGAGAGGAGGGTGGGTAATGGGCATTGAGGAGGGCACCTGTTAGGATGAGCACTGGGTGTTGTATGGAAACCAACTTGACAATAAATTTCATATTAAAAAAAAACTTACAGTCTCTGATTTTTAGATTTTCACTTTAATGAAGGCTGAATTAAAGAATATGGAGTTTATAAACTTAGATTCTACAAAGCTAAGCTTCTTTCTCTTTACTCTGACCCCAGGATGGGATAGTTGGAATTTGGGTTGGGGCGACCACCTCTGGAACCACATCTCCACCAATTATCTCTGTTCAGACAGATGGGCAGTTAAGACTGGTGGGAGAGAGTCCTACAAGGAGATGAGGTGCTGCTACCCTTATTAGTGGGGCTTCCCTTGAGGGCTGGATCCAGAACACTTAAGCAGAGGTTGGACTGCTTGTTTGTGTGCTTTTTGCTTTTAACTCCTCTGCAGCAGCTAGTGCTTCAAGCAAAGGTAAATTCCCTGTTTCTCACTTAGACCCACACCCAACCTTTCTCCTAGGACAAATGAGGCTCCTCTTTCTGCTTCTTGTAGAAGAAGAGCTATTCTCTAAATGCCCTCTGCCCAGGTGACTTCCTCTTCTAACCCCATGAAGCATTTCTTATTAAAGAGCAGCAAAAAAATCCTACAATTTAATCTTTAGCAAGTTGATCCTCTAGTAGCCACCCATATCCCCCACCCCCCTAATGTAACATATCTATGCAAAAAGTTCAAATAGATTTAGAATTTCCAGATGCTTATGTTTACAAAGTTGTTATCTGCCCTCACTTAACACTGTTCTTTCTCTGCCCCTTCCAGCCTATTGCAATGACAAGAGAAGCAGTCTAAAACATGAGCACAGACTTGTAGTTATATAGAGTCCAGATGAAGCTAGCTAGGTTCTTATCTAACATTTCGTTAAAAAAAAAAAAAAAGAAAGAAGATATATATGTCTTAGTTAGGGCTGCTATAACAGAATACCACACATTGAGTGGCTTATAAACAACAGAAATGTATTTCTCCCAGTTCTGGAGGTTAGAAGTTCAAGATCAAGGTGCTGGGCCATTTCAGTGCCTGGTGAAGAGCCACTTCCTGGTCCACAGATGGTCACCTTCTCACTGTTCCTGCATGGTGGAAGGGACAAGGAGGCTCTCCTCTCTGGGGTCTTTTTTATAAGGTACTAACTCTATTAATGAGACCTCGGCTCTCATTTCCTGATCACTTCCTGAAGGCCCCACCTCTTAATACCATCACCGTGGAGGTTAGGATTTCAACACATGACTTTTGGGGGCCATAATATTCAGTTCATTGCCAAATATATACACACAGATATATACATTTTGTTTTTTATTGTTTTATCAGTGTGGCATTTAAGACACATGCATTTCCTGCTGGATTTTCTTCCCCTTAGTCAAGACGCATCACAATCATTTGTTATTTAGTTTTAAGAGATGGTAGTTCTTTTTACTTTATTTCATGTTTTTACTCCTTGTATCAGGAAACCAGTGGCACGATTTTCCATGGGCCCTCTGACAATCGATAAAGTAAATCCTTGTAATTCCCTCCTTCATCTACATTTCTGCATTGGGCATTTATGAGGATCTACAGCATGTCGGGCACAGAGGGGGTTTGCTCTCAGTCCTGTTGACAGCCTATTTCCCTTCACCTACTCCAGGCCTCTTTATTTCTTTCTACAGGTGCCACAGTGAACAGAGAAAACAGCTGCCAGTCTGACAGCAGCGGGTTCCTGGATGAACCACCAGAACCACTGCCCCTGCAGGTAGAAAGTCCCTGGAGGGCTGGAATAGGAGTAAAAAGAAAGATAAGTAGATAACACACTGCCACATTTGGAAAAGAGCAACCAGCCCTTAGAAGATATGCACCCTTGGGGCGCCTGGGTGGCGCAGTCGGTTAAGCGTCCGACTTCAGCCAGGTCACGATCTCGCCGTCCGTGAGTTCGAGCCCCGCGTCGGGCTCTGGGCTGATGGCTCAGAGCCTGGAGCCTGTTTCCAATTCTGTGTCTCCCTCTCTCTCTGCCCCTCCCCCATTCATGCTCTGTCTCTCTCTGTCTCAAAAATAAATAAAAAACGTTGAAAAAAAAAATAAAAAAAAAAAAAAAAAGAAGATATGTACCCTAGGTACCCAAGGGACAGGGGACGATGAAGTCACAATAAACAAGGTGCCATAGGGACACCTGGGGGGCTCAGCCAGTTGAGCTCAGGTCATGATCTAGCAGTCCTTGAGTTCGAGCCCTGCCTCGGGCTCCTTGCTGACAGCTCCAAGCCTGCCTCGGATTCTGTGTCTCCCTCTCTCTCTACCCCTCCCCCACTCAGACAGAGAGACACTCTGTCTCTCTCAAAAATAAATAAACATTAAACAAATATAAAAAAAAAAAAAAAGCAAGGTGCCATAAAGCTTAGCATTGCTTTCCTTTTTTTTTTCTTTTGACTTTGCTAAATAACGAAGGTGAGCCTCTTAGAGAGAAGGTCCCAGTTAAAGTAGTAAACTAACATAAACCTGAATTTGTAACCCTGATCTCCTGACTCCTAAGTCAATGGTAATGATAAAGAAACGACACACACATTTTTTTTTTTTTTTCCGAGAGAGAGAGAGCGCGCGTGTGTGAGCTGAGGAGGGGCAGAGAGAGAGAGAGAGAGAGAGAATCTAAAGCAGGGTCTGCAGCTCGGAGTCAGAGGTGGGGCTCAAACCCATGAACCGTGAGATCATGACCTGAGCCAAGATGAAGAGTCAGACGCTTAACAGACTGAGCCACCCAGGTGCCCCAGACACACCCACTTCTTAAACCGAGTGCCTCCACCACCCTCCCGACCCATTTGCCTTTATCCTGGTTTCTCACACAGATGCCTTCCTTGCCAAGCAGCCAGAGTCCTGCTGAGGATGGCTGTAGACAGCCGAGGGATCAGAGCCAGCATGCAGTCTCACCCCAGGGCTGCCAACCAGAGTCAGATGAGTCTGATTACAAGGGTATGGTGAGCACATCCTTTCCATATCAAGGCTGGAGTCTCTTGGAAGAAAAGGCCTCGATACAAATGGCGGAGAAAGAGTCTCAGTTTGAGGACATGGAGGAGCCACCACAGCCACTGACTCCGGACAGTGCCCTTCACAGGACCACCAGAGGGGGAGAGCCCTCGGGGAAAGGGAGCCACGTGAGGCAGCCCCCACCCATGCCCCCAACTGAATGTGAGACTGTGGTGGGCACAGTCACCTCCACATGTGATTGTCCTCTGAGGTTTATGGCGACCCATATCGCAAAAATGAAGGACGGGTTGCTGAAGCCTGAGGGGCCTGGGGAAACACATGTGCAAAGCCACTGCTGCGAGTTCCAAAGATCACCTGGAATGGAACCTGCTCACAACAAGTTCCTCCATGTTGACTCTGAGGCCCCAAACGAAGAAGAAGGCAGTAAAACTTATTCTGACACCAACAGTATCTTACCGATGGGAGAAAGTCCACCACAGCACGAACCCAAGCCCAGTAACATCGTGCCCTATACAGTTGACCTCATTCAAATATCCGAAAAGTCCATTCCCCACCTAGGCAAACTGGCTGGAGATACTCCCCAAGCAAAGCCAACATTTAGTGCTTTGGGTCAAATACCACCTAGGGCAGAATCTGAGATGGAAAACCTTCCTCCAAATGCTGACTCAAACACTGTTAGCTCCAAGGCTGTGACCGTCCAGATGTCCTCCAATCTGGCATCAGCTGCTCAGAATGCTGTGGCTCTGGGGACTGATTCTAAAGGAACAACTTTAGAATGCACTCTGTGTGACCCTGTCCCCACAACAGAACCAGGACTGGAGACAGAATCAAGGCAGTGCAGTGATGTTTCCATTCAGACCTATATACGTGAGCCTAGGCCCTGGCATTGCTCTTTGGCCCCAAGTCTCACCAAATCTGCCTCTCTAGACACAGGCTTCCCTCGTATCTACCCAGCGGGCATCAGCCATGCCGTATCCGCTCACTGCTGTGTCTGCTGTCATCACTGTTCGCACTGCCACTCAGAGAGGCAGAGCCCCAACCCTGCGCCCTCAGCCTGTAGGCACTGCCCATGCTTCCATAATCATCTGGAGGCCCAGTTCATGAAGACTTTGAACGTCCTTCAGGACACTACAGTGAGGGAGTTGTGTTCTGTAAGTATTCATCTCTGCAAAGACGGGAAGACAGATGGAGCGATACCACCTTGGGGATAATGTTCAGGCCTCCTGAATGCGGGCACTGAGGGCATGCCTTTCTATCTCAGATCATGAGTAGTACCTGTAAAGTGTTTTATAGCTTACCATATATGCCTTCAAATTTCTTCTTATCTGATGCGTCCAATCAATCACCTTCTGAAGTAAGGAGGCAAATTTTATTATTAATCCCCATTTACAGAGGGATCTAGAACAATAAAGTCATGTGTAAGGTTATAAACAGTAACGCATCTGTACCTCATCTCCAATTCAGTCTGATTGAACAGTTCTCTGTCCTAAATTCACTTAGCTGAATAATCTAGCACAAGGTATGAACGCTCTCTGAGCCTGTTTTGTAAAATAGGGAGACTATTCATGCCACCAACACAGGCTTGTTTTAGGTTAAGTGAGAGATTGCTTGTGAAGCACTCAGCACACTCAGGCACTCAAAACAGTGCCCAGCACACAGAAAGCCCTAGAAAATACTAATTGTATGGCTGCTTCTGAGACATAGCATGGGGGGAAGCTCAGAGCCAGGTACAGGATAAGGACTGGCTCTGGAAGCCAGGCAGGAAGACACTGATTAGAACGAGGACCACCGATTAAGCCTGGGCCAGTGCCAGGGGTGAGTGACCCTCCATGCAGACAGAGCCCTCCTCATTTCTCTAGCTGGTGTTAACAGATGACCTTGGGCCCACGTAGCTCCAGCTGTGCGGAGAGATCTGGCAAGTGGAAATAGACCTTTCTCTTCACTCGACACTATGAGACATCAGCACTTCTGCAGAAAATACAGGGGTTTTGCATCTCATGCACAATGACCATCTTTAGACTTGTGTGTGGCTTTCAAATGAGTAGGCGTTTAAATGAGAGTGTCCATACAACCAGCTCATGTCTTCTAAAACCTTGTCTCACATTACCTTAGCCTGCTCTCCTCCTAGAATTCACAATTATCCAAAAAAAAATGAGGGGGCGCCTGGGTGCCTCAGTCAGTTAAGAGTCCAACTTCAGCTCAGGTGATGATCTCACGAGTTCAAGCCCCATGTCGGGCTCTGTGCTGACAGCTGGGAGCCTGGAGCCTGCTTCAGATTCTGTGTCTCCCACTCTCTCTGTCCCTCTCCCGCTCACACTTTGTCTCTTTCTCCTTCAAAAATAAACATTAAAAAAAATTTTTTGATGCTATTTTTACAACAACTTGATCTGACATTATACATCCTGAAATGCATAGCATAGATGACAGTGCATTTCTCCATATTTAGATTCAAGGAACCACAAACATACATTCAAAGAAAATAATCAGCACACACACGTGCATTATTATACTTATGTGCGGGTATACACACGTGCACACACACACACTTGCAGAAAAGCAAGTAAAAATGGGGGAATGCATTCACCCATGAGAGGAGGCTACTTAAACTGAAGAACAAACTCAAGAATGAAGAGAAAAGCCATCTATGGTGAGTGAGTCTGGGTTTGTAAGGCCTGAAAAATATTCTGGAGAAAAATGTCTCTAAATCAGATGCTAAGTGCTAGCTAGGACTACAAAAATTATTTATAAAAAAAATTATCTGGAAAATGGATCTTGAACCACATGAAGATTATAGGCAGGGATAGGTACTATCTCTTACCTGTCAATGGAAGTTCCAGCTGCGCATTGAAAGTAAGTGCAATTTTAGATAAAAGACTCAGAAAAAATCCCCATCTCATCCCCTTACAGAGAAATATGTAACTGTGCAGAGACTCATTTGACTAATTGGCAGATTCCATTTTTGTTGTCCTGTGAGTCATCTAAAATAATGGTTTGTAGGTATGATTAATTCTTATATATGTGTGTGAATTCTTTATAATAAGTTATTAATTTAAAAAAACTCTCCAGGAAAGAAAATGATATTATCTGAAAAAGATTTTTAGATATTAGAAAATGCTTCTATAATGTTTATTATTTAGATTTAAATAAAAAGGAAGCATACACAGAACGTAGAAAGTAATCGGAGCCAACTCAAAAGTGAAGTTTCAATGTTTTCTGGTGCTGTTGCTCTTACTATTGAAGTTAAAGTCTGTTTTAATGGGCTTGGGTCAGCAAAGTAGACCTTCAATTAACCTTGGGTTACAACCCAACACTTATATTGGAAAAAAGAGTTCAAAACAACTTCTTTTTTGTTTTCCTTGCCGAAATTTTTCCTTTTTTCTGAAACTACTTCTATAACTGTTCTAGAGCTGAAATGTAGCTTTAGTATTTCCAAATGACCAGAAGATGGCAGTGTTTCAGAATCTTCCACATCACTCCCTTCTCCGGGACCAAATGGCCATCAGTTACTCCTAAATCCCAGCCCTGCATGCCTTCCAATCACAAAGGGTTACCCTAAAATAACTAGATGAAGCATAATATTTAATGTCTCTAATGCTCAGCCTACTTGAACGCCATATTTCCATGCCCCTGGCCTCACCATCCCTAGAACTTGTCAATTAGGACCATTCAAACAACTCACTCTTAAGAAACGAGTAACTTCTCCCTGTGTCCAGCTACACTGTAGTTAATAATCCCTGCTATAACTCAGTTAGATCTTGAGAAAAGAATAAATGAATCAGGATACCTGGGCTTGAAATCTGCCCTTTTTTGACCTTGGACAAGTCAGTTTGCCATTCCGTTTCAGAACACTTCTCATAATAAGAGCCCTCCGTGGCCTCTAAGATTTTTCTGGTTTCAAGAGCCCTACTGAGGTCACCTTTCAAGCATGCTTGTCAACATCAATAACAGTTCAAAGACTCCTCTACCTGGTTCGAATGTACTCACACTGAAGCCAAAGTAATTTGAGAGTTTTGCCATGTAAAGTATGTTTTTCATATAAAAATATTAGAGGACAGAATCAAAACTGAACTCTCAAAGCAAAATGATGAGGAGTTTTCAGTAGAAAAACATCACTTGAAGGAAAGTATATCCATTGTGACAATTTTAGTAAAAATAACCATGAGGCTGCCAGGATTTGACCATGGCGTTTTGGGGACAAGAGTAAGAAATCTGGGACTTCCTAAAAACAGGGCTAAGAGGAATTAACACAGTTGTAAGACCAGTCTCTGTGGAAGGAATAAGAGGAAGTTGAAAGAGGGCTGCCATGAAAATCAGTTTCTTTTAAAGAGCTTTCCAGGGGTGCCTGGGTGGCTGAGTCAGCTCAGCATCCGACTTCGGCTCAGGTCATGATCTCACCATTCGTGAGTTCAAGCCCCATATGGGATCTGTACTGACAGCTCAGAGCCTGAAGCTTGCTTCAGATTCTGTATCTCTTCTCTCTGCCTGCCCCCCATCCTCATGCTCTGTCTCTCTTGGTATCTCAAAAATAAATAAACATTTAAAAAAAATTAAAGAGCTTTCCAGAACCTCTACCAGGCCTGGGAGAGAGAGCATTACAGTCTAAAAAGCATTAATGTCACTTAAAGTCAGATGGATGGAGATGCTGGGGTTCTGGATCATGCATCTATTCAAAGCATGATCCAACCTGGGCTGGAAAACTAGGCGGGTAACTAGTAAAAATTCAGCAAATCGTGAGGTTCCTGACAAATGGACTGGGTTTAGGGGCTGCAGGAAGATACATAAATTAGGAAACCAAGGCAGAAGCACAGTCATGCAGAGAAAGTACGATTTAAAGAACGGTTCACATCAGGAGCAATAAGGAGCAGGATAGGGAGAATAGACAGAGTTCAATTCTAGATTCACTTCATGAAGAGAGTAGGATGCCTCATCTATGTCTGCCTTACTCCAGATGAGCTTGTTAGCTACATGGAGCTGATCCTGCAGATTTCACCACCAGGGATTGTGGTTAAGCAGGGCTAAGACTAATAAGAAAATATTCTAAGCAGACTTTCTCTAATCAAACACATACCATCCGGACAGATGTGTTCAATGTTATTGAGATTCAGAGTGAGGCAGTATTCAGCACCCAAATTAAACAAGATTTAACAAGACTCAACTTTTCTAAGCACAAGCCCTCGCTCTGGGCGTTTGTCTACTGCTCTCCCTTATCTACATCCTCGCACCCCCACATCACCTAGTCCTCCAGACAGCCTTTCTGTCTCTGGGACATGATGCCACCAAGGGCCGTCCTATAACAGCTGCTCTTCTGTCCCAGACCAGTATTGCCTCCACTAGCCTGGAGAAGCCAAAGGCTGGCCTTTCCCCCTTTTCTCCCCCACACATTAGCAATAGGGCTCCACTGCAGACCAGGGAGCCCAAGTGGGAAGGCAGGCTCCGCCATGGTGAGCTCTTGCAGTGAATCAGGAAGGACTCCCTTCTCAGCTCTTTTCTAATTGTTCTCAGTGCACAGTCAAGGAGATGGAAGCCATGAAGACGGTGTGCCAGTGTTTCCGGGAGCATTTAGAGGAAATTGAACGGCACCTTACAGGACAGCAGGCACTCTTTTACAGGGACATGTCAGAGGAGGAAAGGTAATTATTGAAGAGAGTCATAAAAGTAAGTAGCAGCCCACACACCTGGAGCAAGGAAAGGTAATCAGGGCAGGACAGATGAGCACCAGGGAGCAGGATTAATGAGAAATGAGTCCTTTTCCTTTGCTTTCCTGTTCTTGTCTTTGCTTTCTCAGTGGGAGTCAGTGAGAGCTATTTACTAGATAGCAACACTTACTCTTTAAGGCCAAGGCTATTTGAGGTCAGAGGATGGGCAGTCAGCTGGGAAGAGGGGGGTGGCCAGCAGGATATCTTCAATTGATGTCAATGGGACTTATGCAAATGTAAATGTTGAAAATCTGCATTATTTTCACATAGATTAAAAGCATATGTCCCAAAAGTAGATTAGCCATTGCCTGGTCCTGAAGGGTGGGAATAGGGTTCAACTGTTAAGGGGCACAACTTTTATGGGGCAGATGGAAGCATTCCTAAACTGCCTGGTGGTGAGAGATACTACTTGGCAACTTTACTAAAAATCATTGTAGTATACTGTTAAAATAGGTAAATTTTGTGGGATGCAAATTATTCTGCAATAGAATTATTTAAAAAAGAAAGGAAACCTGGGGCGCCTGGGTGGCTCAGTCGGTTGAGCATCCGACTTCAGCTCAGGTCATGATCCCATGGTTTGCGGGTTCAAGCCCCACGTTGGGCTCTGTGCTGACAGCTCAGAGCCTGGAGCCTGCTTCTGATTCTGTGTCTCTCTCTTTCTCTGCCCCTCCCCTGCTCAAGCTCTGTCTCTCAAAAATAAATAAGTTAAAAAAAAAAAAACACTTTAAAAGAAAGAAAACCTGCCCTGGTAATATACCTATGTCTGCAACTGATACAAATAAAGAAGGTGACATTCCCTTTTAAGAAATGCCAGAGGAGTGAGGCACCTGGGTGACTAGTCAGTTAAGCTTCAGACTCTCGGTTTCAACTCAGGTCATGATCTCATGGTTTGTGGGTTTGAGACCTGCATTGGGCTCCACACTGACCTTGCAGAGCCTGCTTGGGATTCTTCTCTCTCTCTCTCTCTCTCTCTCTCTCTCTCTCTCTCAAAATAAATAAACTGAAGAGAAGAGAAGAGAAGAGAAGAGAAGAGAAGAGAAGAGAAGAGAAGAGAAGAGAAGAGAAGAGAAGAGAAATGTCAGAGGAGTGACCTCCATCTTGAGAGGGACGATGGAGGACTGCGCTTGGAGGTGATGTGAAATTTGGTGATTTTCTATTCTTTCCGTGCAGGGAAGAGGCAGAGCAACTGCAGACTCTACGCCAGGCCCTGCGGCAGCAGGTGGAGGAGCTGGAGTTTCAGTTAGGAGACCGGGCTCGGCAAATCAAAGACGAGATTCTATTGGTACGAGGCAGTGGGGTGTGAAGATTGATCACATCCTGCCCACCGTAGGAGGGATGCGTTAAATCAAAACCTGATTGCACATTCATTTCAGATGCTAGGGTTATGTGCCAATGCCTCTGTTTTAAATATAAAGAAACTGAAGCCCAGAAAAGTGCATCACTTGGCTCAAGGCCACGTGGCTGCCTAGCTGATGGCAGTGCAGGATTAGAACTCAGGTCATCTAATTCCTATGCCAATCTTTCCTCCTGCCTTGTAAATAAGAGATAAATATTATTAGCCATTTCCCCAAAGAGAATAAGAAACACAACTTTTGAGCTAGTATGGCTTAGTCACTTCCAGAAGCTCCTGCTAGCTCACAGAGGCCACTCTAGAGAACTCCCTGCCCATGAGTACCTTTCCCACAAGTCTGGCTTAGTTATTTGGCACAAATATGGTAAGTTGTCCTCTCTTTCTTTCCTTATTTTCCTTGTAGCAGTTTGAGCTTCTCACAGAGGAACAATGGAAACACTATACAAATCTGCATCACTGTAACTGGACAGAAGAAAACGATGGCCAGACTTCGTGTGCTAAAATCCACTCAGCCATGGCCTCCCGGGTTGCCTTTCTTCTGGACGAATACCAGCAGGTTCCCGGCTCAAGCGTGACCCATACGGCTGCCTGTTCTCCACCCACCTGGAAGAGCAACACCAGGATGTCTCCTCCAGCTCAGGCTGAGTCAGGTCCAGTCCCTTTGTCAAATTGTCCTATTGGAGAAAAGGATACAAATGACTTCCTCTAGATCAGAGCCGTTTTGATGACCTTCCTGCAAAACATAAGAGCACATTCTCACCAGACAAGGAAATCTAAATTTCCCCCCAAAAGGTGTCTATCAATTCTTCTTCATCTATTTTTGAAAACATTCTACTCTGGGGGGCAGCTGGGGGGCTCAGTCGGTTAAGTGTCTGACTTTGGCTCAGGTCATGATCTTGGGGTTCATGAGTTTTAGCCCAGCGTCGGTCTCTGTGCCGACAGCTCAGAGCCTGGAGCCTCCTTTGGATTCTGTCTGTCTGTCTGTCTCTCTCTCTCTCTGACCCTCCCCTGCTCATTCTCTGTTTTCTCTCAAAAATGAATGAACATTAAAAAAAAATTTTTTTTAAATATTCTACTCTGGGGATGACTGGGTAGCTCAGTCAGTTAGGCCTCTGAGTCTTGATCTCAGCTCAGGTCTTGATCTCAGGGTCATGAGTTCAAGCCCCGTATTGGGGCATGAAGCCTACTTAAATATACATATATTCTACTGTTGTTGAACCCAGGAGAAACTCAATATTTCAATATTCATTCAATACAGAATAAATGAGCACCTACTGTGTTCCTGGCAGAGGGAATACATGGTAGCCAAGATATATGTATCTTGGTAGCCAAGATGTTAGACAAAGAGAGAAAATAACAAACGAGTAAGATAATTTCAATATTGACAAACGCCATCGGAGAGGATAGTGTGGGAACAACGTAGGGGGTGGTGTGGAAGAAAAGCATATGGCATTCCTGAGGGTGACAAGGAAGACCTTGCTGACAGGAGGCTATTTGACCAAGACCCAAAGAGTGAGGAAGAGGAAGCCATGTGAAATTCTGGGGAAAGAACCTTTAAAGCAGAAGGAATGGGAACCTTAACGGCCCTGAGACAAAAACAGCCGGAGCCACTGAGCACACGAGTGATGGGAGCACGGAGGGAGACGAAGTCCACGGGACCCATTGTGCACCAGAGTCTGAGAGCAGATCCTTCTTCCATGTGGAAGCCATTACAGGCTTTAAACAGGATTGTCATATAGTCAGGGTTACATCTAAAAATCACGCGGACTGCCTGTGGAGAACACACCGCCGGGGACTTGCAGCTAGGCAGCACTTCCGGTCATGACACCATTGGTATAATCCCTGAGGTGAGAAAGTGTCAAGCTGCTTCCGTGCAGCTGGAGAGGTGTGTGAGGCCGCCATCCCAGGGAAATGCAGGATGCATTGGCAGGCTTGAAGTACTGAAGGAATGCTAAGGAACAGGGAATAATCGAGGAATGGAATCGTCAGAAAAACCTCATGGAAGAAGTAACCCCTTGAGAGAAGTTATAATTTGTACAAGACGGGCAAGTGGAGGTCACTTCCTAGCACAGAAACTAGGAGGCTAATTCTTTTGAGACTACCCACTACCAGAATGGGTTGCCTAGCCCTTCTCATGCCTCATCCTCCTTGCTTTTCAGAAACCTTTGGCTTCAGTAGACCTCTCCTACCCTCTGGACCATCCCACAGTCTCTTCTTTCTCTCTCTCCACACCCACTTCCCCAATATACACACTCAGTCTGCAAACATCTTTAGCTCCAGTTCCCGCCCTCTCTGGAATTCCTATCCAGCACTTTCTACTCTCTGTCAGATAGTTTCACCCGGAAGACCTGCCTGTATGTCTCACTCAGCATCTAACACTTATCCTGTTATTTCCCGAATCAGTTCATCTTCCTGATACTCTCTGTTGATGGCATCACTGTTCTCCTTGACATGCAGACTCAGAACCACAAATTCACGTTGTCGCCTCATCCTCCTTCACTCTCTTCCCCCAGAATCAATGAACACATCACTGCTGAGTTTACTGCCATAATGCCATTCCCACAAGCCCCTTCAGAACCTGTTACCCGGTGAAGACCCAACAGAGGGGCCTCCTAACTGCCTCTAGCTTCCTTCCCTCGGAGCTATACTGGCCTCTGCCAAATTGGTCTCCCTCATGCATCACTTGGGTCAAATTACACTGGCCCAGCAAGAACTTTTAGGATATCCTAGAGACTTAGAGAGAAGTCACAAGATCATACTTCCCAGAGCAGTCTTGCACCAAAAAAACTCTGTCTTTCCATTATTATGCCCCTCTCCGTATCTCCCGTTGCCTCATTTCCCTTTAGTACATCCCTGTTTGGGCTCCTACATGATGGTTCAGCTTCCAGCCCCAACTTGGCTCCTGTTATATTGCATATATATCCCCCTAAATTGTCTTTTTCTAAAATTGTTAAGCTTTTTCCTCTTTGTCTGGGTCAGACTCCAGGCTCCCTGGTTTATCTTTATTTCTCCAATGTAGACTTTGGAAAGTTTGCTGTGGTTTCTGCCTGGATAATCAGCCAGATGACTTCAGATATGATGGAGGAGGAAAAGGAGACCTGTTGCCTTCAGATGAAGGGTAGCATATGGAAACCCCAAGGATCGCTAAACATCTCATGGCACTTCCTTACTTAGTCTCCTAACTTTCCAACAAAGAGCACAAACAGGGAACCAGGATGTGGAGAGGCTGCTCATCTCTCCAGAACCATGACTGTCTTCAGCCCCCGATGACCTGATTGCCAATGCTATATCTTCCATAGCTCATGCCCTTCCTCTCATAGACATGAGACCTCTGGAAACCCAGGCCACCTGGGGATCTGTGGATTACTGCTGGTGTCCACAGTGGTTCTCCATCTTGAATACCCTTTAAACTCACTGGGGAGCTTTAAAAAATACTGACATTGAAGCCCCACCCCAGATCAATTAAATAAGAATTCCCAGGGATGGGATCCAGGTATCTACAAATTTTTAAGGTTCTTCAGATGATTCTGATTTGCAGTTAAAACTGAGAATTGTTGTTCTAGACAGAGAGGCTACCTTACAATTCAATCTTTTCCTGCTGTTTTCTAAGGGCTCTTTGATTTCCCCTTTTCCTTTCTATACCACCCCTCTCTGCTAAAGAAGTCTTTCACAATCCATTTGGTTGCGACAGTCACTAAATAACAAAATTGGGAGAGAAAAGAAAGAAAAAATGACATGTGGACTTTATTTCTGTTTTTACAGCATTGACTTCTACCTTGCTCATCAGTTTCATCTTTATTTATAGAGAAGCAGTAAACATGACTTTGTTCTGTTTTCCTTCCTTTCCCAAAAGTCCTATTCCAAATGTGATGAAACAGATTAAATATACATATTTGATTAGGTAGGTCAGGGTAAGGATTGTTTCCTCCATCGAACACCTTCATTCTCTTGCAGGAAACGTCTGTATAAAGTAGCCAATTACAAAAAGTATGGAAATTTCTTTTCAATGTATACAGTTGTTCCACCCAGAGGATACAACGCAAACATTCTAGGAAGGTGAGCAATTAGGCAATTTTCCTTTACAATGTAAACATTAAAAGTAAATGTAAGGCTGGGTGTTTGAATATTATTTATAGCACCCGAAGATACGAAGCAAGTCTCTCAAGGATAGAATCCACAACAAGTGCTCAAGTAACTCAAAAACCCTGACCTTATGATGTCACCTGTCTTTCATTCTTCCACCTTCTCCATAAATAAACTTCAAAAATTCATGTGTATAAGTACCGTGCGCTAACTGAATGCACCACTGGAGCACTGGCTGTTGTATGGAAACCAATTTGACAATAAATTTCATATTTAAAAAAATAAATAAACGTTAAAAACAACAAGCAAATTCATGTGCATATCATGGTATTTATAGCTGCTACAGTGCTTCACTCTGGTATCAATTTGCTCGACTTAATACATCATAAAACATTGTGGGTATGGACAGGATGTCAAAGTGTTTTCTGGAGTTACCCGGCAAAGAAAATGCCTTCCACCTCGAATCTTCGGGCATACCTTGCTGGCCTATGTCTTTATTTCAGTGTGATACACGATGTCCCATGCCAAGCCCTTACATTACAATCTCTTGTTCTCAAAAGTGGGTTCACAGCAAAACTGCTCATTAGGCTTGGAAAACATTTTTTTTTTCCTGAGAACCTAGCTTAAAGCTAAATAAGATTCCACTTTGGAGTCCAGATGTATTTTGACAAATTTCAGACATGCTTTTGTCTTGAGTTGATTCCACAGAAAACAGATGGAAATTAAGATTTGGTGGTTATTAGCTGATATGATCAAAGCGGATAAAATGGACTGACCATGCAGGACGCCATTTGTTTATACAAAACTAGGAGTCTTTTGCGTGTGACAAACTTGATCTCATTTGAGTCTCACAGCGCTGAGGGGAGTATTCCCCATTTGAACAGTGAGGGAGTGAAGCTATGGAGAGATGGACCTACACACTGAGTCTTCTGCTTTATCATTAGTAGACAATGGCATGCTGGAGTTAGGGACTCAAGCTCTGGAGTTACATCCAGGGTTTCAAGCTTACATCCGACTCCACTACTTATTTCTGTGTCAGGTAAACTACTGTAACCCCCTAAGCCGCAGTGTCACCATCTATAAATTACCAGAATTAATGCATACATTAATGCCCTTTAGAACAAGCCTGGAACATGGTTCAGTATGATTCCATACTGAGTCTGGCTCGGTATGATTAGGATCCTGTTGATAATAATGAGAATAGAAGCAACTTTTTAATATCTACTCCATGCAAGGTACTGGGCTAGATATTGTGTGTGTATTTTCACTCATCTTTACAACAATCCTGAAAGAGGAGAATGAACACAAGCTCACACACACACACACACACACACACACACACATATACTCAAGAAGGTTGTAAATTGTCTAAGTTCCGGCAACTGGTAAGAGATTGAGTTGACTCTCTGATTCCCTGCTTTGCCAGTGATTCCCCTTTGTGGCTTTGCCAAGGCTTGGGGCTTATGTGGAGCTCACTGATGGATCCAAATCAGCCAGAGTAGCCCTGCTTTTAACTACATTTCATATTGGGTTTTAATAGAGATTTTCCTTTAAAAAAAAAAAATCTCGTTACTACAGAAAAGTTTGAAAAGTACTGTACTATGCTAATCACCCATGACTCATACGGTCAGATACAGGTTCTGAGTTGCTTTCATACAGGGAAATGACTGCCACCACACAGGAACCCTCAAGAACCTACCATCCAAAAACTCTTAGCTTACTGCCACTTGCCCCACTGCCAGGAATAAGGGCAAGAGGTCCTTTGCAGTCTCTGAATGATTTTCTGGGGAGTCTTTTTGTTCTGTCATCAAGTCCCAAGATCCTGAATTCTCTTTCTTTGAATGTTGACTGTATTCAAGTTGACTATATTCAGGAAAACCCAGATCACATATTTAAGAAACAGAGGAGATCGTTGCAAAAATATTTATAGGAACTTAAAAACATAGCAAACTCTTGCAGCACCTGGGTGACTCAGTTGGCTAAGTGTCTGACGTAGGCTCAGGTCATGATCTCAAGGTTCGTGGGTTCAAACCCCACGTCAGGCTCTGTGCTGACAGCTCAGAGCCTGGACTCTGCTTCGGATTCTGTGTCTCCCTCTCTTTCTGCCCCTCCCCTGCTCGCTCTCTCTCTCTTTCTCAGAAATAAATAAACATTAAGAAAAAAATTTTAAGAAACATAGCACGCTTTTTAATTTTGAAACCCAAGTCAGGGTTGGAGTCATTTCATTTCATTTCATTGGCAAAAAAGGAAAAGGTAAAACCATACTACCAGATTATTTTCAAATTTAGAAATTGGCAAGAAAACAATTTAACCTCTTCTATATCAAAGGACTGGAGTTGCTTCCCTGTATTCATTCTATCCAGATTCTATTTCTGTATTCAAGGCCAAAGCTTTGAATAGAGAAGACTGGCTTGAGAAACAATATTGGTAACTCAAGTCACATATTTTCCTTGGTTTTGTTATGCATGAGTGAAGACCCAGGTTGCAAGGTGGAGACAAAAAAGATAAAACCTTGAAGATTGCTTCAAACCACAGCATATGCATAGGCTATGTAGTTTTGTCTAGGAAAGTACTTTTTTTTTGGTCCACAGGTAAACATTTCCCACAAAAGTATCCCATTAGATTTCATTTAACAGATTTTCCCTTATATGTGGATTTTTGTCCACAGGACCAGAGTTATTTTGTCTTCAAAAGGAATAATTCTGTTGAGAAAAAAAGAAGATAGAAGACTTTCTCATTATGTGAAAACCTGGTCTATTTTCTTTGGGTTTTTTCTTTGTTGAGAAAGTAATCAGTTTCTGTGGCATAACACTAGTCAAATAAAATGGGACATTTGTGCAGAGGTTAAAGATTAAAAGTAGCTTCCCTTTGAGAAGAAAAGCTTCAGAGTGTTTTATTGTGGGTTGGTGGGTTGCATATCTAATTTCAAATTATAATTAAAATAACAACAGCCATACTTTGCAGGGATTGTGGGTTATTAAAAATGATGTCAAATTACCTTTTTTGAAACTTGAGAGAATATGAACAGAAGCCAAAATACAGATGGCATCTTTCTCTAACCAAACTCAGTCTCTAATAGTCTAATTTTAAAACATTAGTTGGCCAGAGGCTTAGTATGGGATGTGCCCTCTCTGAATCTGCCCTCAGTTAAGTAAAGGAAGAGCCCTCTGCATCGAAGGTGGTTTCTTATTTGAATCCTTTTGGGGACTTTTCCCTTTGGGGGTACTTTAAGAGCTCAGGAAAATGGAAAGGAAAATGGAAGGGAAAGACAACAATTCCTAAATTACACCTACATTTTCTTTATTCCCATTATCCTTCAATAATTGCTTATTTGTTGATGACAATGTACGTGAGTCACAGGACATCTGCATTTTTCTTTTTTAAAATGTAAAGTATTGGGGGCTATTTTACAAGTGTGTAGTTTAGAAGAATTAAGAAACATAATAGGTATCCACATAGTAGGTACCCTACATGGACTCCATCCTTATCCAAAGTCTACATGGCACTTAATTGTTCACATTCCCACCTTCCCCTGGACTTCAGAGTAAGTCTCTTTAAAAAAAAATTTTTTAATGTTTGTTTTATTTTATTTTTTTAATTTTTTTTCAACGTTTATTTATTTTTGGGACAGAGAGAGACAGAGCATGAACGGGGGAGGGGCAGAGAGAGAGGGAGACACAGAATTGGAAACAGGCTCCAGGCTCTGAGCCATCAGCCCAGAGCCTGACGCGGCGCTCGAACTCACGGACCACGAGATCGTGACCTGGCTGAAGTCGGACGCTTAACCGACTGTGCCACCCAGGCGCCCCTGTTTATTTATTTTTAAGAGAGACAGAGTGCAAGCAGGGGAGGGACAGAGAGAGAGGGAAACACAGAATCTGAAGTAGGCTCCAGGCTCCAAGCTGTCATCACAGAGTCCAATGACAGACTCACAAACCACAATGATCATGACCTGAGCCGAAGTCAGACGCTTAACTGACTGAGCCACCCAGGCCGCCAACGTCCACCCCGCCCCCCCGCCCAGAGTAAGTTTCTTGAAGAGGGGGACTGAGTCCTTATTTTGTGAAATTGTTTGTACAGAGCACTATACCTGGAACATGATAGGGGCATTTGGTGAAAAAAATCCTGAGTGATACTTTCAGAGGACTTGGAAATCAGCACTGACGGTATTTTTCTTATGACACTTTAAAATGTTATTCCACTGTTTTCTTTTTTTGTTTTTGCTTTGCCTCCATGGTTTCTGATAAGAGAGTTTCCCTCATTTGAATCACTGATTCCTTATGTGTAATGTGTTGTTTTTATCTGGCCTTTTTAAGATTTTTGGCTTTGTTTTCTCTGTTCTTTGGTTATGATGAGTCAGAGAACGGCTTTCTTCAAGTTTTTCCTATGTGAGGTTTGCTGAACTTCTTTCATCTGCAAATACATGTCCTTTTTCAAATCTGGAAGTTTTTCAGCCATTATGTCATCAAATATATTTCTGCACCATTTCTTTCTCCTCACCTTCCAGGATTGCAACAACATCAAAATAAGAAGCTTTGAAACTGTGGTTTATATGCACAATAGAATACTACGTGGCAATGAGAAAGAATGAAATCTGGCCTTTTGTAGCAACATGGATGGAACTGGAGAGTGTGATGCTAAGTGAAATAATTCATACAGAGAAAGACAGATACCATATGTTTTCACTCTTATGTGGATCCTGAGAAACTTAACAGAAGACCATGGGGGAGGGGAAGGGGGAAAAAAAAAAGTTAGAGAGGGAGGGAGCCAAACCATAAGAGACTCTTAAAAACTGAGAATAAACTGAGGTTTGATGGGGATTGGGAGGGAGGGGGAGGGTGGGTGATGGGCATTGAGGAGGGCACCTGTTAGGATGAGCACTGGGTGTTATATGGAAACCAATTTGACAATAAATTTCATATTAAAAAAAAAAAGAAGCTTTGATACTGTCCCACAGCTCTTTGAGGCTCTGTGCATATTTTATCAAACTTTTTTTTTCTTCTGTGTTTTTCAGATTGGATAATTTTTATTGATCTACCATAAAGTTTATGGATTCTTTTTTTTTTAAGTGTTTTTTAAGCTTATTTATTTATTTTGAGAGAGAGACAGAGCAGGAAAGGGACAGAGAGAAAGAGAGAGACAGAATCCCAAGCAGGCTCTGCACCGTCAGAGCAGAGCCCAATGCAGGGCTCAAACTTATGACCCATGAGATCATGACCTGAGCCGAAATCAAGAGTCAGATGGTTAACCAACTGAGCCACTCGGGTGTCCCATTATTGATTCTTTTCTTACTCATCTGCATCCTGCTTTTGTGGTGCTACAGTGGACTTTGTACTTCTGTTATAGTATCTTTCGGTTCAAAATTCCCATTTGGTTCCTGATACACCTTCTATGTTTTGGCTGAGAATTTCTGTCTTTCCAGGAGTGTTCACCCTTACTTCATGCACATCATTGTAAGAGGTTCTTAAAGTCTGTGTCCGATTATTACTACATCTGGGTCATCTTGGACTTTGTGTTTGTTGAATATGTTTTCTCTTGAAGGTTGCTAACATTTCCCTGATTCTTTGTATGTCAAGTAATTCCGGAATGTATCCCAGGCATTTTCATATTATGTCTATGAAACTCTGGGTTCTGGGCTTAACTCTGGGTTAAAATTTTTCTGGGGAGTATTGTTTTTTGTTTGTTTGTTTGTTTGTTTTTGTTTGTTTTCAACCTAGTTAAGTTCAGACCACAGTCCTGACCCACCCGCATGCTGTGGCTCCAATATCAATTTAGTATTGACAAACTTTCTGTATTATCTGGCCTCCCCTGTGCATGCACCATCCAGGGCTCAGTCTGAAACCTGGATGGCGGTCTACACTGTAGATCAGTTCCCGGAGTGTTTGCTGTGTTGCTTATGGTCAAGTTCTATGCATGCATGGCTCGTGATGAGCCCAAGACTTTGCAGACTTAAAGGATCCCTTTCTCCAGCTACCTCTTTTCTGTGAATCCCCCACATTCTCTGACTCCTAGGAGCCCTTTTTCATGGAGAGCCATGGTTTTAGCATCCATGCACTACAATGAACTTCCTGAAACTAGGTCTACCTCGGAGCAAAGTAGCAAGAGGAAAGAGCCTTCGAACCACCTGTTGCTGTGGCTGCTACCCCTATGCCATCTCCACTGTTGCTGCTATTGCCACTGCCACAGATATGCCACTACATTACTCAGGCACACCCGAAGTAGGGATTGAGGAGGTAAACCTTTCTCTTTCCCAGGGACTCCTTTCCCAGCCTTCTGGCCCAAGAGAGAATTTTTCTTGCAGCATCTTCTGCTAGCACTGACTGCACAGCTTCAAGATTCAGGCTGCCGTGGAATCTATGCCAGCAAATATGGGAGGAAAGAAGATGCAGAGACTCTTCTCAAAAGGTGTGTCCTTTGAGTTTTTTATTCTCCTCCCCTGTTGGCTTGCTATTCTGTATTTTTCAGAGTCTTCAGATAGTTGTTTCATGTATTCTGTTCAGGACTTTGGGTTGTAATCAGGGGAAACGACAGGGTGGCATGCAGTTCCTTCATCTTAACCAGAACCGAAATTTGCCAACCTAATTGTTTACCATGACCTTTTGTCATGGTAAACAATGCTAACACTTGCTTACTATGTGGTGAATACTGTCTTGAACCTTTTACATGTAGGAAAACAACAAACGTTTGCCGCAAGCATCATTATCCCGAGTTTATAGAGGAGGAAACGGAGACTTACGGGGTTAGGTGAATCGCTCAATGTCACACAACTGGAAAACCAAGTGCAATTCCTGGCCGGTCTGACCCCAGAGCCAAACTCTGAGTCAGTCTGCAGTATAGCCATGGCCAGCCCTGTCACGCAGCCTGAATGGGGCCAGAGCTGCCGACACTCTGATTACATGTGAGGATCAGGCAGCAGTCTTCTCTGGGACCCGTGTTTTCATAGCTTTCAGCATTGATTAGGTCAAGCTGAAAGATGTACTTATGCACAAGGCAGGTTGAGACTCACTATTGCTTTGTGTTGGTTACTGGGCAGGTGTTTGTTTAAAAGAAGTGGAAACAGGTGTGTGGGCTCTGATTCAATTACATGATGGAGAGGAACACACTGATCCATGGCCATTTTCAAGGAGAGATGCTGATTGTGCTAATTAATCATTTGTCTGTCAGAACAAAATAGAACATAATAGAAAATGATGTTCCAGTTACCACAGGTATGGAACACGGACTCTAGTGTCTGTCACTCCAGCAACCAGATGCAACTGTTTATGATGACAGCAATTAAGATGCAGTAGCTGAGTCCTCCTGGACTACCATGTCTGAGATGGTTTGAAGGAAAGGTGTTTTACAGACTCTTGCCAACAGGATGGGACGTCATCCAACAGGAATTGCGTCTCAAAGGAACTTTTCCCTTCAAAGAGATTAACTGAGTCCTTTCGGATCATGATGGTATCCCAGAGATATGGATGAATGGAATGTTTTTCCATTCTGTGCTCTTGGAACACTCAATCTACCTCACGTAACCATGACGTTTATGCCCATAACAGAGTGTCATAATAATATTCAATTCTTTCTTGAAGCTATCCACTTGCCACCCAACAGCCAGGGTGGTCTCTTAAAAACAAATCGGGTACGTTGCTCCTCTGCACAGGAGTCCCCAGTGGCTTTTCAGTACATGTATAATTAAATCCCAACTCCTCACCCAGATCTACAAGGCTCTGCACGACCCAGCCCTGCATACTCCTATGCCTTCATTTCATGCCACTCTCTCCCTTTCTCTCTATGATCCAACTTCATGGACCTTCTTGCCAATTGCTGAACAAATTGAGGCCATTCTCACTTCGGAGGGATTTCCTTTGCTGTTTCTTTTTTGTATTTGCTATTCCACTTTCCCCAGACATTCACACAGGTGGTACTTTCTCATTCGGTTCTCCGTTCAAATACCACTTTTTCAGAAAGGCTTCCCTTCACAGCCCTACCCAAAATAGGGCTTATTCTTGCACATACCTCCATATATTCTCTATACATTTAGCCTACTTTGTTTTCTTCATGCATTTATTATCTGGATTTTTATTGCTTCATTTATTTGCTCAGTGGCTGTCTCCCTTACTAGAATATAAGCTTCCTGGGGAAGAGACTTGTCTGTTGCCTTTCCGTATTTTATCTGCAGGCCTAAAACACTGCCTGACACATAATACATTTGTAAAAGAATTTGATGAGTACATGGACAAGAAGATTAATTAACTAATAAATATTGGATATACACAAATAAGGCACAGTCTAATCCATCAAGGAATTTTTCGTTTGGGGAAGAAAACACATACAGCTAATAATCTGTCCGTGTCACTTCTTTGTTTATACCTTTCAAAAATTCCCCATCAACAGTGAGGTTTCTGAGCCTGGGATCATCATTTTCACCAGATAGTGGAGAAGTTTAGAAAAAAATATTAGGACGCACGTTAAGTCTTTAATAAAGTGAATGCAACCCAAATTACAGTGTTCTAACTTTTGCTTCAGGGTTACATCTTCTTTTAAGTTGGAGGACTTTCCTCTTGGTTGCAATGTAACAAACCTAACTGCATATTATAGGCTCTACCTCAGAGATTTCTCCTCTGCTCCCTTACTTCTCCAGCACATGGAACTTGCTATCTGAGTTCCCATCATTGTAGGGGCACCTGGGTGGCTAAGTCAGTTAAGCATCAGACTTCAGCTCAGGTCATGATCTCGTGGTCTGTGGGTTCAAGCCCTCCCTGCGTGGAGCTCTGTGCTGACAGCTCAGAGCTTGGAGCCTGCTTTGGATTCTGTGTCTCCCTATCTCTCTCTGCCCTTCCCCTGCTCACGTGCACTCTCTCTCTCTCAAAAATGAGTAAACATTTTAAAAAATGTTTTTGAATCTCCATTACTGTAAAAGCACTTTCTTCCAAGGGCCTGCTTTGAAGCAGACTATAGTAGGGACAGGTTTCCTTTATCTTTAGGACCTCATGTCTATGTCGGTTTTTCAGATTATGGTAAAACATCTAGCTGGTGATTCTTGAATATGACTGCCCATTACAAAAGCTACTGTTACCTAGAAAAAAACACCCAGAAATTTTCATATAATAAAAATCTCGTACGGGACCCAGGCAATTCCTTCCAAGAACACATAACCCCAGCCCAGTCATGAGGAAAGCATCAGAAAAATGCATTTAGAGAAATTCTACAAAATATCTGGCCAGTGTTTCTCAAAACTGTCAAGGACATCAAAACAAAGAAAGTCTGAGAAACTGTCACAGCCAAGAGGAGCTTACGGAAAGATGGAGACTACCTATAATGTGGTATACTGAATGGGATGCTGGAAAGGACGAGGGAACAACAGGTGAACACTAAGCAAAAAAATATATAGACTTCTTTTTTTGTTAATGTTTATTTAATCCTGAGAGAGAGAGAGAGGGCAGTCAGCACAGAGTCTGATGCGGGACTCAAACTCACAGACGACAAGATCATGACCTGAGTCAAAGTCAGAAGCTTAACTGACTGAGCCACCCAGGTGCCCCTAAAATACAGACTTCTGAATAAAGTCTGGAATAAAGTATAGATTTCAGTTGGTGATAATGTATCAACATTGGTTTTTTCATTGTAAGAAATGCACTGTGCTAATAATGTAAGCTGTTAATAATAGAGGAAACTGGGTTCAAATGCATAGGAAGGAACCTTCTGTACCATCTTCACAATTTTTCTGTAAATCGAAATGTTCCTAGAAATGAAAGTTGATTTTTTTTTAACGTTTTTATTTATTTTTGAGACAGAGACAGAGCATGAACGGGGGAGGGGCAGAGAGAGAGGGAGACACAGAATCGGAAGCAGGCTCCAGGCTCTGAGCCATCAGCCCAGAGCCCGACGCGGGGCTCGAACTCACAGACCGTGAGATCGTGACCTGAGCCGAAGTCGGCAGCTCAACCGACTGAGCCACCCAGGCGCCCCTGAAAGTTGATTTTTAAAAAGAGAGAGAGAATAATACCAATGTACAACTAAACCAAATTGAAAAAATATAAATAAATAAATTTTAAAAAGAAGAAAGAAAATGAAAAGATAAGCTGTAGATGGGGAGGAAATACTTAGAAAATACATATCAAATAAAGAACTGGCATTCAGAATATATAAAGCACTGCCATGACTCAATAATAAGAAAAGAGCCCAAATGGGAAAAAAAAAAAACCCACATAAGATTCAGACAAATACTTCAAGTAAATAACATATAGATGGCAAATAAGCACATGACAAGAGATACAAATTATTAGCCACTTAAAAAGGCAAATTAAAACCACAATTAAAAAAATAACAAAAAACACAACAACATACCAGAACACATCTGTTAGAATGATATTAGGGGCACCTGGGTGGCTCAGTTAGTTAAGCATCTGACTCTTTTTTTTTTTTTTAAGTTTATTTTATTTACTTTGTGAGAGGGAGAGAGCAAGCAAGCAGGGGAGGGGCAGAGAGGGAGGCAGAGAGAGAATCCCAAGAAATGCAAGGCTTCATCCCAAGAATCGTGAGATCATGACCTGAGCCAAAATCAAGAGTCAGAAGCTTAACCCGACTGAGCCACCCAGGCTCTCTAGTGTCCAACTCCTGATTCTGGCCCAGGTCATGTCTCATGGTTCATGGGATCGAACACCATGTCAGACTCTGCGGGAACAGCACAGAGCCTGCTTGGGAGTCTCTCTCTCCTTCTCTCTCTCTGCCCCTCCCCTGCTCACATGCACACAGTCTCTCTCTCAAAATAAATAAATAAGCTTAAAAAAAAAAAAAGAATCATGCTAATAACCATAAAAATGATACTGATAATAAATTGCCAAGACCCAATGCTAGCAAGGATATGGAGCAACTGGAAGTCTCCTACATTCCTGGTGGGAATGCAAACTGCTACAGCTGCCTGCTTTGAAAACAGTGTAGCAGTTTTTTATAACATTAAACATACATTTATGAAACAACCCTTGTGAAATTCCACAGATTATGTCAAAGGTGGACTCTGTCCTGTCTCAATGTATATTGAAGGAATTATAGAAGGAAATTCTTCCAAACTTGCTTTGATAATTATATGTTGCTTTACTAATTTAGATGGTTGGTTTATTCAATAAATAGCTATTTGGTGCATATTATATACCAGGCACCATAGTAGAGTCTCAAACATACAAAACAAGACAGACAAGATCTTTTCTTTTCTGTGGCTTACATTCTAATGGGTAAAGGCAGAGATAAATAAACAAGAGTCAAGTCAACAAAAACAATAAAATTTCCAATAATGGTAAGTGCTTTTATGTAATCCATAAATACAACAACATGATGGTGACTATAGAGGTTACATTGTACTGGTCACCAAGATGGACCAGCTCTGTCATTGGGGTACAGGCCAGAATAATGGAATAAAACAAATCAGATAACAAATGTTGGCAAGGTTGCACAGAAACTGGAGCTCTCTTACATTGCTTGTGGAAATGTAAAATGGCACAGCCACAATGGAGAACGATTGCTCAAAATGCTAAACAAAGAATTACCACTTGACCCAGCAATTCTACTTCTGTGTACCCAAGGAAATGAAACTGTATGTCCACACAAAGGCTTGGGCATGAATGTTCATAGAAGCACTGTTCATAAGAGCCAAAAAGTAAAAACAGCACAAACTTCTATCGACTGATGAACGGATAGACAAAATGGGGATAACTCTTCAGCAACAGAAAAGAATGAAGTACTAATAATGCATGCTGCAACATAGGTGAACCTCGAAAACATACTAAGTGAGAGAAGCCAGCCACAAGAGACCATATACTTTATGAATCCATTTATGTAAAATGTCCAGAATAATCAAATCTGCAGAGGCAGAACTTAGATTATTAGTTCTCTAGGGCTGGAGAATGAGGCAGGTAATGGAAGTGACTGTCAATGGGTCCAAGGTTTCTTTTGGAGGCCATGAAAGTATTCTGAAATTAGATCATGGGTGATGGTTGCACAATTCTGTAAATATAGTAAGAACCATTATATTGTTCACTTGAGTGTAAACTATATCTCAATGAAGTGTTAAAAAATAATAAGGCAATTATGCAAACACCTGAGGCAGAGTGTTTCCAGGGAGGGAACAGCGAGCATGGCCATGAGAGCTGGAAATAAATTTGGTCTATTTAAGGAACAGCGAGAAAGTAAGGCTGGAGCTAGTTGGGGAATGAGAAGCAAATGGAGACCAGGTCAGATAGAGTCTATTAAGTCATAATGGGAAGCTCGGATTTTATTCTGAGTATGATAAGAAGCCTTCGGAGGGTTTGAAGTAGGATAGTGACAGGAGGGGATGCATATTAAGATTAGTCGGGCGACTTTGTGGCTAAGTGACTCAAGGAATATAAAAGAAAGCAGGGAGGCCAGCCAAGACCTATTATGGCAGTTTGCGCAACACCCAGAAATGTAATAGATTTCTTTTTTTCTTTCCTTTCCCTTTCTTTTCCTTATCTTTTCTTTCCTGTGCTTCTCTTCTTTTCATCATAAACAAAAAAACAAGGTCACTTTATATTTAGCAGAACAGTTCTCATGAGTGATCCCAGAAAAAGACACTAGCCAAAATATTTGACCCTCTGTTAACCTTTAGTACCTCAAACAGGTTGTACGTCACCGGTCACAAGAGAACAATCTATTAATAATGAAAAAATTTAGACTCCTTTTATATAATTAGTCCTTATAAAAAAAAAAAAAAAAGGTAACATTCCAATTTAGTATCAAAACCTGCTTTTCACTCCAAACAGCACTGTCACGGTAAAACATAGGCCACTTCATGTGGCTATGACAACTCTTCCCACACCGATTTCCTACCTCACCGCAGCCAAATGATTTCCCTACATCACAAACAAACTACAGTCTTCGGGGTTATGTTTGGAAAAGGAACAATAAGGCATCTGTAGAAAACAACATTTGCATGAGATCCCTCTTCTTGCCTAAGGGGTTATTTGCAATGTACAAGCTCAAGTGGGTGGCAAAGACCAGGCAGGCTTTGTGAGACCATTACTCATGTAATGAGATTTGAGGTCCGCTATTCAACACAATTTTCAGTGGGCACTCTCCCCATGGTTAAATGGCTGCCTACAGACATTTTGATTATCAAATGTAATTTAAAAATGAAAGAACACAAAATACCCCTTCTTTTCTCCAGCCCCACCTCCGCCTTTCAAGTTTTTCCATTTATCTCCTAAAGGAGGTTTGCTTAGCAGGATACTATGTTCAACCTTGGAATGTCTGACTCTCACCTGGGACTCCTCCAGCCCTCCTCCCATCCCGTGACAGGTCCCAGGGCATCTCTCCAGTTGACCCAGATATTTCTATGTCAAGAGCCAATCAACCTTGAAATTATGAGTGGTTTGACACCTTGTGTTTCAGCCAGCTCCAAACATCCATATACCACATGCCCACTTCTCCATAAAATTAAGCTACACCCATACACTGGTGATTATAACCATTTTAGAGCCTGTTTTTGAGTTCTAAACCTGCCCCTGCTTTCAGTGCAATTTTCCTCCAGTTTCTCTCCTTTATGATCCTGCATATCTCCCTGTGAACTTTGTTTTGCCCTAATCTCTCTGATAACTTTTGTCTTATTATTACTTGGATTCTAGAGAGATGAAGCAATGTTTTAAAGTAGACTCGTGAGAAACTTTAGAAGTTTGAGCTCAGGCCCTGTGTATCAACTGCTGTGAGACTATCTTAGCACCTCGGCCACAAGCCCAATTGTGTTTCACTGGTCACTCGATGCTTTGTGCCATGATGATAGCCGCACAGGTCCACTGGCTCTGAACCTGCTCTACACCACTTCCCTACTCTACACCATCACCACCTCATCACCAAACTGGGGCACACAGGAATGTCTGACTGTCTTCAGCATCATGCCTAGATGGAGGGAAATCATGGGACCCTGTCTTAGACCCTCTGTCCATCTCAGACTACCATGCTGACATTTCTGTGGTGCCCACTCAATATAGTCATAGGATATATAAAACTATGGTCGTGAGTCAACCAGAAGCTCAAATGGGAAGCAAGCTGTAAGTCCCCTGAGCTCTGAGATTCCAAAACCTCTATCAGGGAATCCCAGAGATCTAACAGGGATCTAACCAGAAGTGGGGCACAAAACCACACTAAAACTAAATTATTTTTCCCCTCTTATTTCTTTCCTAGCTTCTTCCACCCCTAACCCCACGAGGAATTTTGTACATGTGTGATAGGAGTGTTCTTTGTGTCATAACTCCCACTATTTCATGCTCCAAGGATTGATTCAATTTGTGAAAATCTAGTCTGGGAATTTTCTAGAAAATTAATATTTTTCTCTTCTTTCCTAAAGCCCTGTTTTTATAATTTTTATCTTGATGGGGACTTTAAAATGTTCAAAGCTGAGCTATTACTTTTTGTTCTAGGCATTATCAGTTCCCTCTACTGGGGCAAAAATTCTGATTCATGGCCAAAGATTAATGTGAAAAAATGCTGGGTGGAAAGGAGGAGGGAGATATATTTTAACAAGATGAGAAAGTACATTGTGTGATCTTTCAAAACACAATTGCAAACATGAACATTGCAATTACAAATTATTTTCCAATACCACTTATAGAGAACAAGATGGGGTCACTCATGTCAAGAAGGGGCCCGTGTCAAGCAATGATGCGAGCAGTTAAGGGTACTATGGCTACCAGATATCACTGAGCCTAGCACTAGTTGACAACACCCCAGAACTGATAACAAGCAGAAGCAGAGGAGATCTGCAGGAGCCCAAAGGGCCAAATCCCTTTTTAAAAAAGGAAGGATTTTTGCAGCAAACTGTCAGACTCTTCAGACATAGTCCCCTCTATGTCTGACCACTTCAAAAAGGCAGCTGCCTGATGGATCTCTGAACAGAACTGAGGTCCTTGCCTGCTTGAACTTAATAAACAGCAAGTGCTGAGAGCTGACCCTGACCAGACTGAGGCTTTATCTCAACTGTGTGCCCACAGACTGACTTCAAGTTTGGTTTGTTAACTTCCTACCTTCTGTGTTAATCTTGTTTGTTATGTGACTTGTCTCGTGTTCTGTTTTGTGCACTGTGTAAGAAGCCAAGTTAATCACATGGTGAAATGTCATTGAGTTTGGGATCCTGAACCTGCTTTATAATTATGTTAACCTTGCTTTATGGCTGAGTAAAGCTAACATTGTAGAAAGACACAACTCATGTGTTTGCCTTCGTAGTGTGCTCATGACACTGCTAATGCCTTCCATTGATATACAGCTAGCTTCTCATATTTCCTTCTTATTAACAATGAAATAGATATCTTTTTACACAGAACAGACAGTTTTGGTAGGTTAAATTAATAAGAGTGGAATTTCAGGGCCAAAATATTAACATTTTTAAAGCTTTAGATACATGTGGCCAAAGTATCCCTTTCTCCACATAGACCCCCCAACAATTACTCTTCCTCCATACTCTTTTCATAATAAGTCACTATCATTTATTCAACTCTGTCAACCGGGTATGTGAGTTCGGTTTGCATTTATCTGAATATTACGGAAATCAAACAGATTTGCATATACTTTTGACTCTTTTTTTCCTTTTCTTCTTTTCTCTGTTTTTTTTCTTTTTTGGTTTTTAATAGCCTATTCATATTCTTTGTACATGTTTGGGAGTGTGGAAATAAATGAAGAGCTTTCAAATGAGAGCAAGAAAGACTATTCATTTCAGAGCCTCCTATAACAAGGCAGTCGGCCACCATCACTTGTGTTTGGCAGTGATTCAAGGGCAGACGGGGAAGGGGGAAAGCTTTATTGTGAAATAAAGGGAAGTCTTCAACTATGCTCTGGGTGGGAGTTGTTGGCATGGTGAAGCTGGAAATGAATTGAGTGCAAGTGAGCCATCCGTACGATTGGTTTGGGGAACATATTTGACCCTGAGTTGGAGCTGGGCAAAAATTAGGGAAAGTGACAGTAATTACCAAGTCACGGCCATTTGGGGCTGATTACTGCAAAGGTTATGGGTCAGAGTTCTTTTTTCTTAGGTGACCTAGCCATTGTCCATTTGTATACCCAGATTTTCAAGAGGGGAAAGATGTCTTTTTCTCTTTGATATGTAAGAACTCTTTATAGATAAGGAGACTCATTCCTGGACACATGTGTTGCCAATTGATTTTGAAGTCTGAACTTGTTGAAGAGTGTTTATGTTATATCAGTTTTTAAATATTATATAAACTATTAATTTTCATAGCCTCTGCTTTAGTTCGCTTGGAAAGATTTTTCACATTCAAATATTATAAAGTATTTACCTGTATTTTCTTTAATACTTATACTCTTTTTTTTAATATATTTAGAATTTATGTTAGTGTAAGATGTGTGGTAAAGACTAGTTTTCCTTTTATCCAGACTGATAGGCTTTTGCCTCAACAACATTTGTTAACAAATCCATCCATTGCCCATCAATGGATTCCCACAATAGTTTTGGTTTGACGAGATTATAATATTTGCATGTGAATTTGTAATTGAAGTCTAAGCTTATGAAGTATCTCACAGAGCTTTTAAGAGTCCAATGTGGGGCAAGGCGTAAACTTCAAAGAAAACCTGGAACTAATTGCTGAGGTAGGAGTGTGTATGCCATTGGTAAGAGTTTACTATGTGTTTACAGTTTGTGTCCTTTAAACGTATCTGAAATGCACAAATCTTAAATACATCATTCAATGACTTTTGACAAAAAGTGCAACTCAAACTATTATCAAGAAAATGTGGGGCGCCTGGGTGGCTCAGGTGACCTGAGCGTCCGACTTCGGCTCAGGTCATGATCTCATGGTCCGTGAGTTTGAGCCCCGCGTCGGGCTCTGTGCTGACAGCTCAGAGCCTGGAGCCTGTTTCGGATTCTGTGTCTCCCTCTCTCTCTGACCCTCCTCTGTTCATGCTTTGTCTCTCTCTGTCTCAAAAATAAATAAACGTTAAAAAAAATTAAAAAAAAAAAAAGAAAATGAACACCATAATAATCTCAGAAGTTTCCTCCTGTTCTTTCCCAGTGAGCCCTTCCCCCTCCTACAGAGACAATCATTACTCTTAATTTTTTTCCCCATCATACATTAGTTTGCCTGTTATTGTCTATAACATACTTTGAAATGCAACAAAAATAGTATGTATTGGGGCACCTGGGTGGCTCAGTCAATTGAGCATATGACTTCAGCTCAGGTCATGATCTCATTGTTCATGAGTTCAAGCCCCACTATCAGGCTCACTCCTGTCAGTGTGGAACTCATTTCAGATCCTCTGTCCTGCTGTCTCTCTCTCTCTCTCTGTCTCTCAAAAATAAATAAAACTTAAAAAAAATACTATGTGTTGATCGAAGGAGAGAGGAATAAATAGATGGATATTTATATGATAAAGCAAGTATAATAAAATGTTAATGATAAAATCTGGAAAATAGGTATATGTATATTCCCTATAAAATGCTTTCAACTTTGTTTTTGTTTGGAAATGCACATAATAAAATGCTAAAAAAGAGAAAAGAAAAGAAAAAAATCAAAGAAGAGCTAAAACAGTTCTGAAAAAGACCAAGATTAGGGAAATATTGCTACATATCAAAAAATATATAAAGATATATTAATCAATATAGTGTGGTCCTGGTACAGAGATAGAAAAACTGACCAATAGAATAGAATAGAGAAACCAGAAATAAGCCACATGTATGCAGAAACTTCATTTACGACGGAAATAGCATTGCAGATCTATAGACGAAGAATAACTTTTTCAAGAAACAGTACTTGGACAATTGCTTATCCACATGGAAAAATAAAATAAGATTCCTTTCTGACGGTGTAATATCAGATGAATTAAATGGACTTAAATGGGAAGGCAAGATTGTGCAAGTTTTTGAAAATGTAGTTTACTGATGTTCAGAATCTATTTCCACTTTCCTCTGATGTGTATCCTTGTACTACAGAAATCTTACCAAAAAAAAAAAAAAAAAAAAAATTCTCCACTTCCCACTAAGGAACAGGATACAATTAGGTCTAATCAATTAGGCACACTCACATGAGATTTAGAAAGTGGCAATGAGGCCAAGGCCACCTACCTGCTGCTTTAGGTTGCTTTTGGCTTTCAGCAAGTCCAAGGAGAATCCAGCAGGCAGCCTCACTGGCGGAAGGACAGTTGTGATGGCCGCAGTGGCTGGATTCTGTTCCAGGCTTCAGTTACCGGCTTCAGAGTTGTCAAGACATGGCTGACACGGTGGTTGTGACAGCTTTGTGAGTATGGATTTTTTCTTCTGGATCATAGATTTTATTTAGATGCGAGATCCAGATTTCATCAGCATTAACTCCCTCTTTTAAACAGCTCAGGTTGAAATACCTTGGTTATATTTCCTGCATTCAATCCTGACTGACAGAGCATGCAAGATTAGAAAATACCCTTATGGCCTTTAGGAAAGTATTTCTTAAACAGGACACATCAAAAAAGTCATAAATCAAAGTAATTCACATTTGACTTCTGTTCAAAAAAAGACAATATAAATAGATAAAACCTCACAAAATAGTTGGCGATACTTGCTACATATATCCTTGGTATAGATTAGAATCCTAACTAGATTTAAAAAAAAAAACTAATACGAATCAATAATAAAAAAGGGAGAGAAAGTTTAAAACTTGGCAAAATACATGAACAAGACAAAGTGCAAATATCCTATCAGCATGTGAAATTATACTTAGCTTCACTGAGAAGCAACAAAATGCAAAATAAATCCACAATACAAAATTCGAACTCATCCGATTGGTAAACATTTAAACAGTGGATCATCCAGTGATACTTGGCTATGGAAAAACCAGAATTCTAAAACACCGCTAATAAGAATGTGTTCTGCTACAGCCACTTTGAAAAGAGTCTATAATTACTTGGAAGAGTCCAACAAGAGTCCTACCACACAGATATTTCATTGCCGGGAGTATATGTTTGAGAAACTCTTACACATATGAATCAGGAGGTACGAGTAAGAATTATTCTGGGAGCTTTGCTTCTATGGAAAAAAATCTGAAATCCAAATGTTCATCAGTAGTAGCATAGATGAATGAACCATAGAATATTCGTTCAGTTACTATGCAACAATGAATTATAGCTACTTGTTGCCTGTTTACTCTCAGATCTATTCCTCGCCCTACTGCAAACTACACTTTCTGGGGTCCTTTGCCAACTGACTTCTAGTTAGGTGGGTATCCTGGCCAATCAGATGTACAAGATGGAGGCTGGGGAGTTGGAGGGAGCAGAAATCTAGGATATTTCTCCCTCTTTTTTCCTCTGTTGTAGTGGAGGCCACTACAATGGAGGCCACTACAGAGGCCATATCTCTGCCATTTCCCACCAGACAACTCTTTTCTCTATGGATCCAGCTCTTGCTATGGTTCTCGGTCTCACCAGATGGCCTGGTTCTAAGGTCAGGACCTCTTAAGTTCTTCCAGCCCCAGTGGTGGCAGGGTCTTTGTGTTGATGCTAATAGCTGGCTTCCCTCACCATTCTCTGCTTCTCAGGTCTTTGAACCTCCATGGAAACAATGCCTGTATTGCATTTCTTTTGTTTCACACCTGGAGTGGTATTTTTTTTTTCTGATCCTTAACTGATACACACAACTGCATATATCACAAGTGGATCTGAAAAGTCTTTTTAAAAAAAAAAAAAGAAAAAAAAACAAATTGCAGAAGAATACCGACAGTATAATTATAATTACATAGGTTTCATAAGTATGCAAAAGTAATATATTGGTTACGGATATAAACATATGCTAAAATCTATAAAGACAAACTATGGGGAAATTTCAGCAGGGGAGGTGTAGTTTCTGAATCTTGTAAATTACCCATTAAAAAAAGATAAAACTGGGGCGCCTGGGTGGCTCAGTCAGTTGAGCGGCCGACTTCAGCTCAGGTCATGATCTCACAGTCCGTGAGTTCGAGCCCCGCGTCGGGCTCTGTGCTGACAGCTCAGAGCCTGGAGCCTGTTTCAGATTCTGTGTCTCCCTCTCTCTCTGACCCTCCCCCGTTCATGCTCTGTCTCTCTCTGTCTCAAAAATAAATAAATGTTTAAAAAAAAAAAAAAAAGAAGATAAAACCAGGGGCACCTGGGTGGCTCAGTTGGTTAAGCGTCTGACTGGATCAGGTCAAGATTTCATGGTTCGTGAGTTTGAGCCCCACGTTGGACTCTGCACTAACAGCTCAGAGCCTGGAGCCTGCTTCAGATTCTGTGTCTCCCTCTGCCCTCGCCTGCTTGTTCTCTCTCTCTCTCTCTCTCTCTCAAAAATAAATAAATATTTTAAAAAAAAAAAAAAAGACAAGGCAACAGAATAGCAAAGCCAAAATCCACTGACATCTACAAGAAAGCAAGTGACCAGGTATCCATCTGAGGAACTACATATAATGAATGTATCTCAGAATCTACTGCCTGAGACATGGAAGAGAATATTTCACCACTGTCTCCCATCTTCCAGAGTTGCCCCAGGAAATATTAGTGCCTTGTTAATACCACAATGCTTTCAGGTTTGCACATGTGCCAGAATGGCTAAGCAGGCTTCTGCAGATGCTCAGATGGTAGAAAAGCCCAGGGCAAAAAGCAAGAGATACGCCAGTGCAGCTGAGCCAAGAGCTGTTAACAACGGTCAGAGCAAAATGGTGGGTGAGCCGGAGTCAAAGCCACATCCAAAGCAAACTCTGAAACCTAACAATAAAAGAATACATTTGCTTTTCAAATGCATATATAACATTCAGGAAAATTGGTCATAGTTTAGATCACAAAGAAAACCTCAATAAACTCCCAAGTATGGATATGGTACAAAGAGCATTCTTTGACTCCAATGAAATAAAACTAGAAATTAATTGCAAATGATAGTAATTTTAAGAAATATAAACACACACACACGTACATACACACTATTAACTTCTAAGTCACGGGGGAGATACAAAACAAAATTGCAGAAGTTCTTTAAAATAACCAAAATGAAAACATTACACATCAGAAGCTATGACGTACAGTCAAAGCACTAATGAGAGAGAAAATTACATACATATATTGTATATAAGTAAGTATATATATGCAAATACACATACATATATAAGTACAATATATATGAATTAACTACCAATTCCAAAATCTAGAAGAAAAAAAATAGTAAACCAAAATAAAGCCACAGGAAGGAAAAATTAGACAAAAACAAAACTTCATGAGTTAAAAAACAGGAAAATACTAGAATTATTAGGTAAATACAAAGTTTTTCTTTGAATAAAATAAATGAAATAGAAAAACCACTAGCCAGCTAATTAAAGAAAAAAAAGGCAAGATGGGGAAATGATGAAGACATAACGTCAATCAGGAATTTTCTTAACGAGTCATAAGAAATGACTGCAGAGGGTGACCATTGGTCCCACCTTCCCTAGGACAGATTATGTCTGTTGTCCTAGCATTGCTTCCAGTGATCACACACTTTAGATCTCAATTGGAAAATGATTTTTATGGTCACCTCAATTCTGCACAACTCTCTCTATAAATTTGGAAACCCAAATTGAAATGAATAATTTTGTAAAAGATGCAGCAGCAAAACTAACAGCAGAGACAGAAAGTATAAATATGATAATTACCATGGAAGACAAAGAGAAAATAATTATATGGATTCCCCCCAAATAAGCACCAGGACCAGAAAGTTTTACAAGGAAATTTTACCAAAATTTTAAAGGTCAAATAATAGTAATGTGACTTAAACTATTCCAGAACACAGTAAAAGAAGAAAAACTTCCAAACACAGTTGTGAAGAAAGCAGACTGACACCAAAAATTGAAAAAGATTATACCAAAACAAAAACTAAATCACTCTCAGTTATGAATGTCAATGAAAACATCTTAAACTATTAGCCACATTAGCCAGTAAAATAAAAATATATATCCTAAGTGATCTCCCCTCCCACAAATGGAAAGCTTGTTAAATATTAGAATGCCTTTTAAAATAATTCAGCATAACAATAAAGCTAAGGAGAAAAATTATATTTTTATATCCATAGGTGCAGAAAAAATATTTTATGAAATAAGTCAGTCAGAGAAAGACAAATACCATACGATTTCTCTCATAAAGTAGAATTTAAGAAACAAAACAAATGAACATAATAGGGGAAAAGAGGCAAACCAAGAAACAGACTGTTAACTATAGAGAACAAACTGATGGTTACTGGAGAAGAGGTGGGCAGAGGGGTGAGTGAATTAGGTGATGGGGATTAAGGAGTGCACATTTTGTGATGAGTACTGGGTATTGTATCTAAGTGATGAATTCTTAAATTCTGCACCTAGAATTAATATTACATTTATGTTAACTGGAGTTTAAATTAAAACATGGGGGGAGAAAGTGTAATATAGAACACAATGTCATATGTATTTTCCCTTTGATCCAATCATGTCACTTCTATGAATCTTTTCCAAAATGAGAGATAGAATATTTACATCACTCCCAGAATGTGTCCTATGTTCAGTTACCAGCCTTCCTACCATAAGGAATTTCCTGATTTTTTTTTCAGCATAAATTAGGTTTGCCTGTTTTTGAATTTCATGTAAAATATAATCATACACTATGTATCTGAATTCTCTGCTCAACAAAATGTTTTGAGATAATTTATAATTTTGGGTGTAGTTGTTTACTCCTTTTCACTGTAACATAGCATTCCACTGTGTAAGGACGCCATAATTTATCTATCCATTTTCCTATTGATAGAATTTGGGTTTTGTTTGTTTATTTGTTTAAGTAGGCTTCGTGCCCAGTGCAGAGCCCATTGTGGGGCTTAAACTCATGACCTTGAGATCAAGACCTGAGCTGATATCAAGAGTCCGGATGTTTAACCAATGGAGCCACCCAGGTGCTCCTCGTTTGGGTTGTTTCTACTTTGGGTTTTTTATGAATGATGTCATTGAAAATTTGTTGAAAATACTTGTCTTATTGAACTACTTTGGCAGCCTTGTCAAAAATCAACTGGTGATATAAATGTGGGTCTTTCTGGTCGGTTTCATTGATCAATTTATCTCTTTCCACTATCTCTATGTCAGTGGTTCTCAACCTGAGTGATTTTGCCCCACCCCTGGAAGGACAGAGGGAGGGAGTCATTTGACAATGTGTGGATAAGTTTATTTGTAACAATTCAGAGAGGGAGCTGCTACTGGCATCTAGTGAATAGTGGCCAGAGATGGTGTTTAGCATCCTACAGTACATGGGACAATACCCACAACAAAGAATTATCCAGCCCAAAACATAAAATAGCACCAAGGTTGAGAAACACCAGTCTACATGAATATAACACTGTCTTGATCATGATAGCTTTATAGTAAGTCTTAAAATCTAGTAGTGTAAGTCTTCCAACTTTGTTCTTCTATTTCAAAATTGTTTTGGTTATTCAAACTCTAGAATTTTGAATGAGAATTGCATTGAATCTTTAGATAAACAAGGGAAAACGAGCTTCTTAATGATACTAAGTCATCCAATCCATGAACATGCTCTTAGCTGCAATATTGGTTGATAGGTTTTTTTTTTTTTTTTCTTATCATGTGCTTGCCCAGTTTTTGTATGAAAATTATGCTGGCCCTATAGAATGTTTGGGGAAGTGTTCCCTTCTTTCTATTTTGTGAAAGATTTTATGTAAACTCAGTATTATTTCCATCTTAAATGTTGGTAAATTTAGTAGTGAAGCCATCTGGACTGGAAGTTTTCTTTGTGCAAGAGTTTAATTATGAATTAAATTTCCTTATAATGAAGGGCTATTCAGATTTTCTTTTTTTTTTTTCTTGCATCCGTTTTGGTAATTTGTGTTCCCTAAACATTGCTTTAATGACACTCTACAAATTTTTGATATGTTATATTTTTATCAGTCAGTTGAAAGTAGTTGTCTTTGATTTTTATTTCTTGACTAATGGATAATTTTGAAGTTTGTGTCTTAATCATCAAATATTTGAGCATTTTCCAAACACTTTGGGTTCTTTATTTCTAATTTCATTCCACTGTGGCCAGAAAATGTACTGTTTTATTTCAATCCTTAGAAATCAAGGGTGTGTGTGTGTGTGTGTGTGTGTGTTTATGGCCCAGCATATATTCTATACTGGTAATGTTCTATATGCCCTCGAAAAGAATGTGTTGTTGAGTGGAATGTTTTAAAATGTCAAATAACTTAATTTGGTTGATACTGTTCTTTAAATCTTTTGTATTGCTATTGATTGTTTTTCCACATGCACTATCAATTACTGAGAGAGATTTAAATCTCTAATTATGTTGTTAAAATCGCTATTATTGTGGATTTCTCTATTTCTTCCTTTACTTCTGACAGTTATTGTTTCATTAAATCCTGCTACTAGGTACCTACACACTTATCATTTATATGTATTCTTGATTAATTGACCCTTTGTCCTTATGAAATGTCCCTCTTTATCTCTGGTAATGGTTCTTGTCCTCAAGTCCACTTTGTCTGATATTAATATTCTAACTTGCGCTTTCTTAAGCTTGCTCTCTGGCACATTTTCCCTATTTTTTTTTTTTTTGCTTTTATTATATTTGTGTCTTTATGTTTAAAGTCTGGGTCTTATAAACCATTAATAGTTTGGCGTTTCTTTTTTATACAATTGGACAATCCCTGCTTTTTCAATTGAGTGTTCATTTCATTCTAATCACAAATATTGTCCATTTTAAGTCTACAATCTGTGTATTTGCTAAGTAGCCCCTCTGTTCTTTGTTTCACTTTCCCTCAATTCCTGCTTTCTTTTGAATTAATTATTTCTTGAGATTCCATTTTATCAGTGCTCTTGATTTATCAGACACACCAGTTTGGTTTTTTTTAAGCTGTTGCTCCATGGTTTATAATATACAACTTTAATGTATTACACTCTACCTTCAAGTGATATTATGTCATTTTACACATAATGAATGTAAAAACCTTACAAGAGTATTCTTCCCTTTACCTCCCTTCCAACCTTTGTTGTCATACGATCATACATTTTACTTCTATGTGATATAATCTCAATAAGAAATTGCTATTCTGTGTGCGTTCAGTATCCAACTATCACTTTAAAGATTAAGAGATGAAAAAAATAAAGGTATTTTATCTTTATTCACATGTTTACTATTTCCACGGGTTGTATTTTCTTGCTTCTTTGCATGTCTCAAATTTTTTATTGTATGACAGACATCATGGGCAAAAAACAAAAAAACAAAAACAAAAACAAACCAGTAGAGACTGAGGCAAATAATATTTGCCCTGAGCAAAAGGCACACTTATTCTTCTATCATACACTAGCATGGGGGCCTGAATAAATCGAATCTGAGATTAAGCTGGGTTGGGGCTTTGTTACAGCTTTCATTAGCTTCAATTCACCACTGACTCCAGGTATTTTCAGGGTGGTATGAGGACCTTCTCTTCACTAGGACTTGGGCTCGATGCATTAATGATTTCAAGATTTCTTTAAGATTCACTGTCCAGGGGCGCCTGGGTGGCTCAGTCGGTTAAGCGTCTGACTTCAGCTCAGGTCATGATCTCACACTCCGTGAGTTTGAGCCCTTTGCACAGGCTCTGTGCTGACAGCTCAGAGCCTGGAGCCTGCTTTGCATTCTGTGTCTCCTTCTCTCTCTGCCCCTCCCCTGCTCATGCTCTGTCTCTCTCTGTCTCAAAAATAAATACAAATATTAAAAAATATATTAAAAAAAAAAGATTCACTGTCCAGCTGCTCCCCTTCAGCACCCTAGGATAGCTCTCTCTACTCATCAGTCAGCTTTCAGCTTTTTGAGTCATTGGGGGCTTCTCTTTGCCCTTCAGTCCTTCTTGTTTTGTGCATTTCTGTAAGATTTCTCTCCATCCTGCTGCCTCGATTCTACCGGTTCACAGTCTCTAAAGTGTACTTGGCGATGGCCTGAAGTGCACTGGCATGATTTCCCCTGATTTTCCTGCTCTGCTCCTTGCATTCTATGGGTTCCTGCCTTGCACTAAGTGATGGCCTGGGTGCCTCAAGGAAAATTTCTTTGCTCTCTTGCCCTGCACACAGCTTTCAGTGGAGTGGACCACTACATTTAACTTGGAGAAGGTGCTGTGAGTCTCAAGGAGAATATCTTTGTTTTCCTCCAGCCCTCCTGCCTTGCCCCAGCCCTCAGCACACTACCTACTCCCTTGCACTTAAGGCAAACCCTTGGGAAAGTGAGAGCAAGTAAATATAGTTCTCTCTGGCCAGGGCTTTTCAGGGTTCTAATGAGCCCTGCAGCTCATACCCAGCCATTAAGATTTCTCTTCATCTACAATGAATTCTTCTTTTGCCTCTCCATTCCCCAGTGATAAAGGCAATCATTCCTCTATTTTCTCCTAGGAAAAATTCATCACTTTCTCTAATTTTTAGCTCATTTAGCTTTCTTTGCATCTTCGACAATCTGATAGGTTTAAAAAAACAATAATATTTGTGGTTTATCTTGTTTGCTCTCATTGTTAAGACCTTGCAATTTCATATATGCTGACAGCAAAAGTCTCGCCCCACCTTTAATTTTAATGAATGAACTTTGAATAGTCATGGAAATATAACCTCTTATAACATGTTCTCACATATGATTTTCAAAGTTCTACTGAGCCTCCAAATATAGCTTTTGTCTAAGTTGATCCAGGAGATTCCTATTTGACAAATTAAACTGGATTCTATTATTAATGGCAATGTGAGAATAAAAAATGAAGCAAAGGGAAGAGGATGAGTATTTATTAGGTGTCTGCTATAAGCCGCACACTGTATCAGATACGTTTGTGGTACTCTCTCTCTTACTACTGATCACAACCCTGTAAGGCAGATATTACTGCCTCCATTTTACAGGTGGGAGACTGAGGTCTCAGAAACTAAACTACCCGTGTTCACCCAAGTGTGACTAGACAGGATAGAATCTAAGCCCAGTTTTCTAGATTTCACATCCTGTGCTTTCTTTCCCAGTATATTAAATGCTCGACACAAGAATGTAGGGGGCAGGGAATGAAGAGGAAATCACGTTGGCAGTAGGGGCTGACCAGGTTGGAGAAGTAAGATCGATCAATGAACCTCGATTCTAGTTGAAGATGTTTGAAGTTGACCTCAAAGGCCATTGGTATCATTTCAATTTCCTGGATTGTGGTGGTAAGGTAAGAAAAGGTTTTCTGGAAACACTGGCAGAGACAAGAGCTGGTTGACTTAGTTTCCATACTGTGTACAGTACCAATCCAAACCCAAATGAACACACAGTCTAGTGATAACCACATGCTTGTTTGCAAAAGTGGCTTAGAAGCCAAGCCTCCAACCTTCCCTCCCACCAGGGTGCACCCTGGGGCCTCTGCTCTGCAAGCATTCTTGAGCTGCCACTACAGAGCCAGGCAGACTGGACAGACAAGAGGAGGGGCCAGAGTCCTTGCCAGAAAGCAGGTCACTGACCTTCTCACTGGTAAAAGGCTGGAGAGTTTCCCACTGGGCTTTATGTGGATAGTAATATGAGGCATATAATTTCCTTGAAATTAAGTGCAGAAGTTATAGCTGTTATTTGAAATACATGCTGGGCTTAAAATTTGCTTTCACGTTTTCCTAAATGGTGTGTCATTTTTCATGCAGTTGAAACTAAAGAAGCAAAGTCCTGAAACTTAAAAAAAAAAAAATTGTACATCGTAAAAACCTTAGTCAACACTTTTCTTCATGCTCACAGAGTTAATGAACTTACTTATTAATATTTTTGTAGCACAATTCAAACATGATAACCCTTCATTTAACTACTTCTCCCTGAGCAACAGAAGCTTTAAACTACATTGCACATACCTTAAAACTCTACGTGCCCTTTGGGAAAATACATGTGCTTGCTCCCTCTGTGTTTAGAAGCCCCCATAAGCAGTGTGTCGTATCTGCCACTATTACCATCTGGTAGCTGACATCAATTCCCTCGCTGGTTTCCTCCAACAGGGCAGCCTTATATGAACACTTGCAGTAACATTTGACAGGCTTTGGTGACGCAGTGGGGATTAGGCTCAGCTCCTTTATTGTGCTGCCTCTCTTGGTGGAGGTTTCTCAGAATTCGGGCAAGTCTCAGATTTGGGGAACTCGTAACAGCTTAGCTTGAAAGAAGCGAGCATGGAAATGGCGATGAATTCATTCTCTGCAGGCCTATCCATTCTCACGTGCTATGAGAGGTAACCAGTGACCAGAGAGCACTCGGGTTCCCTTAATGACTTAGAGCTGCATTAGTCAGCATATTTGCAGCATGCTTTTCATCTTTAGTACACTTATTTAATTGAGCATCAGAGAAGCCATGATAGAATTAATATTCAAGCAAAGCTTTGGATTAGTCACCGAATAAAAGCCACATGGCTCCCTTGCTGTTCTGCTGAGTGGTGATCACCATTTTATACAGTAGCCAGATGTCCAGTTTTGAGAACATGTTACTCAAAAGGAATAAAATCAGCTTGATTTTCAGGAGGGAACAAATGATGGGTCTGATTTGTCTGTTTCATTGATGCAGGAGAATAGAAGAGTACGAAACATGGGAAGACCACCAATGCAGCTAGGGGAAGTGTCACACTCATTAAAGGTAGAGGGAAGAACACTGACCCTGTACCTGAAAAGACTGGGTTCAAATCACTGCTTTGCCCTTGAGTAGCTATTCAGCATTGACAAGTGATCTAGGTCCTGAAAATCAGCTTTTAAATCTGTAACATAAAATAACATATACCTGATACAGATGTGATGACAATTAACCAGAATATAGTTAGGAGATTGAAGTAAGAACTTAATAAAAAGCTAGCTAGGTCAGAGTGACTATGCTGTTTAGATCAGAATAATGCTCAAGATCAGTCAGTGTGATTATGTCCCATTGGGTCAAAATGCTGCTCAAGGTCAATGAGACTATGGCCCTTTGGGTCAGAATAAGGCTCAAGGACCTCATAACTCTAAATCTCTATTGGATATGACAAATCAATATAAGCCAGAACCTGGAGACTAGATAGAAATGCAACTAAGTGGGGCAAGTCTTGGAACTGAATCAGCTTCAGGAAATGAGAGAAAATTAAAGCAAAGATAAAAAAAGAGATCATAGATGGTGTATGTGTGGAAAATGGGGATGCAGCTTAGATCAAATACCCAGTCAAGCATCAGAAGACTTCAGTGTCATGTCCTGATAGATGAGCGGCACATCATCAGAGACATTCAGGCAGCCAAATGACATCAGAAAGTAGCGACCAACCCACCCCATTTAAAGACAATTCACCTGTATTCATGGGAAGGTATTATCATCATAGCCAAAATATCAGAAAATCCAAAGTTTTAGTTAAAATTGGATGGTTCTTGAAACCATATAACACTGTCCCTACAGAAAGACTGGAACTTTTTATTCTTTCTCAGAAGGATAGGTAAATAACTGCTATATTCCGTCAACTTTCAAAATTTGGCTATCCTTGACCATCATCCTCTGCCATATTTCATGCAAAGAAGTTTGAGATTGTGATGAGACTGTATTTTATTTACCACTGTATCTGCAGTACCTAACACACTGCCTGCACATAATTCCTCAAAGTTCAGTTGGATAGGTGGATGGATGGATGGGTAGTTGGATGCATGGATGGATGGATGGATTGTTTCTCTGTCTGGATTGACTTTATCTGCCTTTCATTCAAAATCAATCCTCCATTTCTTCAAAGACCTCAAATCCTCTTCCAAGAAACAGATCCTTGCTTCTTTTCTGACGATCCCACAGCTCTTGGCTCATATCTGCTAGATCACACAGTGTATCCATCATTCTTTCTGTGGCTACCTCCTTTCATTTCTACCACATTATGAGATCCTAAATGGTAGGGTCCATATCTTATACACGTTGAATTCCCTCACCAGGGGTTAACTTCATACCAGTCATGACACCAAGTTATAATTTGAAAACTAAAGGCATAGGAAAAATATTGACAGCAGCCAGAGACAAATGACAAATCACACATGGGGGAACACCAATTTAAATGACAGTGAATTCCTCATCTGAAACCAAAGATGCCAGAAGAAGTAGCATAATATTCTTCAAGTGCTGAAAGTAAAAACAGAAAACAAAAAACAAAAAACTATCAACATCAAAATCTATATCTAGTGATATTATCCTTCAGGAATTAAAGGGAAATAAACACATTCTCAGTAAATGGAAAACTAAAAGAATATGTTGCTAGAAAATATACTCTTTAAAATTTAACCAAAGGAATTTCTTCTAACAGAAAAGAAATGATATAAGAAAGAATCTCAGAGCATCAGGGAAGAAGAAAGAACAGTTGAAAGGCTAGAAATATGTGCACTTATAAGAGCCTAGCTTTTTGCTTATGAGTTTTTAAAATAATATTTCATGATGAAAACAAAAATTAGAATACCACTTGATATTCAAGACAATGTTTAAAAGTAGGAAAGGTAAGGGTCCTAAATGGAATTCAGGTTTCCACACTGCATGTGAAACACTAAAGTGTTGATACCAATAGACTGTTATATTCTGAATGTTTTTGGATATTTTTATGAGTGTTTATGGATGAGATTAACATTTAAGGCGGTGGACTTTGACTAACCCAGACTACCTTCTGTAATGTGGATGGGCCATATCCAATCAGTTGATGGCCCAAATAGAACAAAAATTAACCTTCCCCAAGTGAAAGGAGATTATGCTGGCAGATCGCCTTCAGACTTGAACTGCCTGAGTTTCTAGCCTGACAGCCCACCCTGAAGATTTTGGACATGCCAATCTTCATAACCACATGAACCAACTCCTTAAAATAAACCTCTTTCTATATGTTTGCACTTCCTATTGGTTCTGTTTCTCTGGAGAACCCTGACTACTACAGAGATACACTCAAACAGTCTCTAAATGAATGAAGGTAGAATCCTAAAAAATGCTCAATTTACTTGAAGGAAGGCAAGAAAAAAGAGAGAAAAAAGAATCAGAAGAAACAAAAAGGAAACAAATAATAAAATATCAGAGTTAAATGCTAATATATCAATAATTGTCTTAAATGTAAATGGTCTAAATATATCAAATAACAGAGATCTGAAGAATGGACAAAAACCGCTACTCAACTATATGCTGCTTACAAGAAACTCACTTCCAATTCAACAATACAGATAAGTTGAAAGAAAAAGGATGAAAGAAGATATGCATTGCAAACAATTTTTAAGAAGCAGGAGTGTCCATATTAATATAAGGCAACATAGAATTCACAACAACAAACTTACTAGTAACAAAGAAGAACATTACAAATAATAACAGGATTAATATACCAGGAAGACATAATGGTCAAAACTGCCTAAGCACCAAGTGACAATCTCATACACAAAAAGCAAAAAATAATAGAATTGAGGATGCAAGGTTGGTTCAATATCTACAAAACAACGTGATTCATCACATCAATAAAAGAAAGGACAAGAACCATATGATCCTCTCAACAGATGCAGAGAAAGCATTTGACAAAATACAGCATCGTTTCTTGATAAAAACCCTCAAGAAAGTAGGGATAGAAGAAACATACCTCAAGATCACAAAAGCCATATATGAAAGACCAAACACTAATATCATCCTCATTGGGGGAAAACTGAGAGCTCTCCCCCTAAGGTCAGGAACAAGACAGGGATGTCCACTCTCGCCACTGTTATTTAACACAGTATTGGAAGTCTTAGCCTCAGCAATCAGACAACACAAATAAATAAAAGGCATCCAAATCGGCCAGGAGGAGGTCAAACTTTCACTCTTCGCAGATGACATGATACTCTATATGGAAAACCCAAAAGATTCCACAAAAAAAACTGCTAGGATTGATTCACGAATTCAACAAAGTTGCAGGATATAAAATCAATGCACAGAAATCGGTTGCATTCCTATACACCAACAATGAAGCGACAGAAAGAGAAATCAAGGAATCGATCCATTTACAGTTGCACAAAAAAGCCATAAAATACCCAGGAATAAATCTAACCAAAGAGGTGAAAAAGCTACACACTGAAAACTATAGAAAGCTTATGAAAGAAATTGAAGAAGACACAAAAAAAAGGGAAAAAAGATTCCATGCTCCTGGATAGGAAGAACAAATATTGCTAAAATGTCTATACTACAGAAAGCAAACTACATATTCAATGCAATCCCTATCAAAATAACACCAGCATTCTTCACAGAGCTAGAACAAATAATCCTAAAATTTGTATGGAATCAGAAAAGATCCCAAATAGCCAAAGCAATCTTAAAAAAGAAAACCAAAGCAGGAGGCATCACAATCCCAGACTGCAAGCTGTATTACAAAGCTGTAATCATCAAGACAGTATGGTACTGGCACAAGAACAGACACTCAGATCAATGGAACAGAATAGAGAACCCAGAAATGGACCCACAAACATATGGCCAACTCATCTTTGACAAAGCAGGAAAGAATATCCAATGGAATAAAGACAGTCTCTTCAGCAAGTGGTGCTGGGAAAACTGGACAGCGACATGTAGAAGAATGAACCTGGACTACTGTCTTACACCATACACAAAAATAAACTCAAAATGGATGAAAGACCTAAATATAAGACAGGAATCCATCAAAATCCTCGAGGAGAAAGCAGGCAAAAAAAAACCTCTTTGATCTAGGCCACAGCAACTTCTTACTCAACACGTCTCTGGAGGGAAGGGAAACAAAAACAAAAATGAACTACTGGGACCTCATCAAAATAAAAACCTTCTGCACAGCAAAGGAAACAATCAGCAAAACTAAAAGGCAACCAACAGAAGGGGAGAAGATATTTGCAAATGACCTATCAGATAAAGAGTTAGTATACAAAATCTATAAAGAACTTATCAAAGTCAGCATCCAAAAAACAATCCAGTGAAGAAATGGGCAAAAGACATGCATAGACACTTCTCCAAAGAAGACATCCAGATGGCCAACCGACACATGAAAAAGTGCTCCACATCACTCATCATCAGGGAAATACAAATAAAAACTACAATGAGATACCACCTGACACCTGTCAGAATGGCTAACATGAACAACTCAGGCAACAACAGATGTTGGCGAGGATGCGGAGAAAGAGGATCCCTCTTTTTGGTGGGAATGCAAGCTGGTGCAGCCACTCTGGAAAACAGTATGGAGGTTCCTCAAAAAACTAAAAATAGAATACCCTATGACCCAGCAATTGCACTACTAGGCATTTATCCATGGGATAAAGGTGTGCTGTTTCGAAGGGACCCATGCACCCCCATGTTTATAGCAGCACTATCAACAATAGCCAAAGTATGGAAAAAGCCCAAATGTCCATCAATGGATGAATGAATAAAGAAAATATATATATATATACACACAATGGAGTATTACTCGACAATCAAAAAGAATGAAATCTTGCCATTTACAACTACGTCGCTGGAACTAGAAGGTATAATGCTAAGTGAAATTAGTCAGTCAGAGAAAGACAAAAATCATATGATTTCACTCATATGAGGACTTTAAGAGACAAAACAGATGAACATAAGGCAAAGGAAACAAAACTAATAAAAAAACAGGGAGGGGGACAAAACATGAGACTCATAAATATGGAGAACAAACTGAGGGTTACTCGAGGGGGTGTGGGAGGGGGGATGGGCTAAATGGGTAAGGGGCACTAAGGAATCTACTCCTGAAATCATTGTTGCACTATATGCTAACTAATTTGGAAGTAAATTTTAAAAAATAAAAAAATAAAATTAAAAATAAATAAAAAATAAAAAAACTAATAGAATTGAAAGGAGAAATAGACAAATCTATAATTAAAGTTGGGGACTTCAACACCCCAATCTCTGCAAATAGACAAGAACTTATCAAAGAAATTGACGATCTGAACGATTCGATCAATATCTAATTGAAAAATATAGAACACTCCATACACAATTTTTTTCAAGAAATCATAGAACAGACACCAAGATAAACTATATTGTGGGCCATAAAACAACCCTCAACAAATTTAAAAGAATTGAAATTATGCAAAGTATACTGTCAAAGCATAATAGGATCAAACTAGAAATCAATAAAAGAAAGACAATAGAAAAATCTGTAAACATATGGAAATTAAATAACACACTTTTAAACAACCTATGAGTCAAAAAGGAAGCTTCAAAAAATTTTAAGTACCTACAATTAAATAAAAATAAAACCTGGCTGCCTCAGTCAGTTAAGTGTCTGACTCTTGACTTTATAGCACAGGTGATGATCTTACAGTCATGAGATTGGAGCCCCACATCCAGCTCCACGCTGAGTTTCTCCCTCTCTCCCTCTCTCTCCCTCTGCCCCTCCACTGCTCACACTTGTGTGTGTGCATCTGTATGCACTCTTTCTCATATATGTGTGTGTGTGTGTGTGTGTGTGTATAATAAAACTACAACACATCAAAATATGTGGAATGCAGTTAAAACAGCACTAAAGGGAAATTTATATCATTAGTGCTTACATTCAAATAGAAGAAAGGTCTCAAATCAGTAATCTAAGTTCCTACCTCATGAAACTAGTAAAAGAAGGACAAGATAAATCCAAAGCAAGCAGAAAAGGGGAAGTAATACACATAAGAGCAGAAATCAATGAAATTGAAAAAAGGAATACGATAGAGAAAATCAATGAATCAATAAAATTGATAAGCCTTTAGCAAGACTGACAAATACAGAAGACACGAATCACCAATATCAAGAAAGAAATGGGGGGTATGTCTATATATCCTGCAGCCATTGAAAAGATAACAAGGGAACAACTTTATGCTCATACATTACAAACTTAGAAGAAATGGACCAGTCTTAGAAAACCACTAACTACCAAAATTTAACGAAGATGAGATAGCCCTAGAATCAGTAAAGAAGTTGAATTTTTGAAGGCTTGAAAGGCTTGAAGGGTTGAAGGCTCCCAAAAGAAATGTCTCGACCCAATGGTTTCAACATCTGAATAGAACACTAGTTTATCATAGCTTCTTCCAGCAAATGAAAGAAAAAGGAATAATTCCCAAATAATTATACAAGGTTAGCACTAATTAGATAGTAAAACCAACAAATGACAGCACAAAAGACAATATAGAAGGGATCTACCTCTTTGTATTATTTTGTGTGTATCTACAATTATCTCAAATGACACCACCTTTTATTTCAATAAGCACTTATTGAGTATTTGACAGTTCATTTCTGAAATGTTAAATTGTTTTATATCTTAATTTTAATTAAATGAGAATAAATGACATCAGAATTTATTAGTGGTTAATTCAAATAGTCCTCTGTTATGAAGAACTAAAAGGTGTTCAGAGCTTCCCAAAGCAAAACATAGACACTTATTTACCAGAAAATATTGATCTGAAACAGTTATTTCTCCTCTTTAAGGGCTGAAAGAGACAACCGAAGAGACCCAGCAAGATGTCTGGGATAAAAGCAGCCTACAGATATTCAGTGCATTTGCTTATGCTCTTTCTCTCTCTTTCTCTCTCCCTTGATTGTGAAAGCCCCATCACCCCTCAACACAGAAACTGCCTTAGATTGATTCTGGAAAGCAAATATTTCAAGTACACACTCGATAGGCTATTGACTAAAATAAATTGTCTAGAAATGCTCATCACTGTGATCATTCTCATTCATAAAGATTGAATATTTGTGATTAAAATGAAAATATATTCATTTAAAGCTAGTTACCATTAGGCATCCATCAGGAATGAAGCCAGAAGCCAATTGAGCCACACATCAGAAGGCTCTTGGACCAACAAATCATGTCATGGGCACAATGGCTCCTTGCACTTACGCTGGGAGCGCTGTAGGCCAAGGGTCTATGACTTCAACACTGCACATATGTGGCTGTTATTTAGAGCTCTCTGAGGTATAGATTTACATTACCATCTGCCATCTCAGTTGCTGTTTACATCTGCCTTAAAAGGGGGGGTTGGGCATAATCAATTACAGTGTGCATAGAAAGCCCTGGAAAAAAAAAAACAAAACAACACCACCACAACAACAACCTGAACTTGGCATAAGTACACATGTCCATCCAAAGGGGAAATAAGGAATTCATACTCTCTTCTTTCTTTGAAATATTCCCTTTGAATTGGGGAAATTCAGGGACAAAAGAGTGTTTTAAAATTCCTAACACCGTTTAGCTTCCCTGAAGAGCTTCAGAAATATTCTCAACTATATATGTTTTAAAGTTAATTTATTGATAAATGAGACCTGATATAAATTTAAAACTTTTGCTCCATGAAAGACTCTGGTAGGAGTTAGAAAAGACAAAGACAAGCCATAAACTGGGAGAAAACATTTGCAAAACCGTATTTCTTATAGAGGACTAGTATCTAAAATAAAAAGGAGTTTTCAACAACACTCAACAGTTAAAAAAAATCCAATTAAGAAATGGGCAAAAGATATGAAGAGACATTTCACCGAAGAAACATACAAATGGCAAGTAAGCGCATGAAAAGATGTTTAACATCATTAGTCCACAGAGAAACATATTAAAATCACAATGAGATACCGCTGCACACCTATAAGAATGACTTTTAAAAAATTGCAACAAAGGGGTGCCTGGGTGTCTCAGTCGGTTAAGCATCTGACTTTGGCTCAGGTCATTATCTTGAAGTTTGTGAGTTCGAGCCCCGCATTGGGCTCTGTGCTGACAGCTCAGAGCCTGGAGCCTGCTTCGGATTCTGTGTCTCCCTCTCTCGCTCTGCTATTCCCCTGCTCGCGCTCTCTCTTTTTCTCAAAAATAAATAAACATTAAAAAAACTTTTTTTGACTGCAACAACACTGAATGCTGGCAACTATGAAGAGAAACTGGATCACTCATAATGGCTGGTGGCAATATAAAATGGTAGAGCCATTTTGGAAAACAGTTTGGCCGTTACTTATAAAATTAAATATGCAACTGCCATACAAGCCAGCAATTGCACTCCTGGGCATTTATCCCAGAGAAATGAATACTTATGTTCACACAAAATCCTGTACATGAATTTTTAGAACAGCTTTATTTGTAATAGCCAAACACTAGGAACAATTCAAATGCCCTACAACACATGTAAGGTTAAATGTTGGCATATACCATGGAATACTAGGCAGTGATTAAAAAGGAACAGATTATTGATGCATGGAACAACTTGGATGAATCATTGGGAATAATGCTGAGTTAAAAAAGAAAAAAGCCAAATCCATAAAGTTTCATACTGTATGATTCCATTTATATAGCATTTTTAAAAAAAATTTTAATGTTTATTTTTGAGAGAGAGAGAGAGAGAGAGGAGAAGTGAGAGAGAGAGGAGAAGGAGACACAGCATTTGAAGCAGGCTCCAGGCTCTGAAATGTCAGCACAGAGCCTGATGTGGGGCTTGAACCCATGGACAGCGAGATCATGACCTGAGTCAAAGTCGGATGCTTAACCGACTGAGCCACCCAGGCACCCCTATATAGCATTTTTTAAAGATTTTATTATTTTTTTAAGTAATCCCTACACCCACTATGGAGCTCGAATTTACAACCCCAAGATCAAGAGTCGTATGCTCCACTGACTAGGCCAGCCTGGCTCCCCTATATAGCATTTTAAAAATAGCAACATTATAGAAATGGAGAACAGATTAGTGGTTGGAGCAGGGAGTTAGGAGCAGGGAGAATGAGGAAAGAAAAGGGAGGGGGATGGGTGTGACTAAGGACAACATGAGAGATTCTTGTGATGGAGCTGTTCTGTATCTTGACTGTATCAACACCAATATACCAGCTGAGATACTGTCCTATGTAGTTTTGCAAGATGGCACCACTGGAAGAAATGCTTAAATGGTACAGGAGACTTGTCTGCATTATTTTTTTTTTAATTTTTTTAACGTTTATTTATTTTTGATACAGAGACAAAGCATGAACGGGGGAGGGTCAGAGAGAGAGGCAGACACAGAATCTGAAACAGCCTCCAGGCTCCGAGCTGTCAGCACAGAGCCCGACACGGGGCTCAAACTCACGGACTGCGAGATCATGACCTGAGCTGAAGTCGGATGCTCAACCGACTGAGCCACCCAGGCACCCCGCATTATTTCTTATAACTATATGTGAATCCAAATTATCTCAGAAAATGTTTAATTTTTTTAAAGAATTGAAGAATTTAGGAAGGAAGCATATTTTTTCCCCTCAAGTTTGGAAATGAAGATACTGCTAACCCATTGGCCAAAAAGGCTGTTGATAAGAAGATAAAGCAGGCAGTTTGGAACAGAGAGATGCTTCTAGGGACTTTCTCTTAATATCCAGAGCCTCCCTCCCTAGCCAGGAGCATTACCTTGTGGCAGCCTCCATTTCTTTCCAGTAGATTCCAATAAGGACTAAGACAAACCGGATCTAACAAGGAAGGCTGCTCCCTGCTGATTTGTTACCATGACCTCTGAATAAACTAACCCTAGGAGTCGGGATGAGTTTATTATGGTTCCAGCCCTATTATTTGGGATACTGGCAAATGGAAAGGGGGAATCAGTCAACTCAATACTGAAGACTAACAGGTAGTTGAGGCCAATGAGGGGCTTCGAGGGATGCACACTGCTTGCAGCCTCTGGAAGGAGAGGAAACAACATGTGTGGATTGTATTCATACCTCTTGGGTGTCATTGGTGGGTGGCCTCTTGGCTGCCCTCCAGAGGTCTCAAGCTGGTCTCTGCCCGAACCCCCAGACTAACCTCCCTGCTCTTCATGCCCAGACCAGCAACTAGATACTGCTCCTCTGGTCAACACAGGACTTCCTCCAGTGAGCTTACCCCCAACACAGACCCTTCCTCTCCATATGACAGCACATCACACCCAGCCTCGCTTCAACACCATTTGCTCCCCCTGCCCTTTCCTGTAGTGCATGTGAATTCCTAGTATTAGAACATTTGGTTTAGTTCCTTTGGAGGAGCAAATATTTCCTGGCCCCCACACCCCAACCTAGCTAAGGAGGGCTGCTTTCTTCGCTACGTGCTGTCCTCTCGGAATGATGAGCAGTATTGCAAACCGGTTAAGAGCATGGATTCCACATTTGATTGCCCAGTTCAAGCTCTAGCCTTACCACTTACGAGCAGTGAGATCTTGGGCAGATGATTTATCAGCTCAGTGCCCCAGCATCGAGAGGGGGATGATGACAGCAGTTTATCTGGCAAGACCGTACTGAAGATAAAATGAGTCAATATGGGTAAAGAAGAGTGCCTGTCACCTGGGAAGCCTTATGGAAATGTCAGCCATTGCTACTATTCTTCTCACCCGGGCCCCGGTGGTGAGTGAAAGTGCCTCGTGGTATTTAAACTCAAGTAGATTTGAGAATTAAAATCAGCTGTAGCACCTTTCGGGCAAGTTACCTAACCTGACTGTGCCTCAGCTACCGTATTTGCAAAGTCAGGCCAAAAAACCCTACTGCATTGGGTTGTTTCAGGGATTAGAGGGTCTAGCTGGCTTGTCTGGATTTCTCCAGCCTTGCACACTGGGAACTCAAAGTACCACTCTGTATTGTGTTTTGTAATGGACAATTATTGCAGTCGGAGCAGTGGCAGCGAGATTATCGTCTTCCCCTCTCCATCCCCCTTGCCCTGGCGCCTGTGAAACGGAGCATCCCCATGGCAACAGCAGCGGCAGCTGGTCCCTTGATAAGAGGAGCTGGAGCCCAGCAGCAGCCACTGCTGCAGAGAAGCCCGGCCCAGCTTGGGGAGGAGGCTTGCCCTCCCCTTCTCTCGCCTTCTCATCCCAGAGCCTGCACTGATTGGTAAGTGCTTCAGATTTTTACTCCAAGAACTTTTGCAGCAAGGAAAGCAAATTTTCAATAAGTTACTGCTTCTTTATGGTCGCTGGGACAAAGGAGGCGGCAGCTGGTGGTGAAGGGGCAGGGAAGGGGGCGGGGGCGGGGGTATGCTTTCTGGAGCAAGACTAAGCTGGGGCTAGATGGGGAGCTGGAAAAGTCATCATTTTCAAGACATTTTTTCTAAAGGAGGTGGAGTTCTGAATTCTGTAGAGTCAGAATTCTCGCAAACTAAATTGCTAAGTTTCGAGATGAACACTGATATGTCCGCATATTCGCACATTGTGGGAAGGCTCATCTTCTAAGGCTGGGGAGGCTGTGCTTGCCAAAAACACCTTTCCATGCCCTACTTCAAGTAAGACTCACTCCTTGAGGAATACTGCAAATTTAGTCTTTTAATGAACAAACCTGATTTTAAAACGTAGTACTTTTTGACCTGAATTAAATCCTCAGGCTAAAAAGAGATTTGACAAACGATACGGATTTTATATAATCAGACACCACATTGGGCTGTGGACATAACCTTCTAACTTTTTATTCCATCAAATCAATCCAGGGATGATTACTTTGGGGGAAATTCTTCAGAATTCTTTAGAATTTCCTCAGTTAAGCTGCGTCCGCTCGCTTCTGAGAATCAGTAGTACCATATTCCCAAGACTTGGAAAGGGGTGTCTGCGTTGGTTTGTACCTTGGATTGTTCTAATCTCATGATTAGCTTCAAAGAAGGCCAAAGATGGGACAAGGAGACGTTTCCAACGGTTCAATTTCATAAGGATGAAAAGAACAAACAAGGCAACGCACACTTTTTAAAGTGTCAGCGTCCACTGAGATCTGGGCTAGAAGCTTTAGACATGCTGTGTGAATACCCTCAACCCTGGAGAAAGAGCCACCATCAACCCATTTTACAGATGCGGAAACTAAGTTTCCAGGAGGACATACAATTTCCCCAAGTGGACCCAGCTAGAGACCAGTATAAGTAACCAAACATTTGCTTCTACCCCGTATTGCCTCACAGGGCCAAATGCTTGATGTCAGTGACCTTGAGTTAAACTACATATTCTAACATCCAGCCAAGAAACTTACTTACTCGGTGTTGAGAGAAAAGGCAAAATGCCCAGACCTGCTTCTGACCTCAAACTGAACTGACCAATCTTTTTAACATGAGGAAATAGCACTACTGTCCCCAAAGTAGGAACCGGCTCTGGGCTGGTGGAGGCCCCCCTGCCCCCACATTGTCCTCAGCTTCAGCAGCCCACTCTGGCTTGGCTGTCCTCCTGCAATTTGGTGGGCTTCCTTCCCAGGTCCCTGATCTTCCGGTTCCTGTTCTCAAAAGAGAAGGTGACTTTTATCATTAAATGCACTGGCGCCCTTGTGCATTATGTGATGTCAGTTAATATATCTCTTCTCTAGGTGGTGTTTGCATTTACAAGTGTCTCTCTGTGGGGCGGGGGGGAAGGCTTTTCAGGTGAGGGTGGGCAGTTTGATATTATCCAAATCAACACTGTGTGTGAGTGTTAAAATTCAGAGACACTGAACGTGCAATCAACAGCAAGAAGAATGTGAGAGGGTGACAAATCTTTGTACTAGAGAACAGTTTATGTAATACCCCCAAGGCATCTCATGAGGCCCTAGTCCCTTGGTTAGAATCTGAACACCCAAGGGGCCAGGTATTTAGGTATGAAAGAAAGAGCCAGCACTAAGAACATTCCCAAATTATGGTGAGCTGCTGAGGGAGATGATACAACCTTCCAGGGCAGCATGACAAGCGCAGGGTCCCTTCGCTGGTGCTTGGGATGGGGAGGCTGAATTAAAGAACAGAAAGCATGAGCAGGGACAGAAATCATTTCTTAGTTCATTCATTAGACTGGCTCGTGTCTTACGGTGGCTCAATCACACAGAGCACTCCTTATTCACCAGGAGGGAAATGACGAGTGAGTAGGGAGAGGGGGTCATCTTATACTAACATTCAACAGACAGGTAAAATGACAGTTACCGAGAAGGTGATGCTAAACCAAACTTTTCTCTCCTCGAGTACTTGTTCCTTTCTTTGTGTGAAGGTTTTCTGCCAAAAAGATCTTAATGACATCATCCGTGATAGCAGTATCCTCTAATCCCCTGGGCAAAACTCAACCCTGCCCAGCACAGGCTATTGTTGTGACATAAAACCCCAAATCTGGAAACCATCTTTCAGCCCCATAGCAAACAGAAGCTTGCCGGCCCGGCCCAGCACTGCATGCTTGCAATCACACTGGTTTAAAACAGTATTTCTGGGGTGCCTGGGTCAGTCACTCATGCTGGGCATGGAGCCTGCTTGGGATTCTCTCTCTCTCTTTCTCTCTCCCTCTCTTTCTCTTTCTGCCCCTCCCTGCTAGCACTCTCTCTCTCTCTCTCTTAAAAAAAAAAAAAGTTCAAAGTTTAAAGTAAGTAAATAAATAAATGAATGAATAAAATAGTGTTGCTTCCCCTACAGACACGAGGTACTATCTTGGGAAAGAAGCAGGTGTCCTCACCTTGTCCAGGGACTTCCAACACTTGGACAATTCACCTGCTAAGGGAAGGCTTCTCTCTCACACATCCAGTACAGTGAAAGCCATTTTGTTCAGATAGATGAAGGCTAGCCCGCCCATGGTTCAGCATCTAGATGAAAATGAAAGGTTTGATGATTTTTTAGCTAAACAAGCTGGTCTTCATTAGCTAGTCATCCGGTATGGTAGAGATGTTACATAATAATGACTACCATTCACTCAGTACCTGCAATGTGCAAAGCAGGGAGCTATTACATTTAACCTTTATAGTAACTATATGAGGTAGATACTATTTCCTCTATTTTACAGGTAAGAAAAGTGAGGGTAAGAATGGGATAGGGGGACAGAGAGGGACCTGTGACCCCGGGGGCCCATCCCTCAGTGCACCACAAAGAGGCTAGCCTTTGCTAATTCTATCATAGCAGCTGTAGCTTGTAGAAAAAAGGGGAAAAAATGATGACATGGTTACTTGGGCTCCATTTACCCCCACTACCTTGTTAAGATTTAGCCATTGAATCAAAGTCATACCTCTTTTTGAAGAGCTGAGATTCAACCTAGATCCATTTGAACTTGAAAGCTCAGATTCGAGTTAAATAACCAGCTATTGAGCACACAGGAGCAGTCATATGATTCAAGTAAAAAGAAAAGAAAGCTTACTCTGGCTGGGGAGAAGGAGAGGGGGACCATTGCCAGATAAGACCTAGAACAGAGAGTAGGAGCCTAGGGTCAAATGACGGCTCTGACTCTAAGTGTGTAACTAATGATAGGTCCCTTCAACCTCTTCAAGCCTCAGTTCTCCTTCTAAATGAACACTGGACTAGATCCTCAATGGGGTGATTTTCAGCATCAAGTCAATGACGGGGCCTGTGACTTTCTGCCCAGAGTGAAGTAAGATTGGATTGGTTAAGGCGCACAGGCCGTATTGGAGGCTGTAACTTTCCCTCGAGACCTCAGCACTGAGCCCACTCATCCCAACTGATGGTCCAATAGCTTTCCTCTCTACTTGAGCAGGTGGGCGGTAACCACCCAAGTTAACAGCATACTTCCTTATGGTCCCAGGGAGTTGGCAGTCTTTATACAAACATTAAAACAATGGTCTGAATTGATTTCTGCTAAAGTCACTCAGTACAGTCAGTCTGCTCAGAATGACACTAAAAGCCGGGTTCAAGTAATCCGTTAATAGCTCCATCTGCTATGCAATGATCTCAGCTTGTAGGGGGAGAGGCCCTCCAGGCTTCCTGGAGAAAACTGGCTTATTCCTCAGAAGACAACTGAGGTGAACTAATTCTATGAGCTTGAAATGTTAACACAACTGGTCTCTGTGTTCGTCTGCATGCCAGTGATCCAGGAATCTCAAGAACAGAGGATCAGTTTGGGCCCTTTTAATCTTTTTTGTCTGTAAGTATTCTTGTTATGATAGAAAGTGAGAAATAAATTTTCAGAAAGAAATAGAATCAAGGCAGATTCTATAAATCTCAAGTAATGCATTTCTCATTCAGACTCGACATATGTCCATTCTGGATTTCCACTCCTGGAGAATGACTACAACTAATAGCTCTGAAAGTTCAATGGATTTGTGGTCTAAGAAAATGGGGGAGGGGGAGGGGGAAACAGACTTGCTTTAATGTCAGAAATCTCTAGGGAGAAAATAATAAAGATCCGTTTCAAGACCTAGATTTTTTCCTTACCACCTTATAATACGGGCAGGGAAAAAATCTTATTACCTTATAATTACTTTATACTATACATTTATACATTACATGCTATACTTTGTAGTATGTCATGATAGAAAACCAGAAGGCTGATTCAATTTGGGTTCAAAGGAATCACTGTTTTAAGAGTCTTGGGTATCTAATGGAAATCTTCAGGACTGGGTTTGGACCCAGGCTATTTAATAATTGGATCTTGGCTATTTAATAATTGCATAACTAAAGAAATTATGTTTTCTGATTCTTGCTCTCTTCATCTATGAAGTAGACATAATCCTACTTTGCAGAACTCAACAGAATATATAGACAAGATTTAATCAAGATTTCTGTAAGTCTCAGCTAACTCATTTCTAACTCAGAATTGACAAGTATTCATTCAGAAACTCCCACAGTGCTTCTGAAAGAGGAATAAATATTGAACGTTTGATGAATGGCAGTTATATCCATGTATGTGTGTGTTTCATTTATTTTGACTTAAATCTTTTTCATGTTTATTTATTTTGAGAGAAAGAGAGAAAGAGCGTACATTCACGCACATGCATACAAGCAGGGAAGGGGCAGAGAGAGAGAGAGAGTCCCAAGCAGTCTCTGCGCTGTCAGCATGGAGCCTGATACAGGGCTCGATATCCGATCGAGAGATCATGACCTGAGCCAAAATGCAGAGTTGGATGCATAACTGACTGAGGCACCCAGGAGCCCCTATTTTGCCTTAAATCTTAAGTTAGAGCTTCGAGTAGTTAAGCATAAGAAACAGACTTGGAAAAATAGGATTGAATTGAGAACGTAGTAAGTGCTCAATAAATACGTTTATTTAATTAGTGAGCAAATGAACAGAAGACACACTTATGGTCTTGTTTCTTATACTTCTGCAGTGCTGGAGAAGATATACCTCCTTCGATGATGTCCACTGAGCAAATGCAGCCACTGGAGCTCTCAGAAGACAGGCTGGACAAGCTAGACCCTCATCGTGAGCACTTAGGTAAATGCTGCAGCGTGCATGTCAGTAGTGAGAGTCAGAAAGGAGGTGTCTCTGCCATCCTCTCGCCATTCGGTTTGCAGGCAAGTCAGCGGGAGGCCCCCTGAAACCTGATCGTTCGTACCTTCTGGTGACAGCCAACACCAGCTGGAAAGGCAAATAGCCATGGCTCTGTGGGGTCTGCCATGTAAATATTAGCTGAAGCACTGGAGAGAAGTTCATTAGAGTTACAGAAAGAGAGAAAAGGCATTGTCCTCTTTTCTGGGTCTGACAGAGTCCCAGACAGAGCATTTCTGAGGCAATAAATGGAATGTGTCAGGAGACCCGCTTTCCAGTATTTGCCGGCACACTTACACCCCATGTGCAGTGCAATAAAATATTTCAAATATCTCTCTTTGCCTATCAAGACAGAATTTTAAATAGCCTTTTTCGGCTTTATTGTCAATCTGTTTCCTTTCCAGAACTGACTTTTTGCATAACCTTTGTAATGAAAATACCAGAAACATTTCTGCCTCTACCCATTTCTAAAAATGAGACACTCAGACTTTTGATGGATGGGCCTTTTGCATATTCATAGCCTTTGTTTATGTCTCGCCTGGTTATGAGTCCCCCCTCCTCTCCCCTCTCCCCATTTGCCATCAAGATAGTTTATGTTCAGGATTTCTCCAAAAGTAGGAAAAAGTGCAATGGAAGTAAAAGTCCAAATTGAAGCAAATGTCTTGCTCTCTGTACTGTGCACTGAGTCGTATCCTGGGGTTGAATGGTGACCCATGACTGGTCGACATCCAGCCTGTACTTCCAGAGGCCCTACCGCTGGGCAGCACCCATTCCAACCAACATTCATTCATTCAACAAATGCCTATGGTATGTATGATATGGGGGGGGGGGGAGTTAACTGTGCTATGTGGCAGCAAATTTTTAAAACGGTAATTTCAGTCCTTATGAAACATAGTCCCAAGAACCTCGGCTTACTCTTGGTGCCATAACATGCCAGGAATGTAACCTTTAGTTTTTCATCTAGCCTTTCCAACTTCAGTTTCCTTGTCTGCAAATTGGAGATAATAGCACGCCTTCCTTGTGGGCTGGGTGTAAGGACTACATGAAAGAATGTGTTTGGGATACGATATGAATATTTAACAACCGGTAAGACACAGGCATTTATTAGTCAGAGAAGGTGTTGGTCATTCCCACACACTAGAAGGATGTGGAATTATCTCGTACATAAGCAGTACTCAGGAAAGTTCCCCACTCACCTCTTTTTTTTTGTATATGTAAACCTAAAAGCAAATAGTGCAATGCCTTACATATAATATGATCTCAATAAATATTTATTAAATTGAAATGATTGGATGGAATTATTCAAATTCTTTAGGTGAAAGGAAACATGTATTACTATTAAATATGGCTGAAGGGAATGACGCTATTTGATTTTTTGGTTATATACTGTGATCTTTGGATGATGCAGGCATAATAATGTATGGTTACTAAGTATTTCTCCTGGTAGGTTTCTCATGCATATTGAATTTTCTAAAACAAAGGACCCCATCCAGACATAAAGCCCAATAGATCACAGCAACTTCAAAACAAGGACCATTTCTTACTTGTCTTTTTAGCCCTAGACTCTTGCTCAAGACCTGACATAGAGTAGGAACTTGATCAACGTTTGTTGAATAAATGCATGAATGAATGACACAGGTTATATCTAGACCCACAAAACTGAAGTGAACAGGTTTGACACATTTAACCCCCAGTGTTTTGAAGATATTGACCTGAATATTTTCATAAAAGAGAAACAGAGAGAAAAAGAAGGGAGGAAGGGAAGAAGGAAGGAAGGAAGGAGAATAGAAGGAGGAGGGAAAAGAGGAAGGGGCTGAAAATATCCAATTAATACCTGAATTTCCCCAAATTCATTCACAGCCGTAGATGTAATCAGACTGTATCCAGGTCATAGTGAATTTCTTCACTGTCTATGGCTTCTTTGAACCCTAACAGACTATCTCCTTATATATAACATGTTTGAGTTCATTCATTCAGGCATACATCCGACAAATATTTATTAATTGCTGTAAGGAGATAGAAACACAAGATACCTGTCATCAAAGACGGCAGAGAAGATATATGCAGAAAAGGTGTTACATGAGCAAAACTCCTGCAGCTACCCAGAAGCTGAGAAAGGATACCCAAGACTGGGAAAGACTTACAGAGATGGGGTGGGGAGGTGGGCTTTCTTTGGATCTTATAGAAGGTTTCAGGGGGTGAGCAATGGCCAGAGTCAATTTTTTTTGAGGATTTGAGATATATCAAATGTAACAACTGCTTTACCAACATTAACAAATGTAGTCTTCTCTCTCTGTCACACACACACACACACACACACACACACACACACACACACTGATTTAATATTATCCCCATTTAAAAATTTGAGACGATATCAAAGTTCCTAGAAAGTGAGGGCCAAATTCTCAGAACTAACAGGGGACAGAGTCCGCAATTGAACTGCGATCAGTCCAACCTCACTCATCCATTCAACATGCATTTATTGGAGGGAGAGGCAACTAAGAATAAAATTATTAAAAGGACATAATCCTTAATTTCCATGTAGCCTCTTTCTAGAGCAGGAGAGAAATCATTATGGAATAAACAGGTGCTAGAACAATGACAAAGAAGCTCAGAGGAGTGCACCATCAACAAAAACATTGAGGAGTCAGATGGAGCAAAGAAAATAATGGGCGAGGAGTGATCAGACTGGATTAATTGTGTACCCTGGCATCTGATGGATGTGATGCAGAGCCTCACAAGCTCCGGCACTAAGAAAGGTAAAAAGCTGAGTAAGAGGGCAGGAGGACCTGGGGTTGAGATGGGCAACTGGGAGAATGCAATGCCAGTGTGCAGTGAACCAAGACACCAATGCTGAAGGCAAGTGTGAATCATCCGGGTGACAACCTGGCCATAGAAATGGAGGTGGGTGAGGAATTTGCAGAGAACTTTACTACAAGACTGAAGAGCATGCCTGGCTCCATCCTGGCCCATGGAGTCTTCAAGAGAGCAAGCCTTGAGGAAAAGAAGTTAAGAAAGAGCATTTCGCACAGAGAACCTCTCCTCCCATCAGAAACTTAACTCACACCCACTCTGTGGCTTGCCTAATTATATTTTAAAGTTCTCTTTTGCTTTGATTATCCATCCCCTTTGGCGTTTTGTAGAATATTCCAGTTTTCTGTTTTACTGTGTATTTGTGCAAGGCTCCTAAAGTTTGATGTAGACTGGGCCAAAATATATAAATAATTTTCCTTTTCAGACCAAATGGCTCCTGCAAGTGATTGGAAACCAACCAGTTTGTGAGCAACCCTTATTCACATCACATTCTTTTTTATTTTGCATGCCCTCAATATCAGATGACCTTTCAGACCAGTTCATTAAGGACTGTGATCTCAAAAAGAAGCCAAGAAAGGGAAAAAATGTGCAGGTTGCCCTGAATGTTGAGTCAGACCAAAAGAAACCAAGAAGAAAAGATACACCGGCATTGCACATCCCACCTTTCATACCAGGTAACAGACAATGAGTTCAGTTCGCACATCTGTAAAAGGGAACCACTGCTGTAGATCACATTGGTCTTACAACGTTTCCTTAAATACTTGGGTGTTTTTAAATCACTGGTACTATCCCTACATCTGTCTTCATGACAATATGGCCAGCTGCTATAACAAATGAATTACAAAATGTTAATGGCACAAGTTTTGGGGTTTTTTTTTTTCTCACTCATCAATAGTGCAAGTTGCAAAAGCAGGTTCTGCTCCAAACAGTAATTCCAGGATTCTGGCCGGTGGCAGTTTGCATGTCACCAGCACATGCCTTTCAAAGTCACCGTGAGCCTCAGCATCCAGCAGGCACAGGGATGAAGTGGGGAGGGGCGCAGAACAGAGGGCAAGATTGGCAGGTCCAAAAGGGACACAGCTCGCGTCCTTCAGTCCCCAACTTCACCGGACTGCAAGGGAGGCTGAGAAGTGTAGACTCTCTGTGTGCCCAGGAAAAAGCAAAATGGTTTGACGAACACGTTGTCTAACTTGTCTCTCTAACAACCTTGTGTGTGAGGTGTGATACTGTTTCCCAACAGTTTTGTTTGGTCTTCTTTCCTTTTCTCCTTCCCTCTGGGTCATGTATTTAGTGTTCTTTCCACTCATGACCCACTTGGAGGGCTACAAAACAAATAGAAGCCAGAGCTTCCTGGGAAGGAACTTTCAGTTTTACAAGACAAAACAGAAGCACCTAAATAGCTGAAATATGCAGGAAGAAATAACAACTTTATGTAAAAGTTGTTTACTTATGTAAAAGTAAAATAATTGCTTTATGTAAGTAATGAGGTCCTTACATAAAGACTCCAGGAGCTCAGCCTGGGCAAGGGGTTGTGGAAAGTTCCCTAGAAGAGGCCGCTTTCAGAGAGTCTTTAAATGATGGAGAGAAATTTCACATGTGGGAGAGGTGAGAAGGCAGGCAAGACACTGAAGAGTGAAGCATGTGGCCTGCAGAACAACAAATGATGCATTGCTCTAGCCAGGATGGCCCTGGGAGGCAGGCAAACCCGGGCTCAATTCCTGGCCCTGACCCCTGGGAGCTGGGCTGCGGTGGGTATATTTCGGTGCCTCGTTTTCCTCAGATGTGTGACGGTGATGGTAATACTAAATTCCTCAGTGTTTTCTGAGGCTAACATAAAATCAGGCACGTAAAACCCTTTACTTAGAGGATGTTCGCTAGTGTTGCCTCAACAGAGACTAATTCTTAATATTGAAACGATTGTTTAAAATAAGTTTGAAAAGATATATTGACTACCATCACTAGGTATGTGTGCAAATATGAAGGCATAGTCCTTACGTAGTAGGATATATGTGTTTGACCCTGTTTCCCCATTTGTTCCCCAAACCATGCAGGTGTGCTTTCAGAACATTTCATTCAAAGATACGATGTTCAAGAGAGACATCCAAAGGGCAAAATGAGTCCAGCTGTTCATAACACTGACCTGGAACAGAAAAAACCAAGGAGAAAAGACACACCTGCCCTGCACGTGTCCCCCTTTGCAGCAGGTAAAAGAGCTGGTGCAAGGCATTTGCAGGGGGTGATGGGAACAGGTCAAGAGCCTTACCATCTGGAACTGCCACGGGCATGGCCTTTGTCCTGGCCCAGCAGTCTGTGTCACACAGCAGTGCTCTGGGGAAGAGGAGCATGTATGGCTGCATTTCACGTTTACCTTCCCCGGCAGCTCCCCCAGGGCTGAGTTGGAGCCGGGGGAGGTTCAGAGCATTACTCGTGCTTCAGCAGGACTGGTCAAGTTCACTGAGCCAATGAAATAGAAATGTCAGTGGGTCCTTGAAAAGAGTTGAAATATCCCCCTCCCTAGTCTTCCATGAATCATGCATCCTATGACTGATAGATGATTCTCCCAAGACGCCTGGGTATACTGACCAAATCTTTAAAACAAGAGAAAGAGAGAGGGAGAGGGAGAGAAAGGGAGATTCAGAAATAATGATAGCCACCTTCATGTGTCAAATCAAACCAAAAAGTCTTGCTGAACTGTGTACACCACCCCAGGCTATATAAGGCAGCTAATGTATGAAGTGTAGTCTTGTCCCTGAGAATGTTAAGTGCAGGTTGGGGAAAAAGACATATACATTCACGATTAGGTTATAAGACTGAGCGAGTCTTATACATGTGACTGAGTGAGTCACATGTGTGAGTGTGTGTTTTACATAGATATTTGGAGGGGGTGGCAGAGAAGAAAATGTACTAATGTTTATTGAGACTCTACTAAATGTTAGGTACTGAGTTCGGTATGTTTGTGGATTTTGTTTAAATCAGCTGAGTAACACAAGAAAGGAGCTATTAGTTCCCTTCACATAAAAAAGCTGAAAGAGAATGTATGTAACTTAAAGTCTTCTGTGGATGACATTGATGGAGAGGTAGGTGCTTGGTTGATTGGTTGGATTGAGATGGGATGATTAGGAGGACAGATAAATGGATCAAATTATGCTCAAGATCCAACGCAGTGACGCAGCAGAGCTGGGGCTCTAATCCAGGTCTGCCTTATGTCGTACTGGGGTGGATAGTTGGGACTTTCAGCTCTATGGCAATCCAGAAGGGACACTTAGGGAGGAGATGAGATTTTGTTGCTATAGAACTATGTTTCCCCATTATTTTATTTAATAAAAAATTGAAAGACACCTCAATCATAAATAGGCAGTCAGGGATACAGACAAGGCCACTGATCTCTGTGGAGCAGAGCCAGGCAAGGACGCATGGAGCATTGAGGAGGCATTTCTCTGAAGAAATGGACCAAGGACCAAGTGACAGGTTCTGAACTGCCTCAAACGTGTTCTCATATGCCTGCAATGAACCTCCAACCCATCACACATTTCCCCCAAGCTCTGCCTCTGTCCCAGTTCTAGTCACCTTTCAAGACTCAACCAAAGTCTCTGCTAACAGACCCCTCCAAGTCCAAAATGAATCTTTTCTGTCCGTAACTAACTCTGTAGTAGATGGGCATGCAAACTGAGACTGTCATCTTTCAGGATAGTTTTCATCGTTCTCGCTGCTATTTTTGTAGCTCTTCTTTAAATTGACTTAAATTTGATGAATTCATGAGAACTGGCCTGTGATTGCTCTATGTTGCTGGTATTGACCTTGCTGTCTAGCCAAGTCCCTTCTATACAGCAGTGCTCAATAAGGATCTGTTGATTTGATATTCTATTTGCCAGTCACAATTCTGCAGTTCCAAGTTCTCTATTAGGAGATTTTATTTCTTTACCCATTCCTGTATTTGTTTTTATTGAAGTTCTTCTAGGGGAAGACTTGATCGAGGAACAAAATATTCATGGGCATAGAATCACCTTAGCAGAGGCATTGAACATGGGCTTTGCGATCAGAAAGGACTAAGTTTGATCTCTGGTTCTGCTCATCCTAGCTTTGTGAGCCTGGGCAGCCAGCACAAACAAAAGAGCCTCCTTCATTTCATGCATTTCTGAATGGAGGACCATAAAAATCTGTTTCCCAGAATTGTTAACAAAATTAAATAAAGTATATAAAGCACTTAGCACAGATCCTGGATTGTTCAAAGTCCTCAATAAATGTGAGTTCCCCTCCATTCTCTTCAATCTTATATTCCTTGAGATTATTCAAACCATTTCTAAAAGTGAGAATTTTCCTAGCTGCAAGTGTTTTTACCTCTCCATATAAATCTACTGATTCAAAGGACTTCCTAAAATGTTAAGCCCTGTTTATTTAAGCAATGGATGCTGCCTACATCCCAATATCTACATCTTAGGAGAGCAGCTTCCGAGCTGAATTTTTAAAAAGTGTTTATCAAACAGGGCAAAGTACACAGAGCTGGAAAGAGAGGCTGTATATCCACGGACTCTACACACATTATGGAATTCCTAGGATCAGCAAATCTCTGTGTTGTATTTGCAATTATAGATAGTGTTCTATGATTCTAGCTTTTATTAGCATATTAGCTGAAGCACTTTATTTTTGAAGAGGCTTTTAGTATCTAAAGATTTGGCAGTAATCGAAATGCTAGTTAAGCTGATAAGGATAGAGCCTTCGGCAGATGTTCAGAGAGACTCATATTGGTTCTAATAAGGGTGTTGAGAGGAACTCACAGACAAATGCACTCTGGAGACATCTCCTCTCATTAGCCCTTGGCAAGTGAAGACCGGACAAGGATTATCTCTCTCTTCTAAATCTCTTGCTAACTGCCTTCATTCCCCTAGGTTAATGAGCTTATTTGATGGGTTCCAACTGCCAGACAACTCCTTAGTGAGGAGTCATCTCTGACTTCCTTGCCAACCCAGGTCTGTTCCCAACTTGGCCCACATTTGCTAGAGCCCCCCATCTTGGTGACTGCATGGCAGGGTGCATAGGACTGTGATTAGTAAGATCTTAATAGCCGAGACCTGCTTAAAAGAAAAAGAAGTCTTTAGCTAAGGTTTGTGGCAAAAGGAACCAGGAAAGTAAAGAATAACGAGGCTGGAAGCATTGAAGAGAAGTCGCTTGGAAAATTGGCCCATGAGCTGTAAATATTTGGAGATCAAAGCTCACTAATGTGCTTGTAGAAAGGAGATTGATATGTCCTTTGAAAGTGACACCTCTTCTGTTTTTCTGGGAATAGTATTCTCTCTGGTGTGGTTTGCCAGGACAGGTGGCATCTCAGCCCTGGCTTCCTTGAATTAGAGGCATACATCTATAATGCAGGTGACCAGCTCTGAGTCGAATCATGGCCTAAAACAGCTTGTTGCAAGGCTAATTGGTTGGCCCTTAGAGACCTTGGACTGACAGCTTTGGCCTTAAAAACATACGAGTTTCTAACAAACAGGCAAGTTCCTTAAACTCTCCTACACAGAGAATGGAAAGGTAGGAACTGATATTTTCTAAGTCCCTACTGTATCCCAAGTCCCCTGCTAGATGCTAGGATATCCTTTAAGAACCTCACAGTTCTTGGCCAGGCAGGCTCAGTTGGTTAAGCGTCTGACTCGATTTCAGCTCAGGTCACGATCTCATGGTTCGTGAGTCTGAGCCCTTCATCAGGCTCTGTGCTGACAGTGCAGAGCCTGCTCAGGATTCTCTCTCTTTCCCTCTATCTCCTCCCCTCTCCACCCTCTCAAAATAAATAAATTAAATTTAAAGAAAAAAAAAAAGAACCCGAGAGTTCAGTAGGGGGTAGGGGTGATGGATGTATTGTCCAATGATTCCTACAATGTGAAAAGTGCTTTAATGGAGGTTCACGTAAAAGTGTGCTTGAAGCATAAAAGAATGTTGGTCTAAATCTACCTGGCAGTGTCACCCCCTGAGGGAGATATGATTTATTTTTTTCTCCAGTTTTGCAAATGAATAAACTGAGGCTCAGACAGGTTAAATGACTTGCTCAAAGTTCAACGACCACCAGGACAAAGCTTTCTGGCTCTAGAGTACATTTCTTCAATAACATACCTCTGTTTCCCATGGGAGAACATAGGCTCAGGACTGGGTTAAATCACAGACCAGTGTTTATCAAACCTCGTTCATCATCAAATGAACAAAGCTGACAATATGAAACATCATGCAAACAGAATGCAGTGATGACATAGATGTTACTGATTTAAGGCTCATCCTAAACAATGATAGCCATGAAATCAAGATTTTGATGAGCCGCAATAAGTATTTTTCATTGTAAGACATTATTTTAAGGCTTAACTATATTAATGTAAATGCTAGTTCACTTTCCACTTGAAATTATCTCCTGTGTCCCTGTGGAAAGCCTAGCCTAGTTTGGGAAGGGCTAACCTTGATGGTTACACAGGCTCCTCCTTTCCCTGGAATCCCAAGACTTTTTTTTCCTGCCCAGATGCTTGTACAACTAGGTTTCAAGGATACCCCAAATAATCAGAAAGTTGACTGAGATCTGGGAATTTAAACACTCTTGTCCACTTTGAATCACCTCAAATTTGGCTTGATGTGAAAAGATATCAAGGAAATTAAGATGGAAAGTTTGGGGGATTAGCATAGTTAACTGTATGTTCTCCTACCACGATAGCCTTAATTCCAAGGAAAAATCCAAACCTCTTTGCAGCGGGTATAAGAGAAAATATCTCCCACTGTGTTTCCTAAGTGATTTATGCAAAATCCTCATTTTCAACCAGACTTCTGAAATTGTTTTTCTCCTCCAATAAATATCAGCTAATTGATAAAGAACCCATATGAACAAACTAGGAACTGAATCAAATGAATAGTCATTAAGATCAACACATAGTTTTCATTAATTTGCCGCTGTTGAATGGAGTCCAGTGTTGTAGAAAGGCCTCTTGTGGTGCACAGCTTTCTACCCTCATGTTTAGATCTTTATGAAATGCTTAATGAACTGAAAGGATTCTAATTATGAGAAGGTGGGAGTGGGGCAAGGCACTGTGGTTGGCTGGGATGAGATGACAGAAATCACGGAGGACTGGCCTTGAATCATACCCTCCTTTGTGTTTTTATTAAAATGACCCTACTTCACAATTCACAGGATGAACAGACCCACCCAGACCTCCTTGGATGGTCTTAACTGGTCTGATCAGTCCAGAAAATTGTGCTTAGGCTTCTGAATTTCAACGATCAGTAAACTCTTAAAAAAGAAAATATATTGGAGCCCAACATAGGGATACCAACTTTGGATTCTGCCTAGTAAGATGCTAAAAAACTAACCACCTGACATGCCTAAAATTTCATAAAAGAAAGGATATTTTAATACCCAAAAGGAGAAAAAGAGTCACCTCAAAATAAAGAACAATTTTTTTAAATGGTAGTCACAGAACTTTACAAAAACTCACTGCCCGTTCTTGAGTTTCTCATTTTGCTCTGAACCACATAAAGTTTAGCGCCTACCAGCACTGACACACAGAAATGGCATGTTCAGAGCCTCTGCTCAATATTTCCCCTAGATGTTAAAATGTAGTTGATTTTGACTTTATGCTGCTGACCCGTTCTTTGCAAAGAAGTGAACTAGCAAGTGTAAAAGGAAGGGATGGGGCGCCTGGGTGGCTCAGCCGGTTACGTGTCTGACTGTTGGTTCCGGCCCAAGTCATGATCTCACGGTTTGTGAGTTCAAGCCCTGCATCGGGCTGTGTGCTGACAGTGCGGAGCCTGCTTGGGATTCTCTCTCTCCTATTCTCTCTGCCCCTCCCCTGCTCATGCTCTTTCTCCCTTTCAAAATAAATAAACTTTACAAATGAAACAAAAAGGTATAAAATAAAAGGAAGGGAGAAGCGGACTCAGCTGCTCACAGGCATGGTGCTGTGCTCAGCACTGGACGAGCTTCTTGTTCAATGGGCACAATAGCCCTTCACATCAGTATCAGTGTGCTCATTTTACACCCAAGAAAATTCAGGTGTGAAAATGTTCACGGGCCCAACACAGATCAAGTGAGTGACAGAATGAGAGGTCCGAAGCAGTTGGACTCCAAAACCTGTTTGCTTTTCATCCAACTGTGCTGTGAACTTAAATGCAGAACACAGACACGGGGGTAAAAGTTGCCTCTGACTCCCAGGTTAGTGTCTCCTGGTAACTAGAGCGGTGTCCTGCCTGAGTCACAGCTCCTCTGGGAAGGCCAAATAAGGCCACCCGGCTCCCTCTTTCTGTTGGCACCTTTAACATTTAGCTCTGCAGATGCTAAAGGGCTTTTGGGTTGTCATGCTCCTGTGTGCTGTGTCTACGCTGTAAGGTTGTCTAATATTTTAATTAGAGGCACTTAATTGCAGATTGGTGCTTTGTTTTGCAGGTATGACACTGCTCAGGGATGAGAGACCCAAAGTGATCATGGAAGATGACGAAAAGGATGGTGACAAAATAGCTATTTAAACAGAGCTCCCCTGAGACCCTTGTAAATAGGTTAGATTGGTTCCCTGTGGCGACCTAGAAAAAAAATAGACTTGCTTCTGCTCTCATTTTGTCATAATCTGCCTTTAAGATCTAGACACCTTTCCCCCAGGAGGCATACTATATCAGATTGCCAGTCACCTCTTTGACTCTCTCTTCTTTCTTGAATCTGGTTTCTATTCCCGCCTCTTGAATTTTCGTTTTCTAATGCAACGGAAAGGAAACAGATCATTCCAAAGTGGGAGGTAACAGGGAAAACTCTAGTGTTAGCTTCTGCATCTTCTGGATCAATTCATGGAGCAAAGAATATGAATAGCATGGAAGTGCTTTATTTCTTGGTCTACACTGGTGACCAGGACTTGACTTGACATTATCCAAATAGCAGCTCAAGGGGGGACTGACTCCCTGTTGCCAGTTAAGGAGGCGGGAAGGCTTGGTTCAGACTCACTGATTACTTTGGAGAACATGGTCTTTTGTGTCCTTTATCTTTCCTCAAGAGTCCAAGTGTCTCTGGTGACCTTTCTATGATCCTTGTAACTGATACCCTAAAGGCGAATGAGTTGGGCAAGTCAACCCAATTGACCATGCTGGTCTACTGAGAAGCTTAGCAATATTTCTTATTTATTTTTATTTTTTAAAACATCTCTTAACCATGTTATCCTGAAATTTGTGAGCTGTGTCCCAAGTGAACCATGATAGGTAGAATATTGTTCGTGATGAATTTTCTCTTTAAAAAATTAATTAAGGTCGATGGAAGGCGTTTGTATATTTTTAGCATTCTGACTTATTTAGACCCCAATATGCTTTCTTGAATGGGAAGGAAAAATGTGGTGTTAGCTACTGAGCAGGGATCTACACATAACCCCAGCCCCAGCCTGCTGGCTATGGGTGCCGTGGGAAACCTTTGCGAGAAGGCCTCATCCACCAGGTGCTGGATGTGAGGAGATGCAAAACCTGTTGTGCAAAAATAGAAAGGTGGATATTCAAACAGATCCCGCCTGAAAGGGCTAATGTGGAGGCTCTATATACACCCTGGCTCCAAAAGGCTGTCTTTCTCACAAACGTGGACAAGATATAGGACACTGCTGGTAATAAAAACGCTTCTAACCACATGTTTATGGCCCGGTGCATTTCTTCTAAAAATTATTTACTTACAAATACCAAGAGAAGAGGTTGCAGGAGAGAATTACAGGACTGATTCTGTTTGTTTTTTGACCCACATAAGTTTAAAAATATTTGAATTGGCCATTAATGTTTCACAATCCAATCAGGAGAATTAGCCTAAAATTCTAGATGTGCAGATTCTCTTAGAAAAACACCTCAAGATCTGACAACCTCGGGCCTGATTAGAAGCATGGCAACTGTCAGCTGATGCTGGGCACCGGATGCCCTTTTACAAACACGCATTGTCCAGCTCGCCCTCTGCCCCGCATGGAGTATGTCGTCTGCTGACTTTACCCTCCAGCCTCACATTTGGGTTTGGAGTCGCTGGTGAAGACCCACACTTCGTGTTCCTAATGATCTCTTGCCAACTTGATCCCAGGACTCCCTTTTCACTTCTGATGGCCTCAATCCCAGGGGTCAGGGAGGAGGGGAATAGATGTGGCCAGGCTGCTGGTTTAGGCATAAGTGGTGCAACAGGGCCACCATAAATTCTTTAAGAAACTGAAGGCAACTACTGTACATAATAGGATTATATCACTTCTTCTGCTATCAGATTTGCTGATAAGCATGGTGTGTTCCTGCAGCCATGCTTTCAGGGTCTACTCAATAAACTCACAGGCTACTCAGGGAAAGCCCAACTCATTTCTGACTTCTAGATGGTGTGGAGAGTAGACGGGCTATTGTAGAGACAAAGGCCTTGGGTTCCAATCACAACTGTGCGGCCCTGAGCAAGTCCCTGAAACTCTCTGTTTCTTTCTCTTAAAAATGAAAATAAGAATCCCTATTTGGCCTTCTTAATAGTTTGAGAATGAAATGAGATCATGTATGACAAAGAGCTTTGTGAATGAAAAAAACCACATCGATATGTAACACAGGATAATTTTAAAGACATTTTCGGAGCAAGGACTCTACCTCTTCTATTGCCAAATCTCCATTGCCTGGATATTAAATGGGTAGCGATCATTCGGAATTCAATGACAGCACCTGACAAAGGACTTCCAATAAGGAGATCCCATCACTTGCGCAGCCTTAACTGAAAGAGTAGCCCTCCTCCTTCTGGGAATGGCCTTCGTCACAGTCTCTGCTGAAAAGGAGAGTTCACAGAATGCAGAGGGGCAAAGCCAGTCAAACATCCAACCAATGCTGGACACCGCTGGGGTGATTTGGACTGAAATCTAATCTCCCTTACTTCCCTTGACCCACGTGGCCCTTTTCTGGGCAGCTTAAGAAGAGGCTTCATAATGAGGATACATTCTGATTAACATAAACAGCTCTTAGTACGTTGTGAACAACTTCCCTCCAGCTGCATAATAGAATTAAGAAAATAAAAGCATTATATGGTAGCCTATTCAGAAAGAAGGCCCAAAGTAAAGGCATCCCAACAGAACTGGCAAACCAGTTGGCCATTTGTCCCTTCTGAAGGCATCTACCAACCCCAAGCTACCTGGATGAGGAGGCACCAGATGTGAGACACCCCCACACAGGACTGCTGCCTTTCTTTAGATCCAGACCCTCTTTAAAAGATGTTGCCTGAGATCACACAGCCAACTTCTCATGTTTAATTATCACTTGGGGAGGCAGAACCAAGCAGGTGCTGAAGGATAGGGATAGAATCATAAAGGACTCAAGCCGTGTTTCCTTTTCAATTCAATTAAGTGAACTTTCCTTCCCAAGCCTGTGTTGTCCAGGTTGTTTCTTAAAACAAGGATAGATTGAGATAGCATGCGGTTGTGAAAACAAGCTAGTCAGGCAATTATTTTTCCTAGCTGAGAATAAGAGGCTAGTTCCATAATGGATTTTGTAGAGCCTCTGTCATCTTGTGGAACTAAAGCTCCCTTTCCACGTGTAATTTGTAAGTGTGAAAAGGTTACTCAAAAACTCCCCAAGGCAGGGAATGACTGTACAGGAAACCCATGAGCTGAGAATATCCCCCTCCCGTTCTCCTGGACACAAGATTGCTTTGAACTGGCTTTGAAGTATCATCTGTACAGAGGGTTCAGAACCTTAGGATGGCCATAATTCCTGACCCACAAAATCAGGGCAGGAGACTGCTCATAGATAAATGTGCAGGGAAAATAATGCACTATTCAAAAGGAGCTCTTGCCTCAAGAGCCCCTGATATCAGCTTACCTTTTGCAAGAAGAAAAGGGTAGGAATTTCCTAACCTACGGTAGCAGGTCCTTCCAGCAAAATAAGAGTCCTCGTTTTTCAGGGGACTCCCAGAGAAGAAATAGAAAATGGAATACCACTGTGCTCATCCTAACCAATGTCACTCTGCCTCCTGATGACAAATGTGAACATCAAGGTTGACTAAGATAGCAAACTACAGATCCTCTTGTCCTTATAATTATGTGAGAGCTTCAGAAGAACAATATATAGGGGTGCCTGGGTGGCTCAGTTGGTGAAGCATCCAACTTTGGCTCAGGTCATGATCTCACGGTCTGTGGGTTCAAGGCCCTCATCGGGCTCTGGGCTGACAGCTCAAAGCCTGGAGCCTGCTTCAGATTCTCCTTCTCTCTCTCTGCCCCTCCCTGACTCATGCTCTGTCTCTCTCTGCCTCTCAAAAATAAATAAAAACATTAAAAAAATTTTTACAAAAAAGAGCAGTATATACTTCAATATTTATCAACCAAATCATTTATAAACTATATTTAAAATTTATTAAATGCTACTTAAATAATGCCCTTCATGAAAGGAACAGCGTGCTCTGAGCCCTTGTGTTTGTTCAATCTTTTTCCTATACCATCTCACCGGATCCTCAGAAGCCATTGTAGGAACTCGTACTAGCCAGGGATATTGACTTGAAGGAGTGGCCAAGACCGGAATTCAGGTCTCTGAACTCCTAACCCAGCACTCTTTGTATTTTACAAAACTGCCCTGAAAATCCCCCTAAAAGCCAGTTCTGGAGGACAGAGAAGCTTAAAGAGGGAGGTTTTTCAGTGATCCAGAAAGGAATGCAATATGTAAACGGTTCCCTTTCGTGACTTTTCCCCGCCCTCCCTAAGGAGACTCATGTTTGCCTAAGTACATAAACATTTTCACCTTTCTGACACCCAGAATTTGATGGTGAGTAGCAGACCCTATGCTTGAAGGAGGTGAGTGGATTATCTTCATCTTCTCATTCCACCCCGGCCCACATATTATCCATTCTGTTGTACTTCACAGCCAGACTGATCTTTTCCAAAACCCAAATCTGACCATGTCTGACCTCGCCTTAGTGTCTCCTCCTGGCTTAGAATAAAGGCAAACATCTAGAGCCTGGGACTACTCCCTTCACCCTCCTCTGTGCTCCAGGGGTGTTGGCCTCCTGACAACTCCTAACGTGTGCAACATTCCCTCTACCACAGCATCCTGCCGCTTCCAGGGATGCTCCTCTCCCCTCCCTCCCACCCACTCCCCCACCCGGGGCCACAGGACACTCGGCGAAGTCCACCCAGCCTTTAGAACTCAGCAAAATGACACCTCCCCAAGGAACCTCTTCCTAGCCACTTTTTGTTTTAAACTTATTTATTTATTTTGGGGGGGGGGGAGCAGAAGAGGGGCAGAGAGAGAGGGAGAGAGAAAGAATCCTAAGAAGGCTCCTCACCGCGGAGTGTGTGGAGCCCAATAAAGGGCTCAAACTCACGAATTGTGAGATCACGACCCGAGCCGAAATCAAGAGTCACACACTTAAACAACTGAGCCACCCAGGTGCCCCTTCCTCACCTCTTTGACCAGGTCAGGCTTCTCCATTACTCACATGTTCTCCAACCACCAAGTTCTTTTCCTTCATGGTCCTTGTCTTTCATGATCGTCCATTTGCAAAACTGGTTAACCTTTGTCTCCTCGCCATGAATACAGAGGTTGCATCTGGTTCTGCACCAACACCCTACGCCTGGCATAGAATTTAGCATGACATAAACGGTCTAGAAATGCCAGCGAGTGAGTGGGCGAAGGAATGAACTTTGTGAGACACCAAACCTGATAGTGCAAGGCTGCCATGCCATCTGCCAAACTGGAGGAACACAAGGTTACTAACTCTTACAGTAGACCGGAGAGTCACTATAGCCACAGCAAGCTGGTCTGTGTTCTGGACCCCAGGTCCTCCTGTTGGTACCAGAGAGAGTTCTCTCAATTAGCAGCCCACCTTCCGGTGAGCAGGGTTTTCTGTTAGCAAGTCCTCTCCCCTCAGAATCAATGGTGGAGTCAGAGGGAGGGGCAGTTGCCCAGTAACCTGAGGGTGTGAGTGTCATGGCTTAAAGGTGCCATGGGCGGCCAAGGTGAAGACCTCACAGACACTGGAGTTGGGGGGTTTCCAGCGCGAGGGGAAAGGAGAGAGTCGCTGTGCTCTGGCACCTGACGCGTCTGCTTTTTTTTTCTTTTTTTTTTTCAACGTTTTTTATTTTATCTTTGGAACAGAGAGAGACAGAGCATGAACGGGGGAAGGGCAGAGAGAGAGGGAGACACAGAATCGGAAACAGGCTCCAGGCTCCGAGCCATCAGCCCAGAGCCTGACGCGGGGCTCGAACTCACGGACCGCGAGATCGTGACCTGTCGGACGCTTAACCGACTGCGCCACCCAGGTGCCCCTTAAGCTGCTGTATTATCATCATATGTGTTCACCCTAGTGATTACGTAGTACGTGGAGAAAATACCAATCTATTGACATTTGAGACCAATGACAAGGGAAAATCTAAGATGTTGGTTTGACCATATAATTTGTGAAAACAGTTTTTTTTTCAGATGTATTATTATTATTATTGCAAGAGCAATTGAGCTTCTCATTAATTGCGTGTGGAAGGCATCTTTGTTCTTTTTTCTAATCACAGAAGGCATTCTCTGTACCTCCGGTCCATTTTCCAGTCTGTTGGCTTCCCAGCACAGTTTAAGCTAGGAGCTCTGAAGTGTTAGACATACCTTCCATCAGCCTTGACCTCCGGCCTGCAGAGTTTTGGTCCATCCCATTGACTATAGCCCAAGGTCCTGTGCGTCATACTCCTGAGAACATGAGAATTCTAGTGTGCCCAATGCCTCCACAGGCTGAGGTAAACAGGAGGAGTTCTGAGACCCATCGAGGCCCAAATCATCCCTGCTGTTCCAGGTGACTTCTAAGTGAGTCAGCTTGTCGTGTGGATTCAAAGACCCTGAGACCCCATGCCCGCCTGTGCCTGAGTCTTGGAAGAAATCACATTTGCCATGAACTTTTCCAGGACCTACTGTTACAAAAAAAGTCCTAATCTTTTGACTTTTTTTTAATGTTTGTTGTTTGTTTATTTTTTTAATTTTTTTTAATGTTCATTTATTTTTGAGACAGAGAGAGAGAGAGAGAGACTGAGCATGAGCTGGAGGGGGGTGGGGGAAGAGAGAGGGAGACACAGAATCCAAAGCTGCCTCCAGCCTCAAGCTGCCAGCACAGAGCCCAACGCGGGGCCCAAACCCACAAACCGTGAGATCATGACCTGAGCTGAAGTTGGATGTGTAGTCGACTGAGCCACCCAGGCACCCCTCTTTTGACAGTTTTGTACAGCTAAGGACCAACTGCCACCTTGTGCTATGATCCTGGCAGCTGGGTGTAGAGGAATGACTGCTGCATACAACCTTCTGCAGCTAAAAGCTGCTGCCAGGCACCCAGGGTAGCTCCTACAGGCTTGTCGTGGGTCCTGGGATCACCCTAGGGGAAAATGTGTGAAACACCCTCTAAGGGTAGTATAGTCAAGTTCAGGGCCCTCCTGTAGTTCTAGAACCAGCCTAAATACCAAACTGACCCTTGGTTACCAGGAGGGGGCCATGAATAGCAGCAGTGATGAAGGCAAAGGCAGGTTGAGAGACAGGAGTTTGAAAGAAATGTGTGAAACTAGGAGGGTGTCGATGTGGGGAGAGTGGATCCCTGGGGTAAATCCAAGTTCTGGAATCTTGAATATCAGGGTCTTCTGTGGCTTCTTTCACAATTTACCAGAAATGCTTCCAGATGGCAGCCTGGCTTTCCCTCCTCCCTGAACACTCTATGGCTCCCAGCTACCCCCAGCATTCAAGAAGGCCCTGCAAGTAAAGGGCCGCAAAGCTTAAACTTCAGTCGCTACTTAATCAGTCTGCCCTCAGTGGACCCAAGAGACAGACGCTGGCTGTGCTAAGGACAGGGGAGCTGCTATGAGCCTAGGCAAGTGCGGGCACCTGTTTCTTTCACACTTTTTTGCAGTGGTACTCAAATATCATATGTTCTCCACACTTTCGCTGACCAGATCTTGTAGCAGCACGATTGATGAAATTAAAAGGCAAAGATTATTAAGACAAGACTACCTGCTTCAGGAAATTTTGATAAGGCATCTTCCCCAGTTCTTGCAGTGCCGACCAGGTTGTCCTTTAATGCTAAGTGACTGATACAGCTCCTTTTCTAAATGTTTATGTATTTATTTTTGATATAGAGAGAAAGAGAGCATGCATGCACAAGCCAGGGAAGAGCAGAGAGAGGGGGACACAGAGAATCCCAAGTAGACTCCATGCTGTCAGCACAGAGCACGATGCAGGGCTCCGAGTCACGGACCGTGAAATCACGACCTGAGCCGAGTTCAAGAGCTGGATGCTCAATTAACTGAGCCACCCAGGTGCCCCACGACTGATTCAACTCTTTACTGCTCTGGTCAATGCTAGCACAATTTCCTGATGTCAAGTTCTCATGTGTTCTTGGAAAGAGCTCTTTCCTTGACGTGATCCCTTCGTTCTTTCGCAGTCACACGTTGCCCCCCACCATCCCGTTGCATAACCACGTGGCTCTATGTTCCTTCTGACAGTGGTTGCGACAAAAATAAACTCCACACATTTGCTGAAATGAGCCAACATCTATGTGAAGGGCTTGAGGCATCCTGGTCCACACCCATTGCTCTAAGGCTTCTGTTCAGAAAGAAAACAAGCACTATGGCCAATCCTGCTCTTCCTTAAACCCCTTAATCCCACAGGAAAGCTTCTTGTTTCCATTGTCAAGTGTTTGAGGGATCCTTTTGAAAGGAAATGATACTGGGAAGGCTGATATGTAGAACACATAGAAGCAGAGGTGTTAAGAGAGAGCATGGTGGGAAGCGCCCTGTTTCCCCTGCCATCCCTCCTCCCCTCATCCTCCTCTGGCCTTTACGGAAACCCTGAGGACTTTGCTGAGCAGAGTTAGGAAGCACAGTAACTAGGTAATTAGGGAGGCCAAGCATTCCTTCAGCCGCTTCCAATGTGAGAGTCCTCGATTCACACTCAGCCCCAAGCCTCCCATGTTGAGTGGGATGCAGGTTTTCATCGTGTGGGTAATGTATGGGTTTTAATATACATGTTTGCAAGCTCCGTCTTTGATATACCCTGTGCATTTCTGAATAGGAACAATGTCCCTGGTGATTCCTCAGTCTGAGCAGCCGCCAAATCTGCAGCCGGTCTCCTATAGAGCAAAGCAAAAGCCAGCAATAAAAAAACTAAATAGCAAATCAACAGGGTGTAGTTCTTGAACAAATGCACATTCATAATTTGTAACTGTGTAGTTATAAATCCCCTCCTAGAGCTTTGCTCTAACAACCCAAAACAGAGAGGAAGCTTTTATTTTTTTTCTCCATTTGGGTATTTGGTGAAGGAGCGATGTACATTTGCCAACAGTACAAATATTTATACTTTTTAGTACTTTAAAGCGTTACTTCCGATGTAGTGGAGTTACAGAAAATCAAGGCCTGGTTTTACCAAGCCCTGCCTCTGCAACAAAATTCCTATCAGCCGCAGATATTAATTTTAGAGAAGAAGAGAGTATTCTGGATTTGTCACGAGAGGTTTAAAGACAGGCTCCACGACAAAACCCTTAACTGCATGCTTGTGTGTGTGTGTGTGTGTGTGTGTGTGAACATACGCATATAAATCTCACCCCAAATCTTCTCTCAAACCAACGTAAGCACATAATGCTTGGCAAAAGACAGAACATCCTGTGGCCCATTTCATTGCAAGCTCAACCTTAATCTGCAGTAGTAAGACAAGAGGTCAACAGAAGGAGAATTCTAGAGCAGAGTTTATGTTTGCCATTCAGAGATGATTGGCTCTCAACAACAGGGCTCCTTTATCACGGAGCTTAAATGAGGAGATGAACATCCATTTATTCGGAACAACGCTGACCGGCAGAACTCCCTGCAATGATGGAAATGCTGTAAGTGTGTGATGTCCAATATGGTGGGCACTTGCCACCTTATGCCTCCTGAGCACTTGAAATGTGACCGGGGAGACTTGGGACCTCAATATTTAATTTTATCTAATTTTCATTCCTTTAAATATTAATAGTCACATGTGGGTAGTGCCTATTGTATTGGGCAGCAAACGTTTGGAATGTAAACATATCTGATTTGGGATGCTGTGGTTGGAAATAGAATCAACCATCCAAGCAGTTGGGTTGGGTGTAGAGAAGCAAGTGACTTTAAGTTGAAAGAGATGTTAACATCCTCGTGTGGCAGAGACAGTAGGGTTTGGAAACTCCAAGTTAAATGTTCGATGTTAAATAACCCCAATAATGGAATTTGTTAGATTTCCAGGAATGCTTGGGAAAACTCTAGACAGGAAGCTCCAATCCACAGACACACACTCAGATGCTTTTGCTCTTGAGAGAGCCAGGCTAGATGTCCAACCACAGCCATGGTTGCACAAAGAAGGCTTGGTTGAAAGGGGAGAGTGTGGAGAGAGATGAGACGGTCAGATAACTGCCCTGAGCAGGATGCTATCCCCAGTGGATTCTCATTTCAACCTCACAACAATCCCATTCACGGGCACTAGGCAGGGGAAAGAGTCCCAGAAAAGTAAGAGCCCAAGGCTCACATGATAAGTATAACCCCTGGGATTGGAACCCTGTCATATTTGCACCGGAACCCCTCAGAAGGTGCTGTGTCTCTTTGCTGATAAAGACTTCGTCTAGCGGACTCCTTTTGCATCTGCCCCCCACCATTGGATTTCCCATCCCCTCCCAGCGTGCTTTGGCTGCGCCCTCCAGGAGCCGAGCTACCCTCGGTTCCCCACCAGCCCTCCTGCAAACGCCAGATCCCACACCCTCAACTGCTCTGCAGGCACGCCACTCTTGCTTCACTCCAACCTGTCTGTCCTGAGCCCAAGGTCTGTCAACCTGACTGCTCTTCTGGGCTTTGACGCAACGTTCTGTGTTCTTCTTTTGGTGTGAAATTTAATAGCCACATTCACTCAATAAACGCTTATTGAACACAGGACTGGACATATACCAGACATGGTAATGGGAAGGTAAACAAGGACCTTGCTCACTGGAAGCCTACAGTCCACCAGCAGGATAGTTTCAAACAGAAATAATTCAATTAAGTATTTATATTGACTAAATCAGGGTTATGGGAACTTATAACAAAGGAGCCTGGCCTCGTCTTGGAGGCGGAGGGGCAGTCAGAAAAGTCTTCCCTGGAGGAACAGCATTTGTTTGCACTGAGATCTGGAGGATATATGTGTGTTAATCAGGTGCAGGTCTGCCCAGAAATCTGGGAGAACCTGGCTCTGGGTCTGATGGTGTCATTTTGGAAGTTATGTTAGAGTTCTTGTGGTCAGTTTTCTATTTGGAAGTTCTGGAAGTTATATTAATTTATCCCCCCATTCCTTGGGTATTTATGGATCATCCACTGTTTTCTGAATACTGATAGTTCAGAGATAGCGGGGCACCAGGGTGGCTGAGTCGGTTAAGCATCCAACTCTTGGTTTCAGTGCAGGTCATGATCTCACGGTTTGTGAGTTCAAGCCCTGCATCAGGCTCCATGCTGACAATGTGGAGCCTGCTTGGGATTCTCTGTCTCTGTCTCTGTCTCTCTCTCTCTCTCTGCTTCTCCCCTGCTCTCTCTCTTTCTCTCTCTCTCTCAAAATATAAATAAATAAACTTAAAAAAAAATAAGACATCATCCCAGCCTTTTGTGAGTTCACACCACCGTAGAGGAAGCCATCAGCAAATGCTGATGACTTACTACGTGCAGTGCTAGACAAATGTCAGTCCTGGAACCTGGAAGAGTTGGGGTCAGAGGAGAGGCTAAGTACCACCAGGGAGGTCGTAGAAGAAATAACAGAGGGGGTGAAATCTGAGCTTGCTTAGAGAAAGAGAGAATGAAACGTGAGAATTTCAGTTCTAAGGACTGAAGTGAAAGCAAAGAGGGGTGGAAGCCGAAGAACATAGTCCACATTCTCTGGTGATAAATCTTTCCTGTCTGGAGCCTGGGTTTTGTACGTTGTAATCAGGTAGACCTGGCTCAGTTTCAGACTCCAAACCACTGGCCTGGGATTTGACTCTAGGCCTATGTCTTGACCTCTTTGGAGTCATGCTTCCTCATCATAAATAAATAAACAAACAAATAAATCGGACTTTGCTATGCTTTTGTAAAGATTAAATGATAAAAATGTGAAAATTTCTAGCACCTGGTGTATCATAAAGGAGGCATAAAACAAACGATAGAAGCTTTTTGGTAAACATCGATTTTCTTTGTTCATTCCACTGAATAAGGGTAATCTTCCACTTGGGCCTTCCTCAGATATGGCTGCCCCTGCCCAGAGACCATGGTTGATGGGCTTGGTCTGGGATTAACCCGGGATGAATGAATTTCATTTGCTCTTTACCAGAGGCTTTGCTCTGGCATGAATGACAAATTTCATAAAACCTCAACTCCTAATACACCACAGAGCAGCCATTTGGTGAGGAGGCAATAAGACAAAAAAGAGGTTTTGCATTTTTTAACATTTTTACCTCTTGCATGACCCTTTTAATTTTTTTTTTTTTTTGATGCCTATTTATTTTTGAGAGAGAGACAGAGCATGAGCAGGGGAGGGGCAGAAAAGGAGACACAGAATCCGAAGCAGGCTCCAGGCTCTGAGCTGTCAGTACAAGCCCCAACACGGGGCTCGAACCCACAAACCGCGGGATCATGATCCTGAGCCTGATCCTGAGCGTGACCTGAGCGAAGACAGACGCTTAACCAACTGAGCTACCCAGGCGCCCCTTGCATGGCCCTTTTAAAGTTTAATAGTAGCAGTAAATTTAACCTCAGTAAAACCCTCCGAATCTGAATCCATTGTACCCTGTAGTTGACTCCCCGTTTTACATCAAGGAAACGCTTCTCACACAAGGGATCTTGGAGAAGGGCAGGGCTATACCCGGAAGGATTCCTGTCAAGGAGATGGACTGAAGGCCAGCTCCAGATCGCAAGCTCAGTCCAGTAAAAAGAACAGTATCAGGTAAGTGAGAGATGCTTGGGCATGGGGAAAAAATACCAGGAGATTTCTCCCTTTAATCCAGGATCATAATTGCTACAAAACAAGTTTTTCTGATTGATTCCAGGAGAGGAAATGAAACAATTTAAACTTCTGTCAGGACCATGCTGTATAAAAAACATGCAAACCTAATTTGAGAGCACAAATATTCATCCAGGGAGGACATGTACCACATGGGGAGCTTTGGAACTACACCTGTGGGGTTTGACCCAGTTTGACTGGCGGCTTGGTCATTTACCAGCTATGCCTTCGGTGGTGGGTTCCTTAGCCTCCCTTCGCTTCAGTGTCCTCATGTGTAAAAACAGTTTGCTTATTATACCTTCCTTACCATGTTGATGGGACAAGTAATTGTGATCCTGCACTTAAAGCCTCTGGTTCCTCTGGTTAACTCAATCTTAGTTCAGCTCTCTTCCCCACTTTCTCCTGTTTGTGACCTCACCGACAGATACTGTGCTGAACAAACTCACACGTGTCTGTGCATGCACAAGAGTACATACTCAAAACACACACACACACACACACACAGATGCTTTCATCTCTGCAGAAAATATTTCAGGATCACTGACCTCCAGTCTCACTTCTTGCATTCAATTTCTGCTCCCTCCACTAGACTTCCTCCTCACCCCCTTTACCAGGCTTCCAGCTCCCCCCACCCCAGCATCCCCCAGTCCTCCCCAGGGACACGTCAGCCCCTTTCCCCTCTTACCACCACCCAACCACCCCTCCGCCTCTCTGACCTCTGAGCTGTCAACTGTCTACACACAGTTCATCTCAGTCTGTGAGCCCTTCCAAAGTGGAATTACCCCCCTGCAGTGTGGGAAAGAAAACCTGGGCTTCCAGGTCAACCCAGTTAAATAAGCATTTGCTAAGGACCTCATTTTCAGTTTTTCAACTGAAGCGTGTGTGCATCCTCTGTGGCAAGCACTTTATTAGTTGCCGCAGGCAGAGAGGTTGAATCATTTCTGTCCTCAGTGAGGAAGGGAAAACACACATATGAATAAATAGATACAATTCACTGCAATACATGCAGATACCCATTCGCGGGGCAGAGGTCACACCTAATAGTGGGTTTACTTTGCTTGGAAGGAAATGAGTGGCCCAGAAAAAGCTTAAGGGTGAGAGGACCGATGAAAGCGGATAGGAAGGGTGGACAAAAGAGGAAATGACACAGCGGGGGAAGGAAGCGACAAGACAGACTTAACATAGCCTGGTGGGTCTGAACACCTAAAGACTAGACCAGAAAATGCAAGGAGTTTCGGGGTAATGAACTGGAAAGGTACGGGTAGGCAGATCAGGGAGGGCCTTGCAGGGCAGCAGGGGAAATCAGACCTTCATCGTCCCATCCCGTTGCTGGGAAGCCTCTAGGTGACCTTACAGGGAGGAATGACACTGAACGGTCTGTGTCGCTGCATGGTGGGGAGTGCCTGAGGGAGGCGGCAGGAGCATCAGACACCACAGCTCCCGCAAGCTCACAGGAACCTACAAGACCCTAAGGATGAAAAGGGAGCCTGAAGATCAATGGGTGGGACTAGCTTAGCTCTTCCCAGAAGCTCCCACCAGTCAGTGGCTACAAATCACCTCTTCATACAACTAAGGACCACATATTTGGGGGGAAATGGCATTTTCCCAGTAAACTCTAAGGCAAAATAGTTCCGGGCACACCTTTTTTTCGCAATGCTCCAGGCACGATGCCGAACTTCCACAAAGTTTACCTCTTACCAGGGTTGATCTGGCCCCTATTCCGGCCCAGAGAGGAGAGAGGTGGGCATGGAGGGCATTCCTTCGTTTTGTTTATTTTCCCAGAGCTCCATTCAATTCTGAATCTGAAAAAGCAGGGTGTTATTCCGAGGGGACTTGCCCTGGCGGAGGAGGAAATGTCGATGTAAAGGGTACATCAACCCAGAGATTGATTGCCTTGTTGTGATCACGCACATGCAGATGTTCCCACACCCACTCAGATGTTCCCATTCACTGTGTGGGGCCAGGAAGCCCAGACATGGGGCGTTGGAGGAGGAACTTCAGTATTTCATTTTCTTAAGACATTTACCTGGAAAAGTTCCTCCACCCTGAATGTTTTCTGCCTCTAGGTTTTATTCATCTCAAAGTGGTAGCAACTGAATTATGATAAATAGCTGATTTTAGGCTGTTTTTGAGGGACTCCATCATTTTTGGACACCAACAGTGATGCTGAATTTTGTCCACCTGGGTAGCCTCTGGTGGCCAACTGTGGGCAAATACCAGGATAGATGTTGCTGAGAAAGTATGATTACGATGTGATTCCCATTTAAGTCGGTAGAGCACAATGTAGGCGGGCCTTATGCAATCATTTGAAGGCCTTAAGAACAAAAACTGAAGTTTCCCAAAGAAGAAATTTGACCTCAAGCCTGCAGGTTGGGGCACCTGGGTGGCTCAGTCGGTTAAGCGACTGACTTTGGCTGATCTCGAGGTCCGTGGGTTCGAGCCCCGCATCAGGCTCTGTGCTGATAGCTCAGAGCCTGGAACCTGCTTCAGATTCTGTGTCTCCCGCTCTGTCTCCTCTCTGCCCTTCCCGACTCATTCCCTCTCTTTCTCGGTCTGCCTCAAAAAATTAAATAAACATTAAAAAAAAAAAAAAAAGACTGCAACGTAGAAACCCTGCCTGTGTTTGCAGCTTGCTGGACTGCCCTGCAGATTTCAAACTTGCAAACCCACAATCACATGAGCCAATGCCTCAGATTTTTCTCTCTCTGTGTTATTGGTTCTGTTTCTCTAAAGAACTCCGACTTACACGCCCACATACTTAGAGCTCTTCATTCCCGCAATTTGTGTTAACAATATGACTAAAATTAATAACGGTAAACTGCAAACCAAGGAAGACCTGGAGGATTCATTGGTGGATGTTCTTTAATCTGATCCTCAAAAGATAGGTTTGGTAGAGCCCTGATGCCTCCTTATGATTAGGGGAGAGGATTGCTGAGTTAGGTGGGGGGTAACAGTGATTCATCCTGATATTGACGTGAGGTCGTTTTAGGGATGTGTGTCAGGCTCTGAGCTTGGAACTTCCATTTGAAACGGAAAGTCATTTTATAGGGTTTCCACGCAAAAAAGAATAAGAATGGCTAGGATTCTGCTGATCTGTGTTTGTTATTCATTAAATAAATTGGCTTACAATGCCTAATTTTTTACCTCTCAAACAGATAGAGATTGTCTCCTTGTCCACTCCCAATGGTTTCTTTCAATTACCTGGATTATACCTGAGCCCCAGCATTAAAATAGGGCAGGGAGCTCCCTCCCAGTTATGGCTTTTGGGAGCTATGTCGTTTGCTGAATGTAGCACACAGTCATGTCACCCCTCTGCACAGGGGTTGGTGAGGGGACCATGGATGCCTAAGATTCTCAACCCACAAAGTGGTCCGCACAGAGCTGGACACGGGGCTAGAATTCATGAGCCGCGAGATCATCACCTGAGCTGAAGTCGGATGCTTAACCAACTGAGCCACCCAGCCACTCCCAGACTTTAGTTTTGAGTCCTTGTTCATTGTTTATTAATATCCCTGCCCTTCCGGGATTCCATGACACAAATGGCTTCACTATGTATGCATCCTTTTAAAATTACTTGTAAAACACTGGCCCCTGAAAAGTTTCTTTCACACCTAAAAATGCTCTGGATATTTCAAAAGTAATAAAATCTCCACCCACCCCATTCCACCAGAAATTAAGATGTTTTTTTAGAAAGTGCTCATTGCACAGCTCTTTATTGAGCAACTCCTATGAAGACGGTGCTGTGAGATTTGATGATAAGCCACGGCCCCAGAGACGTGTGCACTGACCATTAAAATCATAGATATTTTATCTAAAGGATCTTAAAAGTTAGTTCATGTGGTCCCCACTCTGGTCAGAAAATGACCCCAAGACCTTGGCAACCTGCTGAGGTCACAAAGTAACTTAAAGAGTCCCTTGGCTCCTGGTCCAAAGCCCTGGCCAGGCTCCTTACTGCTGTTCTCTAACACAAATCAGTGTCTTAAAGCCATGCTTCCCAAACCGTGCACCGAGGAACCCTGGAGCGTTATGGATCCTTTAAATTTTGAGGGAAATACATCAATACTTGATATCTGTCGGATTCTGTGTTCACTACTGATTCCAGGTAGTTCATATTTCAACATGTCCTATCTTTTCAAAGCTGAGTTTTCGACTGCTGCTGTGCTAAAGAGCAAGTGTGTCACACACCCACACCCACCCACACACACACACACACACCAATAAAGAACAGTGAATGAGGGGAGCGCCTGGGTGGCTCAGTCAGTTGAGCATCCGACTTCGGCTCAGGTCATGATCTCATGGTCCGTGAGTTCGAGTCCCGCGTCGAGCTCTGGGCTGATAGCTCAGAGCCTGGAGCCTGCTTCAGATTCTATGTCTCCCTCTCTCTGTGCCCCATCCCTGCTCATGCTCTGTCTCTCCCTCAAGAATAAATAAAACATTTAAAAAAAAAAAAAAGAACAGTGAATGAGGGTGTTGCTGTCCACAGTGATTCCAAGGTTTGAGAAATTGTGCAGGCCTCGGGTGTGCATATATCTCATTGGTAATTGTGGTTGTTTAAGAATAAAATTAAAGTATCATAGTTTTCTTTCTATTTATGCATATAATTCTTTTCAAATGGCTAAGTTGTTAGAACATAATGCCTAATAAATTGTGTGAAGCTAACAACGTAAAAATTGGAAAAGGAAGTTCTTTTGGCTTAGAGTCCTGAGACAAAGCTGCTGAGATGCAGAAAGTTCTGGAATGTCTGCAGATTAAAGCCTTGCTACTCCAAGTGTGGCCCAGCACCTTCCCTGACACCTGGGAGCTCATTAGAATTGCAGAATCCTCTACCAAATCCAGATGGGAAGTTGATTTCTCACCAGGTGAAAGGGCCTCGGGTGATCCTCATACCCTCCCCTCACACTTAAGCTCTGCCTTAATAGAAGCAAAGCCTAGGCCTTCGGGCTCCTTATCAGAGTATCCCCTGGAGTCAGAATTCAGACCCCACCCCTGACACTCACTAGCTCTGGATCTTGGGGAATATTGTGAACTTTGAGCCTCTGTTTCTTTACCTGTCAAGTGAGAATAATGGCCTATCCTGGCTCTTTGAGGTGGTAATAAAAGTTAAATGAGAGAATATAAAGTAGACCGCCTGGCCCAGAGTAGATGGTCAATAAACAATTGTTTCTTTTTGCTTGTGGGTCTGTGGCTAGAGCCACAGGCAGGGGATTTATCTTTTTTTGGTATCTTTGAAAGGTCACAACTGCTACAATTGGCAAGCAATTAAAAACACACTCTCTTCCCAGGTCTTGTTTGCAGGCTCCCTGCCTGGACATGTGTGTAGGTTTGCTTAGGAATTTTATTGTGTCTCTATAATGAGGGCAAACACTACAAGGGGGCCCAGGGGCAGAGGACTTGTTATGGAGGGGTGTGTGTGTGTGTGTGTGTGTGGTAAAATACACATAAGTACCATCTTAACCATTTTTAAACGTGCAGTTCAGTGGCATTACGTTGTGCAATCATCACTGGGGTCCAAAACTCTTTTCGTCTTCTAAAACTAGAACTCTGTACCCATGAAGCGAGAACTCCCCACTCCCCCTTCCCCCAGCCTCTGGCAACAACCCTTCTACTTTCTGTCTCTATGAATTTGACCACTCTGAAGTACTTCATATAAATGCAATCTTACAGTATTCGCCTGTTTATGACTGGCTTATGTCACTCAGCATAATGTCTTCAAGGTTTATTCCTTGTAGCACGTGGCAGAACTTCCTTTCTTTTCAAGGCTGAATAATCATCCTTTTTGCGGATACACGACATTTTGCTTATTTGCTCATCTGTCTATGGACACTTGGTTGCTTCCTGCTTTTGGTTGTTCTAAGGATATACCCAGAAGTGGAACTGGATCAAATAGTTATCTTTAATTGTTTGAAGAGTTGCTGTATTGTGTTCCACATCCGCTGTACCATTTTACATTCCTACCAGCAGTCCACAAGGTGTGGGATTTGTTTTTAAGGTTTTTCTCTAAAAGCAGAAGGAATGACCCTGCCTGATAGACAAGGACACATTGTCCCCTATGACTGTGAGGTCCCCAAGCTGGGTGACACTGCCTCACTCCTACTGGATCCGCTGCACATTTAGGGCGGCGCCCGGAGACTAGAGCGGCTCAATACAGGATTGCAGACTCAAATGCAATGTTCCCAGTCAGCGTCTGTTCTGGTCTATCCTGGAGACCCTGGTCTCAGAGTGCAGCTTTTCTTCCTACACACCACCGCCACCTGCTGGAGAAAACTCACATTGCAGCGCTAAGGTAGTGCCTTTAATACCCTGCAAACATTCATTTAGAACCTGCATATTCAGGTTTTTGTGATCCTTTAGGCAGGTTGAGGCTTAGTTTTGCTTTGTAATTTCTTTTATCAGAAATAAAAATGTCATAGAGTTAAAATAATGGGTGCACAAAAAATGAGTGTGTGTGTGTGTGAGAGAGAGAGAGAGAACCAGGATGACTAATGAGAATAACTTGTATGGAGGGAAGCTCTGTAAAGAAATGGAACATGGCAAAGTGTGTTAATGGTATGAAAAGACACAAGAGGAACAGGAGAGGGCCAGCCTTGAGGCACTTTAAAAGTGGCCATTTAGGGGCACCTGGCTGGCTGGCTCAGTCGGTAATGAGATGCTTGATTACAGGGTTGTGAGTTCAAGCCCCATGTTGGGTGTAGAATTTACTTAAGAAAAAAAAGAAGTGGCCACTTAATGAAGTTGATGTTCCAATTACAACTCATTGTAACAGCTCATTGTAACAACTCCTCTGATTCTGTCCTTAGCTGCAGGAAAAATAATTAATGAACACACCCACCATTAACCAAGTTTGGTCTCTTTGTATTCATATACAATAAAACTATAACTTTTGAAACCTAGAATCAAGAATTACAGCTTTTCAATAGTTCAAACTGACCTTCCCCAAATAATATTCAGAATTCATTCTCTCACATATGAAATATCGCCACTCCAAAGATGTCATAGTACAGAGAAGCTAAAGCCTGAATTTGTATCTATTTCTTCCACAATAACCATCCCCAAACACTGTGACTTTGGTCATCATTAATAAGAAGAGAAATGAACAGGAGCTTTTAAGCCTCGCTTGCCTGAATGGACTATTACATAGGTTGAATAAGAGAATATAAAGCCTGAAAACATAGTAGGTGCTCAACAGACATTTGTCTGTTTTTTCATTGGGCTCAAGTTTCCCTCCCAAGTTCCCCTCTGAGCCCCACCTCCCCCCGTCTGTATCACTGAGGTCCTACAGATGCCCTGAGTGATGGGATGGGTCCTAGGGGGTTATCAGTTCACACCTCCTAGCGTTCAGCCAGGTGAGCCAGGAAGAGGGATTATGTGAGTTGAGAAGTAAGGAAAAGCAGGGATGAACGCAATCTCATTTCAAAACAGGTGTTGCCTAAAAAGAAACAGCTAGGGGAGGAGGGGTTTCGGAGAGGCCACCCTAAGGGGCCTAGTTTCTATAGTACCGAGCACTTTAAAAGGGGCCTTCAGAGGTGTCAGGAGGGCAGTGGACCCTTCGGTCCCTTGGGGAGGTAGTTAGCTGCTAAAGAAGGCAGGGCTTTGGACTCAGGCAGACTGGGGTTCAAACCCAAGCTTCCCCAGTCACCTGCTGTGTGGCCCCATGCAGGACACTGAATGCTCTTAGCCTCCATTTTCTCTTGTTAGAACGGGAACGATAATTCTTGTGATGTGGTAAGGATATAAAGAACTAACATATGAAAGCCTGTCCCAGAGAGACCTTCTCATAGGACATGCTCAAAATGTGCTTGCCGCCTTTGGAGAACACTAGCCGCCCTTCCTCATCTCACCCCCCTAACTCCTCATCCACACCCCTATACATGCCCCCCTGCCAGCCCCCATCCTCAAACCTTTGGCCTCCAAACTCAGTGGCAACCTTGTGTGCATGATGTACAATCATCTACTGAGATCTCTTGGGATTCTCAAAGATTTCCTGTTCACTAAGACGCTATTGACTGATGTGAGCAATAATTTAGACACACACCACACACATACACAAACCAGGCTTTCTAGAAGGCATTTTAATAATGATAGCACCTTTAAATGAATAGCATAAAGCCTCACTCAGGCATCAGCTAGCTCAGGGGAAAATTATGAAGAGGATAGGGAGCAAAAATCCCTTCCCAGAGCCCCTAGAAATCTATGTAATGGGTGAGAGGTAATGGTCTTATTTTAAGAAGGCTCCTGGAAGCACTCATAGTCTTGATGGGAATATAAATAACTATTTATTGAGTACTGACCATGTTTCAGGCACTATGCCATGAGCTTTACATGCATTTTATAATGTCATTCCAGCCACTGTTATGTTCACTTAATCAATAAGGAAAGGGTTGTTTGAAAGGTCATATAGCTAAGAAACCATGGGGCTGTGAAGTAAGTCTGATGATGGGGGTGTGCTAGGGTGCCCAGGCACTCACAGGAGTCCTCCAGAAGTAAACCTAAAAGCCCACTCACGGGTTCTGAGCCCTCTGACCACCCTGCCTCATCTCCCTCGTCTCAGTGTGCGGCATTGCTCTTGGGTTGTGATCTTGACTTACAGTGACCACAAGCCTCTGCTGATGTTGTGAGATCCCAACTAGCTCCGCCCACCGAGGACCATGACCCAGAAGCTGCCCCTACCTGCTGGGTTCCTGCCCCACCTTATCCCCGGTCTTGGCTACTAGCTGACCCAAACCAAGCAGAGGGAACAAGGCATGCAAATGCCGTGAACCCCAGGACTGTTGTTATTTCCAGCTGCTCATGGAGCATGTGTGGGAGGGGCAAAGAATGAAGGCAAGGCAAGAGGCAGGCAGGCACAGATCTCAGAAGGCACCTAAGGTCTTCTTAGGCACTCAGACAGTGTTCTGAAAGCAATGAGAAGCTGGAGTTCTTAGGCAGGAGAAGTGACTTGATCACCTTGGTAATGAAAAGTATCTCTCTGGTAGTTTTAGTGGCTATGACTTTGAATTTTATCCATCAATCCATATATTTATTCCTTAACCCGGTAGACTGTTTCTAGGTGTCTAACACAATCTGTAATAAAATACAAATAACATTCATCTTGGGAACTGGAACTCAATTTGTGAGTTGATTTAAAAATAAAACATTCTCCTCTTTGTTAAGAGTTGTGGGTTCTCCATCTGGGTTGTCATAGAATGGAAAGTAATAAGTTTACCTACAAATAAAAGAACAAAGTTATCTGAACTTAGGGAATTATATAAATGGGAACAAACAGTAGAGATATTTTAAGTCCATGGTTCTCTGCATTATTATTTAAAAAGTTCCACTTTCATATAAGAAAACTTAGACTTTTGGAAAGCATTGTTTGAAAAAAGTGCATAACAAAAAGTCACCATGAATTCTACGATATTAAAGGCATATTTTACTATTTGCAATACTACCCACAAAGATTAAGAAGAAATGTGTATCTTCATGTGAATATAGATATGTGTGTATATGTGAGTGATATGCCTTCCTCTTGTAAAGTCTTTGTATATAAATCAAGTTTTATCCAGTTAATGATAGGGAGTAAAATAAAATATTAAAAACCATAAAATAACTCTAGAGGCATTTTAGAAAGAAGCAGAGTCAGTCATCTAAAGACCAGCAGACTTGCCCCTTCCCTTCACCCCAAAATACAAACCCTAAGGCACAAAGACTCTGATAATACATTTGGGTCAATTTATCACCAACCAGAATCCACAAGATATAAAAGGAAGTAAAACTTTGCACATTTTTGATCCCACCGTTGGCAGAAATTTGAAAGTAAACATTGTTTGTTGAGGGGGGGGGGTGCTAGCTTCTGAAATAGACAGCCCCAAGTCTCGGTGGGTTATTACAGGAAAGGATTGTTTCCTGTGATGCCACAGTACCATGTGGGTTGCTGGGGGAGGAGATTCCTACCTCTACTCAGTCATTCAGGCCCCTTCCATCTCATGGTTCCATCAATCCCTAGGGCTTCAGGCCCCTCCACTGCACCCACTGCATGCAGCAGCTGGTGAGGCCACAGAGAAATTGTTGAGAATTGTACAGGTTTGGGGAAAGAGTTGGAGAAACATACATCACTTTCCCTGCATTCTATTGGCCAGAAATTGGTCATGTGACCGACTTGATTGCAAAGGATTCTGAGAAAGGAAGTCTAAGCATCTGGCCAGCAGAAAAGGAAACCGGTTTGGCAAACTGTCTGCTCTGGCCCTCCGCAGCTCCCCCACTAAATATGTAAAATCCTAGAATTGATATTCTCATCCAAACAGGACCAAGCAGGCTCCAGCCAAGAATTTCAAATAGCAGTCCTCAAGATGAGACATGCCAACCATGTGTATCGCAAAGACTTTCCAAGAGGCACATGGACGCAGGACACTTTAAATGACTCATCTTCCCAGCTTAACTCTACTCTGTCCCCTAAAACTGAGCTGCCTGAGAACTGGTCTGCGTGTTTACATGAATTTCCACTTTCCACCTTACTCTGCAAAGGGAAGGCACGCCATAAAACATGAGTCAACCGTGGAAGCCTCATTTAAGTGTGCATCAAGGCCTTCTGTCTTGAACATTTTGCTGTGACAGGTCAGAACGAGGCATGTGAACTCCCTTTGTGTTGCTTTCTTGGTACTCCCTTTCTTCAGGGGATGCAGGCAACGAAGTCACCCACCACCCCTCTCTCTAATGTGCCCCAAGAAAAGGATGATATCGACAAAGGCATGCTGTAATTGTTGTTTCTATTTTTCCAAGTGGTGAATGGCCAACATGTAGACTCATCATCGATGAGTCTAGGTGAAACTTATTGGTGTACCTGAAAAAATTGAGCCAGTGAGTGACTCTAATGCCTGGCTTAGAGATCCTTTTCAACCCACATCATTTCCACTTTTTCACTGACAACAAAGTTGAAATAGGTCCTATTTAAACTGTCAGAATAACTATTTTGGGGCTAGATTACCAGTGTATATTTTTGGCACATTACCCACACGAGGTTCAAAGATTTAAGGAACATAACTATAATAAAACTTCATCTATTTCCATATCCTTATTTCTGTGAACCAGTTTTCCTCAAACACTTGTTTCAATGCCCAAAATGAGAGTATATCATTCCAGCAATAAATAACATCCATCAATGGATCCAGAATCTAATGAGGAAAAAGACCTCACTGTCTCATTAGGAAACACATTTCCATCAAAATTATACATTTGATGGCTAATAATGTGTTTACCAAAATTTATAATATAATTATGTTGTTTTGATCTATTTTGTTGTAATCATAAGTTCACATAATCCTCATCATTAAGCATAGTCCCTATGAGAATTTGTGATTAAATACCTTTTAATCTCAGATTTTGTGGTGCTGTGACTTTTTGCCTTTTGGGTTTTTCTTTCTTTGTATTTTGTCTTTCCTAGATATTATTTATGAGAAGTTTGGAGAGTTTACATGAAGTGGTGGTGACTATATTAAATGGTTTTGTCTTAATTTTACATCTCTTATGGGTTCCATAATATCTCTTACCTGATCATTTTTCAGTCCCTTACCATATTTTCACCCTCCATTTTTTTCTAAGTTTTAGCCTTTCCTGCTCTAAACCTAAATTCATCCAATTTTCTCACTATTATCATTTTTCTCATTTTTTTAAATTAATAAGGTCTGTTAAGCTCTTTTGTTTTCCCTTCAATTTTATTCTACTCTATTTTTAACTACTTCGAATCTTATTTTTAATCTTCAGCTTCAGGTTTATCTTCAGTTATTTTCATCAGTTATTCGTTTTCATCTTTAAGATTCTTCTAGCTGGTGACTGGCTTTATAGCAGCCCATAACCAGCAATAGTTTCTCTTCCTTCTTGGCAGTCGTGCCTATATCCCCCCAGATGTGGCTTGTCAGAGGGACCAAGAAGAAATGAGCTGAGCCAGGGATGATGAGGGATTTGTTAAGAATTTGGTAGGACTAGAGAAAGGGATCTGGGGTGGGAAATGGCTGCAAGGGATACTGGAAAGGAAGGCAGAGGCAGGGGGCAGGTTATATATATATATATATATATATCCCAATTCTGTGCCTAAAGCACTCCCCAGAGCTAACAACTCTTGCTATTCTGGAAACACTTTATTCACAGCTGGAGCACAGCCCTCACTTATCACATTGTTTGGTAGTTATTTGGTCATAAAGCTACGTTCCCCACCAGATGAGAGCTCCTTGGGAACCAAGGACTATGACTCCGCCAGAGTTGCAAATTCCCAGAACACAGCACAGTGAAGGTATTCAATCAATATTGTCCAATAAAACAATGAAAGAATGGTACTCAAAGCCAGGAACAAGAGGTATGGACAAAGAAAATGGAAGTGGCATGGCGTGTGCATGTACATTCCAGGACAATGAGAGCATGTCCCCCATACATTCCACTAAGAAATCAATAAAGAACAAACATGGCACAAGACTTCTGTTTACACAGGAAAACCCTAAGTCCCTCTGCTCTGCGGCTATCAATCGGTTGTTAACATCAACTAAGAAGCCAACATCTTCCTAAGGTCTTACTTGATGATGGCTCTCTAGACTCTACAGTTTCTGTTCTTTTAAGAACTACAAATGTCTTATGAATCGGGACTTTAGAGATTATATTTCAACTGAATTCAAGACATGCTTCCCAGTCTTCCTTCACTGAAACACTGCATTTTTTCCCACATTCTTTGCTTTCCACATTCTCGAAGCTTAATTTCACAGAACTCACCTATACCACCAAAAGTAATGCTAAGCACCATTGGGGGTAAGGGCAAGTAGATCATGAACATTTCAAAACTATGTAATGTGATCCTCCGGGAATGTCTAGCTCTAAGGCAAACTTTCTTCTGAGCTCCTGACCAGCAAATCAAACTGTTAATTGTGTGTCTTATAAACCACATGTGCAAAATGGAACAACCAGTTTCCATTCTGTCCCCAGATGCTTCCTCTTCACCTCTCCCACCCATCCTGCCCTTGAACTCTCCACCTCAGCAACCATTGCCTTCATTGCCCCCACTCGTGCAGATAGCCCTCCCTCAACACCCCATCCCTGTTCTGTTGATTCTACTTTTCAAGTCAGAATTAACCCTACCTACCTTGCTGTTTCCAATGTCACTCCTAGTCTGGCCTCAGTTCCCATCTCTACGGTCTCCTTATTAGCTTTCTGGTTTTTTCTCTTTACCCCAACTCATTCTCCATCCTCCAGCCACAGCAATCTTTATCAAATGGGAACTTTATCCTGCTGGAAACTTGGTAAAAAAAATTTTAAACCTTCCCTCCTTCCTCCACATCCTCAATCTGCCTCTGACCACTACATGAGTCAGCCCTTTCCTATTCAGAGAGGTTCATCTCATGCCAGCCTCTCGACTGGTCACCGTGCTCCTATAATATGGGCCTTTTTGCATTTCACCAAGTGTATGCTTTCTGTTTGTGCACTTTCCATTCTTCTACCCACTCTTAAGTCTCTTATTTTCTTCAAAATTTTTGATGTTTTTATTTATTTTTGAGACACAGAGAAAGCATGAGCAGGGGAGAGGGAGCGAGAGAGAGGGAGACAGGACCCGAAGCAGGCTCCATGCTGGCAGCAGAGAGCCAGATGTGGGACTCGAACTCACGGAGCCGTGAGATCGTGACCTGAGCCAAAGTCAGACGCTCAGCTGACTGAGCCACCCAGGTGCCCCCCAACCCTGCTTCAGTTTCTTAATTCCTATCTATCTGTCAGGTGCCTGCAACTGCCCTCCTACAGCAAGTAAGACGAAGGGGGCAACAAGAGTGTAAGCAGAAATGTTTTCTTGTGTTTTTAATGGCGACAACAACTGAAGTGAAAAGATCATATGGGCCCTGGACAACTGCCTAGAGAATGCAGTGCGCGCGCGCGCACGCACACACACACACACACACACACACACACACACACCATTCTGTCCTGCAAAAAAGTAAAACGAATATTTAAGCACCTTGGTGAAACTTTTGGGGAAGCGGGGTCTTTAATTTAGCTAGGAATAGGCTTCAGAAATAGCAAGAGAAATAGTAACTTAACAGTAATTCAAAGAAATAGTTTATTTTTCTCACAAAACAGTTAAGTTTCAAGAAATCAGGCCAAGGATGGTGTGGTGGTTCAATGATATCATCAGGAACACGGACCCTTTCTATCTTTCTGATTCCTTAGGGTCAGCATGTCGGATTTTATTTCCATGCTCCCCATTGCCTCGCGGACCCAAAATGGCTGCTGTACCTCCCAGCCAAAGTCAGTATTCCGGGAAAGAAGAACTGAAATAAGCAGCTTTATATTTCATCAGCAAAAACCGTGTCACCTGACTGCCCTTAAATTAAAGAAAACTGGGCAACTGAATGTTAACTTTCACAGCTTCTGTAGCAAAGATAGAGGGGAAAGGGCTTGGAAATGAAGGTTGTGCCAGCATGCTAGCATACTAGGGATAATAAACAGAAATAAATAGTGCTGTCATTAAATGGCAATGCAATGAAATGGCGCTATAAATAATAAGTTGTTATTTATTTTCATATATAAATGTCATGGATATTGTCAACTTAGAGTTCTATCTTTATTATTTTAATATTTATTTATTTTGGGAAGACAGCAAGCAGGGGAGGGGCAGAGGATCCATAACAGGCTCTGCGCTGACAGGCTGACTGCAGTGAGCCCAACGCGGGGCTCGAACACACAAACCGTGAGCTCATGACGTGAGCTCAAGTCAGACGCTCAACCGCCCAAGCCACCCACGTTCCCCAAGCGCTGTCTCTATTATATTTATCAGGATTTCTACATTTGTCTCCCAATATTTCCTCCAACTACATTTTCTTCATATTTAAGGCTTTATATATATAAATTATATATAATATGTATAGTTCGAATAAAGCTATTCAAGAACCTAAGCCTTGTGTTTGATAATAGTATAAACATATACAGAAATGTAGCAGCACGATCAGAACAAGAATGGTATGTGCTGCAGTTTGACCTTTTTGACTCTAGGAATTCATCCAGCTAAAAACTATCCCCATTAAAGATGCCATGGAACTCAGCAAACAGCTCATGCCTCTAAAAGACACCAGGTGGCAGTGCAGCATAAGAAGTGAGTAGAATCTAGTCTGGTAACCTGATCCACAAAATTAATCGGTATCATTTTTGAATGTGTGCCTTACCTGGCTGCTTGGACTACCAGTTCGTCCCGGCTTCAACTTCCTTTCCAGAAATGAGCGAGGCAGGATGCGCTTTTAGTGATACGGGTTTCATCTGGTTATTAACATGCAAATTCTTTTTCAGCTGGAAGACTGTTCACTGAAAATACAACTGTGTTGTCTGATACCACATCACCCCTGGCATTCTTAGCCTGTTTTAGGAAATGATGAGATCACACTCTGATATTTGTTTCCAAAATTCTGGATCACGTGGGACCTCCACGGGCAGAGATGTTTGTGGAACAGAACAGAACTACCTACTTTTGAGAGTGAGACTCTAAGGCCTAGAGGTATATTCCATTATTCTCTAGGAATTTTGAGTCTGCAGATGAAACAGAGACACATATGAACAGCCAAGTAGGGTTTTTTTCTTTTTTAGAAAAGTACAATGATACTTAAGTCTTTAAACGTACATTTCTTTTTCTGCATCAACTGAGATTTTGACATGTGAGAAGATATTGAATCAGCAGAGAATTAGAGTAAAGGCAAAACTAGGTTATTTCTTCATCCAGGGATGATACACTGATTTTAAAAGAATAGAAATGCCAACGGATTTCAACCAATTGCATGGAGCTCTGTGTTGGGAAGGCTTTTCAGGCTGGGTCTGGACTTGGTGGGAAGAGGTGCACTGACTGACTAGTAATGTCTGTCGTAAGTGAAAAGAGGAGATGTGGTAACATATTTGTCACATACGGACACATTTTCTATCTCTATATTACTCTGGTTCGGTGGCATCTTTAGCCATTACATTTTTGAGGATCTATTTTATATGAACCACTGTGTTGGTTGCCATAGCAAACACAAATATGAAAAAGTGTGTGTGTGGGGGTGGTCTTTACTCTCCCCCAAATGATCATATGGTAAGAAATAATTAAGATCTATGTAATTTGAGGCAGAATCACTGAAGTGTCACGAAGAAGCAAAAATAGATCATTCTGAGGGTTAACCAGGGCAAAAGACCAATTCTAGTCAAAGAGATCACAGCACATGACCCAGAGAAGATGACATTTTCTGTTGGGTCTTGAATAACGAAGATTTTCATAAGGACAATAGGTGTAGAAGGAGTTACATAAAAAGAATGATGTGAACATACAGAATAGGCCTGGTTCAGTCAGGAAACAGTTCCATGTGAAGGTGAGTGTAGGTGACAGATGTCACTTCATGAGGAGCTTGTTTTCTGGAAAAGGCACAATTAATATATTCTCCACATAGTCATTCATTGAACAGAATCACCACCCAGTGATATCTTTATGCCTTTATGGCTTAGAATGCTTGAATTCAAATGCTTTGGCATTCATCTGACCTCTGATTATGGCCGGGGAGAAGGAGGGAAAGGGAGAGCTTGTACAGGATCCTAGCACACCCAAACGCCTCTGTAAACTTGCCAGCCGTCACGGACAGGCGCTGAATCTCAGCCTGTAAGGAGCTCACTGGATGAGACAACAGTCAATTAAACTCCAACAGGGGAGTATGTTCATGGCAGACTTGCTCTTCATGTTTGTCTTGATAAAGCCTCTACCACTGGCCATTAGAAGCCAGTTTTTCTGGAGCTAGGAGGTGTCTGACATGCGAGGGAATATCATTTCCTGCTACCAAAAGCCATAATTATTAAGGAAGAAATCTGGAACTGGCTAGCAGAATTCCAGAGAAGTGTCAGTGAGAAGAGTGTGAAAACTGATTTGGAGAAATAAAAAAGACAAATGACTTTGAGAATGGGTGACTAAAAAAAAATGGGGGTAGTAGCAATAACAGAAATATAGACATCAGGAAGATCACAGTTGCAAAAGAATCCAGGAGTGAGGCTTAGGGTACCTTCAAGACATTCGGATGCAGAAGTCCATCTCAGAGTTGGGAATGCTTGTGTAGGCTTGAGAAAAGTGATAGGGACAGATTTGTGGAGTTAGAAATCAAGCTGATGGGGTTGGTGCTTAAAATCCTAAGGAAAGATACAGTTTATTGGAAGAAATCTGAGGAGAAGAAGGCTGATGGCTTGATTTGGGGAAAAGTCCCGTGAGGAGGAGGAGTAGCCAACTAGTCAGGCAGTTAAGTAAAGAGATAAAAGACAAATCAGGAGAATGCAGGGCTCATAGGCAAACGGAGGAGAGTTTCTAGATGAAATGGTGTGGGCAACAATGTGAAAGCCTTCAAAAAATTCAAAGGGAACAAGCCTGTGGAAATGTCGTTGTGCTTAGGCAGTTTGGATATCTATCTATTTATTTGATTGTTGAATTTCATCGCTGATTTTCTATGAAAATCAAATGTAAGCACGTTTTGGCAGTAGAAAAAGGATACAGTTCCGTTGGTTTTACAGAGGAAGAGAAATGATATTTTCCTTTGAGATATCAGGGACGGATAAGAGGATGGCATAGAGTCAGATACCCACAAAGATCAGAAGCAAATAATTAAGGAAAGCTTTTCCTCCATGGACTGTATTTTCTTAATGCTGCAGTAGAGAGGACGGGGAAAAGGAAGCAGGAAGTTGAGGAAAGAGCCATCCATTTGGATTAACTGATGAGAGGTCAGGAAGATGTATTCAATGAGCAACGGTCCTTGAAAGACTGATCTGCAGGTGTGTGAGTGGTCACGTTAGCTCAGTTGTAGGGCTTCTCTTACCAACGCTTCATGACATAGTTTCAATAAAGGACACAACACTGGCCCAAGATGGAGAGGGACACAACCAGTCTGTGTCGGGAACAATCATGCTATCGTTGTTGGTCCTGGATTCTGTATTGGAACCACATGAGAGCATCGTTGAAGGACAGAGGATGCATAATGCTGGCGAGCAGGCTCAACAAAGAGGTACAGCAAGTCTGCAAGCAGCATGGCATGTGGAAACAATATATAGTCCTGTAATCAAAGGACCACAACTAAATCTCCTCGCTACACTTTTCCACTAGCTCTGCAAACGTTCTGTAACAATTTAACCCACTGAATCTCAATTTATTGATTAGCAATAAGGACAATAAGTCTTTCCACACAGGTTTATTAAGAGTTAAATATATTATTAGTACATGTTAAAGTGCTTTAGACCTAGTGGGTACTTAAAAAATACTAACCAAATTTTACAATCTACTGTACTAGAGCAGTATAATGTAATTTCGGGTTTTAGCAGCCATAATTGGACATATTTGTCTCTGTTGTTACATTTGCTTAATATCCTTTTACCACTGGGTCTTAAAGTTTGGAATCTTCTTATACCCAGTGAGTCATAAAAGATGAATTGTTTCTATAATGGCTGGTTTCTAGGCAAGGTGCTTCTATAAGCACTGGTCAGCTGAACCTCTTACTCAGGTGCACAAAACAAGGTATGCCATAGAACGTTCGCAGAGAATCCAGAGAACATTAAAATACACACTTGAATACAGTATTCTGTAGTTATTATCACTTGTCATTCCCCAAAAGCAGTTTTTCATTTTCTTTAAATATAACAAAAGTATAATGAAGTCTCATAAATCTCCTAAATTAGTCTTTAAACAATTCCACCAGGAAAGGCCTACTATCTACATCTATGCTACAGCAGAATCTTCCCTGGCCCCAACTGGCCTCGCTGTGGCACCCGAGGCTATGCCAGGGTCAAGCCTGGGGCCAAGTAACTAATCTTTCACCCACCCCCAACTCCCAGTCCTAACACATCCTCACATTTAACTTAATTTGACAGACTCCCAATGAATCAAGATGTCGACCCAACAGTTTTTTTTTTTTAATTAAAAATGGATCAAAGAGGGTGTAATTGATGAAGTGAAGTTGGCAGTCAATGGGAAAATGAATTTAAACTTTGCAGATAAATAGGTGGCCTTCCATCTGTCTTAGGACATGGATCTTTATGGAAATCCCATACTTAAAAAATAGTCGTTATCAACCATCTCCACTTTTCCTCTCTACCTCACAGGGATTAGAAATCTATAACAGTAAGAGTGCTGGAGTGCCTTCCCTATTTCAAAAGCTCAATGGATAAGATCATGGTAAGGCTTAAGTGGCTTGTGGTAAAAAGAGGTAGGAAGAGAAGGAAATTAGCATTCTCTCAACCCCTATTAGTGACAGTCACTGCCCCCTACCCATCTGAGGTTAGTATTACAACTAGATGGAAAAACAAAAACAAAACAATACCTAGGGACTTATTCTGGCCAGAAGTGGGGTGGGAAGAGGGACAGGCAGACTTATACTGCTCTTTTCTTACAGGGACTGGTCCTGCCTAAGAATTAGATTATATTACAAAGAGAAAAAATACCGTTCTGAAGCTTCTGTCAGTTCTTTGTGCTTATAGAAGCAGGACCCAGAATAAATGTGCTTTGTTTGGCAGAGTGAGTTCATAAGCTTTAAAAGTGCCTTGAACTTGTGTGGTGTAGGGAGTGAGAGATGGATTGCTCTGTAAATTCATAGGAATTTAAAGTTCAAGAGCGGGGGGGAGGTCTTGGTAGAAGGAGAAATCCAAGAAGATGCAGGCAAATCTGTGTCTAAGGAAGAAACAGCCATGAAGAATCATCCGCAAAGGGAGACTAGCTGATACTGCTATTGGATTTTTAATTTATATATTTGCTTCTGCTGTGCCATCATCCTAAACTTTCTGGTAAAGTCCGTTCTACACAGTAGGCTTGTATCGGTGGAACTTGGAAAAAACAAAGGGATGGGGTGTGGAAAAAGAGATGGGGTGAACAGGAAGAGAAGAAAGACAGAACTGTAGGAGTAAGAGGCCAGGGGTGAACAAGGGTTCGGCGAAGTGGAAGATGAGAGCAAGAGGCAGCCACGACAGATAAAAGACGGAAGCCCGAGAACTCCAAGGATGCAGGAGACACAGGTGAAGGGAGCACGGGATGAGGGTGGGCTGTCGGGTTTCCAACTGAATGTTGAAATGCATATTAAAGATTGAGATGCAGGGTGAGGCAGAAACTGGTACCTGGGAGAACAGGCAGGTGGGTAAACATCACTAATTAAATCATTAACATCTTTTTACTGAAGGTGGAGAATATGACCAACCTATCTGATGTCATAAAACTAGTAAGGGACATTGCTCTCAAACTCAAAAGCCTAACTTCTTTTTACTATACTCCATTCTTTCTCCAAGAAATAATAGAGAATATTTATTGATATCGTTACCATATGCTTAGCCCTGGTACTGTGATAGGTGTTTCTACCCCCAAAGTGCCTGTTCTGAACTGCTAACTGGAATAATATAAACCAAGTTGATAACACAGGTGTTTACCTACAGACTAGCTGGTATTACGGGTTACTCATATTAACAAATTAATTGACTGGGTTTGTGGTATGGGAAGAAGGGGGTTTAAAAAAAACCCTACCACCTATACAATCAGGAAGCCAACTGAAAAGTTTAAATTATGCTATTCATCTTGACAAGATATTCAGGACTAAATAGTGTCAAGGATAGGGAAAATCTAATGCTTTTCAAATGAACCCCAGAATTCTGAAGATGAAAAAGGTGACTCGTACAAGAAAGTCCTTGAAAAGCATCTTTTTATTTGCTGTAAGAATATAATCTGGCATTTGTACACAATCCATCACGCCAAAACAAAAACAAAAACAAAACACATGGTAGGTATCTTACAAGCAATGAGGAATCTCAGTATCTGAATTCAATCAAAATATTAGCCAAAGCTGAAAAATAGCATCTTGGGATAAAACAATACAGAAAATTCTGCCCTAGGATCATGGCTTCTAACGTCAAGAAGCACAGTCAAGAAAGCACAGCCACGTTGCTATCTCAATGCCTAAGACTGAAAGTATTGAAGGACAGATGAGAAACATCACTGATGATCCACTGGGAGCAAGGAGGCCAGTACCCCATGGGCAGTTTCACTGTTTGCTTAATGGCTCTGTGAAGCAGGCACTAAGGCACCTGTATACAAACAGGGAGGAAGTACCTGTTGAGCTAACCTTCTTCAGGCAGAATAGACGCTGTGAGCCTGCAGAAGGATCCCGTCGCTCAGGGACCAAGCAGGGAGTTAAGAATTACAATTGCTTTCCTAACAAAAAGTCACAGTGATTTTTCTTTTTGTAGAGTAATTAAATTTCCCTGAAACACCATTGTAAACCATGTTATAAATAAATTACTCACTAGCGTGATGGGCACTAAACTCTGGAGCTGGCTCAACTTGCATAACTGTGGTTTACTAGAAGTGAACTGTGGTGAAAGAGAGAAGAGAACACTAAACCGTTTGCAGTCAGACTCCAGAGGCTATGGCCATCAGTACACAGCTTCTTCTTTGCAGGGGTGCCTGGGAGTTTGTTTGTTTTTTTCCTTTTGTTTTCTTTTTCTTTTTTTTTTTTTTTTTTTGGATGTGGAATGCTCCTAATTACATCTGTTCTGTTCCTATTACTCACTGAATTCAGCAATAACAATCCACACCTACATTACCCTCAATGTTCACCACAAAAGGCAGAGTGGGTATTGTGAGTGCCACTTTCTAGTTAAGTAAACTGAGGCTTTTAAAGATTATGCCATTAGACCAAGGGCATGCAACTAGTTATAGACGGGACAGGACTGGAGATCAGAACCGCCTGACAACAAACCTAAAGTTTTCCACTGCACCAGACCATTTCTAAAGGGATCAAAAGCTATTTCTGGCCTTGAAAGATTCCTTCCCACTTTGTGTGATTTTAGTCCCAAAGTAAAAACTCTAGGAGAGATTCAGAAGAGCTAAAAATGCCGCAATGGAGAGAGGTGAGTTATTGACTTCCATTCCTCCAAGAGCTGGAAGAGCAACTGAGATCCCAAAGGGCTCAGCTATATGGTCTGCCGGGAAGATTATCCGAAATTGAACTTAAAGGTATCTCCAACTTTATGGAGAAAAATCTGCAAATTAGGGATTTAAATTAGGTTCAGCAATTTACATCCTCCTGCCCCAGGACCACAAGACTTCTCCTGGGGTAGATCTCAAACCTGGAGTCTCTGAGGCATGGGCATCTCATTGATTTCTAGAATTGTCAACTGTAAGTGAAAGTAACAAATTAGAAGTACAGCCAAAATGTATCTCCTGCAAACTCTCAAATTTCAAAAGGTACGAAATGAGGCGATTGTGTGAGCATGCAATGAAAACCAAAGCATGCGTCTTTATTTTTAACTTGTATCTTCTCTGTGAAGCCTCTGTTCAGAATTACCTATGAACTCTATTCATCGGTCTTCTTTTCCGCCTGTGATTGTTACATTCAGAAACACAACTTTTATCTTTAATGCATTTCCTTTGGAAGTTACATATTCACCTACATTTTAAATATTATAATAATCACGATATTTAAGAAATGCATATGCAAAAACACCTTTTTCTACTGTATTTAAAGTTGGAAAAGATGTTTTAAGACTTACATTTCTTAAATACAATGATTATTAAACCAATATTCTTATTGGGGCAAGTCAACTTCTAGGGATGAAAGAAGTGTCAGTGGGAGGGATTCCATGTTTTCTAAAGAGGTGGCATTGTTTTAATTTGGGTTCTATTTAGACTTTGAAAGATCTATACAAATATAAGCCACATGAGACTAACCTCTTACTCCTGGAGTCTCCACTGACTCCCAAATCCAGTAACGGCTGGGTCCATAACAGAACAAAGGGGAAAATCACATACAGCCTTCACTTTGCCTTGGTGGAGTCAACCACGAAAGCACCAGCCCCCAAGGCTTCCAACGGTCTTGGAAGCACATCCCACTGTGGCCGGTGAGTGCTGAGAGGCAGGGGAGTGGGTCTCTCCTTCACTCCCTCTCTTCCCCTTGACCTATTTCCTGTTCCAGTTATGTGAGATATTCTGAATCTTTTTCATTTTGATCCTCTGATCCAGCATCTTGTACCTCGCAGGATGCTCGTCAGTTTTCTTTGGGACCGAAGGTGCGTAGGAGCTAGACGCATAAGCAGGGCGTTTAAAATGACGTAGAGGAGGCTTGATGACTGGAGGCCATGCAAAGGAAGACAGACAACCATTAGCCTCGCCAATGACACGGCACAACCTAACTACTGTGGGCAACTTGCTCTCCCCTAGACCTGCCTGTTCTCTTTAAAACCAGGAAACAAACAAGTTGGATCCTCACTGGGAATCTTACTGCAGGTAGATGAATAAATAACATTATCACCCTCGTCATTTACTTAAAATAAATAAAGAGATAGACAACGGGAGCAAGGAGGCCAGAGATAGACAATGTACACAACCTAGAGACAGACCATGAGGATCCCAGAATACAAAGCTTCTCTGACAGCGAACGAATGGAGTTCAGGAAGTGAGTGGGAGCAATGGTATCACTTTGGGGAACAGCAAAGTAAACACAGGTGAGCAGAGTCATACCCTGATTCAGCATTTAGCACTGTGTGTAAGCTTCCAGGCTTGCAAAGTGGCAAACAATCTCGAAGCGCTAATAAAAAGTACCTCACGGGGAAAATATTTGCCAAACACACACAGAAAGGTCTAGTGTCCAAAATGTTTTTTGAAAACTCTTAAAACCCAGCAAAAGGAAATAAACAACCCACTTTACCTCGGAGCAAAAGATCTGAACTGACTCCTCACCGAGGAAAATCTGCATATAGCAAAAAAGGCACAGGAAAAGAGGCTCAACAATTTATGCCATTAGGGAATTGCACATTACAAGAGCAATGATATACACCACACACCTATTAGGATGGGCAAAATCCAAAACAAAACTGATGACACTGCTGGCGAGGATGCAAAGTGTCAGAGCCACTTCGGAAGACAGTTTGACAGTTTCTTACGAAGCTAGACATAGTTTTACCGCACGATCCAGACATTCTGCTCCTGGGTATTTACCCCACTGATTTGAAAACCGGTGTCCACATAAAAACCTGCATATGAATTTTATAGAAGTTTATTCATCATTGCCACAGACTGTAAGCCAAGAACTCCTTCAACTGGCTCTCCATGTTGTAGACCATCTACACGACGGGATATTATTCAGTGATGAAAAGAAATGAGCAGTCAAGACACATAAAGACATAAAGTACTAAAGTGATTCCTCCTCCTCTGCTCCCCTGTGCTCTGCCCCCCACCACCCACCCCACCTCTTCCCTGGCTCGGTCCCACTGGAGAGCACTCTGTGATACCATGTAAAAGTGAATAAAGGTAGAACCAGGTTAAATGATAATCACAAACAGATGAGATAGAACAATCAGGTAAAAGGTATGAAGGACAGAGCAGGTGCTGAGCCATTTCCTCAAACACTAGTTCTCAGTGAGGCGATTGTACTAACATGTAAAAGGCCAGCAAAGAAAGGTAATACATAGTTGTGCCAGCGTGGAGGGCTAAGATTAGGAGACAGATCTATCAAACAAGAGGTTACCTTTGTGAAAACCAGTTTCACATATCTCTTCCAATATGATCAAGCAAAAGATCAGAACTTAAACATACAACTTAAATATACAATCATATGGGTTAGTGAAGTTCTGGTACATTCTTAAAATATACTACTGTGATACTATGGAAAAGGGATATAGATGTCTATTAATAAAAATAGAGGTTCATATAATACTGTTAAATCAAAAAAGCAGTAAACAGAATCTAATCTCATCACTATAAAAACATATCAATATGCGCATAGGAAAATCCCAAAGAACACACATTTAAATCATAGCAGTGATTACCTCCGAGTAGTATAAACATGGCTGTTGTTTTTTGGATGTGTACATTTTCTAATTTTTCTATGATGACCAGGTTTTAGTGATGTAACTTTTGAAAAATAAACATGCTATTAAAAATTCCTTCCATAGAATCATACATCAGAGTTATTCTACAAAATCATATGTAATAAAAAGCCAGAAAAACGGGGGTGACTCTGGGCTTTAATATTATAGACATCTCAGAGAGCTCATAGCTGAGTATACTTTTCACAGTCTATAGACTAATATTCATTCACGGATGTCTTAGAGCACTTATGTGTTGCTGATAAAACGGTGAACAAAACAGAAATCCCTGCCCCCATGGGACTTCCATTCTAGTGATTCCTGCTGAAATTTGTGACTTCACTTACAGAAGAAAAACATATTCAGGCATAATAAGGGATGCTATTACTACCATAACACCCACACCAACTTTTCCTAAGATGTCTAGCAAATGGTCCTGCAGTGACAGAATAATACATGTGCAGAAGAATCGAGAATTTTTTCAGACTTCACAGTGCTTAATTCTGTTTCTTAGGGTAGACAAGGGATTGCAGCACAAAACACTCTAGGAACAAGTGTAAAAATGACCCTGTTACCCTGGAGAATGGTGTAGAAACAAGAGAGGTTTCAGATTAAAAGCTGATTGTTGCAAGCGTCTGGGCTAGCTGATTTACTGCTCTTCAAGTCACAATCCCTCTCCATATTCATTCTATTTTCGCTACTCAGCATGAACCCAGCCAAAGTATTATTGAATTTCCCACTTCTCAGCAGGAAGAAACATTTACCGTTTGCTGGAATTCTTTTTGTCTGAACAAAAACTCCCCTTGCCACTGGAGTCGCTGCAAATAGAGTTGAACCCGCTGATAGAGATCGGCTCCCCACCAAGACTGTGGAAATACTTACATGCCTGCTGTCACCTTTACTCAAAATGTTGGAAAAAAGAAAAATTCATATAGTGCTGTTTTGTATGCATTGATTGCCTCTCCACTCTGCAGGGAAACATGATTTGATGACAGAGCAAAACAGCAGAGCTAGGGATAAGGGCACCATCTTGAATGTAATGGAGACTTTTGTTCTGGGATGCTCGCCTGGCCTCCAGGGCTCTTTCATTCGTCTCCTGGCTATTCTGGAGATACTGGAAGAGGATCTGATCCTTCCACTTTCGATGACTGCACACATCCCACAGCTGAACCCAATCAGTAGTGTTAAACTCCACCTCTCCTTCCACCAGGGTAGAGAAGAACCAAACTGGGAACAGAATCCCCTCCCCTCCATATGCTTGATTATCAGCAAGTTGGACCTTTTTTCTCTTGGGGACACATTTACAAAGTCGGCTCTCATCTCTTAGAGCAATTTACTTGGAGGAAATGATCTAATTAGCTAATGAAGATTTGACAAAGTCACATTTCTGCACTGAGCCTGAACTTGGGAAAGTCATTATCTATATTACTTTCAAAAGTGCTTAGGAAAAGAAAAGTGCATGACAAAAGTTGATCCATCACCTCCTTTATTTCACAATTATGCACAATATTTGTTTTTCATGAAAGCAATGCTCTTTGAGGGGTTTTAATCCTCATCTGTTTACATCTTATCTTACTCATCAACACCAGGCTTCTCCCATTGTCTATGATCTTCTCCCCTTCCTCAGCCACCACCAACCTCTCCGTTACACCCTCTCTGTCTCTGTCCCTGTCTCTATCAAGACCATTTTGCTTGGTGGCTACTTTTCTTGTGGTGTGGGAGAAGAGTCTATAGAACTAGTTTTCAGAAAATAGATTCAGACTTAGTCCTACGTCAAAATCATGCGGTTGTTAGTTGGATTCAGGCATTGCAATGTGAAAGAGGGCTTTTAAAGCTCTTTAAGATCACAGAGCCTGGAGCCTGCTTCAGAGTCTGTCTCCCTCTCTCTCCGCCCCTCCCCTGCTCATGGTCTGTCTCTCTCTGTCTCTCAAAAATAAATAAATGTTAAAAAAAAATTTTTAAGCTCTTTAAGGTCATATTAGACTACTATTTCTCAAAGTATCCTTCAAGAAAGTTGCAAATGTAATAGGTATTGTTAGGGGATGGGGAAGTTCCTTGTCAAATTTAACTGGGTTAAAGGTAAACCACCATCTTCATGGTACCCCATCTTCTCAGACACCTAAATAATAGGGCTATGTATTAATGAATCCTTAAAAGCAGACAATAGCATGTAGCTTTCCTCTGTTTCTTTTTAGGCTAAGGAACTCCCTTTATAGGGTCCTCTCACAGAGTGTTCAGCAGAAAACACTTTCATAAAAACAGGGCTAATCATTACCTTAGGGCATCATATCATATGCTATGATGAATCCCTACCTCAGGACACCTTGTTGTTCTGCACTGAGAGCAGGTCAGAGAGAGTTGTCACTAGTCCTCACCTGGTGTTGGTCCTGCCTGATCTCAAGCTAAATAACAATTTGTGTGAGAATCCGTCTCTGTTCTTCTGATCCACTATGACTTGATTGTGATCTTCTGGAACCACTAACACTGAATCTCTGTTGCAGAGCACTACCTGTGATGACAGCAACTTGGTCTATTCTTAGCTTCTGAATGAATTCTAATTATTAGCACCTTTTTATTTTATTTTTTGATGTTTATTTGAAAGAGAGAGAGCATGAGTCAGGGAGCGGCAGAGAGAGAGGGAGAGAGAGAGAATCCCAAGCAGGCTCCATGCCGCCAGCACAGAGCCTGACTCGGAGCTCAATCCCAGGAACCACGAGATCATGATCTGAGCCAAGACCAAGAGTTGGACGCCCAACCAACTGAGCCACCCAGGCACCCTAATATTAGCACCTTTTAAAAATAAGAAGTGTTATACATGTATTTTCTGCTCTTTCAAAGAGAATGCCACAATAAGACCTTTGGAAAAAAATATTTCCATTATACACCTCTTCTATCTGCATTCACACACACACACATCCCACATACACTAAACTAACAAGATAAAAAAATCACTTGCTGCCTCTGGAATATTGGTTTACGTGAAGAATAAAAATCCCACTTCCATACATTCCATTTCTAAAATCAGTGTCTACTTGTGGTATCTGCCTGAAAGCTGATGGAAAGTCCTTATGAAAATTACAAAAATCCTTCACAAGTTTTGAATTGCAAGGGATTAGAATGCTAACATCAGCTCCACTGAAGACGGCATGATAAAAGAACCTGAGCTTGTGATTTTCATTTCAGGCTTCACCACGGTAAAATAGTTATAATATCTGACATATATTGTGTACTAGGCACGATGCTAAGAATTTAACGAGAATTAGCCTTTAATCTACTCTACAACCCTATGAAGCAAGCACTGTTACCACCCTCTTTTTGGGTGAGAAAACTGGAGCTTAGAGAACTTAAGCAACTTGCCAAAGCCTACACAACATGGCATGCAGGGAGCCTGGATTCTGGATTCACCTTCAAGCAGCTCAGCTTCAGAGCCTTAGTCCAATATTTAAGATAACCTTGGGCCAAAGTTCAGAGTAAGTTTTAGTAACTACCATAATAAGTTGAAAGAGTCAAAATTGTATCTCATTTACACTATCAATATTTGAGTATATAATCTGTGTAATATATGGGATTCTTGAATACCTTGTTAGCAGCTATAGTTACACTTCCCCCAAAGCAAAAGCCAATCATCCCCCCCTTAATATAATTTGTGGTGATAACTTGGGAAGGAATTATATAAAGGTCTTAGCTAACAGATCTCTTAAATAACTGCTTTTGTCTCTTCCTTCACTTATGCCAGGTTGGAACATTAACAGGAATTCCAAAAGTCTCAACCCCTATTGATGAGCAATCAAGCTAGGTTGAGCTCCAGGTGGTTCTCTCCCTGGCTGCATATGAGAACCACCACGGGAGATTTAAAACATCCAAACGCTCAGCTCATACCCCAGATCAATTAAAGTAGAATCTATGGGGGGTTAGTCTGAGACTTCAAGAGTTTTTAAAGCTCTTCAGATAATTCCACTGTGCCAGAGTTTGAGAACTACTGTTTTGGTCTCTCCAAATGTCTCCTTCCTTATCTTCACAAAAGAAACAATAGTAATAATATTTTGCACACTGGAAGTGTTCTGTAAACTGTAGAGAGCTAGCCAATGTTGCTGCTATATTTTGATCATAACATCCTGCCTTGCTAGGGAGGAGTCTTTTGTGCATCTATTAAGGTTGCTTGTGGCCTTCAGAATTATGCTTTCTCTCTCTCTCTCTCTCTCTCTCTCTCTCTCTCTCTTTCTCTCTCTCTCTCTCTGTCTCTCTCTCCTGTCCACTACGTTTTGTTCTTCTGTTGGGTCTACCATGAAGACAAAAGCTCTGAGAAATGAAAAGGTATTTTTGTTGTTGTCGGAGAAAGCAACTTTGTGATGCTATCATTTGAGAACTCTAAGAAGACCCACACCAAGAAGAACCAACCCTGAGATTAGCCAGTATTTTCTAAATAAATCTAACACTTGGAAAAGCAAAGAATAAGAGCAAAGAGGACATTCCTGATGTCTGACTGAAGGATAAGATAAGAGTGAGAGCTTGCCAGGCAGAGATTAATTTTAAAGCCTGCCTCTACCACTCCTGTTTTTTTCTTGGGCAAGTCACTTTTCCTGTAAACTCCAAGTAAGTTCCACATTTCTCCTCTCCAGCCCAAGCGTAACAGTTGCCTACTTCACAGGGCTTCTGGGAGGACTCAGCCAGACTGGGCATATAAAGGACTTACTATGGCGTCTGCAATAAAAAATGCCTTCGGTTCTTTATTGTTATCATTGTAGTGATAGTGATCACGTCCAAGGGTAACTCCTGGTGGATAAAGTGGGACTAAAACCCTGAACAGACAGAATGCCAAGAAGACTTCCAGGGTGGGCACTGCCATTCCCTGTAGGACTGATCTTGGGCTGATAGTTATAGTGTTGCTCAGTTTGAGATAATCTGCCTTTTTGAGATAATCTGCCTGGCATTAGTTTATGCCTCTGGATTTGTATTCTCTCTGGACACTTTCTATCTTCTTTTCGGGGCATCTTTTCAGATTATCTGGAATTCCAAACCTGGTTTATGTCTGATTCTGATCAAGTCAGCCATATCAGCTAATTTGGCATCACTCGGTTGCATTTTGAAGGTGAGCTCAGGAGAAAACATAAAATCAGCCAAAAGACTCTTCTCTATGTTAGCATCAGCTCCACGAAGGGCTGAATCAAGCAGGATTCTTCCTATTCCCAAGGCAGAAACACACCCTTTAAAACTCTAGCAGTTCGGCTGGACTGGCTTTCAAAGGTAGTCTTTTCCTTAAAGGGCAAGTGGAAGATATTAACTGGCTTCAGCAGTAAAACAGGCTTGGTTCTTGTTCATTATCTAGGCTTCCCATGAGACGTTTTAAAAAATGAAAGCGAAATAAAACAACCTTTTACAAACTCAAGGCTTGGCTGCTTAAGGAGACCCAGTAGCATGGTCTCCGTCTTCTGTACTATTCGGTGTTTGCACACCCATTATCGCAGCTGCCCTCATCCTTGGAAGGGGCCAGATTCAGTTCTGTCTCTACCCCGTATGACTCGGGCACATGGCTTCAGTGCCCCACATTAGATGTAGTGTTGTCTAAGGAGATGATCTACTCTAAAACTCCTCAAGGTGTGTTTTATACTAAAACTAAGATAATGAAACCCATTACCTACATTTTAAGACTCTGGCTCTCCAAGGACTTTACCTCAAGAAACTGAGAATGCTAAATAACCCACTGGTTCCCTGTTTTCACCTCACAGAGTAAAGATCCCAGAAACAGGAAACCTGCCTCTGAGAAGCTATCCAGAAGGAGCTGTGACACTGCATGAGCCAAACCACTACCTAGCATCGAATGATGACCCAACCAGCATTTTCAGGTCCCCAGAGGAACGTATGTCCATAGAGAAAAGATAACCCGCCTGGTTTTGTTGCCCTTCATCCAACTTGAAGTTGTTTGCTTCTCCACCTTGCCTGCACATCAGATTGCCTGGAGAGCTTTAAAATTTACTGATGCCCAAGCTCTACTCTCAAAAGTCTCTGAAACGATCTATTATTTTAAGTTGGAGCCCAAACATCAGGATGTTTGTCACGTCCAGTGATTCTAACGTGTAGCCAGGTTGAGAAACACTGGCTTAGGTGCCAAGTTCGTTTTGAGAATAAGTCAGTTTATAGTTAGGTATTAAGGAATATCTGGGGCAGCTGGCAGGATCTGGTCATTGCATGCAGGAGTTTCCAACCCTTGGCCATCTGCTAAAATCTGTGACAAGAATTGAACACTTGAAAACCTACTTTGGAGGGAGGTGGTGTGGTATTACAAGAGAAACATGGGTTTGGGACAGCACCTAACTGGGTTAAGCTATTACTAGCTGTAAGATTCTAAGGAGATGAACTATTCTGGGACTCAGGTATTCTTTTTTTGTTTTGTTTTCTGCTTTTCTGTAAAATGGGAAGAATAGTAACTACCTTGCATGGTGCCATAAGGATTTTAATGGGGATGTAAATGAGAACGTATATACAGTACTTTGTAAGCTTGAAGACTCCCAGTATGTTGTATATATTTGATATGTGGCTACCATTATTATTACAGAGCATAGGGGATGAATGGTCATCACTGAGGGCCTTTTCACGGCGCCCTCCCTGATGGATTTCTTATGATAGTGTAGAAAAGTCATATAATTCCCCACACAAAGACCTTACCAAACAATGAAGAGATTAATTTAATTTATTTATGAACATTTGGCAGAGAACACACCATTCTGATTCAAAAAAGACTAATTATCTAAAAAGTGCATGTGTGTTTGTGTGTATATATATATATATATATACACATATATATGGAAATCTATATCAGCTACCTGAGGGAACCAGTTTGCTGAAACTAAGTGCCATTCTAACCAAAGCAAAAGCATCTAGCCCACATTCTAAACTACTTATACAATGTACAGATACAATGTACAGATATGGATGTTTGTGCAATCACTTTGGGCAACACCTAACCATGAGTGTGAAGGGGTGCTGGAAATCCTGGCTGGGGTGGGAAGTGTGGTTTAGACAACCAACCATGATGGAAGAAGTTTCAGTCACTGATTTCTAATCTTGATGTAATTAGGAAAATCACAAGGGCACTTTTGATTCTTAAGACTCTGCATTTATTATGCTGAGGCATAATAATTCTTCAAGTCACCTTCATTGGAAGCCATTCTTAAACCACTGATGCCCTGGTCTTTTAGATGCTTCTTTATGCTTTATCCTGCAGATCATTAATCCTGGCTACAAACCTCATGGGGACAGGGACAAGGTGTTATGCACACTTGCGTCCCCAGAACCTAATCACAGAACTGGTAACAGTTGGTGCTAAGAAATATTTAACAAATGAGTAAGCTACTCTGCATCACACTCAGTAACTTTCATAAATCTTGCATTTACTAAAGAATAAATGAATCATTTAGAAAACACATCAGCTGGCAAAGATGATGGGAATCTACAGACCCTGATAGGTCCCCCTTGCTTCAACAACGTCTTGATGTCTAGATTTGCTGCCCATATTTGTTCCAAGAAGGGTGTCAGCAAGTTCCTTCGTCCTGAAGTCTCAAGTCTGAAGCCCGAACACGTTTGCTTTACACAAATGCTACAACCTCAGCTCATTTCTACACTAGAGTATGGAGAGGCACTGAGGCATGGTTTTCAAACCCCTCTCCCTCTAACAAAGAGCTAAAAGAGGAGGAGCAGTTAAGTAAGGCCCGAAGACAAGCTCTCTTCTTATTCAAACAATGGCTGGTTATTAAATGCACTGCAACCTGAGGATTTAATGATTAATGGTTTCATTTAATAAAATTATTATTTCAATTAATAAAAAAATAAGGAAGTCCTCCCTCAAGGAGGAATCACCTTCAATTTAGTTATTTGTTTTCATTTTGTTGGCCCCAGCAGGCCCAATGTATGTGAGCCATGCTGTTTTAAAGGAGAAAAATCTTTTGGAGAAAAGCCAAGTATTTTTCCTGAGTTTTTTTTTTTTCCCATCAATGTGTATGGTTTTCCACATGCACATATAAAATGGGAAGTGTAAGGCTCAGTCAGTAACTCTGCCCTTTGTTCATACCAACAAGGACCTATGCCTGGAGAAGACTGCAAAGCTAAATTTCACCAGGGATCTGGAGCTCTGAAGTACTAAATCAAAATATAACACGTGAGCTTTGATCTACACCATTGTAAGAATGACAACCTCCATCCCTCAAACTCAACATAAAAGAATTACAAAAGAGCACTCACTGGAATCTTCACTCAAAACACAGGGCAGGGTCCCTCCACACTCATAGCTGGGTAATTGACCTAATCCCCAGACAGAGCACAAGTGTGCAAGAAAGGCGGTTACAGTGTGGACTATTTGACGTCTGTCTTTACCCACTAGCAATGAAACTCAAGCAAAAAGCATAGGCTTGTCTTGCCTCGCTAACTTTGAGCAAGCTACTTATCCAATTATGCCTCAGTTTCCTGATTTGTGAAATGGAGATAACATTGCCAGGATCAAGTGAGGTAATACATGTTAAGAATCTAACATTGTCCCTGATATTTAATAGATGTGCAATACATACCAAAGTATTTATTGTTAAAAACCTGTGTTAGGGAGATCAGAAGTTATTTTTTGAAGTTCATCACTCAAGAACTTATAACACACATAATGTTTCGTCCTGGTTAAAAAAAAAAAAAAAAAGCATAAACTTCCTAAAATGTCTTCAGACCTCAGAGCTGGTCAGGTCTCTTCTGAGGAATCCTCCGGATGGACGTTTTATCCGTAGTCCCCTAGAATAGGACACAGACAATGTCACTGCAAGCCAGCTGGCATCTCAACACACACGCTCTTTCTACGTCAGACACAGAGATTAGAAGCTGAGCTGCGTCTATTGCCAACACTACTGTGCATGCCAGCAGCTGCACACACAAAGAAGCAATCAGCTGTCTGCATCAGCAAATGGTGACAGGACTGTACCTTTCCATCCAGGGACCACTTCAGGAAAGTGATGGGACTGAGGCGCCCTGGGGAATCTGCTCAGAAGTAAGTCACTGACTAATCTCCATCATCAGCAGTCATGACTGTAAGTAGTGGTGAAGCTCCGGGCCACTGCTCCAGTGAGAGCCAACATCTCCTCAGCTCTCCATCATTTACAGCCCACCATGGAGCTTGACTGGGTTCACAAACCCCATGGGGCACAGTGGAAGTTGGCTCTAGAAAAAAATCGGCTGCAGGTGCTATTACTTTATGACACAGGAGTCACTTTGCGATAGATGTGCCAAGAATCAAGGTTATGTCCCCAGAAGAGTTTCCCGGTGCTGGAGTTTTAGGAGGACTCCTTTGATAACTTTGGAAACCACACAAGCAGTTCCTTAATGAGTTGTTCTCTGGTGGCTTCTGGATTGAAGCATGGTACCAGGGGCGCCTGGGTGGCGCAGTTGGTTAAGCGTCTGACTTCAGCCAGGTCACGATCTCGCGGTCTGTGAGTTCGAGCCCCGCGTCAGGCTCTGGGCTGATGGCTCGGAGCCTGGAGCCTGTTTCAGATTCTGTGTCTCCCTCTCTCTCTGCCCCTCCCCCGTTCATGCTCTGTCTCTCTCTGTCCCACAAATAAATAAACGTTGAAAAAAAAATTAAAAAAAAAATTGAAGCATGGTACCAGCAGAACTTTCTTCATATCTGAATCCTCGTATCTCCCCCAGTATGTTAGAAAGAGAAAACATCAAATTTCTCTGCAATATATCTAAAATCAAGTTTTACATGGATGAAACCAAACAAAACAGTCTTGGAAGACAACCACAGATTTTTCACTTAAATTCTTTAATATGTAATACTTTGAGCAGACAGAAAAGTATAGATAAAGGTATCAAATTCCTATGTATTCTCAATACAATTTAATCAAATGTTAACATTTTGTATATCAGTTCAAAAATGTATTTAATTTTTAAAGTTTATTTATTTATTTTGAGAGAGAGAGAGAGAGTGAGGGCGATGGGCAGAAAGAGGGGGAGAGATAGAACCCCAAGCAGGCTCTGTTCTGCCAACACAGAGCCCAATGTGGGGCTTGATCTACCGAACCATGAGATCATGACCTGTGCCGAAATCAAGAGTCAGACACTTAACAGACTGAGCCACCCAGGCGCCTCAGTTCAAAAATTTATTTAAAGAGATTAAATATCACAAATAGGGTTGAAGTACCTAGTACACTGTTCCATGATACTTCTCTCCCCTAACCCCCCGCCACATGCAAAAAGCATCATATAGAATTGGGTATTCATTAGCCCTCTGCATATGTTCACTCAATTATTGAATTTGTGTGCATTTATTAAATATCTAATATTTTAGCTTGTTTTAAAAGATAATATAAATTGTATTAGATGGTATATATCTTGTTGCAACTTGCTTTTCTTGTTCAATATTATGTTAAGCATTGTTTGTAACAGCAAAAAATGGAAAAAAAACATCAATAGGAGAATAATTAAATATCTTGTGGCTCATTTATATAATGGACTGCTATACGAATGTTAAAATGGATAATTTTCTTTTGTCATATGTTGTCAAACTTTCTGTGGGTCTTTTTAAAGGTGTGCACTTAAAAGCAGGATAGAGCTGGATTTTGTTTTCCTTATCTAATCAGATAATCTCTTAAACCATTTGCAATTATTGTTATTACTGATATTTTTGGACTTGATTCTACTACCTAATTTTGGTTTTGTTTTGAATTTGATTCTACTATCTAATTTTGTAATCATTCTTTATTCCTTGCTTCCTTTTCTTCTTCCTTCTATTAAGTTGATACATTTTTATATTCCCCTTTTTTGTTATTGTTCAGTTCCCAATTTAGATGTTATAGACTATATCTCCACTATTTTACTAATGATACTTTGTGTTGAAAAGTTACAAAACTACAAAGTTCTGCCCAAAGACAAAATATGTATTAGCAGTCCTTAGCTTTCTACTGAACAAACCTCCTTTCATCCATAGATTCTGTTTCTCATTTTAATACAAAAATTGGACATTATTTTTAGGGTCACTAGTTACTCAAATTTACCAATATGTTTTATTTACCTGTGCATACACCATTTATTCTTGTATCTCACACCTGCTTTGGGTTTGTTTTTCTTCTTATTGAAGTATATCCCTTAATCATTCTTTTAATAAAGACTGTGACTGATAAATCATGTCACTGTATATCTGAAATTTTTTTTACTTTGCCTTCACTCATAATTAATAGTTGAGCTATTTTAGCTATAGTATATTGGTTTATTTTCCCACAACACACGGTAGATACATTTTCATTGTCCTCTGACATCTACTATTATGAATGCAAATTTTGCTGCTAGTTGGTTGTCATTTTATTATAGGCAAAATGCTTGCAGCCTCCTTGAATATAACCAGCTTTTCATGGCATTTAAGATTTTCTATTCTTGAGGCAATTTTGGGCAATCTCACACAATATTTTTAGATATGCATTTGGTTTTATTTAGGTATGGCAACTGAGGTGCATTTTCCACCTACGTTGAATCTCTCAAACCATTTAACTATCTTCCATGCTCTTTCGTTTTTTATTGAGATATAATTCATATACCATAAAATTCATCATTCAAAGTGTATAGTTCAGTTAGCATATTCACAAGGCTGTGCAGTCATCATCAGCATCTAATTCCAAAACATTTCCATCACTACTAAAAGAAATCCCATATTCATGAGAATTCACTCCCCATTTTTCTCTCTCCCCAAGTTTCTAGCAATCCCTAATCTCCTTTCTCTTTCTACAGATAAGCCTATTCTGGATATTTCACGCAAACAGAATCATATAATGTGTAGCCTTTTGTCTTCTGGCATCTACTAGCAATTTCACTTCTTTCTTTCACTTAGCAAAATGTTTCTAAGGTTCATCCATGTTGTAGAATGTATCAATACTTCAATACTTTAGTATGGCCCAATAATAATCTATTATATGGATATAGCACATTTGTTTTTTAACTTTTTTTAATGTTTATTTATTTTTGAGGGCAAGCAGGGGAGGGGCAGAGAGAGAGGGAGACACAGGATCCAAAGCAGGCTCCAGGCTCTGAGCTGTCAGCCCAGAGCCCGACACGGGGCTCAAACCCACGAACTGTGAGATCATGACCTGAGCCAAAGTTGGACACTTAATCAACTGAGCCACCCAGGCAGCCCAACATTTGTTTCATGTACTCATCACTTCATGAACAGTTAGTTTCTCTCCACTTTTAGCTATTATAAATAATAATGCTATGAATATTTGTGAACAAGTTTTTGTGTACACATAGCTTTTCAGTTCTCTTGGGAATACACCTAGGCGTGGAATTGCTGTGTCATACAGTCACTGTATATTGAACTTTTTGAGAAACTACCAAACCGTTTTCCAAAGTGGCTGCACCATTTTACATTCCCACCAGCGATGTAGAAGGCTGGTAATTTCTCCACATCGTCATCAACGCTTGGTATTATTGTCGCAATTTTTGTCCATGTAGAGTCGGATCTCACTGTGGTTTTGATCTGCATTTCTCTAATGACTCATGCTGGTGAGCGTCTTTTCATGTTCATCTGTATATCTTTTTTGAAAAAATGCTTCTTTAAATCCTCTGTCCTCTGATTAATTGGGTTATTTATCTTCTTATTGTTGAGTTGTAAAAATTCTTCATATATTCTGGATACTGGACCCTTATCAGATATATGATTTTCAAGTATGTTCTTCCATTCTATGGATTTTCCTTTCCACTTTCTTAATAGTGTCCCTTGAAGCACAAAAGTCTTTGGTTGGAATGAAGCTATATTATCTATTTTTTTCTTCGGGTTTTAGGTGTCATATGTAAGAAACCACTGCCTAATCCAAGGTCATAAGGGTTTATCCCTATATCTCCTTCTAAAAGTCTTACAGTTCATGTTCTTTCACTTTTGATATGGTTCCCTCTCTAAACTGTGTTTGGTATCCGGTCCTAAGGACTGACTTCCAACATTAATTCTCTTTTCATCTGTGTTGCACATTGAGTTTTTCTTTCTCTTTTTAAATTCCAGTGGCTATAAATTTGTTGGCTTTTTAAAATTTCAGATTCTGAATTGCTTCTTTTGCATATCTCTGTTCTTATTTTTTTTTTCTGCACAATTTTATTTTATTGTTTTCAAGGATTATTATCCCTCTGGCTTTTTGAGTATCCTTAAACATGGTATTTTATTTTATTTTACTTTACTTTATTAGAGAAAAATGGGGGAGGGGCAGAGGGTGAGAGAGAGAGAGAGAGAGAGAGAGAGAGAGAGAATCTTAAGCAGGCTCCACGCTCAGTGCACAGCCTAACACACGGGGCTCAATCCCAGGACCCTGGGATCATGACCTGAGCCAAAATCAAGAGTCAGATGCTCAACCAACTCAGCCACCCAAGCACCCTTAAACATGATACCTTAAATTGCTTGACGCCAAGAGTTTATGGCAGAGGTATTTGAGTCAAGGGAGGCAACGTGGTATTCCTGAGGTAGGACAGTCGTGGGCTGGCCATCGTAATGAGTGAGGTGAAGGGTGTCTGCTGCACGTTGCATGGTTAATTATGTCAAATGTTTTGAGAACTCCAGTTCTGACCACTTGGAATTGCCAGAACTCAGAGCCCCCAATGCACAATTTAGGACAGTTCAAACTGCCAAACTGAGGCCAAAGACAAGGTGTCTGCAAAGACTAGGTGAGTCATAAGCCTTGGAAAACTAGCAGGCCAGCAATAGGCCCCCAGCACAGCAGGTGGGAACCAGGTCAGCTCTGCATATTATTGTGGATGTCCAGGATGAGGTCAGAGGTGCCATGTGACCCAGGAATGATATAATCTTACAGAGAAAAGCAAACACTATCACAGCACACTGGAGTTGCTTGATTTGGAGTCGTTTCCCCCCTAATGCCTATAGTCCTAACACCACCAAAACTACAAGCAGGAACGAGATGAAAGAGGCTTCCAGAGACAACAGAGAAAGAAAGTTAGTAGAGTTAGTGCAAATCCAAATTTGAAAATGAGTCTTTTTCTGAAGGCAGTTTCTTTCTCTGCAGTCATAAATGAAACTGGACAGTTCTCACTCACACACCCAGTCTTACAGACATTAATGAGCACCCAGTGTGTGCTTGTCACCTTGAAAGGCACCGGGATAGAAAAAAAGACAGTCCCCACTCTTGGAAAGGCCGCTATCAATGAGTGAAGGCGTTTACAAGCAAATCATTGTAAGTCAGTATTAATTCTACCTAGATGATTTGGAAGGACCACCAAGAGAAATCATCCAGGAGGAGAAAAGGGTAAAGAGTGTTCTAGGCAGACTGATGGTGGCAAGAAGGTTTCAGGGCTATTCAGTGGATGCTGAGTCCCGTTTTTGGACTGGGGTAGGGAAGCTACAGAAGTTGAGGTTGAAAAAGCACAGATGTATGGATTATATTTCATCTACTCTAAGGTGCCACTGGTTGTAAAGTGAACTATTATTTCATGTACAATCAAGAAAAAATGCTGCTCACTAAATTATAACACAGCATTGATTGCAAAACATTCCTATTGTAAAGGGGCTAAAATGGAAGGCAATGTCCTGCTCCGAGTGGATGAAATTTGGCAATTCCCAAAAGAAGAAATATAAAGATAAATTAACATTGGAAAACAGATTAAAAAATAAATAAAACAAATACAAAGTAAATGTGAAAATAATTTTGTCTAATCAAATTGGTAAAGCATTAATGTTAGCATTAGCAAGGGCATGGTAAAAGGCAAACTCACCACTAAAAGTATAAAATAATATTACCTTTATGGAAATCATTTTGACAATAATATATCAAGAACCTAAATATGTACATATTCTTTGAGCTAGTAATCCTACTAAAGAATCTATTCTAAATCCACACTTACAGACTCAGAAGATTTGGATACAAGACTGTGAGATTATTTATAATAATAAAAAATAACATAAAAGAGAAAGTTATCCATGAATAGATACATAAATTGTGGTATAATATGAAATGGAAGTCAGTCACTGAAATATTATTTAATATTTAATAATGGGGGAAATATAATATAACAGTAAATTTTAAAAGGGAAGAAACAAAATTCTCTGTAGAATATAATTCAAATCTAGGGGGAAAAAAGCATCTAATATAGACTGGAAGGAGCGGCAATCTTGGTCAACTCTAAGTGCTAGCATTATTAGCATTTTTCCTTCTTAAACATTTTATTATTTCTCAAATTTTCCCATGTCCATATTTACCTGCTTCCTCCCAAACAAGTTTTGCCAGATTTTACTTATAAAACTTAAAGTGTGGCAGAGAATGTAAGCCTATGCATGGAGACAGAATGACCAATAGGTGTTCCTCATATTACATAGCAATTACACAGGATCATTGTGAATGCTTAAAATTTTCTGGCAAACGTTAGATGGTATCCAATACAGACTGTACAGGACTTTCATCTCTCTCAATAGTGGAGATTAGCTATGAGTCAGTTCTATGCTAAATTCTCAAGCATTATTTCTAATCCTTACCGTCATGCAGACAGATGAGAAACAGAGTTCCAAGAAGCTGAATAAGTGTAGTGAGCTTGCACAATTTGAACAAGGCAAGGCTGGGATTTGAACCCAAGCCTCTCACAAAGACTCACACTCCCTTCCCTGTACCATTTGGCTCTCAAAGAAGTTCTTCCATAGCCTGCCCCAATGGACATCAAGGAAGAACACGATTCTACTCTTTCCATCAGTGAGCAGGAAAGATTGTGAACCAAATATGTGTACATAATGTGCATTCCAAAAGGAACATTACAAATGTTGACGACAGAGGCAAAGCTCTCTGATAATGTGGGGTGGACTAGATAGATAAGGGACCAGATTCCCATTTTATCAACCGTCAAAATCAACTCCTGAGAAACCAGTCCTTTCTGTCCCCTGTGATTGCTAAGGTCATGGTGCTGTGCCATCTACCCACCTGGCAAGCTAAGGCGACTCACAGAGCTAGTGCTTGGGGCTGGCGAGCCGTGGGAGCGCTTCTTGGTGCCTAGAAAGAGGAAAAAAAGGGGTAAGGAAAAGCAGGATTGTGGACAGACTTGTAGGACAGGTAAATGTTCATCTGAAACATTATCAAATAATCCAAACATTTGGGTCTTAAAACAACGTTTGGGAGAAGGTTGGGTGAGGTTGTGGGAGCAGCACGTATTCCATGATCCAAAAGAACCAGGAGCATAGCCTTTACCTCTGTGCGTGTGATGGTTCTCAGTTTCCTGTCCCCAACACATCACAGAGCAGAACCACACTTTAGAACCACCAAGGAAGTTTTCTAAATACACAGTTGCCTGAGCGCCACCCCCAGAGATTCTGTTCTCACTGTACTAGGGTGGAACTCTGGCGTCAGTATGTTTAAGTCCCCCAGATGATTTTATGTGCATCCAGGGTGGAAGACTGCTGCTGTGGAAGGGAAAGTTCTAGATTTAGAACCAAGGAAACAGGGGTTTGTCCCCAGAGACTTGACAGGCTATTGAACCTCAAACAATTAACTTGATTTTTCTGAAGCTCAGGTCTTCTGAAAAATAAGGGAAATAACAATGACATCAAAGTGTTCTGGCGAGTATGAAAGGGACCATGGTGTGTGTGCATGTGCAGGAGACCATACTAATGCTCGGTTAGTGGGGTCCATGGGCTCCCTGCAGCTGGCATCAAAACTCCCACCAGGATGGGGCACCTGGGTGGCTCAGTTAAGCATGAGACTCTTGATTTCAACTCAGGTCATGATCTCATGGATTGTGGGTTTGGGCCCTGCATCGGCCCCGAGTTGATAGTGCAGAGCTTGCTTGGGAATCTCTCTCCCTCTCTCTCTGTCCCTCCCCTGCTCCTATGCTCTCTCTCTCAAAATAAATAAATAACAACAACAACAACAAAAACATCCCACTGGGAAAGGGATTATCTATCTTCGTTCATATGAACAGTTTCGTGGGCCACGAGGGAATGACAAGGCAGACCCCAGAGTGAGGATCAGGAAGGAGAGAGAAAACAAAGGGAGGGCTGAGTTGTTGTGAAAAAGAACATTCACATAAACATATAAATAAGTATGTGTGTGTGTGAGTGTATACACACACAAGTATATATTTTTTTTATTATATATATGCATATGCACACAGACATGCATGGGTATACACATTCACATATATTGTGTATACAAATGTTATTTATCCACTCATTCATCTCTTTCTTTATTTTGTCATCCAGAGTGGGGCAAAAGAGGCCTGGACATCAGAATCCAGCAACACGGCAGACGCCTGGAGTCTGAGCTGGCAGATGTGTGGAGAGAATCCTTAAACAGAAGATATACATGATCCACTGTCATTTCTGTTACAAGTCCCCTGAACCTACTCCAACTTTCTGTAACATCTACGTTACACGCAGAGGCCTGATGTGTATGGAGGTTGTGTTCATTGAGAAATCGCTGTCTGACAGTCAACACAGTTGACTTCTCATCAGAGGAAGCGGGAACTTGGGGCCGGAAGTGAATGGGGAAACTCCCCCCCCCACCTCCGCCGAATCGCAGGTGAGATGTGGAGAAATACACTTGGGATGGTGTCTGAGAAGTTTCATTTTAGTCTTACAGGCTAGGGTACCACACTGATATTCTGTGTTATTGTTATTATTATTACTGGCAGTGGTAGGGACAGTAGTGTTAACAGGAGGAGAAGAAGCAACAGGAAAAACAGAAAACACAAACGAATCCAAATACCTCAGGGCCACAGAAACGGTTAAGTTGCAAGGAGGTGAGAGAAGCTACATCGGGCAGAACTTTACGTCCCTGTGGTTCAGGTCTCATATGTGCCCTGAATATCAGAGTTGGCAGGGAATGCAGAGGGCCCAATCCTGGCTCTGAGGGTGATTCAGAATTCCCTGAGGTGATTTCTATAAATGTGGCATCCAGGGCCCTTTCCTGAGCCTACTAAAGTGAAATACCCAAGGAATGGAGATAGATGTCTGCAAGTCAACAAGTTGCCCAGGTGGGTCTAATGACCACTGGTAGCATGAGGTGTCGCAGACACCCCGAGGTGAAAAGCCCAAAGTGAAACTCTGGGTCAGGACCAGGGCTGCCTCATTGCACAACTCCAGGGGGTGCCCTTCACAATGCATCCTACGCAAAGAATGGTGGGCCTGTGCATAGCAAGTCAGCTCTGATCAGGGGTACTACCAGGATGCAAATCCATGCCTCTAACCTTCTTGTCCAGAGCCACTTCTGGTCCACCAGAAATGCCTCTGTGTCCCACTGATCTGCATCTACACTGGGGCGCCAATGACTCAAAGCATTTATCCCTCCACTCACAAAACACCTTACTTGTCTCACTGTCCCCTCTACCGTAGGGCTTACAACAGCAGCGCAACATCAGGCTGTAGGAGTGGGCTGTCCTGTGCCTAGTAGGAGGTTTAGCAGCATCCCTGGCCTCTACCACTAGGTGTCAGTAGCACCTCCCTATCGAGATCTTCAAAAATGGCCTCCTGACAATGACAAATGTTCCCTAGGAGCAAAATTGCCCTCAGGTGAGAACCATTGCTTTAGGGTGGAGACTGGGTTCAGGTTTTTTATTCAGAGTGGTAATTCACAATTTGACCGCTTGGTCATTAATAATAGTCACTGTTGCACATCAAGTGGTTACTATGTTCTAGGTACCATATTAGCTATAATAATTAAATGTACATTAGTTATCTTTCCTGATAGTAACTCTCTGATGGTAAAATAATTCCCGTTTTATGGAATTATGGAATTTGGAGACGAAAGCTTTTGCACAAAGCTACTGAGTGGAGCAATACTTAAGCCAAGATCCTTCAGAGTTCAAACCTAGAGACACTTTTCCCTGTGACTCTTACTGTTTTTTGACTAACTCAATATCCAGGCTCCCTTCAAGTGCAGTCATACTAAATTTGCCTCAGGATAAGAAAAACCTAAACAATTATTTTAACAAAAAGGAAAAACAAAACGAGATTTTCAGGCCCAACCAAGCACTGGTGAGCCAGCATTTCCAGAAGGGCTTGGAAGTTTCACAACTGCCCCAGGTGATTCTGATCATCACGCAGGCTTGGAAAACTTTCTGCAATAGAAATTTCCTTGTTGTTGTCTCACTACTGGAAAATACGGCACTCTGCTTTCCACGGCTACTCTTGTGAACTTGAGAGATCAAACATAACGTTGCCTATGCGAGCCCTTGAAAACCTGCAAGGCACTGAATGACAAGCCTTCAGTGTTATTACCTGTAGAAACATTCGCTAGTACTAGGTGATTTCATACAAATGCTTGGTGCAATTAAAAGAAAAATGACTCACTGTGATTTTTTTGAAACCCTGCAGTTTGGTGGCTTTTCCTTGGGACAGGTTTTCATCCCCTTGGTATGGTCTTTGCAGACACTGAGTGACATGGGGACCTCTGGGAGCCTTGGGTCAGTGGAAAAGTGGAACCACAAGCCCTCTAGACATGGAGTTATTTTTTCTGTTTGCTGGATGAAATGCCCAATGTACCAGGAAAAGGGAGCAATCATCCACATCTCTCCTAATCATAAGTCACAAACAGGTAGCATGTGGAGACACATAAAATAAACCTGTTTGTGATTTCTCCCACCCTTTAGATGGCATCATGGACTATTGTGGGTGGTTAAGTTCTGAGTCAACCCCCTACTGGCTCCCCGTAAACTGGGGTTGTATTCCTGAAATCATTTTCCATCCCACAGCCACCAAACTTACCTATCACTTTACTCACAGTGCCATTTGTGGGAATAATACTCAACTCATGTAAGTTTCATTTTCTAAAACCCCACCCCTCCTTTGCTCCAGTTGCCAGAGAAAACACCAGAAACTGAGCTGGAAGATCTAGGTCCGGATCAGCTTCCAAATTGTGCCCTACTGTTCCATGCCAGCAGAACACCTTGGGACACATATAACTCTAGGATTTATCGTAGAGATCTACTTGGGAATGACGCTCTGTGAGTGATTCAGAATTCACTCTGTCAGAGCTTTTCCATCCTGGCTACACATTAGGATCATCTGGGGAGTTGTAAAGAAAATATGCTAAAACCCAGGCACTTCCCCCAGAAATACTGTTCAATCGGCCTGGGGTGGAGCCCAGGCCTGGGCAATTTTCAAGTTCCCAGCTGAGCCCACTCTACAGCCGGGAATGAGAAGCACACACTCAGTGAATACCTATAGAAGATATTTCTTTCGGCCATCAGACGAAGCGTTCTTTCTTCTGAACAACTGGTGTGCTTTCTCCTCAAGGATGATGGGAATCTTGTAAATGGCTTCTTTTCATTTTTATTCAGGTTTCCAGGAAACTCAGATCCAATTTATGAAATAACGCTGGGAACTGGGCAGGCCTCTTCAGCCTGCATGACTGCTTACTAACATTTGTCCTGGTTTGCTCCAACTACACTAGCTACTTTTTGCCTCTGGTTTTAGTTTGCTTTCTTAATGTCTTAAAAACAAATTGATTAATGATTTTAGAATTCCAAAATATTTTATAAATGAAGTAGGTAAAATGAAAACATGAATAATCAACCACATCAGGGCTGACATCGCCAAGCTTTATGTTCCTCATCTCTAAAAACTTAAAACCATCGATTTCAAGATATAATTGTGGGGATCGAGTAACGGTGCACATGTGGAAGTACTTAGCAAACTGCGCAGTGTGATATAGGGTTTATTATTAGTTTATGCTCGAAAGAAAGGGGTGTGTGCTTGAGTGTGTGTAAAGTAGCTAATATGTCATCTTTGGAAGATAAGCATTTTAAGGTCACAGATTACACTGTCCTTGACCCATGGCATGTGAGTGTTCAAAGAGTAAACAACCCAATCAGTCAGCTCGGGGCAGAAATGTCATCACTGCAGCTTGTGTGACTGGAAGGATCTTTTGACAAATGAATAGCTTTCAGATATTTCAAATTAATGTCCTTCGTTTGTTTAGCTAACGGGCAACGAATCCAATTCATCAAGAGTCTGGAGAAGAAGACACTGATGGAAGTGACACCCAACCTTGGGGCAGATACACACACCTAAGACTCAGGACAAGAGGTTAGCAGTAAACCCCAGTGATAGGCAGCTTGATGTTGAACAAACAATTCCCCTTCTGCAAAATAGGGTGAGCACCGCCAAGCCCGCTGGGAAGGGGTGTTTTAAGAGCCCTTGAGATCAAGTGTCATCATTAGTAATGGTGCCACAACAGCAATGTTGTTACAACACAAGCAGATGGATCCCACAGGCAGAGGTGGGTGCTGAAAACAGAAGTAGGAAAAGTGTCTATCAACCTACAGGGCATTTTCAATCCCTTTCTTTTAGCATTTTACAATGTCTGCCTTTGTGATACGCACAACCTCTGATCTCTATTGCTAAGCACATCCACCAACACCTTCTCTGTGTTTCACCCGGGGTGTGGCAGAGGGCAGCAAGCCGTTGCCTAATGCCTCAGAATAGATCACCATTTTTGCCTTTTCCCATCCTTGACAAAAGCATCAAGAGAAGCCCACGTTCTGCTCAGGGCTGTGGCATCACTGAAGGAGGCTGCATTGCTTCCAACCCACCCATACCTCCCAAAGAGTTGTCTTCCAGCAGCGTATAAATTAGGGCTGCACAGTCACAGTTAAATAACCCTCTTCCTCCCCCCTACAACCACCATCAGTACAATGCCTTCTTTGTAACTTGATCTCTGTTTATCACAAAGAACAATGCCCCAAAACACAAGAGCTACTCAGATATGCAACACTGTATGCTATTTAAATATGGCTGTTTTAATATTTGAATGTGCCTTGGAATTGGGCAGGCAAATGACGAGTCAAACAAACGTTCATAACCCTTGACCCAGTAACTATACATCTAGGAATTCATCCATTGGAGATATTCAAAAATGCTATAAAGCCTAGGAACAAAGAACTCCATTGCCACGTTGTTTACAATTGCCAAAAACATAAAATAAAATAAAATAAAAACAGGTAACTTAATTGTCCCACAGCAGAGAGTTGGTTAAGTAAACTGGACTAAGCCATGAAATGAAATATTCTGTTGCCATTGAAATCACATTAACAAAGAGCGTTTTTTAAATGGGACAATGCTGATAATCCAATGTTATGTGAACAAGCCATAATACAAAAGTAAACATACTGCACTCCATGGCCTCGATTGGGTAAAACACAATAGCAAAAACCAGAAGGCATTGAGGAAGGAAGTGACAGTGAATAATTTTTGGATAGGGCATTACAAGTGAATTTCATTTCATTATACTTTTCTGTATTTTTTAAAATGAGTAAAGTCTGCATTTGCTTTCAGAAAAAAAAAATTTAAAAATACGTTTCAATGCACAGCAAACAGCCACTTTGGATGAACATCACAGCCTCCTTTGTTAAAGTAATAATCCAGTGGAGTTACTATGCAGGAACAATACACAGAGGTGGCCCAGATAAGAGGGTGGGGTCTGTGTAATATCCTCGCCACCAGGAAAGTCCCTCTTAGTGGCTGGTTTGAAGGAGGTAGGCTCAGTGCCATCCTGTATGTAAACCACTAGTATGCCCACAAACAGGGGTAATGACTATTCCCTAGTCAGGCTCCTGATGTTCACTGCTGCAGAAAAAGAAAATATTGCCAGGTAGGCCTTTCAAGAGAAAAGAAAAGGAAAAAAAAGTCTGGAATTTGAAAACTGGCGTCACAGGATTGGAAAACCATGCCATCATATCCAGAAGAAAACTGAACATATGGAAGCCAGCTTAATTCCATGAATGCTGACATTTCTTATGCCCTGAGGAGCTTCTGATAACCATCCACCTCACCTCTCAAAAAAGATTATGAGATGTGATGCACTGTGTATATCTTCCAATGGGCAGGCAAAGGCACTTGGCACCTAGGTGTTATGTGGTGTTCGGAAGGATACAAAAGAGACAGATGGTTGAGTGAGTTTGGACAACCCATATCTGGGACAGAACACAGACAACAGCAAGAAAACATTAAAAGAAAGAAAAAACAGCATTTCAGTTTTCAAATTCCAACTGAGAGATGAACTCATTGTTTTTATTTGGTAATCGGAAGAACATACAAGTACTTATTCATTACTAGATGATGGGGGGAAATTATACATTGACAGACTGTTGGCCTCATCCATGAAATAAAGATTTACAATAAACACATCTTTAATTTATTGAGAGCAGTTTAGCATTTCTGTTTTACATGAATCTTTACGAATTATTTTTGCATTTGGAGATGTGATGCTATGGCATTTGAATAGTTTGTTTTAGTACAAACCAGCATCATAGGGAACAAAACACTCTTCTTTAGAATGGATGACCATTCTCTTGCCCTACGATATACAAATGCAAATCACAACCAGCATTTTATCTGCTAGAAACATATTTTACATTATGGAAGTACATTCTATCACTGCCATAAAATAAAGACAAGTCCATGTTACCATCTTCCCTTTTGAAAGAGCATTCTCAGGACATATCCAGAAATCTCTTCCTCAACCCTCCAAAAAACTACTTATTTGGCATGATTTGGATGGAGGTTTGGGGTTTTGGTTCTGCATGCCTCCCTCTTTTGAGTCTTTTTAGACATTCTTGGTATTAATCTAGACATCTCCCACAAATCCAGCTGAACAGCAGCAAAATCTAAGGCTAAGGAGATGAGCTGAGTTATGCATTCACATATGGCCAGTGCCCATATCAGGAGAGGATCTACCCACAGTGAGGGCATGGCATCCTAAGGAGAAAAACCCTGTGAGAGCAAAGTGTGCTCTACACTGAGGGAAGATAACAGCATTACATCAGCCTCAAAGTGGTTCACCTTGCTTTGGGTAACTGGTTTCCCATGAGACTTTCCTTTTTCCTGCTTCCTTTCCCCAGTCTATTCCCTACTCCCCACCTACCTACCCCACCCTTGGCTCCCAACATTTCCTCATGTTAATTACATTGGAACAAGATGCGTTTATTCCCTCCCCCCCCCCCCCCCAACACACACACCATTATTTTGTGTTTCCTTGTGCTTAAAGATACTACAAGCAGAATGGCTTGCCTGGACAGAGGCAAAATAAGGAATTTATGAAAGGTAGAAAAATGAGGGAAGAAAAGAAGGGAAAGGTAACAGAAAGGTATGAAAAAGGGAGAAGACACTTAAATTAGGTAGGGGGAGGAATCTGGCTGTACAGTGGGCACCGGAGCTGATAAAAACCTAACTGAGCTCTACAAATGAAAATAGCAAATATTTTTAAAAATTTTGTACAGCATATAAAATTGTATAAAAATATCATCAAAGCAAGAAAAAAGAAAAATGTATATTCTACAGTTCTATCTCTAGAATCAGTTACTAGACAATACTTATGGCTGTATATTTTTACTATATATCTAAGTATATCAGTGTGTGACTATATCTCTGTACTATCGCACATATAGCCATTCAAAGACAAGGACATTAGTATACAGATACCTACCCCAAGATAGATCATGACAGAGAAGCGAAGACTATACAACAATGTGCCTCCAGGGCAATCTTTTTAAAAGCCAATCCATAGCTACTGGGTTTTAATGGGTTTTATTTTAAATGAATTATCCTGCACCATAACCTGACAGAGAAATGTTTCTGCAGGTTCAGAAGCCAGCTCCTATGAAGATACATGGGTGAAGTTCAGGGATCATGGCTGAAGCTGACCAACGCTGAGGGCCTCCATGATGGTACTGAATGGTCTGCTCCAGACAGCATTTACCTCCCAAGGGAGGGTGAGTAAGTGTGCCTTGAGTGAGCTGAAAGGGCCCACACACCACCCCCTGCTTCTTCTGGCTCAGTGGAAAGCAATGTGGGCTGGCACCAAGTTCATTTAATGAAGCCAGCCTTTGCCAGCGTTGAGTCACTTCCACTTGGGAACAGAAACCAGAATAAAGGTAAATTCATCTCAAATACATCTGAAATATTTCAATGGAAAATGGGTGAGATGGTGGTGGGGATTAGTTAAAATAACCAGGAAATAAGAATGTTTAAACTGACGTTTATGAATTTTCCAGTCCAGACCTTCCACCGTGTACCCACTCTTGTTTAGTGTAAAAACAAGGTGTTCTTTCAATGAAACAATTCTTGATTATGCAGCCTTTCCTGGGAAAGGACCTAGTCTTTTACAAATGTCTAATGAGAATACCCAGAGGACTACTTCCCATTTTTCTAACCTCTCTGAAGCCAAATTAACTTACTCTGTCAAATGTCCTAGGTGGCTCTGTTACCATTCTAATTCTAGTGTCACCTCAATGCTCAGTGTCTTGACAAGAGGAAATCTTAAACAACTGAAATCTGGTCTTGGCAGGTAATGTGTCCCTGGTTCTCAGAGGGATGTTTCGTAGAAATATTGTGTTGTTCATTACATTTTTTTCATTAAGTTCATTTTCTAAGTGATAATGAGGCCTTTAACGATGGAGCACTGCTGATGAATCACAAGTATTACTTTCCATTTATTCATACATAAGATCCAATATAACATCGTTATCGCACCATTATGTTCCTTAATGTCCAACTTTATGCGGTTCAATGCTGTACCAACCGTAATATTGGCAGAGCAAAACTGGGCAAAGATTCCCCACCCTGCACATACAGAATCTCCTGTTTGCTCCCAGAGAGTCTATTTTGGATTTTAAATATTTCAACTTGGATTATAAATATAAATCCACTGGTATTTCATATAGATTGGTGTCATCATCCCTTTTAAAAGAACAATTTCAGAGAAATCCTGTTTTGTTTTATTTTTCTTAAATCCTAGAGCCATAGAGAAGTTTTTATTTTTTATTTTTTCACAAATTTGGCTCTGACAATTTCCCCCAAACTACTTGCAATTTCCTATCCCTTATGATAAGCTATTTGTGTCTCTAGGTTATGTTTGCATATACTTAGAAATTAAGCCTTTAGTGATATGCTTGGTATATAGGAGCTGCTGAATAAATGTTCAGGTAAATCTGAGCTTTGTTTGCACTCACAGGTGGAGGGTGGAATGCAGCGGGACAGTTGTGTATGCACTTCTTGAAAGCTGACTGAGTGTCGGGCCCTGTGGGGACCCCCCTGCTGCTGCAACTCCTGATGGGATATGTGGGAATCTCAGAATCAGAACAAAGTTTCCAACTGGAAAAAAAAAAAAAAAAAAAAACTTTGCCTGGATTCTTTAAATCCCCTTTATTTGGGACATAATACTGCACACATAGGCTTTAATCTCAGAATCTTCTCTATCTCATTATGAGAAAAAGATTTAGTGCTTTTTTTTTTCTTGTTTTCCCCCATACTCCATGGGGGACATTATGAAATCATTTCTAACATATAAGTCTCTGCCCAATGGTTAGGAATAGAAGAAAATATATATTCTATCTATCTATCTATCTATCTATCATCTAAACAAAAGTGATCCATAACAGAAGTGATACTAAAAGACCAGTATTCTTACTCCCAAACTATGGATTATAAAATTGGTCTCCATCTTTTTGTCTACATTCTGTCTCGTCCTGTAATAATGTTGCTCTTTACTTTTCGCTTTTCAAATTTACTAAAGGCGTGGTTCCAAGTGGAAAATATAATACAATGGCTTTAATTCAGCAAATGAAATAAACAGGTACACTCCATTGTTCTTTGGCTCTTAGGTGTTTAGATACTATTTTACTGTTTATGTATATCAGGTCCTTAATGGGATCCTGTCAGATGTTTTCAGTAGTTTTTAAAAGCTCCAAGAATGAAATGGATAATGGAAGAAAATCCATTTGAATTTAATGGGTTAGAAATGAGTCTCTTGCCTGCTGCCATAAGTTATTAGGGCTCATAACCTAAGAAAGGTTGGAGTGAATAAAAGATGGAACAAAGATCTCCCTATGGATGGATCATTATGCCATCAAAACATACCACATCATCAAAACCTGGACGTAGACAATTTGGTGACACAGGGACCCAAACGTTAGGGCCACCTGCACTGGAAAGCGTTCCGCCCAGGGATACGTAGAAATTGTGTTTTGTCCATGGTGGAAATGTCCCTACTGCTTTCTCCACACACTGGTCAATTCAGGTGTGTAAGCCCTTGCTTTCTATGTGACAGCCTAACACTAAGATGCCGTACTCCATGCAATGGAAGAATGTGTGTCCCTTATCACTGTTCTTTTGGAAGTTGTTTCAAGAGAACAAAAACACCACAGAGAATGAGCTAGAGCTTTGGAAATACTGACTTGTTTTATCAATGCTTTATCTACTCCAGTATCAATTCATACCACAATAATACATATATTTTTATTTTTAAAAAGTAGAATAATTTTGCATTTTTACTCAATGTCCCTTCAAACTACTTTTTCTGGACTTAAAAATGAGTTACATGGAGCTTTGTTTTTCCACACAGCAAATTCCAAGCAGAGTTCTCTACTGAAAGCAATTCTCTTCCCATTCTTTTTTAGCTAATGAATGACTCAAGGCAAATGAAAAACATTTCCATCTCTATAGGTGCTAGAAAAAATGGCTATATTCCTGTTTCTTTCTCAGATATTGTTTATTCTTACTTGTTAAGAGTGTAAAAAGGAAATTGTAAGCTTTCTATTTTGACTGGCTGCAAAGCTCTACATACAAAAATACAGAATAGAAATGTAAAAGGCTCCAAGATGAAAGACTGGACATGCACTGGTTGGTTGTATTTCAGTCCTATACAAAACCGTATCAGCTCAAAGAGCATAGTTTGCAAACTGATGTCCCATGGACTGAATGCAGGTCACAGGCATGCTTTTTTGGACCCACATAGTCTTTGGAAATTTCTGAACTCATTGCCAATATTTGAAAATTTGGAGAAAGTTTACATAAAATCCAAAGTATCTAGGATCCCCATTCCTACGCAACACTAATCCTGTAGCTGACTAATAATTGCCCCCTTTCGACAGCACACACCTCAACATACAAATGACTCCAATTCCTCACAGTCCCTCCTGTCCTTTCTGCCTTGCTACTGCCAACTGCCGTTGATCGCAAGAACATATTATATGGCTTGATCTACTCAATCACTTGACCTATCAGGCCTCTGCTTTGGATTTGTGACCACATTATTTACTGTGGTCACTGTTAGGAAAGCAGAGGGAACTACAGAAAAATATGTGTTATTACAATGCAAAATGTAAAGCTGACCAAAGAACTCTGTTTAAATGTCAGTACACAACTGTCATTCTATTCAGATCATTCTGTTGGGTAATATTTCAGAGAGGCAAGAGGCCCTGTAGACTACATACAGGGTCTCCTTTCTGTCTGAAGAAATAGCAACATTTTGCCTTAGGAATAGATTTTTAAAATGTTTTGGTGTTTTTAATGTAGAAATTAAATCTGCAATGGGGAATACGCCTAAGCCTACCTAGCTCTTTCTCTTCCTATTACTAATCCCACTCTATCACCAGTATGCTCATGGAGTTTCCCCTTGGGAAGGACTCAAAGATTCCTTTGTGAACCATAACCATTTTTAAGCATCAGTTTTATCCAAATCAAAGCATTTACACCCACAACATTACACTTCACTTATACTCCACTGGATTCCATTTCGACCTGGATTCAGGAAGTGTATCTTTATCCTTTTTCCATGCTATCTCTGTCCATGATTCTTACTTTTGATTTGTGCTAAATTGTCTCTTGTGTGATATTTTTAAAGACTCACTAAAATGAGAAGAATTATCTGACATATTTCCCTGATACTAATTCCCTTAGCACTTCCCTGAATAGAAAGAAGAGTGATCAAGTGAAACCATAAATATGCAAAAGAAGAGGGCCAGCCAGTGGTAAAAATTTCAGTAAGCACTTAGTTACGGATGATAACCAATGAAAGCAATGTGTTTCCAACCTAAACAGTATGGTCATTAGCTGAAACATTCAGGTTTATATTAATGAATGCAAAGATAAATAAAGTACTTACAAATAAAGAGTCCTATAGTATAATCTCTTTTAAAAAAAGAATCTCATATATAAATGGAAAGACGAGCATAAGAACAATTTTTAAGTATGAAAGAAAGTTGGAGAAAATGAATGTTCCTGACTCAGGAAAGGAACAACCAGAGACTGGAATCATCATCTTAGCTCTGATGGAGGGCCAGCACGGCTGTCTCCACCATCAGCAGCCAGTACAAAAATAACAATTTAAAGTAACAGCATCGACAGTAATAAAATGGCGATTACTGTGCATGTGACTTTTTCAGACCTCCCTCAGCATATCCAGGATGTCCATCCAGGCCAGACAGGTGCCTTGAAAGCCAGGGCATTGGCAAAGAATTCTGAGGAAGTCCCTTCATGTTTTGTTTCTGTTTGTGCAAAAATCTCGAGTTGTTTTATTTGCCTGGGGGAGGATTTCCCCAGAGTTCTTAGACCTCAAACCAGCTCCCAGAGAGCCATCTCTTGGAAGATGGCATAAGGCAAGGCCAAGTGTGGGGGACTTGTTTCTGAAAGTTGTACACCTTCCCCAGATATGGGTCTTTGTGAAGGAGAAGGAGAATGAAGAAGCTCAGCTAAAATGATGCAAGACATGGCAGCCTCTTTAATTGTATGTGAGGTGTGTTTTACTCTTCTGAATCTGAAAAAAAGAAAAAGAAAAAGAAAAGTGTCAATGCTGCCTTTCCCCCCTCCCCCACCTTCTCCACCCTCCAGGTCTGAGGAGAAGAAAAATCTAAGGAACAACAACAACAAAAAAAAAAAAAAAAAAAAAAAGAGAGAGAGAGAGAAGTATCAATTAAACATTTACATACTAGTCATTGCTGTCTCCTTTGTAGTACAGTTTGTTCTGTTCATAAAGGGAAACTCTCAGTGGAGAATTTTAAACACTGGTTACATTCAAAATCTTACCAGTTACTTTAAACTTGACTATCAAACATTTGGTTCCCTCAGTATGGATCTATGATACTTTATTTTTGACCAAGATGACAGGGACTGCCTTGTTTGGCCAATATGCTTCAGGGGTCAGTGGGACTGAAAGGAATCAGATTCACTGAATCCCAGCCATTTCCATACCAAAAGCAATGTTCCCCTCTCGGAATTTTTGCCCTACCCTTAGAACCTTCCCAGAAAAGATTCAAAACAAGACGTGTCCCAGCTGAAATCATTGTGCAGATGGGCAAATCAACTGACTTCTCTATTGGGCCCAGAGTGAGGTGGTGGAGGAAGAAGACAAAGATGGAAACAGGACTAAATTAATGGAAACAGACAATGCTGGACTTTTTTTTTTTTCATTTGGCATACCCTACCCCTATGCAACCTCACTGGGCTTGAAAGGAAACTCTAAAAAGCAAGCAGACAAACCAAAACCATTATGTTATTGCTTCCCCTAAGAGGTGCATGGTCTGCCAGCCACCATGCCTTGTAGTTAGACAGGGTTCTCTCCTGTGCAGGACTCCAGGTGGGAGAGGAGTACAGTGGCTTAGGCTTTATGGATAACACCATCACCTACAGAAATGTCAGGAGTCAACAGTGGGTAAGGAACATTTCCTATTCAACTTTAAAGACTGAGATACTCTCCTAAATAAGACTTAGTTGAAATTAGACAGCAAACTAGTCGAGAAATAGGAGAGCCCTATCTGATCTATTGTAATTACTGTCAACTCTCCATTTTCCAGGGGCCGTTGATCTAGCACTGCTGTTATTCCTCTTTCTTCATTCTGGTCCATTGTATGTTTACCTTCCATTAGCACCTTCACTTATTTGGGAGAAATACTTCTGGCCAATCAGTTTACTCTGATACTAGCTAGCACTGTCAGTGAGGGAAGTTGCCAGTTGCCTCCCTGCAACCTTCCAGAGGAAAGGGGTGAAAAAAAAAGCTGAAATAAGGACCGAAAATTTCCCCCTTGATTCTAATTATCTATGCACAATTTGTTCTGTGTGGAAGTTGCAAGACAGGACCCCTCCTTAGGGCTCTGGCCCTGCCATTATCAGTTTGGGGGTCATATGTAATGAGACTCCTTTTAGACAGTCATCATAGCACTAACCATCTTAAGAGATGTCCCCAGGTCCTTAAATACAAAACCAAATTTTATAATGATGATATAAGTTTGAGTTTGAGTTTTTAATGAATGTTCAATTGGTTGGAAGAATGCTAGGGACAGACAGCTGGGGACTAGGACACCTGTTATACCCAGTGAGCCTCAATTAACCAACAGGGAAGTGATGCACATCTTATTTCATGCAGCCTGGGTTAGCAGTGGCCAGATGTCCAGTCTGCTGGGTTCCAGAGATAGAAAGAAGGCCATCTAGGGTCTAAGTGGAACCCACAGGCCTTTGACAGAAGACCTTTCTCCTTTCCTATTCATTGCTTATGAATGAGATGAGAAGTGGCTGGCTGTAAATCTCCGTCCTCCCCTCCACAGTCTTTATTTACCCCTCCCCTCCACAGGGATGGAGGGGAGGGGTAAATAAAGGAAATGTGGGTTTAAGCTGCACCTGTGTTCATGAAGTACAGCCAACAGTAAAAGAAAAAGAGACATATGCTCTGTAGCTGGGTCTGTGACCTGAATGACTGTCACAGCCTTCCTGAACACATGCTCTCTCTAAAGTAGTTTCTGTTTATGAATCTTTTAGGGCACTTACTGTAAGGTCCTTCATATCATAGCTATCTGCAAGAAGATGTTCTACCCAGACGATAGACTCCTTGATGGCAGAGAATACATCATTTATCTTTGTAACTCTTTTTGCATATAGTACAATGCCTGACATATAGCACATGCTCAACCAATTATTGTGGTTTTTTTTTTTTTTATTTTTTTAAGTTTATTTATTTTGAGAGAGAGCATGATCAGGGGAGGGGGAAAGAGAGAGAGAAAAAGAATCCCAAGCAGGCCTGCACTATCAGTGCAGAGCCCAATGTGAAGCTCGAACTTACGAACTGTGAGATCACGACCTGAGCTGAAATCAAGAGTTGGACACTTAACCGACTGAGCCACCCAGGCACCCCAACAAATTATCATTTTTTTAATTGAAAGTGAATTAAATAAGCATCAGGTGGATGGAATAGATGCAGAAGCATAGTGATGAGTAAGATTTTCCACCTTTTTGGAAATCTGGACTTTCATAGCATGAAGTAAAAACTAAAAAGAAAATCATAAATCCGTTTATTTTATATTTTATTCAATAGCAAGGTGTGATATGTCAAAAATGTATATTTCCTGGGGTGCCTGAGTGGCTCTGTCAGTTAAGCATCTGACTCTTGATTTTGGCTCAAGTCACGATCTCACGGTTCATGAGATTGAGCTCCACTTTGGGCTCTGCGCTGACAGTGTGCGGCCTGCTTGGGATTCTCTGTTTCCCTTTCTCTCTACTCCTTCCCTGCTCTCTCTCTCTCTCAAAATAATAAACATTTTTTAAATATTTAAAAAAATATTTCCTTTGAAGAAATTGCCCCATTATGTAGACTCATCTCCCAGAGAAGGGACACCTGCTGTGTGGGCAGCTTTGACATGGTCTGGAAATCAGGCTTGCTCCTCACTCACTCCACACTTCCTCCCCTGAAATTTGAGTGCCTTATATTTGCTTTGTTGTGGTTTGGTTTTGTGTCTTTGTTTTCAATTTAAACTAAAATTGGATAAGCATTTTAAGCTAAAATTGGCTAAGACTACAGAGTATTATGAAAATAAGGTCCTGGAGACAAGATGTAAGTGACCCCTCTGTATTTAACTGAGATAAAGGATTATTTTTTGTTACAGGGTCTTTGAATTCCATTGATTACAAATCTATGTTGGCTTTTTGGAGGCCATGAAGAGCAGTTAAACCCACCCACCTTTTAATGATTGATAAACTGAAACGGAAAATATCTTCACCTAACTTGGGATGATTCAAGAAAATATCTAAGTAAGTGCCATCCGTCCACCCACCCCTGAACCAAAGACTTTTCTTATGTCTCACAAAAGAGTAGCCATGGAGGCTCTGAATCCTGAAGACATGCTGTATGAACTCATAGAAACATACTTACTCTACAGAAATTAATAACAAAGAATGTTTCAGCAACTTCATTTGGAGAAAAAGGAGCTGGAAATGTAAAACAGTGTGGTCCTGTTTATTCCACCCTTCCCACGCTACTCCTCCTACAGGTAAGTGGAGATGCTGTATGAAGCCATTTGTTTGAAAGATAATTGTTTTAAGAAGAGGCTTAAATTTCGATGTAACATGGTTCGACTCTAAAAAATATGTTTATCTGTCATAATGTTTATTCCTAGATCATCTATGAGGCAGCCCTCACAGGAATCTGGCACCAGGCTTGAAAAACAACTGTAAACACTTTTCTTTTTCATTTTTCTTGGGTTTGATTTTTTACAGCCTGATTCAACTATCATCCAAGCTTAATGAAATAAGCTGAGTTGGTTGAGAAGAGAGTTGGGATTCAAACCACATTTTCAGGTTCCAGAAACTCTACCATAGCTGCCTCCCTATGGAGTCGACTTTCTACAAAAATGACAAAATGATACAGTAAGCAACGGAAAGAACAAGTGTCGTAAAACGTAACCCAATTTTAAATGTCTAGTAGAATTTCTGTGGGGCTTATAAGTGGGTCCTGGTTTTGTTTTGTTTTTTAATAATGAAGAAACGCTAAAAACCAACCAACCAACCAACCAACCAAACAAACAAACAAACATTATTTTAAATACAGCTGTTAGAATTTATCCAGGCACAGATTTCACTGTTTTAGGTCTTAAGTGTTATTTTATTTTATTTTATTTAAATTTTTTTTTCAACGTTTATTTATTTTTGGGACAGAGAGAGACAGAGCATGAACGGGCGAGGGGCAGAAAGAGAGGGAGACACAGAATCGGAAACAGGCTCCAGGCTCTGAGCCATCAGCCCAGAGCCCGACGCAGGGCTCGAACTCATGGACCGCGAGATCGTGACCTGGCTGAAGTCAGCCGCTTAACCGACTGCGCCACCCCAGCGCCCCCGTAAGTGTTATTTTAAATGGTTATCACTAAATATCCAAAAGTATATATTACCTGCTTTCTCCTTGCCCCAAATGATAAGTGATAGGATTATAGTATGATTGTTCTGAGTTACTTTCACTGCATATAATACTAATGCTATAGCCCTGCTAAGACAGATGGGTAGATGGATGGACGACGGATGGATGGATGGATGGATGGATGGAGAGATAAACAGACAAGAGTAAGTGTGTAAGTAAATTTATAGGACTATAACTTCCTGAAACCCTGCCTATACCTACATGATGATCTGTCAAAAGTTACTCATTTGATCTAAATACACAGAATACGTACAAAAGATGGTGGTTCTTAGCTCTAACACTTGCCCAATTTTTTTTTCTTTCTTTTTGATCCATGGCATCTGTGCTATAAACTGAGAACAATGATGGTATTAAACTTTTATTCTGTAACTTTTCTGCCTTCTTTCCCACTTCATACAGCATGGTCTTTCTTTCCAAACTTAAAATTTGTGAATAACTCGCTCTCTTCTGTACCACACTGCCCAAGGTATTTTACTGCAGTTACTCTCTGTATTAAGAACTTAGTAGTTTAACATCTAAGGAAACAATGAAAACATTCAATTCTCCAACTGCTACAGAGCCTGGCCCACTCTGAAGAGGTAAGTAAACGTCAGGCACCAGCAGCCCCGACCACTCTTTGGTGCAGGTGAGGGTAGAGTTGCCTGTACACAAGAGTTTTGTTTCTGATCAGTCTTTGAATCTGCTATTTTTGAAGCCAAAAGAGACCAGAGACTGACCACAGAGACCAAGAAAGTCCTTCACAGAAAGTTAAATGAGGCTGGAATTTTATACCTGAAACATTATGACTGTTTTATGTTTTTCTCAATTTTATTAGTTTAGGAAAAGGGATATAAGTTTCAAAATAAGTGAAAAAAAAGAATTTTTTCTCAAGCTTTCACTATGGTTCCAGAATATAAGATAAAAATAGCATGTATTATAGAGGGCTAATTCTTACGAAGATACAGATGTCATCACTTGAAGATTGGTGCCCTTCTGTGGAGAATGTTAAGTATAAATACAAAGAGGAAGCTTCAATACTTGGTTGATATTGCTTTTTTAATGGTTCTCCTAGAATGTGTGTGTCTAGAAAAGAAGTGGCATTAACAATGTAGACACTTGCTAGTTCCTGGCATTATTTCAAAGGAAGCTGTTATTTTAAAGAATTTTTATAATGTTTTTTTTTTAATCTTTTTTTTTTAAATTTTTTTTTTCAACGTTTATTTATTTTTGGGACAGAGAGAGACAGAGCATGAACGGGCGAGGGGCAGAGAGAGAGGGAGACACAGAATCGGAAACAGGCTCCAGGCTCTGAGCCATCAGCCCAGAGCCCGACGCGGGGCTCGAACTCATGGACCGCGAGATCGTGACCTGGCTGAAGTCGGACGCTTAACCAACTGCGCCACCCAGGCGCCCCAAGAATTTTTATAATGTTAATTGAGTTTCTTTAGACAAATGCATTGTTACTTGTGTTTGTCTAATCTGTGTAGAATCTGACAGAATCTAATTTTTCTAGGGGGAAAACAGATAAATATTTATTTCATGAGTACTATGAAGTTATTTTTAAATCCTAAACATCAGTATTAAGGGAAAAGATTACATTTTCCACAGTTCCAAAATTATAATCCTTTCTGTCAAAATGGATTCCTTTAAAAATACAATGGTACATTAAGAGTGTAACGAAATGTCTAGAAGATAGAGTGAAACGACGAAAGCTTATATACCAGTAGTTCCAAGGGGAAAGTTGTTTAAAAAGATTAATTTTGTCATTACCAAAGAGTACATAATATACTTTCATTTGACATTTCTAGTATGTGGCTATTTGGTAAGAAACTGGAATCTAAATGGCTATGTAAAGAAAAAAAAAAAAGCATGAATTGACTTCAGAAGTTTTCTTTAGTCTAACACAACTTAATTATTTTAAACCCACCAATTTTACATCACAATATTTAGATAATATCGCATATATACACAACATACATATATTGTATATATATTTACAAAAGTTTATGTATCTTATATGTATATACATATATATATTTCACTTGCTGTTTTGATACTACAAATGTGAATTTTAAAAGCACAAAAATGTATAGGAGTAGTAGCATGTCACCTGTTCTTTTATAATCTACCATGAGGATATCTATTATACACTGCTCCTTAAAAAGCATAAAGATATTCACTAAACCCAAAAGTATATAAAAATACATTGGTTTGAAATAGATGTGTGTAACCAAAAGAGATAACTGCTCTGATTCACTGTGATTCATTGATCCTAGGACCATGTGTAAGTAAAAGGCTTTGTATTTCCATGTTCTCAAGAGTATAAGTCTATAGCGAAAAGGAGCAGATACATTTTTGAAGCCCACCCCATTTGGCCACTTCCTACCCACATATCCTGGATTGGTTAATAATTTTCACCAAAATCCATCCAAAAAACAATTATTTTGGGTTTCAGCATTGCTTAACTCACAGTAACTCTTGTTGGGTCAACCGACAGCACAGCTTCTAAAATTAACATGAAAATAACACTTAAGCACATCAACCAAAATGTTTAAACAACAAGGGGTGCCTGGGTGGCTCAGTGGGTTAAGCACTGGACTTCAGCTCAGGTCATCATCTCACGGTTCGTGAGTTCAAGCCCTATATCGAGTGAGCCCCACCTCTCTCTCTCTCCTCTCTCTTTTCTTCTCTGCCCCTCATGTGATTCTCTCACTCTTCCTCTTTGCCCATCACTCACTTGTGCCCTCTCTCTCAAAAAAAAAATGTTTAATCAACAAAACCCTTTAAATCTAACTAGTGAGATTTTATCCAGATGTGTGAGAATAACAGGCATCTAAAAAATAATATTGCAATTCTCTCCTCCATTTACCAACTTTCTGTAGTTTTCCTTTGACAGGGTCATTGGAGTGCAGCGTCTAGACACTTGGGTTATCACACTACTTGAGAAAATAAGAATGTAAAATGTTTTGAAAAACAAATATTTCACGGCCCTTCTTGCTAAACCATACCACTTACTTATTATTCATGCTCCACATGTTAATACATACACGTAAATTTGTTACATAAATGGGTCACAGGAGTTTTCATGGACAAATGGCTAAGGGAAACGGGATATTAATCAGAACATGTGTTGTTATGATGACTTATCTTGACTGGGACCCAGGGCACTCCAGATGTTTGGTCCCTGTACACTTATGGAAAATAACTCACAAGGATGCTGTATTTTCACATTGAAGGAAATTTCTTTATTAAAGAAACAGGCCTACTTTTTGTCAATACATAAAAGGCTACAGTGCAGTCTCTTCCCAGAACTAAGAAAAAAAAATGTTATCCTCTGAGAAGGAAAAAAGTAAAAAAAAAAAAAAAAAACCCAAAGGATGTGATTAACTATTTGTAGAAACTACCTTAAGGCAGCAGTGGTTGACCTCAGTGGCATGATCAACAGCAAGGTGTACTACAAATCATTCATTCCTAAAAGCAGTTAAATACTGCAGTTCTACAGGTTTTGTTTTTAAAGCAAATTACAAAGGATTCAAGTTTATGGTTTTGGTAGCACTATCTTGAACGTGAGAGAAAAGGACAGGGTAAGGTAATAGCTAATGTTATTGGAACTGTTCACCATCTTGGCCTTTTTTTATCCACCACAGTTCATGATCTGAGCATAACTCTGGATGTATAAAGTTTATGAAAATGTGGTAGGCTATTGTGGGGAATAAAAAACAATGAGAAAGAAAAAGAGACATCTGCCTTAAAAACAAAGAAGTTTCCTCAATATTAGACGAATGGAGAAAGAAAATGTGGCATATATATGTGTGTATATATATATATATATATATATATATATATATATATATATATACTTTACACATATCAAGAGGTATGCTCAGATCATGAAGTACTCCTGTGCTTCTTGTGTTAAGCGTCTGACTCTAAATTTCAACTCAGGTCATGATCTTGCAGTTCGTAAATTCAAGCCCCACAATGGGCTCCACACTAGCAGTGTGGAGCCTGCTTGGGATTCTCTCTTACTCTCTCTCTGCCCCACTGCAGCTGACTCTTCTCTTTCTCTGTCAGAGTTAAATAAGAACTTCAAAAAAAGAAAAAGATAGCTCTTACATACAGAACAAAATTAATGAAAATCCAGAAAGCAGATTTCACTTCAAGAATTCTATGTCAAGAATTTTCAAGATTCCATAGTCTCTTCTATTACTCAATTGTCTTATTTGTAGCTTCTGCAATACAAATTGGGAGAGAAGTTGAATTAAGATGGCCATTAAGACCACTGCCCTCCAAGAGTTGTGAACCCATTAGAATTCTGAATAAAATTATATTAACAAGCTGCTTAGAAACAAACCAATCTGTCAAAAATTGAGGGAAATATTAAATGAATACAAATGCCTGTAAAGTCCCCCATGGCTAACATATATGGGATTGATTCAAATATGAGTGTACTGAAGATAAGTAAATGTATTCAATTGTTTCTAAAGCTCTGCATGGGCCAAGGCACAGCCAGCATCAGCTACAAGTGATAATAAGATGCCCTGTGAGAAGAAAAGCATAGACGGGAACAATGAGGCAATAAAATGAGGCAGTGACCACAAGCTACAGCTTCTTTATTCTGGGTTATAAAGACAACCTAACAACCACTGTCCTGAGTAGTGTGGGAAAAATATTTGAACAAAGAATGAAGTGAGCATGATTCCCTGAGATGAGAATACTGAGGTCCAGATATCTATGCAGATTCTAAAACTGGCCTCAACAAATGCATGCCTCCTGAATAATGATATATGTGCCAGTGTGTTTTTGCTTCTCAAATTTCTTAATATGAACTTAAGTCAAAAACTATCCCTGTTGTAAAGACAGACATGTGTCTCAGTTCTCCATGCACCCTGCTGTTTGTCTGTTTCCTCCCTAGATTTACAGAGAAGGGCACACCTCCAGGCCTGTACAGGCCCATCTATCTCTCACTACCAACTCCACTGCAAAGCACATCCCATCCTTAAAGCAACTAACAAAAAAATTCCAATTTTAGCTAAAAGATAAGAACATCAAGTACAACTCAAGTGTATAGGTTCAGACTCTAGCCTTCCTCTGATTTATTAATAATTTGGTGCATCTATTATAATAGAACAAAACACAACTAACAAAGTCAAAGTCATCCATTCCATTTATTTAGCCACTTCCAAACTACTTTGATAGGATCACTAGATAGAAAACAGGAAAAACACATGCATTTCTTCAGTTGACTCTTGTGAGCCCAGCAGCAAGTCAAGGTCATGAGACACCAGACTTGTGAAGAATCAAATCACAGGCAAATTGCTTTAATGTACACAACAAACTTTTTAATCACAAGTAGTAGTTCTACAAAAACAAACAGGAATATTGGCTCTATTGCCTTTTATATTTCCTGCACTGAGATCATAAAGAGAATATGAACAACCTAAGAAATATGCAAAGAACATGGCTATAAGGCAATGAGCTGACAAAGTTGTGTCCTGACCGGCAAAGTGAAGTAGAGAGCTAAGAAATTATTAGGTGAATATAATATACAAGTGTAAAACCATCTCCCGACATATAAGTTTTGTTTTGTTTCCTATCAATATGGTTTTTAATTTGGTTTTTAATTTACATTTCCTACTGGTGTCTATGATCTCCTAGTGTACTTATTTGCTAGATGTACATCTCTTCTTGTGAAATGTTTAGATCTTTTGCATGTTTTTCATTAAGTTATTTATTTTCTTATTATTGAACTTTGAAGTTTCTTTATATATTTTGGTACAACTCCCTTTAACACATATAGGCTTTGCAAATATTCTCCCTCCGTCTGTGGGCCATCTTTTCGTTCTCTTAATAGAGGCTTCTGAAGAGCAGAAGTTTTTAATTTTGATAAAGTATAATTTATCAATTTGTTCTTTTATGGTTTGTACTTTTGTTGTCAAACCAGGAAATCTTCGCCTAACCTGAGATCACAAAGAGTTTCTCCTGTTTTTTTAACCATAAGTTTTACAGTTTTATATTTTAAATTTGGGTTTATGATCTATTTTAAATTAATGTTTGCATATGATGTGAAATATAGGAAATAATTATTTTGCATATGAATATATAATTGTTCCATCACCATTTGTTAATGACTACCTTTCTCCATGGAGAAATAATAAGTTGTCCATATACATGTGGATCTATTTCTGGACTCTCTAGTCTATTCTATTCACGCATTTGTCTATCTTGATGCTAATACTATGCTACCTTAATTACTATAGCTTTATTGTAAGTCTTGAAACAAGGTCTACCTTTTTAGTCCTTCAACGTTTCCCTTCTTTTTCCAAGTTGCTTTGTCTACTTTGGCTGTTTTGTATTTTCCATGTAAATTTTAGAATTGGCTTGTCAATTTCTACCAAACAAACAAACAAACAAACAAAAACCTGCTAGGACTTTAATTGGGATTGCATTAATCTGTAAACAATTTGGAGAGGACTTACATTTCCACTATCTCTAGAAAACCCCCCAGTATTTGGAACTAAAGAGTACACATCTAAATAGCTCTTAAATAAATGTAGAAATCAGAATGGAAATTATAAAGTATTTAGAACTAAATGTGAATACAAATGCAACACGTAAAACTTTTTGGCATACTACTAAAGTGGTACCTGAAGAGAAATTTATAGCACTTAATGCCTATGTTACAGATAAAAAAAAGATCTCAAATCAGTGACATTAATTTCCACCTTAAGAAACTAGAAAATAAGGCAAACTCAACCCATAAGTAAGCAGAAGAAAAAAATAATAAAGATAAGAAATCAATGAAATAAAAACAGAATAACAATGGGGAATATTAGTGACAATAATTAGTAAAACTTATCCTCTAGCCAGACTGGTCTGGGAAAAAAGAGAAAAATAAACAAATTACCAATATAAAAAAAATAGATTATGTCATTACATATTCCACAAATATTAAAAAAGATAATAAAATAACATAAATACACCTATTTAATTTCACTATGACCTGTAAACATACTTTGCATGACTTGGATCCTTTTCAATTTATTCGGACTTGTTTTATAACTCACAATCTGGTCTATATTGATAAATGTTCTGTGTTCACTTGAAAAGAATGTGTATTCTCTATTGTTGGGTGTTCTATGGATGCCAATTAGGTAAAGTTTGTTGGTAGTGTTGCTCAAATCTCCCTTTCCTTGCTGATTCTATATCTATTTATTCTATCAATAATTGAGAGAGGAATAGTAATGTCTCTAAATAAAATTATAGATTAAAATTTTTTTGCAGTTCATTTTATGTATTTTAGTGCATAAGTATAAAGGATTATAATATCCTCCTGATAAATGGACAACTTTATCATGCAATGAACTTCTTGATCTCTTATGATAATGTTTGCAAGAAATCTACTTTGTCAGGGGCACCCAGATGGCTCAGTGGGTTGAGTGTCCGACTTCGGCCCAGGTCACGATCTTGCAGTTTGTGAGTTCAAGCCCCACATCGGGCTTGCTTCTGTCAACATATCAGTGCAGAGCCTGCTTCAGATCTTCTGCTCCCCTCTCTCTGCCCCTCTCCTGCTTGCACTCTCTTAAAAACAAATTTTTTAGGGGGTGCCTGGGTGGCTCAGTCAGTTAAGCATCCGACTTCAGCTCAGGTCATGATCTCACGGTTCAGGAGTTCAAGCCCCGCATCGGGCTCTGTGCTGACAGCTCAGAGCCCGGAGCCTGCTTCAGATTCTGTGCCTCCCTGTCTCTCTGCTCCTTCCCCACTCATGCCCTGTCTCTGTCTCTCAAAAATAAATAAACATTAAAATTTTTTTAAATAAATTTTTTTTTAAAAATCTGTTTTGTAAGATATTAATGCAGCCATTCAATTTTTTTTTTTTTTTTTTTTTTAGTGTTAGCTTGGTATACCAATTTCCATCGTTTTACCTTTGGGATATTTTGTCTTTTTTATATAAAGACAGAATATAATTGGGTCTTAGAATCTGAAAATCTCTGCCTTTTTATTGGGGTGCATAGGCCATTCACATTTAATGTCATACCTGATATCAGCTTAGTTTTAAGTCTATGATCTTGCTATTTGTTTTCTATTCATTTCATATGTTCTTTGTTCCCTTCTTACAGTTTTTTTTTTACCTTCTCCTGGATTAAATATTTTTATGATTCCATTTTATCTCTTTTGTTGGCTTACTATCTATATGTCTTTGTTTTGTTATTTTAATTGCTTTACAGTTTATAGTATATCTTTTAATTTATCTCAATCTACCTTCAAATGATATTACATCACTTCATGTATATTAGAACTTCACAATAGTATACTTCCATTTCTCCCTTCCCAGCTTTTTATGCTATTGTTGTCATACATTTCATTTGTATATGTTATATATCAAAGGTGTTATTATTATTTTGATTATTTTGTTCAAATAGTCAACGATCTTTAAGAGCTTGAAATGATATGAAAAAATCTTGTATATTTATCCGTCTAGTTACCATTTTTTGTGTACCTCATTCTTTTGTTCAGGCTCATATTTGTAACTGACATAGTTATCCTACTGCCTCTCATTAACATTTCTTATAGTGTGGGTCTACTGGTGCATTCTTTCAGCTTTTATACATGAAAGGTATTTTTGCTGGTTTTAGAATTCTTAGTTGAATTCTTTTTTTCTGTCAGCATGTTAAAGACATTGCTCCACTGTCTTCTCACTTGCATTGTTTCTGATAAGAAATCTATAGTTATTCTTACCGTTGTTCAATTGTACATGAGTTTTTTATTCCGCTACCTATTTTTTTTTTTAATTTTCTCTTCATTACTGCTTTTGAATAATTTGATTATGACATGTTTTGGTGTAATTTTCTTCATATTTTTTTGTGTTTGGGCTTTACCAAGCTTCTTGAGTCTGTGGATTTATAGTTTTCATCATTTGGCAAAATTTTGGCCATTACTTCACCAAATATTTTTCTTCCCTCCTTTCTCTATTCTTTATGTTAGGGACTCCAGTTACACATATATTAGGCTGTTGAAGATGTCCTACAATTCACTGATGCTCTTTACAATTTTTTTGTTGTCTCATTTTGGATAGTTTTTCACTAGTCTTTTCTTCTGCAATGTCTAATCTCATGCATTGTATTTATTACTAATCTCATCCAATGTTATTTGGCCAATACCATCCAGTGTGTTTTCCACATCATACATTGTAGTGTTCATCTCTAGAAGTTTGATTTTGCCTTCTTTATATCTCCCATGTCTCTAGTCAACTTCCATACATATGGGCTTTAGTTATAAGAACAGCTTTAATGGTCTTGTCTGCTATTGTAACTTGTTTCAGTTCTGAGTTGGTTCCAATTGTTTCTGTCTCTCTCATATTTTCTTGCTTCTTTGCATGTCTAATAATTTTTTATTGGATATTGGACATTGTGGATTTTACCTTTTGGGTACTGTATATTTTTACATTCCTATATATATCCATAAACTTTACTCTGGGATGCAGTAATTTGAAAACACTTTGATTCTTTTATGTCTTATTTTCAAGGCTTGTTAGGTGAGACCAAATCATCATTTAGCCTACAGCTAATTACTCCCCTACTAATAAAACAAGACAATTAGGAGTATTCTACTCAAATCCCTTTAAATTATGAGATATTCAAGGCTGGCTAGTGGGAATGGGCACTTTTCCCGCATTATATGAAGTATGAACATCAGGACCATTCCCTCTAATCCTTAAGTTGAATGGTTCTTTCCTGCTCTCAGGTACCTTCCTATCTTTATTGGTCAATCAGTACCTTGATGTATACTGTTTAGATCTCTGGAGCTCTATATCTCTACAGCTCTCTCCTCTCTGGTACTTTATCTTGTTAACTTTAGCCACCATGGCTCTCCCTGGATCCTTTATTCAACTCTTCAATTCAAGGAATCCATCACATCTGCCAGGGTTCCCCCTCCTTATTCTGCCTGGAAACCCTCTCAGGAGTAAGTTGGAACAATCATAGGGTTTATTTCATTTGTTTCCTATTTCTTGGAGATCACTGTTCTTCATTTCTTGATGTCCAGTGTCTTGAAAACATATTCTTCCATAGAAGTTGTCTTTTATTATTATTATTATTATTATTATTATTATTTCAGGTGAAAGGGTAAATCTAATTCTTATTAGTCCTCTTTGGCAGAAGCAGAGGTCCATAGATAGTCTTTGTCCACACTTCTCACTCTACACAATTGATTTTTAAATTTCATGAACACCTTTAAACATTCCAATTTCTAGAACATTCAGTGAAGGAGAAATTCCTGCTGAACTCCTTTTCTGGAATTTGGCGAATAACCCTGTAGGGCCCAATTATAATCAATCTTTTGAGAGACACAAATGGTGGCTATCTCTTATATCTCTGTTAATGTAATCAGACAAAGTTAAGGGCAAGTTCATATTTCTGGGCAACTATAAAAAATTATGGCAGGCCCAAGAGGCTATGCTGTTTCAAACATGACTAAAAACACACTGAAAATCATTCATTCATTTACATCCTACTCTTCTAGTGACCCTGTAAAGTTTAGGCCCTGAGAGAATCTTGGCTCAGAGGCCCAGATCTTTTTATGTTAGCACATTTCTCCCTTAGGGTAAACAAGGTATTTTCAAAGAACATTCATTCTTTGAAGTCAGTTTGAAAATTAGTGCTGCAGGATTCTAAATAGTACCTCAGCAGCCTGACAGAGATAATGTACAACTGCAATGTGTTCACTGTGCCAGGATGTAATTTACTCTTTCAGCACACACCCCTTCCTTCTGTGTGTGCCTCAGCTCAAAGCGTATGGGATTAACCAACTGTGGTCCAGTTTTCATCAGGTTTCTTTCTGAATGCGTACAATGTTGAAACTTCAAACCACAGTGGGTTTGATCATACTGGGCACTGAATTGTGCTTGGATACTTCTTCTCAACAATTAGAGCTGTCACCACCAGTTCCCAGGGGTTATATGAGGGGTAGGGGCATTAAAAATAGTTAAATTGACTCCCTCTGGTCATCAAATGTAATAGGATCTATTAAAAAGAAATGTTCAAAATGTATGCTAGTTTTTAAAAGTCAATGTACCCACTGATCTACCTATCATTTAAAAAAAATCTAAAGTAGAGAGTTTTGATGAGCAAAGAGGAAGAGATAAATGAGACCAATCAATTTCTTTTCCACTCATGCCACCAAGAAGAGCTTTAGTCCTGGTAAAGATTTTTGGCTAAGATAGCACAAGTAACTAAAACCCAATGACCTATGTTCTTATGATACCAAAGCAGTGATAATGACTGATGTCATGCTAGCACATCAATGAAATTAAAATACAAAGTTGTTCACGTCCAAGTTTGTATACAAACTTGCTAGTGTAGGGACACACCTGACTCCATGTGAAGCAGTGGAAAGTTAAGAGTTATAGAGGGAAAAAGGGGTAGATACCAGAAAATGTCTCTTCTTTACTTACTTTACCCTATTCACTGAATTAGGGCTATGGGCTCAAGAATTCCATCCATTAAAAAATCAAGTTTTACATTTATTTGTTCAATAGAACATAGTGTCTATTCACTCCTTCCCATACCCTCCTTTTTCAAAAAAAATTTTTAATGTTTATTTATTTTTGACAGAGGGAGAGACAGAGCATGAGTGGGGGAGAGATAAAGAGGGAGACCCAGAATCCAAAGCAGGCTCCAGGCTCTGAGCTGTCAGCACAGAGCCCGAAGCAGGGCTCGAACTCACAGACCACGAGATCATGACCTGAGCTGAAGTTGGATGCTCAACTGACTGAGCCACCCAGGTGCCTCCCCCCATACCCTCCTTTTAAAAAAGCTGTTTAATTATTTAAATACTTGGGGACAATTCAGTTATAAAGGACACAAGTAAAATAGAAGGACTTATTGCAGGTAATAAAATTTAATTCACAATGCCTGCATGACAACGTCATAGCAGATATTTTAGCACAATATAAAAATGCAACAAGACCTGATGTGAAAGATTTGGGACTTAGTTTATTCTTCAGTTTTACACTATAGGAGTTCATATGGGCTACTCACTGGATGCAGGATGGGCCTGGTGTCCAGGTGCTGGGTTAATATCTAACACCATTCTCCTCCACTGCACACTTTCTGGCTTGTGTTACCTTGACTTGGGTTTAATGATATGTGGCAACAAACTTTACCCATAACAGAGTCTGACTAAGAGACAGTCATTTTGAATTCTGTTTTGTCTCCGTGTAATTCATGTCTTAGTCACAATCTTCAAGGAGGGTATTTTTATTAGGTACCTGGTTTCCATTTGCATAAACAATCTGGTGAAAAACTGTACATGGGTGCTCCCTAGGTATTATGTGATAAGACACCTGGAGTGAATTATTTGAATGAACTTAAAAGAAAAGACTTGAGAACTGATTTCACACATACGAGTAAAGAAAGCCTGTCACAGTGACTTAGAGACAAAAGCTAGAGGTTGCTTCCTTTTTAATAGATATGTGAGGAGTTGTGTTCAAATTTCTTCTTATTTCTCAGTCTGAATACCCGTATTTGTTCTTCAATGACATTAGAACCAAGGTAGCATTCGGTGCAGGCAAGTGTGAATCAAAGAGAGTCTGAGACTCTAACAAAACCATGTACATGTACGAAGGAGCCACAAGGAATAAGCCCATGTCACAACTGAAATAGTAGATTTCTATATAAGGCAAGAACAGTTTTCTCAGTAGGACAATACAAAGTCTGAAGGATAATATAATCTGAACTTTCAGGTTTTGGAAAGAGTAGAATGCTCTTTGTGAAAAGTAAGAGCAGCATCCATGGAGCATATCACAAGATAGCTTCATTCTAATCTGTTTGGTTGAGATTGCCATCCAAAGCTTGCCTTTAAGACTTATTCTCGCTGACCAAACTGCTTTCTACACTCTGTATGTTCTCCAATAGGAGGGTTTCCCAACATAGTGACAACACTGAACAGGTATCTGTTTTTACTGAAACTAGTAATTCCTCATTAAAAGAAAAAATATGAAAACTGAAAACATGGAACATTTCCCATTTATGCTGCACATTTCGCAAAGACTTGTATTCCATTCTAATCATCAAGTCCACAGTCAACTTTAAAGTTAAAATGAAAAAAATGGCAAGTGATAAAGCAAGAGCAGAGAATGTATTTATGATGAAGAAAGAATGGTGGGGAGGAAGAGATAAAACAATCATCTGTAAATTATCGAAAAAGGGATAGACTACTCGTTAAATGTAGTGAAGTGGTTTTTTTAGGGTATAATATAAGAATATATTAACAACCATGATTTCAATTTTAGGTGTAATTCTAACAAATTGCATTAAATTGCACACTTTATGGAAAAGTATAATGGAAATTATGTTCTTACCATCTGTTTTCTTTGAATCATTTCCGACATTGGATTGATCCTTCCTGTCGGTCTTATTTTTACCATCTTTCAAGTCACCTGAAAGTAATAAACATGACAAACAGTATATAGCTAAAAGGGAAGTTATAAATATCCTTAAACTTGTCAAGGTAAGTAGAGGAAAAAGAAGTGCATAAGTTTAGTCACGAGGGGGTACATGTCTGAATGTAAATATCTTTTATAGCCACATATTAGGCCTCGAAAATTAGATTACAATACAGAAACTAAGACAAAGCTCCTGTTAAACAATGTTTGCTTAATCCAAGAATGTTTATTTTCCAAGAAAGGCAGTTCAGCTTTATTATTAGGCTGTGGAGTGAAGAAAAACTTAAGTCAAATGTAAGTTATACCAGGTAATAGCTATTTAACTTCTATATGCTTCAGTTTCCTCATCTGCAAAATGGGGATAATAATAACTACTTTATAGACATAATATAAGGACAAATGTATTTAAGGTATTGAATAAATCATCTAGCCCTTCACTCAATGACAATTGTTACTGTAAAACAGAGCTATAAATAGTATTCTAAGTAATGAGCTTGTTGAAATATGATTCGTAAATGTTAAAAAACACTACGCAAACAAATGTACAATAAACACGTGTCAAAAACTTACTTAATTCATTTATGAAGGAACCAGAGAGACAGCGAGGATGGTATTCAAGGGCATTTAAGGAAATGGGTATTTATAGGCATTTTATAAAACCGTTAAAATAAGACGGTTGTGTTGGAAATACAACTGGTTATGTCGTACAATAAAATCAAAACCTTCGGGGGGTTATCTCCTCTAACAGTCAAAAATCTGTAAGTTAGCATATAACTTCATAGCACCTAGGCTTGAGTCAAATAGTAAATGACAAAGTTAGACATAGTCATGTTCTCCCACAGCCAGGGTCATCAAACGATAGCTCATGGGCCAATCTGGAAAGAAAGGTTTTTTTGGAAACAGTCATTTATATATTGTCTGTAGCTGCTTTCATGCTATAGTGGTAGGAGCTGTATGGTTGCAAGAGAGACACGCAAAACCAGGAATAGTTACTGGCTGGGTCTACACAAAAAAAGTCTGCTGACCCCTGTCTAAGATAATTAATCCCTGGGCATGTGTGTTCAACAGTATGCCAGTGTGACATTGAAAGGACATGGCACCCTTTCCCCCAGCCTTATTCTCAAGTTTTGGAATTTTTTCTTACAGTCTTACTGATGGCATCTTTCTGTTGTAGCCTGCATAAAACCCAGAATAGATTACAACTAAAATACTGGTACTATTGAAGGGAAAAGACCCTAAGAATAATTACAACCAGGAAGAAGTGAGCAGGGTCCTATCTCTTTTTGCTTTCTTTGTGCCAGGCAGTGTGCTAAATGCTTTGCATGCATCATTTCATTAAATTCTTGTAACAACCCCATTATGAAGGTACTACTATTGAAAGTAGATAAATTCATCAAAGATTAATTCACTAAAGGATCAATCTGCAGAATAACAAACTCATCAAATGATTGAAGAGGTTTTCCAAGTCTGAGTTTTCTTCTAACTTCCCTGCAGCCACTCTGTCATATACTGGTTGGCCCAGCTTTGTTGAACACAGTGCACTGTGTATGCCCATAACCTTGCATATGTGTCTCCTTCTGGCAGCACAACTGCTCCTGTTGGCTACCGTGGATCTGGTTTAAGCCATTCGACTAATAGTTTTTGCATAAATGGCCAATTGATCTTTCTACAAAGTGATTTTGTTTAAACCGACTTGTGAAGAATTGACATGAAACTCATATTGTCATCTCCATTTTATGGCTCTGGAGCCTAAGGCACGGATAAAGTAATTTACTACAGTATACATAGATGGGTCTGATTCTAGAGGCTAAGCTCTCAACTACTGTATCTTGCAACTTCCCTATGAAGTGTAACTTTCTGATTTCGGGCTTCTGTTCACTGTTGCCATTTCTAAATGCCTTTGGTCTACAGATTTATAAAGAAATGATTACATAAGGAAAACTCAAGACCATTTTGGGTTGTGATACATTAACAATGTATTTTCAATAAAATTCGACAAATCCTAAATTAAGTTGGGAGTCAGTAAATTCTCCAAGTTTCCTCTTAATTCTGAATGGGATGAATTGGCTGAAGGGATTGAGGAAAAAGGTCAACTCTAGCCACAGTGTAAGCAGGAGGAGTTCAAGTGAAGGAAACGGTCACCACCCTTTACCACCATTAATGGCCAAAGAGAGGATTCCTTTGGAGGTTCCATGAAACAGTTCAAATACTGGCTTCTTCCTGTTTTAAGGATGCCAGAGATAGATTCAAGGATCTTAAGCCCTGTGGTCAAATGAATTCCCTGCAGAAAAATGATCTTCCTTTCCCAAATGAGCCTTCACACCCCTAATGCACAATGCTTTATGCCTTCAGGGTTTCCCTGGACTGGAGATTTAGGTACAGCTGCAGCAAAAGACCAGGATGTCTTCCAGAAGTCAGCAGCAGGGGTTCAATTTGCTGGATTCTAGCCAGCAGCTTGTGGCAGCCTGCCTTCTCCTCAGTCAGGGTTGGGGAGGCTGATAGAGAAAGTACCTTGATGGAGACCAGAGCTTAGGGGATCTCATAGTTGCTGAAAAGGACCACACCTCCAGAACCCCACTTAACCAAAATCCTTCAGTTCTATCCTGGAAGTATCTTGGGTGACCACAAAGAAGGGCGCTGGGAAAGTGACACATGTTTGTTTGATGATGTTCCTTGAACATAACCCATTAGGTAATTTCCCATGGGTTGTATATGGAGTAATGGCTGATGTGAGCTGTTATTCAATAAACAGGGGAAACAAAAGAGCCTTTCTGCGCAGTTATAAATCATTTTAATTAGGCTCCTGTAACACAGTCTCAAACCATCATTAGCCTTTCTTATTATTGCTCAAAATTGACTTATTTTCCCATCTCTTATTTAATACTTAATTTTAAAGGGAAATGGTAGACTGTTGATTACTTTGGGAAATAAACACAGTTGTGAAACCAACCCAGCCTAGCTGAAAACTTGGGCTCCTGTTTGTTCCTTTCAGGCTCTCCCTCTTACAGTCTTCAAAATAAATTACTGCCATCTTTGCCCTCTCTGGGTATTTGTTTGTACCCATTTCATAAAATTCATAACCATTTCTATGACTGGCATGTTTATGTTCATTGGTTTCTCTCCCTGACCAGACCCGGGATTGGTAAACTATGGCCCATGGGCCAAACATGGCCCCAGTACCTGGTCTTACATGCTCACAAACTAAGAATAGTTTTTACATTATTAAATGGTTGAAAAAAGGGAAGAATATTTAATGATGTTTGAAAATTGTATAGGATTGAAACTTGAATTTTCATAAATAAAGTTTTATTGGAATATGGCCATGCCGATTTGTTTATATGTTAGCTGTAGCTGCTTGCACTAAAACAGGAGTGTTAAGCAGGTGTAACAGGGACTGCATAGCTCCCAAGGCCTACACTATTCACTATCTGGTCTTTTACAGAAAAAGTGTGCCAATCCCGGGAATAAACAGATCATAAGCTTCTTGTGGACCTCCACTGAGCCTCAATATTTTTCTGATTTCCTGTTCTCCCCAGTAGTGCCAAAACTTGCAAATAGTAGGGACATGCTGATTATGAAATATAAAATTTGGACTCGGACCTGAATTTGACCTGAAATCTCTACTTAGTGGTTTCTTGACCTTAAGAAAGTGATTTAACCTCTCTGAGTTTCAGTTTCCTCATCTGTAAAATGGGAACGAGGTATGTACCTCCAGAGTTGTTAGCATTTTTAAATGTAGATAAAATCTCATGTACAATGTCTGGCAGATGTTAAGCATTCATTAAATGTTAGAGATATTACAATGACTATGTTTATTAAGGGAAAGCCATTTTTTTACCCACTTTCCTAAAAGACAAACAAATAGGGAAGAAATACATCTTGCCTCTCTCAGGAGCCCTTTGGGAAGGAGAGACTCATCTAGAAGGAGGAGTTTGAGAATGCAAAGCTCAGCCCAGCCACCCATTTCTCTGGTTCCCAACTCCCTTAGAGATGTGTTTTCCACAAAACATACACCTTTTCAGCCACTCCAGAAGCAGCCTGCTGGGGTGCTAGGATGCTGGGGTGGTGGCGGGAGGCAGGGGTGGTGGTCCTAGTCCCGCCTGCTCTGCCAGTGTCTGGTTGGCTAAGCTCAGCTCAGGGCAGATGTGTGACGTAGCCCATGTGCTCAGCAGACCAAGATCACATTTTCCAATTCAATTCTAGTTGCAGCAGAGCTAATATTTTGATCATGGACTTTTTGATTCTGGTATCTCTCTCTTAGTTGGTTCTGACCTCAGGAGTGGATGAGATGGGGTCTTTCGCACTGCCCTCTAAAACTCCAACAGGTATATCATAAATTCTTATAAAGTTGAACATATTTTCTGGACCATGATGCACCTGAATACAAAACAAACGAGCTATGAGCAGTCTCTAGAACCAGGCTGCTGAGGGTCTGGACAAGTGGATAAAGGCCTTCTCTACCTCCTATGGTGGTCATGAGGTTACCTGAGGGAATTTATGTAAAATTCTTGAAACATGATATGAGCTATCATCATTATCATATGTATTAAAATACTGTTTTCTGATTCTACATGTTATATATGTTCATTATAAAAATAACTGGAGAGTGTCTTGCTAAGCACCTTCTATATATTTCTCATTTACTCAGGCTATGTAGCATACATAATAGCTATAGTATGGCCCTATGAAGCAGGTAAGAGAATACATACATAAAGAGAGGACTTAACACAGCATCTGATGTAGGCACACCTGGGTGGCTTAGTCGGTTAAGTGTCTGACTTTGGCTCAGGTCATAATTCCGTGGTTTGTGGGTTCGAGCCCCGTGTTGGGTTCTGTGCTGACAGCTCAGAGCCTGGAGCCTGCTTCAGATTCTATGTCTCTTCTTTCTCTGCACCTCCCCTGCTCGTGCACATGCATACTCTCTGTCTCTCTCTTTCTCTCTCTCAAAAATAAATAAACATTAAAAAAAAAAACAGCATCTGGTGTATAGTCAATAAATCCTAGTTTGTTCTATTGCTGTAATTGTTTTTTGCTATCATTATCATTACTGGAAGCTCACAAGTGGTCCTTGCTGTGAGCAGATATTATTACACACATTTTACAGAGACAGGAGAAGGTTAAGTAACCTGGCCATGGCCACTTAGAAGTGAGAGGCACAGCTGTAACTTGAATCCAGGTCTGTCTGACTGCAAAACTACCTTGCCACAACCTGGCATTTGACAGCTCCAGAGACTCTGAACTTCCTGCTCTTCCCTGAAGAAGGTAACCAACTCCATGCCCTTGTGCCTTAGCTCATCTTGCTCCCTCTGTCTAAGAAGTCCCAGTCTCCCATCTGACCAGCAAACTTCAGCATTTAAAGCAAAGCTCAGGCATCACCACCTCCTGAAGTTTTCTGTGACATTTCTCCATTCCACAATCCCCAGATGCAACAAAGCTAATGTCTCTTTTTTGACATGATCCTTGGGCATTTTATCAGCCATGCTACTACTGTTACTAGCTCGGAATCACTTCTGAGGATGTTCATACCCCTATGAGATTGGGGACTTCCTATGGCTTTTCCATTTCTAAATTCTCAGTGCCAACCACAGTGCTTCGCACATAGTTATTAACCAATAAATATCTGTTGCCTTAAATATTAAGAAATCATCATCCAGATCATCCTGGTACTTTTCTGGTCTTAAAACCTAAAGTTCTGGGGCACCTGGGTGGCCCAGTCTGTTGAGCATCTGACTTCAGCTCAGGTCATGATCTCGTGGTTCATGAGTTTGAGCCCCACGTCAGGCTCTGTGCTGACAGCTCAGAGCCTGGAGCCTGCTTTGGATTCTGTGTCTCCCTCTCTCTGCCCCTCCCTGATTCATGCTCACTCTCTCTCTCTCTCTCTCAAAAATAAACATTAAAAAAAATTTTAAACCTAAAGCTCTGCATGCAGGAAGCCCCTCAGTCCCGGGCAAGGTGGTCACCCTAATGTATATACTTATTCACCTACAGATGGCCAGACACATACTATAGGAACAGACCCTAGATAGACCAGGGCCCCAGCCCTGCCTACTAAAGGGATAGTACATATGGAAGACTGATTTTCCAGTCCACCCATCTGGGCAATAAGCCCTCAGGAACGTGCTGGGATTGTTAACAGGTATTTCCCCAGTGGATAGGCAGGCACTGGCCAGAGTCTCCAGAACAGCTGGGAAAGGCCTGGAAGGTATAAATCTCCCCAGAAAGAATGGCTCAAGCAAGGCTCTGGCTGCTTTTGATGGGATCCTAATGGGGTCCACAGCCCAGTGAGGTGTGATCAGCAGCAGCTGGAAGACCACAGAAGCCCTGTCCTGAGAGCCGCCCTCACGGGTGTGGTTGTTGGCCAGTTTCCATTCATCACGTCATCAGCACCCCGAAAAGAGCCTTTCACCGGTGAAACTGTACTCACCATTCTGTTGTTTTTCTCCTGAGGACTTCTCAGCTTTGGAATTTTTCCCACGAGGGTTGTCGCTTTTGTTTGTGCGAGTTCCATTGACTTGATTCTTAGCTTCTCCAGATGTCTTTTTCTCAGCTTTGCCAGCCGCGCCTTCTTCAGCCTGGCTTTTGGCTTCCATTTCCTTTTGCTTCTCCTCCGCGGCCAGGCGAGCTTTTTCCTCTGCTTCCTTCTTGGCCTTCTCCTCTGTACCCAGGGCAAGTTAGGAAAGGCACAGAAAAGATAAAAAGAGGTCACACTATTAGGGAAATTGCCTCTTTGAACAAAACCAAGCCTTTGCACTTAGTGTTTGGGGTATATTTTTGGTTAATTCACATCAGATTAGTGTGTATATTCAGGAAACCAATAAAATTGGTTCATGGTGATGTCATTTGTGAAATCAGTGGATTATAAGGGAGGGCAGGGAGAAAATAATAATAATAAGGATAATGATAATTAATAAATCAAGATTATAATTGGCATTTTCAATATTATCGTCAGTGACTTCTCTTGAGTGTGTCCTCTATGCCAGGTATTATGCTAAGTGCTTTTCAAGGAATACTTCCTTACATTCTCAAAATACCTTTAAGCAGTAGCTATTATTACTAAAACCATATTTTATGGAAGTGAAGTCAAGGCTCAGGTACATTACAAAACTCTCCTGTGCCACTGTAAAAATTGGAGTTTCATGTAGATCTGTTTAGGATCTGGAGTTTAAACATAAATAACTGATTACAAAACAGAAAGACAGGAAAAATAATTGCCACTAGAACAGTACAGTTTCAGGTCACTGTGAATTTAAAAGTAGGATGAGGATGGGGCGCCTCGGTGGCTCAGTCGGTTGAGCGTCCGACTTAGGCTCAGGTTATGATCTCACAGCTCGTGAGTTCAAGCCCCACACCAGGCTCTGTGCTGACAGCTCAGAGCCTGGAGCCTGCTTTGGATTCTGTGTCTCTCCCTCTCTCTCTACCCCTAACCTACTCGCATTCTGTCTCTGTCTCTCTCAAAAATAAATAAACATTTAAAAAAAATTTTTTAAGTAGGAAGAGGATAATTAGGCCTTACAAAACACAGGTCTTCAAACTGTCCACAAGATTAGAGGTGGCCTTTCGTTTGGCCAGGTATCCTGGTCTGTATCTTCCCCTTTAGTGACAGGATGTCAGCTGTATTTCCAATTCTGCTTACTATGAAAGGATCTGGTTCTGTGTTTCATCAAAAACATGGCATAATTACATATGGTCAAGTATTCATGAAAAGATAGATTGGCTCATTCAACTGATAGTTTATTGAATAGCTACAGTGTCAAGCACCATTTTAGGTGCTGGGAATGTAGCAGCACGTAAGAATTATGAAATAGAAAAGATCATAATTAAGTAAACAAGTCACTAAGATAATTTCAGGTGGTGAAAGGGTTTTACAAAAGTGGTTAAGCAAAATAATATGATGGAACACAATAAACATAAAGGAGGGAGGTGGCATTACATCAGGAGGTAAAGAAAGTGCTATTTGACCAGATTCTTTGTCATGAATTGCTGGCTGTGCAATAATTAGGGGAAATGGCATATAAGATAGAGGAATTTAAAAATGTCAAGGCCATGAGGTAGGAATGAGTGTAGAATGTTCAAGGGATATTGAGTTAGTCAGTATGGCTAACACAAGTTTAGAAGAGGTTAGTGACAGATGATGTGGTCAAATGGCCAAGGACATGCAGAATTGAGATCATGCGGGGGCCTTGGAGGCAATAAAGTGGCACTTGGTTGCAGAAAGTGACACACACCTAACAGAGACCAATCATCCCTTAGGGTAGAGGCTCAGCCCGTTTAGCATTCAACTGACTAAAAAGGCTTTCCAGATTGTGCCATCCATTATAGAAAACATTATTTCATTTTTTAAATCTAGATATGTTAAAAATATCCTACACCTCATTATTATCAGGGGTCCTCTTGATTTCCCTTGGTTAGTGTTGGTCCTGAAAAAGCTAGCTTTCACAGACGACAAGTTTGTTTTTAATCTAATGGTCACCAGAGTGACCACCAGAGTGGTTGTTTCCCCTGTTTTACCTGGTTAAGAGCACAAAGCCCAAATCTGATCCAGGTTCACATGTCATTGAACTGTATTGTATTTTGTGGATGTCGATGATCTCTGGCTTCATTAGGCTTCTCCCACCCCTAGATTTGCCTGGCTTCAATGTCCTCCTTAATATATTATGAAGTTTTTATTACTCTTTTCATTGATTCATCTATCCACCTATCCAACTCAATGCCTTGGTGTCACCCCAGACAAATTAAATCGTATTCTGGAGGGAGAGGGGCAAGAATAGGATATTTTAAATGCTCTCCAGATGATTCTAACATGCAATCAGGATTGATGAGCACTCATTTAAATTTTAAATGTTTGCCATTCACTATTTCCTGACATTCTACTTCCCAAGAGGATGCATTTATACTTTACAATGAAAAGGCGAGGAAAGATTTCTTTACAAAATAACTTAATTATGCACATATAGAGTATGATATCTCTTCTGACTTCTACAGAAAAGTACAACTAAAGAGTAAGAAGATGCCCCTGCAGAAAATAGTGAAATGGCATTCTCAGTGGACTACAGGATCACAGGAGGCCCCCTGGAATGTTCGCCCAGACTTCCTCTCACCCTCGCAAAGTGCCCGAGAGACAGAAGTCAAATGTCATCGCCATCACTGAATTCCCAGCGCCTGGCACATAGAATACGCTCATGGAGTATTCGTTAACTAAGTGAAAATGCACACAATGTGTATGATTTGCCCAATCTGCCAATAAACCTGACTTGTACATATTCCATCTGTAATCTAGACCTGTGTAAAATACAGAAAGCATACAAACTCTAAAGTCCTATCTTGAAAGAGTTAGCCATTTGACAAATGTTGGTTTCCTTAACCACTAAATACAGGTGAGTAAAAAAGATGACTGTACTTACTATATAGAGAGGAAAAGTGAGGGGGAGGGGAATTCACTCACATTCAGGTAGCAGGTTAAATAATTTATGGTCCCCTCACAGAATCCCCACTGAATCTGTGGCAAACTTTCAACATTCAAAATATCCACAAGTCAAAAGCAACTGATAAAAACTGAAGGTGTTAAATTCTGATTTGCTACAGAAGAGCATAAAATATGTGAGCAAGAAAAATTTAGTTGACAACTGAGTCAGAACAATTTTCTATGGAAATCTAGCAAGGAAAAATAAAAACTGGGAGAAGGTACATTTCAGAAACAAATCCATTTTTGCTCAACTACAGCTGACAGCGGTCAATTAATGTTTGAATTAGTGAATGGCAGCTCTTATGACATTACAATCAGATCCCAGGCAGCCTGCCCTACTATATGACTCCTGTCCCTGTGGCAACTGTGTTCCAGCACGTGGCTTTGCCATGTTTTTCCACTTCACTACTCTACTCCCATCTCTTCATGATTCTGTGAAATAACTGAAATGAGTGTGATCAGCTATCAGCACCTAGTGATACTACTCAAAATAAGTAGACAAAAACAAGCAAACATATAACTAAGAAAAAAAATCAGCAGAAGGTATGTTTGTGCCACTGTAAACAGATTCTCATATATTTTCAGACATACAAGATACATAAACCTTTCCTACACAGAGAAAAAGTAGACTAGCGCACAATTAATTTGTGCTATAAGGTTCCAACGATAATATATATAGATTTAACTTGTCAGGTCTTAGATTTAGCATCCATGGCACTCGTAGGCTTCTAGACTAGTAGGAAGCAAATGCCATAGTTCAATTGCATTTCCTTATGCTTCCCATTTCAGGATATCTGTGGTGATTTGACTCATTATGAAAATGGCCCAAACCAGCAGCTAATGAGTAAAGGTAGAGCAAAGCAGAGCAGGGCCCTCATGAGCCACAAATCTTGCTCCTCCTTAGAGCTGGTCCTATCCCACGCTGCATGCTATGCATTCTGGAAGAACTACATTGATTTCATTTCATCTCCCTTTCTGAATAATGGTTTGTAGTCTCTTGGTTAAAAATGGTATTGCACTAGTTATCCCTTGGTAAAATTTTCTGAATTGCCTTCTTAAACTACCCACAGAGAGAGAGAGAAAAGGAAACTGAAAAACAACCAAAATACTATATGAATTTTGAATAGTTAACTCTTAGTTGTACACAAAAACAACAGAAAAATATCTCCAGCTATCTAAGGACCCAGAAGATGTTCACACAGGATCTTTCTAAAAACTGAAGCCAAATGCTCTGGTTTCTCTTCAGATTGCATAAATCTTTCACCTTTTAAAAACTGAAGCCAAAAAGTGCTTCAACTGATAGAAAAATTTAACTAATATTAGAAACTTAAGAATAAGGAAATATATTAATGATGTGCAATAAAACTAGTAAATCTTAGTGTTCAATGGAAATAATTGTTTAATACATATAAAACTTGATGCAAATATTACAAATAATATTAAAGGTTAAGTTAATTATAAAATAATAATCTACTTATAATCACCTAGATTAAAAATCTCATAGTATTTCAACAAAAACAGTGATTATGTAGGAAATAAATAAAAATTCCGTAAATCAGCATTTGCAAAGGAGTGTCATTATATACAAATTCTTAATTTAATTTTTTAAAATGTTTTATTAATTTCTGAGAGAGAGAGAGAGACAAGAGTGCAAGCAGGGGAGGGGCAGAGAAAGAGGGAGACCCAGAATCTAAAGCAGGCTCCAGGCTCTGAGCTGTCAGCACAGATTCCGATGAGGAGCTCGAACCCACGAACCGTGAGATCATGACCTGAGCCGAAGTTGGATGCTTTAACAGAGTGAGCCACCCAAGCTCAGCCATACCATTTCATATTTACATTGATACACATAGGTCAATAAAAATGTAAAGGAAATCTCTAGTAAAATAAAAATAGGATATATTTTAAAAGACCATTTATAAAGTTAGCTGAGGGGTAGGGAGATGGATTAAATAGATAAAGGGGATTAAAAGATACAAACTTCCAGTTACAAATAAATAAGTCATGGAGATAAAAGCTAGAGCACAGGAAATATAGTCCTACTGAAAATATTGTAGTAATGTTATATGTTGAGAGATCGTGACTATACTTAGGGAAAAAAAGAACATAAAATTAAAAGGCATAGGACAAACTAGTGCAGGGCAGAAGTTGCAAGATATTTTGTCAAGTGATGAATTACCATCCTTAACATATAAAGAGTTAATATGAATCAACAGTAAAAATATAAACATTTTAATGGAAAAATGAAGGGGGATATAGGGAAATATTTCCCACTTCTATTGGGAGATAATATTAGTTGAAAAAAATTGCCAGAGAGAAATTTGATAATATATATCAAGAGCCTTACAGTTTTTCATCTACTTTGACAGAGGAAATTTCACACCTAGAAATTTATCCTAGATAAATAATCATACGTAGGCTCAAAGACTTTTGAACTTGTATGTTTTTAACACTGTGATATGCAATAATGAAGAATTGGAAACCAAAATGTGCAGAAATGGAGGAATGATTAAACTACGGTATCACATACAATGCAGACATTTAAATCATATTTTCCAACAATACTAGTATGAAGATAAAGTGCTCAAAATAGAAATAGTAAAATGAGGGGCACCTGGGTAGCTCAGCGAGGTAAGCATCCGGCTCTTGGTTTTGGCTTAGGCCATGATCTCGCAGTTGCATGAATTTGAGCCCCACGTCAGGCTCTGCACTGGTAGCACAGAGTCTGCTTGGGATTTTCTCTCTCCCTCTCTTTCTCCCCCTCCCCCCTCACACTATCTCTGTCTCTCCCAAAATAAATAAATAAACTTAAAAAATGTTTAAAAATGAAATAGTTAAATGAAATACAGGAGAATATTATACTATGATCGCAATGTATGGGGAAAATTTTTACTTATATATATGCATGATAAATAAAATTAAAAAGAATTACATCGGGGGCACCTGGATGGTTCAGTTGGTTGAGGGTCTGACTTCAGCCCAGGTCATGATTTCACGGTTCATGAGATCAAGCCCCACGTAGAGGGCTCTGTGCTGACAGCTCAGAACCTGGAGCCTACTTCTGATTCTGTGTCTTGCTCTCTCTGCCCTGCTTGCACTCACTCGCTCTCCCTCTCTCTCTCTCTCTCAAAAATAAGAATAAGCATTAAAAAATAAAAATAAACCAGCAATAGCACGGCTAGGAATTTACCCAAGGGATACAGGAATGCTGATGCATAGGGGCACTTGTACCCCAATGTTTATAGTAGCACTTTCAACAATAGCCAAATTATGGAAAGAACCTAAATGTCCATCAACTGATGAATGGATAAAGAAGTTGTGGTTTATACATACAATGGAATACTACTTGGCAATGAGAAAGAATGAAATCTGGCCTTTTGTAGCAACGTGGATGGAACTGGAGAGTGTTATGCTAAGTGAAATAAGTCCTACAGAGAAAGACAGATACCATATGTTTTCACTCTTATGTGGATCCTGAGAAACTTAAAAGAAGACCATGGGAGAGGGGAAGGAAAAAAAAGTTAGAGAGGGAGAGAGCCAAACAATAAGAGACTCTTAAAACTGAGAATAAACTGAGGGTTGATGGGGGGGGGGGGGGAGGGAAGAGGGGGGGTGATGGGCACTGAGGAGGGCACCTGTTGGGATGAACACTGGGTGTTGTATGGAAACCAATTTGACAATAAATTTCATATTAAAAAAAAGAAAAGAGAAGAAAAAGAAAAGAAAAAAGAATACATCAGAATTTCACTAATAGCTATGTCTGGCTGGAGAGGTTTGGAGTGATTTTTATTTTCTTCTTTATATATCTTACTTATATGTCAGCACTGTAACCTAAACACAAATTATTCTTACACCAGAAAAAATGTTTAAAAAGTATTAAATACTAAACAAAAATTGATCAATATTGAGCCTGGGTGGCTCAGTCGGTTAAGCATTGACTTCAGCTGAGGTCAGGATCTCATGGTTTGTGAGTTCAAGCCCTGCGTCAGGCTCTGTGCTGACAGCTCAGAGCCTGGAGTCTACTTCAGATTCTGTGTCTCCCTCTCTCTCTGCCCTCCCCCACTTGCCCTCTGTCTTTCTCTCTCTCTCTCTCTCTCTCAAAAACAAACATTAAAAAATTTTTTTAATTGATCAATATCGATCAGACTTGCAAATTGTTATAGCTACACATCTTTGTTTGGGAACAATAATTTTCAGCCCTGAGAGCTGTTAAGAAATATTGGTTTAATCTTTTCGAACAACTATGGGTTCTGGTCTAGCTCGCTTTGTAAATCAGGTTGGTCAGTAAAACCAAGACTTTAGATCCCGTTCTAATCCATTTAATAACAACATAGGTTCAAATGCTCCATACAGGTCAGGCTTTCTTGAAATCAAGTTTTCTGATAGAAAAGAATAGGCAAAACAGCCTGGGATAATCTGGTACAAACTAATCACCAGAGGGAAAAGAGATGCAAACTGAATTTCTTAACACCAGTGAACTAGTCAACAGCATTACCGGGAGGCTGAAAATGTAATAAAGTATTAGATGTAGGTTAGTATTTTTACCACCATCTTCATAACTCTGCATTCAAACCTCTAACTTTCTTTTCCAATTTTTTAAAGTAACAGCTATGAGTTATCAGGCACTAACCACACACAGGCTCTGTTCTCAGTGCTTTTCATATATTATTTCTGTTCTTTGCATCAGCTCTGTGATGTGTATTATCATCCCCAGAAGGTAATTTTCTCAAGAAATCTACATGAATCTGCCAAAGAGCACAGTGCAAATAGGGATTCAATTCTCCATTTCCCCACTAACTGAAATTTGCTTTGATATTCAAACTATTCTCCCACAAAACATACATAATCCAGGCTTTGTGCCTGTGTCCACTCCCTCCTTGTTCCCCATTTTTAAATATAGCACCTCCTTCAGGACTCAACCTCAAGCATCCTTGAAGTCCTGGCTACAGGATGCCTTCCCAAATACCCAAATAAGCAGGTTTAGGGAAACGTCCCTTTATGCTTCCAAAATAGCTTAGCCATATCTCCATCAGCGTACCTAATATTTTGTAATTATCCGCTTTTATTTATCTGTCATTCTTAAAGGGCCAGTTTTCTCCTGGAAAAGAAACTAACGCTCCCCCAGGTCATTAGTTTCAGAAGGTAACTTAAGGAAGCCAGATAACTGCAAACAAATTATTCTGAAGTACCTCTTTAGACTGTGTGCTGTCAGGAATTGGATTTTCAAACGTAATGAGTGTAATTGATTACAAGAGAGTGCTTCTTTTGAGATGAGGTAGTAGCTGCCACTGCTGTTTGCAATGCCTGCCAACAGGGAGAATTTAAATGTTTAAAGCATCTGAATACACTGTGAGAGGCTACACTTAAAGTACGGAAGAGGAGTTGGCTCCGTAGCTCAGGGTGCAACATCTGTCCTGAAATGATAAGGGCCCAATTATGCCTTAACAGCACCATAAACATAAATATAAATATAAGCCCTCTGACCCACATGAAATGAGCAGCCACTTGGACAGGATTCTGTGGACAAGCCACAGTGGCTGGCATCTGATTAACTCCAGCAGTGAGGTCTCTTCTCTCCCACACCGGAAGCACCCCCTGAAGTATGAGGGGCCAACAGGGCCGGAACATGTTGCGCCCAGCCACTCCCGCACTTCTTCCAACGTGTTGTGCAGGCACTGGTGGGTGAAAGTGTCAGTGTTGTGTTTGAGGATAGAACTCTCTTTCCTTGTTATGAGGATCTGGGGACAGGGGCCAGTGAGTGCTGGTGACAAGTGCAAATCCTTGAGTGAACTACCATTCTTTCTTTGAAAGAAACTCTGTGGTAATGCCTCCTGCCCTCAAGAGACTGTGAGCTTTGAGGATGAGGATGTCTGTTATTCACCTCTGCACTCTTGGCACAGAACACAGAGCCTGGCACAGAGTAGGGATTCATTCAGTAGATGTAACAAGCACTGACTATTATTGAAGGCTCACCTCCACAAATCCTACTGGGATCAGCCCCCTCACCGAGCTCCTCGCTGAGCTCCCAAGAGCCAGCTATGTTTTCGTGCCTCCCTGGAATCAGGCACCACAGCATCATGCCCTTATCTCAGGTATGTGTTCCTCCCTAGACTACAAGATGAGCATGTAGTATGTATGGACCATGTAGTATGTGTTCAATAAACACAAATACATGTATGAGCTAATGGGTTTCAGCTTTCAAGAAGCGCACAGATTTCAGTCTTTTTTATTTACAGTACCAAGAGTCATGATGTTTCTGATATGAATTTTGACATTGGCCTCAATGAATTTTACCTACAAGTTACCTTCATCTCAGAAGATCAGTCTGAGTTATGACTGAAAGGAAGTTGAGAACATGAAAGGAAGATAAAAATGTATGCAAGGATATTAAAGCTCTCTCTGTCCTAACGCAATGGCAGGGGTGGCTATTGGCCAGGCTTTACTTAGAGGAAGGAAGAAATTAAGGCCTCACAAGTGTGTCACATGACATGAAATGAGAATGAAAGTAGTCTAGCAAAAACCAAGAAATAACAACACCCATCCTCTGTAGAATCTTTATACCAAAAAGAGGAATTTAGTCATACAGCACAAAGGTCATGCTGAAATGGGGACTCGGTGGGCTGCCTCATTCTGTCATGTACTGAGCATTACGTACAATGAACAGCAAAAGACGGAAGAGCCTAACATTCCGCCATTTGGATAAACAGCCTGAGATTGTGCTTCATTTGCAATACCTAGAAATCAGGGTTGGCAATGCCTTGTTTTTTTAAGTGGATTTGGACAGATCTCCAGGAAGGTTCCCCAGTAGCATGTTACCTTTGGGCACCTTGGCCCTCCATCTCTCCCGATTGATGTGCACCACCTCAGTCCACGTGGCTTTAAAACTCTTATAGTCAACAGGGATGACAGAACTGTTGACGGGCGCACTTCCTTCTGAGCCAGTGCTCTTGACACCCGATCGCTTCGCATCTGCCGAACTGATGCTGTTCAAACTGGAGATCAAAAAGTCATACCCAAGAGGACGGTTAGTGTTTGAAAAACATATCCCAGTGAGCAAGCCCAAGAAAGGAGTGAGCAACGCTCCTCAAGTTATTGGGGTGCAATTCCTCTTTCCATATGTGAGAGATGGGAAATTCTGTATTCTCAGCAGGAGAAAAAGATCAAGATTTCAGCCTCATGAGTATCCATATCCCCTGTATTTCTTCTCTGTTGATTGGTATCTTCTTATTCAATATGACTAGAATTCCCTCATATGAATCTTCTGGCTTCAACTCTCCGAAGTTAACTAATTTGAAACCAGGCTCCTACTTAGTTCCACAGTGCACCCACCTGCTTCTACACTGACCACTTTTCCAAGTTACCCAGTCACTTGTTCCTCTTTCTCTCCAGGTCCACCTCCCCCTGTACTTGAGTGCCTCTGACCCCAGGATCCCCAAGGCCAGAGTAAGATGATTTCCTTGTATCCTCTGGGGAAGCTGAAAAGGCACAGACACCTTAGAGATTGTGGGAAATGAGACATGCAAAAGACATTTTTTAAAATGAATATTACTTCAAGCTTGAAACATGGGCATTTTTGCAAACATAGAAAGTGTAGCCTCCTGGGAAACTTTAAGGTATTATACACTTCCAGGTGGCTTTCGCAGTGACTGACACAAATGCGCACCCGCTGACAACCTTGGCTGACTAGACCAGCAGGATACGTTTCAGCCCAGTCCCGTGGGGCAGGGGACCAGGGAGAAGGCTTCCGTCCTCCTTGTTAGCAGCCGTCACTGGGTTCATTCACCTTGAGTGTTTGGGATCCCACTGTCCTAATATTCCTCTTACCTTCTCTCCTTCTTGCTCTTTTCTTATTTTTCCCATTAATTCCATTTCCCCCCTTTCTCATTTATGACAAAGGCCCAGGTTTTACATGGACAAGCGGGGGAGGGGCAGGAATACTAGCCATGGTGCAAGCATTTCCTCTGTGCTTGATCCTGTTATAAGGGCTTTATGTAGACTGAATAACTCACTTCGTCTTTCCTCCAACCTAGGAGTATTACAACCTACATGGGAAATCAAGAAAACTCGCCTGAGATGACACAGGTACAACGTAATGGGATTGGGATGTTTAACCTGGAATCTGACTCCAGAACCTGCCACTAATCTATGTTCAATATAATGAAACCGTGTCAGAGGGTGACTTAAAACTTGCAGGTTTTTTTCCTTCCTCCACTTCATTCCCTTCCTGAACCTAGAAATGAAAGTGAGTTTCATTTCTTGGGATGACTCCGATCAGCAGGACTGTCTTTTTGGATTATGGGAAGCAAGGACTGTCTGGGCTCAGGCAATCAAAGTGCCAGGGTGGATGTTGTCATGAGCAAAAGCACCGAAAGAGAGAATGTGGTAGGAAACCTGTACTGGGAATGCTCCGGTCACGGTGTGGACCTTGGTCATTCCCTTCCCGGCCAGCCTGGAGAGTACAGACAGTACAGCTTCAACTCCTCTGAGAAAAAGAAAGAGGCAGACATCTCTCTTACAAGAGAGGGAGGGCAAACATCATTATGAAAAACCCCCATCTCTCCCAAAGGAGTGACTCTGTCCTTGTGGAGAGGCCGACCTGACTCTCACCCTTCAAGCTTCTGCACTGACCTTGAACGCCTCTGTCCTGTCCCGCCAGTTTGGGAGGTTTCATCAATTAAAGGACTCACGATCTTTTCGGTCATGTCTGTGAGCACAGTAAAGGTGGGTTCCACGATGAAATCAATAAAACCTGAAGAGAGACAGCAACGCTTCAGAGGAACTACACATAAACTGGTCCCTTCCATATTTCCCTATGGAAACTGATGAACCTTCTCTTTTTTTTAAACTTCATCTGCAGAGGAGCTCCAGATCAGATCAGGAGAGAGAAGGTTGGTCTTATTCATTTAACATATTCCTGGAGTTGAATATCATGAGTGAGTTCCATCTCTCCTATGTAACTTCCCATGACTTTTTAGTAGATGGTGCAATAAAGTGCTTAAGAAACTCATATCCAACCTCCACTGTGTCATAGATCTGTGGTTGGTGCTGCATAAAAGATGAAGATGTAGAACACAACCTGCCTACCCTCAAGGAGTTTACAGGAGAGATGACCTGAGCACAAAAATGACCCTGAGGGGATATGGAAAGGGCCCAAGGGGAAGCCCAAATAAGGCCTCTGGGAAGGTAAGGAAGGAAGGATATTTGCCCTCTCACGAGAGGTCTGTGAATAGCTTTAGGGGAGTTGTGTGTTTGAGCTGAGACCTAAGGCTCTTCACTTTAGGTGGAAGGAGTGGAATAAGCAAAGTGACAAGGATAGGAAAAAGGTAGGATGTGTCTGAGGAATGACTGAAGCTTAAAGACTCTTTTGGAGTTGGAAAGGGGAATCTTGGGAAGGCAGGTAGTCACCTGTTTAGGGCAGGAGGCTCCTGAGGGTGGAGCTAAGGAGCTGAGACTTAGATGGGTACTCTACGCTCCTTGACGTGTTTGGGCACCATCACAGTTAAGATTTTTTTAAATGTTCTTTGGGAAAGTTAATTTGGCAAGAGGGATGGGAAGGGAGAGAGCAGGAGGGGCTGAGGCTGAGAAAATCATTTTAGAAGCTGTCGAGATAGCCCAAAGGAAGATAAGGGAGGGGAGACCCAGTGTCATTCATCATAAGGCAGATGTGTGATGGAGGCACAGGTCCACGTGCTGCAGTAGTGGTGCTGTCTCCAAGGAGATCTCGCACAGCAGAGCAGAGAATACAGGGATGATGGCGGGGGGACAAAACGTGGCTGGGGAAAAAAATGATGGGCTCAGACTTAGATGTGCTATTAGGTGCAGGGGACACATCCAGATGGCAGAGGGCAAACAGAATTGGGAGAAACAGGGCTGGAAACTGGGAGAGGGGTCAGATCTGGAACTGTACCTTAGAGATATGGCCATGTTGGAGAGACAGTTGATGTTAGGCTGGAGTCACTGTGTCAATGGCTCAAAAATACCCGAGTGTTCTGTGACACGTTAGGAGAAACTATATGACCTGAAACTATTGGTCGTCGTTCCTTAACGCAGCCATGTGAAAGTTAGAAGGAAATGAAATACCAATCCAAGGAAATACAGTGCTTGGTACAAATGCTTATTTGGTTTTCATAATGACTGAAGTGCAGGTGATCTTGGCATTTAATGTCCAGCAATAAAGGATGCTGAAAACCGTATAATGTAATTGACCAAACAAGGATTGCCCCAAATGCCCATAGTATCCTGATAAGGAAACACTGATGGCCAAATTGGTGTTATAGTTAATTGAGGTATACTTTTACAATTTTAGCTTAAGCTGAAACTTAAGTGTTTCATGATACTATTTCACCTTTTTGCTTTCTTACAAGTTAAACTCAGTATGTCCAAACCAGAACTAACTCATCAACTTTCCCTCCAACCCTCATAAATGGGACCATGATCCAACCACTTAATCTGGATCGCTGCCTTTACCTTAGGTTTGCATCCAGCTGAATCCTTAATATGTTATATGCCACCTTTCTCCTGGAGAGTCTATGTGCTTCCTCAATTCTCACACTCATCATCTCTTCCCTGTAAGCCTGCAGAAGGCACCCAGCTGATTTCCTCACCTCTAGTCTTACTCAAAACCCTCCAAGCTACTGATAGAGAAATCTTGCTATAACAGTGGTTGACAAGCTTTTTCTGTAAAGGGCCAAATAGTAAATATTTTAGGTTCTATGGGCCAAATATAGGACAGCTACGTAACTCTCTCACACTGTAGTGCAAAGGTAGCCACAGACAACACTCAAATATCGCACTTAGCTGTCTTATAATGGAATTATTTACAGGACCAAGTGGTAGGCTATGTATGGCCCACAGGCTACAGTTTGCTGACTCTCATTCTAAAGCATCCATTTATACATTTTTAAATCTTACTTAAAACTCTTTGGATATGCCCTGATTTTCTCTCCACACACGGCCCTTACTTCATCATACACTCTGCCCACTACTCCAACCATATGGAATTATTTGTAATTCCCTGACCGTACTAGGCTGTTTTAAATTTCCCTGCTTTGTATATGCTAATCCCTTGTTTGGAATGCCCTTCCATGTGCCTGTTACACGCCTCTCACCTACAGCACCATTTGCCTACACTGTCTACTTCTTTCTTAATCCCCAACTCAAACATTACCCTTCAACAAATCTTTCTGGGTTTAACGGTCCACAGACACTATTCTGTGCCTGAATGTACCACATAGAAAACTCAATCTGAGCACTGTAACACTCAAACAGACACTGTTTTCCTAAAGCCTTGCCTACTACCCAATACTGGCTCAATGTCTTTGGGAGCAGATAGCATTTATAATTTGTATTTGTTTTTTATACCATCTAGTACAGTGCCCAGCAGTGCCCCATGCCTAATAGAAACTCAATACAATAGTATGAAAACAATTATGAAAAATAGTATTCAAAACACAAGTAGAAAAAAATCAGTAAATCCTTGTTGAATTTATTTTTTGAATAATTTCAGACTCTTCCAAGGTGGAGATCACTGATGATATTTGATTAATGTGTGATACTGGTACCCTCATATCTAAGGATTTTTGTAATTCACATATATTATGGTTATTAGCAGTACAAAATTATCTTTATTTTAAAAAAAGTGCTGAAAAGTTTTTAAAAAGAAGGAAACATTTAAAATGAGCCATTCCTGGAATGAAGGTCATCCAGGAAATAGGACTGTCCTGGAAACAGGGCCAAAGGAAGAAGCATCACTGGGGAGAAAAGACAGGGAGACTTCCAGTGTTGCATGCAGAATGGAGAGGTTGAAATACAATGGGCTTCCTGTCACTGATTTTTACCATGTTGGAAAGTTGAGGCCCTCTCTGCTCTTAGTGGGGAATGATAGACACAGCAGAGCACCACTGTCTAATCTTCCTACGAACCAGCAACATTCCAGGGACAAGGATGGGGAGAGGGGTTCTAACAACCCAATCAGCCAAAGCCATAAGCATGGCACAGCAGAATGGAGCCAGGTTCCTGGCCAAAGTATCACTGGGAGCACCTGCGCTTACTTCCAGGCAACCCCAGTCTGTTTTTTCTTTCCATCCAAAAGGCTGTCAACACGTACCCACTTGCGACTGAGCAACCATCGTTGACTTTCTGTCGCACAGAGGAGAAAAAGGCAGCCCCAGCTCTGCTTCTCTGTCACCCTGGAAAAATAGGAGGTCACAGTAAATTAAGATCAGTAGGTGGAGTTGCCCAGATTTTATTTAGCAACTTCAACTGCCACAAAGGCCACTGGTCTTTATTATAATTATTACAATTACATTATGTAATAAGTCCTTCTGGGGCCTGATCCTGTGCATAAAAGACACTAAGAGGCTGAAACCCTCTGGGGTCCAATCATTCCATCCAACTGCAAAGGCACATGCTGTTGTACAGAAAGCCTCATCGGGCAGCAATTGGTGCCCGAGGAAAGAAAAGCCAACGAGTTCTGTGGCCTAGAGCTAAAACTGCAGCCAGAATTCCTGTGTGTTCTCAAGTTTTCGTCGATCTGTGTGGCCTTTCTTGAGCCAGTGAACCTCCTCCTCCCACCCCTGCCAAGACACAAATTCAAACCAGACTGATCGGATTTATTCTGCTAGTGTTGCTACCTAAAGCCACACTCCTGAGGTAAGTGCTCTAGGGTCTTAAGCACAGGGGTCCATAATGAACAGTGGACCAAAAAATGAAACAGAGTAAATACTTGCTTGTGTTTACCAAGTTAGACAATAATAATTTTCTGACCAATATATTCTCAATCTCACTAAAAAACCATCACTATAATAAGCGAGTACTATGGAAAGTCTAAATAATGAGGGAGATGATTTTTTAAAACCTGAACCAGGGGCGCCTGGGTGGCTCAGTTGGTTAAGCGTCCAATTTTGGCTCAGGTCATGATCTCACAGCTCGTGGGTTCTGGCCCTGCATCGGGCTCTGTGCTGATAGTTCAGAGCCTGGAGCCTGCTTCGAATTCCCTGTCTCTATCTCTCTCTGCCCCTCCCCTGCTCTCTCTCTCTCTCTCTCTCTCTCTCTCAAAAGCAAATAAACAATAATAAAAAAAATTAAAACCTGTGTGACTTTAGTCACACACCTGGAGGAAAGGAAAAATATGACAGCTTTCTTATAGTAGTGAAGGTGTGCTGATTCATTTTACAAGGCTAGAATTTGCTCAGGTTAATGGCTACTGATTTGGGCTTGAATCTGGCCTTTCTCCCTCTAGCTGTATGATCACAGGAAGTTGACTTTCCTTCTCTACATTTCAGTCTTATGTTCTATAAAGTATGGATAATAATACTTATCTCATCAGGTTATGATGAGGATTAAATAATGAGAAAATATATGTAAATAAATAAAAAACTATTATCATTTTGTAATAGATATCTCTAATATTTAAGTCAAGATTTGAGGAACATTTAGTGAATTTATTATCTCAAATACACTCTGATTATAATAAATACTACCAATAAATTAATAGTAAGTGAAAAGTAACAACGTCATTCAAAAACTAGGCCAAGTTCAAAAACTAAATACGTTTTCTTTCTAAGGCATGTTATCGAAGAGAAAGGATGCTGGTTCACACACACAAAAGGAAAGGAAGGAAAAGGAATGGGCGTCTGAGGAAGCTGAATGGTGGGGTCACAATAGGTGCTGGGGACATCCAAGGGTCTCAGGAACAGTCCTGAAGTGGCTCAGTTCCTTCTGCACTCTTTCCTGGATAGACACCCCATGGGACACAGTGGTTCTTCTGTTTCTGAGTATTCCTTGGCATGATAAAAATAATTTACCCCTGAGCTATTTCTTCTTGGGCAGTATAAAAAGAAGGAAGAGGATTTATGACATAAACTGTTGTGGTATAGATGGTTCTGTGGGATATCTCAGCTTAAACAAGTAAAACCCACTCTTATTCCCTATGAAGCAGGGACACAAGTTGGTTTTCTGGTACATTTTAATGGGGGTGGTTTAGAAGAAGAGGTGGGAAACACTAACCACTTGACTATTAAGACGTAAGCATTAGTTTGGATTTTATTACTGAAAAAGTACAAGCTATAAAACAACTTCTTATCCCATGGACTTGTCTGTACCCACATCTATACATCACATACATCTTTTGGATTTAATTGAGCTGAGCAGGCTCACCTATTAAAACACTATTTTAAAATAGTGGTCACTGAATTCCCTTTGGATGACAGGTACATTTATGAATTGGAAAAAAAGTAATTTGCAGAAAGTAATGTGGAAAGGTGTACTTCTGGTGAATTCAATTTGATTGAAACAATATTATATGGTTCTATAACTACTGGCCCATGTGGAATTATTCAAACACTTTCCTTTTTACTGAAGACATCAATATTTTTTAAGAAGGGCAAAAGCCTCAGTACAAAGGATAGTTTTGTAACTAACGGAAAAGAAAAACAGACCATTGCATAAAGGAAGATTGCATACGAAGCTGCACAAACAAGAGTTTTTCTCGATGGAAACACAGTAAGGGGCATAGAGGTCAGGAGTGTAAAAAGCAGGCCACACAAATACCCCTGATCAAAGAGTTAATGAAGGTTTAAAAGAAAAGTGATAGACATGGAAGAGAAACAAAAGAGAGACAACATATGAAAAACTGCTTTCCCTAAAAAAGAGAAATAAATAAATGGAAAAGGAAAGCATTCAAAGATTTAATCAATGTAACCTGAATCTATAGAGGAAAAGAACAGACCAGGTCCCGAGAAAAGCTATTACAGAACAATCATTATTGAAATATATCCCAGTTCTGTCAGTGGGCTTCAAAGGTAAAGAAATGATCCTTTAGGGCACATAAGCAAAAAGATACATCACCTAGACATGAAAATAATTACAGCAGGGCCTCCAACCCCTCCATAGCAATATTCACAGGTAGAACATATTTGAGTGAAATCTGAAAAAGTCTTCAGGGAAAGAAAGCTTGATTCCACCCCTGGCCCACCACCCACCAAAAAAAAAAAAAAAAAAAAAAAAAAAAAAGCAAGCAAACTATGGCCCAAATATAATAGCAGTAGAAAAACTGGCAAGTGTACAAAAATGTGTTGCATTCGTTCTTCTAAAAGAAACCACTTGAAGAACAACTTTGGCCAACCGATGGAACATCAACCAGAGCTAAAGTACCAGCAGTGAGTAGAACCAAGAAAAAAACAAACTAGAAAATTATGCTTTTGCCAGATATGTTTTCCACCTTTCCAAGTCGTATTGTTTAAGGTTTATCTTTTGTAAACAGCATGTCGTACATGCCAGAGAATGCTCATTTAAAAACTCAGGACAATTTAGAAATATGATAGCCAACAAATAGCAATAAGGAGTTAATTATGTTATGAAAAAAATGGGGAATGGTATTGGAAGGTAATGAATAAACACTGGCTTTCTTATCTGTTGTAGATGGGGGTAAGAATATATCATTTAAACTTGATACATAAAAAAAATAACTAAATTTAAATAATAAAAGACAGACTACAATAATTAAACCAGTTAATAAAGCCAGCTAAAAACAGGTGCTGGGGAAGAGGTGAGAGGAAAAGAAGTTTACTAATTTTTATAACAAGGAAGCAATAGATACTATCGAAATAAATAGAGAATGTAAAATTTTTTATTATCAAGTTAGCCACTGGAAAAACTGAAAATATAAAACTTCCAAGTCATCAGAAGAAGTAAATACATAACAAAGCAGACAGCATAGCCAATACAGTGAACTATTTAAGAAGAAACCATAAAAACAGAAAGCATAATGTAAAATGTCATGGCACCTAAGATCAAGTATTTCTGTCATTTCAATGGATGTTAATATAGCTGATTTCAAATAATAAAAGAAAAGAATCTTAGATCGCCTCATAAAAAAATCTCAACTATGTACAGTGTTTATTTATTTTTAATGTTTATTTTTCAGAGAGACAGAGAGAGAGATGGAGTGTGAGCAGGAGAGAAGCAGAGGGAGAGAGACACAAAATTCGAAGCAGGCTCCAGGCTCTAAGCTGTCGAACCCACAAACTGCGAGATCATGACCTGAGCCGAAGTCGGACACTTAACCAACTGAGCCAACCCAGAAGCCCCTATATACAGTGTTTAAAAGGCACACCCAAACCAAAGTGTTTCTGAAAGGTGGAACATAAAAATCTATGCAAAGACAGGGGTCATATTCTTAAAATGAGTCAAATTTGAATTCTAGGTAAAAGCATTAGATGAGATACAGAGGCAGGCTTTATAATGACAAGGGGTACAGTAAATTATGATGGTCTAATAGTTATTAATATCCAAGAACCAAGTAACATAGAATCAACCTTCATACTACATAGAAAAAAAAAATACAAACACTTGTCATCCTACAAAAGATCAAAAAAATTTTAATGATATATAAAATACCTAAATGACATAATTGATAAGGTAGGTGTGTACAGTATTCTTTGAATTTTATATCCTGCAAGAAGAAAATAAATATATTTTTCAAGAGCAGTGAATAGTCACAACACTGATTATACAGTAGGTGACAAATGATTCACAATAAAATCCAAACAATGAAAAATTTCTGTGATTTAATTTCAATAACCCACAAATAATTACAAAACTAGAAAGCAAAAGACCCTACCACTGGAAATTATATAAACAAACACTTCTATCAGAAGCAACTCTTGGGTAAAAGAAAAATCTACACCAAAATTCCAGAATATTTAGAAAGGAGTGATTGTAAACATACTGCATATATGAATCCGTAAGATTCATAAGAAAAAGACAAACTCCTAGTCTTAGTAATGTTAAACAGGCAGAATGTAAATAAGTGAATTAAGCATCCATCTCAGGAAGTTAACAAAAGAACAAAGTAAACTCAAGCAGAAGAAACGAATTAGTACAAATGAAAACCTCAATTAAGGTATTATAAAATAAAAAAGAAACAATAAAATAATCAAATGATTAGCTAATTTCATAGAGAAGGGCACAAACACTAATATATGAAATGAAAATTAAAAATGAGGAAATAGGGGCACTTAGTGGCTCAGTCAGTTATGGATCCCATTCTTGATTTTGGCTCAGGTCACTATCTCACAGTTTGCAAGTTCGAGTTCGAGCCCTACATAGGGCTCTGCACTGACAATACAGAGGATGCTTGGGATTCTCTGTCTCCCTCTCTCTCTCTGCTCCTCCCCCACTCACACATGTGCACTCTCTCTCTCTCTCTCCCCCTCTCTCTCCCTCTCTCTCTCTGTCTCAGTAAAATAAACTTTAAAAATTAAAAATTAAAAAAATTAAAATGGGGAAATATGGTGGCTCAGTCAGCTAAGCATCCAACTCTTGACTTTGGCTCAGGTCATGATCTCATACTTCATAGGATTGAGCCCCACATTGATGGAGCCTCGCTATCAGTGCAGAGCCTGCTTGAGATTCTCTCTCTCCATCTCTGCCCTCTCCCACTCACACTTTTTCCCTCTCTCTCTCAAAATAAATAAATAAGCATTTAAAATAATAATAATAATAACAGGGAAATAACCACAGACATAGAAGATATTAAAAGAATTGTAGAGAACATTTGCAAAATATAAAAATAACAATATAAATGAAATGAACCTCAAGACTTTTATAGCATGTATTTACCAAAAAGGCAAACTTATACTTCTTTAAAGTCAATATTTCATTGAGAAGCACCCTGAAGCAGTAGCTTAGATTTTGTAAAATATGGTTATAATACTTAAGATATAACTTACTCTTTTAGCAAAGCATGGAAGGTCTGGTCTTTCAGTACTGAGGCTATGCCCTTATTTTGAATTATAACCCAACTTCCAAATGTAATGCTTTCAAAGACTCTACAGTCCCATTGAGATTTCCCATTTGAACTGTCTGATTTAAAATCTATAGTTAAGAACTGAGGCAACATTTCTCCTACATGGGTTACTTACAATGGCTTATGGCATCTGGGTTAAAATATTAAGTCAATAAAAATAATTTACTGAATCATAATTACTAAAAAGTAGTTCCAGTCCAGTGAGCTAACATTCCATTCCCAATGGGCAAGAAATTCAATAAGGTTATTTTCACATTGCCTCTAGCACGTTTTCATTCAATTCAAACATATGTGTATGCACACAAGGTTTCTTTTATGGGGAAAATGTGCACATGTTTAAGTAATTTCTCATATCCACTCACAATTAAAAGAAGGAATCATTTCATTACCTCAAACTTACATGAGTTACTATCACCGACCTTTGGCTACAAATTAAATACTCCTAGCCATTAGGGGTGTTATCACACAAGCAATATTAAAGAAAGCATATGATAATGGAGAGGGGGTATTCACAGAAAATCCTCTCACTAATATTAGGAAAAGAGCTTCTGGAAAAATGGTTCAAAATTAGCCCTTGATTAAGGATGAATTTGCAGAGTCATTCTTATATACATAAGGCCACACCTATACAGCTCTAGTTCCTCACATACCACTAGGTTCTCCGTGAGAACTAGTCTGAGAGACCAACCAATGCCTTTGCAAAGGGAAACAGCCAAATGCAGAACAGGGTACCTGCTGGTGTATTCACATAACAGCTGAGGGGTGCATGTGTATATGCATATCCTGATGTGAACTCCTAGACAGTATGAAGGAAGTGTAGAACATGTAATGCCAGAAGGACCCTAAGAAAACATCTGGTACAACCTTCCCCTAAATCCACTCCCCACTACCACGTCCTAAAACACAAATCTCAGATAAGTCCATTAGGAACTAGAAGAGTGATTTGATTAGTCCCCAACCAGGTGGAATAGAAAAAACAACGAAGAGTCATCTGGACTTCGTTGAATATGCTGTTAACTCTAGTCCCACCTCATCACTGGATACTGTGTACAGTTTCAGAAGAAAACACACACACATATAGATGCCTTCTACAATTCTCCCATTCAAACCAGAATCCCAGAAGAAGAGTAATCATAGGAGAAATTTGCTTCCAAAAATTAAGTAACCAGTGAAAGACCCTATCTCTTGTCGGTTCATGGGACAAAGTTGAGACTGGCCTTCATAAATGTTCTGTGCAGTGTCAGAAGTCTCTGAGTCCATGACATGAACCACCCTTCATGAAGTGACAAGAACTGAATTAACTGTACTGATGCGAATTGGCTGTAATTCAGGCCCCACAGTCTGCATATGTCATCTTGCCTTCAACCTCAGGACCTCGTATCTCAAAGCAGATGTTTTAATGGCAGCTCTTCTAGAGAAGACATCAGTTTTTGGTACTATGCACTTATTCCCCTATTTCTCTACTTCTGTGTACCTTTTTTAAATTTAATATTATTTAAAAAAATTTTTTTAACATTTATTCATTTATGAGAGAGAGAGAGAATGAGCACAAGCAGGGTAGGGGCAAAGAAAGAAGGATACACAGAATTGAAGCAGGCTCCAGGCTCTGAGCTGTCAGCACAGAGCCCGATGCAGGGCTTGAACTCACAAGCTGTGAGATCATGACCTGAGCTGAAGTCGGATGCTTAACTGACTGAGCCACCCAGGCACCCCTTTTTAAATTTAATTTTAAAGTACTGCCTACTCACTAAAGACTCTGGCTACCCTTGTAGAAAACACAACCCTGTGTCTTAGGATGTAGTAAGTTTAAATATAATTGAAGCAGCAGCATCTAGTGATTTCCTGACCACAAATTGCCACACCTCACTTTGGAATTTGACAACATGGCTTATCTGCTCAAAAGAAACAACCCAACCAATTATAACAGCTAAATTATTATGAGTTAAAGATTAACATGTTAATCCTACAGGACAATGCAAAAGTAACTACCATTTGGTCAACCCATTAAAATAAAGAGTAAAAAGGAAAGTAACCAGTTGACATTTTGACAAAAGACTGCCAAAAACAAGTGCTTGTTTTTTTTTTTTCCAAACAGAAATGTATAGGACAGAAACACCATAATGTTCTGAGAATCAAAATTTAGGTAAGAGTCAGACATCACATGACCAAGAAACAAAAAAAACAAAACAAAACAAAAAAACAAACAAAAAAAAGCTATGAAACCTTACTCCCCAAAGAAAATTACTGCAGTTCCCATAGTCTTATTATAGCATTGCTGAAATAGAAAATTCAGAAATATCTACTGATGACAGCCCTGAGGAGTAGCACAACAAGGTACCTGTCTGAAGAACTCCTCCAGGAGTGACATTGTCCAGCGATGATGGAGCTCCCATGCTTTTGCTGGATGGCTAATGTCTGCTGTGTGCAACATCAGGGATAATGCTTTCGGCTTTTCAATTCTGTCAACCCAAAGGACCCAAACACGTGAGGATCAAACTTTCAGAGTTTTTAAAAATCATTGCTTTGTTTTATCTCTTCTATTCTCCCATCTCAAACCCCACTTCAGCTGAACTGGGGGAAAGCATCATTTCATCCTACAACTGAGCTGGTCATCAGCTGAGTCTCCATGTTTATTGAGCTGCACACCTCACATATAGACTCAAAAGTATCTCTGGAATGACCGCATCGTTCAAAAAGAAAAGAACCCAAGAGTCACTCACTGCCTTTCGTGGCCTCTCTGCTGAGTGAATCTTTGATGATTTAGTTTCCCACGAAGAATTATTTTAAATTCTAACTGGAGCAAATTGTTACTGGTCCTATTATTTACTTCAAACCTGACGAAAATCTATCTGTGATATGTACAATTCTCATGCTCTTTCCTCCAAACATCCCCACTTTATGAGACTATTCAGTAACGTTCTCTGAAGAAGGTGCTCTTCCAAGATGCTACAACGTGGACAAGCACCTCTTCGGACACCCATAAAAACACATGAGGTCACAGGGGCACTCACGCTTCTGGCTGCTGCAGAGCAGTCTTCATTGCTTTGATTTGTTGGAAGTGACAGGACATATCCGTGGCCATCACCATCTCAATTACCAAGGTCCGAAACTCCCTTTCAGGGACACCCCATGGAGAGAGAAGCATAGAAGTAAAAAAATGGAAAGCAAAAATTTGTTTATACTTTCTGCCACTTCTAGGCAAAACCAGTTAATTAGTTGTGACATTTCTAATCCACTTGAGCCTTTTAGGTGGGCTTTTTTTCTTTTTTTAATGGGGAATAAGTGAAGGGTAAGGATTAAGGAAATCATTTATTAGGGATATGACACATGGAATATACATATCATTCAGCATGGCTTATTTCACTGAACCTTTGCATAATGGCTAGCACAAAAATATTCGATAAACAGCTGACTGTTTAATTAAAATATAAGTACTATTTGCATCACCGTAGATTCAGAACTCTGTAAGGATTCAAATAGTTTTGCCTCTGGTGGCACCTGGGTGGCTCAGTTGGTTAAACATAGGACTTTTGATTTCGGCTCAGGTCATGATCTCACAGTTCGTGGGTTTGAGCTCTGTGTCCAGCTCTGTGCTGACAGTGCAGAGCCTGCTTGGGATTCTCTCTCTCTCTCTCTCTCTCTGCTCCTCCCCATTTGCTCTCTCTCTCAAAATAAATAAACTTTAAATAAAATAAATGGTTTTGCCTCTAATCTTTGAAACACCTGACCTACATTTACATGACTTGCAGGGTTGCCATATACATCACAAAGTGTGCTAAGCATTTTAAATGGGTTATATCCTTTGTCATAACATTAACCAAAGCAAGAGATAAATTTTATTATCTATTTTCTAGAAAATAAATTTTACAACAGTGTGAAGGGGTTAAGTAACTTCCTAAATGTCATATAGCTAGTAGCCATGTCCATATTCAAACTCAGGTGTGCCTAAATTCATTCAAAGACACATAATGTCATTTAGGCACTAGAATTAGTTATCCACGATTTTTTTTTGAGCGTCAAAATAATTTTCTTAGTAAGTTTTGAAAGTTTTAAAAAAAAGTTCAAATCAAATAGAAGGTGAAAAACATATTTTAAATAAAAAACTCAGATTTTAAGAAGCTAAGATTTATTCCTAGATATCTTAATTAGTTTTGGTGCAATTGTAAATGGGATCAATTCCTTGATTTTTTGTTCTGCTGCTTCATTATTGATATACAGAAATGCAACTGATTTCTATATATTGATTTTATATCCTGTGACTTTACTGAATTTGCTGAATTGCACTGCTAGGTATTTACCCAAAGGGTACAAAAATATAGATTTGTAGGGGTACAGGTACCCCAATGTTTATAGCCTCATTATCAATAATAGCCAAACTATGGAAAGAGTCCAAATGTCCACTGATTGATGAATGGATAAAGATGTGGTGTGTGTGTGTGGGTGTGTGTGTGTGTGTGTGGGTGTGTGTGTGTGTGTGTGCTGATATCAATGTAGATAGATATAGATATATTACTCAGCCATCAAAAGGAATGAAGTCTTGCCATTTGCAGTGACGTGGATAGAGCTAGAGTGTATTATGCTAAGTGAAATAAATCAGAAAAAGACAAATACCACATGATTTCACTCATATGTGGAATTTAAGAAACATATAGAAAGGGGGAAAAAGAGAGAGAAACAAACCATAAGAGACTCTTTACAACAGAGAACAAACTGAGGGTTGATGGAGGGAGGTGGGTGGGGGATGGGCTAAATGGGTGATGGGTATTAAGGAGGGTACTTGTGTTGAGCACTGGGTGTTATATGCAAGTGAAGAATCACTGAATTCTACTCCCGGGGTGGGGAGGGGGGGCAGGGGCAGAAGATAAAGGCAACACAAGTTTCCTAAGGTAACAAACAGCAAGTATTTCCAAAGTGCCTATAATATATTTGAATATTTGTGTTAAGCAAAAGACAGATGGGGGGGGGGGAACAGAGAGAAAGAGAAGAGAGAGAGCAAAGGGAGGGAGGTGAGCGGTGGGTGGGAAGCAGAAGAAAGGGTGCCATAAACATTTCAAATGGTATTATTTCTCCAAAAGCAGCATATTTCATCTCTCCTCACGGTTCCTTTCTTGGCCTCCAAATCTCTCTCCTGCCTCATCCTTACCTCCAGTCGTCCTTTGAGAGATTGATCAAAATATTCATTTCCTCATCCTCTTGCAGAAGGCGGTAAGCTGCACTTAAATGGTGATTTTCTAATACGGACCTATCGTTGTACAGAATAGCAGGGTCAGACCTGAACAGAAAGCCAAGAAAATAATTTAGGATGTTAAATGGTTGAGATTTTTCAGGTAACTCTCTCAAGCTAGAATGCATCGTCTTTTTTCCAAATGTAATAATTATCTTTGCCCCATGCCATTTATATCAACCAAAAAGCTAAAACCAAACACTACAAATTATCAATAGATATATGTAGGGTATTTTAATGTCAATATGTGAAAGTGAAATATGTGATATCCAACCTGAGAATTCTCTGAAAACTATTCTATAACCAGATCTCAATTATCTCTACTAGTAGCAAAGGTGATTTCATAAAACATGGGTCAACTCAAACTTCCTTGTATCTTCTGGAATAACTTTAATTTTTAAAAATTTTATTCAACGAAAGAATTTGTTTATTATCATTATAATTCTCTTAACACATACCAATTGATAGGTACAGTGTGCCAAGTTCCTCTGGTAGTGCCTTGATCTTAAAATTTGCCGTGTCAAAGTCATACGTGTAAAATTGAGAGTAAAGATGATAAGAATTATATGACAGTTTTTAGTCACTTTCTTACAGACCATTGCACCAAACACAGAGCTGTGTGTTTACTATTTTAATATCTTCAGTTTAATGAAATCTTAGATTATTACAGGTTATTTGTTGCTCATCAAGGAAGCCAAGTCTCAGTGATCTAAAGTGACTTCACAGAACCCCACAGTACCTAAGTGTCAGGGTTGGGATAAAGGCAAGGTCTTCTGAAAATTCAGCCACTGCTCCCCACAATAACTGCTGACTGTCATTGGCCACACTTTGGGATATATCTAGCATACCTTTAAAGTGTTAGGCTTAACATACCATCAAAGGACAAAGAACCAGGTCACAGATTTAGTTTTCTGTGCAGGGATCACACGGGCTGAGATGCTTTGAACAAAGTTCTATTAAAGAAGCCAATGTTTAAATTCTATTCTAAATGAAGCATACCTGAACCCACTGGAATATCCCCACTCCTATGGAGATAACACAAAACATACAAATGTTGTGGTGAAAGGTCTGGTCTTATATCTTTTAAGTCAGGCTCTAACTGACATACATTTTGTGACATTAAGCTCATGTCCAGCTGCTGTAATTAAGCCATTTCCTCTGAGTTGGGATTGGTTTTGACATTGGTCTCCAGCAAAGACCCATGTACAGTCCACCCACCTCTCTTCCTTCAGCAAGTGCTATTCACCACAGCCTCTGTCCTCAGAGCAAAGGCTCCACTCATAGACATCCACTAAGCAGAGCTGCTCTGAGGAATTCCCTATATTTAAAGACCTTGCAAGTGAACCACAAAAGGCTGCTTCCCAGTAGCTGAGGCTCCTCTATGTGAAGAAGCAGGAGGTAGACAATGAAGCTAATGGCTTAAGTCCCTTTGTCTGCTGCTATCTATTGTAATTCCCCTTCTGAACAGAGATCAGACAGTACTGTCTTCTGTTGTGTACCCCATAATTAAGTGTTGGGTTCATTAAATACATGTCAATTGATTTAATGAACACAATCCTATCTAGAGTGTGCACCTGCTTTTTCAAGTGAAACAGCAAGTATTTAGTTGGTTTAAATTCTCATCTCTCCCTGCTACGTTCTTCCTCTTAGCCATGCCATCTTTCCCCAAATTCTAGCTTCTTTTGATTACTATGCCAAGGCCCTATTAACCCTACTGTCAGAGTTCCATATAATTGTCTTAAGAGAAGGTAAGCTCTTGGGCCAGGACAGGACTGATAAGGTTTCATCCTAAATGGAAAAGACAATTGACTGAGACTGCTTGCCTGGAATTCTGTGCTGAGAGCAATATTAAGGAAAAATGTGAAGCTTCGTTTAAAAAAAAAAGTTAGCAATATCTGTTATAGTAAAGAGATTCAGAGTGGAGCACTTGGACCCATATTTAATACTCCCCACAGAGGTTTATTACAATGGGTACATAGGTTGTCTATAGTAAGGAGGTCTACATGAGACAACCTAGTTCCCCAGGCCTTATGTGAGGGAGCAAGGCAAGCACTCAACAGAGCAGGGATTAAATCAAGAAGGATAAGAAGAGCCTCCCCAGAATCCCGGAGATCATAGGGCAAGAAGGCTCAGGTATTGTTCATGTCAACAGAAACACCCCAAGCCTGGCCCATGCTCGCTGATTTAGTCTACTTGGCATCTTCACCTTTATGTGAACTGTTATACCGCCTAGTAGAAATAGTATGCATAGTCCCTGTATAAGTAAACAAATAGCTAGCATCAGAATAGAGAAGAAAAGGATATCCATATTTGATGTGAATAAAATATGAGAATTGGGAGCAGATGGCTTCTCAAATTCTAAATCTTGGTCAAAGTTGACCAGGCTGATATCTTGTTGAAAAGTTGATTTTTTTCAGAAACACTAAGGTAGAGCAACCATGCAAAAGAAAGGTGACTAACACCTTTCTGACTTCTCAATCTCGGTCCCTGCCCCCTCCTGCCTCTTCTCCAAATATTCAACATCCTCACCGGGTCTGAATGTGGAAATTGTTGGTGGTTCCGGTGTGCTCATAGTCATGGATGGCAGCTGAGAAGATTATAGCAAAGATCTCCAGCTCCGTCAGCCAGTTCTGAAAGGGAGATTACAGGGCAATCAGATAATCTGTCTCTTTCTCAGACAGAGTCTTCAGCTTGCTGACAACACACCCACATCGCTGTCTTTCCGCCCTGCAGCTGGCAAGCTGTTGCCAAACACACGTTTTCTGACAGACAGATTTTTTTTTTCCTGCGAGGAGACTGGGGGACATGTGATTTGAGAGCAGCATGCCCAGCAAGGTTAAAAAAAAGCCAACGAGTAGTTTTATTATTTTTTTTCCAGGAAGCAAAAAACAACAAACATGAAGACTTTAAAAGCCCTCATTGTATTCTTCCCCAAATTCCACATAAAGTTTCTGGGTAGACACAGAAAAAAATGTATTAAAAATTTCAATGCAATACCAAGAACACACAGAGAACACACAGAAAACCTGATGTCTCTCCACTAGAAAGTGGGTAGGTAGACAGATGGAAAGGTAACACCTGGCCTTCTACCTTATGCGTGCTGATCTTTGAGAAGACCTCTCCCCATCCACGCCACCAAAACTGGCTGTAATCCAAGGTTCTCAGAGCGTGTTCCCTGGACCATCAGAGGTAGCATTACCTGTCAGCTTGTTACAAATACAAATCCTACCCCCATCACCCCAAACCAGAAACTCTGGATTTTACCACCAATCTGTGTTTTACCATGCAATCCGGACAATTCTGATGTATACTAGAATTTGATAGCCACTGCATATTTGAAGCTCTCTTAACTGACTTCCATTTCAATAACTTGAGATTCACTGATGCTTCCCATCCCTTCTGTAAACCATACTGCCCAATGCCCATATGACAGAACATCCATGACTGCTAGCCCAACCTTTGGGACCCTCAGCTCACTTTTGTTACTAGTTGAATCAATACAAGTTTCAGTGTGGTTTATTCCAAGCCCTGTTTTGACAAGTTGTACTTGTTATTATGATTACATAATTAAATATGATATAAAACCAATAAAATAGGAACACAAAAATGTAACTGTTTACCTATCGTACCTAAATTCAATGATTTAGACAGTGTGGCAAGTGTGAGACAGAAGGAAACAACTATAAAAATTTAGAGGGATTCTTCCCTGAGTTTGTTCCATGAGTATCTTTAAGTTCCCATTTCCCTTTGAAGAAATGAAACTAGAAATTTTAGATAGGAGCAGGGTTAAAGCAAGACAAATATGAGTACCCACATCAGCAGAATTCAGAAAAGAGCCAGGAGTCAGAATTAAAGATTAGTGAACACAATATATTTACTTGATTTAAGTTAGTACAAAGTGATTAAAAATTAACACATACATTTTCATAATTCCCACCTCAACTTTTTCTTCCCAATTAACTACTGATTTTGATATTCATCTTGAAAACTTCTTGAGAATTATTACCTTCTTTGTGGATAACTGAGGGTAAAATAAATAAACTACAGACAACCTATGGGGGAAAAAAGACCTTACAGTTTGTAAAAGAATAAGTATAGAGATACTCAGGGGGAAAAAAAACACTACACTTTTGCAAATGATTTCTAGCAGAATTCAGCATGAAATGTCAGGAAACTTTCTGGCATCTTTGATAGATTACACTTCAAAAATACAAGCTAGAGTGCCTGGGTGGCTCAGTCCATTGAGTCCATCTGACTCTTGATTTAGGCTCAGGTCATGATCTCGTGGTTCATGAGTTTGAGCCCCACACTACCAGAGTTGAGCCTTCTTGGGGTTCTCTCTCCCTCCCTGTCTCTCTGCCCTGACCCTCCCCCATTTATGCTCTTGTACTTTCTCTCTCAAAATAAATAAAGTTCAAAAAAAAATACAAACTGGTCTACAGGGAACAGAAAGACATAAACACAGACTAAGATGAAAAACCAAGAAAATGAAATTAACATTTAAGATAAGTAAGAACTTCAAGTGAACTGAAGTTGCAGTGCCCTCCCTGAAAGCAGTGGGGGGCGTTTTCATCGGGCCTAGTGCCTACAGGGGCTCACTTTACATCAGGCAGCATTCTAGGTGCCTCACATACAGAAACTCATGCCATACACACAACTCCGTAAGGTAGGTACTGTTGTTGCCTCCATTTTCTAGATGAGAAAACTGAAGCTGGGAGATGTTCGATGACTTACCCAAGGTCACACAGCTAGCCATGTGAAGACCCACATACTAGGTCTCCAGAATTCCCACTGAATCTCTGTTACATTTCCTATGGGTCATTGTTCCTGTGTTTACTCAGTTTTACATAAAATTATATAGGTATAATTTTATATTACACATGCTCTTGCTACTTTCCATACATATATATATTTTTTTATTTTGGCAATGTCTTTCTTTTCTTCACCAACACCCTGTCCCCACTTGATGGCCTTCACTGTCTCTACCCATCTCATCCCCCAGTGTATCTCTTTCTCCAAACTCATACAAAGTTAACATTTTATTTTAAGTTTGTTTATTTATTTTGAGAGAGAAAGAGAGCATGTGAGCAGCATAGGAGCAGAGAGAGAGGGAGAGAGAGAATTCCAAGCAGGCTCCATGCTGTCGGTGCAAAGCCCAACATGGGGTTTGATCCTAATCATGACCTGAGCCAATACCAAGAGTTGCATACTTAACCAACTGAGCCAGCCAGGTGCCCCCCAAAAGTTAACATTTTAAAATAAGATTATGAGGCTATCTTGGAGCCTGTCAAGCCCTGCTTGGAACAGAGCTTCTAAAATGACAAGTATGTCTGGAACACTGTAGTCCAAGGCTATTCCTATTGGCTATAAGCAGGGTCCCTGGAAGCACACAGCTCTTCTTAAAACAGAAAATATTTACACTAGAGGTGAAACTGAATTCTCTCTAGGCAGGAGAGTGTTCGTGTGTACAAAGAAAAGGTGACCCCTGATGGCACACCCAACAAAACCAGAGTATCTGAGGAAAGGTAATTCATGCTCATGGCAACAGTGGCATGATTCATGCCAAATTCCAAAGCAACCTTCCTGGTAGGGCCATTGGACACAAACCCATGTGATGTTTTACCCCTCAAGGATTTAAACTCATGGGAAAACAAATATAAGTGTAGGGTTTTTTTCCTATTGTTAAATAAATAAATCAATAAGTCAATCAATAAAAAGATTATGACTGGGAGACAGTATACCATCTAAACAAATTTGAATCACAGAGCATCAGCCTAGACAGTAGGCGTCTAAATAACTACATAATTATGGTTCTATTACAAATATCAGTGTAACTTCTCCCCTTTGCCCAAATACACTAACAAGATCCTATCTTACTTCTAATAAACCAAAACCAGCAAATGATTTAAATAAGCAAACAACAACAAAAAAAATAAGACCATACCCTTTAAAAGTCATTTTAAAACCCTTGCTTTTCAAAACACCCTGTGGAGGCTTAGAAATCAGTTCTGTTTCTTGAGGCTAAGAAGGACAGATGGTATCTGGCACAAAAGGAAGGAAGGAAGGATACAGGAAGAAAGGAACAGAGGAAGGGAGAGAAAAGAGAAAAAAAGGAAAAGAGAAAGGGAAGGGGAGGAAGGAAAGAGAGAAGAGAGAAGAGAAGAGAAAAAAAAGAAAAGAAGGGAAAAGAAAAGAAAAAAGAAAAGAAAAGAAAAAAGAGTGAGAAACAGCTTTACAGATGGACCTTGAAGATTGGACAGAACAAGAAATGGAAGAGGGCATTTTCAGAAGAATGAAGAAATGAGCCAGTCCCAGCATCGAAAGCTGATTCATCATGAGTAAGGAAATGATTCCCTTTAGAGGAGTGGGAGTTCGGGCTACTTAGAGCCCTGGCACTAGAAGCCAGAGTGAGGAACACAAACCAGATTCAACAGGCAATGAAGTTTACATGCAAGAGGGTAACGCGGTCAGCATGCCAGTGAGGGGGAGAAATAAGAACAGTACTTCTGCATGGCAAAGTCCTTCCAGGATGCAGAGATAGTATGAAGGTAGAATTCATTGCTAACTCATAGCAGTCAACTGACTGCAAGTGGGCAGAAGAGGTTGTAGTCAAGGATAAGAGTGAATTAAAGATGGTCCTAATATTACTAGCCTAAGTGACAAAAATACAAAACAAAACAAAATAATGGGTAGTATTAGATAGCATCATTAATAGAGACAAAGAAGGTAGAAGAAGTTATTTTGAGGGAAATTAGGCTTCATATTTTTTTAAGTTCACTTATTTGTTTTGAGAGACAGAAGAGAGTACGAGCACACAAGTGGGGAAGGGATAGAGAGAGAGGGAGAGAGAATTCCAAGCAGGCTCCATGGTGTCAGTGCAGAGCCCAATGCAGGGCTCGATCCAACGAACCATGAGATCATAACCTGAGCCAAAATCAAGAGTCAGATGCTTGGCTGACTGAGCCACCCAGGAGCCCCTGGCCTCCGTATTTTAATATGGTCCAGATCTTCTTGCCTTTTCCAAGTTAATTAGTGTGAACCCAGAAGTTTTTATGACAACCCAAAAGTAAGAAGTTTAAGTCCCACATGAATTGTATTCCAGAGTTATCAAACTGTGACAAGGGACAAGCCACAGATCCTATCAGCATCTCCCTATCTATAAAATATGAGTGTCACAACTAATTCAATAACAGGGATGCCGTGACAACTGGTAGCAGTGGACTTCGAATTCTGTAGTGCGTGACTCAGGAAGCAAGCGCCGTATGTGTGGGCATGCGGGCAGGTGGAGGGCAGTGGACACCTCAAGGAAAACGACATGGGCAAAACTGCTAGAGGGGACATTATTAGCAAGTTATGGCTTTGATATGGGAATGACAGTTTCTCTGTAATGTTTCCACCCCTATGTTAGTTTTCTATTGCTACCTTAAATTACCACAAACTTAAGGCTCAAAGAACACCTCCCAGTTATTGGTCAACAGTTCTTCTGTAGGTCAGAAGCAGCATAGTGTGGCTGGATTTTCCAGTGAGAATCTCAAATGGCTGAAATCAAGGTGTTGGCAGGGCTGTGTACTTTTCTGGAAGCTCTGTGGAAAACTCTGTTTCCAGGTACATTCAGGGCATTGGCAGAATTCGTTTCTTTCTTGTGCTTTCCACTCGGCCCCCTCCATCTTCAAGCTAGCAACGGCTTGTGGAGTCCTCATACTTCCTCTGCCACCTCTTGACTTTCAAGGACCCACATGTACATTGGGCCCTCCTGGAGAATCCGGGCTCATCTCCCTACTTCATGGAACCCTGATGGAACCTTCACTGTATTCGTGTTTTGGCATCCAAGGTACCATTAGTGTTGCAGCAGAGGGCAAATCATGGGGGCAAAAATTCTGTTGACCACAAAGACTAATAAAATTATTTAGCACTCTTTAACCATTTATATGTGCTTAGTGTTTCCTTTATATGATGACAAAATATATGATCAAAAGTACAAGATATACAGCTTCTCCCTTCTAAAAAAAAATAAGCAAAAGGAAAATTAATGGCACTTGTCTGACAAAAGCAATGAAAGGGGCCAAGGGATGGCTTTGCAGTTTGGAATCTTTTCTTAAATCAAACCTAAATCAAACTTTGGAGCTCGGAGTCTAATTCATATTTATTCAATCAACAACTCTTCAGTCTACTTCTGTTCAAGGATTTTTCTCTTAAAAGTAGGCAAAATAATTCTGAAAGGATTCAAGCATCTCCTCAGAATCTAAGTTAAGCAATAATGAGTAATATAAACAGATTACAGTGAGTAATACTGTTGATGTTGAAGCCCAGACATCACTTTATCAATAGGATGTTTTGATTCCCTACGTGTCTTACAGTTTATAAAACTGAAATGATTTAAAGCATTTTCCCCCTCTTGGTTTGTAATGAAAGGTTAGAGTAACAATATGCTCTCCATTCATCAGAATGCTCCCCACTGTTTTTGTAAGCTTGCAATGAAAGAAATTTGTTTTGAGCTGCATTTCCAAGAGAGTGTGGGCGGGAAGTAGTTTCTATATTTAAGAATGATTCTGAATATGGCCTGAATTGATAATGAAAATTCAATGGCAAACGAGCTCATTTAAGAACAGTATGCAGCACATCATGATCATTGGCTGCTAGGATATAACATTCATGTTAATGATAACTTGCATTAGCATAAATACTTGGAGTTTTTCTCGAGGGCTAAAAAAGCTATGTATGATTCACCTTTATATCTCCATTGTACACAGTACACAGAAAGTACCGACTAAATATATGTTGAATAGATGTGTCCAAAGTACGTTTTTACATCCATTTTGATCCTCACCACAATATTTTCAGGGATCACATGAGGACACTGAGGTGTAAGAATATCAGGGGCTTATTTTTTTATGTTTCTATTTTGGCCACAGGTATTATAGAAGTATAGCTAAATACATAAATGCATGGTGTTAGAAGTCAATCCTGGGACCAAATCATGGCTCTGCTACTCTATTTGTTTGCTTGGGCTGCCATAACAAAATGGCCACCGACTAGGCAGCTTAAACAAGAGAAATGTATTTTTTCAGTTCTAGCGGCTAGAAGTCCAAGATCAAGGCATTGGCAGGGTTGGTTTGTGGTGAGAGCCCTCTTCTCAGGTTGCAGATGGCCACTTTTGTGTTGTGATCTCACATGGCCTTTCCTATGCACACATGCATGTCTACAATCTTAATCTCCTCTTTGTATAAGGACAACAGTCATATTGGCCCACCTATGTGACCTAAATTATGTCTTTAAAGATCTTGTCTCCAAATATAGTCACATTCTGAAGCACTGGAGATTAGGACTTTCAACAATATAAACTGGGGAGTGGAGGGTGGGGGGAGACCAAAGTCTGCCTATGACAGAGACTTTATAACAGGGCAATCGTAACTCTGTGAATAGGTTTCCTCCTACTTTCTACTGAATTTGTGTCTTTTCTTGTTGATTCCTTTCTATAACCTGGATCTTAATCCTTGCTCTCTCTATATTTTCCTTACATCATTATGATGATTCTTTTTACCCTACAGGTTTTAATTTTAATATACTCAGCTTAATCAATATTTTTATATAACTTTTGTGTTTAAGAAAGAATTTCCTTTTTCAAGTACATAAACATATTCTCATAGTTTCTTCTAATATGATTGGATTTTTATTTTTGTATTCACATCTTTAATTCATTTGTCTGATATTTGGCAAATGATTTAAAGTAGAACAATAACATTCTTTTTCCCCCCAAATGAACAACAGTCCTCAAAACACTTGTTGAACTGAATCATTTTCCCTGTAATGTTGTCATCTATACACACATCCTTACCTTCTCACCTGCAATCTTTCTTCATTATCCTCAGTGTTCCATCCTCACCAAGCACTGAGACCACTCAAGCCAAGGACACAAATGACTTCCATGTGCCAAAGGCAGTGGTTACTTGCCTATCCTCATCCTACTGGACATTTTGGTATGTGTCACACAGTTCACTATTCTCTTTTGAAGCACTTTCCTTTCTTGGCTTCCATGACAGTGCACTCTCTTGGTTTTTATTCCATGTCACTGACCACTCCTTTTTAGTTACCATTAGTGGCTCTAATTCTTTACCTTCATTTCAAACTCTAGACTGCTCCAGGACTCACTGCAGAGCCCCTTCTACTTCTCTATTCACACCACCTCCTTAGATAATCTCATCTAATTCCGTGTCTTTTGCATAATATTGATATGCTGTAGATTTCCTAACCTACATGAGAATCCCTGACCTCTTTCCAGAGGTCTAGACTCCATTCATTCTCTTCCCACTGGACATTTCCACACTGATGTCTAATAACGATCTGAAACTCAACATATCTAAATCAAAACTGTTGACTCCCCCTCTCCCGAAGCCTGTTTTGCCACCAGGCTCTCTCATCAACCGCATTTATCAAACCAAAGGTGTAAGATGTACTCTTTTAAATTTCTAAATTCTACTTACCACCCAGTCCTTTTAACTCTGCTTCAAAGACAGATGTTTTTGTGTCTGTATCCCAGGATTGTCCTTCTGTGTTCCAGGATTGTCCTTCTGTGTTCAAACTACCCTTATCTCTCTGGTAGACTTCTACAGTACCTCTTCCACCAGGCTGCCTCAAAATCTATCCTCCACAGTAACACTTTTCTAATCTTTATCAGAGCACATCACTCCCCGGTCTGAAATCCTTTAGAGGCCTCACTCTGCACCTAGAAACTATACTTAAACTTGTTACCCAGGCCTATAAAGCCAAACTTGGTTTGATTCCTACCTTCTCCAAACTTGTCTTGTGCCACTGTTCCCCTCATGTACTTTTATATTTTGCTCCTTGAATGCTGCAAAGCTGTTCTCTCATGACGGGATATGTGCTAGTTCCACCTTAAGTCTACCGGCATACTCTTCTTCAGTCCTTGGCATGGCTCAAGCTAAAACTCATGACCATCTCAGATTAAATATTACCTCCAGAGAGAGGCCTTTCCTAACTGTCTAATGAAATTCCCAGTTTTGTCTGCGTGGGTGCCCTATTTTAATTCTTTACAGAACACTATGATATATTCTTTGTTTATTTTTTCATTGGTCTTCTATTTATAACCTCCCACTAGAACATAAGTTCTGTAAGAGCAGCAATGTATCCTCATCTTGTAAATATGTACCTAGTACATAATAAGTGCTCAATAAATAAATTTGGGTTTTGTTTTTGAAACTTTACTCAATTTCATTCATCTATTTGTCATTTTTACACAAATACCATCCTGTCTTTATTTTATTTTATTTTATTTTACTTTATTTTATTTATTTTTGAGAGAGAGAGAGGAGGAGAGGGGCAGAGAGAGAGAGAGACAGAGAGAGAGAGAATCTCAAACAGGCTCCATGCTGTCAGCATGGAGCTCCATCTCACAAACAGTGAGATCATGACCTGAGCCAAAATCAAGAGTTGGACACTTAACTCAGTCACCCAGGTGCCATGACCACCCTGTCTTTATTACTATAGTTTCAGCATCTATTTTAATACCTAGTAGAATAAGGACTACTGCATCACATACATTTTTTTCAAAACTGTTTTTTCCACAGTTGTGAAATATCTATTTTACATATATTTCATACTCAGTTTATCATGTTTCATTACTTTTCATTGGTATTGCTTTGAATTTATAGATTAGTTTGAGGAAAACTGACATCTATATAACACTGAAGATTTACATTAAAAAATATAATGTATTTCTTTTTTTATTTAAACGTTGTTTCTCTGCCCTTTAGTTTTACAGTTTCCTTTTTATCACTTTTAAAGTTATTCATTAGCAATTTATTGATTTTTTAAAAAAAATTCTCAGGAATGTGTGTTTTTCTATTACACTTGTTAATTTCCAGTCAAAAGGATAGCTACTTTATCTAGATCTTATTGAGGACTTTTATTTGATGTAATAATTTTTGGTTGATTTTCTTGATTTTTTAAATGAGATGGTAAAATTATTTTCACACGATACTTCTTCAACTTTTTTAGATATGATACTGCATTGGTTGAGACCTCCAGAAAAATGCTCAATAGCAACATTAATGCGGGCATCCCTGTTTTGTTCCATGCCTTCATGGAACCACCATTAACTAAGCCTGATCTATGTTTCTGGCAAAAATCTTTTATCACATTAAACAGGTCCCCTTTATGCATGGGTGGCTCAGTCAGTTAAGTATCCAACTTCAGCTCAGGTCATGATCTCGCAGTCAGGTCCATGGGTTCGAGCCCCACATTGGGCTCTGTGCTGACAGCTCAGAGCCTGCTTCGGACTCTGTGTCTCCCTCTCTCTCTGCTCCTCCCCAACTCATGCTCTGTCTCTCTCAAAAAATAAATAAACGTGGGGCAACTGGGTGGCTCAGTTGGTTGAGCGTCCGACTATGGCTCAGGTCATGATCTCATAGTTTGTGGGTTTGAGCCCTGCATCAGGCTCTGTACTGATGGCTCAGAGCCTGGAGCCTGCTTTGGATTCTATGTCTCACTCTCTCTCTGCCCCTCTCCCATTCATGCTCTGTGTCTCAAAAATAAATAAACATTTTTTTTATCTCAATAAATAAATAAATAAATAAATAAATAAATAAATAAATATTAAAGTTTTTTAAAAAATCAGTTTTACAACAAAAAAGAACTGAACATTGATACGAGGTTTTTGGGGGCAGTCCAGCAAAGTTTTACTAACAATTCCTAACTGTTGAGCTTCCTTTATGACGCAGATAGAGCACTTCATCTTTTTCATAGTTTACTCCTAACCATCACAGTATTTCTACAAGATGGAATATTTTTTCACCATTTTAAGAATGAGGAAATCTTGACTCAGAGATTTATGCAATTTATCATAGGTCACAAAAATCTAATAAGTAATTACTCAAGGATTTATGTCCCACTATATCTTGCTTCAAAGCCCACACTCTTCCCACTGTGTTCCATTTTTAATTCAGTGAGACATTAGACCAAGTCTTTCAACATGCCCTAGAGGAAAAAATAACAAATGTGTTGAGTTTATGGGCTAATTAATAACCATAGCTGAAGAATGTCTACCTTGATGTCAACTCTGAAGAAGATTTCAAAGGAAAAAGTCACAAGAGAACCAACATAGAGAACTAGCTGTTTGTCACTAATAGCTATATGTTGTCAAATTAATGGCTCCCATCAAAGCAAAATGGGAAAAGGCATAGATAAGCAAGTTAAACAGGTCAGTTCATACAATGGATTATAGAACAGAGATTCAAAAACATCTAAAGAGTTGAAATGTTGGGCCAAAACGAGCAAGAAAAGTTTCACATGGTTAGAAGTAACATTGACCCTTAGGTCAAACAAATCAAACACACATAAATAGGATGAGAATAACCATAGTCCTTGTGAAAAAGGTCTAGTGGTTTAAACCAAAAGCTAACCGTGTGTTAATGTGGGTGCCAGGCACATTGGTACAATTCCAGTATACATGGATAGCACTGTCATTGGCCATAGCAAGAGGTTAATAGTACTACTCTCCATATCTGGAAATACAGATTTCGTTCTAGAAATTATATTTAATTTGGCCATAGCCTAATAAAGATGCAAGTCACTATCTCATATTCATTTCATCAAGTCCAGGATGGAGAAAATATCAGAGGCAATGAAGAACCCCAAGACCTTCAGTGACTGGTTAGGCAATTTTGGGGGAGCAGGAAGTCCACGCACCAGTGCATTTCTTGTGCCTCCAATAAAAAAAAATCATCATCACATTTTTTTCGTGTCATCTAAGAATTCCTGTCCGTACTTACCGCTACTCCTGTCTTATAAAGGAGGTAATGCACAGTCTGTGTAACGTCAGCAGCATGCATTAAATTGTGGTAAGGATTTTTATGCTTGCTGTATCCTACTTCCAGGGCCTCCACAAATGAGACAAGAGCAGAAATGGGGATCTGAAAGAGAGCAGGAAGGTGGATTAGCTAGTGATTTGGTAGCCTGAAGTGAGGCAGCAGAAATCTAAGGCACTCTAGCTGCCTCTTTCTGGAGGCATAACATACCACGTGAAGAAATGTGAACTTTCAAAATTAGTAAAAATCACTGAACAAATTATCAGCTGATTTGAAAAATCTCCCAGGAAGTCCCTGGTTTAAGAACAGTCTGCCCTGCAAATTGCTTTTTGTGCTCAGTTTCGAGCTCCAGGGGGAACGAAACAGGATCATCTCAAAGACATTTAGGGCAGAAAGGTAGGTGTTCATTTATACCTCAAGCAAAGGGTCAAGTCTTTTATTTCTTGAGAAATAAATGAATACAAGCTGTGTAGCATATATCATTTATTTGGGGGGGAAACACAAAGTACATAGAGATCTCAAGTTGTAAAATCATTGCAAAATAAACTTAGGCTGCCACCTCCTGAAAACTGTGCCCTTTAGAAGGAGTGATTGTATGCCCTGGACACATGGAAAAAACACAACAAAATATGTTCTATTACTTGGCAATTTATTATTGTTGCATTGCAATTTGGATTAATATTTCCAATTAGCCTAATTCTTTTTCTGTCTCAAATATGTATAATATACATACCTGCTTTTTTTGTGTGTGGCAGAAAATAAAGACTAGTGCAAAATACTTCTACAAAAAAAAGGGGCCCCTGAAAACATTCACTGTATTTCTGTTCTGGATAAATTCCTTGGTTTAGAGTAAATTATCAAATATAACACTGAGGAAAAAAGAGAGAGTGTGTATTCCAGTATTCCAGGAGACTAACCATCACGTTAGAAAGGAAAAAAAAAAAAAAAGGAAAATGTTTTACTATTACGCTTTGTGAGCATCCATTACATGTTCTTCCTTGGGCACATCCTTCAATATTTACCATTTGTGGGTTTTTAAAAATGTAAATGTTGCCTCTCATATGTCAGAGACTAAGTCATTATCATTTTTAAGATGAAGATTCAATAAACCTAGGTTCTTTGGACTGTTCATGAGAGATCCATGAGTCACTGAAGTGTTAGGTTACAAGATGTGCATATGTGCACAAGAACTGTGTATCCACCAGGTTTTCAAGCAGATTTTTGATACAAAAGTAATTGAGGACCACTGCATTTATGGCTATGTAAGAAATACACCTCCACCTGTGTTAGGAAAGTGATAAAGAACTGTGCTGTCTAGAGAAATCAAGGCATTATATTAAAAAAACAAAAAACAAAAACCCTGCGATTTCCAGAGGTTCATCCATATGATGAGGGAAGTGCAAGGAACATGGTACAATAAAGGTCACTGGACAAATGCACAGATTCCCTGAGGAACCCGGCCCCACCTCTAGAGTCCGTGGTATTAGAAAGCAGAGGGGATTGAACACTGAAAACAATTCATGCTCTTTACTTAAAGTTGAAGGATTAATTTGAAGCATGAATGGCTGGGAAATACCGATGATCTGTCACAGATGATAAGTGAGAGCATTTGTCTGAATCTGAGCCAAGTGGTGGGGAAAGAAGTTTGCAGAGACAGCAGATGCACACTCTGTCTCCATTACTGTCTCCATGCCAGGAGTGTTTGACAATACATGAAATCAGGCTGAAATGAGATCCGCAGGCCGAGTTGTAGGGGAGTTCTGCTAGTCCGCACTTCCGGTTGTACTTCTAGGAAGACTGGGATCAAACTGTGTGGCTCCGGCCTCTTGCCTGCCGTGAGCCCCACTGGACAAGGGCTTAAGGAAAAGTTCCCACTGCAGAATTCAGGGAAGCGGCTGTCTGGATGATGCTTCCCAAGTCACCCACAGCAGTTTTCAGTCCATATTAAAAGGATTCTCTTGGTCTTAGCCCAAAAGTCATGCAAGGGTGGACAAAGCATGCATATTTTAAAAGTAGGCAGTGGGGCTCCTGAGTGGCCCCTCAGGTGGTCGGGCGTCCGACTTCGGCTCAGGTCATGATCTCACAGCCTGTGAGTTCGAGCCCCACGCTGGGCTCTGTGCTGACACCTCAGAGCCTGGAGCCTGCTTCAGAGTCTGTGTCTCCCTCTCTCTCTGCCCTTCCCCTGCTCAAGCTCTGTCTCTCTCTCTCTCTCAAGAATAAATAAACATTAAAAAAAATTAAAATAAATTAAATAAATAAATAAATAAAAGTAGGGACTGACCTTGAAACGGCTGATCAGATCATAGCGTGTGAGTAATTCATAGAAAATGAATTTCAGTGCATGATCACCGCTGGCCTCATTGAGGGAAAAGACATCAAAGGACCACTTGTCCACATCCTGTATGGCAGGGCAGGGAGAAAGAATGCCTTAGTTCATAGCCACTTGCACAGCTACGAGTCTCCCCACTTGGGAGTTACCCCATAACCCTCACCCAGGATTTTCACAGCCCAAAACTCTAACACCCTTTCCGCCCTCAAACTTTTTCCAATTTGGCACACATAAGTAGCATGCACTGATAAAATAATTTTAAGTAGTCTTACTATTTGTAACAACAGCTCTAATTTATGGAGTGCCTACCACATGCTAGGCATTGTGATGTGTGATAAACACATGATTTGTCCTGAAAACAACCCTAAGTGGTAGGCAGTATTGGTCACATCTTACAGATGAGAAAACTGAGAAGTGCATTTCCCTCAGACGCACCACAAATGAAGTGTTATAGACACAAGTGGGGGCAAGGACACAAACACAGTCAACAGACGCCTCAGCTCAGGCTCTTTCCATTAAGCCTGTCCACTACACCGCTGAACTTCCCATCTTTATTCACTTCACAACAACCTACGGTGCTTCCCTCCTCCAAACTTCTCCCCAGTCCCTTACTATTACCTATGGACTTCGTCTTAGTCCACAGTTGAAAACATTAACCCACTTAAAATCTTCAGAAAAATGCCTGATACAGAACAAGTAATATGTCACTTCAGTTCAAACCGCTGAGCTAAAACCGTGGAGAAAGATTTCATTTCACAAAACAGAAAAATGCTACCGCTTTTGGAGTCACTGATCTGAGAACCTAGCCCTCAAATCTGTAAGTCACTTTACTAAAAAAAGTAAAACTAAGACCTAAGCTGAAGGCGCTCCTCACACACCATTCTTGAAGTTCAAAGGCTTATATGTCTATAAAGATATAGACTCCAAGATATATGTAAACTTGTCTGATGTGTCTTTGACTTATAGTCAGCCACTTGTGGATGTAGTAAACAAAAGTGCATTTAAGCAATAGTTAAAGCAACAGTTATTTGGTTTCTTGTGTCAAGAGTTTCACTTTCAGGGGTGCCTGGGTGGCTCAGTTAGTTAAAGCTTCCAACCTTGGCTCAGGTCATGATCTCGTGGTTTGTGAGTTTGAGCTCCACATCAGGCTCAGCACTGGTGGTACAGAGCCTGCTTGGGATTCTCTCTCCTTCCCTTTTTCTCTCTGCCCCTTCCCCACTTGTGCATTCTCTCTCTCTCTCTCTCTCTTTCTCTCTCTCATAAATAAATAAATAAACTTAAAAAAGGGGAGGTTAACTTTCAGTAAAGACCATGTCCTGCCATAAGCATGACAATAAGGACCCATGTGAGACCATGTTGAGTCAAGGTAAAGTGTCAGATGCTTCCCTGGGAGAGACTCTGGTGGTCTAGAACTGTTAACCTAAGTGGCTCTCACCTCAGCCCTCAGTGCATTCCAACATCAGCCAGCTATTCCAATCCTGTCCCGTCTCAAACATCCCAACCACCAAAGATCATCCTAAGGCCACTAGAGTCTCTCTCTTGAATGCCAGGGCACAGGAAAACTGAATCATATATAGGGAAAACAAAACTTTTCCAAAAGGGTTTCAGTGGATTGTTTCAACTGACACTTACTGGTAACCTCACCTCAGCCTTCTATAATTTCTCCTCCATTATAACAACTAAAGAAATAGCTCTAAGTACTGAGCATATTTTCTGTGCCAGGCTCAGTGAGAGAAGTGTTAATGTACATTTGCTAGCCCTCACAACTCTAGAAATAGGTGTTACTTTCCCCACTTTTACAGATGGCAACCTCTGAAAGACGAGAGGAATTGGCTAATGCCATTTGGTAGCAGATCCAGGTAACAGTCCCACTGATATCACTGCCAACAGATGGCATTGTAAACTCAGTGAATATATGCTGTGACTGAGGTCTCATGCCCTAAATGCCCAACAGGGCCCAGGCCATAGACAGCGGGGCCATTTAAGATAACCCACGACCTAAAGCTTCACCTTAGCTACCATAATTGCCATTGTCATGCCATCCATCGTCTGACCATTAGTCCTAAGGAAAAGTCCACAGACAACTCAGTAGGTGGGAAAACATTTTGTGATTTTTTAATCCTATTCTCTCAAATGAATAGAAAAGAGAAAGGCTGTCACTGAGAATTGAGAAATCATCACAGTAAGAAGTCATTATTTATTCTGAATATTAGGAGTTAGGGAAACAGGAGGAAGAGTGTGAATAGTGAGATGGATGTTCTCTCCTGCCACTCATTTTTATTTTTTTAAATAAAGAATATGTTTATTATTTTTTTAATATGAAATTTATTGTCAAATTGGTTTCCATCCAACACCCAGTGTGCCTCCCAACAGGTGACCTCCTCAATGCCCATCACCCACTTTCCCCTCCCTCACACTCCTCATCAACCCTCAGTTTATTCTCAGTTTTTAAGAGTCTCTTATGGTTTGCCTCCCTCCCTCTCCTTTTTTTCCCCCTTCCCCTCCCCCATGGTCTTCTGTTAAGTTTCTCAGGATCCACATAAGAGTGAAAACATATGGTATTTGTCTTTCTCTGTATGACTTATTTCACTTAGCATAACACTCTCCAGTTCCATCCACATTGCCTCAAAAGGCCATTATTTCATTCTTTCTCATTGCCAAGTAGTATTCCATTGTATATATAAACCACAACTTCTTTATCCATTTGTCAGTTGATGGAGATTTAGGCTCTTTCCATAATTTGGCTATTGTTGAAAGTGCTGCTATAAACATTGGGGTACAAGTGCCCCTATGCATCAGCACTCCTGTATCCCTTGGGTAAATTCCTAGCAGTGCTATTGCTGGGTCATAGGGTAGATCTATTTTTAATTTTTTGAGGAACCTCCACACTGTTTTCCAGAGTCTGCCACTCATTTTTAAAAGGGCCGTAGTTGTGATTCTCCAATTTTAATGTTCTTCAGAACCACCCAAGGTGCTCAGGAAAAAATGCTGATTCTTGGGTGAGGGACTTGCAGAATCCTGCTGCAGGACGTGGAGTCTCCATTTTTAACAAGCACCTACTTTAACTGTCTTAAGCCATTCTTCCTGTCTTACCAAACTTGGCCCAAGGCCCATTCCCGAAGAAAAATTTCATGAACTTCCTATCAGTCTAACATAGCCTGAAACTCCTCATTTCCTCCCACTTTAAACCTGGAGTCTGCCCAGGGTGTCTCTTTCTAAGTTACACAACAGCTGCCTTCTAAACAATAACAACACTTCTATAATTTCAATAACCCCACCTCAAAAGATTAGAGAGAAAACTCCCCAAATGAGAAGCTAGCATATATTGGATGGAAAAAATTAAAAGAACAAAAATTTCAAATTTAGAGATTGGTGGTGGTTAATTATTCTCTTATTTAAGTGTGATTTTATGCCATGTTCTTGCATTAATCACAAAGGTTAACACGTCAGTGGCATGATGGTTATTTTACTGAACTGTATTTTCTAAGTCTTTCAGGAAATTTTCTATAATAGAAGGAAACAATAGTGGTTCCATATAAACTGCTGGCAATGAAGTAGAAATAACCTTTCCTAACAAGCACCACCTAAAACAAAAAAAAAAAAGAAAAAGGAAAGAAAAAAAAAAGAATATCTGTGTGATCTTGCCAACTCCCCTTCAATCCACTGCAGATAAAACCAAAGTCTTGTGGGGTGGGGGGTGGGGTAGAAATATTACATTGTAAAAAGATCTTGAACTTCCCCAGTAAACAGCAGACAGGATCAAGACAAAGGGAAGCTTTAGCCTTATGCACATTATCAGCAATACTTGTGGAGAAGGGTAGTAATTTGGAGAGTTAGTACTTATTCTTGGGCTGAATCATCTAGGTTCCTTTCCCCTCAGAAAGACAACATGTGCTCATCTGAGAATTACTTTTCCCTAAGCTAAAAAATAACAATTCATGGATATCCCAGGTTGCTCCACATTTTCTTCAGTTATTTTGCATAGAAAAGATGCTCCAATTTAGAAGAAATATTTTCATAAATTTCTTAGCACAGGTATAACTACCTGTATTGATGTTCACAATAAAAGAAGAAATTATAAGATAAAGGCTTCTTTTAATGTCCCTAAGCTTTCATTGAATGTTTCAGGTTCAGTTAAGAAAATCAATGCAGCTTCATAATGGGTGTTATGAAACATCAGATCTCGTGAAGCGATTTCACTGATTAAATGAGAAATGTCGCTACGAATTTCACCAATGTATTGGGCACTGGTGGGGGTATTGAAAAGGAGTGACAGGAAACGTGTCTTCTTGCTGTAACCTTCTTGAGTATCTTTCCTGTTCTTAGGATGAGCTAAGAGGCAGAAAATGGAGAACGGAGAATCTGAATACAGGGTCTCACAAATTCAATTAGTGAATGTTCTTGCAGCAAGAGAAAGAGACTATGAAATATATAATCAAAATGGCCCCCAAAGGCTCACTCTTGACATTGAATTAAGCACTCCCATCCCTGATTCCATAACTAGGTAATTTAAGTTATCTTCCAAAAATATCATCAGGTAATACATGTTTCAGGTTTCAGAGAAAGACAACAATACATTCAACAATAGTAATGATGCTAGGATGTCCCTGAGCAAATGGATGATTCCATGTACAGACATCATGCAATGTCAAGGAGCCAAGTGATCTGGCCCTTAGCACAGCCCCACCCTCAAATCCAGAAGCCAGATCCGCTTTAGTACAGCCAGGATAACCTCAAACCAGTGGACCTGAACGGATGCATATCTAGAGGAATACATCCACTTTGAGGCTTTTAGAGATATTCTATACAATTCCAAGAGCTTGCCTGACAAAATAATTCTCCAGGACTTAGCACACTTAGACTCAAATGTCTATGTAACTTCTCATGGAACTTTTGGGCTCAGTGGGAGTCTTGGGTAAACAGTAGGATACATGGGTTCTGGGGACACACATTCATGCAGTAAAACGTTACTGAGAGCTTACAATGTGATTGGAACTCTGGTATCAAACTTTAGCTCTGGCTCTAATTAATTGTATCTTTTTAAAAATCTCACTAAGTCTCAGTTTCTTCATCTACAAAATGGGCTTAGAGTAGATAATCAGATAATGATACCACTTTGATCAGCAAAGAGCCTTCTGATGGTGATACAGAAAGATATGAAACCCACACTGTGTGAGTTAAAAAATTATCAGGGTGCCTGGGTGGCTCAGTTGGTTAAATATCTGACTCTTGATTTCAGTTCAGGTCATGATTTCACGGTAATGATCTCGCCACCATGAGATTGAGCCCCGTGTCAGGCTCTTGCTGAGCATGGAGCCTACTTGGGATTCTCTCTCTCTTTTCTCCCCTTCTCTCTCTGGCCCTTCCCTACTCATTCTCTCTCTCCCCCTGTCTCTCTCTCTCTCTCAAAATAAATAAATAAGCATTTATAAATAAATAAACAAACAAACAACAGAAAGAAAGAAAAAAATTAGCAAGACAAAGGCAAAAAGATTGTGATACTGTAAGAACAGATAAGTGAAAAATAAGAAGTCAAGAATGACTGGGAAACCTGTACATGAAAGCCTCTCATTTTCTAACAACAAATGTAACTATACTTTTAATAGGATACTGTGTACACTGTAAGATCTTTTCATTGGTATTACCTTTAATGCTTCAATAACAGCTGGTGGGTAGCTCAGTCCAACCATGTTTGATGTCCGTCTATACATTCTGGCAAAGTCAGAGGGGAAAAATGCAATGTCATATCTTACAAACAGGAATTAGCAGGACACACACTTATACTAAGTGCTGACAAATAATGAGAAGTCATGTCGTTGGGTGAACCAAGAAACGATATGGTGCTTTACAACCTTTTTCATAGACATTCAAGTCGCCTAAGAAAGAGTTAAATTCAAGAGAAATTAAAGCAATCCCAAATACGTGAACCACTGGAAAGAAACAAAAAAAATTCATCTCTGTGCCCCAAATTGGAAAGTCAATTATTAAAATGGGTCACTTCTTCTGCCAGAAGTGAATTATAGTACAGCATAGACAGTATGCAAAGTAGCACTTTAACCTGAATGAGGAACTCCTATGGGCAACCCATTTGGAAGAGCTTGTTCTTTAGAACTGTCAGAAACAAAAAGAAAAATGTCCCAGGTGAACTCTGAACTGAATGTGGCATTTCTAAAACCTGTAACTGTGTAATGAGGGTCATAGGAAGAATAAATTGATTTGTGCAGTAAGGATTATAGGAAGAAGAAATCAATTACTGCAATCTATTTCTGGGGAAGGGGGCAATTTAACTTAAAGAGCAAAATGGCCAACAAAATTGGAAAGTGTCATGGGGAACTCAAAGTCTTTCAACAAACTGGTCCCTCTGGGTCAACAACCTCAAGGCATCTTTGCCCTGTTCCAAATCCAGGCACTATCCACATATGTCAAAGGATGATGGATTAGATGATGGCCTTTTTTAAAACTCAAACCAGATCTTTTCTAGTTAGCATTCTGAGCAAAGGCAAACGCTTGTCCTAATGATGCTATAGAGATTAAATAGATATGTTTTGGCAATCCCTCATTCAAGACTATCTGTTTCCACCAGAATTTTCTGGATTATAAAGACACCAAAATTAAATCAAAGAAAAGCTTTCAGTTGTTGGAAACTGGTGTTCCTTTTGCTGCTTTGGTCATTGAATGACAGCTATCTTTACCTCTCCACAAATATCCCGGCCTGCACTGCATGGACAATGCTCTTGAACCGTGGCTTCTCCTCGCTCCTTCTGAGCATCATCCCCATCTGCCTCGTGAAGGTGGAGGCCAGCCAGTCTCGGACCTCAGAAGGCACTGCATCTGACTGAATGTCACTGAGTTCATCCTCTGTATCCAGGAGTCGCCTGAATGGAGGAAATACAACCAGGACACTGAGATTAAATCTGAAGTTAGAGCTCTCTGTTCAAAACAGCTGCTCCTTCTTTCTACCCCACCTGCATACATAGGTACAACGAAACCAGATAAAAATGACCACAAAAAATATAGCATGTTTTTAGTAAGGCTTGTAAAACCTCACCATTTATGTTTCAGAATGGTTCTGTCTACCAGACTGGACAAAGAAACACAGAACTCAGAGGAAGTCAAATATACTCCATCTCAGGCTGTAGGTCTCAGACCCACTGCACTAAGGAGCACCCAGTATCTGTATTCCTAGGTTTGTGGAATTTGAATGGGATATAAATCCTCCACTTAAACATGCATTCACAGGGAGGTTTATTTTAGAGATGGACCATGTGGCATTATTTTGGGTTTAAAAAAAGAATATTTAAAGACTTTGCTATAGACAATAATACTGTATCACAAACTCCTAAGTTGCTAAGAGACTAGATCTTAATTGTTCCCACCACAAAAAAATAATGATGATTATGTGACCTGATAGAGGTGTTAGCTAACGCTATGGCGGTAATATTATAATATATAACATATAATAAATCAACCCACTGTACAACTGAAAGTTACCCAATGTTATACATCAATTATAAATAAATTTTTAATAAAAATAAGTTTAAAATAAAATAAAATAAATATTTTTTTAAAATTTAATTTAAGAGAAAAAGAACTACTTTGTAAAATATTATCCAAATCACATCAACCCAGTCCTCTGAAATAATAAACATCTGAAATGATGTCAACTGATATTCTTTCTAGTTTGATAGCACATTATAGAAATTTAAATTCTAAATTCAAGAAAAATTTCCAAAATAATTCAGTTCTTTATTTGAGCTCAGTTACGTAAGTCAGATGTGCTTACCTGACTTTTCAAACTTGTTCATAGGTCAGACCACCAGAAGAGAACATAAATAGTAATGAGTTATAATAAAATTATATTTTATATTTATATTAAGCCCTGCTAAAAATAAGCAGTATAAACAGGTGTTCATAAAAAGGGTTTTTTAAAAAAGGTTCTTTTTTCCCCCCCTTTAGACACATCAATTGGGGGGCAGGGGAGAAAATGAAACATTTGGGAAAAAACTAAGATATCAAATTTCCTTAAATTAGGAACCAAGCATGTCACCAAACACTAAGCCACATACATAATTCTTAGATCAGGGGGAAATCCTTTCAGATTGGAATCTGGCACAGGAAAGTAAGACTGACAGAGGAGCCTGTCTGAATTAGGAAAAAGAAGATAAGATTTTCATATTTACCATGTCAACATTTTTCAAAAGAAAAGCCGTTTTGCTATTTTCAAATGCATTTGGTGACTGGAAGTGCTTTCATACTTTTGGGTAATTCAAGTGGGATGAGTCTATTAAGAAAATCAGTAACATGTAAGATTGAAGGAGGAATTCTCAGTGCTTAAGGGGATAAATGCTTCACTATCACTTCAGGAGTTTCCGCTTAGAGACAGATGTGAATTAAAACACGAACATAATTTTTAGGCTGAGGCTGACAATGTGCAATAATTACAGTGGAACTCTACACTTGATAAGAAATCTTACCATATTTTTAAAAATCATTTCTTCTCCTCTTACATTATCTCACTTCATTGTCATAAAGGCCATGTGAGAGAAGTTCAAGTAGCTTCTTCTCTAGATGAGGAGGTACTGAGGATGTGTGAGGGTGAAAATCTACCTGATTCCTTTGTGGAAACTAAAGTGCCATGACCAGTCATTTGACTGCTACCCCATATGGGCCATGGGGGACATTTCAGAAAACCACATGACAGAAAACTTCCCATCAGTGCACTAACTTCTGTCATTTCTAGCTTACCTGGTTTCATCAATGTACACGGATTCAAGTACCGTGGCTGCATATTCCAAATTCTTCTTAAGATCTACCACTGAAGCCTCTCCTCTCTCTAATTGTTTGACCAAAGACCGTAGCCTAGGGGGAAAAAAGACATGACTAAACTAGAATAGAGGAAACAAAGAACAATCTTACAATTATAGTGACACATTTTACAGCCATTGAATATTTTTATTTGTCCCAATATACCTGAAAGGAAAACACAAATCTAGTGATGGAGTAGACCAGTATTTCTCAAAAGAGCAAGTTATAAAACAAACACATACGTTTTTGCCAATGTGAAGCAAAAACAAAAAATGTTCTCATCCACCAGGCACTGACCACCCCCGAGACTTCTAGCTATCTTTTATCTAAGAGTTCCCTAAATTACCAATGATTTTGCTGCTTCTCTGGTTTCAATTTTTTTGGTTCTCATTGGACGTATTAAAGCATGAGCAGCACCAATATTCACCAAATGCCACTGGAGATTCCACTGTGTTGAAGACTATGTTATGTTTGTTCAGCAGTGACCAGCTTCATGAGCCTGCATGGGTAACCTCATGGCCAACGGGTGTTCCAGGATAGGTAAGGAGAGTCAGACCACCAAAATACCCATAGAGGGCTACATAAGGAATACATGAAGAGAAACTATTTTCCTGGACAGGAGGAATTCCTTGCAGATTAATACCCCAGCTCTAAGCGGGGGGTGGGGGTGGGGGTGGGGGGGGGCGGGGGGAGGGGAAGAGGCTGGATGATAAACCAAGGTAATGAAGACAAGACCTTCCCCACTGCTGGTCAAGTATTCCAGGCAATGTAAAAGAAATGATAAAATATGCTCTCTTATTTATATCAACATTATCCCCACAGAGAAGGAGTTAGCATATATGAGAGCAATAAAATGACAGCAGAAGATCAAAGTCCAGTAACTGAGAACACTGTAAATACCAGAGATATGGAGGTTGAACAAACTCCTTGGGCTGTTTGACACTAGGTAAAGAAAAGAGCAGAAACTTTGAGGACAACCTTGGGTCTGAGCCCCATATCCCAACATATTAGCTGTGCTATACCAGGCCAGTTATTTAACTTCTCTGAGTGTCAGCTAAAAAAAAAAAATGGAAGATTCAACCACCAAATGTTCTAAGTTGATATAAAGATGAAATCAAATTGATATTAATATGTTCACATCAATCATGTAGATTTTTTCTAGCTTTAATATAATTAACACATCACATTGTATAAATTTAAGGTGTGCAACACAGTGATTTGACACATGTATATACTGCAAAAATGATTACCAGAATAGGATTAGTTAACACATTCATCATCTCAAATATTTACAACCTGTTTGTGTGTGTGTGTGTGTGTGTATGTGTGTGTGTGTGCGGCAAAGACATTTAAGATTTACTCTGTTGGCAACTTTCAAGTAAAAAATACTTGAAACTAATACTTGCTAACTATAATCACGGTGCTATAATCACCAAAACATATTAGATCCCCAAAACTTATTCATAACTAAAAGTCTCTATTCTTTGACCAACATCCTCATTTCCTCTTTGTTTTTCTGAAGGCAATTGTTACTATTATTGTTGCTGTTATTCAGTGACCTTGATCATCAGAGGCAGCCAGACAGGAAACATTCTAGCAATATACCTAAGAGTATTATGAAGTCTCCATTTCCCAAGGCTATGCCCACATTCCTGACTTCAAAATATCCTCAGATTTGCCATCATAAGAGATAATAGGTCACTTCTTGGCCAGGTGTAGACTACTCCCCTCCAGATCTACATGAAAATGATCACCTGTAAATACTGAGGAAAAGTTCTGGATTAACCTTAAACAGTAGGTCAGCCACACAAAAGAAATTCCCAGGAATTTCAGTGATATAAAATACAGAAGAAATTAGATTGAGGATGGTCACTACTGGACTTGTGAATCTCCAGCACGTAATGGGAAAATAGGCAAAGGAAACCAGCAGAGGCCTCTGTGGGCTTAGAGGTAAGGATCAGCCCTGTGGCTCCCATTAGCAGCACTAGGAAGTGTTCTGGATTTCAGGGGCAGCAGGACAGGGAGTTGGCATGGAAGGGCTTACCAGTCACTCACACACAGTGGACAGCCAGCCTGCCAAAGAATGGGGAGATTGTTGTAGCTGTGAGCCCTGAGAGCTATTCCAAATAAGGAATGGAAGTTCTTTAGCAAAACACATTCCTGGCTAAGTCTGCCTCTAATTTTGACTCTCACCTCCAGGGGCCCAACTACCCCCAAGATGTCTGGAATCTCAACCAGCAAAGTCAAATGAGGGTAAATTTAAAAAAATTTTTTTTAATTTTCTCCCTTCATTTGGGGTTTAAAGATTCCACCAGGAATTGACATGAATCTCTAATAGGACCCATGTCAAATCTCAAAACCTAAGAGGAATGAACCAAAAGTAAAAAAAAAAAAAAAAAAAAAAATGGCTAGGCAAAACGTAAGACTAATAGAAGTAAGGACCAGATGATTCTGTCTACCTGCAATAGGGCTTCCATAAGAAATAAACAAACAGAAGCAGCTTTAGTCAAATAAGTTTTCCTAGACTGAAGAAAGCTTTTTGTAAGAGGATGAAAAGGGATCAGATAAAACCAGGAAAAAATAAATAAAAACATCCAACATTTGCTGTTGTAATTTTTCATTTCAAGGAATAGAGAAAAGAACTTGAAAACGTTTGAGAAAATAAAATATATGACTTACAAAGTAAATAGAAATGTAGCTGGCCATAGAATTTGCCAAATACCAGAGAGCAATTTAAAAGTAATACCATTTTTTAAAGAATAATGTGGTATAATTCAAGAGATCTATGTCTATATCTATACAGTAGAATTGCCTACAAATATAGTCTCAGGTGTGGATAAGTTCAAAAATCCATCATTAATATGATTTTCCAAAAAAAAAAACAAAACAAAAAAACAATAAACTTGAAGGTATACTCTAGGACAGTGATCTTTCAAGGGTGGGAGTACATTCATGGTTCTCCATTAAATGGATTGTGAATTCATGACCTAGATTTAACTAAGCCAGTCTTTACAAAATAGACAAGTAGTTTCAAAAATTTTAACAAATGGCAGATGAAACACAATCCTAATTATATAAGGCCAAGGAAATATAAAAATGACTGAGAGGTCTTCTCCCAAGACAAGCTCCTGTTCCTAGTAGAAGGGCTTCCTATGTCACTTTTATGAACCAAAAAGCAATTATAATCGTCAAAAACAACTGAAATTATTAAGAACATTATATGGAATACTGCTTTGAATCCACTATTCTTAAAGATCCCTACTCCCAGGAAAGCACAATATCGGGGCAATACAAGTCTAGAAGAGTTGGGTATCATCTTGTGATCTTGCACCAGGACCACAGGCCAGAACAGGAGTGGGGCTCCCAGGGAAAGCATCACCTGGAATCCCACTCCACAGTTCAGGTTAGAGTGCTGAAAATCATCTCCCCTGGAAAGTCCCAGGCTTGGTACCACAAGTAGCAGAAAATCAACAGTGTGGGGCTCCATCCTGATGTAGTCACCAGTCGTGCCAGTCAGACATTGGGCACAGCCACATTTATGTATCCGCTGTGAAGGTCTGACACGACAGAAAGTTGTAAACAGAAGCAAACCCATAACTGAGTGACTTCAACAAACCCAGAGAAGAAATAATACAGAATAAAGTACCTTTAGGATGCGTAAGAAGTACTAAAAATTCTTATCTGTTCCCATTTCCCTGGCTTACAAGATGAGCAAAAGATTCTACCTACACCCTGGTGGACACAAAGGAAACCTAGGACACACTCAGTGTGTTTACGGAGAGCACCTAGTTGACAGTCACCTCTCTTTGTTCAAGAACAACTAAACAGAAATATATATACATATATATATATATACACACATTATTATATACTATATATTATATATCATATATATATTTATGTATATACTTATAATATATACTTATATAATATATTATTATATATATAATATATATAAAACATATCAATGAAAAGATTCAGCATTAAAGAAAGAGAATGCAGCACTCAAAATGAAGAGCAAGGACTCACTTTCAAAAAGAAAATTCACTAATGGCAACAGAAGTAAGTTTCAGGGAACATCTGCTTTGTGTTCAATAAAATTCAAGAAAACATGGATCTGTGAAACAAAGGTGAGAGCGGAAATCATAATGTAATAAAAAGCAAACATATTGAGACAGGAAAAGAAATTTAAAAGAAACAAAACACGACAATAGAAAGACTATATAAACTTTTTTTTTAGAAAAAAAGAAGTAAATGGTGACCAACTTTTTAGACGCCCAGCTCCTATTTGGACTGGCACCCATCAAACACAAGCCATAGCTGTCCCTGTCCACATAGCTGCCAGCTTTATGCTTTATGCAGCCACCACACAAACCCTAGAAAATTCCAAATGTCCTTATTTTCAAATATTGTTGAGCTCTAAGACAGCATTCAGGTGGGTGTTTCTCCACTGGCCCCCTCTACACCCTCTCCTCCTTATCCTTCTTGGAATATGATGCCCTGTCCTTCCCTACCTACCACATGAGTCTGTAGCTTCGTGAATGGAAGAGTTTCAAATTAGCTCTTTCACCACTGCCACCAAATCCCTAGATTTGAATCCATCTTAAGAAGAGTTGTCTAAAAATAGCCAAGATCTCTCATACCCACGTTATAAAGTATTTTTGTTAACTTTGGAGAAGACTAGCTAAAGGAGGAAGGCTCGGATGCCCTCCTTTGTTTTCTCAGTGAAATTTGTCTGGGTATTTTTCCATGTGGATTCATTTCACCTAAAAGCCAAGGTCCCAAAGGACCAATCCCAGGTCAGCTCTACTCTATATAACTAGCTATTTAATACTATTCATAAGAAATTTTGGTCCAGGCACCTAAAGAAAGGGAGGGAGGGAGAAAGCTGAGGGAGGGAAAGGGGAAATATACAACAATACCAATAATAAAGTTTCTCTTCTGCGTGAATGTTCATAGTTTCCAGCACTACATTTATTTCTGTCACCATGGCTGCCAGATAATGGTTCCAATATAGAAGTGCAACACCATTTTAGGACTGGCTTATGCTTTCAAACTTTGGCAATATGCCTTTCTGTTATGAAGGGTACAATTTTATTGTGGATGAACCACGGCATCTTTACCCGAGTCCTCCACTTCTCTACAGAAGCTGCTTTCCACGGGCTTCCCAGCTACAAGGCATATAATGCAATGCTGTGTTACTTAGCTTCCCGTGCCCTCAAGCCCAGAGCAAGTCCTGGATGCTGAGTTACCTTGAGACCATGCCATTATTTGAAATGCATATAAGCATCAGAAGAGAGGAACTGAAGAAAGGCCGAACACCATATTTTTGAATTTGAAAGGCAGTTGGAATGGATAATTTTCCAGAACCAATGGGGTTGATTTTATTAGGAAACAACTTTTTGACTCAACTTCATAACCCAGAAAATTGCCCTACAATGGACTAAGCACTACTCCCCACCCAGGTGACGTCCTAAAAACCCTCCTATACTATGCTTTGAAAGCACATATATTCGTTGAGCTTTAGACACTACTACAATGAAATCATCAGAAAAGCCTACCAAGCAAAAATAAACTGGAATAAAAAGCCAGGAAATACGGTTTCTTATTGTCGGTCCTTTCTGCCCCAGGTTATTCCCTTTGAGAATGGATAAGCAGCAACAAAAATGCCACCGGGGCCAAGGATGGCTGTTATCTCAGACAGGCTTTGTTTAATTTGAAAGAATGTAAAAGGCAACTGGATCTTTTAAAACACTTCCCGTGCAGGTTCCAGGGAATCATGAGTCCTAAAAACTCTTTTGAATAAAACACTCAGTGTTTCAGTTCATCACATCCGTGTATTTGTAAGGCAAAAACATCTCTGCGTACTTTTCACACACCTGTTTCCTCCATGTCACTCCCATCCCCTGCCACTTACCTAAATGCCACAGAAAGTAAATTAGAACAATTCCTCCTAAAACAGCCCTAAAGTGGGATACTCTAAGTGACCCTCAGATTTATGTTTTAATGTCATCTGCCAATGCCATCTGAGTACTTTTCTGGTTTGTTTTTATAATTAATTAGGGTGCCTGCACTTGTAACACTCATTCAGCATTTGCTGGGTGCTTTCTGTATGCAGGCACTGTGACAGGCTCTAACAATCCAAAGGAGAAAATGCACAACTTTTCCTTAATTAGGGAAGATGGATAGCTAATAGGCACCTGCCATGAAGCATGGCAAGCATGATCCCTGAGGTGACAAAGGTGCTAAGAAAGCAAAAAGGAGGGGAATGTACAAATAACAAGGCACTCACTTGAGGAGATGACATCAGAGCCACTGGAGGCCAGATAGGCATCAGCCAGGCAAGCGAGATAAAAAACAAAACAAAACAAAACAAAAAACTGGCAAACTTTAGACTAAGGGAGCAGCCAGAAGACTGTGATCCATTCAGGAAATTCCCATAGGTAGCTGGAACTTAGGGGTATGTGAAGAGATAAAACTTTAGAAGAAGGTAGAAAGAAGCCAGACCCTGGCGGGACTATTGTGCCAAGCTAAAGAAATTTAATTTTCTCCTGGAGATAATGTGGATTCCCCTGGACAATTTTTAAATGGGGTAGGGAGCGGCATGATAAGATTTTCATTTTTTTTTTAATTTAAGTTGATTTATTATTGAGAGAGAGAGAGAGAGAGAGAGAGAGAGAGAGAGAGAGCGTGAGCAGGGGAGGTGCGGAAAGAGAGGGAGAGAGAGATCCCAAGCAGGCTCCACACTGTCAGTGTGAAGCCGGATGCAGGGCTCAAACTCATGAACCCGTGAGACCATGACCCTAACCGACACTTAAACAACTGAGACGCCCAGGCGTCCTAAAGAGTAGCATTTTAAAAGATCTAGCAGCAGAGCAAAGGAGTGCAGTTACTTAGTAAGTGGGAAAATTCTATACATTTTTGTTGTAATTAGGCTTGTCTAATAGCCTGAACAGTGCAGTAGGAATATAATCTCTCATGTGAGAGCACAGTGATAAATAAGGTGTTGCATGAGTTTGGTGGTAGTATGGAGTGTTGTTTTAATAATTTCTGGGAAAGGACTTGTTTGGAGCATGTGATATCCTGATATAGTGACCCCCAAAAGCACGAACACCAACAAAAATGATGACTGGCAAGAATAGCCTAGTCATGTAACTTTTACCTTTTGTTAATGCCCTAAATAAAAGAGAATTTTGCTTCTGTGGCTCCCAACATGCTTAGGCAGAGGTTCGAATAGATTTAAATAGATTATTGGGCTCGAATTATTCTTTCACTTAAAAAAAAAAAACAACTGGGTGCCTAGGTGCATTTCTGTATTTTTACATACGCTATTGACTAGTAAAAACATAATGTTATACAAGACTTTAAATATCATTAACAAAATTGACCTAATTGAACATGTACTGAATGAACACTACAGTCAGTTGCAGAGTACGTTCTCTTCAAATGCACATGTAACAGTTATCAAAATTGACTATATGCTAGGTCATAGCAAAAATATCAACAAATTTCAAATAATTGAAATCAGATAATGTTCTCTAATAACAGTGGAACTCAGGTTGAAGTCGATAACAAAAAAAATGAATAGAAATATTCTAAATGTTTGAAAATTTAGGAATATACTTCTAAATAACCGTGGGTCAAAGATTAAATGAGAAAATCATTCTAATGTCAATAAAAATATGATACATCAAACGTGTGGCATTCAGGTAAAGCAGTGCTGAGAGGGAAATATATAGTCTTTTATTTTTTAATTTTTTTAACATTTATTCATTTTTGAGAGACAGACAGAGAACATGAGTGGGGGAAGGGCAGAGAGAGAGGGACACATAGAATTTGAGGCAGGCTCCAGGCTCTGAGCTGTCAGCACAGAGCCTGATGTGGGGCTTGAACTAATGGACCGAGAGACCATGACCTAAGCCGAAGTCAGATGCCTAACCCACTGGGTCACCCAGGTGCCCCTGGAAATATATAGTCTTAACTAACTAGATCAGAAAGGAAGAACATCTGAAAATAAGTGATCTCATTATCTATCTCAAGAAATTAGAAAAAGTAAGTTAACCCATCTCAAGAAAACAGAAAAACAACAAGTTAATCCAGAAGAAGTTAAAGATAGCAAAAAAAATAAATAAACACAATAAACAAAACTTAATTAAGTAGAAAACAAACGTTTACTTAGGAAAAATAAAGCCAAAATAATAACAAAAAATAATCACCAAAACCAAAAGCTAGGTAAATCAATAAAGCTTAAAATTGAATTTAATAATTCAAATAATTGAAAAGCTTAATGAAATGGTTAAGCCAAACAAGACTGATCAAGACCAAAAAAAAGGCACAAGTAACCAAATATCAAGAATAAAAGAGTGAACATTACTACAGATCCCAGAGACATTTTAAAAAATACTAAAAAGTAACATAAATACTTTTCTGCAGATACATTTAAAAATTGAGATAAAATTTTTAAATTTCAGACAACTTAATTTATCAAAAAATTTTATAAGAAAAAAGATAAAATATAAATACTTCTGTATCCACTGAAGAAACTGAATCCATAGTTTAATATTTTACCACAAAGAAAATGACAGTGCTAAATCATTTTATCAATGAATTCATCCAAAGAGGACATAACACAATCTTCCAGAGAAAAGCAAAAGAAGAAACATTTTCCAATTCATTTTGTGAAGCCAGCATACTCTTGCATCCAAAACTAAACAAGGCAATTATAATAACAGAATTACAGATCAGCCTCTCATAAACATAGATGCAAAAATCCTAAACAGAATTTTAGCAAACTAAATCCAGAGATAAATAAAATGGAAAGCAAACACCAAGCAAACTTGCAAAATGCAAGGTTGCTTTAATATTTTAAAGCAATGAATAAATGGTATTATTTTAACAGAAATGAAAGAAAAAATCATACACTCTTCATAATAGGTTTAGAAAAAGCATTTGAGAAAACATCTATTCATGATAAATATCTTCACAAAGAAGGAGTCAAAGTGAATTTCCTAAATCTGACACTGGGTCTTTAAAACAAAATACTACAGCAAACATCATCATACATAATACTGAAATATGGTGAGTTTTCCTGTTGAACTAGCTAATATGGGGACATGTATTACCACTAATTCCCTTCAAGCCTATATGGGAAGTTCTCACCAGCTCAAGAAAGAAAGGAGAAGAAATAAAAGGCATAAATACTGGAAAGGAAAAATAAAACTGTACTACAGATGAAATCCTACATAGACAGGATATCTAAAAGAATTTGCAAGTATTATAATTAAAAGGTGAATTTAGCAAGGTCACTGGATAAACAGCAATAAATAATTACAAAAGCATCAAAAAGGAAAGTATCCAGAAATAAACTTTATAAAAGACAAAAAAGAACTCTATAAAAAACTGTAAGATATTATTAAGAGAAGTCTAAATGGCCTAAAGAATAATCCATGTACATAAATTTAAAACTCAGTATTTAAGAAATATGAATTCTGCCTAAATTCATCTATAGCTTCCATGTAATCCCAAACAAATTGTCCACAGGTCATTTGGTGGAAATTGACAGGCGGGTGCTAAAATTTATTTGGAAATGCGACCAAATATACCAAATATGGTTTTTGAACAAAAAAGAACAAAGCTGAATAAATTATACTCCTAAATACCAAGACTTATTACAAAGCATTTAATTCTGGCCCTGTGTCCCTTAACCACGTCGCTATTTTAGCCTTCTCCTCTCAATATCCAGCTGGCATGTGTAAGGATGTGCACCTGTACTTTTATATTAATTTAAACACAACATAAGTAGGCAAGGGAATCTGCTACAAGCATAACTAAAACAGCTAAATATAAATTGCTTTTAAATGATCCTGGTCTACATGCGATTGTTCTATTCCGTCAGCATGGGCCCATTCTTTGGATGCCCACTTGAGGGTATCACTACATACTCTCTAGGTTGCTGTGGATTCTCTGATGCCTCTTGTTTTCATGAAGCTACACCATGAACATACCTGAATATTCAGTCTTCTCTTACTTTCTGTTCTACAGAGTAAATCTCCTTTCAGGATGCATGTTTGTGGGTGAGAGAGTGAGAGGATGTGAGTGCACATGCATGCAAACTCACTATCAACACCAGGCAGAAAGCACTGTTTAGACCAGGAGAAGCCTTGTATTTTTATGGTATTCCAGGAGGTATTATGACCTAGGGTTAAAGTATCAATTCATTTTGAGTTGATAATATTGACTTTGTTCCTATCGAGTTCTTATGATCATATAATGTATTGATTTAGAAAGGGGGTTCCCTCTAGTCATTCTTGGTCTTCTAGAGAAATAATTCTTTAATACTAGTTTATCCCTTACTTGTTTTCACTGTCACTCAACTCACACATTCTAGGTTTTGTTTTGTTTTTTAAGTTTATTCATTTACTTGAGTGGGGGAAGGGGCAGAGAGAAAGGGAGAGAGAGAATCCCAGGACGGAGCCCGACCTGGGGCTCAGTGTCACGAACCACGAGAACATGACCCAAGATCCAAGAGTCGGATGCCTAACCCACTGAGCTACCCAGACACCCCTCACAGATTCTGTTAAAAAGAGATAATGCAAAAAAAAAAAATTAAAAAATAAGTGCAAGACACACAATTATGCTAGGAAAATCTTTACTCCTGAAGGAAGACATTGTCTCTCTAAAGTATGACTCTAGGTGGGCAGAGCTTATTAGAATAGAGTGCTAATGTGAGAACCCACTTTATTGGCCAGCTTTCTTCAGGAAAAAGAAATAAAAAGAATGAAAAGGAAAACTCAGAGCATCATTCAGAATCTACCACAGGCCATGCTAGGGGCTGTGGAGGGAGATGGAGACGAAATCCTGCCAGCCTACGAAGAGGTAAGTTCCAGAAGCCATTTTTCATTTGCAGCTATTCATGTGCAAAGAATCACCATCACTTTTCTCTGCTAATAAACATGCCACTTCAAAAACATCTGTTGGGACAGACCAAAGAAATGAGAAGGACTAAAAATGTCTTTGAATGGTGGTAATGAAAAAAGGAAGATGAGCGGAAATAGGAGGGAAATCTGCAGGAAGATTTAGGCAGGTTGAAACCACACATGGACAAATTTCTCTACATCTTAAGAATCAGCCCAGCCCCATGGCTCCCTCACTTTCCTTCCTGAATTCAGTTCCTTATTCAACCTGAATTGCACTGTGTTGGAATGATTATCCAGAGAAGCTAAGTAAAGTTCACTCGCCCAGCAAAATCACAGAAATTCTACCATACTAGAAACACAGTATATTTTAATAAGATAAATCCACTTTTGGGTTATTTTTCTTTTATAACAGATACAAATAAAATTAATTCGTGGATAAAAACCTGCAAAGAATGGCTAACAAGATGCAGAATTAGCACAGTTCCCTTCCTTAAGATTAATTCCAGAAGAATTGTAGAAATAAAAACCAAAAAAAAACTCAAAGAAAACTGTAAGAGACTCCCAACATGACTCAAGGGTGCTTTGCATGTGTGAGGACAGAGCAGTGCGTGGACCAGAACAGGCAGCAGACCCATCAGGTCCCGGGAGGAAATGGTAGGAGAGGAGGTGTTACAGTCAGTAACTGTTCCCTCCCTTCTTCCACTGCCTCCAAATCCACAGTGGCCACCCCCACACCTCTGGTGACTCAGAACTCTAAAGGTCAAGAGATTCGGGAAAGTTCGATCAGGGTTGTTCATCTCACCTTGTGGCTCCACTAAGTTTGACATAGGTTCCAAGACAGCCACAGAAGGAAAGAGAATGTGGAAGGACACATGTGGGAGGGTTTTAGGAACCAGGCCGCAATTGGAACTCATCACTTCTGGTCACTCTCCATTGTTCAGAGCCCAGTTCATGGCCACACCTTTCCAAGAGAGAAGCTGGAGGATGTAGTCTGGCTGTATGCCCTGGAGGAGGAGGGAGCTGGTTTGCTGGAGAGCCAGCCAACCTCTGCCACAGCTAGGAAATGGAATCCTGTCATCTATACTTGTTTTTCCTTTTTTTTTTCTTTCAACGTTTTTTATTTATTTTTGGGACAGAGAGCGACAGAGCATGAACGGGGGAGGGGCAGAGAGAGAGGGAGACACAGAGTCGGAAACAGGCTCCAGGCTCCGAGCCATCAGCCCAGAGCCTGACGCGGGGCTCGAACTCACGGACCGCGAGATCGTGACCTGGCTGAAGTCGGACGCTCAACCGACTGCGCCACCCAGGCGCCCCTATACTTGTTTTTCCTTTTAACCCTTTTGTTTCTACCCTGTTGAGAAGATCAAATGGGATACTAACTGTATATTAAGGGGGCTTGTTAACTTGATAATCTTTTTAAACTGAGAACCATAATCATGCTGATTATGGGATAACTTCCCAAACTTTCTGACAAATATGACATCGTTCTCGTGGAGACTATCCCGAGTGAAAAAAGGCAATCCCAAAGTTACGTATTATATGATTCCATTTATATCACATTCTTACAACGACAGGATTGTGATACGAAGGACAGATTATTGGCTGCCAGGAGAGGAAGGGGGAGGAGAGTGGGACAAAGATGGGAGCATAAAAGGGAGCTTGGGATGGTGGCACTATCCTGGATCCTGACCGTGGGAACAATGCACAAACCAACATGCCTAATAAAGTTGCACAGGACTAAACATCTGTGCACACACATGCACACATGAGTACAATAAAACTGGGGGAATCTGAGAAAGATAAGTGGATTGTGCTCATGTCAATATCCTGGTTGCACTATAGTTTTACAAGATGCTTCCATTGTGGGAACTGGGTAAAGAGTACATGGGACTCTCTCCATATTACTTCTAACAATAATCTGAATCCATCTCGAAAGAAAAATTTTAATTTAGAAAAAAGGACATAGCCCTACAGCTCAATGGAATATTGATAACAGGTTGGACTGACGTTGTCCTCACCCTGACTGGTTTTACAGGGGTCTCTCTGTTCATGTGGCCTGTTTAGTATCTACCTCCCAGATCCTTCTGCTTGGTTTCAGCAGGGGAAGGGAGAAATGTTTATGGGTGAGCTGTTAACTGTACGATGGCCTTGGAGAGGATCCAACAAGGGCTTACAATCAGTGATGTTTGGAGCATGGTAAGAACCAAAGACTCAAGGCTATTTCAGGCTGGAGAGTCTCAGGATCAGCTGAAGAAACTGAGATGCTAGCAAATGGTTGACTTGCTACGTGACTTTCCTTTGGCTTGCTGGGTGACTTTCCTAAGGGGTCCCTGATCCCACCTTTCCTGGCCACAACACCTGCGGAGCTCTAAGGTATGAGGCACCTTCCCTCCTTGCATTTGTGCTCTCCCTTTCCAGTTCATCCTCAGAAGTCCGTTTCATTTCACGGGTAATTTCCCTGAGGCAGGCTGGCCACGAAGGGTCTGTGAAGAAGGAAATCCAGAGCTAGGCATGAGGCTGATGGGGTGACGACAGGGAGGCAAGGGTGTGAAAGAACCTGTCACGGTGATTGTGTTGTATTGTACAGTCCTTACCAATGAAACAGGAAACCAATTTGCATATTATTAACATTTGAAGTTTGTTTTCAACCTAATTACCTTTCAATTTCCTGCCAACTGTAAATCATTCTGTTAGAGCTTTGGGGTGGGGGGCAGGTAGAGATCTGGACCCGTGGTGCATTACCATTCATTGTCTGACTGCTCTAGCACAATCTAATAGCAGAATGTGTCAAAAGCCAAAAGATCCTCCATTCTTCTGCTATATTAATAGGAAAAAAAAAAGAGTCAAGGGGACTTTTTATTCAGGCATTATCATCACCTCACTCACCACTTCTCTTTGTACTTGAGGGTTGGGATTTATTCCACTTTCTCTTCTATTAAAATAGTGCCCCCCCCCCCCCCCGCTACGGTTAGAAACACAAGCTTGCTGTAGCTCAGGTCACTAAACAAGGTAAATGCTAATACAGGACCCAACTCTCATAACTATTTAGGAACACAACCCATCCCCTGTTAGCTATTTTCTACCAGAATTTATAAGGAGAGTTGATTTACAAAGGAATTAGCAGTAATCGTAGCACATATTGATGAATCAATATGGATAAAGCCCTCTGCTTATGCCAAGTAAATTATTCCTCAGTGTTCAGGATGGTAATTTTTACGATTTAAAAAATACTGTCTGGTGCTTTGGAGTTCTCCCCTCATGAGCAGCGTGAGCCTCCGTGGCACCAGGACTTCCTCATTCAGCACTTTGAAAACCTCCTAAAACTCAGCACACAATCTGTAAGTTTTTTTTAACGACATTTGAACCTCTGTGGTGTTGTAATATGTTCTGTTATTGAATGTGAAAAGAAGAATTTTTTTCTGAAGAGGCTTATTGAGCTTCAGACTCTGGCTCAGGACTAGAAAGAGGAGGGAACAATTCCATTCAATGATTCTCTGTCAAAGAAAACAGAGACCCCAACGGAATCACAAAACGTCCCACACTTGGATACTGACTTCGGAAGAGTACATGAGATCTGTCAAATCTTGAGAAACAGTGGTGCCTTCACACCTACGCTATTGAGGGTTTCTGGAGAGGAATTTTCCTTTCTCCCAAAGGGACTGCAAACCCGCAAAACTGGGGCTCAGTGATTGATGCCATGACCTGGTCAAGCAGGAGAGGGGACACCTGCTCTGTCCACGGGACCAAAGGCCAACCAGACCTGATTATAGGTCTCCCTGCAGAACCTGAGAAGTGGCTGAGCTCGGTCCAGTGCCAGCGTGAACTAAGAACATCATGAGCATCTCTACTAGAGTTGGAGACCGACTGGTCTTTAAAATTGATAATCACACATATGGCTCAGTGAACAGCCACTTCTGAGTGTGCTTTGGCTCTGGGCTATTTACTATCGCTTGCTGAGGACCAGGTGTGGATTCCTGCTTCACTTTTTCTCACAGCCCTTGCACTCTCACATTTGTCTCCACAAAGATGCCATCAAATCAAAAGTGAAAAGCTAAAACCTGTGGCCCAGGTTACCTACTGCTTTAGACTTCCCTCACCTAAAACCTTAGTTTGTCCTCATGCAGCAAATTCCACTACCCGAATTCGCTGGTATGGAACAAAAGAGACTATGCTGTGTTTTCATCTCCCCGCCCCCCCAACCCCCCGGCCAATAAACTCCACTGCTGCCAACAGCCTTTCTGACCATGACAAATCTCCAGGAAGTGGCAGAAAGAAGAGTCTGGACATGGGTAGTGTCCTAGTCCAAAGTCCTGAGGTGGGAGGTTGTTGAATGGGTCAGGGGAACACAGAGAATTGAGTAACTCAGCCTTTCGTGAACTCAGCAAGGAGGATTCCCAGGCCATTTTCACACCAACCCAGCACAGCAACATCACAATACAAGCTGCTACTGTATGATAGTTAGACAGAGGGAGGGACAGTTCCTATCACTCAAATCTCCCTTGGCTCCCGGTGGTAAGGAGGAAGGTGTCACAGGTGCCCTGTGCCCTGCAGAAGGACATGGGATAGCTGATAGAGCTGACTGGCAGGATTACCATGAATGCTGCCATGACTGAGGGCTACAGGGACATATTCCCAACCCAGGAGCCAAGTGGGAGTTACAGACAGACCTCAATGAGGGGACAGTGCGACGGGAGCTGAGCAGGGCCAAAACAGTGGGGAGAAATACAGACCTTAGCTAAAGCTGTCACTAAGACTTTCAGTGACCAAGGGGACAAGAGGGATAAGAGGTGTCAGAGAACAATAATGCAAGGCCCCATGCTGTCTTGGAGAGTAACAGGGAGAGAAATACAGAAATCTGAAAGTCTACGTACTTAAATATTTTTGTTTATTTATTTTTAATAATATTATTAATATTTTTAATAATATTATTTTTAAAAATAATAATAATTTTTAATAATATTTATTTTTAATTTGTTTATTCACTTAGAAAACAAGTGGGGGAGGAACAGAAGAAAAGAGAGAGAGAGAGAGAGAAAGAGAGAGAGAAGCAGGTTCTGCACTGTCAGCACTCCAATTCACGAACTGTGAGATCATGACCTGAGCTGAAATCAAGAGTTGGATGCTTAACTGACTGAGCCACCCAGGTGCCCCACTTAAATATATTTAAACATGAATTACCTAAGAAGACCATTTAAATTATTAGATCGGGTGGGGGTGCCTGGGTGGCTCATTCGGTTGAGTATCTGACTTCGGCCCAGGTCATGATCTCACAATTTGTGGGTTCAAGCCCGTGTCGGGCTTTGCACTGACAGTGTGGAGCCTGCTTTGGATTCTCCATCTCCCTCCCTCTCTCTGCCCTCCTCCACTCATGCATGCTCTCACTCTCTTTCTCTCTCAAAAATAAATAAACATTAAAAAAATAAATATTTAAATTATTAGATTAGGCGGAGTTTCAAAAATTGGATTATAATTAGTTTCTTTCCACTTTCACGAATCTCTCTCTCTTTCTCTCTCTCTCTCTCACACACACACACACACAAAACACCCCATTACAGACACAGACCCAGCAGAGTAAGGCTTAAGAAGATCAGATCATGCACAGGAAGTAAAGAAGCCACAGTTCCTTTGCACATCTTCAGTATGCTGTGAAGAAATGACTGCCTTTCTACATTCAAAGCACTGAGCAACTCCTCAGAGGCAGGCAGCACACAAGAGAAATAGATGGATTTGGTGCCAAGCCTGTTCCCATGGCACTCACACCTGGCAGAGGAGGTAAATGCAAAGCAACCATTATTTTCTATGGCAAATCCTGTGACAGCTATAACCAAATATTGTTCGAGTACACAGAAAAGGGAAATTACTCCTGATAGAGGTAGGACAAGGCTCACAGGTGTAGATATGCAAGTGAGGTTCAACAGTTCCATCTAACAAACATTTCATGCATCCTTATAATATGCTTGCTGCTGTGCTGGGCCCATGCATCTTGAGGGTACAGTCTGGTAGGAGAGGCAGACGCAAAGAGATAAATTCCACAAAAGACATTAAGTCTTAAAATAGACTGCCTTGGGCATTATGGAAAAAGGATAAAGTTTGAATGTGTCAACTTCAATTTGCAAAGAACACCAAGAAACCCAAAGTTGAAAGCAATCAGTGGCAAAGTTCACTGAACCCTCTATCTCCTGTTTAGGATAAAAGAGTACTTTATTTATTTATTTTTAATTTTTTTTTAATGTTTTACTTTTTTTTTTTTTTTTTTTTTGAGAGAGAGAGACAGAGAGTGAGTGGGGAGGAACAGAGTAAGAGGGAGACACAGAATCAGAAGCAGGCTCCAGGCTCTGAGTCGCCAGCACAGAGCCTGATGCGGGACCCGAACTCACAGACTGTGAGATTGTGACTTGAGCCAAAGTTGTCCGCTCAATTGGCTGAGCCACCCAGATGCCCCAAGATAGTACTTTAAAATAGATATTGGGGTGCCTGGGTGGCTCAGTTGGTTGAGTCCGACTCTTGATTTCGACTTAGGTCATGATCCCAGGGTCATGGAATAGAGCTCCACTTCGGGCTCCGTGCTCTGCATGGAGTGTCCTTGGGACTGACTCTCTCTCTCTCCCTCTGCCCCTCTTCCTGGCTTGTGCTCTCTCTCTAAAAATAAATAAAATAAAATAAAATAAAATAAGGCATTATGAGAAGAGGTGGGGGAGGAAAAGGAGAGGGGAGACACATGAGATGATTTTCAAGTCATTTCCTGAATTTCTTCCCTTCATATTTGGGAATATAATACCTTTGGTCCCACTTGAAAAGGCAGGAACTATGAGTCCAGTATACTGCTTGTGTCTCCCTAGGGCGTAAACAGTGTATCTGCCAGCCAATAGCCCTGTTCCCTTTCCAGAGAAGGCTGAAGAACAATGCACATAGACTGAGAGGAAGGGAGGAGGCCTGCAAGGAGTGTGCTGCCCACTTAGGATGACGTCCTATGGGCGGCAGTGGACACTGTCTCAAACAGATAAAAACACAGGGGAAGAAAAAGTTAGGAAGTTTTTTTTCCCCTTAAGTTTCTTCTCCAAAATGTGGACTGTAAGAGGGGAAGGGATTCCAAAAGGACAGAACACAAGTAAATATGCCAGCTCTTGTGATTTTCATTTTTCTGTCCCACCTGAATCTCAAGAGTAGAGGCAGAGGTGGGACAGAAGGACTATCCCTGCTTTGGAAAGCGACTCTCTGTTGGTCATTTCAAACAGGGTATGAATCTACATATCCCTGGGGCAAAGCTGGGGGTCATTTCACAGGGATGAGTGCAAAGGCAGAAAGACATTAAATGTCTCTTAGGGATTCCTTCCAAAGGGCTGTTTGGGTCCAGCCGAGATGTCCAGATGCTAGATGAGCAGGAGTCTGGGCATCACTGCTATACTGAGGTTTCTGCGGGGAGGCGGGAGATGTCTGCTCCTGGACCACAGGGAGGATGGTGGGTGGGGTGCAAGCAGGACCTGCCAAGAGCAGAGAACGGACACAAATGGGGAAGGCAGGATAAGATGGATTGATCGCCCACCTACTCAATTTAATTGACTACCAGAAAGTTTCCTTATTCTTAGAGGCTTCTTACTAGCTCTTGTGATCCACTTGGTAAGAATTTGTTGCTATCACTGTTGTCTAGAAATGAAAGCAGCTAACTGGACCTTGAACTGGACAGTTGAACATACTGTCCAGAATGCTTTCCTTCATGTTTTTGTGGTATATTTGCTTCCATGGCAACTAGTCAACAGGCAGTGACAAAGAGATAAGCAGGGGAAAAAGAGTTTTGAAGAGGTAATAGCAATAGCATTATCACAGTAATAGTAATATTGGTAATTGTATTGGCATTATTTTAAATTGATTCTAGTGCAATGACTTTCAAAGCCAACACTGAATTCTAATTTCCTGTGGGCTTTTAAAAATATAGGAATCCAGCCCAGATTTTAGGCCAAAGTATGAAATGACAAAATCATGCTGATGATTCTGACCTTGCAGAGTGGTGGTAACACTTTCAGACAAATAATCTGAATAATTAAATCTTGTGAAGTCTGAATCATCTTGACCAGTGCTTTCTGAGCTGTATTCCACAGAACACTTGGCCCACAGGATGTTAAGAGGCATTACCAATGAAAAGCCTTTCTGGACGGAAATGTTGTGGAAATCCAGGTTAAACAAAGTTAAGCAAACTTAGATATTTGTCTTCTCAGATCTCTTCCTGTTGATGTGACACTCACTCAGACTCTCTGAGGTAAGGCTGTTGTATACAGCACTTCCCCACTAGACTTGACAAAAAAGATTAGTGTGTTTCTTTTAAATCCCTCAATGTTCAAAGGTGATAGTGTATGGGATTTGGGGAACACTTCTCTGAAGCCCCCCAGCTCTGCCTCCTTAGATGGGCAGGTACAGTCATTCCAGGCAAGGGATCTGGCACACTTGAGATGAAATAATTATAAAACAAGACAGTTTCCCTCCTTTTCATGCACTTAACAATTTTCGATTATATATTGAGCTAAAAAGATACGGAACAAAACACATGCAAGACTATACATTCACAGAAGCAAAGTAGTAAACCACAACATGTGACTGTCCCTGCAACCAATTTTCTATTTTAAGGATATTTCTCCCATTGTTTTTCAGTATTATGATATTTTTACATGATTCATCAATGATTTCTTAAGTTAAACGAGGGGTGGTCTCAGATATTTTGATGAAGTTCGTGTTTACCTCTGCGATGGAAGAATATTTTTAAAAATTCTTTCCCTTCGTCTCTTACGACTTTTCTCTAGTATTTTTTCTTTCTCTCTCTGGACACTCTCTGACAATCGGTGAACATAATTTACGAGGACAAATGGACATATCGTTAGGAGTACCAATTCTCAAGTGGACTGTACTGTTCCACATTTGGAATACTGTCCCTAAATAAACAGAACCACCACAACCTATCTATTCTCCCATATTCAGAAGCTTCTGGTTAGAAGAACTTCTGATCAAAACTACAAATAATCTGATATGTATTAATTTTTTGCTTCTTTCTTTTCCAGTAGTCAGAAAACCAATAATTAGTTGCCTACCCACCACAGACTATTTTCAACACAATGAAATTTTTTTGTGAGTAATTTTTTTTCAGGTCGTATTTAAATTTTTCTTAACATTCTTCTAACTAACTCAGGGTTTGTTTTGTTTTGTTTTGGACATACTATAACACACATACACATATGGGATAAAAATAAAGTTTTCTTTAGTTTGTATTCTTTAAAAGATATCATAGGAGATTCCAAATGAAGTATTTCACAAATGATAAACACACTTGTCATTGGCATTTCTGTGTAGAGTACCCCACTAGATTTTCTTAAATTTTACAAATCTTTGTTTATTTGTATTTCAGAAAGAATACACGGTCATTGCAGAAAATTTATAAAATATCTATTAGAAAATAAGAGAAAATAAAGATCACACCAAATTGTTTTAGAGAACAATATTTCATCATGTATCCATAAATAGATTTTTCAAGTGATGATTTATTGGCCTTCCCTACACAAATTATTTGGTAGAATGCTTTTTATAGCCTAATACACTATAAATTTCTTCCCATGTTATAAAATGTTTTTCTCCAACCTAATTTTAACAACATAGTTTGCCACTAAATATACACCATATCTTATACAATCAGTCCATTAATGTTGGATATTCAGGTTGTTTCTAGTTTTTGCTATTATGATATATATTTAAACAAAATTTTTATAGCTATATTTTTGTGCACTTATTTTTATTAGGATAAAATTTAGAAGTCCAATATCAGGATTAAAGGAAATGAGTATTTCTAAACTTTTTGATGCCTGTTGCTAAATTCCCTACTAAAAACTGTTTTGCTTTTCACCCGCAGAACATGAGAATGCCCACTTCTCCAGATCTTCATAAATACTGGTAAGACTGTTTGAAAGGCAATGGAAATACATTTGCATAGCTACATGTTTTGTCTCTTTTTTTTTATTCCTTGGATTTCAATGGAAATTTTAGAAAAGGGGAAAATAAAGGGCTTGATATAAGATGATCACCTTTAACTGGAACGGCTCCCCTCCATCCCAACCAGATTTTAACTGAAGGAAGTTATTTATGTTTCCAATATAAAACAGTAAAGAAGGCCGGCTTCTCTGCCTAGCAACTCTGAAGCTTTCCATCATTCATGCAGTCTAGCCTCCTGCTAGAGTGCCCTTAGCATAGCATTGTTTGTGGCTCTTGTCTTTACCAAGAGCACAGGTGTCCCATTTATATCAATCAGTCCTGACTGTAGATAATAAAGCATCAAGAAGTGGCAACCAACATTGCAAGTCCCAGAAGATCTCTAAATGCCCAGTTATTACCCGAAGTATTAAAAAAAAAAAAAAGCATTACAGATGTTATGTCTTATGCCAGAAAGGTGTTGGGACAAAGAGAAGAAAAAGAGGCTGAAAGGGGAAAGTGAGGAAAGAAAGAGGGGGGTGGGTGGGCAAAGAAAGACGGATGCAGGGGAGGAAGGAGTGATGTCAAAAATGTGTCAACCCTTAGAAATGAGCATTCTTGTATTTCCCTCAACAAGTGAAAGGAAGCAGGTTAATATATTTCATTTTGCCTGAAGGCTTCCATTAGATTAAACTGAGTCTTGAATGTGTTCATCATAACTGTCTCATCCTCAGGCAGTGATTCGCAAGCAGGGGCGATTTTGTCCCCCACAGGAAATTTAGCAATGTCAGGTGACGTGTTGCTTATAACAATAGAGTGTTACTGGCATCTCATGTATTAGAGGTCAGGGATGCTGCTAACCATATAATGCACAGGACAGCCCCCACAACAAACTGTAATCTGACTGGAAATGTCAATAATGTTGAGAAACCTTGCTCCAAAGAAAACAAAAGTTTAGTTATCTGTTCTTATGGAGAAAAGGAATTCCACTGTCTGTTTCTTCAGTTAAAAAAAAATGCTACAAACAATAACAAAAAATCTCTAGCAGATCCTAGAAAATGTCTACTTAATTAATTGGTTTTCTTGTTTATTTTATTTGTAACAGCTTTATTAATGTATAACTGATTTGCAAAGAACTACACATATTTAATGTGTATAATCTGATGAGTTCGGACAAATGCAAACACCCATGATACTCTCACCACACCAAGGTAACAGATAGATTCAATATCTCGCAGTTTCATTGTGTCCCTTTGCTTTGTTTCTTTTTGATGTGTTGTAAGTGGTAGAGAATTTAACATGAAATCTATCCTCTTAACAGATTCTAAAATACACAATACCATATTAACAATAGGCATGTATTGTAGAGCAGATCTCTAGAATTTATTCTTTTAGCATAGCTGAAAATTTCCACCCACTGAATAATTGTTTTATTACATAAACTATATATAACAATAAAAATACATATACTTCTAATTTAATTTCATTTTCTTTCTCATAACACTACTTTATTAAACATCTGTTGAATTAATCACATATATTCAGCAAATTCTCTAATCAAATGTCTTTTCTTTCTTATCTGAAGTATATTGTTCTTAAAGTTACACCTTCTGGAAATCAAGAAAAAGGATTAGGTAGTATTCATTAGCTTTCTCTTCCTGTTTTCTTTTTTACTATAATATACAATATTTTAATGGAAGTTGTGAAAGTGCCAACAAAGTTTAAGTTATAGAGACAGTTCATCTTTTTTTTATTCATACTAGGGTAAAATTTACTATATAAACATGACAACTATGAATTAATAAATATGCAAATAAAACATCTGTAAGGAAAGTGCTATTGTCTGTCCAACATTCTATGTTTTAAGTGAAAAAGAAAAAAGCACAGTAACATAATATATACCTAAATGTATGTCAATATATATAGTATCATATATATATCATACATGTATTAATATATTGCAGATATATCACAACAAAATACAAGTGTTGTCTATAGCACCCTATTGACACCCTGAGGGTTAGAGAATTTCCTATTTCAGTGTCTGACTTGCAGTTTTAAAAATCTAAAAGTGAAACTTTTTCACGGACTCATTGTTTAGTAAGTTCTTAAAATTTCCATTACCAAAGATGGCTCAATATTTTAAAACCTGTTAATATAATGTACCAAATTAATAAGTCAGGAGAGAAAATCTATATGATCTTTTGATAAATGCTAAAAGGAAATTCAATACAGCAACTAAAAATCTGTAATATCTAGAAATAAATATACGAAGAAATATCCTGGCTCCATGTGAAGAAAACCACAAAAATTCAACTGAGGCATATCAAATAAATATTAAATTGAAATCTGTATCATGTTAATCCCATGTTGATGGGAAAGCATATATTTTAAAGATATAAATTTCTTCTCAAATTACAATATAAACTATTAATTTGTTGTATGGTTTCAGAGTTTATTCCACAATTAATCTAGAGGGTTAATTTTTTTTAAATAGCCAGAAATCTTCAAACAAAATGGAATTCAAAAGAAAACCAATTTTATATTTTGCCCTACCAGATATCAAAATGTAAAGTTTGAAAATAAAAACAATATGGCACTCTTGTTAATGTAGAAAAAACAATTTGATTTTTATCTTAGTTTAGAATAAAATTTCCAGGAAAAAATAGTAAGCCCTATAATAACAATATATAACAAATTTATTTTATAACAGTAGAAGTTAGGATTATTGAACAAATAGTATATAACAAATTTGTTAAGCGACTGTAAAAATTAAGATAGATGGTACCTTATACCAAAATGTTTCCTAAATTGACTGAAGATTTAAATGTAGAAAATGAACCCATGCGTACACTCAAAAACTATGTAAGATATATATTAGTATAATTTGGGAGTGGGAATAGGCTTTTCTAAACATATCAATGTTTGCAAGCATAAAAGTAACAAACCAATAGACCAAACAACTACAAAAACATTAAAGTATTATGAAATGAGAAAGTCTATTTATAACATATTATAACAAAGAATTGTTTCTAAAAGATTTTTTGAAATCAATAAAAAAACACAAACATGCATTTTAGGGAGAATATGCAAAGGAAATGAGCAAAAATAATTTACAAAAGATGAAATATACATGTCCAATAAGCTTAGAAAAATTGATGAGCCTCAGAAATGCAATTAAAATTTTACTGAGATTCCATTTATTTATTAAATTGGGCAGAATCAGAAACAATAATAAAAGTGCAGAGAAGCATAGGGGAAATGGTTGCTCTCATAGGTCACTGATAGGTCTATATATTATATGATCTTCTCAGTGGGCAATTGGGCAATGTTTGTCAGAAATTTGAAAAATGTGGGTATCCTTTGATTTAACAATTTATCTTCCATTTATTCATCATAGTAAAATAAATAAGGATATTCTGAAATATTCATTTACAAAGATGCTCATCAGTGTGCTCCTTTATAATGGCAAAGAAATACAAAGTTTCGACTAATAGGGAATTGATAAATTACATTAATATAGTGCCATTAATTGGGATATCTTCAATTTTTATTATTATGTATTATAGTTATAAAACAAAATTTTAAATTATATACAGCATAATTACTTATACTATTTATAATTACTTATAATGTTTATAATTATTTATAAATTTTTAATAAATTTATTCATATATTTATAATGTTCATCATATATTAAGTGAAATGGGTAAGTATACATAGTTATCAGTTTCCTTATAGAATCCATATAAGAAGAGACTTTTCTTAGTCTTCCCAGACTAAATACCAAAAAATACCAAACAAGTATGTCTTAATTGTAAAATCAAAGTGCTACATTTTGATTTGTTACATATCGGAATATTCCATATTTCATTTGAACACATAAACTTCATGAACTAAAGTGTAATAAGGCCAAAGCTATACACCTAACCTTAAGGAAGTAACCATTAGCAAGGAATTAAAGGACTAATAAGGAACAGTGCTTTTTATGAAACCATTCCATATCTAACAAAAACATTTGAATTTTTTCAAGAAAAAAATAACTTTTTGACAGGAAAATAAAATTTGTGCAAATATTGGCATCATGGGATGCCACAAAGAAATTGTTTTAAAATACTAAAATAAATCTTTCCATAGAGCACAGAAAAGTATCTGAAGATATATGTGATGAACTGAAAGTTAATAAATTGTATTTTATTTTCTATAGGCATCAGAGGTGTCCTCTTTTTATAAATATGCCATAAAATACAAAGAAAAAATTTAAATCTTATGTACAACACTGATAAATTAATTTAGTCGGTAAGGAATTTGAGCAAACCAATTTTTCATACATCGGTACTCCAGTGAATTGTAAATGGCACTCAAATACCACAAGGCCAGATTCTTATCAATTCCTGCATTAATATTCATTGTAAAACCTGTCAATCTTTGAGCTCTAAATACTCTAGTGAGTCTATACATTATGTAATAATAGTAAGAATTCAAATATCAAGAGAGTCCATTCTTTTGCCAAAGTTTTCAAAATGAGAGCATGGAATGGGAAGACTGTTTCCTTAGGGGAGATTTCTCCAAAAATAGCAGCGTGAGTCAAACAGGAAAACAATTGGTCAAACTCATTTATTATTACAATCTAATCATGTTTTACAGCTGCCGATGGGACATCTAGGAAATTACATTTACAACTTTAATCAAAGGGCCAGCATTAATGCTTATGTAATAATCAGTTCTTCTTTGCTTATCTCTATAATTTAGAAAAACAAGATTAAGACAAGATAGTAAGTGGTCATTTCCCTCTTAAACTTATTCTGACCCTCAGCCTTGGTTTCCCTATTAATACTTAAACATGAAAGTAGAGCAGTGAACTTACACTCAAAAGAAAATTCAGACAGTGAGAAGGTTCTGAATTTCATGGCAACCTTCTCAGTGTACAGGAACACAGAGGGCTCTATGTGTAGTCTTTTGAGGAAAACTTGTCCTTTCAGCTCCACAACAACCCAGGAGGGAAGCAGAATTCAGCCTTTAGTGATGCAGGACTGGGCAAAGTAAATAAACCATCTCATTTCTTGGTTTTATAAGCACCAAAGAGAAGCACAGGACAAAATGAAAAAGCAAAGAGAAACAACTTTAAATTTTAATGAACTTATAACTCCAAGGAAATCTTGATGAAATCATGCATAGATGGTTTCTAGTTCAAATTATTTAAAAGACATTTAAGAGCAAAAATGGATTCAAATAGATCTCAATGGGAGATTATTTAGCATTTTTCTCATTAGGGGTAACAATGAATCTGGATTCAGAGACATTGTTTTTACAATATGAAATTTGCAAGCAAAATCACTGAAAGTAAAAACATCTGTATACAATTAAAGAAATTTCTCTTGAATTTAAGGGTCTTAAATTTAGGCTCCTACCACAGTTGTTAATTTTTCAGATTCTTCAGATTCTCCTAAATGAAGATATCACATCTCCACTCACTTTTTAAAAATATCTAAATTCAGTTTGTCCAAACACATAAATATGAAAAAAGCAGGTTTTATGTATAATTATTCTCCTACTGAAAACTGCTAAGTACTGCTTCAACTTATTATAGGAATGGATAAGAATGAAAATTTTTTCCAACATTCACTGAATTTCCATCATTCTTTTAAGAAAGAACCAACTCAATAAAGACCTCTCATCTCAACTGCAGTGAGTAAAATTAATCTTTTTACAGTAAATTATGCAACCCATCCTATATGGTTCATGTCTATAATTCACTTTAAAGAACTTATGGATATGGTTTGGATGCTCTGTTAACTGAACATATTTGTTGATGAGATGATTTTTACCATCATAAACTAGGAGCATCTTAAGAATTGGAATGTGTTACCTTAATTATTATTCAGCTGAAAAACCTGCTGGGGTGTCTTGGTGGCTCAGTGGGTTAAGCGTCCAACTTTAGCTCAGGTCATGATCTCACAGTTCGTGAGTTCGAGCCCCGCATCAGACTCTGTGCTGGCAGCTCAGAGCCTGGAGCCTGCTTCGGATTCTGTGTCTCCTTCTCTCTCTGCCTCTGCCCCGTTCATGCTCTGTCTCTTCCTCTCAAAAATAACATTTTAAAGAAAAAGAAAAAAAGAAAAACCTGGTAAAAACTATGCTAAGACTTTTTTTTTAATTTAATTTTTTTTTTTTAAGTTTAACTTATTTTGAGAGAGAGTGAGCAGAGGAGGGGCAGAGAGAGAGGGAGAGGGAGAATCCAAAGCAGGCTCCATGCTGTCAGCGCAGAGCCTGACTCGGGGCTCAGTGTCACAAACTGTGAGATCATAACCTGAGCTGAAACCAAGAGTTGGATGCTTAACCGACTGAGCACTGAGGCACCCCTCCTTCTTTTATATACTGGATGAACATACTTCCTCTAGACTAGATACTATGTTAGACGCTGTGGAGAACAACAGAGGAATCTGACATGGACCTTGGTCCCATATTGCTCATAGCCTAACAGTGCAAGTTCACTACAAGATACCAAATGATTGCTTGCACTTAATTTAGTAAACATCTGAAGACTGCCAATGTGCTACATGTTATTCTGGACCCAAGGAAATGAAAGCAAATAGGTCACAAATTGACAGTATTTTATTTGGTTTCAGACATACAAATAAAGAACATCTCTAATAGATTAACTAAATGTTATCACTATATTATATAATCAGATATCAGTAGACCTGGACTTTTGTTATCTTCACTTCCTGAAAAAAACAACTGAATTAAGATAAAATGTTATGCCATCTGGTTTTAGAAAATTTTTAGAGATGAAAATGTCTATTTGAAAAAAAAATATGTCTTTTATTGCAAAATCATCTTGAAATAAATTCCTTCTACATTTTAGAACCAGGAAATAATCTGTCACTTCACTTGGACTGTGGGGACTATATATAATTCAATGTGTGCAAACTTTGGTCTTCTTTTAAAGTCCTTATGGTTGAAGTTTCATTCGTAGTGCTAGGATCATAATGGACATTAAGTAAAGGTGTTGGATGGAAAATGAATGGCAAGTCAAATATTTTTACTTAAGTACATTTTCTCTTATGTGTAAATTGAATGGATCATGATTATGTGTCTCCCCAAATCTTCATAGGTTTGAAGTCATTATCTTATCATAACTTCTCCTCTTTATGTTAAATATTCCCAAGTCATTGCCTCACAAACACCACATTTAACGCCCTTAATCATCTCACTCATCCTTACACAACTCTTTCTCAGTTTTTCAGGTTCTCTTTAAAGTGTCAGTATCATGAGATTCTAATTAGTTATTATCTCTTAAATGTCAACTTTTCTTAATTCCCAAGCATGTGTTAACTTTTTATAGTACAGCATAAGCTAATACAAGGATGATAGATCATTCTTTGAATCCATCTTTGCTTTGTCTTAAATAAATTAGCGGTACAGTGAAATACACTTTCCTTGGTTTGGTCTTGATATAGGAAGAGGTGTAGATCAGAAATCCCCATGCCTTTGGCCAAATCCACTGTGGAGTCAATAGCATTTGTTGTTGTGGAGTACAGATGCTGTTTGGGCTATTGAGAGAAAAGTTGCAAGAAACTTCCAGTTCAGGTGGGGCACAGGCATTCATTTGTGCAAAAATAAGTGAACAGACAAGGGATCTCCCAGCAGTCTAGCATGTAGCCATTGGAGTATAAAGCCTTTTGTTCCAAAGCCTAGCTTTTTCATTTACTAGTTGTATGACCTTGTACAAGTTTTTCCATCTTTGGTAAGATGGGGATGATAAGAGTATTTACTTCACAGGTTTGGTGACAATTATATAAAATAATATATGTAGAATGATTTTTTAAAAATGCCAGAAATTAACCAAAATGTTTTAAAAATAAAAAATTAAATAAAATAATGGATGTAGAGAAATTAACACAGTGCTTTTAAACCCTCAGCAGCTGCCATGTGTATGTATGCACATATGTGTGTACTTTGTGCCAGGTGTTCAGCTAGGTATATAAATAACAATGATGCAAAACAATATTTAAAAGAGAGTTAGGGGCACTGGGGTAGCTCAGTTGATTAAGTGTCTGACTCTTGATTTTGATTCAGGTCATGATCTCACGGTTCCTGAGTTTGAGCCCCATGTGGGGCTCTGCACTGACAGTGTGGAGCCTGCTTGGGATTCTCCCTCTTCTTCTCTCTCTGCCCCTCCCCTGCTCTCTCTCTCTCAAAAATAAATAAATAAACTTAAACAATAAAAAATAAAAATAAAAAAGAGTTAAACTGACAAGCAAGAATAGATCTTGAGAATGAGCCAGCAACCTCCTAATATGTCTTGAGAATGTGCATGCCTGTGTGTGCATGTGTGTGTACATCGAGAGTCAGAACTAACCTCAGGGTAGGAAGTTCTGAGCCTACAGGTAGCAGCAAGATAAATATCCCTGTCCAAGGGAAGCAAAGAGTAAGAAGAATGGCATCCAAGTCCTATTAGATGTGTATTCAGCCTCACCTGCATTCCTGTGCACCATTCCTTCCCTCCCAAAGCATACAGGCCTCCGTAGATGAGATCAACTGTGACTCGTAACTCATTCTATACAGAGACTATCACCAAGAAAAATCAGCAAGCATAAAAGGTATTTAATAAATTAGAACCTGTAAAACTTTATGGGAAGCAGGTGTTTGAGTCTCATTTTCTGGAACAGGAGCCTAACAAAAGGATTATATGAAGTATTGTGAGGTTGTTCTGCCTGTGAACAATGATGGGAAATGTAATCACATGCCCCACAAACTAGACTATGATAAGTCTCCCGTTGTTAGGATAATGCCATTTATACATCTATTTATAACTTTATATTCCTCCCTTTCATTTCATTCTTCATTGAAAGTTAATGTATTGCAACTCATTGGCAGGCAATTTATTTTAAGGTGAAAAGTAATCTAATAAAGAACAATAAAATCTGTGAATATGAAAAAATATCCCAAAGATATAAGCAGATTTATTATACAAAGATGGAAAATATATCTCTTATATGAAGGCATTCATAAAGTGAGTTAAGTTCTCTGTGCAGAAGTTCTTCGGAAATATATTTGGCAGAGTCATTTACTTTCAATGTCAGCAATCACCTGGGAACAGGTAAAAATTACTCCTACAAGTCAGGAAGTAGTTATACACAGCCAAATAACTAGAGCAAAATAAAACCTTATGGGAGAAATAGATGAGTGTACTGGAAAAAAGGAGGGCGGGTAAAAGAGAAAGACCTAAAATTTAATTTACATCTAATTTAAAGACAAAGTTAAAATGGGCCCACTAACCACACAATGATTTAATTATAGGATGCTGGTAACCTTGATTTCATTTGACAACTCTCAGTAAGTAAATCAATAAGAAATTCATATTAAATCATTTGTAGTATTGCTCTAGAACCTAGAAATTATCTTTAGGATCTTTAAATTTACTTCTTGGGGTCATGGACCTGACTTTCCATGAAAAATTTCAATATAATTTTCTCTCTTTAATTTCTGCTTCTTGATGGAACAGTTCCTCTTTCATGGTGTCATTAATCTCAATGCCCAGTCTTGATGGTGGTGCTTAGGTTCACTGTGTGAGGAGTGGATGGCCAAAACACCCCTCTACAGTGAGAATATGCAGGTATTCTCACTCCAGTGTGCTTCCGTCATGCTCTGGACATCTACCATTAATGGGCACATCATTACAACACTGTGTGTTGTTAATGGTCAGTGCATAGGCCTCTGTCAGTCAGTCCCTGTGCTGTGCCCAGACACACAGAGACTCAAAATCAGGTCTACAACTTCAAGAAGTAAACACTCTGACTTTGCAGGACAATCTCATTTAGTCCTCAAAACAAATCTATGAGGTAGTCAATATTATTATTCCTATTCCACAATGGAAAAAAAATGGCTCAGTGTATATAACTTTTCTAGGGTCACACACCTAGAAAGTGATGGCATTTGACCCCAGAGCCTCTCTCTCTCTCTCTTTTTTTAAACATTATTTATTTTTGAGAGACAGAGACAGAGCATGAGCAGGGGAGGGGCAGAGAGAGAGGGAGACACAGAATCTGAGGCAGACTCCAGGCTCCGAGCTGTCAGCACAGAGCCTGATGCAGGGCTCGAACTCATGAATCGCGATATCATGACCTAGGCCGAAGTTGGATGCTCAACTGACTGAGCCACCCAGGCGCCCCCAGAGCCTCTCTTTTTAACTACTATGTAATTCAACAAGTAACATTGATTGGATGTTTATTGGATGACTAAACAAATGAATAAGACATATTAAAACAGTGGCACCTGGGTGGATCAGTCAGTTAAGCATCCAACTCTTGATTTTGGCTCAGGTCATGATACCCATAAGTTGAAGCTCCACATTAGGCTCCACGCTGACAGTGCTGAGCCTGCTTTTGATTCTCTCTCCACTCTCACTCTGTCCCTCCTCCTTCTCTTTCTCTCTTTCAAAATAAATAAATAAGCATTGTTTAAAAAAGACATATTAAAACAATTTAAATATGTGATCATATTCCTATTCAGTCTGTCAACTTTCTTAGAACATTCTTTTTTTGAATAATTTATTTTTTGAGATAGAGAACACATGTACAATGAAGGGAGGGGCAGAAGAAGAGACAGACAGACAGACAGACAGACAGACAGAAAGGGAATCCTAAGCAGGTTCCATGGCCCAGTGTGGAGTCCAACATGGGGCTTAATCCCAGGACTCTGGGATCATGACCTGAGCTGAAATCAAGAGTCCAACACTCAACTAACTGAAGCACCCAGGCACCCTGAGATAGAATATTCTTAAATTTGGGATTGTGTATTTCCCAAGTTAAAATTAGATCACAAAGACCATGCCCAGTACTATGGACACTGGCATTTGATGAATAAGCTAAAGCAATGAAAAGAAATATTAGTAGTCAGAGATTGTGTGCTCAAAGGACTAACACAACTAATTACACATTCTAAATCTTAGTTTATAAATTAACCAAATTGATGCAAAATGCCTCGATTTTTTTCATTTCATTGATTCTATCAACTAATTGTGATGTTTTATAAATACAGCCCACATACTGTAATAATGTCAAAGTACTATTAGAAAATTAATAGTGGACTGAATTAACCTGGCCGTTACTTACCCATTAAAATATACAGTTTAGTACCTGGGTGGCTCAGTCAGTTAAGCATCTGACTTCAGATCAAATCATGATCTCACAGTTCATGAGTTCGAGCCTTGCGTCCGGCTCTGTGTTGACAGCTCAGAGGCTGGAGCCTGCTTAGGATTCTGTGTCTCCCTCTCTCTCTGCCCCTACCCCACTAGAGTTCTCTCTCTCTCTCTCTTTCTCTCTGTGTCAAAAATAGATAAGCATTTCAAAAATTTTTAATAAAAAATAAAATATGCAGTTTAAAACAAATTCCTTTCAAACACTCCTGGGATGGTCTTTTTGATGTGTCAATTTAGCTAAGCTAGTCCCCAGTTATTCAATGAACACTGATCTAGGTGTTACTATGAAGGTAGATGTGATTCAAGTTCATAATTAGTAGACTTCAAATCAAGGAGATTATACTAGACATTTTGAGTGACCCGTCAAAAGTCCTTAGAAGCAGAACTGAGGCTTCTCGGAAGAAGAAATCCTACCTATGGACAGCAGCTGTACTCATGCCTAAGAGTTCCAGGCTGCCCTGCCTGATGGCCATCCCTGCAGGTGTGGGCTTTACCTGGCAGTGCTGAGAACTAAGTAAGCCCATTCCTAGCAATCACTCTCTTCATGTATCTCTTCCATGGAGTCCACTTTTCCAGTTGAAGCCTGACTGACAGAATTACTCTTGCATTCTTACATGGCAAATAGTTGGAGTGATTCTAGTCAGGTTATCAGCCTCTACTCAAAAAACACACAGGGTTTGGAAGCAATATAAAACTCAGCAATAGCTGGAAGTTCTTATCACCATTTTAATAAAAAATAAATTTTAAAGAAGAGCAAAACAGAAGCATATGAATTTTTAATAAACACCCTGAATTTTTATTCATAACTCCAGTGGCTATTACATAGTGGGTGCTCCACACGTCTTGTAAGTGAATAAATGAGTGAGTGAGTGAATGAATGAATTGATTTAGCTGACAGTTTTCCTGTGCTCTCTCAGTCTTTACTTGCAATGGGTGGGCTATAAAGGACGTAAGACCCTAGCACAAAAACTATAGATCCAGATAAATAATTGCTTTCATTGTTCAGAAGTCCCACATGAATTTCCCATTTTTAAGACAGTACTTTGCACCCACAAACTGTAAAGTCTCTCACCAATAATTCCGCTGACTTAACCACTGAAATATGGAAACATGCTTATCATCACCGAGAAATAGGAAAATGAGCCAAAGATAAAAACTTCTAAAAACTGGGCCCTGAGTCCTCTTAGTTGGTTACCCAGATGTCAGTTTCTAATCATAACTAAGTAAGTATATGGTTTGGGCCATTATAGCTATTTCTACACACTGGTAATCAGCGATTTAATTAAATCATCATCATAGAATACACAGATATTTGAATATCTAGTATCAAAACATGCCACTGGAATTCTCTAAATAAGGCCTCACATGCTCTATCATGTGAGGAATGAGTCTGGCCACCTTTCCTATCACTCCCCTGACCATAAACTGCCTGGACTCTTTGGGCTTCGCATTTGGCTCCCTCATTTTGCTCCACTTGGAGCTGATAACCAAAATCCAGAATGTGTTCTGTTACAGATAAGGCCTCAGGGGTACTGGCTCTTTCAGGTTCATTAACACCAATGAGGGAAAGAGAGGGAAGGAAAAGGAAACCTCCCTTATTCGTTCTCCATTGTTCCTAAAGCTCATAGAGTATCTACCGTCTATGAGCTAAGAAATAACACCATCCATTTCATCTTTCTAAAACTCTATATTTTTATTTTTAGCAGAAGAAAATCAAACAGAAGTTTAATAACATGTGCCCATGCAAGAGACCCGAGGAAACAAAACGGTTCTGGGAGGCAATGGGGGGAAAGGCAGTCCTAAAACCCTATTAAACAGAACATCCCATATATTATCAATTCTAAGACACATTTATTTCCACATTTTAATATATCTTAAACAGACATACATTGTATAATCTATAGAATGATTTATTTGGCATTGATTTATCTTCCATAAAATGAAGGTGTACCTTACATTGACAGCATCTTATTTTTTTTTAAGTTTATTTATTTTAGAGAGAGAGCAAGAGTGAGCGTGAGTTGGGGAGGGGCAGAGAGAGAAGGAGAGAAAAAGAATTCCAAGCAGGCTCCACACTGTCACGCAGGGCTTGAACTCACAAACTATGAGATCATGACCTGAGCCGAAACCAAGAGCCAGATGCTTAACTGACTGAACCACCCAGGCACCTCTGACAGCATCTTATTTTAAATGAAATAGGGTCTTCAGTTAATTTTGCTGATGAAGAAACTGATGCACAGAGGCTAAGTACCTTTCCCAAGGTCACAGAAATAGGAAGGGGCGGAGCCAGGACTTGAACCCTGGCAGTCTGGCTCTAGAATCGAGTTTCTCAAAATCGGCACTATTAACATTTTGGGCTAGTTCTTTGTTGTTAAGGGCTGCCTTGCACACTGTAGGATACTTAATAGTATCCCTGGCTTCTACCCACTCGATGACAGTAGCACCCAGCGCCAAGTTGTGACAACCAAAAATGTCTCCTGACATTGTCAATGTTGCCCGGTGGGCAAAATCACTCCTGACTGAAAATCATTGCTCTAGAGTATGTTTAATCACTGTGCAATATATATTCTTTCCTAAAAATGAAGACATATCTAGGGTGACTTCCACTACAACCAGAAAAAGGTTGAGTCCTCTCCAAAAATCAAAAACACTACTTAGCTTAATTTCTCTCCCATACAATGGTCCTTTCTCCTGATTTCTTTTATTTTTGCTCTGCTCTTACTGCCCTCCCCCATTTTAATTCTGCACAATCCTTCAAGCAGTATTCTTTCCATCCTCTTGCCACGTCTTATTTATGTTCACTTAAGTTCTGACTTTCAGTTTAGATGGTGAACTGCAGTTTGGAAGCACCTCTGGAGGTGCTGAAGGCACCCATCCCTTCACCAGCCTTTTGCAGGTGAAGAGTTCCCTGCTGCCTTTTACTGGCTCCACCTCATACCCTAGGGATAGGTAATGGGAACCACTTGCTTGCTCCAGCCTTGGCCAAATGAGGAAATCTAGCAGAGGCTTTCCAAAGGCTGGTAGCATCGTGCAATCCAGGCAATTAAAGAACACAATTTGATTATAATACATTCTGATGAGAAGACCATTCTATTCTCAAAATCCTGTAAGTTGAGAGACCATATATGTGGTGGGTGAGTGCATGGCTTCTATATAGCTTAATGGCCTAGGTTTCAATCCCAGCTCTGCTGCTCAAAAACTGTGTGAGTTTGGGCTACTCCATCTTCCCCTACTTCAGTGTCTTCCTCTGTTCAGAGGGAAAATAGAGCCCCTACCTCATACAATTGTTGTAAAACACTTGGAAGAGTACAACACCTGGTCTATGCAAACAACAGATAAGTGTTTGCAATCATTAGTAACCCAATACTAAAAACAGCTGAAGTATGTTTTCAGCTTAGCTTGATAGGTTGGTTTCCAGCCTAGTTTTTAAACAGAATACTCACATCCAAATACTAAATGTAAAACCAGAAAAAATATATAAGCAAATTGCTTACTTATATTCAGAGCAGGATGATGGACTTAGACTATCATTTTAGATTTGGTGTATATATATATATGTGTGTGTGTATATATGTATATATATACATATATATACACACACACATACATGTGTATACACATACATGCACACACATATATACATGTATATGTGTGTGTGTGTGTGTGTATATATATATATATATATATATATATATATATATACATACATCAAATCTAAAATGATAGTCTAAGTCCATCTTCCTGCTCTGAATATAAGTAAGCAATTTGCTTATATATTTTTCACTATGATCAGAAGGAGAAAAATCAATAAAACCTATTTATTCTGAAACAGCAAATGAGAAGAAAGAAACCTATCCCAAATCTAGTTAATCTTATAGTCCTATAGCCAGACAGTTACTACCATAAATATTCAGAATATTTTGACTTCACATACAGATGTCTTTCCATTTGGGTAAACATGTATTTCTAAATGAAATTTACTTTGGGGGAGGAACCACTATTTTTATATCATGGTGTATTAAAACATAGATAATAAAATTATTTTGGCCTTTGAGACAGGGTGTTCCCTGCAAAACAGCAGGATATGTTCAATAAAGTTTTTTAAAAAGACAACAGAGATAGCTGGCTAGAAATTACATGGAAAAAATTCATTTCACACAAACATGTTTAACAGGTAATCACTGAGGATGCTTGTGTTTCACAGATTAGTACTCAAATGTTTGCCTTCATAGTTGGGCTTGATTTCTATCTTCTTCACCCCAAGTGGTTGGCTAGACCAAGCGTTTCATATTTCAACCTATAGTTTTGGTGATCAAGAGACATTAGCGGTGAGGAACTGAAATGTCTTCCCAGCCCTGTTGATTTACCATATAACAATAAGGATGCAAACATATGGACCTCAGCTTCCTCCCCTGAAGAGGGGAGATGGTAAGGGTTCATTGTCATCACAGGGCATGCACACCTTTGAGGCTATCCAATGTCTGACACTATCTACAATTCAGAAGTCCTATTTTCAACTTTCACATTAGCTTTCTACATGGTACACAGCCATTCACATGAATTTTCAATAAAAATTTTCAATGAAATTTTGAAACTGCTTAAAAGAAAAGGAATCCCCAGGGTACAAACCAATGCTATACAACAGTTGTGTCCAGCTCCATTTTATTAGGGAGTGAACTGGGCAAATAAAACACCATAAATAATAAGTTGTGGTCAATTTGGGTCACGTAGGAGGAGGGAGGCTAATGGAAACAATCAACCCTGGGCCAGAACGACAAAGCCAAAACTTGGAATCAGAAGAGCAGAAGTTACCCAGCAGGTGTCAACTCAGAGATGTGACTATGGATGAACATGGGAATAGCAGACAAGATGCCGGAATCTGAACAGGGCAACGAATGAGCTGATTTGAGGTATAACGGTAATCCAAGTGATCAAACCAAGTCTGGGGTTTGTGACCTGGGACCAAGACAAGAACAGTCTAAAATAATTTTAGGAGATGGCACTGGTACCTCTTTTGAAGAACCAAGCACAAACTAGTAGTCGCCCTCACACACAGTTCTCCAATCCTCGCCTCATAAATCCAGTTTGGCTGCAGCTACTGAGCAGCATTTGTGGGCTGGTTTGCCATTTCTGTTCATGAGCACAAAGAGCAAAGTTTTTCAAAAAGAACCTGCACAGTCCACTTCATTAATCACCCTTCGGCTTGCTACCTTTTGCCTACATCTCAGGGTTGTATGTCAGTTAAATCCACAGCAGTTGTATTTTTAAACCAGCAATTATCCTCATTCCTCTCACCGACACCCCATACAGTTAGTCTGGTTTAGGTCCAAGGAAAAAACAAAAAGAAAATTATATACTGGCTAAAATAAATTCATATAAACATACCTCAAACTGGCTCAAAATCACTCACATAGTTTTTAAGCAGCTCCAATCTGATTTACAAGTCAGATTCAAAGTTGGTTCTATACCAAGTATGAATTAATTACACAAATATTACCAAAACAACTATAAAAAAAAAAAAGTCCAAGGCTTTGGCTAAGAAGGCTAAAAGGCTAAGACCTTAGTTAAAATATCGTTTAGAGAATATAGAGATATCACTGGAAAACCTTACCACATCAAGATAAATATAATAGTTTGGATTATATGTGTAAAAATAAGCATAGGTGGGAAAGAAAAGCTTGATGACAAGGAGTTCAGGGAAGAATTTAGCAATTCTACATCCAACCTGATCCATCTACACCCAAATGTCAACATATAACTTGCTTTTTCTATTGTTATGTTAAATAGGGATGCTTACACTGGCCCTGATGATAAGAGGAATCTAGGGAAGGCAAAGAGTAGACCTAACATAATACCTCTTAAACTACAGTCAACTAACTCTAAATACATGTTTTCAAGGCAAGGACATGTGGATTAAACAAATTAATTCCTTTCTCCCCATTATCAAGCTGTCTTCTTCAATCATTACCAAGGTTGAATACCAAGCTACCAAACACATAAAAAGAATTGCCTCAAGAACAACTTTGGTAAAAGATGCTCATGCCACATAAACATGGTTATGTCAAGGTTTTTCTTCTATTTTAAATGTTGCCTTTTAGCATCTGTAATAACAAAAACTGTGGTCCAGTTGAAAAGAGTTCAGAAGACAACACCCCATTTTAATCATTAAAGATAGTCACTATTCCTCTGAAGCTATGAGAGGATTTGCTCAAGAATAAATCCATTATGGCAGAAAAAAACCACTTATGTAACAATGATATGTCTGTCTGCCACTAAGTATCTCCAATTCATTTAGCTCTATTTGCTTAGTCTCACCAATATGATGTTCGTTCATCCATTCATTCATTCATTCATTCAAATACTCACTTTTTGAAAAATCCAATCCATTTGCAACCCAAGGTGAGATTTAAGGTCCCCCAAGAATCTAATCAAAAGTCAGTCCTCTTGCTGTGTAGACTGATCTGTGGGTTTGGAACCTGTGTCCTTTATTAAGACCCTGCCTTTCCCAAAGAGAATTGTCCTTTCAGGTGCCAATCTCTGTCATAACAGCCCAACCTAGATGCTCCCCAGGAGCCCGTGACCCAGGCTTGACCTTGCACTCCAGCATTATCAGTATTCAAGGTTCAGCTGCCACGTTACAGCCCTTCCACCTAGGTCTTGGCTGGATATTGTTACATCTTCCTAAAACCTCCTGCTTGCTCACGAGGCCTGTTGTCTGCTGCCAAGTTACTTCATCATGAAAATCTGCCTCCAGTTTTGATATTGACAAAATTGGCCTAGACTGATGCTACTTATGGATTTGGGGATTAATGATAACCACGTATCCTTCACATCTCATTGAATCTACAGGATTTTTGCCTGGGCATGCTTAGCTTTAAATGTCTACACTAACTTCTCTGTGTTCTGATTTCCTTCTCGGTAAAAGGGGGATAATGTTAGCATCTACCACAAAGGATACTATAAAGATTAAATTATATATATATATATATATATGAAACATTTATATTTTATAATTATATAAAACTCAGAAATTTACAAGTGTCTGGCAGATAAAACATACTCTGTAAATTATTATTAGTATTGCTATTACTATTATTGTTGACTTCTTCCAGTAAGCTGCAGGATCCCTGAAGATGGAGACTGTGTCTATTCTATTCTTAAAACCCCTCAGACCTAAAGGGTGATTTGCATATCTTAAGCAATAAGTGGTTGTCCAATAAAATTGAATTACCAAGTACTTACCAAAGATACCTAGAAATATTATGTCAATCATATAGCTGTAGAAAGTAAGACCATAGAAATCAAACTGCCTACTTAAAGACATAAAGTCACTAAAAGAGCCAGAAATGCAAGACAGTCAAAAGCCCATACTGCTGGTTCCATGCACAGTCTTCATACCATACTGTTTTCCTGATATAAGAACCAATGTATTTACTCAGACCTTATGATTTAGATTTACTTCTCCTTGGGAAAGGGCATGGCATAGAGTACCTTGGGCATGCTCATTCATTCATTCATTCATTCATTCATATATTTATTAAGCCACCTCATGCCAGACTGTTTCGGGTGTAAGGAGACTACTATACATTGGACATAAAGCATTGCCTCATGGAGCTTACATTTGGCAGGGGAGAAGTGAAGAGGGTTTAGAAAATAAAAACATTATTTCATATTAAATTGTGATAAGTATGAAGCATAATATTGAGGGACTGTTCCCTTAAATCACCTACAGTGACACAATCAGCTCCTGTTCCATTTATTCTTATCCCTTTCCAGAGCCACTGGACCAGCTTTCTCCAACACCTGGTCAGTGAAGGGAAATGTATTGATTTGATGCTGAGAGGGGTGTAACATTGTTATTTTGCTGCCAATCCTCATGCCAAAAGTCTATACTTCACAGCCGACCTGAGGAAGAACCCCATTACCAGTTACGGGCAGAAAGTTAAACAGCCCTAGGGAAGTCCAGCAGCTCACAGTGAGGAAGCTCTCTGGGATGGGAAAGGCATCACTTCTATTCAGCCACATGAAAAGAAGCAAATGGCCTCAATCCTGATCTGGTTTCCACCTCAAACACAACCACAAGATAAACAGAGAATTCGTGTGGTAGGAACAATTCTCTTTTTACAAATAGAAGATATGCTATATCACACAATGTGCGCTAAAACCCCAGGGATTATTTTAAAAAAAAAGAAAAGTTTCATAGTCATCAATTTCATTTTAAGAGTTTTGAGGCACCTTCAAGATTTTATGACCTTTTACCGGTGCAACAATCCACAGATGGGTATTGCTCTTTGAAGCAAATTAATGCCAACCTAAGTATAAGTGAGTCAGACCTATGAGTTTCTAAGCATTATGGTTAATTATACTGCCAAAACCAAGCCTTTGTAGAGTAGTTTTAATTCATTGGCTTTCTGAATAAGCCTGCTGAAGAAATATTTTACTTAATGACATTAATTGTCTTGATATTGGGTTTGGATAAGTTGCTTTTTCATATAGCAACTGAATGGGGAAAAAACTGTAACAAACACATAAAAAAAACATAGAAATCAATCAATAAAGTTCTTTTTTCCCAAATTACTACATTAAACCCTGCATTCAGGACCTGTCAAGCTATTGATCTACTCTTCATAATTCTCTGTTTCTCCCAAATAGCTATGCTCTTCAATCATGTTTGATAATTAAACATCGAAGCCTTGCCAAAGGGCCTGTTAAAAATATCTATACCTCTGCTCTGGGAAAGCCTCTGGTAGAAATGATATATCGAATAGTTTAGATTCAAATCACTGCCCTGATTTAAACCAGGTGGAAATAATACTATAAGTAATATAAATAATTGAGTACTACCCACAACACCATATATCAAAGACCATCAAAGATATTTAATGTTGAAGCCCTTCCCAATACTAAGCCCCAGGAGATTTATAAGAGGTCAAGATGATTGGACCTCCTTAATTAGAATATAAATACATTTATTGATTTATTATATCAAACAGATCCATAAGTGGCTACTGATTTTTTTACATGGTCATTTTCTATGTCAATGACAGCCATCAATTAAATATTAATCAGAATCCCCCACCTCACCTGTAGTTTTAGTGTCCTGGACTCAAGCAAGATGGGGCATTTTGTGTCATAATTCCATGCCATTCTAGCTTCAGAGTTTTGGAAATAGAATACCCGACACTAAACAAAACTTGTGTGAAACTGCCAACTCTGAGGCAACATATTATTCATTTGTGTATGTGTATGTATCATGCATGTATGCCCAGGCCAGCTCTGCAGACCCATGAAAACCAAAATGACTCCTTCATCCCAGAGTAAAGAGGGAGAGAAGGAAAGGGAGGGGAAGGGAGAGAGGAAAAGGGAGACAGAGGGAAAGAGGGAGAGGGGGAGAGAAGGGGAAGGAGGGGGAAGGGAAAGGGGGGAGAGAGGGAGGGAAAGGGAGAGGAAGAGGGGAGGGGGAGGAGAAGAAGAGGGAGAGGGAGAAAGGGAGAGGGGAAGAAGGAGAGGGAGATGTTTAGTTGTGAATGTTGCAGAGGGGACCTGGGGGTCTGACTGTTCCTGTGAAGAATGTGAACTAGTCGTTCAGAGCTTCTTCTGGCCCCCAGTTCCTGCATACAGTCTTTTTGTTGTTCTGCAGCTAATACGAACTTGCCTCTCTGTGCCTTCCCTCTCTGAAAGCTATTCAGTTTTCAGAAATGGCAGTTAATGCAATTTCCAGCTTTTCTGTTGACATCTCTTTTCTTAGGTCATTTCCTCTCCCCTTCTGTTCTTGTACATTTATGCCTTCTCCATTGCTTCGCTGTCATAAGGAAGAGTTTTATGAAGGAGCAGAGGTAAACACGTGTGTTTAGTCTGCCCTATTTGGCCAGAAGTCTCCTCTACACCCTGGCATACCACTATAATCTAAATCTTTTTGACCCAAAATGGCTGATTTCTAAGGTGGGACTAACATTAAAAACAGTAAATGGCATTCCTTCTCTTATTTCTTGCTCCTCTGGCTCCAAGGAATCGGTTATACACAACTAATAATCATCGGCAGTACTACTGCAAGTAAGGCACATATTATGGTGGGGTTTACAGATAAATCTCAAAGTTCAACCCTGAATACCTAGCCAATGATTTACTCTTGTTAACATATTAAAAATAGGGAGTAACACTTAGGAAAACAGAAATAATTGAGTCATAGTGTCAGGGCACAACCCATACAATCCTGAATAGACAAGACAGTCATATGTGGAGTAAAAAGAGTACAGTTGATGGAGTAAAGATCACACGGAGAAAAGAATATCACGTCCTTCCCACCACTTGCTCTAGCCTGCTATTGAACCTCTTTACTCAGATTTTCAGTTCAATTATTGTACTCTTCATCTTTTTTATTTCCGGTGCTTTTGGTTTTTTTTTTTTTAGCACTCTTTTATATTTTCTATCTCTGTCACATTCTTATCTTTGTTCATGCACTGTGTTCCTGACTTTGGTAAGCACGTTTGTTACCATTATTTTGAATTCTCTATTCTGTAAATCACTTAGGTCTGCTTCATTAGGGTTTCTGGAGATTTATCTTGCTCTTTTGTTTGGAACATGTTCCCGTTTCTTCCTTTTCCTTGACTCTCTGTGTTGTAAATTAGATAAAACAGTCATCTCTCGCAGTCTTGACAGATTGTGATCTCCTGTAGGAAATGAATCTTGTCACTCAGCCCAGCCTGAGTTCCTATTTGGCTCTCAAACTTTTGTGATTGCTCAAGCCACCATCTTTTTTCCCCAGTGGCTCCCAGTACTTGAGTATATGCCAAGATTTGTCAGTGTCCCAAAGGGAAGAATCAAAGTGAGCACCTAGATACTGACTGACCAGAAGCCAGACCCTCAGGCAGCAGCTGAAACTATACAGTGAAACCTCTTCCAGGAAGAACCTGGGAGAAGAACATTTTTGCCTTCTCCCTCTGCACTGAGCCTAGGTGCATAGCCACAGCGGGTGCTCCTGCACCCAATTGAAAGCTGCTTCTTTGTTTGCTATGGTCCTGTGGGATTTATAAATGCAAGTGCCATTGGTTATCAGAGGTGGGTGAGTGGGGGCCCATTCCTTGAGTGGCAGCCATAAAAGTTGGGGGAATCCAGATGTGTGGACAAGCTCCTTCCAGAAAGATGCTGGCAACTTTGTTTTATTGTTGGACCAAGTGTGAAGGGAAGTGCCCACCAGCTCTTTTGGGCTTGAGGAAGGATCTCAGTCAGTACCATGCTAATTATAAGCCAGACACTCAGGCAGCAGCTTGTAAAGTGTGCAATCAAACCCCTTCCAGAGAAAGACTAGGACACGGGCATTTTTATCTGTTCCCTCTGTGCTAAGCCCTGGGGGGATAGCCCACTGTGAATGCTTGCTCCCTGTTAACTGCAGCTTCTTTGTTTGCCATAGGTCCTATGGGATTCATCAATGCAAGTCCTGTTAGCTTTCAAAGCTTTCTGATTTGGGAGCCTGTCCCTTTCCAGTAGTGACCTTAAAAGTTGAAGCACTAGATGTGTGGTCCCAACCCTTCGTGCCTCAGGGAGGGGCTGGGGGCTGGATGTTTCCTCTCTGTTACTGTATATTCTGTCAGTAGTAGGATTTATGACAAGAGTGTGTTTCAGCTTTTACTACCCAATTCGATGTAAGTATTTTTTCAGGTGCCTGATGTATAGGAGTCACTCAACCAGTTTCTAGACTTCTTTCAGAGGCAACTGCTCCATGTTTAGCTACATATCTGGTGCATGCGTGGGAGGAGGGAACTTCAGAAGCCTCTTCTGTCTCCATCTTGGTCCAGAGTCTGAGTTTTATTTGTTCTTGATGAAAGGTTATTCTTCATTCCTCAGTGGAATCAGGAGAACCAATCTGCTTCTATTATGAATAATTTTATTATTTAGCTATTTAAATAATACTATTTATTGAGCATTTATTTTCTATCAGGCAGTATGCCAAATGTATGACACACATTAACTCATTTAATCTTCACAACTATATGAGATAAGTATTATCAATACCCAATGAGGAAGTGAAAAAACTGGCAGGAAGAGAGGTTAAAATAATTTGCCAAAGCCACACAGCTGACAAGTGACAGAGCTACAGTCTGAATCTGGTCAGCCTCCAAAGTTCACCTATTTACTTCTTTATTATATTACCTTAATATGCCTACGAAATTCCATGGCATGAAGAATGAAAAGACAGTCTACATTAATAACACTTAACTTTTCTTTTTTTTAAACTGCAATCTTTTAATTTTTTTTTAAATGCTTATTCACTTTTGAGAGAGCTAGAGGGCGAGCAGGGGAGGGGCAGAGAGAGGGAGACACGGAATCCAAAGCAGGCTCCAGGCTCTGAGCTGTCACCACAGAGCCCTACATGGGGCTGGAACTCACGGACCAGGAGATCATGACCTGAGCCAAAGGTGGATGCTTACGCGACTGAGCCACCTGGGCACCTCTATTTAACTTTTCTTTAAATACTTTGTGTGATGTCCATGACCCATCTTACAAATACTTCAGATTATTTTGGGTATACACTATATAACAATCTTAGGCAAACTAGTTCTGGTGCTCTGGAAACACCAAAAACATTGAGCTTTTTAAAATATAAAATCTCATTGCCCTAGGCAAGAATGCTCTATGAAATTAGAGACAGATTTTGCTTATAATTTAATAGTCTTTTTTTCTCCATCATTTGCATAGCAATACAGCTTTTATAGAGTTTTAATTCTGAATTTACATTCCAAAAATGTCAGTCTGGAGGCTGGAATCCTAATAACTTTGCTGTATGCCTATTTTACTGAATACGTATAAATGTTTATTTTCTTTAAGCAGCATATTTTGGAGGTAAAATGTATTCCAAAGGCTTTAATCTAAGCAGAGGCTGTCATAAAACTTCCCTGGAATATCTTTCTCTTACAGTTAACCAAATTACATTGGGTATTTGAAGCAAATGAGGATATAACAAAGCGATGTGGGTGGACAAAATGTATGAACTGCATCCTGTTTATGGGACATTTTTACAATTGTATAGGCTGACAGCTATGCTTAGAGAAACAGTTGAAGAAAATAAAATCATTCACTCAATGGTTTATAAGCAAAAGAGAAAAAAAGGATGTTAATCTTCAAGATAAAAGTGTGGAGTCAAGAATGAGTTTTATGTAAAAAAAAAAAAATCATTACAAAGGTCCTTGAAAGAATGTAAAAGACAATACAATTTATAATGACTATTCGAAAGTGGGTCCACCGATCCAGAATTGGAAGCTTCTGTCCTTCTTTCTTTCTGTGTGTGTGTCTCTCTCTAAAGACGTTTCTGTCAGCTCGGGTGCATTTTCATCAGATTTGGAGTGTACATTTGGGAAGCCATGACTAAACATAGACCAATGACATATGCTGAATCGACTTGGGCAGAGAGATGTGGGAGGGGTACTCAGAGCAGCTGACGCTGAAGACACAGCAGGGAGGTCCCCTGCAATACGCACTGTGGTTCTCTAAACAGAGAAAGCCTACAGAGATTTTAAACATAAGCCCCCAAATCAATAATTGCAGTGGCAAATGCTCTGAATTGCCCTTCTGGTTTTGGCTTGAGCTGCTTCTCACTTGAGCCACACAGTTTGATTCATGCACAGTGGCTGCACATTATCATTTGGAGGACTTTTAAAGACTATGGGTACCCAGTTCCCAGCCAGACCAGTTAATTTGGAATCTATGGAAGGGGTGGGAGTAGGGGGTAGATGCATAGCCCCAAGGCACCAGCATTTTCAAAAGCTCCTCCAGTAATTCTAAGGAGCAGCCAGAGTTGAGAACCCCTAGTTCAGGGTGAGTAGCTGTCAGAATTTATTAAATGATGGTTGATAATTCTCTCTCCTAAGTAACATGGAAGAGACCAGCTAGTAGTATGTAAAATTAAAATATTTTGCTTATAAATAACTGAAAATATTTTATGTCAACTATATATGTTTGTGCTGCACAGTATACTAGCAAGAAGCTTCGACACGGAAAAGTTAGTGCCTTGCAGATCAGAAGTGGACTTGGTCTCAAGAAAGCCAAGGCGAGGTCACCCAACTCCAGTGCTTTCAAAGTATTCTCTCAGTAGCCAGTGTAATGCGATGGTCCCAAATTCCTAAAGTGAACTTTTTCTATTATGTAGAATCCCATTGGTATGTAGCTCTTACTGTAAGTCCACAGTAAGTCCACAACAGAAACCTGAGTTTTAAAACCCAAATGTGAAGGTTCCTTTCATCTTGGGAGGCACTATTTGTTTTAGGAACTTTCAGTGGGAGGGTAATATAGGGTCTCTCCAAAACAAGTAAAGAGACCCCCTTCAATGTGCAGCAAAGCTCAATAGAAGATATGCTCTGAGCTGACAAGCATTTCTCATTCTTCCCATGTGATCACCTTTGGATTCCAACCTAGGAAACAGAAGGGACTGGCTTGTTGCCTGCAGGCACATGACTGGCACTGATAAATCCCTGCCTTGCAGCATTTCAGACAGCTTTGATCAACGATTCAACGGGAGCCACAGACACCTGGTCTCTGTAAAGAGCCTCTTCATTTCCTCCACTGATCCAGCAGCTGCTCCTTCCTTTTGGGGACCCCCGCATTTATATATAGGCAGGGTTCAGAAGGAGGACACTGTGACATTGGTTGCTCTAATGCCTTCCTTATTCAAGGAGATGGGCAGCGGTTCTGTTACTGGAAGCAACTGGAAAGTCCAAAGCACTGTACTTTCCCCAGAGGGAAATGCTGGTGCCTTGGAGACCAGGTAGTATTGTTATCAAAATAATTTTAGGATCCAAAAGAGTGAAGTTCAAGCACAGGGCCATCCGCAAAGAATGAGAAGAGTCTTACGTTCCTATAACTATTTTCTTTGTCAGTAGTACTCATTTTGAAGTATAATTTATTCAATTACATTTGCCAAGTCAGTTGATACACACTACCCCAAGTGCCAAACATATTAAAGATGGGAGACGAATGAGTGAAGGTGATCAATCACAGATCTAAGTATAAACCACACCTCATGAGATGCAAAAAGAAGATGGGACCTCAGTGTCCAATTAACCCCAGCCAAACTATAGTAATCAAAGAGCTTTTACTTCCGAGCAGAAAAAACAGTCCTTAATTCAGACAACAATGTAAAATTTCCAAATATATGGCTCAGTCAGATTTATAGAAAATACCTGGTCGAAAATGTGTTCCATATGCCTGAAGCCACTCTATAAGAATAGACATTTCTCTCCCTCTCTCCCTCTCTCTCTCTCTCCCTCTCTCTCTCTCTCCCCCCCCCCCTTGGTGTGTATGAACATCATTTTGAAAGATGTTTGTGTTGTAGCTAACTGGTCAAGTCGAATGCTGACTGTATTTCTTAACCATCACAAAACCTTAAATTTGTGTAATTGGAGCTTCCTTTTGTTATCTGGAAATGGTAGGAAAACTCAGCTTTCTATATTGTTTTCTAAAGTATATTAAGATAAAAAAAGAAACTATTGCTACTATAAGAAAAAAGAGAGAGAGAGAGAGAGAGAGAGATTTCAGAGCTGAAGAATTTCTTTAGACAGAGTCCCATCACTAAGTGGACTCCAAGGGATAAGGGTCTGTAATGCTGAGATGAACTTCATTATTAGTTTTTTTTAATGTTTATTTATTTTTGAGAGAGAGAGAGAGAGACAGAGCACGAGTGGAATAGGAGCAGAGAGAGAGGGAGACACAGAGTCTGAAAAAGGCTCCAGGCTCTGAGCTGTCAGCACAGAGCCCGACGCGGGGTTCCAACCCACAAACTGTGAGATCATGACCTGAGCCGAAGTGGAACGCTTAACCAACTGAGCCACCCAGGCGCCCCCATTATTAGTTCCCCCCCCCCTTGAATATGTCTGTTATCATTCAGCTGCCCCTCTTCATCAGTGGGAGGAACAATTAAATAAATTATTTAAGTTATTAAGTCAATAAATGTTTATCAAGTGTCTGTCATGTGTGAGGTACTAGTTAAGACGTAAGGTCATCCATACAATAAAATTCCACACAGTCCAAAAAGAATGAGGAAAATCTATACAGGATGCTAGGGGAAAACCCAAGTGAAAAAAAAAAAAAAGAAATACAAAAGTATTTTAAAGTATTCTTCATTTGCACTTTTAAAAATGATTTATATTTGTATTTTTATATGCACATAATTACATGGAAAACTTTTGATACAATGCACCAGGAACTACTGACAATCTCTGGGGACTGGGGTGCCTATGAGGTAGAAGGGAAATTCAGTTTTCATCACAGCGTTTGCATGTTTTTCACCATGTACATCTATATTTCACATTTCATAATATAAAAATGTTTAAGTTACAAGAACTATTTTCTAGAGTAGACCTCACTGTCACTAAGTGAGAAATGATTTGAAATGAAAGATGAAAAAAGTGATTTCAAAGAAACACAAATTTTCATAACTTTACCTAGTGTTCAAATGTATTTGAAACCCTAGGACTCAATTTTCAAGTAAAATTAGTATTCAATAAATGCTTAGAGATTTGGCAAACATGGAAAATCATACATAACCATACACCTGCACCCCAACCCTAATTTCCATGAGTGCATATACGTACATACTGTGCCTTATGTCTTAAATCTGTCTCTTCCTGCCCACCCTGGTGTAAGGCCGCCATTCGTCTCAAATAGCTATAATGTAAGACACAGGATACCTGTTACCACACATGGCAGTTTATAAACAGAATTCTATGTTGTATGCTCACGATGGGTGAATAGAATACATGATATTTTCCCTACACACAGGCCTGTGGGGGGGGCATCATACACACATACACAGCCTGACATTTGTGTATTTGGCAAGTGGAGCTCCTCACATGCTTCTTCTTTTGCAGTGCATCATTCAATGGCCTAGGATATAAAATGTTTTCCAACTCAGAGATTTATAATGCTCATGTTCAAGCCTACATATGGTATTGTCATGAGAATTAGCTAAATGAAACATAGGAGAGTCCCTAACTCAGAATCTTAGAACAAATCAGCAACTCAGCAAATGTTCGTGGACTGTATGTTGAATACCTATGTTGAAAGTGAATGCAAACCTATGGGTGTTTTAGAACATAGCCTCTAAAAGAGCTATGACAGAAAACTAAAAATATGATAGGTTACTAGATGCTTTGCTCTTTCATCAGACAAAATAGTAAACAAATCAATATATCAAGACGGTATTTCCAATGTATTAAAACAAAACATGAACAAGGGTAAACATCCCAGTACTTATTTCTGGAAGTGATGCTATAGTAAATGTTGACATTAAAGAACAGTTTCTTTTTTTTTTTTTTTAGTGTTTATGTATTTATTTTTGAGAGAGAGTGAGCGCGTGCACATGGCACGTGTGTGCATGTGCGTGTGCATGAGGGAGAGGGGGAGAGAGACAGAATCCCAAGCAGGCTCTGTGCTGTCAGTGCAGAGCCCCTCACAGGACTCGAACTCTGGAACTAGGAGACCATGACCTAAGCTAAAATCAAGTGCTGGGCACTTAACCAACTAAGCCACCCAGGCGCCCCTAAAGATAGTTTCTACTTCATTTTCCAGCATTGAGGAGCCTTTTCCTTTTCCACACCAGTTAGCATTTTAAAAGAAACTTTCTGCTTAAATAACAGGTTTTTATGCCAATCACAGCTAGTAGGCTCATTACATTAAATAAGAGTATAACAATTTTAGGATGGCATTTTAAAAAACCATACCCAAAGAATGAATTTTACTTTCTCAAGGCACTTGAACATGCACTGTTCCATTTATGCTTTTCCACAGTATGGTATAGAAAGAAATACGGAGTTGTCTCAAAAAGTTTAAGTGCTGGGGCTCCTGGGTGGCTCAGTGGGTTAGGCATCTGAGTTCAAGCCCTGCATCAGGTTCTCAGCTGTCTGCTGAGAAGAGTCTGCTTAGGATCCTCTGTCTCCCTCTCTCTCTGCTTCTCCCCTGTTTACCTGTGTGCGCTCTCTCTCTCTCTCTCTCCCCGAAAAAAAGGGGGGGCCCTAAGTGCTACCTCCCAGGTCTCTACCACCAGGAGACTCCATATCTCCTGGTTACCACAATGCTACCACACCATGAAATCGCAGGACACCCCTGACATAAGAAGAGCTTTCCACAGCATGAAAAAGGATGCTATATTTGATGTACATCTCTGCTGTGAGAATTACACCAATTTCAAAAATGATTCCAGTTTTTAAATGCATCTGCTAGAATCAAATAGTTATGGTATACATCTCTGAGACTATTAGTCTTAGCTCATTAATAACATTTTTATTGGTAAGTATAAATCAGAAAATAACATAATAATTAACATAATTCCTGTCATTTATTCCACTGGTGCCCTTCTGTGTGTAACATGTTTCACACTGACACTAGTTTATGTTCACAGCATAACTTCTTTGTGGTAGAAAATTTATGACGTAAAAATCTCCGGCAAACTCAGCACAGCCAGTAAAAAAAAAAAAAAAAAATATGCTAGTTTATGTGAGTTGATGTCAGGTTTAGATGGTAAAACTCTTTTGCCTCACAATCTAAAAGTTAACAGTAAAAGTACTGAAAATTTATCTAATTTGTAGTACTGACAAGGAAGAGTAATTTTTTTCTTATGCCACCATTCTCTTTAAAGCCTGTTTGTGATGAGAACTTTTACCAGAAGTCACTGTGGCACTTGTCACTCTCATGGTGACTGGTGGTCAGGGTCGCCTTTCATTGTTTGTAGGATTGATGAGGTTTTGGGGTGATGGTAGGGTTAGTGGGGTCCAGAGTCGACACCCAAGAAAGAATTCTTGAAGACGTCTTTGGTGCAAAAAGGTGATTTTATTGAAGCACAGGGACAGGACCCGTGGGCACAAAGAGCTGCCCCGGGACCATGAGGTTATATACTAGAGTTGGGGGAGGTAAAGTCCAGGGGAAATTTCTAGTGAGATTTTCATTCCAGGATAGTGGAAGCCTAGCTATTGTCAAGCTAAGGTTGTTTTCCCTCTACAAAGCATTAGCATTAAGACAGTAAGGAGCTCCTAGAGAAACATTCTACTCTGCCAGCCTCAAGTATTTGTCAATGGGCTGCAGGGTATGAGGAAATTTAGTTCTATCTGCCATTTCCTTCTGCCTTTGTTTCCCCACAACACTGTGGAGGGTGATGGAGACTTGGGTCCTGCAGGACAATGGTCTCTATCAGTTAACCATTTGTTTTTCCCCTTTCTTTTGTTCCTGGGCAGCCACGAGGGCCAGAGGAATATCACACACACCCCACCTGGGCAGGTGTGGGGGCAGGTTGTGGCCTGTCAGCTTGCCTTATGCTCCTTCAACAGGATTACCATGGGCCAGAAAACTAGGAAGGTCTAGCTCTGTAAGAAATAAAGTCCTGGGGTACCTGGGTGGCTCAGTCAGTTGAGTGTCTGGCTTCGGCTCAGGTCATGATCTCACGGTTTGTGAGTTCGAGCCCCGCGTTGGGCTCTGTGCTGAAAGCTCAGAGCCTGTTTTGGATTCTGTGTCTCCCTCTCTCTCTGCTCCCCCCCCCCGCCCCCGCTCGTGCTCTGTTTCTCTCTCAAAAATAAATAAACATTTAAAAAAATTAAAAAAAAAAGAAATAAAGTCCTCAAACACTAAATTCCCTTTTCGATAATACAAATACTTGATTTCAGGGGTGGGGGACAAAAAAGGAAGAAAGTAAGTGGTTGTGTACAATTTCATATTCAAAATGCAAAGATAATACTGCATTTTTAAACTAAAAATCTCATTTCTGGAGCACACATGTGAAGATAAAAATGTCACATTAATGGGTTCATTTTACCATATAACCTTCCTTCATGACAAAGGCAACAAAAGCTCAAATGCCTTCTTTAAGAAGAGCCAATGGATAAAGATATCATTTTTATGTGGGTCTATAAATTTTAAAATGTCAAGTTGTTGAAATAGTGAAGAAAAGGCATCCTGGGTAGATGGAAAGGAATAAAAAGTCCATATACTGACACGAAACTCCTTTGTTTAATTGAAATCAATACTTTAAAAAAAAATGGCTGTCAGCCCTCGGCCCTGGGCATTCTCTATTTCCTTAACAAATCAAGTTAGGTATTTCAGCTCTGCCCCTCGCCCCAGGCCCATACTTCTCTCTCTTACAGAAGTTCCTTCTTACTGATTTAAGGGCACAAGTTCATTCTCCTCTGGCTTTTGCTTTTCACACTGAAGTTTCTATCTCTGAAAGGAAAACCTATAAATCAGTTCTCAGTACAAATGAAAAGTCAGCAATGCCAAGGATGAGAGAAAGGTACCAATGATATGAGGGCAAATTCATTCTTTTATTTATTCACAAGCAACCACTCTGTGTCAGGCCTAGTTCTAGGCCTTGGAGACAGATATAACGACAAATATTATTCAGTTTCTTGGCTCAAGGTGCTTAATATCTGGTCAGGGTGAATAAAATGAATTAAAGTTCAAGCACATGTGCTAATAAGAGCAGTATAAATAAAATGAGATGGTAGTCCCAAGAACAGTGTTCTGGGCTCCTTTGCACCAAAGTTTCACTGGCTCTAGGGCCTCTTATTTACCAAGTCAAAGCACCACCAAGGGGCAAATGGTAGGGAAGAAAGACAATTCTAACAGTGATAGCAGCTTCTGCAATGCCCAGTACACTGAGCATGGGTTGTGGAGAGGCGAAGACAACAAGGTCTATTAACCCCACTTCTCACACTTGATTAGAGGGGAGGGGACTTCACTCCACTTGGCAGAGGGGAACTGAGGAGAGAGTAGCTTCCATGGGATATAGGCAGCAACCTCTGTCCAGGTTTCAATCACTTCTCATTATATACTTCTACAGTGATCATATTCTGCAAACCAAAAATATGAGACATGTGGTCTGTCAAAGCATAAGTTTTTTTTTTCAAATTCAAACTAGATATATTTATATAAACACTTTTCAAGGCCAAAGACTGAACCACATATGCTTGACAAACAGCCTTGATGAAGTAGGGAATGGTCCGTAAAGCTCATTGCATGTGCTGGTATAGAGAGTTACAAGTTTCACCAAGTTTCAGTATACCCAAGTTACATGGATGCTGATGCTACAAACAAACAAACAAACAAACAAACAAAAAACAAGTAGAAGGTTGTTTTTTGTTTTTTTGTTCTTTTGTTTTGCCAGTTGCTAACAAAAATTTAAATTCTCTTTCCTGAAGATTTTAAATAAAAGTCTACAGGAAGGGAACTCAACAATATGCTCTAAAAAAACTATACCAATGGCACTCTAGTTCCATTCCTTCCAAGAGAGAAAAGTTACACCTCATTCATCCCAAACTTAACAGGCATCAGAAACACATACATGAGCAAGTACACAAATAGGAAAGGCCAAGAAAATTCCCCAGTAGGTTCGGGTACTAAACTTCATGAAGGTGATGATAACAAGCAAGACATTTAGAGCTTCACAGGCCCCATGAACTCATATTTTGCATACAAGTATAAAAACTTTGCTTCTCTGGTTTAACAGCTCATAGCAGGTTAGAGAAAAGAATATAGAAACATGGTAGAAAAACTACTTAAGTTATGCATATTAACAGTGCTGGTACTATGAATATTTGTTCTGTGAATGAATGAATAAATGAATGACTAAACAAGTCACATCTAGTAGCCTTGCAATAGGCAATGTATTAAAAGCTGATCAAAAACATCCAAGACCCATAATAAGAGAAACTATTTATAAATCATATATCTGATAAGGAATTAATAACATACATATATATATATGTATATATGTGTATATATATATATATATGGACTTTGCATTTCTCTAAAGAAAATATAGAAATGGTCAACAAGCATATTAAAAGATGTTCAACATCACTAATTATTAAAGAAATGCAAACCAAAACCACAATGAGATATCCCATCTATTAGGATGGCTATCTAAAACAAAAACAGAAACTAAAAATAAGTGCTGGTAAGGATATGGTGAAACTCTACCTTTGTGCACTGTTGTTGGGAATTTGCACACCTATGTTCATAGCAGCATTATTTACAATAGCCAAGAGGTAGAAGCAACCCAGAGGATGATTGAAAATGATAAACAAGGCATGGTATTTATATACCGTAGAATTATTACTCAGCCTCTAAAGACCAACATGAAAAGATGCTCAACATCACTAATCATTATGGAAATAAAAATTTACACCACAGTAAGATATCATCTCATGCTCATTAGAATTGCCATTACCAAAGCAATCTACATATTCAATACAATCCCTATCAAAATAACACCAGCATTCTTCACAGAGTTAGAACGAACAATCCTATAATTTGTATGGAACCAGAAAAGACCCCGAATAGCCAAAGCAATCTTGAAAAAGAAAACCAAAGCTGGAGGCATCATAATCCCAGACTTCAAGCTATACTACAAAGCTATAGTCATCAAGACAGTATGGTACTGGCACAAGAACAGACACTCAGATCAATGGAACAGAATAGAGAACCTAGAAATGGACCCACAAACGTATGGCCAACTAATCTTTGACAAAGCAGGAAAGAATATCCAATGGAATAAAGACAGTCTCTTCAGCAAGTGGTGCTGGGAAAACTGGACAGTGACATGCAGAAGAATGAACCTGGACCACTTTCTTACACCATACACAAAAATAAACTGAAAATGGATGAAAGACCTAAGTGTAAGACAGGAAGCCATCAAAATCCTCAAGGAGAAAGGAGGCAAAAATCTTTCTGACCTTGCCCACAGCAACTTCTTACTCAACACGTCTCTGGAGGCAAGGGAAACAAAAGCAAAAACGAACTATTGGGACCTCATCAAAATAAAAAGCTTCTGCACAGCGAAGGAATCAGCAAAACTAAAAGGCAACTGACAGAATGGGAGAAGATATTTGCAAACGACATGTCAGATAAAGGGTTAGTATCCAAAATCTCTAAAGAACTTATCAAAGTCAACACCCAAGAAACAAATAACCCAGTGAAGAAATGGGCAAAAGACATGAATAGACACTTCTCCAAAGAAGACATCCAGATGGCCAACCGGCACATGAAAAAGTGCTCCACATCACTCATCATCAGGGAAATACAAATCAAAACCACAATGAGATACCACCTCCCACCTGTCAGAATGGCTAACGTTAACAACTCAGGCAACAACAGATGTGGGCGAGGATGCGGAGAAAGAGGATCTCTTTTGCGCTACTGGTGGGAATGCAACTAGTGCAGCTGCTCTGGAAAACAGTATGGAGGTTCCTCAAAAAATTAAAAATAGAACTACCCTATGACCCAGCAATTGCACTACTAGGTATTTATCCAAGGGATATAGGTATGCTGTTTCGAAGGGACACATGCACCCCAATGTTTACAGCAGCACTATTAACAATAGCCAAAGTATGGAAAGAGCCCAAATGTCCATCAATGGATGAATGGATAAAGAAGATGTGGTATGTGTGCATACACACACACACACACACACACACACACACACACACACACACACACACTGGAGTATTACTCGGCAATCAAAAAGAATGAAATCTTGCCATTTGCAACTACATGGATGGAACTAGAGGGTATTATGCTAAGTAAAATTAGTCAGAGAAAGACAAATATCCAGGACTTCACTCGTGTGAGGACGTTAAGACACAGAACAGATGAACACAAGGGAAGGGAAGCAGAAAGAATATAAAAACAGGGAGGGGGACAAAATATAAGAAACTCTTAAATATGGAGAACAAACAGAGAGTTACTGGAGGGGTTGTGGGAGGGGGGGTGGGCTAAGTGGGTAAGGGGCATTAAGGAATCTACTCCCCAAAATCATTATTGCACTATATGCTAACTTGGATGTAAATTAAAAAAAAAAAATCCTACCATTTGTGACTACATAGATGGACCCTGAGCGCATTAAGCTCAGTGAAATAAGACAGAGGAAGACAAATACTGTTTGTTCTCACTAATATGTGGAACCTTAAAAAAATAAAATTAAAAGAAAAAAACCACCAAACTCCTAGAAAGAGAAATCAGACCTGTACTCACCAGAGGTAGAGGTTTGGGGGAGGAATGGGGAGGAGGAAGGTGGTCAAAAGGCACAAACTTCCAGTTACAAGACAAATAAGTAATAGGGACATAATGAGATGACTGTAGCTAACACTGCTATGTGGTATATGGGAAAGTGGTTAAGTGAATAAATCCTAAAAGTCTCATCAAAAGGACAATTTTTCTTCTTCTTTCTTTTAACAAAAAGAAAAAAGAAAAAGTTGTATCTATGCGAGATGATGGATGTTAGTTAAGCCTATTGTAGTAATCATTTCACAATATATATAAATCAAACCATCATGCTGTATGACTTAAACTCGTACAGTGATGTATGTCAAGTATTTCTCAATGAAACTGGAAAAAAGAGGGAAATTCTGTCCCAGGTTATGACATAGATGAACACTGAGGACATCATGCTAAGTGAAATAAGCCAGTCACAAAAAGACACATACTCTCTGTTTCCACTCATATGAGGTATCTGACTAACGTAGTCAAATTTCATAGAAACAGAAAGTAGAATGGTGGTTGCCAGGGGCTAGGGAGAAGGAAAAATGAGAAGTTGTTGTTTAATGGGTATAGTTTCAGTTTTGCAAGATTTAAAGGCCCAGAGACTGGGTGCACAACAATGTCAATATATTTAACATGACTAAACTATACACATAATAATGGTTAAGGTGGTAAAATTTGTTATGTTTTTATAATTAAAACTCTTTAATAAGACATCCAGAACCATTTATTGCATTAATAAATATTTATACACATCAGTTATGCTCACTACCAATTATCAATGCTAATGATATTGACCATTAAAAAAGAATGGACACAATTGGACACACCAGTAGACACAATTACATACTTTCAAGATTGTCCAATACAAAATAGTTTTTAAAAGTGGCATTTGCAGTAGCAAATCGCAGCTGTTATAAAATTCATTAATATGTGGCACTCCATTCCCAGTGTAAGATTAAGAATTTCTCTATTTTGCCTCAAAAAAACCCCACCCTAATTAATAAATGTATTTTGTATTCATTTAAAATAAACTCCTCTGTGATGAAGAAAAAGCCCTTTTTTATCATCCTGAATCATGCAGACTAGAGATCTATATTGACTGAGCTCTCTGGCTAATTAGTCACCACACATTTCTTACTGTGTAGATACAGTCTAACACCTATTACATGACTTACAAGCAATTTTGGAATTCTTGCAGGAATGTCATTTTGGAAGATGGATCTATTTTTGATTCAACAATGGTTATTAATCTAGTATCCTGAAAAAAATCAGTAGGCATCCAACACACTTAAAAGTGGTTTGTAGGGGTGCCTTGGGTGGCTGAGTAGATTAAGCATTCAACTCTTTATTTTGACTCAGATCCTGATCTCATGGTCGTGGGATCGAGCCCTATGAAGGGCTCTGCACTGGGCATGGAGCCAGCTTGGGATTCTTTCTCTCCCTGTCCCTCTGCCCCTCCCCACTACACACGCATGCAACTGCGTGCTCTCTCTCTCTCTCTCTCTCTCTCTGTCTCTCTCTGTCTCTCTCAAAATAAATAAACAACAAAATAATAAAATAAAATAAAACAAAATAAAAGTGGTTCATGGAGGTCTAGAATTTGCAGTTTCCAAACTACTCACAAATTTTGGTAATCCTAAATAATTTCTGTGTAACTTTTATCTTGTAAGATATCTCAAAAAGGAGCAAGCCAGCTGGATAAATTGAGGGTCAACAACCAAACAGCTTAAAGCCAGAATTAATTTTACTGGTGGAAATTCTTTTATATTCAATGCAATAGTTACTTTTAGAATACTTTCATTTTAATCATGTGTTCAGTGCTATAATTATCTATCTCTACCTCACGAATGTGAAAAACATTAACAAAAGTTTAATGTAAAACCTTATAAAGATCTACTTTGAATTATCTTCATACATCATAATTAACTCCTAGTGCATACAAGTACTCAATAATTTCATTTTTTTTTGCTGAATGAGTAACTGAATAAGTGGTTTATGTCATATTTCTAACCTTAATTATGGTTACAGCATCATCAAGGCCTCAGTAACACCACTACCACCAGCATCAAAGCACTTTTAGCTCCTAGAGCATGTTCAGGTGTTGCAACGAAAAATTTGGGCACATAATCCAAATCCTTTAAGAGAGTCCAAATTAAACAAGCCCAAGCACCAGCAAAACTTTTAATTTAAAATTATTACTCCTGGGATGCCTGAGTGGCTCAGTCGGTTGAGCGTCCGATTTTGGCTCAGGTCATGATCTTGGGGTCTGTGAGTTCAAGCCCCATGTCGGGCTCTGTGCTGACAGCTCAGAGACTGGAGCCTGTTTCAGATTCTGTGTCTCCCTCTCTCTCTTACCCTCCCCTGTTCATGCTCTGTCTCTCTCTGTCTCAAAAATAAATAAATGTTAAAATCATTATTCTAACAATGTGGTGACTAAACTACTGAGGTAGCTAGACTACTTTTTATTTTTTCAAGTCACACACACAGTCACTTTCTTTGTAAAGAAAGTAGCCAACTCATGTACATGGTTATTAAGTTTTCTGTAACTGACTTGGGTGGACAATGAATAGACAATTTCACTGAAGTTTCAAGGTCAATATCCATAAAGCTGACAATATTTAACAAGAGTTAAAAGGAAAACAACTGTTAACAGTGAACCCTTGCTCTGTTTTTAATATTTAGTGGTATGATCTTTAATACTTAGCAATATTACCATAATGCCAGAGAATAGAAGAGACACTGACAAGCGTTTGCTTTGAGACAAATAAGAAATAAATCTGACAGTTGAGAAAAACAAAGGATTTTTAATGGGAAAGAACTGATTGGAGGGAGGTGATAAGGAATGTGAATAAAGATTTCAGAGAGCAGCCTCAGAACATGCAATAACAATTCTCACTAAGCTTGACTCATTAGGCCGTGTTTAGGACAGAAAATAGTAATTACCTCTTCTTTACCAAATGGACTAGTGAACTATGACAGGAACTGATCAAAGTCATAGAAAAGAAGGAAGAGGGAAGACACAAGACACTATGTGACAAAGGTCAAGGCAGAATGAAGTGACATAGAGGGAAAAAAGGTATTGGCAACTCCCAACCAGTCCACTCAGGACCAAGTGGAAATCGTAGAGAAGAAACATGCTCGACTGTCCACAACCATCATCACAAAGATGTGCGATATAGAAACTGAGTCTGGGAGATTCCCCCCAAACTAAAGGCTATGAATGTCAGACCAACAGTGTCCAGCTCTGACTGCATATTAGCATCACATGGGGAACATTAAAAATCCTGATGCTCAGGGGCGCCTGGGTGGCTCAGTCGGTTGAGCGTCCGACTTCAGCTCAGGTCATGATCTCACGGTTCGTGAGTTCGAGCCCTGCGTCAGGCTCTGTGCTGACGGCTCAGAGCCTGGAGCCTGCTTCAGATTCTGTGTCTCCCTCTCTCTCTGCCCCTCCCCCACTCATAGTCTGTCTCTCTCTCTCTCTCAAAAATAAAAAATAAACATTAAAAAAAAGTTTAAAAAAATCCTGATGCCCAGGCCCCTCTTAGAAAGACTGATTCATTTGATTCATATTGAATTTGTGTGTAGAAAGTATTCAAAAGCTGTCCAGGTGATTCTAATCCATAGTCAGAGCTGAGAACCATGATTTCCATTAACCATTTAACAGAGAAGAAACTATAGCCGAAGGGGAATTGTAATTCATCTTCTCCAATGATTTTTTGACTTTTTTATCTTAATGATATCCTTGGCATGACATTGTCTGTCATGGAACAGGCAACAAACTGGAAAACCAGAGCCCTCAGTCTGAGTCTTGATTAATCTGCATCACCTCAAGCAAGGCTTTTCATTCCATAAATGTAAAGCAAAGGACCAGACAGTTACACAAACTCCTCTGAGTGAAGAGAGGCCATTTTCTTGCCAAAGGAGCTTCCTCCAAAGTGGCTTCTCGTCTTCTTCACTGTTGCTATCGAAGTCCTTTTATTTACCAGCAGATTCGCACTACTGTCATTTCTGCCCCATCATCAACTCCTACCCACACTTCTCCCTGAAAAGAGTTTATTTACGGGATATGAAGGATGCCTGTCCTCCATTTCAGAAACTTATAACCAAGTAGTTATGAGAGGGCTTCCTCTAACATCTATCAATTCTCCATCAGAAGATAGTATTTTCAGATATGACACAGGGCCCTATCTTGTTTAAGCTCTCCAGTAATGTTTGACTTAGAAAACAATTCAAGACAAACAAAAAGGTAAGTCACATTTTTAATATGACGTTGATATTGAAATTCTATACATGGAGTCTACCTGATATATCAACTTTCTCATAAAATTCTGATCTGCAGAAATATTTTATATCCTAAATAATACTCTAGACCCCAAATTGAACCAGCAAGGTTGAACTAGATCAGGGGTCAGCAAATTATGGATCAGTCAGATCTGTCCACTGGATTATTTTTGTAAATGAAGTTTTATTTGAACACAGTAAAACTGACTTATTTGTATACTGTCTATGGCTCCTTTCACACTACAACAGCAGAGATGAGTAGCTGTGACAGAGATTATATGGCTCTTAAATCCTAAGACATTTACTATTTGGCCCTTTACAGAAAAGTTTGCTGACCCCTGCACTAGAGGGTGAGACTGGGGAAGGTTGTCCTCGGACACTTATCCTGCTACCTCAGAGGACCCAGCCCCTACCACAATCTACCACAAAAAAAGTTTGTACTGTTATACTCTGATAAGCCTCTGGCTCCAAGGAGATTTCTCACAGATGTTACACTAGATGATGTAACCAATCAAAAAAAAATTTTTAAGTCTATTTCTTCCATGTATTAAAACAGGAAAATGGCATGGGTGGGGAGGAAAGGAAAGTGATGACTGACTGACCACATAAATATTCCCTATCTCCCACCTAAAATCCCATGAAATAACTAAAAATGTATTTTGAAATGTGTAAAACATCCTTGTAAACTAAGAAAAGGTTCCATGGTGAAACAGAAAGTTTAAGGAAACACCACAGACAAGATCAATTCAATTCAGAAGCAAAACCAGAACAAAACCACACCCCAAAACTCACAGAGACAAGAATTGCTTACAAAGTAGAAACATTTGGGGAAAGTCAACTCAAGGGAAACTGAGGCAAGATACCAGGAGAAGCCCCTGAAGCATTCATCAGAGACTAGGTTTGGCATTCCTAGCCATTTAAGCCTTCACCACTGTTAACCTTCTGCTAAGAAACAGGCATCAGGGACAGTGTCCACTGGCTAAAACAGTGAGTGTGGGGCTAGAGTAGGAGAGACAGAGGGGATCCCTGACACCCAGAAGACAAGTTACTAGCATTTTCGGGAGAATGTCCTGGTCCTCTCCATATTAACTGGAAATATAGTATGGTAGGCAAAACAGAGAGGAAAACAGGGATTTTCAAATACAAAGATAAAAAGATAAACAAGAATCACCAAATGATTTAGAAAACCCAACACCAAACTCAATGGAAATAACACCCAAGGAAATGGAGCAAAGAGAAGGTAAGTTTAGAATAAATACATTGATATGTTCAAGACATGGGATTTGATATTTATGGGATCCACAAATATATTAGATATCTTCTAAATTAATTTTGATCATTGGACAAAAAAACGGAATAGAGGGGCTAAATAGTAAATTGTATTCAACTGAATATGAACTTGGGAAACTGAAATAACAAGTCAAGGAACTCTCACAGAACACATAACAAAAATATACTGGGGGCGGGGGAGGGTGTGTGCGCGCGTGTGCGCACTATTACTCAGCCATAAAAAAAGAGTGAGATCTTGTCATTTGCAACGACATGGATGGACCTAGGAGCCATTATGCTAAGTGAAATATGTCAGACAGAGAAAGACAAATATTAGATGATTTCACTCATATGTATAATCTAAAAAAACAAAGCAAACAACAACAACAACAACAAAAACCAGAAACAGACTCATAAATACAAAGAACAAACTGAGGGTTGCCAAACAGAAGAAGGGTGAGAGAAGGGGCAAATAGGTGAAGGGGATTAAAAGGTACAGTCTTCTAGTTATAAAATAAATAAGTTCGGAGACAAAAAGTACAGCATAGGAAATATAGTCAATAATATCATAACATTGTATAATGACAAATGGTGGCTACACTTGTGGTGAGCACTGAGTATTGTATAGAATTGTTGAATCACTATGTTGTACAGCTGAAACTAATACAGCACTGTATGTCAAATGTACTTCAATGTTAAATATAAAAAAAACAGACTTCCAAAATATGAAAAAAAAGTTAAGAGACAAGGAGGATGGATCAAGATATTTCAATATATGTCTAACAGGTGTTTGGAAGGAGAAAAAAAAAAAAAAAGCACAGAGAGACAAAAGTAAGTAAAGAAATCTTAGGGGAAAAAAATCCCAGAGCTAAAAACACAAGTCTCAAATTGAAAAGGGCCCAAGTGCCAAGCCAGATGAATTAAATTATATTTGCTATACTGTGGTGAAATTTTAGAACATCAAAGTTAGCGAGGAGTAAAATAGTACAAGCTTGAAAAGAGAAATAACAGATTACCTACAACGGTACATATTGATATCAGATTTCTCATTGGCAACACTGGAGTGCTAGGAGAGAAAGGACCACACTCTTTGAGTATGGACAGGATATTATTTTGAATTGGTTCCCATCAGACTAGCAAAAATATATACACATTTTTCAAACCTTCTGGCTTTTAGAGAACTTACCTCCACAGACCATCAATGAAATAATTCCCAGGTTAGTAAAAGAAATTAATCTGAGAAAGAGGAAATTACAACAGGCAGAGCAGAGGAAGGTAAAACCTTGGACAAGGGACACCACCTCTTTCAAGTAGGAAAGAAGGTCAGACCCCTGACACATAATGGTGGCCCCGTGGGTGGGAAGCCCAATTTTTCAAACCAATGTCTTTTCTCTTGGGAAACGCTCATCCCAGAATGCAACAGGAAGACCCACTGTGAAAGAGCAAGATATAGCTGCTCTGAGGGGCACCTCTGCCTGGGAAACTGGATACTGGGTTCTAGGAAGAGAGCTTAGAAGTAAGAGTCAGCAAACCACTGTCCCTCTCCCAGGTCTGTATTTGTTCTTTCTGGGTCTTGAGTTCCTTATTTGTCAAGTGGTGAAAAGTGTGCTTACCCTTTCTTAAAACACTGATCCCTCGCCACTTCAAGCATATGTTTTGTAAACCAACACACTCTCTCTCTAATGACAGGCCTTTAAAGATGAGTATTACATTTCATCTCTTGGCTATTCACTGGTAGCTCCAATGTCAACAAACATTTATTGAGTTCCTGATCTCTCCAACTTCTTTGCTCAGACCTAGAGAAGTACAGAGGACTGAAACAAGATCCAGTCCATGAAGGGCTCCTACAATGGTGGCTAGCAACCATTTCCTATTCCTCCAATTTCACTACAGTCTCAGTCTAGGTCTCCAATACTGTCTGGGATATCTCCAGCTGTTGGCTGGGGAAATCCCTAGTCTGCATTTTTAAGCCCCAGAAGCAAGTAGTTGCGTTATGCACTGTTTCTGTAAGGCCCACATCCCATGCTCTTTGGTGGATCACTCAGGGCACTGAGCATTCTGGGTGACTTGGCCTGTGGTCTCATAACCCCTCTATATCTGATCAGAGACTGGGATGTGGTTCTGATTCTCAGTTTCAAAGCATAAATGGGATCAAATAGATCCAAGGGTTTGAAAGAACTCAGGCTTACAGGAGGGTGAGAGGTTACTACTAATCATGATCATCCTAGATACTTAACAAATACCGTGTCAGGGATTTTACACACTGTCACAACCACCTTCCAGGGAAGAATTACCACATGCACTTCACAAGGAGCAGGATGGGAATCAAGGAGGTGGGGTTATTTGCCCAAGGCTCCTGCTAGTAAGTAACAGACAGGATTTGAAGTCACATCTATCTTACTTCAAATACCATGACCTTTCTATTGTGCCAAGCTGCCTCCTTCTATCCCTGACCAACCATGCTGTGGGCTGGAGATGAGTTGTCTACGCTATATTTTCTCCTCTGACATACTCTCAGGCAGATGCAGACTTGTCTAAGATGAAAGCAGTAATTGGGAGAAGAGATGGAAGAGGCCTGCATCAGGCTTTCCCACTGATGACTTTCTAGTTCTTCTGTGCACAGAGTTGTTGACTCATCCTCTTCCATACTAGGAAAAAACGTTTGCAAAGGCTTCTGCTTGAGACAAAGAATGGAACCCTAGAGAACATTCAAATAGTACAGCATTGCTGGCCTGGAAAGCCTGAGGAGAGGGAAGGAGATGAGGGGCTAGGAGAAATAGCAGGGGCAGAGAAGTCTAGGGACCTCACAGAACCCACTGGAGACAGATGACTTGAGGCACTGAATAGGAATTATGAGTCAGAACTTCTCTGGAGGACGACAAGGACTGTGTCCAGTAACCTGAGCAGGAACCTGCTCCATAACGCTTATTTGGTCCCTTGCTGGTCCTCATTTACTAAGCACTAATTCTGGTATGGAACTGGGGATGCAAGGTGAATGAAAACCAGTCACTGTCTGTGGACCACCAGGTCATTTCCATCCTTCCCTCCTTTCCAGGTAAAATTGCCCTGACTATTATCATCCCTTACAAGAACAGAGCATGCATACACCTTCCATATTATACATCCACACACAAATTCTGGGTCAATTGCAAATATAAAATTAATTCCAGCTAAAGCCCCATTTCTACAATATGACAAAGAATAAGCAAAATACCCAATCTTCTGAGTGGAAACACAGATATTTCAAAAACACTAAGCAGCCATTTACCTAAACTGTCCACCCAAGCACAGAGTAGCCTCCCAAGACACAAGGTTATCAGGACATTCCATAGCAGAGCAAAGGTGATCTGAACTCTGGCTATCCTGAGACTTTGGAAAGAAACTGAGTCCTAAGATGGTACTCTAAATTCACTTAGTAGAACCCTAAAAAGTAGAGGTAATGGGCAAGCAAAGAGGGAGCCTCCTCTAGTGGGGGACAAGAAACCCACTGACTCTGAGCTGAAGGACAGAGAAGACCTGCTCACCAGCCTTATCTCCACTCTAGAGTCAAGTTCATTACCTCTAGAATAAGCTAATCATCCTGCAGAAGATATTAGTACAAATTCCAATGATCCAAAACCCATTGTGCTCTGCTAGATGATGACAGAATATCTTTTGCCAAAGGCACAGAAGTTTCTATGGAGAGCCCAGAAAGGGAACCTCTCTTTCCCTTGGAACCTTCTGCATTTCCCCTTATCAGCCCTGCCACACTCCTTGCTCCTAGAATTGAACCAGATCTTGACATATCCAGGGAGGAGGTATAAGACAATGTCTGTACTCTAAATTAATATGTAAATAACAAGGATTCTGTTACCTTTCCAACATCCACCTCCTCTTAGTCATTCCTAATGGAAGACTTTTCGACATATTGGGAAAAGAACACTGGACTAAAGTAGTCAGGGGATCTGGCATCTAATTTTGTCTCTACCACTCTTTTAACCAGTAACCTGGGCACATCCCTTACCTTTTTACATCAAGAGTTTGTCATCTGTGATTTTATGATGATAATGTGAACCTCTCAGGGTTCCTAAGTAGCTCAAATAAGACTATTATATGAAAGTGCTTTAAAAACTATTAATCACAATATAGTGGTATTTTTGAATGATTGTTTGATAAAACCATGCAGTAAATACTGTTGATACTTGAAATAAAAAAGGAAAGATGCACAAAACAAGAAATAATATTTCCAGTAACACTGAGAGTCAGATATCTATCTATCTGTGAAACAGATATCTCTACTCATGCTAATACATGGGCAGGTAGTTAAACTTTTTGGGTTTTCCTTTTACATTTTAGAGATAAATGTAAAAAAATAGCTAAACATCTTTCTAAGAATGGAGAAAAGAACAGCCCGTTTTCCCCTTCCCGAGCAGTCTGAGGAAACCACAGTAGTAAGAGCTGGATGCCTCACATTGACTCCAGCTAAAGAGTGTGAATACCTCATTTCAAAGTTCAGAAGGGAAATCATAAGCTGTATCAAGCATCGTGTTTTGTGTCAACCTGCATCATGAACCTCTCCAAACTTCTCCAGGAACAGTATTAGTTTCAGGGTTGCTACCTCCCAATTTATGCCCTTCGAATAGCTATTTATCATAACCCAATTCCCTCATGCCACCCATAGTTGTCCAAGAAAAGGGTGCATTTTTAAAGTTATGTCCCTCAGTAATTTATGAACCTGGCAGAATGACGTCAAAGCCATTTGAATTCCCAGAAGAAATACACACTACAAATGACGTGAATTGAAATTGATCCAAGGGGTTATTAAAATGGATGTGTGCTGCCGCTTGTCTCATAGGTAATAAACGATGCTGTTCAAGCAAGCGGTAATGCAAAATATTAGAAGGATCTGAGATAGTAACTTGAGATCATTCTTCTTGGAAGGCACTCATTTTGAGAGGCAAGTGATAGTTTTGTCTAGAGGCAGTAATAAGAAAGCATGGTATTGCCTGGATTACATCTATCGTATGGTCGATTGCCATCCTCAGGACGTGCACAAATGTGAAGAGTAAACACAATCTGTATTGTCCTCATTTAAATTTCAGCCAGTAGAGCTGATCTCGCATGTGATAACAAAAGATTTCTTCAATTGCCTAGGAAATTTTTTTCTGCTGATAAGTCTCACAATCTTGTTCTTGTCGCTAAGATGGTTTTTTAAAACAACCATTCACAGTTATTGTTACTGTTCTTATGGATATACAAAAACTGCACATTTTTAATGTATATAATTTGGTGAGTTAGGACATGTGCATCAACCCATGAAACCATTATCTCAATAAAGCTGTTACAAAAAATAAAAAATAAAATAAAAGCACATGTATTTTTTTAAGTACCATGTGGGCTATTACAGGAGCAAGATGTTAATAATGCTAAAAGAAAAAAAAAAATACAATTGGCCATGACTGGTGGAGAATATATAGCTGTAGCCACTGAGACAGGCCAAGACCAGGCCCCCCGTATAAAGGAAATTTCTCATGCCCGAAAGCATGAAAAATCCCTATGTTATGTGTGCCCCTTGGTTAGGCTATTTTAAAAAAGACCCTGTCCTTCAGCAGTGTGGAAAGGTTTGAGCTTTGGGGTACAGGATCCATGTGGAAGAGCTCTAAATGCAGAACAAATGTTGCCGATTAGTTCCATGTAAGGTAACAGTTAAGAGCCATATGTCTATGATCTAGCTCCCGACGTCAAAAGGAAATCTAAAGTCTAGCCTGGAGTGGCTCAGAACACATATTTGACCTCTGCCCTGCAGAATTTGCTCACTAAACATCTAGAGGTCAGAAAGGCTATGGGAGCCACTTCAGGGAATTGGTTCCAAAGGAAGTCTTGTTCAACAAAAAGCTATATTGATTTTTCAGCCATATTGTATTGTTTTAAGTAACAGATAAGTACAGATTTGTGTTACCCAGAGTAATACACATGGGGATATGAGGCTCCTCATTTTCTGCCAACCTAAAATTGGTACTCACATCTTAAGGTGAAAGCAAGTCCACCAATAATAGTACATAAACATCAAGGACCAGGAATATAAGCCCCTAAATAAATAACTAATTCTTCTAACATACTTCATTCATTCTCTCCAGAATTTCTGTATACACAGGTGATCTTCTTTCCAAAGGCATGTGCATGAGGGCTTTCTCTCAAGGAAAGATAAACTGTACATTTCTTTAGAATAGGATCACACTTGGGGCATGAGGATGGCTCAGTGGGTAAAGTGTCCGACTCCTGATTTCGGCTCAGGTCATGATCTCATGGTTCACAACTCTGAGCCCCACGTTGGCCTCTGTACTGACAGTGCGGAGCCTGCTTAGGATTCTCCGTCTCTGTCTCTCTGCCCTCCCCTGCTCGTGCTCTATTTCTCTCTGCCTCAAAAGCAAATAAATAAACATTTTTAAAAAAGAAAAGAAAAGAATAGGATCACACTTTCAAATATTGGGATCAAAACTGATTAGAAGACTTTGTTGACTCCCTACCAGTGAAAAACAGTACGTTCAGAAAAACTATAGTGGAATCTCTAAAATACTATTTCCTAAAGATACGGATAGCTAGATAAAAAACAAAGAATCTCACCAAGAAACATCAAGTAGGACAAAACTCGTATCTGTTAAGTCTCTTCTAGTCTTCACCAGTGACCCCAACCACAATATCCTGTGGTCAAGCAGAAGTCTCTGGCAGAAGCTGCCCACACTGCCTGCCACGCCCCTCCCCCCACAGCTCACTGTTTCCTATCCCAATGGCTTCCACTCAATTCCTTACTTTGTATTTAAACAAACTCCTTGCTTTGTTTGTATTTAAATGTCACTTAGGTGAAACCATGTTTTTCAAATCACCAGAACAAGACCCATTAAAAGGCATCCTTTTCCACTTTCAAGGTTTTTTAAAACTTCCTCATCTTACTCTGCCCTTGCCAGTTTTCTCTTGCCATCACTGTTAGGCTCAAGCATTCACCCACAATTAAGGTCAACAAGTATGTGGCACATGATTAACAACATGGCTAGGAGTTGGCAGAGTAACTCTCCCTCCCAAAGATGTCCACTTGCTAATCCCCAAAATCCTTAACTATAACAAAGAGAATTTGCAAAGACATTAAGATTAGGAACTTTAGAATGGAGTAGCCTGGATTTTCCAGGTGGATGAAATCTATTCAAAGGAGTCTTTGGAAGCTGAGAACGCTTCCCTGTTGCACTCAGAAGATGAGGTGGCAGACAAGGCAGGAGAAATCTGAAGCATGAGAGGGATTCAGCCCACCACTGCTGGCTCTGAGGACAGAGGAAGGGGATGGCAAACTCAAGAACATGGGCAGCTTCTAGAAGCTGAGAATCACCACCCCTGGCCAGCAGCCAGCAAGAAAATGACTGTGTTGTTCTAAGCTGTTAAATTTGTGGTAATTTAACAATACAAAATTAATACAGTGGCATTTGTTTATAACAGCTGTAATAAATTGCTTTTCTTTAATGTTTACTACAGGCTTTTGCCTGGCTCTTTGTGAATTGTTTTCATAAACACTAGAATTTGACTAGCTTATTATTTTACCATTTTATTGCTTTTCATGTTTCACTATTATTTGATATTTTTAAATTAAGATTTATAATGTCTTCTATAACTGGGTTTAGAAATCTATCTCATCAACCGATCAGGAGAAGAAGTTCTAAAATTATAGTCCTACAGCCCCGAATTATTTAAATAGGTACATTCTTCAGCTGTATAAATATAATGCTAATTCTAGGAAGGCCAAAAACATTTGGTTGCTTAAATAAGGAAGAATCAAATTTCAGGATATGGAAGTTTTAAATTCTTTCAAGTAGGATAGCCCTAGGGGCCATATCAGCAATGTCTAGAGAGACTTGGTGCTAAGGAAATATGATAAAGAGTTTCATTCAGTCGCTAAATCTGTGTCAACAACATACATTCACACTCACTCTCACAAATGGAATTTGCTTCAAAATAAAATCTCTCAAATTGGATGACTAATCTTACCATTTTCCAAGGCCCAGATTATCCATAAATAATAATGTAATTTTTCTTGAAACATTCTTTGTTTATCAAAGTTTTGCTACTTTGATTTCTCTTTTGAACCAGTTGTAATATCTTACTAGTTCTCTCATTAACAAATGAGTTAAACAATATATTTGACATGTGTATTAGTTAGGGCTCCAGAGAAACAGAACCAATAGTGGATGGATAGGTAGATAGATAGATGGATAGACAGATGCTAGAATATATTTGTTTTTTTTAATTTTGATTAGATATATGTCTCTATATATACTATATGTATGATAGAATATCATATATATATGAAGAACACTTGTAAATATTTTATATATACATATAATAAATCTATGTCTATATAGAGATAGAAATAGAGAGAGGTGGACATAGAGATAGAGGTGGGGATAGAGAAAAGAAGAGAGATTGAGATAGAGATAGTAGATAAAGATGGACATAGAGAGGCACTGGCTTATGTGACTGTGGACTCTAACAAGTCCAAAATCTGCAGGGTGGGCCAGCAGGTGGAAGACCCAGGGAAGAGTTAATGCTGTAGCTAAAGGTCAAAGGCAATCTGCTGGCAGAACTCCCTCTTCCACCAAAGAAGTCAGTCTTTTTTCTATTAAGGTCTTCAACTGATCGGATCAACCCAATGGATGAAACCTACCCATTGTATGAAGAGTAATATGCTGCCCTCAAAGTCTACTGATTTAAATGTTAATCTCATCTAAAAAAATACTTTAAAGGAAACATCTAGAATAATGTTTGATCAAATATCTGGGTCCTGTGACTTAACCAAGTTGACACATAAATTCAACCATCACAACATGGGTCAACATTATATTTGAATGAAAGCCAAGATTTACCTCTATAAAAAAAAATAATAATAACCTTTAACAACTGGCAGGCCTTTGAGGCCAAGTTATGCTGGGTCTCTTTCACTTCCAAAAGCATCACTGCACCCCTCCAAAGTCAGCCAGGTCTTCATAGTACCCATTACCATGGGTAAGCCCCCAATCATTCACCGCTGCAAAGCAAAGAACTCCAAGTATCATTTTAGTGAGTCGTGTCAGTGATCTTCATATATGTAGGGTCACCTATGATAAATATTCTCATAGTACCTGTACTGAAATAGCTTTTAAAAATTAAGTCAGCATTCACTCAAAATGCAATCATGTCATTGTAGAAGATATAAAGAAGCAAATACCTCAAGGAGCTTAAAATACAGTTGAGACAATATACAACACATCTGTTCAGCATACATTCTTAAGAAGAGGTCAAGTTCAGACACTAGGTATGTTCACCTGAGAAGGCCCACTCTAGCTATGCTACTATTCTAAAGAAAATGCAACAAGATGCACAGATGATGCTGTTAAAATGTGACGGACAATGTTATCTCTATTTTCAGGATCAGGTTAAAGATTGAGAGGCTAAACCCAACACTAACTAGCTCAGCCATGAGGTCCTGCCTGTCCACTTGTACAGCACCTAAAACATTACCAGTCCTCATCCACAACTTCTCTCTGGGACTTTTTAACAACCCAGCTCACCAGAAAACAATCTGTCATCTTTTCAAACACCCACATAAGGATACATTCCAATTTCTCTAGAGATATCAGTGTCAGTAACTCATTTGAGAGATCCTCCCTTATCAATACAATTATGTGTACTTTGGACCTGACTAATAGGAACACTCTTATTCAGTAAACATAGATATCTTAGCTGATTGGCAACCAGGAAAAGGTGTTGTAAATGATAAACTATACACAGGTATAGTTCAGTTTCCTTTTAATACAGTAGTTTAGGTATTGGCTGAAGAAAATATCTAAAGTTTAAAAACAGTTAATTATTTAAAGTGATGGTTAAATTCTATTTTATTAATATCATTTGGAAATGATTCATTCCTTTACATTCACTTAGCTCCATAAAAGTTGTGAATCAATCACCACTCTTGTCATTTTAAGCATAAAACAAAATAAAGTGGTATTCAAAATTACCAGTTCTTGACATCTTCTCTAGACCTTTTCTTGCTCCCAACTTTCCTTCCTTACTTGTCCCTGTCCTTGATGTTTCAGTATTACTTATCCTTTTTTGGAGAAGGAGGATAGTTGTCTGGTGGAGATGGGAGGGGTAGTTTTTGTTTTTGCGTTTTGAGGGGTTTTGTTTCTGTTGCGTGTGTGTGTGTGTGTGTGTGTGTGTGTGTGTGTGTGTGTGTTTTAATTATCATCCTAACACCTAGTACTCTTTCTTGGTCACCTGGATGAGGAAGGTGTTTTTTAAAACCTATACACTGCAATTTGATAGCAAATCTGGCTACAAAGATCCAAGACAAGCCCCAAACTGGGGCGCAGCAAAGAAGGAGCCCCACACAGTCAATACATTCAAATTTGTACAGTTTGCTGGAAAGCCCCTAATTTTACAAATAGTCCTAACTTTATGTAACAAACTGGCTTACCACTCAGGAGCATATTAGAAATTGCAAATATTAAGGGGTGGGCAAGGGCAACAGGCTGACATGCTGTTTCCAGCGGAGATTGTACTGGAAACAAGAAAACCTACAATGAGCAAACAAATTGCTCAAACAGTAAAGTCTGGGATCTTTTAAACTGATGAACTATATATATATTCAATAACCCTACACAATTTGGTCTAAAAAAGCACATTACTACCATTTGCCCTCAATTTTTAGATATATGTTTTCACTTTTTAATGTTTCAGAAATTGAAATCAATATTAGAAGTGATGTGTTCCTTTAAAATAGTAGTGTTTCCTTCCTTTAGTGAAACTCAGTAATCGTACAATGTAGAATTTAAAAAACGAGGTGATGAATATGCATTAAAAAGTTGAATTGGGTTCACTGTCCTCTGGATTGAGAGCTTTCAACATTTTATAGAGATTTTCATCCCAAATCTGGCATTTTTATCTCTTAATTTGACTTAAAGGGGTAATCCAGAAAATTAAGTTATGTAGAACACTACATTCTCCATAGATGCCTGATAAATAAATGATATAACCTAAGCATACGGAGCTCCCCAAAAATGCAGCCAAGGGCTATCACAAACCACCATTGCTAGTTTACTTTCTTAGTAAGTTTTGTTTTTTCCTGATTAATGCTGTTTGACTTTCCTGCCTTTTTAAAGACCCACCCCAGGGGTGCCTGGCTCAGTAAGTCAGAAGAGCATGCAACTCTCAATCTCAGGGTTGTGAGTTTGAGCCCCATGTTGGGTGCAGAGATTACCTAAATAAATAAAATTTTAAAAAGTAAATAAAGACCCACTTGAGTGAAGTTTAGAGGCTTCATATGATTCAAAGTATAATTTGTCAGCTTCCACATTAAAAAAATGTACATATCTTTTCATTCTCACTCAATAAAGAAAAGCTATATGCTTGAGCAGACAGTGTTTCTTGGCTATTTGTCTTGCTTTATTTGGGTAACAGTTAACTAACCTAGTCCTCAAGCTATCCCTCAACACACTAAAAAACTAAACTGCCTTTTGAATATTTATAAATCTTTCTATCTGACTGGCACTGTGATCAATCAATGTTGCACACAAAGGTAAAGGAAATGCAAATTCTGCTCCCAAGGGGCTCAAGACGGTGTTGACATAAAAACTGAGGTCTTATTAAGAGCTGACCATTAATCAATAAATTTCATGTGCAATATATTCGCATAGCCCATCCCAATTTTGACAAACCAAAAGACACTTCTATAGGTCACTCCAATTTCAATAAACTCAAGTACACTCTCAAAGCTCACTCCAATTTCCACAGCTTAAAAATATGCAGAGTAGCAGAGAACTAATAAATAGCTATTGTCATAATTGCTAACTGCATATCAGAAAAGGACTCACTTTGGCAGAGATTTTCAGTGCGCCTAAGTGTAATTTAAGCAATCACACCCATATGTGTGTGTTCTTGCTGTCATTCCACTCTCTTTCTCTCTTACTCCTGAAAAGTATATTTGAAGGAAAGTAAGAGTTATAGGAATAGCCTTGAGTCTGCTCATTAAGTGAATCATTCAAAAAAATTTATGGTTTTATTATTAATAACAAATTACTTGTGACACCTCACAAGATCCATCCACAGTAGGCACTGCCAGAGAATCCAACCTAGTATAATTACATATGAAATCAGAATGATAAGATTTAAACTTGAAAAAGAGTTAGAGAAGTTAAAATTTTCACCAAGGTACAGGGTACCCTGACTGCATGGTAATCTCCACGAGTGTAGCTATTGTTCCTACAAAAATTAGATGCATCTGACCCAGAAATTATCCATGAATACATGAAAAGAAGAATAGATCCCAAACCTATCAAACCATGTGTGCCAGTTCAGCCACTGGCCCTTCTTTCAGCCTTTCAGGGAAGCTGTCTTCCCTTCCCCAAGTTTCCTGTATTTCTCACTACTATTTGCCATGCAGGTACTGGTAGCCAATAGGTCTGAGCAAAGAAGAAATGGTGAAACCAACACTTACTTCAGTCGCTACCGTACAACTCTCAGGTTTTCTTCCCAACTGTGGGCATCACTCAGCAGGCTGAGATTGGCCCCTCATAACTAACCACAATTTGGCAGGGCCTTCCTTTATCCAGCACTCCCTCATGGGTCTTCTCTGTGGTGAATAGTTTTTGTTTTACTTGAACCAACACCTGATCCCAAGGCAGCTAAGCCTAAACCCTGTGGGCGCGAGAGCTGGACTGTCCCCACCCACTGGACACAGAATCTTGGCCTCTCTGTCTCTGTGCCTTCCATGGAAAGGCTGATACAGGTTTCACCTCTTACCCTCCCTTTATTCTCCCACAAGAGATACCAATTTACAATTCTCCTTGCCTCACCACTGCTATGAAATACATAAACAATTTCGTATATTAAAATTAAAATAGCACACTTTCCTAATTTCAAGCTACACTATAAAGCTATAGAAATCAAAACAGTTTGGTACTGTCATAAAAACAGACAAATTGATCAATGGAACAGAATGGAGAGCCCAGAAATAAACCTAAGTATATACAGTAAATTAATATTTAACAAGGGAGCCAAGAATACTCAATGGAGAAAAGATAGTCTCTTCAATAAACAGTGATGAGAGAACTGGACATTCATATGCAAAAGAATGAAACTAGATCCCTATCTTACACCACTCACTAATGTGAACTCAAAATGCATTAAAGATCTGAAATAAAAAACTCCTAGAAGAAAACAGGAAGAAAGCTCCTTGACACAGGTCTTGGCAATGATTTTTGGATAGGACACCCAAAGCACAAGCAACAGCATTGAAAATAAACAAGTGTAAAAGCATCAAACCAAAAAGCTTCTACACAGAAAAAAAAAATCCACAAAGTGAAAAAACAACCTATGGAATGAAAAAAAACTCTTGCAAACCATGTATCTGATAAGGGGCTAATATCCAAAATATATAAAGAACTCATACAGCAGCTCAATAACAAAAAAATCCAATTAGAAAATAGGCAAAAGAGGGATGCCTGGGTGGCTCAGTCAGTGGGGCATCTGACTTCAGCTCATGTCATGATCTCACAGTTCGTGGGTTCGGGCCCTGCGTTGGGCTTTACACTGACAGCTCAGAGCCTGGAGCCTGCTGTGGATTCTGTGTCTCCCTCTCTCTCTGCCACTGCCCCACTCATGCTCTGTCTCTCTCTCTCAAATATAAGTAAACATTAAAAAATTTTTAGTGAAAAAGATAAAATAGGCAAAAGACTTGAACATTTTTTCAAAAATGATTTATGAATGGCCAACAGGTACCTGAAAAGATGTTAACATCACTAGTAATTAGGGAAATGCATATCAAAACCACAAAAAGATATCACCTCACACCTGTTAAAATGACGGTCATCAAAAAGACAAGTCATATAACAAATGCTGGCAGAGTTATGGAGAAAAGAAAACACTTCTGCACTGTTGATGGGAACTTAAACTGGTGTAGCCAATATGGAATACAGTATGGAGGGTCCTCCAACAATTAAATATAGAACTGCCACGAGATCCAGCAATTCCACTTCTAGGAATATAGCCAAAGGAAACAAAAACACTAACTCAAAAAGGTACTTGTACCCCATATTCATAGCAGCATTATTTACAATAGCAATGACATAGCAGTGATCTAAGTGTCCATCAATGGATAAATGGATAAAGAAGTTGTGGTATACATATAGAATGCAATATTATTCATCCATGAAAAAAGGAAACCTGCCATTTGCAACCACACGGATGGAACTTGAGGGAATTATGCTAAGTGAAATAAGTCAGAGGAAGACAAATACCGTATGATCTCACTTATGCATGGAACTCAACAAAACCAAACAGAACAAAACAAAACAAAACAATACAACCCAACTCCTAGGGAAAGGATTTATGGTTATCCAAAGCAGGGTGTAGGAGGAAGAGGAAGTGGAGGAAGGTGGTCAAAATGCACAAACTTCAGATATAAGATAAATAAGTACTATAGATATAATGTACACCGTGAAAACTACAGTAAAACTGCTGTGTGATATATAAGAAAGTCGTTAAGAGAATAAATCAGAAGAGTTCTCATCACAAGTTAAAAAGGGGTTTTTTTCTTTTGCTTTCATTGTATCTATATGAGACGATGGATGCTAACTAAGCTTATTGAGGTAATAACTTCACAAACTATGTAAGTCAAACCATTATGTCGTACACCTTAAACTTATACAGTGATGCGTATCAGTTATATCTCAATAAAATAATAAGAACTAGTCAGTGAGTGCTTACTGTGTACTAGGCACTGTGCTAATTGTTTCCCTTATATTGTTTTATAAATCTCAACAAATCCATGTATTTACAGAAGGGAGAACTGAGACTCAGAGAAGTTAAGTAACTCCCATGGGATCATACAATTAGTAAATGGCAGGGTTAACATTCTAATCTATCTCCAACACTCAGGTTTTATCTACGATCTTTTCCTCCTTACTCAAGCGTAAATTCCCTACCCAACTTAGGTATAAGAAAGCACCTCTATGAGGGAGCTATTTCTTTTTCACAGAAGGTTATCATACAGGGAGGTAGAGAGGTGTCATGGAAAAAGCATGACAGGAAAAAAAAGCATGACATGGAAAAAGCAGGACTTTTAGTCCTGGATCTCACACACTGTGAATCTCTGGCAGGGCTATGCCTCTCTGGGCTTCTAGTTCCACACCAGGAAAATGGACATGGTAATGCCTGCTCTTCAGACTGCGGAGCTGAACAATTAAACATGAGAGGCTGTATGTGAATGAGTTTTGAAAAAAATTAAACAGGCACTACAACTGGTATTATTAAAATATTTACATGCATCTACCTAGAAATGTGGATGAGTCACAATTACTCAGTTTTGGAGATTATGTTCATTATTGTTAATATTTCCAATAGTGTGCCCTACATGCTTTTCTATATGGTAGATGTTCAAAAACTATCATGTTGTTGGAATGATAATAAATATGTATATCAACCATCACAGCCAGAAAGCTGGTATTAACTGGCAGCCATTTAAAACAAGAAATTAAATTTATTTCAAAATTAACTAAATGTTTGCTAATTCTATCTTTGACCAATCTGCCTCAATCTGTTTGGGCCAACAAGAACACAAGTTTGCAGGTATGCTGATTTAATTAGTAGCCACGGCAGGTTCCATCCATAACTCAGCATAATGGACTCCACCATTTAACATCTTATTTCCATACTCCATTCTAAAGGCAGAGGGGAAACCTTGAGAGAGAAGAGAGAGGTTTTGATGCCTTAGTCCTCAAGTAAATGCAAAACAATTTGTCCCACTGTGTATGTTTGATATGGACAGATCCTCAGCAAAATCACTGAAAGTTTAGGAGTCAAAACTAGAAACCCAAAACATAGGCTCCATACAAGAACACCTTCACTAGGGAGACTTAACTGGCTGGATTTCTTTTCTTTCTTCTTCTTCTTTTTATTTTTTTAGCTTATTTATTTATTTTGAGAGAGAGAGGGAGAGAGGGAGGGGGGATAGAGAGAGAGAAAGAGAGAGAGAGAGGGAGAGACAGAGAATCCCAAGTAGGCTCTTCACTGTAGTTCAGAGCCCAACACAGGGCTCAATCCCACAAATCATGACATAATGACCTGAGCTGAAATCAAGAGTCAGACATTTTCTTTTTTTTTTTTTTTTAATTCTTTTAAGTTTTTTTTTTTAATGTTTATTTATTTTTGAGACAGAGCATGAGTGGGGGAGGGTCAGAGAGAGAGGGAGACACAGAATCTGAAACAGGCTCCAGGCTCTGAGCTGTCAGCACAGAGCCCGACGCAGGGCTCGAACTCACAGACCGCGAGATCATGACCTGAGCCGAAGTCGGACGCCCAACCGACTGAGCCACCCAGGCGCCCCCAAGAGTCAGACATTTAATGGACTAAGCCACCCAGGTGCCTCTGGATTTCTTTTCTAAGCTCAGATTTTGTTTTTGTTTCAAACCAGTGTCTCCAGAGAAAATATTGATTCATCCTATCAGGTACTTTCACATCGGAGTTCCATGCTAAGACAATGTATTTGACACACCAGAATAGCAGTAGAAACTATTTCAGATGACACCATTGAAAAGACTCTTCGCACTTTTTGAGGGCTACAACTCAGAAACCATTTCATGGTATCTTGCATGAAAAAGAAAGGAAAAAATAACTCAATAAATACTGTTCTTATGAGTTTGTAAAATATTATGCAAAAAAAAAAATACACACACACACAGCAACAACAAAATAGGAGAAGTAAAACTACAGAAATAGGGTATCTTAGTACCTTGGTGCACAATATTTTTATGGTAACATTTTAAACTGTGATGATTTGAAACTTTACCATTTGAAGTTAAGCACCTTTTCTTGTTCTTTTCCCAAATATATTCTCCACTTCAATCCTCTGTGATACATAAGCAAAACTCATTAATGTGAGGCCTAGAGGACTAAAGAAGGTCCTATTTGTGTAGCCAGTGGCTGAAGATCTCCCAAAGACTCATGCTCCCTCATCCAGGTATAGGGTTGTTTCTGGGAAGAGTTGCACCATCAGGGGCTACCTGTCCCAATCTCCTCACCCCTCACTGAGGTAAGGCCATGGGACTAGTTCTTGAGTGGGAGGCATGTGTGTCACTTGAGGACCAAGAATCTTAAGGAGCAATTATCCCTTCTTCACTCCTTTTCTCCATTCTCTGACTGAATGGAAAGGTTTCAGAGGCTGTGCCACAAAACAGAAAGAGTATGGGTGCCCAAGTCACCACTTGGCAGGTTGGCTACCCACGTGACTAGGAACATGTAAAGAAGTAAATTTCAGTAATGCTAAGTCACTGAGAGTTTGGTGCTTGTTACAGCAGCTAGCATTACCCTAACTAGTCCAAATTGCTGCTTCAGTTTTCTTTCTATTATACAGTTTTTCTCTTAATAGGTCTATTCCTTTCTAACTAAAAACTTGACTCTCTGAACTATTCCTGGCTTTTGGGTACTATAAAGAATCTGTCTCTCTGATTTACTGAAATAGTTACCTAGACTTTTCTCCATTTATCTGTAGCCGCTTGGCTTATCATATTGAAACACTACTATTTGATGGAAGTGATTAGAACAGTTGTAGTGTGGGGCACAGATGTAAGTTTGAATGTTGATTATGGGTAACCCTGGACACATTATTTATTTTCACCAAGCCTCAGTTTCTTCCTTTATAAAAGGACAATAACACATTTTACCTCTGATTTGACATTTCATTCTCTCATCTCAAAATGTAAAGAGATAAATTTTCATTCAGTCTCAAACAGCTTCATACATCTCTTTCTGCACATTTTAAATCACTGCCCCAACAGGCTTGGCAATAGTTCTGGTACTAAGGAATCTTATTTTATGTAACAGATAAGAAGCACATCTGGAAGCAGCCACAATGTGAAATGATACAGGACAGTCTATCTGGACAATCCTCCCTGCCCCCAATTTGAATTATGTTACATATAATTTTATGTGGCTGTTCATTTGTCACATATGATTTATCAAACTGAATCCACTCTGTCCACTTCATTAAATCCTTCTCACTGCAACAGAACACCCATGGATACCACTGTGTTTTCCTCCTCCTTATTCTGGCATTGAGGAAATAGGACTAAAGTTTTACTCTCACTGGTAAAGCTATTCACCCTCAAATCAAAACAAATGTTAAAACATCAGTTAAATATTAGCTAGTTTAACAACAAAGTCAAGAAGTTTGGCCTTCAGGAGGCAATTTCCACAGAGCACATTAAACGATTAATTTTCTTGTGCCCCAAATCAGGCAGGACAATATGAAGTATACTAGGTAATTGCCTGAAAATTGAAAAACTCCCCACCCCCGATATGTAACTGCAGTAGTCTAGATTGGACTTTTAACCTATGGAAGTACATACTGGGGTACTCTAAGAATGTTCTCAGGTCCAGATAGCACCCTGTCCAACTGTCTTATTTCAAAAGTAAGGAAACTCAGGCCCCAGGAGATTCAGTGAATTGTCCACGGTCAGTGAAGGAATATGTTAATTTACCATGGGACGCCCAGGAGATGTCTGCTTGCCTGCCTCCATGTCACACTGATGTCAGAGGCTCACTGCAGAATCCCCTTCTGTGTGCACTGCCTTCCTCTGGAGACAATACAGTCTAAGCCAAGAGCTTTAGGGACACACACACACACAGCCTGATATGAACTAAGTAACCTTGACCCAGTCACTTAACCTCTCTGAAGTTCAATTTCCTCTCTAGTAACATGGTATTAAAAACAGCGCCCACATCAAGAGTGGTGATGGAGACCCACAGAGCCTTCAGTCCTGACACTGAATGTGGCCTCAACTTTTTTTTTTTTTGACTGGATATGATCACTATTAAGAGGATTCCGGTGTAAAAACAAACAAACAAACACAAAAAACATGCTGCAGCTCAGATAAATATCAGTGCCCATGTGCAAATAAGCAGAAGAGAGAAAGGAAGGAGAAAACTCTTCTTCCTACTTCTAGATATGAATTTGATTGCCTAAGGAACCGTTCCCAAGTGAATGAGTTTGATATTGCCTGTCTTTGCTTGTTTTGCCACATCAACAGTGAAGATGATCAATTTGACTTCAAAGGCAAGTCATAAAAGATGAAAGATTTTTACACTTTCTAATATTTATACTTTTAATGTTTTCATACATAAAACAGAGAATTTAATGTATGCTCAGAATGTACCCATTAACGGATTTACAAATAAAATAAACTTCCACAGTTGTACAGGAACTCTCTTTTCCAGGAGAATGGGCTATCTAAATCTCTCAGTAGGTTGAAACAAGTGAAGTGGAAATTTGTTGACTGGGGTTTGAATTGAAGTGATTTGTAATTGATAAGTTTTTCTCGCTCTTAACACAGAGTCACCTGATAAATCACCTCAGCTCACCCTTTGGGGATCCCTGTTCTGAAATTTGTTTCTGTGTAACCTACCAATCACCTACAACCACCAAGGAACAACAAATTTCAGAATGCGTTAGTCAAGCAAAAATTCAAACTAAAATCTAACTCACTTTGTTTTGTAACAAAGACTCAACAACCAAACCAAAATTTCTAACTTTTATCACAACTATAAGAGTCTTTCAAAAATACACACACACACACAAACGAACGGCAATAAGTCAAAATCATGGGAAGATTAACAATGAAACCAATTTATGTTTGCACAGGTCTCTGCTCCCCCTCTATAAACTGGCACGTCCAACTATTAGCAGATATTTTTCTCCTGGAGTAAAATATCCTTCCTAATAAGCCTACCTAATTTCTCTGCAGAGAGATCATAATCTAAATATATGCCAGCACCCAAGGTAAAATTGGCCAATATGCACACTAAGGAATAAAAATGGGAAAATTCATAAATGATCTTTTTACAGAGACAAAAAAAAATGCCACATACTAAAACCATAGTGCTATTAACATAGTGTTAACAGAAGTTTTAAACACATATGATTTTTGCCAGTCATACATTTCACACTAGACAGGCAATACGGTTAACTGCCCTGATATAGACACAAAGACATGTCTATGTAAATATGCAACTCAATGTCTGCAATTTCAAGCAAAAGGGTAACATGTCAGTTTTCCATTTGTTCTTCTACTGGAGACATTAGCTAACTTGTGGCGATCAGGCACAAATATCAACCTTTTCCTATAAACCTGGCATCACCCGATTCTGTCATTCAAAAATGTCTTTCTACGTGATCCTTGAAAACAGCTGTAGAAACACAGCTCCCCTGTATGGACAGAACAAACCACCTAACCCCCACTGAACTGATGCACTGGGTTCACACAGTCAAGATGCAGGGCAAGAGGATAAAAGGAAAGTGACTCAGCATTTGGGAACTGCGACATCACTGGCAAATTTAGTTTGGTTTTCTGTAAGATCTAACAAGAGAATTCTTCATTAGCACTGTCATTTTGAAAATATGGGGAACACTGGCCACATAAGCACAGTTTTCACTCAGTATTACATACTGGTGTTCCCTTCCTGAGTAGCTCAGCCAAGATGCATTTTCTCAGTAGTTCGCCTCCCAGCTGTGGCTTTGGTTACTGCTGGCAGTGGTGGGGGTGATGGCAGAACAGGTAAAAACATCATCCCCATCAAGCCACTGAACAGCCACCAGGACCTGATGTGCTTTGTATTTTTTTAAAGAGTTGCTCTCCAAATGATAGATAACTCTGAAAGCCAACTAGGTGTTATGAAAAGCACTGTTTTCCGCCATGGTGCCACAGTTTGGCCCACTTGTAATGCTGGATATGCCAGTGAGTTGCCTTTTCATTCACTGAGGTGTTCTAAACCTTGAATATACTGCGGTGGTTAAACGAAATGTCTTTTTTGGTTTACAAATTGTTTTAAAGCTGATGTTATACAAACAATGTTTGCTTATCCAAGTATCTGCAGGGCAAATTACCTTGCATTCATGCTAGAGCCAAGCTAAGTTACACAGACAAGAGGGCTTGATCTCAGTCTCCCCATTCAGGCTCATGCATTTTCCTGCATCTCATCAACTTATCGTAATAAGCCTCCAATCAACATTAGTATTTGCTTCTCTTAAAAATTACAGTGATATTTAGACATGTTTTATCTTTTGTAAACACTTGCTGCTTCAGGTGAATCTGACATACAGCTCAGAGCCTGGAGCCTGCTTCAGATTCTGTCTCCCTCTGTCTCTGCCCCTTCCCCACTCATGCTCTGTCTCTGTCTCTCTCTCTCTCTCTCTCTCTCTCGCTCGCTCTCTGAAAAGTAAATAAATATTCAAAAAATTTTTTAAAAATATTCTGAAAGAACTATCTATAAACCGATTTTTTTACTGAGAAATTTATTTATTTATTTATTTATTTTAAATAAACTTTTTTTGGAATGTTTTATTTTTGAGAGAGAGAGAGAGAGAGAGAGAGAGAGAGAGAGAGGGAGTGCAAGTGGAAGAGGAGCAGAGAGAGAGAGAGACACAGAATTCGAGGCAGGCTCCAGGCTCCAAGCTCTGAGCTGTCAGCACAGAGCCCAACACAGGGCTCAAACTCACAAACCATGAGATCATGACCTTAGCCAAAGTCGGAAGCTTAACCAGCTGAGCCACCCATGCACCCCTAATTCAGAAATTTAATTCACGCAATAGAGAATACTCATTATTTACAGAAAGTCTATGACTAATTCTTTTGCAGAGTTCCCTTTTGCAATGTTAACATCCAGCCCTGATTTATCTGTTTTGTAACTCCCAATCTTCATGTTTTAAGCATATCCAAAAAGTGCCTAGGGCAGCGCATGGCAAACAGTGGTCATTCAATAAATGTTCTGGCTTAACGCAGCTTCAGAAAATCCACAAAATGATCTACTATAAATCATAGTGCGCCCAGACACATTTTCTAAAACTATGTACAAGTTTCTGACCTTGAAATAATTTGGACAGAGTCATTCCCTTTTAGATATTAAATGACTCCATGGAATTTTTGAGTTTTAGAGAAATCTTCGGATTGGATCAACTAGCAGAGAACTAGTCACTTGGGAAATCAATTTCCAGATCTTCTACGTGTAGTTTTTCCCAGAACTAATCTTCCTGCAGCTGAGGCTTCCTGCCAGTTCTCTTTCGTACCACTCCTTTCCCCTTGTAAAAACCCAAGGAGCAACAAACAAAAACACAAGATAAAATAGGAGTCCTCAACGCCTTGTTTAATCAAGTCACCATGACCACCTTCGTCTGAATTATTGAGATATATTGCTAGCTTTGCTATTTACATGTAGCAATTATTTATTTTAAAAATTATAATTCTGTCACATAGTTTTCACCATTTTATACCAAGAATAATTCTAAAGATAGTCCAACCCAGGGGTACCTGAGTGGCTCAGTCAGATAAGCAACCGACTCTTGATTTCGGTTCAGGTCATGATCTCACAGTTCATGGGATCGAACCAGAGGTCAGGCTCTGCACTGACAGCACAGAGCCTGCTTGGAATTCTCTCTCTTCCTCTCTGTTCCTCCCCCACCACTTGTGTTCATTCTCTCTCTCAAAAGAAATAAATAAACTTAAAAAAAAATAAACACAACCCAATCCAGAGGGGGAAAAATTAACACTTAAAGACTTATGGTCACAAGACATTAAAAATAAATGCAGTTTTATTAATATTCATGTTTTTTCAAGACACCATGATAGGGTGATCAATAAGAAATGTTTAACACAGGATAATATTCTCTAGGAGATGGGGAATGAAAATAGAGTTTTTAAGAGGTAAAAACCTTTTCCCATTTTTTTTAAAGATGATATTAGGTATCAAATTAAATCATTCTCTTCTATATACTTTAAGAAGTGATGTTAGAGTTTCATTTTATTTTTTTTAAATGTCTATTTATTTATTTGCTGGGGGGGCTGCAGAGAGAGAGAGAGAGAGAGAGAGAGAGAGAGAATCCCAAGCAGGCTCTGCAATGTCAGCACAGAGTCCAATGCAGGGCTTAATCATAACCTGAGAGTCACTTAACCAACTGAGCCACCCAGGTACCTCGAGTTTCATTTTAAACTATCAATATTTACAATACACAAGAAATAACATAGTTTTCAACTTACTAAATTAAATGATAACTACAATGGAGGAATCTGAAGGACAGTATCTTAACCAAGTGACCAAAGTTAACAGACCAACAATGGGACAACAGGTGTCCTCTGACTCCTAATGTGTCACAGTGATAAGGACACAATACCACTTCTGGCAAATTCCTGCAATAGATGGATTACCTGAATCTAATCATGGGGAAATTCCTGACAAACCCAAACTAAGGGATATTCTACGAAATAACTAGTCTTGACTCTTCAAAATGTCAAGGTCATGAAAGCAAAGAAAAATGGAGGAACTGTTTTAGATTCCCACAATAGGTGATCCTGGACTCGGTGTAAATGCTATGCATAAAGACAAGCAGTAAAATTTGAATACAAAACTGTAAGTGAGATCATAGTATTTTATCAATTAAACTTCTTGACTTGGGTAACTCTACTGTGATTATGTTGGAAATGTCATTGTTCTTTGGAAATATCCACTGAAGTATGTAAGAATAAGAGAGTACTTAACCTTAAATGGATCAAAGGAAAAACTAGATAGATAGATAGATAGATAGGCAATAAATAGATAGATAATGAATAAAGAAGCAAAACTGGCAAAATGTCAACAATATTAACAGTGAATTTGGTGAAAGGTATCTAAGTGTTCTTTGTACTACTCTTTAAATTCTCCATGAGTCTGTAATTATTTCAAAATAAAAAGTAAATGAAATAAAATCTACATGTCAAATTAAAATATGGGAGTGCCTGGGGTGCCTGGATGGCTCAGTCACTTAAGTATCCAACTTCAGCCAGGTCATGATCTCGTGGTTTGTGAGTTCAAGCCCCACATCGGGCTCTGTGCTGACAGCTCAGAGCCTGGAGCCCACTTCAGATTCTGTGTCTCTCTCTCTCTCTCCGCCCCTCCCCAGCTCACACTCTGTCTCTCTTTCTCAAAAATAAATAAACATCAAAAAAATTTTTTTAATATGGGAGTGCCTACATCATTTTCCAGAATCTTACCAGGTACTATTGATCAAAATATTGCAAATGCTGCAAATTCTGGATTGCTTCTTTCTTTCTCTCAATAGGATCTCTCAATATATAACCTTAACATACATATATCATTTCACCCAAACTCAAGCATAAACCAACACCAATAAAAATATCTCCAGAAATCAGTGTATTTCCTCTTGCTCTTCTCAACAAAAGGAGTTAATGAATATGGGCATAAAAGAAAGTGGATATTTGCAAAAACAAATCCTGCCTCAGGTTGCTGAGATGATCCTTAATCCAGAGACAGTTCAAATTTCAAGACTCAGAGACAAAACTTATAGCCAGCAATCCCTGTAAAAATCTAACGTAAATGTCAAAAGAAAATTCTTGATATACTATCTTTCTATCATGCCTGGAGTTTCATAATTAGAAATCAAATGCTGCCTTCTAAATGTTCAAAAGCTTTCCAACACCTTTTGAACAAAACAGCACAAAATAAAGAGGCACTTTGTTCCTACCGACCTCTTGGGCCTTTTACTGAGAGCAAACCAATTCTAACTAGAGGAGCCTAGATAATATTTCAAAAGTGTCATACTCCTACAATCTCCTTACCTTGTAAACACCTAAGTGCAACCATCTTTCAAAGCCAGTGCACCTTAGCTGGTAAGTGCCAACAACCCCCAAGAGGCTACACAAAAAAAACTGAGTCCTTTGGTGCTATTTGTAATAGTTGAAAACCCAAGATTTCCAGTTTGTGGCAGTTTTGTGGAGACAGAAAATAAATCCTGCGATGGATAGGCTTATGGGCCACATTTTCCACTCAGAGAGAAATGACTCACTTCTGCTTCAACTGTATTCCATACGGGCTATAGAGGGAGTGGGGCTAGGCTGGAAGGGGTCAGAGAAGGATGGAGGAGGCACAAAATTAGAACTAAAATAATGGGGCCTTAAAATCCTCTGGTCAGAGAATAGAGAAAAGGCTTCAGCAGGAGACCAAAGAAAGAAGAGATAACACGGTTAATTTTGATGGCCCTATAGGAGAAGGTGGCTACAAATGGGATGCCAGCAAACCAACATGAGGGTTCCAGAACTGCAAAGTGTCACCCTAGGATTGGTCTTAGCTAAATGATTCAGCACTGACATATCAGTGTACCATCTAACACCTCTCCATCTTCACTCCAGTTAAGACCCACACATAAAGTCAGGAGCTGGGTACATACAAGGTCAGCAGGAATAACATGAGAATGAAGACAGGCCACAAGTTGAGCATGAGCTCATCCAAGGTCTTCTGAAAAGACAGGTCCACTTGCCCTGTGACCAGCGCCCTTAGCCAGGTCAATTCCAACATTAAGTTTGCCCCCTTTAAAGAATATATTGCTTTTGGTGTCTTTGGGTTCTCCTTTTTCCTTCTTATTAAAAGCAACTTCTGTTAACTTCTTGCTACAAAAGCAATGCATTAGAAAAATTAGAAAATATGAATAAGAAAAAACAAGCCAGATGCTCACCATAGAGATAAACATTATTAACCATTTAGGTATAAGTAAGAATGAAAACTGAGTAATAAGAATAACTGCCTATATTTATTGATCAATTACTACATGCTAGACACCCAAATAAGCACTTTATACATATTACTTAATCTCACCATTAAAACTTGTTTTTAAAAAAAGGTAAGAAAAAAGTGTTAAACAAATTTTATCGATATTTAAGACCAAATGCCATGCTGAATCACTAGGTTATATTGTTCAGCATATATGTGTTTATTTGTTGTGCATAGATGCATTTATTTAGCAATGAAATAATTTCCATATTAAAATCTGCAGTCTTCCCATTCAGAAACATGAATATTTCCCAAATTATTAAGGGTTTCAGACAGTAAAGAACTAAAGTGTTCTTCATATAGGCTCTGCCCATACCCTGTTGAGTTTATTGTTTAGTTTCGATGCAGTTATAACTGGGATTCTTTTCTCCCAATTATATTATTGTTTGCATATTTATTTAGGATTCCCTGTAATTTTGAGAGTAATCTGTCATATTTGAGAAAAAAACCAAAATATATTTTCTAATAAGGATTAAAAACCATGGGGAAATAGGGATGCCCGGGTGGCTCAGTCAGTTAAGGGTCTGACTTCAGCTCAGGTCATGATCTCACCGCTAGTGGATTCAAGCCCTGCACCAGGCTCTGTACTGACAGCTCAGAGCCTGGAGTCTGCTTCAGATTCTGTGTCTCCCTCTCAAAAACAAACAAACATTAAAAAAAAAATTTTTTTAACATAGGGAAATGGAAGGGGGTGGTAACTAGAAGTTAATTTGAATTGTTTACCTTGCAAAAGACAGAACTTAAGTGCTGATAGGGTAATCAATGAGCACCTATTTATTGACTTGTTCTGGTGGTGAATTACACAGTAGGGGGGTTATAAAATAATTCTATAACCACTGACCTTGACATAAGAGTTAACAAAATGGGTGGAAGATTGAAAGTTCATGTATGAAAATCTGTTAGCACCTATACAGATAGTAAATACTAAATTGTGTATCATGACTTCACCTGTGCTAGGTGTTAAGAAAGTGTCTAGAAAGCTGAGATGGTAAAAGAAATCCCACCAAAATAAAAAAGCTTATATTATCATTGAGTCAGTGGGCAGTTGGCAAATAAAAAGTCAGTATAAATATAGAGAATAACATCTTTATGGTGAGCTCCAAATAGCCACTAAATTCTTTCACTGTAGCTCCTCAAACAGTGAAATCAATAATAATCCTGCTGAAAAATCTTGGGGATAAGGAAGAAGGGGACAACAAATCCATGAAATTGCTTCTCATTGTTGAATCATGTTGCTAAAATGTGGGTTAGTCAAAAAGCATAGGGCTGCCTTCTTCCTTGAGTCTTAATTTATTCAATTGTTTTAGACACAAATCTCTTTTCTTTGGCTAAGAATTTATTGTAGTTTCATCCTTCCTAAGAAATGAAAATTTCATTGTTGAATAAACAACTTGTAAAGCTATCTATTTTCACTGACATTTATTAAGTACTTTGCTCCCTGCATTGGATTTCTATTTAGTCACTTCTATTTAGTCACATCACTAGATCTCAACCGATGTCTTGATTAGAATCCTTGAAGGAAGAAGGGAGAAAGACTGTTTAAAGCACTCTACCTCCACTGGGAAAATAGGCATCCTAGACACATGGTGCTGCAGACCACACTTTCTTTTTGCCCATTTTTATCTAGAAAGAAGATGCCTAAAGGGGGGGGGGGGGATGGGAAAGGAATGAGTCAGTATTCAGCATTTCCTATATGCCTGGGACTGTGTTCACAACGTTACAGGGTCCCCCTCCTCAAAATGACCTTTGCAGGTAGGTATATCACCTCTATTTTACACTTGAAAACTGAGGCTTAGTGTAGTTACAGCATAACTGGGGTTTATACACACAGGCTTGGATACTTAAGGGAAGGGTTCAAATACCAGCTCCACTGCTTACCAGCTGTATGATCTTTTTTTTTTTTATTCTTATTTAATTTATTTTTTAATTTACATCCAAGTTAGTTAGCATTTAGTGCAACAATGATTTCAGGAGTAGATTCCTTAATGCCCCTTACCCATTTAGCCCATCCCCCGCCCACACCCCCTCCAGTAACCCTCTGTTTGTTCTCCATATTTAGAAGTCTCTGATGTTTTTGTCCCCCTCCCTGTTTTTTATTATTTTTGCTTCCCTTCCCTTATGTTCATCTGTTTTGTATCCTAAAGTCCTCATATGGGTGAAGTCATATATTTGTCTCTGACTGACTAATTTCACTTAATATAATACCCTCCAGTTCCCTCCATGTAGATGCGAATGGCAAGATTTCATTCTTTTTGACTGCCAACTAATACTCCATTGTATATATATATACCACATCTTCTTTATCCATTCATCCATCGATGGACATTTGGGCTCTTTCCATACTTCGCCTATTGTCGATAGTGCTGCTATAAACATTGGGGTATATGTGTCCCTTCGAAACAGCACACCTGTGTCCCTTGGATAAATACCTAGTAGTGCAATTGCTGGGCCGCAGGGTAGTTCTATTTTTAATTTTTTGAGGAACCTCCATACTGTTTTCCAGAGCAGCTGCACTAGTTTGCATTCCCACCAGCAACCAGCTGTATGATCTTGAGTAAGCTATTTGATCACTCTGAGACTCAGTTTCCTCATCAATAAATGGGGAGAAAACTCTTTTTTTGCAAGCACAGAGCTGGTGTTTGAACGCCACTTTGCATTCCCAAGCCTGTGTATATGTGCCTCATTATAACTATTCTAAACCTCAAAGTCCCTGTGAGAATTATGTATAGAGAGCACTATGAGGATTAGGTTCTTAGAGCACTTAACACAGTGCTTGTCATATAGCAAGAACCCAATAGGTGGAAGCTATTATTAGTAATAAATAGCAGCCATGATTATTAAGATTGGTTCTGAAGACTAATTCTTCTGTTTATTTCCCCATTAATTCTGGACTATGCTCCTGCCTTCTCTGCCCTGCTTTATGAACCAAGACTGCCTTCCAAAGATGCATTACCAGAGTTCCCTCACTGGTAGGCATCTGGTTGGATAAGGTCAATGGGAGCACTAACAAGAGGTCAGAGGTCAGAAGGAGAGAAGTTCAGGTATTTCCACTCTCTTCTTCCTCTGAGTTATATTTTCTGGTAATGATGGTGTCCCTCCACGACTCCAGCTCCTGTTAGGAGACCCTTCTTCCATAGTTCCTTACTGGCTTACTGTTCTTACTGGCTTCCTGCAATGCTGACTCCTCCCCTTGTGCCTTCAGAACTAAAAGGAATAATAACTTCCCACTGTTACTAGTCTCTGGGTACCCAAACACCCATAGGTGATCCCCTTACTCCTGGGCCCATATTGGTAAGTAGTTCCTCCATTAAAATCTTTTGAACCATCTGAGTTGGAGTCTACTCCCTGCCAAACCCTAACTGATATCCAAACTCAGAAACCATATATTAGTAAATGAAGGAGCAGCCACCACTATGATCCATTGCCAGTGCTTTACACAGCACTCACTTGCCAATGGTGATTTGAACTAAAGCAGAAGTTTACCACCAAATATTAAGTAGCCATTCTTAGAAGGAAGAGGAGCATTGTTAATGTATATCTGGCAATTACCAAAAAATACATTTGGTGCTTATTTTGACAGTAATTAAAAATGTTCTCTATCTCATCAAAAGCTCCACCCTAATTACACAGGTTGGTCCAAACCCAATCCTGAACATAATACCAACTACAATTCAACTTGCTTCTGAGAAATGTCAGTCTAGCTTTATTCTGAGAAAAAGAAGACCAACACTCTTCACAGAAACTTAGAGAAATATGCCCAAACTGCTGCCAGCACAGTTTTTCTCAGTCCTTCTGAAAATGTTTATTACAAACCTCAAACTCTGGAAACCACCATTATCAAAATACCACCAGAGCCATTTTACAAACCATCATTTCAACCATGTTCATTTAGGACTCGACAGAAGCCACTTTAGCAGGTCTCATTTTTTCCCTAGCAATTCCAAGTGTAATTGCTAATCAATCCACGGGGCATGAATAAGCACCTAATTACTCAGTTAAAGAGTAATTATATGGGCATTTATTTGTACCCTCCAAGCTCAAGGGATATTGGATGCAATACCCAAAAGAGGCGTACTGTATGTTTTCAAAGATTCAAATTTGTGTTTGCTTCAGTGTTTCCTTTTTGCTGTTTCTGCGGATCTTTTTATAGCTTTTGTTTTGGTGTACAATTTGCTGTGTGAAGCTTAGGCGCTTTAGATGAAATGTTTAAAGTAATGCGCCAGTGTTTCACACGACTGTAATCAGTTTTGATGATTTGAAGCAATTTTATAAGTGACCCCACATTATTAGTGAATCATTGCGAATTTCCCATTTTGGAATGGAGCAATAAAACAGTAGTCTTGACAATTGCTGGTTATCAACAAGCTCCAAACTGGCAAGGCAAGCACAGAGTATAAGCTCTGAGAACCTGGCGACTCGCCACTTTCAATAATTATATTCTGCCAATCTCAACTCCCAGCTGCAATGTCAGCTGGATACAGAATTTTTACCCATTTCCTGTCCTGTACACTACACCACACCGCCACACTACTGCTGGGTCTTGCCCCAGATGCTAGGCCATTTCACTGAGGATTAAGTGACAGCTTATGAAAGTTCTTCCTATTAGAGAGAAGTGCCATAAGAATATTTTGGAGTCCAGTGAATCCAGGAAAAAAGAGGCAGCCTCAGGTATGCTTCCTTGGCATCTGTTCCACTTTGCATGACACCGTATACATCCAGGCCTAGTTATCCCTCTTGTCACAAGGCTCTATATTTATACTTAGCTTCCCTGTTGCCAACCCCTACTTAGCTCTTAGGTTATTGCCTAGAACATGGGCAAAAAATAAATACTTGATAAATGGGTGAGAAGATGAATGGATGAATGAATGAATTAGTCCACCTGGATGCCCCAAAATAGTTCATTTTGCCATCTAATTAGTAACCCTCCCTCATTGTTCCACACCAAATGTCATGAGCATCCTGCGCCCATCAGACCCTACCTGATTTTGCATACACTTGGAGAAACCAGCCTATGGCTACACTTGGTATCCCTGTTGCCTCAACCACAGCAACAAGCTTGGGTCCTGCTTTGCTCTTACCCAGCTGCAACATCAGTTTTCTATTGACTTATTCAAAAAGGCACACCATGAGACTCCACCCTGTCTTCACGGAGCTCCCCTTCCTGCCTACCTTTGCATTATCCATGTCTGACCCATTGCAATCAGCCACCACAGAGGAACCATACCTGGCATATAGAGTCATTGCTCAATAAATGTTCACTATTGTCAGTAGGAGCAATTTAACAAATGCTATATCTTTATCTGAGTGCTGTGTTAGTGATTTAAAATGTATTTGTCAACTTTTTCCACACAAGTCATTTACATTTTAGAAAGAACAGCAAATAAAGTTAAGCAATAGTACCAAGCCAAAACACAAGGAGAAAAACCGAAAATTTAGCATAGAGATGTTAATAAAATCATGGAATTGTTTCCATTTGGAATAAAAATATAGGGAATGGAGTTCATTCAGCCCCTATCTTTCCAAAGCTAAGAGATATCCAGGCCCACAGAGGTCACTGACCTTTTTGTTCACTAGAAAAAGGTACAGAGCTAATCAACCATACAATGAGCTTCTGGCTCCCTAGACTGGAAAAGGGGTAGGGAAGAAAGAACAGAGGACGAGCAAGACCAAAGTGAAGTTAGGTTGAATCATTTCATGGCAAAAGGAGGAATTAGAAAGTAACAAAACTTTTAAAACCAATATTCCCTCCTACCAGTTCTTTCTGCACAGCACCTGTTCACTGATGAGCACAATGGTGTCTACTTAGTAGATTCAAATTTGTCAAGGTGTGCCTCCTTGCCCCCTGTCCCCATCATGGGCTAGATTGTGTCCCTTCAAAATTCATATGTTGAAATCTAAACCTCCAGTACCTCAGAATGTGACTATTTGGGGGAGATAAGCTCTTTAAAGAGGTGATTAAGTTAAAACAAGGCAGTGAACATGGGCCCTAATCCAAACTTACTTGTGTCCTTATAAGGAGATCAGAACATACAGAGAAACACCAGGGCCATGAGCACAGAGGGAAGACAAGGAAAAGAAACAACAAGAGGGTAGCTGTCCACAAGCCAAGGAGAGAGGCCTCAGGAAACCAGCACTGCTGGCACCTTGATCTTGAACTTCTAGACTCCATATCTGTGAGAAAATAACTTTCTGTATATGAGCCACCCAGTCTATGTGGTATTTTTTTATGGCAGCCTGAGCAGACTAACACACCCTCAGATCTTCCAATTCAAAAAGCTCCTATGTTACAGAACTATGGAAATGAAGAAGGGGGCACTCCAAATGAACCCACTGGGCCAGAACCAGATTACAGTCAAAATCCTAGCTCAGTCCCCAGCCCTGCCGCCTGCTTCTGCAGGCTGTGTGATTAAACAAAAGTCCCTTCCCCTTTCTGGGTCTTGAGTCATCCTCTATGATGGGGTGGAGGAGAGACATGGTACACAGTTCCAGGTTTTGCTACTTCACAAACCTGTTTTGGGGACCAAATGAAATGACAGTGTCAGGAACGTGCTACAAACATGTAAGGTATTTGAATAATTCTTATTCTTAGTGTCATGTGCAAAAGAAGACCAATTCAATCCTAAATCTATACAAAGCAACTGCCTGCTACAATAGAATCCAAAATCTCCTAACATAATATCCACATGTCCAGGATACAATTTTAAAAACCACAGACCATACCAAGAGTCAGGAAAATCACAACTTGAATGAGAAAAGACAATCAATCCAGGACAACAGTGAGATGAATCTGATGTTTGAATTCTGATAAGGATTTTAAAGCAGTCATCATAGAAATGCTTCAGTTTTTAATTTAATAAAGAGATTACAAATGCTTTTGAAACAAGTAAAAAAATAGAAAATCTGACACACACAAAAATAAAAGATATTAAAGAACCCAGTGGAAATTACAGAACATAAAATGAAATAACTGAAGTTTTTTTTTTAATTTTTTTTTAACGTTTATTTATTTTTGAGACAGAGAGAGACAGAGCATGAACAGGGAGGGGCAGAGAGAGAGGGAGACACAGAATCTGAAACAGGCTCCAGGCTCTGAGCTGTCAGCACAGAGCCCAATGCGAGGCTCAAACTCACGGACCGCGAGATCATGACCTGAGCCAAAGTCGGACGCTTAACCAACCGAGCCACCCAGGCGCCCCTGAAATAACTGAAGTTTAAAAACTCACTGGATGTGCTCAATAGCATAATTAATAAGACAGAGAAAAAATAGGTGACCTTGAAGACAGAACAATAGAAAGAGACATTGGTGAGACAACAGCAAAACATCTAATAGTCATATCATTAGAGTTCCAGAAGAAGAAGAGATAGGGCCTGAAAGCATATTCAAACAAATAATTACTGAACACTCCCCAAATCTGATGAAAGACGAACCTACAGATTCAAGAAACCAAGAGAATACCAAACAGGAAAAATTCAAAGAAGTCCACACTAAGACACAGCATAATTAAACTTCTGAAAACTAATGACAAAAAGACATAATAGGATTAACATCTAGAAAGCCAAAGTTTGTTGACAGTATACACACCAAGAAGTCTTTGCATACTGAAAATGCAAATAAATTTCTGCCAAAGGGGTATATAGATATAGACAGATATTGATATAAATGTAATACAACGTAGCATTTACAATGTATCATGTACTCATGAGCCCTTTGACAAATACTAACTCATTCAATTATCAAAACAATCCTATTAGGTAAGTATTATTATCCTCATCAACTTGCCCAGGGTCACAAAGCTAGGGAATAGCACAGCTGAGGATTCAAAGTCAGGCAGTTTGAGAGTTTGTATTCTTTATCAATGTGCACAGAATTAGTAGTATAATCAATAACCAAAAAGTACAAGGTCTTTAAAAACTAGACAATGAGACAAGAAATAATGCAGAACTTTATTCCAGGTATTTGTTTTAAACATTTTCTTTAAATGTTTAAAATATATATAAATATAATAATAATTATATATTAGGGCTGGACATCATGGCTTACATAGGCCCAAATATTAATAACTTTCATTGTTCAGAACTGAGTCTAACCTGAAGCTGTAGTTGGTGAAAACAGTATTTTTTCAGCCAGAATCATACAGTAAAAGACCTGTTATATTTTAAATCATACCAGTGTGCTCAATGATTTTTATTAAGACATATACACTCTAAAATATGGAGAGCAGATATCTTCACAATTCTATTAATTAAAACAGAAAACACATACACAAAGAAATTAGACAGCTAAACAAATACAGGCACACCAAGCAATGAAAATCTTTTGCAAATTTGAAAATAGTATAGGTCTCAGGATAAAACTGTCCTTTATAGGAGTTCCAGGCTAACATTATCTTTTTGTTCTAACATGTAACCATTTTCAGAAATGTGGTTTCCTGTAAACCAAAAGGAAACTAAAGTGTTTTTGTTACACTTAACTACACTAATGCTCTCTGTAGACAACAGCACTGTTTATAAGTGACATTTACCTTGGAACTGGAGGGGGCCATTAGGATATACTGGAACATACTAAGTGTTCAATAAATGCAAGCTTGATGGATAAAAGGGAGAAAGAAAGGGAAGGAGAGAGATCCAGATTCTGGGCTTATTCCCCTCAAATTCCCACCTTGCTCCTGGAATTCTTGAATTAAATGCCAAACTAATGCCTTCATAAATCTGCAGTGTGAGAACTGACTGTATATGGGCATGAAAGGGGGTGATTTCTAAAACTGTTGTGGTAATGGTAAGCACAGCTCTATAAATTAACTAAAAATGACCAAATTGTACACTTAGATGAATTTTATGATATGTAAATTACACCTCAATAAATCTGTTTTGCAAAAAATCTTCTCACTGTCCTTGGAATAAAGCCCAATTTCCTGAAAGCATTCCTTGATAAGGCTCCTGCTTATCTCACCTCTTATCTTTTTCACCCCAAGTTCCCTAGCCCTGTGACCCACAACCTCACTTCTGTCTACTGCACAACCTGCAGTTTCCAGCAAATCCGAGGTGGTTTTACACCCCCATGTATCTGCTCACTTTGCTCATTTGCCTTCTGCCTTCTGCCTTCCAGTCGTCTTCACTGCAGCTGCCTGAAAAACACCAAATGGTGTCAAAGACACAACTCAACCAAATTCCTATTCTAGGAAGCTTTCTTGACCCTTTTGGTAGAATTGGCCATTTCTTCTTGTGTAACCCCAAGACACCCAGTAGCTCAATGTCTATAAATATTTTTTTTTTCCTTTCAGGTGACAAAGACATCTGCAATTCTATCAAAATGTTGGTTAGCACCAATCCTTTCCTTCTCAGACCTATAAAGATAATGGGCAGATACATTGAGGCTAACAAGACAGTGATCCACTGTGAAAAGGAGCCAAGAGAATAAAGATTGCTGTACACAAGCCAAAGAACTATGTTAGCAGCAATGAAAAGAATGTATTAACACACACACACACACACACACACACACACACACACACTCACTCACATATAAAACAGCCATATATAAAAAGAAAGAACATAAGCTTTGGAGCCAAAGACCTAAGTTCAACCAAAAAAGCATCACAACTGAGACTGATGAACATTCAGTCTCATGTCCCATAGCATCTCCATCTGCTTTTAAAGCATGTCTGTAGAGATTATTCCAATAAATGATGTTTGTTTCAGGCCATGAGATATCAAGAAAATGCTAACTTCTGCTTAGAACATTGCATAAGAAGGCAGGGAAGTATCTATGGGCTACAGTCAAGTTTCCTACAAAGGAATATTAACATTTTAGCACATAAAGGATTAGCATAAAACCTGGGAAATTAAGTAATACAAAACTGCATCCTCCCTCAATGGAAGAATTATTATGGGGATCTGTGTTTGCAATCCAGTGTAGGAAGAGAAACTTAACCATTCAACAAGCATTCAAGCATTTGCTGAACAAATGATGTATGAAATAATGAAAGAAGCAGTCTAGAAGATGGTAACCTGTGCTCTGTGGATGGAATGTATGCTACAAAGGAGCACATGTGAAATGCTATTGGGCCTTTAATTTCAGAAAGTTAACAAAAGATTCAAGGTCAGTGATAATTAAGTTCATAAGTATAGGAAATGTTCTAAGTAAATATCTCTTAGCAGATACAGAATTTCCATTAAGTATTCAGTATTAGTTAAGTCATCTTAACCAGTACTTTTTCCCTGTAGTCTTAACCAGACTATCAGCAAGCATGGAAATACATCTGCGAAATGCATGTTAAATCTGTGTGCTTCACTGCCACCAATTTGGCCCATGCCACTGCAGTCCTAAATATGGACAATTCTGGTAGCCTCCTAACTGGCCTCACTTCAGCAGTCAGAGTAAATCTTTGAAAACATCTATCAAATTAAATTATTAAACCTCTTTGGGGGAAGGGATCAATTAGCTGATTATCCTAACTGTAAATTTATAAGATCTACGTCAAATGTTTGAAAAGAAATGGGTCCAGAATGGGCCCAAAAGACCCAGAAAGCCACCCAGGATATCTGAGTATGGAACTGAATGGTGATTGGCACCTACCCTAGAAAAAAAGTGAAGGCTGCAATGTTCCTTAAGATCCCCGCTGTGTTCCTGGGTGGCTCAGTTGGTTAAGCAGCCGACTTCACCTCAGGTCATGCATGACCTCATGGTTTGTGAGTTCAAGCCCTGCATCAGGCTCTGTGCTGACAGCTCAGAGCTTGGAGCCTGCTTCCGATTCTGGGTCTCCCCCTCTCTCTGCCCCTCCCCTGCTTGTGCTCTGTCTCTCTCTCAAAAATAAAAAATAAATAAACATTAAAAAATTAAAAAAAAAACAAAAGATCCCCACTGTGTTGTACCAGTGGCCAACAGCAAGTCCAGCAGCAAGACAGCAGAGAAGATAGGAAGTAATAATAACAATAAAAAGAATAATCTGGTGCAAATGGACCCCAAGTGCAGTAGTCATCTCCGTGTAACAATCACCTTCTATTGCAATTTACTGATGGGGCTTTGTTTCAATACAGCATATACAGGGGTAATCTACAGAGTGTACTATTTAAAGCTATGTATTTTGAAGCAGCACATATCACCCTCATAGGCACTGCTAGGGGAGCCAAATCAGACTGCTCAAAAGTGAAATTGCCTATAAAAAAAAAAAAGAAAGAAAGAAAAGAAAAGAAAAAAGAAAAGAAAAGAGAAAAGAAAAGAAAAGAAAAGAAAAGAAAAGAAAAGAAAAGAATAGAAAAAAGAAAAGGATAAAAGGTAGCAGGGAACGTCGTTTCCTTAGCAAATTTTAAAGGCATTTAAAATTAATCTGAATTAAAACATCCTCTGAAGAGATAGCAACTTGTGGCTTTGTTAAAAGGAAAAGATAAAGAATATGATGCTTCCTGTTTGAAAATATAAACTGGGTCTCTGTTTCCTATTCTTTCTTTCTCCATCAACTATGTAAAAACCACATCTGACCCCAGCTACTCTCTTATCATATGTCACTGTTCCCATTTTAACACTTAGCCCGAACTGATTTTACTTTGTTTATTTGATGTGTGTGTTGATTTTGTGTCTGTACACTAAAATACGAGCTCCCTAAGAGATGCTTAAGAGAAAGGATCTTGTCTGTCTTATTAACCACTGGGGCCCAATGCGTTGCAGACAATAGTTACTCACTAGCTACAAAATAAATTAATGAATAAACCCTGCATTTAACATAAGCTTAGAATAATAATAGTGATAAAGACTCAATACTGATTAATAACAAGTATCCAAATTGCCTGCTTATTATGAGCCAGTCCCCGGGTTAAATCTTTTCTGGCATCTTCTTCTTTAATTCTCCCTAGAGCTCAATGAGGTACAAATATCATTATCCCCACTTTAGAGATAAAGACACTGAGATGTAGAGAACTTACATAAACTGCCTGAGACTATAAAGCCAGTATTTGCTGAACCAGGGCTCAAACCCAGGCTAACCCTAAAGTTAACACTCTACCTTTGCAGAACCTGCCTCAGGGATGCGCGACTCCACCTCTCTTCCTGGCTGGCTTCCTCACTGCCGCAAGGCTAAGGTGTGTGAGGGCTCTATCCTGCCTCTGCTGAAAAAGGTATCTGGACAGATTTTCAACATGGATTTCAGCAGTCTCCCTGCAGGGACACCTCAGTGAAAAAATAGTCTTCCTAAGTCAAATCTCCTACATATGGAAGCTGGGCAGAGAGGTAGTCAATTCTGTCATCTGAGCCTCAAGAATTTATAATGTTAAGCGATGGATACTTAGAGAATGTACATTTCAGAAGACTCAAATTGAGTACAGATGTTTAGAAGATTAGTGTCAAATTAGAAAGCATTAAGCAGACATTAAGGCAGACCAAACTGGTCTTTTTCAGAAGGTGGGTCAGGATGGAAGAAATGTGTGTTTACTAAGTAGGCCAGGTTACTCAGGGGTGGTCCTCTAACTCTGAAATCAATGCAAGAAGCCCAGCTTTGCCAGAGAACAAGACAAAGTAGGAGGCCTGGACTCTGGGGCTGAAGGACTGAGCTAAAAGCTTTCAGATGAGGCAGAAAGGGAATGGATTCTCCTGCCAAGACTTTTCAGTAGCTTATAGATGCAGCACTGGAATGCAGGACAACGGAGTGTTTTCTTTCCTTTGTTTTTATTGTGGTTAAATTATGTATTACATTACGTTGTTAATATGTATATATTATATGTAAACATGAGATTTATGCTTTTAACAAACTTTCAAGTGTGCAATATATTATCATTAACCATAACCACAATGTTGCATGGCCCGTCTCTAGAATTTTTTATCTTGCATGGCTGAAATTGGAAACCTTGTACATTGTTGGTGGAAATGTAGAAAGGTGTAGCCACTTGGGAAAACAGGATGCCGGTTCCTCAAAAACTTAAAATTAGACTCCCATGTATTCTAGCAATCCCACTTATAGGTATATATCAAAAAGAACTGAAATCTAGATCTTGAAGAGATACAAGCACTCCCATGTTGAAGGCATCACTACTCACAATACCCAAGATGTAGAAGCAACCCAAGTGTCCATCAATAGATAAAGAAAATATGGTATACAAATAGCCATAGTGATCTTGAGAAAGATGAATAAAGCTGGACATATCACAATCCCAGATTTCAAGATATACTACAAAGCTGTAGTAATCCAAATAGCACAGTATTGGCACACAAACAGACATAGATAAATGGAACAGAATACGGAGCCCAAAAATAAACCCATGCATATATGGTCAATTAATCTACCACAAAGGAGGCAAAAATATACAACGTAGAAAAGACAGTCTCTTCAACAAAAGGTGTTGGGAAAACTGCACAGCTACATACAACAGAATGAAACTAGACCACTTTCTTACACCACACATAAAAATAAACTCAAAATAGTCTAAAGACTTAAATGTGAGACCTGAAACCATAAAACTCCTAGACAAAAACATAGACAGTAATTTCGTTGACACTGGCCATAGCAACATTTTTCTAGACATGTCTCCTTAAGCAAGAAAAACAAAAGCAAAACTAAGCTACTGGGAAGACACCAAATGAAAAGTTTTTGCACGGTGAAGGACAACATCAACAAAACAAAAAGGCAATCTACTGACTGGGAGAAGATATTTGCAAATGGCATATCCAATAAGGGGTTAATATCTAAAATATATAAAGAAGTTATACAACTCGAAACCAAAAAAACACAAATAATCCAATTTAAAAATGGACAGAATACCTGAATAGACATTTTTCTAAAGAAGACATACAGGGCGCCTGGGTGACTCAGCAGGTTAAGTGTCCGACTTCGGCTCAGGTCATGATCTCACCATTTATGGGTTTGAGCCCCACGTCAGGCTCTGTGCTGACAGCTCAGAGCCTGGAGTCTGCTTTGGATTCTGTGTCCCTCTCTCTCTCTGCCCCTCCCCCACTTGTGTTCTGTCTCTTTCTCAAAAAAAAAAAAAAAAAGAAAGAAATCAAAAACAAAACAAACAAAAAACATTAAAACTATTGTTTAAAAAAACAAAAGAAGACATACAGATGGCCCACGGATACATGAAGAGATGCTCAACATCACCCATCATCAGAGAAATGTAAATCAAAACCACAATGAGATATCACTTCATACCTATCAGAATACCCAAATTAAAAAACACAAGAAACAACAAGTGTTAGCAAGGATGTGGAGAAAAAAAGGATCCTTGTGTATGGTTGGTGGGAATGCAAATTGGTGCAGCCACAGTAAAAGAGAATATGGAGATTCCTCAAAAAATTGAAAATAAAATTTTATGATCCTGTAGCTCCATTACTGAGAATTTACCCAAAGAAAATGAAAACACTAATTAAAAAGATATGTATGCTTCTGTTTATTACAGCATTATTTACAACAGCCATGACTCAAGTATCCATCCATAAAGGAATGGATAAAGAAGATGTGGATAAAGAATAATGGATAAAGTGTGTGTGTGTGTGTGTGTGTGTGTGTGCACACACGCGCATGCATATAATGGAATAATACTCAGCCATAATAAAGAATGAGATCTTGCCATTTGTAATAACATGGATGGATCTACAGGGTATAATGATAAGTGAAATAAGTAAGTCAGAGAAAGATAAATACCACTTTTTCACTCATATGTGGAATTTAAGAAGCAAAACAAATGAACAAGGAAGAAAAAGAGACAAATAAGCAAAAGACCACTCAAATACAGAGAACAAACTGGTGGTTGCCAGAGGGAAGGTGAGTAAAAGAGGGACAGAATAAAGGGGATTAAGAGTACACTTATCTTGAGGAACACTGAGTTCCATTTACAGAACTGTTAAGTCATAATATTGTACACCTGAAACTAATATAACACTGCATGTTAATTATACTTCAATTTAAAAAAATGTAATATGTACATAAAATGGAATATTGTTCTGCCTTAAAAAAGGAAGGAAATCTGGAATGTTTTCTTAACCAACAATCTGATGCTGGGGATACTGAGACTGAGTCTTAAAACTCCATTTTTTCAACAGAAAGCACTGGGAGAAATGAATGAGATCCTACTCCTGAAGGGACACGCTAATATCATCCATCTATGGGTTTCTAGAGGAGGCAATGTCTCTGAGGTTTCTTAAACAAAACTGTTCCTTTATTTTCATTTAGTGGTTCCACTGCATTCAGAAAGATTAGGCATATTTCCATATTGTGAAATCTCATTCCCCAAATTGCTTTTGGAGTATATGTGCTGGTCTCTAAATGATGCTACACACCCAGTCATATGTGCTTATATGATTGGGTGGGAATAATAAATCTTCAGCTAAAGATATTTAATATTGTAGAGGAGAATATGCTGATCATTCGCCTTCATGACTTGAGGAGTCATGGCAGATATCGTTAATAAATCACAGCCTTAGAATCCTTAATCCATCAATCACAATAGTACTCCAGAAATGATGGGCCTTCCCTATCATGAGTAATTTATGGAAATAAAGTAGAAGAGGCAGCATAGATGGGCAGTTAAGAGCACCACTCTGAAGTTCAACAAAGTTTCATATCTTGGCTCCTTTCACTTACTGTGCGCAGGTTTCCACCACTAAAATGGAATAAAAATAGTCCCTAACTCATTATATGAAGGTTGTAGGGATTAAACAATTCAAGTAAGCAGATAGTCATTATTTTTTTATTTTTTTGAAGTGTTAGATACTACTCTAAGTGCTTTTCACATATTAATTTATGTAATCCTCAAATAATCATCTGAGAAAGAAACTATCCTTATCCCCCTCTTGGCAAATAGGCACACAAAGAAGTAAAGTAACTTGCTCAAGGTCACACAGCCAGTAAGTGGCAGAGCCATAATTCAAACCTAGGCAGTCTGGCTCCAGAGTATACATGTATACGCCACATGTACTAAGAAGATAATTCTATGCTTATTAGCTTCCTGCTAAGGTTTTGTGAAAGTGAGTACAAAATATGTGCTGCTTTGCTTTGAAATCTCCATGTGAAAGCTACTAGAAAAATACAAAGAATTATTTTACCACTCCAAACATCAGCCAAGAAGAAATATGAGCAACAGAACTGAGTACACCCAAGTACCATATAATTATTTTGCCACAGGTCAGCAACTATAGCAGATGTTGGTCTCCATCTTCCTGACAGGTGACAGGTAGTACCAACCCTCTTTAAATAATAAGACCTCAAAGTACTCATCCAGATGGTAGTGGAGAAATAACATATAAATCACCATGGGGATATGGAGACCTAAGTAAATGTTCCAGGAAAGAGCTCCTTTAACAAAAAGTAGCCTTTTTCACGCGTGCTCAGATTTCACGAAGGAAGTAGCCCATAGTTGTCAGCTCTCCTCTCCTCTGCAGATGATGAGCTTTCCAGCCAGCCAGATGCTGGCTTCTAGAAATGCAATCTAGCATCCTCCTGGTACCCCAGCACAAAGCTAGGCAGATCTACTTCATCACAAAGTTTCAGGTGAGTCACAGATAAAAAGTGAGTCTTTAATTATCAGGGATTAAGATTTCAGGAAGTAATTATTTTTTAGAAATAATATTTGATTTTTAAAAGTATGGAAATTAAAGCTTTATCCTGTGCAGAATGATTTAAATTCTGGCTTAATTTCCACCTACTAATATAATTATGATGATTAGTCTTGATAAAAGTACTTTGAATTTGCCTAACACCTCCTAGGTGATGAATTCCAAGCCTTCGGCAAGTCCTGGGTAGCAAGATTATTAGTTTTTTCTGTATTTCATAAAACCTTTGGATTGATACTCTATGAAATAAGCCATGAGCAGGTTTTCACCTTACTGGCCAAAAAATATTTATACCTATGACCAGCTTGTTTCCTGACTATATGAGTTTCTTATTGCTGCTATAACAAATTACCAGAAACTTAGTGGCCTGAAATAACACAAATTGCTTATCTTGCAATTCTGGAGTTCAGAAGTCTAACACAGGTTTCACTGACCTAAACTCAAGACATCAGCAAGGTTATACTTCTTCTGGTGGCTCTAGTGGAGAATCCATTTCCTCATCTCTTCCATCTTCCAGAGACTGCCTGCATTCCATGACCTATGGCCCCTTCCTCCATTCTAAAGCCAGCCAGCCATGTGGCATCTTCCAATCTCGCTTGCTCTCTGACACTGTCTCCCTCTTATGAGTACACTTGTGACTACATTTAGCCCACCGGATAATCCAAGATAATCGTCCCATCCCTAGATCCTTAACTTAACCATGTTGGGTAATACATTCACAGATCTCAGGATTAGGATGTGGACAATTGGGAGAAGGGCATTATTCTACCTACCATACTGATCCTTAATACTGTCATAAAGTCTTTTCTTCTACTCTATGAGGCCATTAAATGTCAAAAGTAACAGAGTTTTAAGTCATTTTTGCAGCTATGCACCACCTTGTACATATCTAATAATTCAATGTTATAATAAGTTATGTCAAACTATAGCCAAGAATGATGCCATTATAATATCATCTATATAAACAGGGGGACAAAAATTATAGCAAAAAATGTTAAGTCTTAAGTTCTGCTTTTCTGCATTTATATGCCTATGGATTTATGGATAATTGAGATTTGATAGATAAGGTTATAAGTAAATTTTAACAATATAATGTCACTTGTCTTTAATTGGTCCATTTCATATCCTTTAACTATAAAACTCTTTGCTGACAAAAATTCAAATTAATTTGCTTCATATTCAAATGTTTCAATAATGATGAGTATAAAGCAAGTCTTCTCTCTGGATTTTGATCAGTAATACTTTACTCAAGAATAAAGATTTTTACAAACTATGATCTACAGTTTACCCCACTACCTCAAGTGATGACATTTTATTGCTGCTTCAGTTTTAAAACTATATTTGCCTACAAGCACTTTTTCTAGATAGTCATCCCTACTTTCTTAGCTTGAGTAGATGACACACACACATTACTATATATAGTTGTATGTGTCAATACACATATATAAAAAAAAGAGATAACAGAGAAAGTGTTAGCTGCATATATTTTATCTTTTGGTGATGTAAAAGCAATTTAGAAAGTTTTATATCTGAGAATTAAAAATGAAACAGAAAAAAAAGAAAGTTTCAAATCTTACAGATGAAATTCATGTCTTGGAAGCAAGATGAGAACAGAACATTTTCTGAGCACATTTCACATTGGAGACTTGTTCTAGGTGCTCTACTCAAACAACCATTCTCAAATACATCATATTTTTTGTCAGTGTCTTAAAAACAGCCTATTATATTGCCTTACGTAACCCCCTTCTAAGCTGTACAACACAATTCATTCACTGTTTTGCCTAATTTTCCACCTGAAGAACAGAGCAGAATATTATTCTTTCTATTTGAAAATATCCAATCAGAGTTATGTGGAAGTCAAGTGTCTCCTCCAAGGAACTAAAGCAGCCCTGGAAATGGCTCTCAACTTGACCCCTGACATGGCAGCCATTCAGGCACGGTGCCCTGGAAATGTGGCACTTCCAACAGAGGTCACGCCGAGGTTCCTGCTTTTCAGAGGTCTCTCTCTTTGCCAATGGGAGCATCAGTATGAATTCAAAAGAATGAAAAACAGTTCAGTACAACATTCATCTAACTGCTTTGTCCTGGGATAGGTTAGGGTAAGTTACAAACCAGGATTTTAATGTCAAAACCCTATGTTCAGTGAGGCATAATAGTCAACTCCCAGTAGCCTATACAAAGGAAGATGAAAGGATAATGATAAATAAAATTCACAGAAAATAGTAATACTTCAGTGGAACCAAGAGCTGTAACAAATTCCTGACTTTGAAGATACTACATATAGATGGCTCCATGTTTCTTTTTTTTTTCTCCCTCCCATACATATAGGCAGAAATCAATGGGTCCTTCTTAGTTTGGATAATTCTGAACACAAGCCAGAACCAACAGACTTTGAAATGGGCCTGAGAGGTTGATGGGGGTGGGAGGGAGGGGAGGATGGGTGATGGGTATTGAGGAGGGCACATTTTGGGATGAGCACTGGGTGTTGTATGGAAACCAATTTGACAATAAATTTCATATATTGAAAAAAAAATAAAATAACAAAAAAAAAAAAGAAAGAAATGGGCCTGAGAATAACACACACACAAAAATTGCCTAATTGAAGTCAAGAACCAACTCTAGGCTCTAGACAATTGTTGAATCTAGGTGGTAGGTATAAGGGTGTTCATTACACTGATCGTTTAACTTTATGTTTAAAGAAAATTTCAAAATCAATAGTTGGAAACAAAAAAGTGAAATAAAAAAGTAATTCATAAGATACTTTTAAAATATTTAGAATTTGACAAATTTGTATACATTTGGGGCATATTCACACAAATCAGTTTCATATATATACAGCCCTACCCAAAAAAACATTTATATAAAATCTACCACCTGAGAAAATGGAAATCCACATTGTTTCATACCTCTTCAGAATGAACAAAATGTGGCTGGTGTAGAGTTCAATTCTTTGGAGAAATTTCCTTTTGCAGATCATGTCATATTGACCCATACTAAAATAGCAACTAAATATTCTAAACCCATCCCCCTCTTGGTTTAACTGTCCTTGTCACACTGTCTTTAAGTCAAAGTACAAACTTCCCCAGAGCTAAGCAATGACAGAAAAATCTCCCAAGTGCTCCTAGTTACACAGACTCAAAGACTGGGGTACAATGAACATTCTAATGCCTACACACTCTTTGGTGAATTTAAATTTCCCAAAATTATGAATAGTCAAAAAGAGTCTTATGGAAGCTTCTACACAAGAAAAAGGAAATGAGATCCAGGGTGGAGAGTGTCCAAGAGGAGGGAGATAGAAACCAATTTATGGATGACTCCCTAACACACCATAGAAGATAGTACAAAAGCAAATACACTGAAACATGAATTCCATTTACCATCACATTTGACAACCCAAATATTTTGTTGTTACTAGAAAGTGAAACTAATGCTCCTGAAAAAAAAATGAAATGAGAATCAAAAGTGGTCATGATCACAGAACTAATGTCCCACAACATAGTACAAATGCCTCCTAGTTTTTCCACTACACATGAGAGTTAATTTAAACATTAGAAAGCCCTCTGATCTATAATTCCAACACCTTATTTAATTTGTTTGTAAAACCAACTAAGAAAAAAAAAAAGCAACTCTGGGCAGAGGTGCAAAGAACTTCTCTGAATTACTACGCATGCCAAACTTCCTTCTCCACGCATCTCCCTCTTCCTTTTCCTTCTCTCTCATCCCACCTCTCAGAAACACTGCCTTCTCTTGTGGCTGCTTCAACAATCCCCTATTCCGGGATATTTTTTTCCATTTTCATCTTTCTATTTTGCCTGCTCCTTTCTGGCAACCTTCAGACCCCCGTACATGGCCATCCCAGCTGGCTATATAGTTGGTTCTAAAGAAATAATACTGGCAGGAATTCATGACCAAATCATACAGAAAGTTGTTTTAGAAATTAGTGACCAAACTACATAGAATTAGTAACGAAACTACACAGAGAGTTGTAAAGAAAGAATAAGAGGCCTGCTTACCCTTGGCAAACAAATCTTCAACAAGCAGATGAATCTTCAGTGAGTAGTTAACCCAACAAAGCTTAGTTGAAGAAGGCATTCAGTGCATATACAAGGCTTTAAAAACTAAATTACCTGAAACCCTCTATAAAAACATTAATTGGTTGGGGGAGGCGCCTGTGTGGCTCAGTCGGTGGAGCGTCTGACTTCGGCTCAGGTCATGATCGCACGGTTTGTGGGTTCGAGCCCTGTGTCAGGCTCTATGCTGACAGCTCAGAGCCTGGAGCCTGCTTCAGATTCTGTCTCTCCCCCTCTCTCTGCCCCTGCCCCACTTGCTCACTCTCTCAAAAATAAACATTTTAAAAAACATTAATTGGAGATTATCAACTTGTTAATAACAGTATCTGTCACAGAAAGACCAGCAACTTGGGAATAGACTGATCTGGGCCACTACCCAGCCAGGAAACCTTGGGCAAGTTATTAAACCTTTCTGAGCTTTGTTGTTTTGCCTATAGTGAGATAACACCTATCTACCAGGGCAAGAAGAAATGTGCGAGTATACATAAGAAAGTGTACATTCAGTAAAAGAATAACATGCAAGTGAGTTATTGAATAGCAGACATTGTGAAGTGATTTGTACATGTTGACTCATTAAACCTTTACAATAATGTGATCAGATGAAGTTTTAGCCCCTTCCTCCCTGAAGAGATCAGAGTCATTGTCAATACCATCAGTTCCCAAATTGGACTTCATATTTGAATCACCTGGAAGGTTTTTTGTTTTAATTTTTTTTAATGTTTATTTATTTTTGAGAGAGAGAGAAACAGACAGAGAATGAGCAGGGAAGGGCAGAGAGAGAGAAAGAGACACAGAATCTGAAGAAGGTTCCAGTCTCTCAACTGTCAGTACAAAGCCTGATGTGGGGCTCAAACCCACAAATCGCAAGATCATGACCTGAGCCGAAGTCAGATGCCTAACCAACTGAGTCATCCAGGCACCCCTGAATTACCTGGAAGGTTTTTAAAAATTGTGATGCATGAGATTTTTTTTAAAGTTCATTCATTCATTTATTCATTCATTTTTATGAGAGAGAGAGAGAGAGCTCATGCACACACCAGTGGGGGAGGGGCAGAGAATGAGAGGGAGAGAGAGAAAATCCCAAGCAGGCTCCCCACTGTCAGGGCAGAGCCTGATGTGAGGCTTGAACTAACAGATCATGAGATTATGACCTGACCCAAAGTCAGACGTTTCACCTACTGAGCCACCCAGGCACCCCTAAAAATTGTGATACATGAGATTCCTATCTAAGAGTTTTGGGGTATAACCTGAGCACTGGGATTCCTAAAAGCTCCCTAAGTTTTCCCAGTGTGCAGCCAAGGTTGAGAATCACTGTTCTAGAAACACCTTTCCCCTCCACAATTTCTGCCATGCTTTTCTTTTTCACATTTTGGGGTCCCCTATCAATGAATTCATCAATCACTCATTCATACATGCATGCACTATAAATTTGGGGAGAAACAAGATATAGTCACCATTATAGGAAAAAACTCAAAGTCTAGAGTGTAAATATATGAGTAAGCCAACAATAATAATCTGAAGTGTTCTACCATGCACACTCAGATATTTAATTGAGTGCCTACTATGTACCCAGCACAATGTTGCTAGGCACTGGAAATAGAGCAAAAAAACACATGGACACATAGCCTTATCTGATGAAGTTTCCCATCAATTGATAAGGACTATAACCAAGGTAAGTTCTGGTTGCTATGGAAGAAAGATTCTGTTTTCTGGAATCATCCTTCCAGCCTGGAGAGGCAGTAAGCCTTATAATAGACAAGCAGTTAGAATGCAATACAGTATGAGGGTGAGAGGGTGGTGAAGGGAAGTCTAGCTAAGCAGAGGCATAATTGAAAGTCAAAGTGCAAACACTGAATGATCTGCATGCAATGCCTTGAAAGCAGCTTGCTCTCTCACACTCAATCCAGGAACTCAGGAAAGGTCTCCATGAGTTGAGGAACTCTGCACCTACTCTTCAAAGAAGAGAAAGAGATAACTCAGGTTGGGAGATGGCGTGAGGATCCTCAAGAAAGAGAAAGCAAGGGCAACAACTTTGAGGCAACGTCGGGGGCAAACTGCACCCAGACAATCTAGCCTATTCCCTCTCCTTCTCTCCCATACCATCTGACAGTTACTCTTCCTTCTTGTCTTTTGACTGTCTTACCCCACCCCTTAATTACCCCCTCTTTTTTTGGCCTTATACTTTGCTTGTTCCTTTCAGCATCTTTGACCTCCCCTATCTCAACTGTACCTTCCACTCTACCTTGTCCACTTTATCCTGGGTGATCGTCCTGGAAGCAGGGCAAGATTCATTAGCCTGTACTCAGAAGGGCCCCTGCACTTGATTTACTGCTCTGATGTCACTGTCTTGAAATTCTTAATAATTTTTGAACATGGGGCCCCTGTGTTTTTATTTTGCACGGATCCTGCCTATTAATGTAGCTGGTCCTGACTACAAGATTTAGGGATTCACCAGTCTAGACAGAGAGTTCTGGAAAATAATTTCTAAAGAGGGTCACCTCTGGTGCAATGATCTTTTAAAAATTGGTTCAGTTTGTGGATTGTCTACAACCTTGGTTTATAAAAACACTGAGTGCTAAATCAAATGTTGACATAAGTGGATCTTGTCATGGAGGAATACAAACTTTCTGAGAAATTCCAGTAAATCAACAAATTACAATATGGAAGCCTCAGACAAGAAATCCAGAAAGTTAACAAGACATGGTCCTTCAGAGCAGTTGTTCATTCAACACTCTCCCTCCAGTCCATTCCTTGGTTCCTCTGAAAGAAATACGGCCTTCAGTACAAAATAATAGAGCAGAAATGTAAGGAAATGACCAAAAATCAATGCTTAAAGAAAAAATCCTGGGAGACTGCTGTTGAGATACCCACAAGCCATGAGTGCATAATTTCTCTTCTGAGGAAAGATTTATCAGCCGGGGACAAGTGCCAAGAGGAAGCAGACTGGTCAATCAGTACTACAGCGATCATAAAATGCCACATCTTCACAAGGAAGGGATGAGTTTTCTCATGATTCTCTTTTGCTCCACTGAAACACAAAGGGTCCTAGGTCACATTTTTTAAATAGTAGGGCTGTTTATACAACTGGGTAAATTAAATTTAGGATTGACCCCAAAGCAATGGTTTCTCAGAAACCTTGATAATTCTTATCCTCAAGAGAAAAGAATTTTGAACTTCAATTTACAACATAAAGTCCAATCTAGTCCCTACTCTCCACCCTCCCTTAGTACGTTGCTCCCCATTTATATAACAGGTAGAATGACACTGGCCAACACCCCTCACCATGAGGTTGTCTTAAGGGCCAAACAAGAAGCTCTTTTATATAGAAATTCTTTCTAAGCTAGGTGAACTAATCACTAATAAATGTTGCTATTATTACATTGGACATTCTTCACTTTAATTCAAGATGTTCTAAGACCTCCTTTTTCTCACTCAGACTAAGTCTGTCAGTCCCTGTCCGTTCTTGCCTTGTCCAGCTATAGATGCTCCCCAGGATCTCCCTCTTCACCAGCAAGATGGCTTTTGAATTAGGGTACCTGCACTAAAGCCCAAAGGGTGTGACCCCAGCCAAGTCCCCACTTGCCCTCTACCAGTGGCTCTCTCTGAATCCCTACACTTCATACACTGCTCTGGCTTCCTGGTTTCTTTGAGCAGGATTCATTCTTCAGATCTGTTTAGATATTGATTACAGTGCAACTTCTTCCAAGAGTCTTCCCTAACGTGTGTGTGTACATGCACACACATATACACCAGCACTCCTTTTGTGATAGCATTCCTGCATTCTTCCATGCCTCCTTGCATTCTACCCTATTATAGCACTTGGTCCAGGACACTGTAATAGTTTCCTTTCCTTCAGATGACTTTCTTCTCCTCACTAGATTGTGATCCCCTCGAAGGCAGGGACTGTGTTTATTTTACTTTTTCAGGCACTTCACTTGGCACAGTGCCTGGCAAGAGTAAGCATTCAGTAAATGTTTAAAAAATGTTTTAAAAATGGCAAAGAAGAGGGGTAGGGGGAAGGGTGGGAGATAGTGGACTGAACAATGCTCCTCAAAATTCATGTCTAACTGGAAACCCAGAATGAGACTATTCGTTTTCTAAGACCATCATAACAAATTACCACAAACTCAGTGGTTTTAAAGACCAGACATTTATTCTATCACAGTTCTGTAGCCCAGAAATCCTAAATCAAGATGTTGGCAGGACCATCCTCTCTCTGCAGATTCTTGAGAAGAATCCTTCCTTGTCTTCTCCTAGATTATAGTGGCTCCCAACAGTCCTCATGCTCCTTGGTTTGGGGCTGCACTACTCCACTCTCTCTCTCCTACTTCACACGACTTCTTCTCTCAGGGTACCATCCCCTTCTTATAAAGACACCAGTCAATGGATTTAGGGCCCACATTAATCTAGTATGACCCCATGTTAATTTAACTAATCACATCTGCAAAGACTCTTATTTCCAAATAAGGTCATATCCTGAGTTTCTAGGTAGACATGAATTTGTGTGTGTGGGGGTGGGGGGGGATGGACTGATTTAACCCACTACAGTGACCTACTTGGAAATACAGTCTTTGCAGATATAATTAGTTAGGGATCAAGGTGAGATCATACCAGATTTGGGTGTGCCCTTAATCCAATGACTAGTATCCTTATAACAAGTGGGGAAGACACAGAGTGAAGGCTGATACTGAATTGGTGCCCTGCAGTCCCAAACCAAGGACCATGTGGAGCCACTAGAAGCTGGAAGAGTCCAGGACAGATTCTTCCCTAAAGCCACCGGAGGGAGCATGGCCCACCAACATCTTGATTCCGGATTTCTGGGCAACATAACTGTGAGAGAAAACATTCCTATTGTTTTAAACCAGCAGCTTGTGGTAATTTGCTGGAGAAGCCCAGGAACTAATGGGGGAGAGGGATGGTGAAGCATTGATGAAGATGAATGATTGCGACACTTCTATGAGCTTCTATTCCCCGTCCCCTCCCCAAAAAAAATGTTAAAAAGAAACTAAGGAGAAATGCATGTGTTTCAAGACAAACTTCAAACCTATGTAATTTAATGTTAATGCTGATTAAATCAAAGGAATATGAGTCACAACAGTTTAAATTTTATTGAATCTGTGACTTAAACAGGTATGTGGAAGAAAACATTCTCAGATGGACTGAGATGACGCTACTAGATGTTTGTTTGTTTGTTTGTTTATTCATCCACCCATTCATTCATTCTTGTTTATTTAGTACAGTTTTTTAAAAAAGAGAGACGTTTAAATTATTTTTCTGGAAATCCCTGCTAAAAAAACAGCCTGTCCTTGATATTTCTTGAGAGGATAATAAAAAGTATACAGGGCGATGCAAATAGAGTGTGCGATTCAAAGCATTTATTCCCAGTGGCATTTAGGAACCATAATAGGGTGGGCCCATCCAGCTGAGCTCATCTTACCTCCCCCTCAGTCCCTTTTCGGGAGCAGTGGAAGGAAGATATTACAGAGCTCTGAAACTTTTTAAATTGCCTAAAGAGAAAACCACACCCAGGCCTAAAGGGAAAAGAATCAGCTTTGAAACTAAGAAAATATCTCCGGCTAGGATCTCCTAGAAGGTCTTTGTTCTCTCTCTGCAAATACTCGGATGAAGGGACAGGGTCCTCGATAACAAAATATCCCCTTCTTTAATAAAAACTTATTGAAGCATCATTATATTTTTTTTCTAGAGAACCTGGTTATAGCTTCATTAGCATACAAACTGGACTGAAAAGAGCTTATTTCTGGTAACTTCAGTAATAAAATCCCTTTGAATGACATTGAATATGGAGCTATCTTTTGCTGAATTTTCCTCTCATGTGAACAGTTCTATAATGAACTTTCAGTACAAAACTGGAATGAGCAGATATATTGGTTATCTGCCAGCTTAGATCCATTCTCCACCCTTCTCTGTGTGCCTCCCCTGGGAGAGTCACTGTGGCCTTCTGCTCCCCACTGGGTTTCTGTTGGAGGCACCAGCAGAAGATCAGAGAGTAGAAAGAGAAGGAAGTTGGGGTGGATGGGGTACTTAGGACGTGACCCACCCTGAGATCACTATTGTTTTGACATTGACAGGTAAGGCAATTCCTTTCAGACTCTTCTGAGCTATCTCCAGCCCCCAGTCATTTCACCCCTCCCCTGCCCCATCAGCCCCAGTTAGTGACAGCTTCCTGCCATTGCCAGTCCCTGACTGTCTCATCATTCCTTCTGGTTCTGTTAACTGTGCCCATTTGTCTATAAAAAGAACCTTCATTAAGTGGCCCTGAGTTGAACTCTTGGTTCCAACCAGAGCCATGACTGATAATAACGCCAACATCTGTAAGTCAATTTAAAATATGGCCATGTAATCCATATAAGTAATGACAGCAACTCAAAAAGATGACTTCGCCTTACCTGCCTTTTCTCCATTCCACCTTTACCTGTTGAAATTCTTCCCACCCTTCAAGAATTATCTTGAACATATTTCTAACTTCATCCAGTTTATTCCACATTTAGGCCTTTTTTCTTTTTTTTTTTTTTTTTTTAGTTTTACTATTTTGGACTTTACGTACGGGATTTTTCTCATTCTTCTTCATTTTCATTTGTGTTCAGGTCATATCCTCCTTCTCTGGCTAATAACTCCTTAAGATCAATGACAGAATGGTACCAATTCTTATGTCTCCTCCCAACCCAGTAACTAGTTCACTGCCAGTACACACATTCACTGTGTGCTGCTTCTGTAAACTCTAGCCAGGCAGGTATTTACAATTACTTCCCTACCATAAAACCAAGAAAATTTTCATAAATATGCATACCAGATATATGTATGTATATCTGATTTTCAGCTCAGGTCATGATCTCACAGTTTGTGGGGTTGAGCCCTGTGTCGGGCTCCAGGAGCCTGCTTGAGATTCTCTCTCTCTCTCTCTCTCTCTCTCTCTCTGCCCCTCCTCCACTCATGTACATGCTTTCTCTCTCTCTCTCTCAAAATAAATAAACTTAAAAAAAATTTTAAATATATCTACATGCATACCCTACAATGAAATTTTCCTGATAAGCCAACTCTTCCTCTTTTATTTTGATAGATATATAGACACAGACACAGACAGACATAGGTATAGGCACAGGTACAGGTATAGGGTGTAGGTATAGGTATAGCGTGTAGGGTATGGGAGTATAGGGTATAGGTATAGGCACAGGCATAGGCATAGCCATAGCCATAGGTATAGATATAAAACAAGTCTTCACCTTTGTCAAGTAGTTTTTGAAACACTTTACACATTCTTATACTTCAGTGTCTCTGCAAACCCAGAGAAAATTTACTTTCTCCCTTGTTCCTTTTCCCTTTAATGATGCTGCCCATTGCAGCCATTGTTAGCCCCTGACTGGTGAACTGTCCTTTGCTCTCTCCAACTATGGTAACCAGAGACCAGCTCTGTCTTTGTCTTCAGCACTTCTCGTGCTGTCTCCATCACTTATTACTTACATAATCATATTCAATTCCTGTTTCCTCAACTAGAAAAAAATGGGAAAAACTTGGTCATTCACTGATTGGATCCTTCCGTAACAACTTACTGAGGACTGGGCACAGGGAGGCAGGTGAATCTGAAGCAGCCCCTCCCACAAGGAGTTTGCGGTCGGGTGTGGGGGTGCAGAGGAACAGCAAGGCAAATATGGTGCATGAAGGAAGACTTCCCAGAAGAAGGATCACTAAACCAAGCCCCTAACTCTAAGCTGGAGTTGGATAAAGAAACACCCTCGATAATTTGGGTGATTTTAGAATTATGGAAATAGTAACAGTCACAGTTGCAATAGCAGAGAGATCCTTTTCACAACTGAAATTAATATAGATTTACTTGAATTTTACTGGGTTTAAAGAGAAACTATCTCCTTTGTGAGTCTGACTACTGAACTTAAATCAGCTTCAAAATTACATTACCGTTCTGCTGGAGAGTCACTTAGAGCAGCAAGATGCAGGGGGAAAAGCAATTTAAATTAAAATCATACTTAAAAATTCAGTGCATTATCGTGATCTCACTAGGATATTTATTTCATGTTGAAACCACTATAGTTTTCTCCTTCAACCAAGGAGCCTCTTACATGTTTTTTACCAGCAACTCTGAGCTGCCTCCAGATAGTAAATGAGGCTCCCAGGTCCCGTAGGCCTCTCACTTGACCAAGAAAGATGTTTGTGGACACTGATGAAAACATTTTTATATTTTAATAGATTTAACTCTGTTTATGCTATGAATACCCAACTTATACATTTCCAAATTTTTTATTACATCTACATATATGTATTTAAATATGTATTACATAGTCAAAGTTTATTTGTGAGCTATTTAATTGGAATGTGACATGCATTTCCCTATAGAAATGCTATCTAATAGTGCCTAGCTTCCCAGGCTAGCCCTCAAAAGTCTATTACACTACAGCATCTGGTCACTACATCAAACAACGTCTCCATGGAGAAAGTATGGATAAGAGTCAAATTCAGAGGCCTATAGTTCTGATTCTGATTAAGTAAATAAGGTTAGGACCTCTGAGGCAAAGATTAGAAACAGGTACGGTGGGTACAGAGTTAAGTGGGGTCTCTGAGGCCCTTGTGCTGTACAAAGGAGAGAGCTAAGGCTTGGAACTCAAACAGACCAAAGTCAAAATCTCAGGTGTATCAGTTACTAACTTTGTGGCCATCAACAAATTACATTCTCTGTGTCTTCATGTCCTTATCTACAAAATGGGAATGGTTGTGAGAATTAACTAAGGTAGCACATGCAGTGTACCTCCGGATGCCTGGCACAAAGCAGGCACTCAGTGAATACCGGTTCCTTTCCATTCTTCCCTCTGCTTTCTGAACCTGTTACCTGTACTGAACTATGAAGAAATTGACTTCCACTGTAGGGTTGAAAAAAAAAAGAACTAAATGAAATGCATGAGTGTGTGTGTGTGTGTGTGTGTGTGTGTGTGTGTTATGTGTATACATATATGTGTGCATAAAATCAGTAAATACTAAGTACATGGCCCAGCGAATAGTAAAAACTCTGTAAATAATGGTTCATTTTTCCACCAGCTCTAGGCAATATACTGAACAGCCTGCTTCCTTTCCCACTGACACAGCCTATAAATTCTTGCTCACCATTCTGTCCCTGGGCCACTGCAGTGTGAATCACAGTGTTTCTTCTACCAGTCACAAAGTCATCGTCTTTGTGACTGGTAATATATTATAGGGTTTCCAGTCGGTTCCAGACCTCTGGGTTTATCTGGAAAAGCCATAGGGGTGAAGACTAGAAACATCTATTTCCATGAATTGATCTGCATGGGCTGAGAAAGTCCCTGAGGTCAGGGGTGAGTACAAAGACAGAAAGAATACCTTTCCCCCCACCCCCGAGGGGTCCCAGAGGGCTGTGTTCACAGGCTACAAGAGTATTTTCACAGGGATACTTCTGTCACTTGTGAGCAAGTGGAGAAGAGAAACCCTTCTCATGTATGCACAGAACACATGTGGCTTCAGCTCAGTGACGTCCAAGGAACCACAACACCCACTGGGACTATCAGAGGGTTTGCACTTTTAGGAGAATCGGGAATCTACACCAGTTTAGGGAAGCCATTTTCCTAAAAAGGTTCCCAGTCACAGGGCAAAGACGAATGAAGGACCAGTACCCAGTGTCTTCAAGCACTGAAGACATCAGGGAAGGAAGGTCTTCAGAGCGACAAACCATGAGAGAACTGCTTCATCACATAGGAGAAACCCCTAGGAGCTCCCAGTCAACAGAGGAAAGACTTTGCTGGGGGGCAGGGAGGTAGTCCTGAGACCTCAGTGGCAATGTAAGCCAGAAACATGTGAATTCCCTTAATGGAATTCATTCTGCATCCACAGGCTGGGAAGGTCTGAAGAGGGCACAGAGAGAAGGGTGCATCTGAGGAGGACGTCCAGCACCCTGAAGTGAGGCATGTCTGCAGCAGTCCTCACAGTCATTGGGGGGACTGGAGGGCTTAACAGCAGAACAGAATAAATGGTTACATTATTACCTGTGTAAATAATACCGTTTCTAAATATTATGGCACACTGGGGTGACTGGGTTGCTCAGTCAGTTAAGCATCCAACTCTTGATTGTGGCTCAGGTCACGATCTCACAGTTCATGAGATCGAGCCGCGCACTGGGCTCTATGTTCACAACAGGGAACTTGCTTGTATTCTCTCTCCCTCTCTCTCTGGCCCTCCCCCACATGTGGGTGCTCGTGTGCACTCTCTCTCTCAAAAATAAACTTAATAAATAAATAGATAATATGGCACCAATATTAATAACTGTGCCTCTTTTAAGCAAATGTGCTAAACCGTCATGGCTTGTTGCCACACAGAGATAACACATAAAGATGTCTTGCTAGCACTTGTCAGGATCTTGGGAGGAAGACGCTGTATAAATATCAATTATGATCGGTGGAGGTTTTATTGTGTTCCATTCTACAACTCACGCAAGTTCTGATCGCTAATCTTCAGACCATAAAATCAGCGCCTAGTTAGTGTACTGCCTACAATAGTTCAACTGTAATTAGTTTATGCCAGTTGCTCTGGGAGCATCTCTGAGGGGAGCTTTTCTTATCCAATATTTATGCTTTGGTTGTCTTTCAATACAAGTCAATATATACTTGTTAATATTTAAGTGGCCTCACACTGAGATGCTAAAAACAATGTTGTGACTATGTCTCAGCTATGTCTGAGATAGAGAATGGCTGTGGCCTTACTATCTGTTGGAACTCTAACATAATCATTACTGATCATCCAGTATGAATGTGTAACCCAACAGATAATCGCTGCTTTCCAGGCTAACACTCAAGTTGGCTGATATAAAAGTCATTCCGGGATATGCAAAGGATCATAGTCTGAGCTAGCCTTGGGGGAAGAGAGCACACAGTGTCCGGAGGGCCGAGTTGTCAGGTATTGGTAACAGTGATTTAGGAAAACCAAGAAAGGGAGACATAGGGCCTCAGGCATAGACGTTCACATGTCCTAAGTGATCAATGGGTGGTTACCCTCTATAAGTCTAATTTTTTTTCTCTATTATACAACATAATAGCTTATAGATATAAAAGCTTTGGGTATGGGAAATTAAAGGAAAAAATTTTGAAATGAGGAGTCTCATAAAATCTTACAAAACAGTAGGAAACATTAAAATAATAAATAATTGGAATGCCAGTATGTGCAAAAGATGTAAGAGAGTAAAACGTGAATAGAACAGAGAATTAGAAGGCCTAAGTTTTGACCCTAAAGTTTACACTTACTTATTTGTGACCATGACAAGTCTTTTCATCTCCATCTCTTTCCTCATCAGTAAAAAGAAAATCATAGACAAACCTGATCTCTTAAAAACAAACAAAAACCCTCTTACAACCGGCCTGAGTTTTCCCTTTTTGGACAGTGTTTATGCTGAAAAGCATACAACCAATTTATCAGTATGTTTTCCCAACGGCCCTGTGTAGAAGACAGAATAAATCATTAACCCCCCCAAGGAAGAGAAACCAGAAAGTGGAAAGTCCTTGATGTTGCTGAATCACTGTTGGTGTCTGATACCCAAGTCCCCTTTACTGCATATCTTCAATATCACAAGCAGTAGCAAGAGCTCCAATTCAGAGGAAGCAGCATACAAGGCAAACAATAATTACTTTGTGTGGTAGAAGGGCCACAATTCTCTTTTTTTTAAGTTTATTTATTTACTTTGAGAGAGACAGAGAGCAGGAGAGGGGCAGAGAGAGAATCCCAAGCAGGCTCTAGGCTGTCAACACAGAGACAGATGTCACCCACTTAACAGACTAAGCTACTCAGGTGCCCCATCTCTTGATGTTCTACCTCTGATTTCACTTTATGGCCTAGAGCAAGCCCTCAAATTTCTTTATGCCTTAGTTTTCTCACCTAGTTATGTGTTAATATTATCTAAACTGCCTTATTATTTTTTTAAAAAAAGGAATACTTTAGACCTATTCATAATCAAAATATTTCCGAACAGAACATACTAGCTTTGAGAGCTAAGGTGCTTAATGTGCACTGAACTTGGAAATTAAAAAACTGATCTTGATAGCCTCATTACAATCAGAAGGAACCTAATAACCAACCATTTTTCCACTCTCTTTCAGCCATTAAGTTTTACAAGTCCAACAATTAGGGATCAAGAAACTTCAGGATCCGGGAAGGTAAAAGAACATCTACAAAAGAAATGAATTCAACCTAAGCTTTATGCAAATCTGGGAATAGTAACTGACAGTTGTGAGAGCTTGCTTAAATACCATTCTTAACTGGTTTGTAAAACAACAGGAAAACAACCGTGTAAAAGCTAGGGTGTTGGGGGCGCCTGACTGACTCAGTCTGTAAGACAGTCAACTTTGGCTTAGGTCACAATCTCCTGGCTCATGGGTTGGAGCCCCGCATTGGCTCTGTGCTGATAGCTCAGATTCTGCTTCAGATTCTGTGTCTCCATTTCTCTGCCCCTTCCCCGCTCACACTCTGTTTCTCTGTCTCTCAAAAGTGAACATTAAAAAAAAAAAAAAAACATTTAAAAGCAACAGCTTTAGCAAGTACTTGTTTACAAAGGGCTCCGTATTACAGCAAAATCCTTGGTCCCATCAAAATGTAGCAAAAGCCAGTATGTAATGATTTGGGTTTTCAACCCTGAAACAAAAACCCGCATTGGCAGGACTCCCTGGACCATGATAAAGCATCTAGAAATGTTTTTCCATCCTGTATCCTAAAAAAATTCCCCTGAGTATCCCCTTTAAGTTACAGGTATAACTACTGCCCAAGGGTTTCCTAAAATTATAGCAGGAAGGTAAGGAGAAGAAAGAGAGCCAGTGAGGCCCCTTTGGGTTGGAAGTCTATTTTGTAGAATGCTTAGCAGACAAGTAAATCCATTTTGCAATTTTTAAGGAGCCAAAATACAAACTTACATATCTACCTTCTAGTGACTCATTCTCTACCACAACTTCAATGCCCAGAAGCCTTGTTCTACAGTAGAGAATATTTCCCCAACAGTTTTACATTTTTCCAACTCTGCATTTAAATCCATTTAAGAATAAGCCATTTTAAAATTCTGTCTACTGGAGCCTGGGTGGCTCAGTCGGTTAAGCACCTGACTTTGGTTCAGGTCATGATCTCATGGTTCATGAGTTCAAGCCCCATGTTCTGCTTCAGATCCCCTGACTCCCTCTCTGTGCCCCATGTGCTCTCTCTCTCAAAAATAAATAAACGTTTAAAATAAATAAATACTAAAATAAAATTATGTTTAAAATTGTAACAAAATTATGTTACGTTCCTAATTATGCACCAAAGATCTGTTTTGGGGTTTTCGTTTGTTTGTTTTTCATATCATCTGGGTTTTGGCACTGAAAAAAAATGACTGGATCACCAGTTTCTTACAAACAAGAATAGATTTTTTTTTACCCAACTTTGTAATTTCCCAAAGAACTTCCTGGAGTTTTATATCTATACAGGGTGCTGCTTACAACTGATAGGCCAACTGGTTTCCTAACAAAAAGCACCAAATCTTAGGACCAAAACAAACAAACAAAAAGCATCAATGCTTAATTGTCACCAGCGTCTAGGCGAAGCAAATACTTTTGTATCTGTTCATAGTTTCTGGTTGGCCCATGCCCCGCCCCTCCTCCCCACCCATCTACTTGAGGTACAGGTTGCCTATTCAAAGGGTGAAAGAACCCTTGGCAATGGGTGTGGGTGCCAAAAATCATAGGTTTATTGGACAGCCAGCATTACCCCAAGAGGGACATCTGTTCAGCAGGAAGCTCCCACTCTGTGCCAGCCTTCAGAACCATCTGCCTCCTTATGCCTCAGGACACACACACACACTCGTCCATGCACTGACTGGGTATGAAACCCTAGTTGGAGAGTGAAGCTGGCAACATAAAATGTCTACCTCACAGCAGAGGCTAAAGGAGCATATAGCGAAGAACCGTCATGATCACTATCTGGACGTGCCTCTGCATGAGAGAAAAAGAGTTCCCCGCCCTGTCCATGCCCCCACCAGCCCCAGCCCTCATGCTAGAATAGTCATTTACAGACTGAAAGACTTAATAAAGATCATCTACAACGATGTCCAAAACTAAATTTCAAGGTCACATATCCACTGTAAGGTCTTCAAACACTCAGAGAATGCCTTTTTAACAACAACTTTCACATGGGGGAGTTGGAGGGAGTAAGAGGGGGAATGTCCCTTGGATGGTTGATCTTTCATTACACTGTGTGGTTGGTCAGATCAGGTGATTAAAGAATAGAGTCAGTGAGCCTAATGTCACACAAGACAGACACATGCAGGTCATGGGCAGGAGACTCGCAGGCCATGCCCTCCTGATATATGTGTGTGCCTGTGCTTGCATACACTTCTATACACATGTGTGTGGAAGGACAAGACACAAACTGTACTGCTTAAATGGACCTAGTATCTCCCAACTGCTGAACATTATCAAGCGAACGTCCAAGATGAGTAAACGGTTTAAATGTTTTGATGATTTTATAAACTACGGGTGACTTTAAGAAATATTTTGGAAGTTTACAAGGCAGTTAAAATAAGAGAACAGAAAGCAGTAAAATTCTAGATAGAAAGGGGGAGATAATAGTACCAGAAATCAGAGAGGAGGATTATTGCAATTGAGCACCCACTCTGGCTCTCTAGTTAAGCAAAAAGAAAATCATGAGAAGTAAAATAAGGCACATGATGTAATAAAAGGGAGCTTTTAGAAAGATAGGTCTTCCTGGTACTGACTTTAGGAGTAATTCACTGCATGAAAATGTAAAGATGGATGGATTGACAAATATTAATAAAACACAAAATAACAAATAGTGCTTCATGAAGCAAATCAGCAAAGAAGTTTGGAGTGTGGATTTTTCAACAGACAAATCTGAGTTCAAATTAATAATGAGGACATTGGTCAAGTTACTTAAGCACACAAAGCTTCTGATTCCTCATCCCTATAATGGAGGTGAGGGTACCTACCTTGTAAGGTCGTCATGAGGGTTAAATGAGATAACACAGGTAAAGGATCTTGCACAGTACCTGACCAGTAGGTGCACAAGAAATGTTGGTTCCATTTATTATTTCTCATCCCCACTCACAGTACTTGGATTCAGGTCTTCATGTGGGTGGAACAAAAGTCAGAGACCTAATGCTCTTGAAGGCATTCTACTGACAGTGTGGATACTATGATGGTCAAATTGCTAGCCACATGCACCAATAAAACTTGAAGAAACTGAAGGAATGGTGGCTGGCCTCTTAGATTGACAGTGGTCTCAACCACAATTAGGGAGTTGCCGTAGGACTCATTGCCAAACAGTGGGATTAACAACTTTTTGACCATCTCACCCAGATAGTGGGCCATCCCACCTCCATATTGAGGACTGGCTATAGGCATGATTATAGACAAAGCCAACTCTTTGTCTCAAAGAAAACACACATTGTGAACCTGTCAAATGCTTAGACAAAATGAATTAGGATTCCAGAACTCTGTATCATAGAGCTCTGGCACAATAATTTAAACTTGACATATATAAGAATAAATGTCACCTACTTTAAAAAAAAAAAACAAAAGATAAAATACTTTTATATGGCTGCTAAAAAACATTTTTAATAGAATTATCACCAGATGGAATGTGGATGTACACGTATTAGATGGATGACTAAATACTTAGCAATACTTTACCATATGTCTGACTCTGTGCTAGTCCTTGCATGTATATTATTTCAATTAATTCCAGCAGCAGGAGAACAAAGGTAATACATCGGATTATTATCATCAATTATGCTTATACACATCTAGGTACAAGTATAAGTTTGTATTAATGATCCATAAAAGAACTGTTAAACTGAAAAATGCTAAAGGATCATGTATGCGGCCCACAATACAATTAAAGAGACTAAAGCAGAAAATGACCATTACTAGCAAAATTATGGTCATTTAGTCGCCATATACATTGCTTTGTGCATAATTAACAATTTGGCCAACATATGCAAATTGTAATACTAGAAGTTCTTTTAGCTAAAGGAAGGATTATCCGAAATTCATTTCCACAGCCAAATTCCAGCCCCTGGCAAGTTCTCTAATATCTGCACATTTTCTCAAATGATGAAAGCAGGTCAACAGCACTAAGCCAAAGCAACAGTTTAATTTTAGCAACTCTCTGTGCAAAAGCTACTGCAACCAAGAAGGTCACAGCCAAGGTTACTATGCCACTTCCTAACGGCTGTGCTGTCAGAAACACCACGAATCATTTCCAAGTACTGAAACATGAAGGAAATGTTGCAGTCCAGTAACATAGGAACCAATACACTTGGAGGGTTTTCAGAAACTCTTTCCTACCCAGAACCTTCTTACTCCCTAAAGGCAAAGCCATTCATTCACTCAATATTTATGGTTGTTCACTGTGTGCCTGGTACTGTGCCAGGGGACAGTTACATCAGACACAGGCATGGCAAGAACTTACATTCTCAGACCTAAGCACAAACTTCAGAGGCTACTCTTAAGGAAATAAAAGGCTCAGAATCAAAATGCAGGAATATTAATATTCAAATATGCTCTTCAATAAGGGTGCATCATCTATTCAACATGCACTGGGTAATGAACCGGAGTAACAGACACACTCTGCCACAACTTCATCCAAATGCCCATTCAGGGACCACACAGCCCCGCACAGGTCTGGCCAGGGGATCTGCATAAACCATACTCAGCTGAGCACAGCAGAGCCTGGAAGAAGCACCAGGAATCTGTGCAGTTCCAAAGCTCTGGGACCCTGCAGCCACTTCCCATGTGACACTAATAAATTACTGGGAGATGGCAATCTACTGAGTCTACCAATTCAAACACTCACCTCACCTAGAAACACCCTCACAGACAAACCCAGAAACAATGTTTAATCTCGCACCCCATGGCAGGTGAAGTTATCATATTAAATTAATCATCACACTAGTAAAGTTGCCTGAGAGGCACATGTGCATGGATTCCAAACAGGAAGAGAGTAACCTGTAGGGGAAGAAAATACCCCGGTATGATCCACAGAGAGCACTTTCAGGAGAGTCCTGCCAACCAGCATGGAAGCAGGAGCCCAGTGGTCCTGGGCAGCTGCAGCTGACGATAGTCACCTAGGTAAATATAGGTTCTGCCACATGACCTTGGACAAGTTACTGTGAGCCTCAGTTTCCCCATCTGCAAAATGAGAATGATCTGGGGACCTACCACATAGAGATTAAATGACATAAAAGGTATTAAGTAATTAGAACAGTTTCTGACTTAAAAAGTACTCAATGAACATTGGTTGTGTTTCTACTATTATTAGAATAGCCAGAGCACAAACACCACCCCCCACACACACTCTTCTCCACCCCAATAATTACTTACTGCACACTATGGTATTTTGCACAGACTTCTATCACACTACTTATCACAGATACTAAAATTAGTTGTGTGCAGATCTGTCTCCTTCTAGACTGAGTATTTTCTGAAATCAAAACAGTTTGTATCTTACTCAATTTTATACCCTCAATGCTTAATACTTGGAAAGTGCTCACACGTGTTTGTTAAAAATGTCAAAGTGGAATGAAAAATTTTGAATCAGTTAGATTCACAGAGTGATAACTGCAAGCAATATTCTGAAAATTGAAACTCAGTTTCTTTTCATTTTGTGGATGTCTTTTCAGATAGTTCACCATAAAAGCAGTATCTATAAATAAAGCTAACTTGCACTCTGAGGTCCATTAATGTGCTAAACCATCAGCCCTCCAGCTTCTCTTCATGTTCATTCAACTTCATTCTGCGAAGTTTAAGCCAACACATTTGACCAAATGAACACAATTCATCAAAGAGTTCAGGCTGCCACAGACCTCCACAGAGATCCAAACAACAGGTTGTCTATGCAATGGGGACAGGCAGATCCCCTTTAACATGTGCCATCTCTTGAATCAGTTCTCTTTCTCACAGCTTGATGGAGAGGGGAGGCATGTGTGGAGGTACTGGCAAAGGAAACTCTAACTCTTTTCCAGGCACTATGGCAGATTTCTGTAAGTTGGGTAACTACTTAGATATCTCTGCCAAGCAGATTGTAGGACTGTGAGCTCCAAGAATGCCCCAATAAAAAAAAAAAAAAAAAAAAAAAACCTTATTCCATTCCTATATAGTGAAATCACATTTGTCCTCAGATGCAATTGTGCGGTTCAAGATAAAACACTCCATGCTACAATGTTTACTGTCATTAACTGTTAAGTCCCATCTATCATGGAGGCCAGATTCATCCCCTGACTAAAGCCAGTAATATGTCTTTGGGATAAAGTACAAATTTGAGGAGTTTAATAACTTCATTGCATTACATGACCCATGCATTATAACAACATAGCTATGGCTGGACTCAGCTACCATAGTTACTCAAGCCAACCTTATGTTTACAAAGGACAGTTTGTTTCTAGAGAGGCAGAAGACTAGTTCTTGGAGCCGTTCATTTATTCCCTAGTAACTTGTTTGTTGAGTGCCTACTTTGGGCCACACACTGTTCCAGGTACTATGGCTACCGAAAAAAAATAAAACAGACACAACTTTTTGCTCTTATGGAGTAATGTTAGTGAGTTAAATGTTAGTGAAAAAAGGGGTGCCTGGGTGGCTCAGTTGGTAAGCATCTGACTCTTGGTTTCAGCTCAGGTCATGATCTTATGGTTCATGGGATTGATTGCCATGTCAGGCTCTGAGCTGACAGCACAGAGCTTGCTTGGGATTCTCTCTGCCCTCCCTCACTCTCTGCCCCTCCCACTCGCACAGGCTCTCTCTTTCTCTCAAAACAAATAAATAAATATTTTTTAAAAAGTTAGTGAGAAGAGACAGACAAAAAAATTAAACAAAAGCTCATTTCAGGTAATGATGTATTGTTAAGAAGAATCAGGAAGGCCTTTTCGATGAGGTGAAATATGGATGATGGGAAGGGACATCCATGCAAACATTTCCCTTTGCACAGAACTTAATCTGGCTATTCTGTTCATACTTCTGTGGAGCTCTGTGGAAGGACCACACATGCAGTTTTCCAGAAAGTCACAGCTAAGATGGATCGTGAAAACTTGAACTCATCTCCATGCACCAAAATCTCTAGATTCCCTAGATCCCTAGAGAGATCTTGTCAGACCTCTGAGTATAATCTAGACACTTGGGGCAAGCCTCTGTTGTTCAAATGGCCCCCAACACACCTTCAAACAAATAGGACTCAAATAACAAAATAGTTTATTTTGAATTGTCATTAGGTCATTAACGGTAATATCCCTTCTCTAAACTTAACTGAGGAGGAGTGAGTTACAAAGACCTGGAGAGGGCAACCAAGAGGTCTACAGATGGAATGAATACTTACTATAAATTGGTCACCTGATGTCCATGCCCCCTTTCTTTCTCATCCCTACGTTCAGTTCTCCTGCGTTGAGAGGACCCCACTGCCAGCTCCAGGAAGGAATGTCTTACCCAGACCTGGCCAGCGTGCACACTGATCCACTCCTTCTCCATAGGACTTGCTATAGAATGGGCATGTGGCCCTAGCTTCTCTAGTCCAAGTAAGCCCTGAGATCTGTGCAAAAATTAGCAAATATAATGGTTATTTTCTGCCGGAATGAACCCAGAGGTATGTGAGGCACAGCTGCAACAGCTAATCCTGGTAGAGAACAGAGCCTCTGTGGAGCAGGAATCTGGGAAGGTGAAGTAAGACACTGTGCCTAGATGCATTCATTTGAACACCTGGATCAAGCCACACCTAGAGCCAACATACTCTCAGGATCTTAAATTCGTTGGTTCATAAATTATTTCTTTTTTTCTTGTATTAGTTTAAGATAGGTTTTCTATCCCATCCTACAGAAAAAGTACAAATACATACCACAGGTAAGTTTTCCTCAATACTAAATTATTGAGAACTTAACACACTTCCCAATATAGCCAAAGAGCCATTTGTAAAGAATTCTAGATTGCTAAAAGAGAAAAATGAGGTCTCTTATGATTTCCATTAATCAATAATTCTTCATTTGGCACATATTATGTTTTCACATTGGTGCCAGCTTCCATAGAGGATGAAAATGTATAAAACGTTGCTTCCCTGGCCTCAAAGTATGTATCCTATAATCTATCACTGTTATTAATGCTTTACTAATCCATAGAGCTTTCTAGGATATAGACCATTTTTAAAACACTGAACTTCAGGTGCAAAGAGAAAGACTAGATTCATCCAAATCCTTAGTTTATGAACTCTCATCACTGCCCCATACGTGGTCTTTTTTTATTGAGTGCCCAACCAACCTTACGTCATTTCACTGCATCTTCACAATGGAACAAGGAGGCTGAGATTCTGAGAAATCCTCCAAACCTCCTAATTAGTGACTGCCTCTCCCCCTCACTGGCCTGTTCATAAAAGTATAAAAGAAGGAGGTCCTCCAATCACACTAGCAAGAAGCTGCACCATACTGGCTGGTGTATTTGAAAGGTGTAGTTCAGAACAGCGCTTTACATTTGCCACTAAGCACAGAGTCAGAATTTCTGGGATTGCTTTCAGTCAACTGCTGATTTGGCATCTCTGAGTGCAGTCATTTTAAAGAAATTTTGCACCAATTCAGTCGGTACCCACAGACACACTGAAATAGTCAAGCCAGACTCAAATCAGAATTTTTCAGGATAACAATAAGCGGTAGCTTAAAGTATTTGTGAGAACTTTTCTTCAAAAGTCACTTCTTTAAAATGTTGTTACTGGCTTTCTTTAGTGGCATTTTCTTTCCGCAGATCAATGATAGGTCTATTGTCCCTTTTTTGGTTCCACTGGTTCTGACTGAAGCCAATCAGGTAAAAAAAAAAAAAAAAAGGCACAGTGGTTTCATTTATTTAATCTAGAAATTAAATCACTTAAAAAAAGAATGAAAAAATTTTTACAGACAATTGATTTCTACTCTGTGCCTGAAGTGACTCACCTCTATTCTTCTGGCACATTAAATTGATGAAGCAGTTTCACTTTTGGGGTACAATGATCTCAGAAGAATTAACATTCTCTACATTAATTAACTTAGAAAAAAATCATCTCCCATGCGGGTGCTTAGGTGGCACAGTCGATTAAGCATCTGACTCTTGATCTCAGCTCAAGTCATGATCCCACAGTTTGTGAGTTCAAGCCCCGCATTGGTTTCTGCACTGATGGTGTATGCAGCCTGCTTGGGATTCTGTCTCTCCTCCTCTCTGCCACTCCCCCGCTTGTGCTCTCCCTCTCAAAAAAAAAAAAAAAAAAATCCTCTCCCATGCTACACAATTCAAGGGGGTAAAGGATGTAAGAGTAAAAGAAATGTTTCCATAGTAGTGGATATTTATGGGGGAAATAAACCATGGCTTGGGTCCCAGATCTTTCAGACATCACCAGTAGATGGGTGTCCTGGATCAGAAGCCTGGTGTTCAAGGAGGGCTTCATGGCTAGTCCTGTCACCTACAGCCGGGGCTGGCAGTACAAGATAGATTGATGCCATTTTCCATAGAAGGATAAGAGCTCAATATTGGAATGTTCTCTTTCTTTCACGTACATAGCAGGAAACAAAAATATGATGAAATTCCATAAATGGGTAAGTTGGGTAGGGAAGAGAAATATGGTTGATGCTGGCAATAAAGTGCACATATGGCCAACACACATGAGAAAAAGAAAGACACTGTAGCCCTTGGGGTGACCATATGCAGTCCAGGGTGGGGGCTTGGGGGGAAGGGCCATCATGATACAAAGTGTTCTATCCATGGCGTCAGCCTGGACAGGCCTAAATCCCAGCTCTGCTACTCTCCTGCTTTATTGCCATATGGCAGGACAAGAATAGGAGGAGTCCAGTGTTTGGCACATCAACATTTCAGTGGTAGTGGTCTTCCTTTCTCTCGTCCCCACTCACTATCTATGATAATCCTTGGGGCAATTAAAGCCTTATAGCTTCCAAAGTTTACCTTATTTTTACATGCATCATGACTAAAATAGTGAGTATAGAATTTGGAATCCCTTAAGCAACCCTATTTTCCATTAAATTTGCCTAATTAACTCTATTAGGATCCAGAGAGGTTTTAAAAATAGAACTTACCTATCTCAGAGTTAATTGCATGCTGTTGTCTGTTCAATACTTCCGTCTGTACATAGGACTTGTGTCCTAAGAAACAACTTTACCCTCACATATGCCCCAATTAACTCTTTTCCCCCAAAGAGCCACCTCAGCACACCTACCATATTGGCTTCCTAAATGTACTTTGTTTCTAACATAAGCTTCAGTCCACTGGGTTTTACAATATTGTAAATCAGATCGGCCGTATTACTAATTCTCTTGGCCGGCACCAGGAATATGGGGAAAAGAGGCCACTGTAAAATGTCTGTAATTATTATTTTTCATGTATCATGAAGATTTATACTAAGATAAATAATAAAAATAGCTAGTATTATAAATAATGATCACCTTCTTCAGGTTTTTGCCTCTCCTGTCCTCACTATTTTTACTTGTACACCAACACCACCATTACCAGTCTCGACTAGCCTTATTTTTCTCCATAGCACTGCTGGTTCCATAGTACGTTACTTATGTACTTTATTTTATGCTTCACTAGAATGGAGGCTCAAAGAAATCATCACTTTGTTTTCATTTCTATACCCTCAATATCTAAAACACTACCTGGCACAGGGCAGAAAGTCAAAAATATTTGAATATCTGACATTCAGTTTGGATCTAATATTTCTTTCTTTTTTTTAATTTCTTTGTTTAATATGTGAAATTTATTGTCAAACTGGTTTCCATACAACACCCAGTGCTCATCCCAAAAGATGCCCTCTTCAATACCCATCACCTACCCTCCCCTCCCTCCCACCCCCCAACAACCCTCAGTTTGTTCTCAGTTTTTAAGTCTCTTATGCTTTGGCTCTCTCCCACTCTAACCTCTTTTTTTTTTCTTCCCCTCCCCCATGGGTTTCTGTTAAGTTTCTCAGGATCCACATAAGAGTGAAAACATATGGTATCTGTCTTTCTCTGTATGGCTTATTTCACTTAGCATCACACTCTCCACAGTTCCATCCACGTTGCTACAAAAGGCCAGATTTCATTCTTTCTCATTGCCACATAGAACTCCATTGTGTATATAAACCACAGTTTCTTTATCCATTCATCAGTTGATGGACATGTAGGTTCTTTCCACAATTTGGCTATTGTGGATCTAATATTTCTTTAAGACTCTCTCTCCCTATAAAGTTCATGAGAAGTAAAAGCTAATATAATATGACAATACTAAATAATAGGTTTCAGAGAAACTTCCAAGGTAAATGGTAGAAACATGTTCTTTACAAACTAAATCTTCTGATAGCAATTCCAGTATGGCTTAATATTGCTTCTCAGAATGCTTTCAATAAATACTTAGTAAAAATAGCTCCTTTCCAGATGTCTGTCAAAACTCTAGGGCTATTTAGGCCTGACCTATCCATGTACAACCTGTCAGACATAAAAAATGGCAACTATGAATAGTCTAGTGCCATTTGGATCAATAGCCCAGGCCCCTGCTCTACTGGCTTAGCTTCCAACCAGCTGCTCTTTTACTCCATGGCTGTAGATTCCTACAAGTTGGATAATGATAAACAGACTCTTCACAAAGATGCAGTACAAGGTAAGGCTATGAGAAAAATGTATGAGGAATTATGCTTCCAACCAAGCTGGAGTGTCAGTGATCAGATTTACCCTCCTGCGAAAAACAACCTAAAAATGGGCAAAATATATAATTTAGTGGTTTTCAAGACATTGGACATCAACAAAGACTAGACAATGAAGAGTGGTATCTGAGACATGGAAAACAAACAAGGGGAGCTCTAGGATCACAGCTTACAGTCTTAAGAAAGTTTCCGGGATTCAGTGCAGGGAATGGGAACCCAGGTGGAGTCTGGCAGACTCCCTGAGGTAGAAGAGAAAGCTGAAATTCCAAAGAGACAAAGGCAGCTAGAATTTGCAGGACAGACTACCTGAGAAAGAAGAACTGCACAAAGAGAAAACATCAGAGTTCTGCAGAGAATCCTACCTGAGTACACACGTAAGTAATGTTAGTGCATATGTGTGGGAAAGATATGGCTGCTTTTGTACTGCAACAGCATAGTCGAGCAGTTACAACAGCATCCATATGGCCCTCAAAGCCAAAAATTTACTATTTGGCTCTTTACAGAAAATAACTGCCAACTCCTTACTAACATCATACTCAGTGGTAAAAGACAGAATGCTTTCCTTCTAAGATCAAGAAAAAGACACTACTTCTATTCCACACTATTCTGGAGATTGTATCCAATATATTAAAGGAAGAGAAGAAAACGATATACAGATAGGAAGGGGAGAAGTAAAACTGCCCTTATTTATAGGCACCATGATCTTTTATGTTGAAAACCAGATAGAATCTACCTAAAAGCTACTAGAAAAAAATCAGTCTAGCAAACTTGCAGGATACAAGATCATTACACAACAACCAATTGTACCTCTATATACTATAAATGAACAATGAGAAGTTGAAATTTAAAAATAATGCCATTTAATATGAAAGAACTTCGGGGCGCCTGGGTGGCTCAGTCGGTTAAGCGTCCGACTTCAGCTCAGGTCACGATCTCATGGTCCGTGAGTTCAAGCCCCGCGTCGGGCTCTGGGCTGATGGCTCAGAGCCTGGAGCCTGCTTCCGATTCTATGTCTCCCTCTCTCTCTGCCCCTCCCCCGTTCATGCTCTGTCTCTCTCTGTCTCAAAAATAAATAAATGTTAAAAAAAATTTTTTTAATAAAAAATAAAAAAAATTAAAAAAAAGAAAACTTCAAGTACCACCTTCTTTCATTAAGATAGAAGTGTTTAGCCTTGTGCTTCACTCATTGAAACTACACTGTGTATAAACCATCATCAAAATAATTTCTTACATCAATACATGAGTGTTTGCACACTTAGGAAAAAAATTTTAATAAAAATAATATCAATTATAATACAAAATATAAAATAATAATAAATATGGTAAGAGATTGTTAAGATCCTGAATACTAAAAACTACAAAATGTTGTGGAAAGAAATTAAAGGAAACCTAAAATAATAGTGAGATATACTGTGTTTATGGGTCAGAAAACTCGATATTGTTAAGATGTCAAATCTCCCCCAAATTTATCTGTAGATTCAACACAATCCAAATCAAAGTTACAGAGGCATTTTTTTGTAGAAACTGACAAACTGATCCTAAAATTCAAATGGAAATGTGAAAGTCCTAAAGTAGCAAAGCAAATCTTTGAAAAAGATTTTCAAAACTTTGAAAGTGCAACCTGATTTCTCATCTTATTATAAAGACAGTTTGGCATTAGTGTCAAGATAGAGCAATAGAACAGAATAAGAGTCTTCAAATAGACATACAAATATATAGAAAACTGATTCTCAACAAAGATGTAATAGCAACTCACTAGAGAAAGGCTGGTCTTTTCAACAAATGGGGCTGCAACTACTGGATGTTCATACACAAAAATCTAAGCTTCAGCCCATCCTTATCACCACATATAAAAATCAACTCACAATGGACCATAGGCCTAAATACAAGTCCTAAAACTTCTAAAAGAAAATCCTTGTGACACTGTATTAGTTTGCTATGGCAAAATCAAATGCCATGAATTGGGTAGCTTAATAGAAATTTACTGTATCACAATTTTGGAGACTAGAAGTCCAAGATCAAGGTGTTAGCAGGTTGGTTTCTTCTGAGGGCTGAGATCTGTCCAAGTCCTCTCTCTCTGGCTGGTAGATGGCCATGTTTACCCTGTATCTCTATATATCATCTTCCCTATATGTATACCTGTCTCTGTATCCACATGTCCCCATTTTATAAGGATACTGCCAGTCATATTGGATTACGGTCCACCCTAATGACTTCATCTTAATTTGATTACCTCTGTTAAGAACCTACAGGAATAAATAAGGTGCAATTCTGAGGTGCAAAGAGCTAGTACTCTGACATATCTTTTGGGGGAGAATATAATTCAACCTATAACAGACACCAAAATCACAATCCATAAAAACAACAAATGATAAATTGAACTCCATCGAAATTAAGACCATCTACTCTTCAAAAGACAATGTTAAGAAAATCAAGAGCAAGCCACAGACTGCAAGAAAATATTTTCAAATCACGTGTCTGATAAAGAATTTGTGTCTAAAATATACAAAGATCTTCAAAATACAATAATAAATTGACAATTTTACTTTTTTTTTTAATGTTTATTTATTTTGAGGGGGCAAGGGGAGCAGAGAGAGAGGGATAGAGAGAACCCCAGCCAAGCCCCACGCTCAGCACAGAGCCCAACGTGGGGCTGTATCTCACAAACCATGAGATCATGACCTGAGCCAAAACCAACAGCCAGACACTTAACCAACTGAGCCATCCAGGTGCCTCAAATTAACAGTTTAAAATGAGAAACAGATTCAAACAGATATTTTACCAAAGAAGATACACAGGTGGCAAATAAGTATATTAAAAAAATGTTCAACATCATTAGATGATACAGAAATACAAACTGAAATCCAATGAGACAAAACCGCAATGCTCATCTATTAGAACAGCTAAATTAATAAGACTGACTACACCAAGTGCTTCAAGGATATGGAGCAACTGGAATTCTCATATTCTTCTGGTGGGAACATAAAATGGCACACATTTGAAAAACAGGTAGTTTCTTAAAACTTTAAACATGTAACTATGTGATCTAGCCATTCCACTTTTAGGTACTTAGTCTACAAAAGTGAAAGTCGATGTTCACACAAAAACTTGCCTATGAATATTCTTAGCAACTTTATTTGTAATAGCCCCAGCTGAAAACAACTCAAGTGCCCATCAACAGTGAATGAAGAAAAATATTATGGCACTTAATCCGTAGAGTAGAATAATATTCCACAGTATAGGGAATGAACCCTTGACACATGCAGCAACATGGATGACTCCAAAATCAGCTACACTAAATGAAAGAAGCCAGTTCAAAAAGAGTACACACTGTATGGATCCACATATGTAAAATCTAGAAAATCCAAAATAATCTACAGTGCTAGAAAGCAGATAACTGGAAATTTGGATAGAGAAGGCTAAGGCAGAGCTGGGGGAGGCATTAAAAAGGGTGATAAGCAGAGTTTTGGAGGTGATGGATATGCTCTTTATCTTGAATGTGGTAATGGGTTCACAGGTTATATGCATATGTTAAAACTTATACACTTTAAATAAGGGCAATTTATTGTATGTGAATTATACTGAATAAAGCTGATGTTAAAATACTCATTTCATATACAGATGGCCTCTATTTCAAGTTCTGGCTCTATCTCTTTTTAGCTTTGTTATCTTAGGCACGTTATCTCTGAGGCTCACATTCTCTGAGTGCAAAATGGTAATTCATAACACTTATTTCCCAGGATTATATTGTAAATACCAACTGATAACTCAGTGTCTGAAAATAAGAAATGAACTCAATATTGTAGCTATTATTAATAACAATAATGAAGTTACTCATTTCTACTTTTTAAAAGACAAGACATACAATCCATATTTTCAGAACCTAGAAAGCCGGGTGTTCTCCATTTTCTTATTTAGTGTTTCAGACAGTGCTAACATAAATGAGTTTTGCTAAATCAAAAAGGGAATTGGCAGAAAGTCAAAATGTGTTTTTCTGATCCTTTAAAATCATTTTCAAATATGAGTTGTGACCTAGCCTGCAATTAACACAATGGGTTTAGTTATACAGCCTGAGCAAAATAATGCTTTTTTATACATATATAATCCTTCCTTAACTGCAGTGTTGTCAAAACTACATTTCAAGTTTTACACACACACACACACACACACACACACACACACACCTCAAAATTTTCAACTTAAAAGTCTTTTTAGGGGCGCCTGGGTGGCTCAGTCGGTTGGGCGGCCGACTTCGGCTCAGGTCATGATCTCACGGTCTGTGAGTTTGAGCCCCGCGTCGGGCTCTGTGCTGACAGCTCAGAGCCTGGAGCCTGTTTCAGATTCTGTGTCTCCCTCTCTCTGACCCTCCCCCGTTCATGCTCTGTCTCTCTGTCTCAAAAATAAATAAACGTTTAAAAAAAAAAAAGTCTTTTTATATGTGTGCAGTTTAGACCCTCAAAAAAGAAAGCATGAATAATTCTTGTCTCTTTGCAGAGACCACATGGGTGGCCTATCGGATTATGCAAAGAGAGGAGACAGGTCTGGGTAGCATCCTTATAATGTGTGAGTGGAAGACCAAGCCTGGAAAGATATCCTTAAGCACTGCAAAAATTAGTAAAAGGCAAGATACACAAGTACTTTGCTGAGACTTTGGAAAACGAAATAAGGAAAATTCACATGCAAAAGGCATTAAACGTCAAGTCAGTAAGAAGACAGTTTGAAAACATTTAAAACCTATACAGTCAATGACACAAAAAACTTCTGGTATAATCTGACTCAAAAAAGATCACACCCTCACAGCAATGGTTTGTGAAAAAGTGACATTGTTTTAATGCCTACAGATCTGGTTTATTTAGGAGCAAACACCTTCAAGAGCTTTTACTTTACTGTACCTTTAAGAAATATATTAAAGTTTTTTAAAACAATTAGAAAGTACTCATTTATTTCCTAGCACATATTTTCCAAGTTCACAGAAAGAGACAGGGTCTACAGTTAGGCATAGAAATCTCAATTCCATGTATGCTACTGAAGCCCCAGCTTTCAAGGTGTGTATATTTAGAATGTGCAAAAGACAAAACAGACGTCACTGAACAAATGACCAAAAATGAGGAATCAAATTCTTAACTGACAGTATAAATGGTGACCCTCTAGTTTGTAGGTGTTTACAAATGTAGTAACACTTATAAATAATATGGTTTCCAATATGTACAGGTGCTATGGTTTATCTCTATATATGTAAGTTTTCAACTAAAAGTCAATAAAGTTCTCTAACTCCTTTTCTCTCCTGAGCAATGTGTTCTAGCACAACCCTATAGTCTGAGACCTGGGTTTGAATCTGCAGAACTATTTCCTAGCTCTTTCTTTGATCTTGGATAGCTTACTTAATCTCACTCAGTCTCAGTTTCCTCTTATGTAAAATATGCACAAAAATAGCATATTTTATTGTGAGGATTAAATGAGATAAAGCTTATAAAGTGTTCAGCACAGTGTTTTGCAAAGGAAAGTACTTAGTATTAGCTTCTAATTAAGGCAAACACATTTCTAGTCCTCTGTCTAAACCCTTTGAAACAGAATAAATCTGAAATGGAGCTGGAGTCAAAATTAGAAATGTATTTCATACATATGGAAAAACCACATTAAAAATGAGAAAAGAATCCATTTTCTAAATCAATTGTGTGAAATCAGTCTGTTGCCATCGTCATCTCAACAAATCAGACTAGAAGGCCAGAAATTGTTCCACGGCTTCAGGAATAACCAGTTTGCTCAGGAAGAAAATCCCAAATCTCCATGTTGTATTGAGAGGCACTTGAATGAAGTTCATGATTGGATAGTATGTTATTTTTCTAACCAATGTTTCTATAAAAGTCCATACTATTTCATATAAATTAGTTGTTTGAGATTTAAGATATTGTGTCTAAATGCGAGGAGCAAATTTAAATGAGAACACTGAGGGTTGATGGGGTGTGGGAGGGAGGGGAAAGTGGGTGATGGGCATTGAGGAGGGCACCTGTTGGAATGAGCACTGGGTGTTGTATGGAAACCAATTTGACAATACATTTCATATAAAAAAATTTAAATCAGAACAAACCATGGAGAGGAAAGTATTGCTAAAAACCATACAATTCACAGGACAACCCAGTTCTCCAACCCAGCCTGTCTCACCACTAACATTTTTAATGCCAAATGGTTAAATTGATGCTCTGTAAGCTAAAGAAATACAGATAACTGATGTTTAAGATAAAACAAGCCAGGGAAACATACAGGAAAATTACTGTTATTTTTTATATCCTCCCTCAACTTATGGAAGCCAGGTACTGGCAACAATATTTTGACCTTTTATTTTTAAATACAAAGATGCCATAAAGGAAAAGGCTGATATATGTTTTGCTAATATATTTTGCTACTGAAAAATGTAGTGTTCTATGCATCAAAAGAAGTCATGAGAAAAAAATTTAAAAGCAATGATAAACTAGAGGGAAAGCAAAAAAAGACACAGGATTTATACTTTTTAGTTTATAAACAGTTCTTAGATGGAAATATAGACAAAATGTGAATAGGTAATTCACAAAAGAAAAATTATAATCATTGTTGATACATGTTCAATCTGATAATCAAGATGCACAGAGTCATCTATCAGATATAAAATATAAAATATCAATGGTGAGCATATAGGAATTTCTTAGAGAATAATTTTTCAATATGTATTAAAAGCTTTATAGATTTTTCCTTACCTAGGGAAAAAAGTAGAGAAGTACATAAAAGAATACATGCATCAGAACAGTTTTATAGGGGCGCCTGGATTGCTTAGTCAGTTAAGTGTCTGACTTCGGCTCAGGTCATGATCTCGCAGTTTGTGTCTCCCTTGCTCTCTGTGTCCTTCCCCAACTTACACTCTCTCTCTCTCTCAATGACGAATAAACACTAAAAAAAAAAACAAAAAAAAACGAACAATGTTTATAAAATCAAAAATCAAAACAACTTAAATGTCCAACAATAATGGGTTGGTTAAATCAATAGCAGTGCAGACATATGGTAGAATATTATGCAGGCATTAAGAATAATTCTTTAGATGCAGATTTATGGACAAGAAAAGTCATTAATATATCAATAACGTGGATAAAGCCATTTCAAGAATGTATAGTCTAATCCCATTGTTATAACATTCTTTTGCACTGAACAAAGTTTGGAAGACTGTGTATATGAAAATGTTGACAGTTCTCTGGAAAGTAGAATTTTGGCTGTTTTAAATTTTTGTGTTTCCTGTGAACAAGACACAGTCAGACATAAATAATTGTTAAGAATAGGCTGTAGAGTCAGTCTGAATTCGAAGCCCAGCTCCAACACTTATCAGCTGTGTGTCCTTTTTCAAATTATTTAGCCTTTCCAGGCTTCTGCTTCCCTTCTATACAATGAGGATGATAACAGTGTCTATCTTACACAGTTACTTTGAGTATTAAAAGGTAGATCTCCTAAAATAGTGCACAACTCCTAGTAAAGACCCAATAATGCTAATAATAATAATTATTATTATTATTATCATTTTCTACTTGTGCTACTTATATGATAAATAAAAATAATAATATTGAAAACTGGGCACCCAGGTGGCTCAGTTGGCTGAGCATCCAACTCTTGATTTTGGCTCAGGTCATGATCTCAGGGTTGTGGGGTCAAGCCCTGCATCAGGTTCCACAGTGTGCTTAAGATACTCTCTCTCCCTCTGCCCACTCACATGCTTTCTCTCTCTCTCTCTAAAATAATAATAATAATAATAATAATACTGAAAACAATTAGGACAAAAACACCTTGACACTGAGAAAGGTGCCAAGAAAATTCAATGGAAAAGTAATAGTCTTTTCAACAAATGGTTCTGAGGCAACTAGATATCTGTACACAAAAGAATGAAGTAGGAATACTTCCTTACATCATACACAAAAATTAACTCAAAAGGAATCATAGACCTAACTGTACGAGCTAAAACTATAAAACTCTTAGAAAAAAATATAAAGGTAAATCTTGTAAAGTTGTATTGGACAATATTTTCTTAAATATGACACCAAAAATATAAATGACAAAAGAAAACAATGATAAACACGACTACATGAAAATGAAAAGCCTTTCTGCTTCAGAGAATACCATCAAAGAAGAAAAAAAAAAAAAGCAAACATAGAGATGGGAGAAAATATTTCCAAATCATATATTTGATAACAGACTAGTATCTAAAACATATCAAGAACTCCTAAAACTTAATAATCAAAAAGACAAATAACCCAATTAAAAATGACCAAAAGATCTGAATAGACATTTCTCCAAATATATAATGGCCATAAGCACATGAAAAGATGCTCAGTATTATTATCCATTAAGGAAATCAAAACCACAAATGAGATATTATTTCACATACACTAAGATGGCAATAATCCAAAAGACAGATAATAACAAGTGTTGCTGACAATGTTGAGAAATGGAAACCTTCATTCAGTCCTGGTGAAAATTTAATACGGTACAGCTGCTTTGGAAAATTATTTGGCAATCCTCAAAATGTTAAACAGTTACCACATGGCTCAGCAATTCCACACTTAGGTATATACTCAACAGAAATGAAAACATTAAACATATGTCCATACAAAAACTTACATAAGAATGTTCATTAGCAGCATAATTCATAATAGCAAAACTGTGGAAATAACCCAAAGGTCAATAAACTGAGGAATGGATAGAGGCTAGTATATTCATACAATGAAATACTATTTCACAATTAAAAGGTATAAATACTGATACACGCTACACCATGGATGAATCTCAAAAAAATCATGCTAAGTGAAAGAAGTCAAACACAAAAGACCACATATTATATGATTCCATTTATATAAAATGTATGGAATAGGCAAACATATAGAGGCAGAAAGTAGATTAGTGATTGCCTAGAGCTGAGGGAGAATGGCAGGTAAGAATGAGGGATAAATACAAATGGATATGTTTCCCTTTCTGATAAAAATGCTGTAAACAAATTTTGGTAATGGTCACACAATTCTGAATACATGAAATACACTGATTGTACACTTTATTTTTTAATGTTTCTTTATTTTGAGAGAGAGAGAGATAGAGAGAGCAAGCAGGGGAGGCGCCAAAAGAGAGGAGAGAATCCCAAGCACTGATAGTGCAGAGCCCAACACAGGGCTCGATCCCATGAACTGTGAGATCATGATCTGAGCCAAAATCAAGAGTCAGATTGAGCCACCCAAGCATCCTTGATTGTACACTTTAAATGGGTGAATATTTTGGTATTGAATTACATCTCAATATAAGTTTAATTTTTTTTTCTAATTCTCTGACAACTCTGAGCTTGACTTCCTAAGAATGTCCTTGGAAGAACCAAAAGTTTACATATATATACTTCCTAATGTTTTTTGTTTTGGGGGGTTTTTTGTTTTGTTTTAAGAGAGAGAGAGACAGAATGCAAGCAGGGAATGGGCAGAGAGAGAGGGAGACACAGAATCCAAAGCAGTCTCCAGTCTCTGAGCTGTCAACACAGAGCCTGACACGGGGCTTGAACTCACAAACCATGAGATCATAACCTAAGCCAAAGTTGGATGCTTAACCAAATGAGCCCCCCAGGTGCTCCTCTGGCAGTTTATAAGGGAAGCAAAAGAACACAGTTCAAAAAGATCTACCGGGGCACCTGAGTGGCTCAGTCAGTTGAGCATCCAACTTTTGATTTCGGCTCAGGTCATGATCTCACAGATCGTGAGTTCAAGCCCCGCATCGGGCTCTGCTCTGACACTGCAGAGTCTGCTTGGGATTCTTTCTCCCTCTCTCTCTGCCCCTCCCTGGCTTCCTTCCATCTCTCTCTCAAAAATAAATAAAAATAAACCTTAAAAAAAAAAAAAACAACAGATCTACTGAACTGTTAGGGCTTCAGGCACTTCCTTTTCATATTCACCCATGACCAACTCCTCCCCTGTGACTCACTCCTTAACTTCTTTTTGAGCACCTGTGCTAAGCCAGGCATAGCACTAGGTAATGGGAAACAAAGGTGATCAAACCCTAATCAAGTTTACAATTGAGTGGAGGGGCACCACAAGTGACATTAACGCAAGATGGTCAAAGTATAGGGTACTTGGCAGCATGTGGCAGGCTGGCAAAAGGAAGCATCATGGAAGCAGTGATGTCAACATTGAAAACTGGTGGATGAATTAGAGTTGGCAAGCAAAAGTGCTGGAGAAAGAAGGAATCAATCAGGGCAGAAGGAACTTGTGCAAGGGACTGGAGGCTCCCGCGTTGTCTGGGGAAAGTGAGGTACATACAATATGGTCAGAGAAGACAGTGTGAACCATGGGGGTAAAAAGCAAGTAGGGTTCTTCATGAAAGGCCAGGTGTACCATGTTAAGGAGTTCAGATATGAATTTGAAAACAATGCAAAACCATTAAATAGGAAACGTACACAAGAATACTAGTGGTTGGAGGTTTAGAAAGATTACTCTGGCTTTACATGATCCAAAGGGAATATGACAAGAAACAAACACCTGAATTTGGAAACTACCAGGTAAGAAATGGCAGCCCACACTGTGCTATTGATGGTGTGGGAGAAGAAAGACAGCTGGATCCAAGAGGTATTTCACAAATTGATGGGACACAACTTTGTATGTGGGACAGAGAAGAGGAAGGACAACCCCCAGCTGGATGAATGATGCCATTTGCCAAAATAAGGAACATTCAAGAGCAGCAAATTTGGAATGGAAGATATTAAACATATTTCATTTGGACTTCCTAAATTAAGGTGCCTATAAGACTTCTTAGTGAAGACAAAGGTTAGATATATAGGTCTGAAGGTCAAGAAAGAGAGCTGGCTGGGGGAGTTGGATTAGGAAATCATGAGTGTGAAGAGACTAGATGAAGTTCTGGAAGAAGCTGAGTTGTCAGGGAAGAGCATGAAGAAGGCCTGGGGCAGACCCCAGAGAACACTGATTCCAGGGCCATGGGAGCTCCAGTCCACGCTCCTTCAGCTTCCAAGGGCCTCTCTTCTGCCCTCAATGGTTAGCCCAGTCAGCACAGGTACTTAGGGTCGGATCACTGAAGAACTTGGTCTTCTTTCCTTAGCCCCTAGGCATGCTAGACCCTTTGTGCACCTTCAATGAGCTTTTATCCCAAAAATGTCAAGGGAAGTCTATGTGCCAAGCACTGTCCTGGGTGCTGAGGTATAAAAATGCCAACAAATCCCCTGCCCTAACAAAGCCTAGTTGGGCAGGGTTCAAAAAGAATGCAGGTGACATCAGGACCCTGTGGCAAATGGCTCTAGTAAGGCCATGCCCACAGGGAAGAGCACAATTCTACTCAGGAAGTATTGGCAGGCCCCAGCAGAGAGCACTTCCAGAATGGGAGTGTTAAAAAAAAAAAAAGAGGAGAAATCAAAAACACAGAAGTGAAACAGGCCCAGGGACATCTGGGGATGCAAGTACTTCAGAATGGCTGTGGCTCAATGTGCAGATGAAGAAATCCTTTTACCCCAAGACAGGGGACATCCCTGAAGTATATGCAGTTACAGGTGGTTTGATGAGGTCTGTGTTTTTTAAAAGCAGGCAGTAAAAAGAAAATTCTAATCCATGAGTCAGATCCCAGGTCCCACTTACCAGGGTGCTTTTCACAAGTGCAGTACAAGTGTTAGTTTGTAATCACTTTGCTACCTGCTTATATACTCATAGCAAATACTGGTAATGGGAAGAGCAGTTCTGCCCGCCAATGGGACCAAGCTCCCAGGTAGTTTGCCTATCAACACACTTACAATCTTGGAATTTCTTCATTACATCTGAAATTTTAAAGGAAGGTAATTTTTTTTTCCCCTGAGAAAAGGGTATGTAGATGGAGACTTCCTTAATGGCAGCAGATTGATTTGGACCCACTTCACTCCCAGATTCCCTGATTCTATGAATGTAAGAAAAACTGTGTTCCCAAATTTTGTTGACAGAGGGTAGTTTAATCTTATAAATTCTAAATTTGTTTTTCTGAAACAGCAAACACATAAAGTGATACAAGGGCTTCCAAAATACCAAGATTTTAATAGGTCCCTTGCCCAAAATTGGGCACTTAAGTCAAATCCCATAGATCTGAAGCAGAGAAATTTAGAGATACTTTAAAATCAAGACAGAAAAAAAAAAAACCCACAGATTCTTGGTTTTACAGAGTAAAGACATTTAGTGTGAAATTGCAGTTATATTTTCTGAAAAGCACACTAGAGCCTCAAATCCTGGCAATTTGTACAAGGATAAACTGTATTCAAACACGGCCCAGAAGAGTTCAGTCTGTATCAGACAAATTTCACACAAACCTAAAATTTTGCTCTGGGGAGCAAATCAAAATCTTCCTGACAAAGTACAGATCATATAGTGTTTGTTTTCATCAAGAACGCCAGTAACATAAAACTTCAAAGCCATGTTTTGTATTGCAGTAATTTCTATATCCTCAGTCTGGTTAAACCGTTACGGCCATGACGCAGGTGGGGCAGCCATATTTCTCTGCTGCCAAATGCTCTGCTCTGGATAGAAATGAACTATGCACAGGAGAAAAATGCAAAACTAACATCCGAGGAGGATATATAGGTGAATTTTAGAAATGAGTCCTCAATACATCCTTCCATATTCTTTCCAAATTTGCACTTGGATCAATTTACTGGGTGCCATCACTATTGATTTTATCCCAAATGAAGCCCATTATTAAAGGTTGTCCTGACTCTGTACTTTCTCAGCCCGTGTCCTTGATGTTCCCACATTCATACTTCTGTGGGCCTTCCTCACACTGCATTGAAAGGAATGCTTCTCAGAGATTCTGTTGCTTGGAAATGGACCTTTTTTTTCAAGCTCCTTACATTTTTCACTTAAAATCCAAGGCACTGACCTTCTGACAGCTTCATAGACTTTGCCCTACAAATCCTTACTGCGCTGACTACTCTCTAAACAAATTAGGCTCAGTAGAAGTTCACAGCTTTTAGTGTGTTCTTTCCACAATAATTATTTTTGAGAAGGGAGAAAGGCAGACAAGAGTTAGAGGATGGCATAAGGAAGACACATCCTACCTTGTATAGACACAATTTATTCATTAAGCACCTCAGCCATGGGACAAGATACAAAATGAGATCCTGCATAGGTAAGTGATAAGCAAACCAAATACTTTTTTTCCACTTTCGCATGTCTTTTTTATATTTTCAGAGCTTCCAGAGGCTTGGCTGAAGTATTTTGTGCACCAATAAAAGTTATTTTAACACCTAATTTGAATTCTAGTCATGCCTTATTTGACATTTTCAGTTTATATCATCAGCTGACATTCACTTGATGCCTATCAACAAAACTCAGGAACATAATAATTTTTCTTGAATTCATAGAATCCCAGATTTAGGAGTGAAATGGGTCCTATTCAATCTACTGCCATTAAGGAAGATTGTATTTACACAACTCTTAGGAAAAAAATAGCTCACCTTCTTGTAAAATTTCTGAAGAGGAATATTAAATACGTTCTCTCTTAGGATGTCTCTGGTATCTCAATCTAATAATCAGATATATTTTTTTAATTCCTAATGTTTAACTTAAATATATAATCAAGCTACCCCAGGGACCTGTGTTTTTATACTCTCTATCCAAAGCCCTTAATACAGTGTCTGACACATAGCAGGTGGTCAGCAAATATTTAATAAATACCTACAGGAGAGAAAGAAAGAGAGAGAGAAAGAAAGAAAGAAAGAAAGAAAGAAAGGAAGGAAAGAAAGAAAGGAAGGAAGGAAGGAAGGAAGGAAGGAAGGAAGGAAGGAAGGAAGGAAGAAAGAAAGAAAGAAAGAAAGAAAGAAAGAAAGAAAGAAAGAAAGAAAGAAAGAAAGAAAGAAAGAACAGCAGGAGAGAGGGAAAAGAAGGTAAAAGAAAGAGCCGGAGGGAGGGAGGAAGGAAGGAAGAAAGGAAAACGGGAGGAGGAAAAACCAAATAAATACCAAGAAGGATCAAATATTAACTCAGCACTCAAGAAATTAACAACAGAGTAACAAAGATGAAACATGTACATAACAACTATAATACAAAGCAGAAAATATTAAAGGGCCACAGATGAAATGTTGAGGAAAGTCAGAAGAGAGTTATATAATTTCTAGCTAGGAAAAGCCAGGAGCAAGTCACAGAGGAGATATTTGAAGTTGGGCCTTGAAGAACTGGTAGAATTTAGTCAAGTGATCATAAGGGGCAAATGTAATTCCAAGAAATCATGAATGTGAGAAATCACGGGGTGATGGCAAATGAAGTGGTTTAAGGGGGGCATGCAAATGGGATGGGGCCCCTTCAGTAGCCAGGCATATCATTATACAGCAGAAGTATTAGTAATGACTTAGGAGATCATTTAAGTAAATACATAAATGAATAAATGAACAAATGAATTAGCTTAGGCCTGGCACTTTAAAGATAAAAAGAACATGAATACGGCTTCTACTATCAATCTGCTGATGTCAATTGCAAGTTACACCTTTATCTCTTTATAAAGGATCTGTGGGAAAGTCTTCTTCCATTAATTTGATTCTACTTGAACAAAAAAAATGAAGGAGAGAATTTTAAGTGTTTCATAGCGCTTGCATATAATTTTATTTTAATCCCAAGGATATGGGAAATCAATATGAAATAGATTCTAATTTTCCTATTACCAATACTATAATCTAGTGTGAGTTTGCATTTCTTGCCTTTCTTTTTACTTCTGATATTTTTTTAACATTTAAAAGTGAACCAAAAAGTGTTCCTACTCTTCCTCTTGCCTGTTTATTCCTCATCATTTAATACAGATACACCTTAAAGACGGGCCAACCAATTTGTCAATAAAGTACTCTCCTGCTGGCTTTTATGGCTGAATTATTTCTATTAAAAAAAAAACTAAAAAAAAAAAAAAAACAGGACATACTGCCACACAACTAGTCCTAGCAGAAATGTTAACTCTAGAATAAGATGGATAAAGCAAAATCAGTATAAAAGCCAGTGGGATTAGTGAAAGCTTCAACATACGGCTTGCAATGGCTGAAATCTCTTCTGACCCATGATGTTTGTTAAAGATTAGATTTGCTGAAAAACAACCTCAACCCCTATTAGTAAGTTCTAATTGAGTTTTCTCTCTATAGCTGTCAAAGTTCCTATACAATATGATGAGTTTTTTCATGCTTAAGCTCCAATGAATTTTTAAATATACATCAGAAGAACTTAACCTCTTTTTCACAGAGGAACTTGTAAATACATGTTCAAAGCAGCTTGATGTATAAGAGCCCCAAATTAGAAACTACCCAAATACCTTTCAATAAGTTAATGGTCAAACTGTGGTATATCCATACCATGGGTTACTAATCAGCAATAAAAACGAATGAAGTATTGATAAGCACAACTTTGATGAACCTTGAGGAAATTATGCTGAGTGAAGAAACAACCAGTCTTAAAAGGATATAAACTGCATGATTCCCCCTACATAACACCCACGAAATAACAAAATTACAAAGATGAAGAACAGATCAGGAGTTTGCTAGGGATTAGGGATGGAGCAGAGGGGATGGGTATGACTATAAAAGAAAAACTTGAAAGTGTCCCATGGTAATGGCAGAGTCTTTTGATTGTGGGGCTCATTAGACAAAGCTACACATGTGAAAATTGCACAGAGCGTCACCCACATGTAAGTGAGTATATGCATAACTGATGAAATCTGAATAAATGCTATGGATTGTACTAATGTTAACTTCTTGGTCTTGAGATCATACTGAACTCATGTAAAATGTTACCACTAGGAGAGACTGAATGATGGATACACAGGACTTCCTTGTACATTTCTCCATAACCTCCTATGAATCTGCCATTACTTAAACATTAAAAGTTCTTAAAATATATGCTCAATGCATCTCAGGATGTGTCATGAGATTTATCTCTACTGAGATATCAATACTGAGTGAAGAATAAGCTATAAAATACATGCTTTTTTGAAGAAAATACTGGTGAGAAAGAAAAGGGAGGAAGATGTGCAACCATCTCTAGTTAAATCTAAAATTGAAAAAAACTTGATGCTGGGAACAAGTCACAAAGTTGTCTTAAGCTTTCAATACACTTTCATACAATGGGGACATTTATACCAACTTAATAAAGTAGTTGTACAAAATAAAGAAACATATATGGTATTTAGTAAAAGCCTGGGACTCAAGAAGTACACTCAACCCTTGAACAACACGGGTTTGAATTGCTCAGGTTCACTTATACACAGATTTCTTTTTATAGATGCAGTACAATTCTGTAAATGCATTTCCTCTCCTTTATGATTTTCTTAATAGCATTTTCCTTTCTCTAGCTTATTGTAAGAATACAGTATATAATACATATAATATATAAAATATGTATTAATTGACTGCTTATGTTATCAGTAAAGCTTCTGGTCAACAGTAGGCTATTAGTAGTTAAGTTTTGGGGGGAGTCAAAAGTTATATGCAGATTTTCATCTACACGGGATGGGTCAGTGTCCCTAAAGCCCATATTGCTCAAGGGTCAACTATATTTTTTTTCAACGAGCAAAAAAAGAAAAAGAAAAAATCTCTATCATTTTATTCTTCTCTCCTTATTGGAGACCTTACTTATTGCATGACCTTACTTCTTGAAAAAATTATTTTTTCCTCCTCTAACAACAACCGTCAGATACAGCAAAGATTAAGCATAAAATCAGAGCTTATTTCATCTAGGTGCGTCTGTTTTAAGTAGGCCTAAGTTTAATCACTTCAGCACTGAGGCACAGCTCTGTAGGCTCTCAGAAGCACAGAATCCCATACGCAGTTCAGCCACAGGGCTGAAATGTAGCACTTTAACAAGATCCCTGCTCTGAACACTTAACACTCAACCCTTCTACTGTGGTCTCCATCCCAAGGTAATTGCAAGTCTACTTCTCTAAGTGAATATAATCCCCCCTTTCGTTCCTGTTAGTGAAATGTAATGACCTGGACAGATGGCAAACAGGCCACTAGAAAAGTGATGTCTTCAAGTACCAGCCCAATGAGGGAATCCATCCAGGAGGTTTAAATGGAACAGATGAGCGGGCCAAAAACCAATAAAGCAGGAAACTGTCCCAAAATCAGCTGTTAGAAGAGGCAAGTATCCCAGAATGCAATGGGTCTTCACTGACCCCAAGGATCAAAGCAGACAAGGCAAAAAATGGACAGCATGCTAAAAGTCATCTTCATATAAAGTTACCATTTTTTCAGAAAGCTTTTTCTCATCTCTAAATGTACCTATATTTGCATTCATTTGTATGCCAGATGCCAAAAAGATAGTATATCAGAGAGGTCAGGCACAAGGACAGCCTGAAAGCCAAGGCCAGGGTCCAGGTGGGGGTGGATAGGAGGTGGAGGTAGGAAGCAATGGGGTGGGGGAATGAGAGTCAGCAGAAACCAATGGGCAATGGGGCATGAAGATGGTAATTAGAAGCATGTATGTATTCACGGCTTGAAGACATCACTGAAACAGCTGCCTGCTACCACTCAGAACATGAGGAGCTGATCCCAGCAGAGCTGGCTGAGGCTTCCAAGACAGGACAGACAACCAGAAGGCAGAAGGGCAGTGCCAGGAAGAGTGGGAATAGCAGCTCTAGGTGAGCCAATTCTAACAGCGTCAGAAATAAGGCAGAGCCATGAGACAGATCTGCCATAGGTGGGATTTCACTCCAACAGGCAGAGGACAGTTAAGGTCAATTATGGGCTGACGCAGATTGGCTTGTCCACAATTACATATTCGGCATCCATGTTGTAGGTGCAGTTCCCAATCTGTACTTACAGCTAAAGGTCACACAGTCAGGATACAGGCCCCCACTCCACTGCCCTGTTCATGAGGGAGCACATTCTCTTTTTGATCTTAAGGAAGAAGATCAGAACACCTACCTAGCTGTGGCTTTTCAGGCCAACCAAGATCTGGCAGCTTCTGTTTCCTTGTAATACTTTCCCAGGAATTTGCTCTGCTAATGAGGCCCCTCCATCTGACAGCTGGTTACACAAGCTGCTCTCAGAAAACAAAAGCTACATGTTGAGGTAACCAATATTCCCCCACATGCACGCAAGTGCACATGCCTGCGCACGCGCGCGCGCGCGCGCGCGCGCACACACACACACACACACACACACACACACACGCTCCCCCCAATATAATTCAGAAACTATGGTTAGAATGAATCCGGCACCAAATGGAACAAAGGCTGCCTCCAGCTCAGATTGAGCATTCCCACTTTTTTCCTTGCCAAGTGCATAGCCTGTGCTATACTTCTGTTCACCCACAGAGCAGAGCTGACCACAGCTTGCAGTGTTAGATGAAATGTTGGTGCCCCATCTGGTCTTCCATCTCCTCTTATCCTTCAATAGCCACCACAGAAGAGACTCGCTGACCATCTCAGAACATCAAGAACCTATCTCAGTCCTCTAAGAACAGCATTCTGCTGGGATAAGAGAATTCCAACTGAACTACTCACTGATCTGGGCATGTTAAAGCAATCACCATCATGACACATCTATCGGAACAGGCAAAATCCAGAATACTGACAATACCAAATGCTGGCAAGGATGAGGAGCAACAGGAAATCTCATGCATTGCTAATGATAACGCAAGATGGTGCAGCCACTTTGGAAGACAGTTTAGAAGTTTCTTACAAAACTAAACATACTCCTTACCTTATAATTCAACAACCATGCTCCTGGGTATTTATCCAAATGAACTGAAACTTATGTCTGCAGAAAAACCTGCACACAGATGTTTATAGAAGCTTTATGCATAATGACCAAAATTTGGAAGCAACAAGAGGTCTTTCAGTAGGTAAATGGATAAACTGTCGTACATCCAGAGGATGGAATATTACTCAGTGTTAAAAGAAGTGAGCTGTCAAGCCATGTAAAGACATGCAGGGATCTTAAGCGCATCTTACTAAGTGGAAGAAGTCAATTTGAGAAGGCTAAATACTTTATGATTCCAACCATATGACACTATGGCAAAGACAATACTATGGAAACAGTAAAAAGATCAGTGGCTGCCAGAGGTTGGGGGGAGAGAGGGATGAAAAGATGGAGCACAGAGGGTTTTTAGGGAAAGGAAACCACTCCATACAATACCATAATGACGGATACCTGTCATTATGCATTTGTCCAACCCATAGAAAGTACAATGCCAAATGTGAAACCTACCGTAAGCTATGAACTCTGCACCTGAATATAAATATCACCTATTTATATGTCAGTGTAGGTTCATCAAGTTGACAGTGGGGAAGGCTGTAGGTATATAGGGGCAGGAGTACATGGGAATTCTCTGCACTTTCCATTCAGTTTTCCAGTGAAGGTAAAGCAAAAAAATGAGTTACTAATTAGAAAAAAAAATCTTCAGAACATGACAAAAGCCAAACCAAATATACTGACATGCAAAATGAGTGGTAGTGTGCCTGTGTGTGTGTGTGTATGTGTGTGTGTGTGTGCGTGTGTGTATGTGTGTGTGTGTGTGTTGAATAGATACCAACTCAGAACATTCCCAAAAAATGCTGTCTTTACCAATATGGGAAAAGATAAGACTCCAAAGATGCCACAAATGATGGTAACTGCCTCAATTTTCTTTGCAAGACAAAGAAGCCTATCAAAAATGGTAAAGAGGCTAAAGTAAGGAATTTTTATCAATCAAAAATCACAACGCGAATCGCTATCAAGATGAGTCTCACTGCTATGAACTTCATTACAATCTACTGCATAAGAACTTCAAAAAGAAATTATTTTTATCTGTTAGGCTAATGTGGTGATTACCATTTCCTCAAATTCTTCACTTCATGTTTTCAGGGCAGCAAAATTCTGATATAATAAGTCTTACACTGAAACTGTATTCAATCTTCAAAAACCAATCAGAAAAAAAAGCACAAGCAAGTCCTCTTGGGATTTTGATTTAATCACCTTTAGAGACTAAAAGTAGGATCAGAACTTAAGTATCTTCTTACCAAAGAGGGGAATGCAAAAGCAAAGCAGGCTAGGGAGAGCCTTCCTCTGGTTCCTAGCTAGAGCAGTGCTGTCCAACAGAAATGTACTGCAAATCACATGGGCATTTAAAACTTCCTAGTAGCTACATTTTAAAAAAATAAACAGGTCAAATTAATATTAACAGTGTATTTTATTTACCTATTTATTTAAGGTATCTAAATGTTTACCATTTCAACATGAGGCAGTAGTAGCCACATTTCAAGGGCTCAACAGCCGCCTGAGGCTTGTGACTAGTGGTTAACCGTACCAAACAGCATAGATTTTTGACTTTGTGTAAATTAAAAGGTCCCATCCTCCCCTCTTTTCAAATATTTATTTATTCATTCAAATTCACTTATTAAGTCTCTAATAAAAGTATTAATAATTATTATTAAATATTTATTATCTCTAATAAAATATTTTATTATTCTTGCCATTAGAAGTTCAGCTGAATAAGCAGGAAGAGCACTCAGGTCACCCCTTCAATCCAAGCAAATCAATAAAAGGTTAAGATCTATGATAACCTGAAAACCAACCAATCTCAGTTTTGTTGTTCTTGCTGCTAATTTTATTTCCAGTTCATATCCTTCCCTTCCTGTTTGGAAAAGCAAAGAATTTCTCATCCCAAGGTTATCTTCATGATTCAAAGTAATGTTGCACATAGTTCTGTTTTAACAATAATCTACAGATTTTATAGAAGTAGAATATATCAAGAAATAATATGTGCAATGCTATTTGGGGCCTGAAAAAAAAAAAGCGGAGGAAGGTGTGGTGAGGAATGGGAGGAGAGGAAAGAAGGAATGGAGAAGAGAAAGTGGTGAGGGGGATATCACAGCATTTCGTAAAAATAAACTCAAGGAATCAAGAGTTTAAGAGCAAGATTTTCACATTTAATGACTTTCACCCAAACAGGTAATGGGACCTAGGTTTAAAAAATTGTGTAAATGTTTTTAATAGGGATTTTCAAAGCTATGAACGTTAATTACATGCACCAATACCTCTGAAAGACCAAGAAACACAGAATTTAGCCACTGCAACTGTGCATTTTAAAGACTGTCGCTTAATAAACACTATAATGGGCCTTCTTATTTCATTGCAGCAAACTCATCACAGCAAAGAACTGGAAACAACCAAGTGCCTATCATTAGGCAAGCAGTTCAATTATGACTTAAGTCATATTATTAATTTTTTAAACATACATTTTTAGGAGCTGACACGTCAAAATTGCCAAATCATGCTCGCATGAAAAAGTAAGTTGCAGAAAAACACATATTATGCAAAATACACATACCCCACACTGATAATAGTTACAATATCTCAAGAGGAACCTGGGATCAGGATAGTTGAAGGGACAGAGGGGGAGCCAAAGAAGACTGGACCCTTCAGTCTTCTCAGTAATATTTCAATTTTTTATAGGGCAAATATAGTCATATTTTGCTTATATTAAAAAAAAGAATTTTAAAACAAGACACACCCCCAAATGTGTTTATCCCAAATCCGATCTTAACGTATTGGAAGCCATCACACTCACACTTAGGTGTTTGTGCTCACCTAAAAATAAAGCTTCTCCCATCATATTTATGTAGATATTTGAATGTCCCTGAATACAAAAAAGTAGTTCCTTGGAATTGCTTATTTTTAAAAATTCATATCTCTGCAAATCTTCTCATGTAAAACTGGATACTTCAGTATGTTTCTACTTACTTGTGTATGAACTGAGGTCTTGGAGATACTGTGAAATAAAAATAAAATGAATGGGGCGTCTGGGTGGCTCAGTCATTTTAAGCATCCAACAGTTAATTTTGGCTCAGGTCATGATCTCACGGTTCATGAGATCGAGCCCCAAGTCAGGGCTGTGCTGACAGTGTAGAAATTGCTTGGGATTCTCTCTCTCCCTCTCTACCCCTCCCCTGCTAGTGTATTTGCTCTCTCTCTCTCTCTGTCTCTCTCTCTCTCTCTCAAAATAAATAAAATAAACATTTTAAAAAATAATGAAATAAAATAAAATGGAGAAATAAACTGGATGCTGAGCTTGATGCAAAACTATAGCTGTGATTCACAGTTCTTCTTTGTCTTTGACTGACTTTATCATAAACCTGATTAAGAATTTATAAAACAAACAAACTGCAGTGGATACTACTGTCACTTGCTAATATGGACCTCTTCTCCCCCTACGGGAGGACTAAACTTCTCCATCCCACTGATGTTGGACTTGGCCATGAGACTGTTCTGCCCAAAGTCATGATTTACACTACAATGAAGTAAGCTTTAAAGGTGACCGAGTGGTTTCTCTCTCTTGCTTCTGTCCTCACCATGAAACCCACAACCCTTCCTTTGAGCCATTTCACAACTCTGTAAATTGTAACTAACCGATAATCATACAAAATAATTCTTGTCTATAGACATGCAAATACATTCTGCCTGGTGTGAGGCAGTCAACTTCCCTCCTCCACTGTGGAAAAAGTTCTGCCCTCCCCATTGGCACATTTCTAATCTATACATGTGCCTGTTCTTTGGATGGCCATTTGAACTATTTGTAACATCTTACCAGTTCCCTCATTAATAATGAATTAAATAAAATCCTTAACATATATTCATTTTACACGTGAATGAATTATAATTTTACCTTTAAAAAAAAAAAGTATCCTGACAGTGCTTAATATGTGCTAGATAATTTTACTATACATTTAATCCTCCCAACAACCCCACCTTTACTAATGAGAAAATGGAGCCCGAGAGAGATTAAATAATGTACTTAAAGCCACACACTGATTAATAGCAGAGCTGAAAATCTAACTCAGGTCTAGCTAATACCCTCTCTACAGTGTCTTAAGTGCAACATTCTGAGAAAGGAGTAATTGGTGTGGAATTGGAATGTCAAAAAATGACAGAATATTAAGGTCCAGTTCCTTTGTCATATGAGGGAACTGAGGCACAAAGGCATAAAGATTTTCCCCATGTTGCATAGCTTATTTTGGGCAAGGACTAGAACCCAGGGCTCCTGACATCCAGGGTAGTGATCTTGGGTTCAAGAAAGAAGTTGAATATGACCAAAGCCTTGATGGATAAGTAGAATCAACAGAGTTGGCAGGACACAGGGAACAGAGGCAAGGACACAGTGTGGATATTTGGCGTGAAGAACAGGAGAAGGGTTGTATTCTGACCACAAGGTCCATGGGCACGCCCAAAGGAGGTAGGGGTGGGAGCAGAAGGAAGCAGGGCAAGGAGACTCTACATCCAGACACTGCCACAGGGCACTGGAGAGGAGAAATCATAGGTTTGTAATCCAGGAGCATCACTGGTTGGTAGAAAAATATCAAGAGGTTTTGAAATAAGTTTTCTACTTTGCTAGAAGTCAAGATTAGACGGAGGCTGTCCGACCTTGGGCACAGCCCTTTACTATATGAGCTTGCAGCTTCGCCTGAGGCTGAACAAGGTGATATCTAAGATTCCTTCTAGGGCCAAAGCTACAGCAATGTCAAAAGAGCAGATATTCTCCCTCTTAAACTGATCGTGGTAGTATACTGAGTTCTAATCACATGTGTAACAGAAATCCACAATGCCACAACTAGTTAGGAGTTTTCCCAAAGAGGAAAACAAAGCTACATTTATTGTCAGTCCACTGTCAGGCTGTGTCCCAGATCAGTGGGAACTTCACAACAAGCCCCAGCTGCTTTTTTTCTAGTTAAATGTGTCACTATCAAGAATCTCTCACACTCTAAAGTTTTCCCATTTCTTTGCCACCTGGGCATACCCTGGTCCTCGCAAGTCCAAAGCAACAATCAAGGTCTCCATTCTCCATTCACTGCTGAGGGTGTGTGGAGAAAGCCCCTTACAGGTAACAGGACCTTTATTCCCAAAAGGCACATGTAAAATAGAAGATGAATGCACAGAGAAGAGAGGTCAGACTGGATGGTACAGACCAACTCTACCTAGAAGGAATGAATGATTCCTGATTCTCTTATTATAGGGTAACGTCCACCACCCCATAGTCCCACACTGGGTATTAAGAACACAATAAACATCCACACACACAGTGTCCTCTCAGCCACCTACATACACATCACTCTATGGAGCCCCACTATTCAAAGGGCCAGGGACTAAAGGCATCAGAATCACCCAATAGAAACACAGAGTCTCGGGCCCCACTCCAGACCTACTGGATCAGAATGTGCATTTTAACAGCAACATGTTTAAGGTGATCACAGTAAAGTTCCCAAACGCTGTTTGCAGATTTCCCAGGAGTAACGCAGCAGCAATGCATGTGTATACAAAGAACTAACAAGTCAGCAGAGAGACGCAGATGGGAAGAGACCAGTCCCTGAACTGGAAAATACAAGCTCTATTACCAACACAATTAATTCAGAAGGTGACTTCTCAAAACTCATCTTCAACTGAGATCAACTGACAACATAACATCTTCCCATGGTGAAATGAGGAGTGAATCCACAGGCAGGGAGAGAGGCACGAGAGGAGGGGTGAACGGTCACTTGACTGCATTCCCACAGAATCGAATGTCAGTTCCCAAAGCTGTCCTCGGATGCAGGATGCTCTGTGGTGAATTTGCTGTCTCTCTGTGACTCAACCACAGATGAATGAGCTTAAAGAAAAGGGAGAAGCAAACCATGAAATATAGTAAATTACAGCTTAATCTTCCTCACCCTGGAATTCATTCAATAGTTTTAATGAACTTACAGTCTGGAAGGCAGGGTGAAGAACGCATACAGAATACGGAATACATTAGCAGAAAGGATTTCATGCTGCCCTGTGCATCAGAGAAGCCCAATTCCCTTTGTTATTAAAGGGATAAATATCCTTCCTCCAGTCAGTACTTTGGAAGGGAAAAAACCAAAAACCTGCTTTCCATTATTCCTGTATCTACTATCAATTCCCAAAGAATGCAGATTCTCAAGGGCTTATTAGAGCAAGAAGTGATTCCCAAGACCCAGTCAGCTCCCACTACTTTGTGCTTTTACCCCGCACCACGTAGGCAGGCAAAGGCCAAGGGCCCTGGGCCTTCACGGTGAAACTCTACCACATTCTTTCTCTATGGGTCACTTCCTTTGATTGGATCCACAGACTTGAGAGAGGTTCAAACAACTTGCTTCTAATTTAGGTTAGAGGAAAACCCAAAGACTCCTGGAGGGGTGTTAAATTATCCGTAGGGGAGAAAAAATACAGCACCTGGATTTATTAATGCATTTAGGCTGGACCTGGACACTCAAATATATCCACAAGAGGATATAGTTTATGCCCTTATTTTCAGCACCCATTGATCACCACCAGTAATTTTCAAATTATGGTCTGCTATCCATCAGTGGATAATAAAATCAGTTTACTATGTTAATAAAATAGCATAGACTATGAAATATCAGATTTAATTACTCGTAGTAAGATAAACTCTTATTTCAGTTGTGCGTGTGTGTGTGTGTGTGTTCACACACACACAGAGTCACCATGTACAATCGTTTCTTATTGCAGGTCACAGTAAGCGGGAAACCACTTGCTGATTTAGAGCACCTGGAAATCAGCCTTTTGCTACAAAGAGAAGGGAGGAATCATGGAAAAAGAACTGGAAAAACCAGTTTCTAAATGAGCTTCTAAAGCAGACAGAGGGAAAAATCAAGTCTTCTTGTGGACCCACCAATGGGACTGGAACTTCTAGACACTCCCTTTCCTTGCTCACTCCCCCCACACCCCAATTATGGCTCCATCGCAAGCCACATCTCATCAGGGATCTCACAAAAAGGAAGAACTGATTTGTGCCAACACAGATTTGTGCCTGGGACAGAGATGCCAGTCTGGCATGCGGACTCCCCTTAGCAGCACAAGAAAAGGCTGAGCAATCTGGAGATCCTTTCCTTTGGCAGTTTTCCTTAAGGTCTTCATTCTCTACAAAGATTATCTTCCTTTTCTCCCTTAGGTATGTTCACAGTAGCCCCCAGTCACGCTCAGTCTCTAACACACAGGAAAACAAAATAGAGGGATTACGCAAATGCCCAAATCACCTGCATCAGAATGACTGTAATCAACACTGATGATGAATTTTAATGCAAACACAGTTATTACCCCACTTTGTCACCATAGCCCAATATCCCCAGAGTCAAAGAGAGAGTCAGGATAGCAGAAGACTTAAGAGCCAAACCAGCTCAAGTGAAACAAAGCCCTACTATTTTCTGACCTGGGAAAGTTGTTCATGTTCTCTAATACTGTTTTCCTCGCCCATAAAATAGGAACAACAAAAGTACCTACATCAGAGGTTATGGTAAAAATTAAATAAGATAAATGTGGAAAGCACTTAGCCTGGCACCAGGAACACAGTGACTATCATGTATTATCATCTATTATCATAGCTATTATTATTATTACCATCACATTTTTACCATCACATTATTACTAGCTTATTTGTTTGTTTTGAGATCTATACCTCTGGTATGGACTTAAAAGTATGAGCATAAAGTAATGATATTTTGTTATAATTGTTATTGTAAATGGCTTGCATAATGATGGGCCTCCAAACTCAATCCTCCAGGGACTTTCCCATTTGCCCTGGGGAAACAAACACCATAATGCTTCCCCCTTTAAACAAGTTGTCAAAAGCCAGAAAATCTATGCATGTGAGAGTTTATATTTCTGAAGACCCAGCAGCTCAAAACTCCAACGGGATCAGTCCCTACATGTTCTAGTATATGAGTATGTTAGCAGGGGGCAGTTCTCGCCTCTGACAGCCACATACATCAGCTGCTGCCATGGAAATGGGAAAAGCCACCCCACGTTTCAGCTATAATGTACCTGGTCAATTGTGAAATCGACTTGAAGGGAGAGAAATCTCATCTTGCCCCCATTTGGTAATGAGCACAAAAGGCAGCCTGGCCACCAAAGAAAATGCCAGAGAAGGGGCAACTCAGAGAAAATTCAACCAACTTAGGCAGTGGAATAATGTTCTGTGAGTGCCAAGCTGGCCTTACTGCCACCTATTATAACAGTTTTTCAAATCAAGGACTTCTCCATTCCCACATAGTTTGCTTCAAAAATGACTTCTCCTTCCATAAATGATGTTCCTCTGTCTGAGAACCACATATGTAAGAAACAAGGACAAAGGAGGAGGCATCTAAGCCACCAGGTCAACCATATTCACTCATCCACCTGCTCCGACACAGTCATCCTGGGTTTATTAGGGAAACAAAAATGAGTAAGGGGGTCTTCCCTAAGAAGGAGCTTATGGGACGGTTAGGGAGACAAACAAACAAGAATCCAGTGTAACAACTAAAACACTGTAGGTACCAACGAGACACCACAGAGATACAGAGGAGGGATTGTATAGCCTACAGGGAACTGTATAGGTTAACTGTTTATATTAAAAAGACAAAAGGTTTAAAATCAATACTCTAAGTTTCATCTTAAGAAGTTAGAAAATTAAACCCAAATTAAGTAGAAAAAAGGAAATGATAAAAATAAGAGCAGAAAGCAATGAAGTGTTAATCAACAGAAAAAGTTACAGAAAAAAAGGTAGGTTTTAAAAAACATTAATAAAAGTAATAAGCAAGTAGCAAGACTGATCAAAAATGATGAGAGAAAGCACAAATTACCAATATCAGGAATAAAAGAAGGGATACCACTGCAGATTTCACAGACATTTGAAAGATGGTAAGCAACATCATGTCAGTGAATATAACAGATGAAATGAACAAATTTTGTGACAAACACAAATTACCAAGAATGACACAAGAAGAAACAGAAAATCAGAATAGTCCTATACCTAGCAAGGCAATGGTTATCCAAGTGTGGTTCCCCAGTCTAATAGCATCAGCAACACCTGGGAACTTTCTGAAATGTAAATCCTCAGGCTCTACTCCAGATTTATGGAATCTGAATTCTGGGGATGAGTCTCAGCAAGCTGTGTTTTAACAGACCTTCCTAGTGTTTCTGATATCATTGGAGAACTGTTTTAATACGTTCTTCCCACAAGAAATCCAGACCCAGACGGCTTCACTGATGAATTCTATCAAACATATAAGAAATATAAGAACATTGATAACTGTGGTTACCTTTTGGGTACTGAATGGGATTAACCAATGATTAAAAGAGACTTTGGCTTTATACACAATCTTTTTTTTTTTTACAATGAGAATGTATTCACAAATTATTTGTATAATCAAAACAAATAAAAATATTCAAAACAGGAAAAAAAAAGACCAGCCTTATAAAAACTGAGAAAATAGAGAACAGAACACTTCCTCATCATTACTTTTCATCTCTATTGTCTTATGGAAAGTGTAGCAGATTCTTTTTACCTGCCCTTTTAGTTTTTATTTTGAAGTGGTTCTTGGTTTCTTTGGGATGAGCCACTCTGACAGACAAGTGGTCCACAGGGTCTGGGTGGCCACAGTACACGCCTTCAAATTAAGAAAAGTCTTTATTAATATTATAAAAGTCCTTTCCTTTGCTTGCAGCCCTTAGAGAAGTGATTACCTACTTCTCTACGCAGCAGCTCTCTGCTCATGGCACACCCGCTAGGAAACCCACAGCACAGTGATCCTGCCCTCCCCTTACATACCAAAACCCACTCAAGCCAGAGAGACTGGGACTCAGATAACAAAAGTGATTAAAATCAAGTATCCACTCATGTTGCTCCTTCTAAATAAATACCCATAAAAACTTTCCACATCTGGCTATTTTCTCTTATTTAAGTCTCAGCTCAAGAGTCACCTCCAGCAAGATTTTCAGAGCCCCTAGACTAAGCAGAGCACTCCCTCTGCTATGCCTCTGCACCTCTATCAAAAATCTTATATTCAAATAAGCTGTCTGGGTCCCTATCTGTCTCCCATTGTGTCATTAGCTCTTTGAGAAACCACACCTTACTCTTTCTTTTCATTTTTTAATATCTCACAGTGCATGACCATCACATAGCTGATTCCCAGTAAATATGCAGTGAAGTGAAGAGTCTGGGAATGAAGTCAGACAAGCTGAAATCTACACCTATAAATAAAACATGCTAACTTCATTTTACTCAATACTTTTGGCAGAACTCATTTTTAAAACTAAATACTTTTAATTTGTTCTTTGTTCAATCTCTCAGTGCTGTTATTGTTAGTGCAAACTATGTGGACTGGCTTTCACTTTGCAGCCTGATCTCCCCTTTTAAATCCTGGGTGGGTACAGTAGGTCCCTGCCACTGACCTGTGCATTGCAGGACATCTTGAAAGATAAATATAGGGACCAAGAGAATAGCAGTGAACAGATAATACCTAAAATCTTTGGCTAAAACAGTCAGATTTCTTCTTTTAGGCTCTTTCTAGAGATCTGTACTTTATCTCCACAACTTTATGAATCAGCCTGAAGCACAAGGCAGATTCTCCCACCTCTGCCCATAATTTGTTGGCACTGGTCCAACTACTCCTCTGACAAATGAGATCCTGAAGAATTAATCTCCTACACAAGCAGAGTAAGTCCTTGTGGGAGGCCAAGTATCGCAGAGAGTTTGCAAGGTCTCATTCTTTATTATGATGAAAATGGCATTCTATAGCCATTAATTTTTACTGGGAAGGAGAGCATTATATTAACAGCTAATATTTATTAATCACTTACCACATACCTAGGAACAGAGTCATATACATTTATATACATATACACATTGTCTCATAAATATATTGTCATATATACATATACATATGTCGTATTGTCATATATACATATACATACACATACACATACACATATACATATACATATACATATACATATACATATACATATACATATACATATACATACATTGTCTCCTTTAAACCTTATCAACAAACTTAAGAATTAGGAACTTTTAGTAGCCCATACCCTGAAAATATGCACACTTAACAGGCTGAAATATCACAAAATTAAGAAGGGGTGGAGATGAGATTTACATTTAGGTCCCTCAGACCCCAAAATCTATGCCCTGAGTCTCAATATTACCTTGTCTTGTTAACAGACTTCTGGTATAATTATGCGCCTACAATATCCCACACAAACCAAAGGCAGAAGTCACTGATAATCAAGGAAGAGGAATCATTCACCCCACCAATCTAAAGATCTAAAGTACCCTTTAAACATGATTCATTAATAAGCAACTAATTAAAATTTTTTTCTTTCTATTCAAAATAATGATGTTAAATGGGAAACTAATATTTAAGCCATGTGATGGCTTCATCAGAACCTCATCTGTTAAATCATGCTAACGGAACACATTTCTGAATACAGAGAAGTCAGCAGGGGAAAAAAAACAGATGTAAAGCAAACAGGTGGAAGTATGAAGTCAGTGTGATCTAATGAGCATAAACCACAGTCTTAATCAATAGCTATCTGCATGGGCCACCAGGAACACCATCACTGTCACCATCACAGTCACCACCATCACCATCATCAGTATTGTTATTATTCAGTACCTTCATCTACCCACTACCCACCCACCCCCACCCCCCCGGCCCAGCAATATGATCCCTGAAGAAATGAGGCTTCTGTTTACCTATCAAACAGGCACTGTTTGCATTACCAAAAGGGCTAATTTTCTAACCTTTTTCTCTTGATAATGGGTCATGAGTGAACAGTGGCAACTAGTAAATATTTTACAATTGTTACTATTACTAACAACACAGTACATTCAAATTAGTAAAAATTACTGCAAAATCATGGCAAAATTGCTTGGACTTATCAATTTGGCATACCAGTAGAGAATGATCGTGTAACTCACAGTCCATATTGCACACATCAGGCTCATTTCTTAAGCTATTTAATTGTTGCGCCAGCTCTAAGAGACTCCTGATTATGATCTAAATGATAAAACGCAACTTAAAGATTAAGGAACTGATTGTAGGAAAGTCATCCCATAAATCCTCCATTTGTATTTACCCCAGGAGGCATCAGGACCACCGGGACACCCCAGCTCTGCTGGCAAAGCCCTGTGACGCACAAACGCAGCTGCTGAGAGGGGCTAGCCCTGTGACTCTACACAGAGCCATGTTTTCAGACCTGCGCGACTGGCGGAAGTCTTGTATCAGCCTCAAGGGACATTTTTGTTGTCTGGCAGATAAGTAGGAATCCATTCCAATTTATACTGGGGCTTACTTTGTAGCTACTAGTTTTTGCTGAAATTACTGATAATTCATGAAACAGATGGGACTTCATTTCTCAGTAAATTTGTTTTGCTTTATTGCCTCCTGTGTAACAATACGCAACAGTATCAGAGTGTTTCTTTTAAAATCTGTGATTTTATGTTTCTCAGGGTTAATAGAATATAATAGCATGTAGAACTTATGATTTCTGATTTGTTTCAGCCTATACTATATTTACATAAACCAAACAATATTATCTTTTCAAAACAATTTCAAAATCTCTTTCAATGCCTGATTTAAAGTACTTTAAAATTTTTTTCTTATAAAATTTAAATGCATCTAATACACTATAAAATTTTCCATGTCAACCAAATAAACTATGAAACAGAATTCATAAATCTGCTACATAAAGAGTGAATCATAGGTCAAAATAGTAACATTAATAATAATAGCTAAAATACTCTTTACACTTACAAAAAGCTGGAAAGCACACTTAATGTTTTCAATCTTTATCTTATTTAATCCTTACAACAACCCTATAGGTGAGAACTATTATTTTTCCCTTTGTACAGACAAAGAAAGTGAGGCTCAGAGCAAGGTTTCTCAACATCAACACTACTCACGTAATGAATCAGATAATTCTTTGTTAAGGTGGAGATGTTCTGGGCACTATAGGAAGTTTAACAGCATCCTTGGCCTCTATCTACTAGATGCCAGTAGTATACCCCCCTCTCAGATGTGACAGCCAAAAATATCTCCAGACATTGCCAAATGTCCTCGGTGGTGGGAAGGACACTCCCCCTCCACTCGGTAGTGTGGAGTCACTACCACTTGAGAATCACTAGCTTAGAGAAATTAAGCAATTTACTAACTGTGATATATAGGAAATGGTAAAGCAGGGAAGCCAGGGAGGCTGATTCTAGAAAGCATGCTACCAACCAATAAAATACAGTGCTATTTACTCTGTCATAGTTTAAAGAACATAACTTTCCCCTCAAAATTGAAAACTAAATATGAGGATGAACTATGGGTGCCTTCCTATGGAAAGATCTTCCCTGACCACACCAGCCTGAGCCACTTCACACTTATATTTCCTAATTAAGGACCATATTCCAATGGCTATTGACTTGGCATAGCTTGCACGCCTGCCCCATCTACCCCAACCTTCTTTCTGTTCTGTTACATGTGCCCCATCACTTGTTAATGCTGATTCCATCCTTCAGTAAATAAGACACAGTCTCTACCCTTCGCAGAGCCCCTAAAAAGCAGGGCCTATCTTCTTCCTACTTCCCGCTTCCTCAGGTGAGCCTGCACTCAAAGTGCCAGCCCTTGGCAAAGTGGCCACAGAATTCTGATTTTCCGAGAGATCTCCCAAGCACTCAGTGACTGAGCACATCATGTGCCAAAGACTTCCTATGTGTTTCATATATACTATTTCATTCTCAGCTCACAAGAATCCTAGGAAGCAAGTATTATTATTTCCATGTGTTATTAGCCAAGAGGAAACTGAGGTTTGGGTAAGTAGGGGAACCTACCCAAACATTACACAGGATTCCTGCCAGGACTCAGATTTCATGGATAAGCGAAGACTACAGACACATGTCTTCCAAAGAATGTTCTCTGCTTAGTCTATTGCCTCCAACTTGCTTAAAATGTTCCTTCAGGTCCCGTCTCCCGATATCCCAAAGTCATGGGAATAAACAAAACAGAGTGGAGGGTGAGTCCACTCATGCAGAGACAAAGGGAAAAATTCAGGCAGTGACCTCATGAACTCTGAAAAGGAATTATCTTATTAAATCAGAGGATAGAAAAATACAGAACAAGTTTTCTTTTATCTGATTCTCTTTTTGTTATTTACTTTTTATGCATAAAAAGTTACGTATTCATGTATGACTGATTATATCACTTCAAAGTACTTTAAGCTGTTGTACTAAAATAAATGATTTTGAAAAAAAGAACCTGGTGGTAGAGGTGAATTTTTCCCCCTTCAATCACATTATTTAAATATAGCTTGTTAGGTTTCTTTTTTTAAGGCTTCATTAAACTTTCTTGAGAGCTTCAACTGTGGGTTGAAGCCAAATATGAAATTTTTCAAATGTAAAATGTCCCAATGAAAAAAAGAACAATTGGTGGAGAGGGGAAATGAACTCCAAAAGACATTTCTTTCTGACTCTGATTATATTCAGCTTTAAGCTGCTTCCTTTGGGAGGTTGGAGGCCGGGGTGTGGGAGTTCCTGAGCTGTAAAAAATTATGAAACCACTTGAATAGAAAGAACCCAAGAAGGTTTTGGCATCTCAAAGTCTTGCCTTTAAACCCTAGCCCAACCACTTTTCTACTTTGTGACCTCAGTCAAGTTACTCATTTTCTCTGAGTTACTCATCTGTCAAACAGGATCACCATGAAGATTAAACTAGATAATGAGTGTGAAACACCTAGTACAGAGTAGATACACAATAAATTTAACCAACAGGGTGCCTTTTAGACATACCTGTATTTTTGCCAAATTCTGCTTTGGCAATTGTCTTTCCATGCCTTTATCATGGTCAGTTCACATTATTTAGGTGAAATCAGAAATATCTAAACCTAGGGTGATCTGGCTGGTGGCCAAAGAGCCATCGGTATGGGGCCAGTCTATGCTACCAGCTTAGTGACCTCCATTCTCAGCCTCAATGCTGCTCCTCTCCCATGATGCAGTTATAAGTCCTCAAGTGCTTGTCATCACTGCAAAGATTGTGGTGGCCTGGGCTTTCTAGTGGAAGGGCCTCAGTAAATAGAATATGAGAATAGTCATTTTTGAGCCAAATGGAACCAGAGAAAGCCGTATATTCAACCTCAATCTCTTTACAGATGAGGACACTAGGACCACTAGGAGTAATTTGGCAAAGCTAAGCTAGCGACAGGATCCAAATCTGATTCTTAATTTTTCATCTACACCAGTGGTTCTTAACTAGAGGTGATTCTGGCCACCTCACCCCCCACCCAGGAGACATTTTTGGTCATCACGACCAAGGGATGGGGATTGCTACTGACATTTAGTGAGTAGAGCCCAGAGATATTACTAAACATCCTACGATGCACAGGATATCCTCACAATGGAAACAGCAATAGTGCCAAAGCTAAGAAAGTCTGATCTACACTGTTGGATCCAGTGTCTCCAGAGACTCCAAGAGCTGCCTCTTAAGCTGCTGTTGTTGGGCATTGGACTTGGCCTCAATTTGGAATCAATCAAGTCAGTTCTGACTCTTTAGTATTGAGGGCCAGTAGGATTAGGAGGGAGTAGAGACTTGTCTACCCAGGCAATTTAAAGTCTGGGCTTAACTTGTGAAGCATAGTGATACGTCCAGCATGAGTGCTACTGAAGTCTTAAAGACACACTTAAGTCTTACTGGGCAATCTAAGAAAATGATGCTCAAAACCACTTTGGCAAACACCACAGAACAGCCAAATGATGTACACCATACAGTTATCAAATATTTAGAATAATGAACTGCAAACAAATACATTTGACATTGCCCTAAACATCTCTAGAATTAATGGTTTGAATCAAGAAAAGATAAAAGATTGAAGCCCTGGTAATAGAGCAAAAATACTCTCAGAGTTTCTACCCAAAGCTAAAGTTCCACATTGAAAGAACTTACATAGAAGAGAAAAGCAGAGTCAATGATCCAAACAATTACACACTTTCTGGTTCTTGACCATCTGGCTTGCTGACCTCGTAGGACTCTACCCTGACCAGTGGGAGGACCAAACGAGATGTGGGAGTATGTGGTGATCGGCAAAGCCATTTGTAAGTATGAGTCATTTATCAATCTGAGCTTGTTTACCCACAGTTCCACTTGGTAATTCTGACTTTGGTTCTGACCCAGGGTAAAAAAATATACGGAGGATCCCAATCTGATTCACTCATACATTCAACCCACATTTAACAAATACCAATCACATCCAATGCACCATGCTATTGAGGAGCATATTTCCTACTCAACAAAATCACATTGATGCATAGAAGAATGACATGCACATTCTTGCAATTATTTCTTGCACATGGAATTAGAGCAGCATAACTGGATAAGCAAGATCTTTTTACGTGGAAAGATCTAAGAAGGCTTCACGGAAAGAAGCAATATTTGAATTGGATCTTCAAGAAAACATGGGCTTTCAACAGGTAAAAATGAAAACATTCAAAATACTAGAAAGATTATGAATGAGGAATGGATAACAGAAAACACAAGGTAAATATGGCAATCAGTGAGGAGGAGAGCTTGACTGGAACTTAGGATGAATGGAAGGGGGTAACAGAGACAAAGCAGGAAAGTGAGATGGATGCAGATGAGAAACCCTTAAAATCCTACACAAGAAGACAGCTATTAGCCAAAAGGAAGCCAAAGGAGGTTTGTTGTTGTTGTTGACATGGCACAATCAGAGACACTGTGGGAAAAGTGATCAGACATAGGTATGCAGAATGAGATGAAGAAACCAGAGTAAAGAGAGGGGTTAAGAAAACTCATTGGATACTCTAAGAAATGGGTAATGAGACTGGACCAAGATCATGAGAATGAAAATAGTGAGAAGTAAAAGCCCACAACCTATTAGAAACCTGTCTACCATGGGCAAAGGGGGAGAACAAAAAGTTAAAGTTGAAGAAACACACACAACAGACGATCATATGAAGTGACTCAAAAGTGTTGTTGATCCTGGGTGAGTAGGAAAATGGTAATAATTATAATTATCATATACAAAGATGGAAGAGAAATGAAGACCGAATTGTGCCTAGATGATCTTTTTGACTCAGAAAATGGCAACCCACTGACAAGGTCATTACTGCTACTAGTATCTACATATACTACTCAGATTCAGTGCCTGAGCTACTTACAGTATCTCAGCACCCTCTCTTACCACACTCAGTTCCTAACTCCTGCTACACCACCTCCCTGGCTCTAAATCCCTGCACCTGTGCTCCTCAGACTCCTGCTTCTATATTAGGAGGGCAACTGAATGAGAAAGGAATGAATGAGTGGTAGTTGCCTGATACTCTGACCTCTGACCAAACTATCTATGTAGACCCTCCATCACCTTCCTTTCTTCACCTGAAATTAACTGCCTTGGGCATTATCCTTTGTGCATCTCCGTGTCCATCTGTGATCTGTGCTCTAACCAAACCATTTTGCTGTTCTTTCTGGTGTACCTTACCCTGCTACCATTCACTGTAAAGTCACTTGATTCAGTTGGCAATCTTGGAATGTAAATTAGACATATTCTCACAGCTGATACACATGTCCTTACTACTCTGAGAATGTATTAGTCATCACAAATATTGGAAAATATTTTTCAAAGGACTTTATCTCTTAGAAGATCCTCATGTCCCTGATGTCACCAATATTTAGACTCTAAATATCAATACTACTAAGTAGTGGTATCCAAAATTATCCGTAAGTATGTGAAACTATGCACATTGATTTATCCAATATCCCCTTCAACTTTCTCCAAAAGTTACTTGATTGTCATTTTTCACAGCAAAAGTAAGAACAACAGTCCACTAATTCTGTCTGTGATACTGAAAGAGCTTCAGAATTCAGCAATGAGCCTTTATATGTCCCAGAATGAGAAAGGGGGCACAGCTCAGCAGAAGATGCACTTGCTCACACAAGGATACAAGTGCTTAGAAAGTAGCCTTCCCAAAGGGTGATATCCACTCATCTTCCCACCCCCCACACATGACAATCTGTTATTAACAGCAAAGGTGGCAGTTCTGCTGATGACTCATTAAGCATGCTGATTCGTGACAGCATAGGCAGACCTGACTACGGGAATCATTTGCTGGATTTAATCAATTATTGGGCTCATCAAATGTGATTACTAAGCCACATAAAACTCCAAGTGAAAGAAGGCATAAGACAGTTGGAGGAAAAAAAATAGTTCCTTGTTTTGCCTTGCAACAAATAGGCTCTATTATCTACATGTGAGATAGCCACTCTACTGATTATCTCCACACGTTTTTATCCTGGGCTCTCTTCCTTCTAATGTCCAGAATATTTTTGAGACAATTGCTTTTTTGAGAGAAAGCCTAAAGGATCAGTAAAACATCCACTTTTAAGATAACTGAACACATGAAGAAAACAGAGAAAAAATTCTCAATTATCCTGTTGGACTTTAATATGCCCATATTTCCAAGCACCGTGAATAAGAAGCAATATTATTTATGATCTAGTGAGAGACGAGTGTAATGTATAATGGAAATATCTTCCCAAATGACCGACTTATTCCCAATGACCTTCAATACTAAAAGCACTTACCATATTCTAATTATTTTGTTCACATGTGCCTTAACTATAAGTCTGCGTACCTCTTATTCTTACACTGTTGACCTAGAAAAACACAGGTTTGAATTGTGCATGTCCATACACACAAGATTTTATATATATATATATATATATATATATACACACACACATATACATACACACACACACACACACACACACACACACATATACAGTACAGCACTTTAAATGTATTTTCCCTTCCTTACGATTTTCTTAACATTTTCTTCTCTCTAAGTTTATTTGTAAGAATACAGTATATTATACATAAACATAACTGTTTATGTTATTGGTAAGGCTTACAGTCAACAGTAAACCATATTAGTGATTAAATTTGGGGGGAGTCAAAACTTATACACAGATTTTCAACTGCACAGAGATTGGTGTCCCTACCCCCCATGCTGTTCAAGGGTCAACTGTATATGTTTTTATTTCCAGTACTTATTTAAGTGTATGGCAATCATATTAAGTAAATGTGTTAAATTGAAAGATTTTTGTGAAGTACTTTGCATGTGACTATCAATCTAATTTGATGACCAAAAAGATGAGAGCGACCACCTTTGGCTAAAGTTATTTGGTCATAGAAATGTCTAGATTTATAAAGTGAGTAAATCAGATATAGTCAGAACCAGAACTTCCTACATTATCTAAACAGAGCTAAGATTTGATAATCAAACAACCAACCAACCAGGCAACCAAGCTACAATTAATAACAAATCAACAAAAACCTTTTTGCTAATGAAGTTTTCCCTATCTGATGTGGCTTGAAATTCTAACTCCTCAGCAGTCTGACCAAATTATTTCCACAGTCCAGACATGAAAACTGGACATGTGTCTGCAGAGGTCCCTGAGGTCTGTGGATAAGTCCTCATTTGTACCTTTGCCTCTGATTCTGCGGACCAATCACAGCATTTCCAGGCACACTAAAATAGGGGTGTGAGTACGTGCACACATGTGGGTGCATGTGTGCGTTAGAAGGACTTCTAACATGAATTCGGCTTATAACACCATCTCTGGTAGCAATTCCTTTCTTTAGTAGCAACCGAGAAATATTAGATTATTTCTAGGTATTTGTGATGATTGTATACATGATCTGGCATACTTTCTCAAAGATATAAACTTCTCAGAGCCAGACCTGATAACTTGAATCTGCAGCTGTATTAAAAACAACCTGATGAGAATTTTCGGGGTAAGCAGGTCTCTTGAGTAATCCCTCTAGCTGTCAAATTACCATGTCACCACTTCAACGAATCCCTTGGAACAATTGGCCCTCATGGACAAGACTCATTCATTCACAAGGCGAAAGGATGGTTCCCTTTAATTGTGTTGATTTAAGGCCTAATCCAATAAGGGTTTCTGTGCAGGGAGAAGCTTACCTACTAGTTACTGGTGTACTTGCTAAGCCAGTAAAGAGTTCCTATAACATCATTCCTTCGGTTGAAATTCTGGTCTTGGAAGAGACGAGTATATTTTCCTTAATATTAAAGTGAAATTCAGTAAAACCACTATCATAACATTCTTTGGGGCTACTAAGATCTGCTTGGTCCTTGATAAAATATTTTTAAAAAGATACCTACTTCAGTTAAGTTGTAGTAGGATGATGATGACTTTGAAAGCCAGAGGATTTTTTTAAATTCTTTTTAATGTTTATTTATTTATGAGAGACAAAGAGACAGGGCATGAGCGGGGGAGGGGCAGGGAGAGAGGGAGACACAGAATCGGAAGCAGGCTCCAGGCTCTGAGCTGTCAGCCCAGAGCCCGACACAGGGCTCCAACCCACCAACCTGAGATCATGACCTAAGCCAAAGTCGATGCTTAAAGGACTGAGCCACCCAGGTGCCCCATGGTTTCTTTTTCTTTAACATGGCTTTGAAAGATAAATAAATACATAAGTGAAATGAAATGAAGCCTAGGACTCTCGTCCTAGTTTAAACACAGGTAGATTATTTTTGTATCCTGGGCTCCTAATGTCCAAAACAAACCTATGAGATCTAAAGCTTTTTAATATAACATTTATGTCATTTAGTTTTCCTACGTGAAGCCATCAGCTTTATCTGACTAATTATTAGTTGAGGCCAAACAACTACACTTAGCATGCAACTAACCAGCTGAGTCCGCACTAGGATGCTTGTCGCTAACATGAAAAAGGAATCACAGCTACAAATGAATCATCAAATAGACAAGCATACATTCAAACAGACCAGCATCTGAAAGAGGTATCAAGACATATTTAAAAGTGTCTCTCATTTATCAAATGAGGTATTCACTTAATCCAAATTTACAGATCCCTGGAAAAGTCCTCAAACAAGATCATTCTGAAAAAAGTTATAGGTTTGGTGTATGAAGAAGGTCTCAAATTCTTTAACAACTTTCCATCAAGAGATGTAATCTATGTGCCCTTCTCTTGAATCTGGGTGGGTTCTGTGATGTCTTGACCAATAAAATACAGAAGTGACACTGTACCAGTTTCTGGACCCAGGCTGTATAATTAAGACCAGCATCCTCTGCTTCTTATCTGTTGAAACACATGACCTAGGAAGCCAGCAAAGAGCGCAACTACCATGAGACCACCATGCAGTGAGAAGCCCAAGTTCTATGCTGGAAGGTGAAAGCCATGTGCAAAGAGAGAAAGAAACAAGGAGCACCAAGTCTTCCCACATGTTAGTAAAGAAACAATCTTGAAAGTGAACCCTCCATCTCCAGTAGCCCCAGCTCACTCCAGCTGGGTCAGGTGCAAACCACTCAGCCAAGTCCTTCCTGAATTCCTGATTCATAACACTGTGAGCAGAATAAAATGGTTGTTTTAAGCCATAAGTTTAGGGATGGTTTGTTATCAATGACAGATTAGTAGACATGGAACTATTTCAAATGAAAATATGTATATGATTAAAAATAGAAGAGCTCAAACCAACCCTCTATTAATTTGCACTTTACATGACTTCAATGAAGCTGGCACAAGACAGTCTATTTTTTCATTACATCGACATAATAAGAAATGCAACAGCATTCATGTAAGATATGCAAAAATATGCTTTCAAAAATAATCTACATAGTAATTTGAAACTTGACAGGTTTGAGCCACTCTCTTGTAAAACTCTCTCCAACCTATTTATCCCTTCTTAAAATAAAATCGAAGCAACTTTGAAATATCTCATGCCCCAGGTTAGCCACAAGTAAAAATGATAAATTACCTTTTACTACTGAAGACTATTATGCCCTCTAATCTGAGTGATTAATTTATATCCTGCTCAGTGGTTCACATGCAATTACTACCATGAACCCGATGAACTTGAACAAGACAGAATTATTTTGCCATCTGTATAAGCTCACTATATTTAGAAAAGTATAGCAACCTCCAAGAAGCCCTAAGGTTTTGTTCATCTTCTCTCAACGATGTGTGCACCTCTAAATCACATATCAAATTGTAACACCACTACTTTAGATTATCGACTTTATTTGGAAACCATAGGACAGCACTCTCTACCATGAGATGATGCTCATTAGAAAAGGTAAGAGTAAAGTAGTCATCCGAAAGTACCATTGTTAAAACCTACTGCATTGGTGATTTTTTTTTTATCTGAATGTAATCTGTTTAATGTTATAACACCAAAATCAAATCTAATCGATGAAAAGTAGACACTAGCCTTTTCGACTGAACTGCGGGCTTCTAATGCTTGGCAAACAAAAGGTCTGAGCAATGCTATTTCTTTGGAATGTGCTTTCCAAACTCTTCTCAATAAAACAAAGTAAGGGAGGATGATAAAAGATGATCTTCTACTTTAAATTATCTTTTCCATGGTTAAACCAAAAAGACCAATAATGCCCTTGAAGGACTTTGTACCTATTTTGAGCTCAACAGCATTTTGTCAGAGAATCAGGCAAATAGGAATTGCAGGCAAAGGAAAATTCAAATGCTAAAAGTATACTTAAAGATGTTTTTATACTCCCATCCACAAACCTTCAGCACCTCCCAGGCCAGCCCCTCTCCGGTCAAAGTTTTAGTAAAGTCACTAGGTGGATCAGCAGTTAACAGGCCTTTTCATCCATCAGATCCATTCTCACAGGAAGGTATATACTCACAGTGCCACCCTAAATGTCTGCAATCAATTTTTAATTCCAGCAGCAGTAGTGATCCAAAGATTAAGTGGGGACCTCACTGAGAAGGAACCAAGAGACTGTTCATTACACTGAACGTCCACCATGAGCCAGACTTGCGATGAGTTGCACCATTAATGACTCAACCAACCAGCTCCCCTTTCTCAGAAAGACACTCTTACCTCTGGGATGTTTTCTTATATTTCCTCCTGTAGGAAAAGAAGCATAAACACACATCAGAAAAGGGTTTGTGGCAGGCAGTGAATTAGAAAAGGTAACTTCAGCAGGGATGGGTATGAAGGGGAACTTCAGCAGGGATGGGCATGGAAGGTTCTTTCTGTGAGGCTTGTGAGTTTCCAATACCAGCTAAAAGTTTCAGATTATTGTGTCATATTGTGGTCAGATGCATACAAGCAGTCTTAACAGTTACAAATAGCCTCCCAGGAGCTCAGTGGCTCTGCCCTCCTATGTTCTTCCCCTTCCCCTTTGAAGGCAGTGTAGTATCTGGGGTGAGGTCAGGCTTTAAAGACCACAAGACCCAGATTCAAATATCAGCCTTTCTATTTGTTAGGTTCATGGGGTTGTTGAGGAGTAAATGGGCAGGGTCTTGTAAAGCATTTCTTTTGTCTGGCACATTTTAAACACCCAATAACTATTAGCTATTTGTATTGTAACTATTATTACTATTGCCTACACCACATAGCACTGGAGTCCCTTTAAGAATGTGCCTTTTACAATGAAAATGAGTCTTTCCGCTAAACCATAAGATCAGACATAAGCTCTTCCCAGAAGGAAGAAGGGAGGAAAGGGACAATGAGAAAGTCTAGAAGCAAAGGGGTAAGAGCAGCAGTAGGAACTTGCTAATGGCTCAGCTGTGGGCTAGTCTTCTAGAAGAACACTTCCGCAGGAGCAGAAATGGCTGGAGTTCTAGTGCACCTCTGCTATTTAGCCTTAGGCAAATCTACTGGGCATAGAGCTTCTTAATCTATCAAATGGAGATAATATCTGCCCTGGCTATCTCACCCAGGTCATGGTGGCATCCAAGGGGAAAGTGGCCATCAAGTTTACTATCCCAATATCTCAATGGTTTTTATGTTCATGTCAGTTTTTGCAAATTCTAAAGTCTCTCAAAAGAGTCTGAATAGGATCTTAACTGGAGGGGATTCAAGGAAAGAAAGTGGTGGGAGAGGAAAATGTGTCTTCCTTGCTGCATCTCCAAGAAGTGCAATGCTTCCCAGTTGTAAGGAACTAAGGAGTTCCACACCTACGCTCCCATTACAGTCACTGCATCCAGGAAACCAAGCCACTGATTTGCTCATAGAGCTGTATGTCACACATTTTTTTTAAAAAGGGCACAGATGTTTCAAATTCAGAATCACTATGACCTGTTACATCTCTGTTCAGATGAAAAAATGAATGACGGTGTTAGGTGTTAAATGAAGAAAGCAGCATGCAACGCAGAACCTACAGGATGATCTTGCCTAATGTACCAAATATCTATCTGAAAGGAAACACCAGAATGAAAACCATGACCACAGGGTAGTGGATTAATCGATCACTGCCTTTATATTTACTATTTTTACGATTATTCTATACCTGTATATAGTCACATATACAGATATACAGATATATAGGACTATATGAAAATATAGAGATATTTACATGTTTGAATTTTATCATATATAAAGAGAGGAGGTCAACTAACAGAGCGGGTTAAGGCTTGAACTTTAGAACAAACTGTTCTGATCTTGGCTCTGGCACTTAGCTCTACAATATGTGACCAGTTCTTCAACACCTCTGAGCCTCAGTTTCTTCATTTATAATGTGGGAATAACCAGAGAACCTCTCCCAAGACCTTGTGATAAGAAATAAATGAGATCGCCCACATGAATGTCAGTTTCACAAATGCAGATTCTTTGTGTGGTTCCCCACAGTAACCTAGTGCCTAAAACAGCGCCTTGCACCCCCTCTAAAAGCTGTTCCTGGACCCCATCAGCAGTGACAGATCACTCTTCAGGCAGTAGCCAAGGGCAGAGGTTCCATCTACAGGCACAGAGCACAATGAGTTGTGGTGTGGCTCATGCCCTTGGCCCTTGTTAGGACTGTTGTCTACTAAACTGTGTTAAGAAATCTCTAGCAAGATAATAATAATCATCATCATCCATTGAGAGTGTGCAAGAACGAAAGACAATTGGGCAGGCAGGCCAGATGGATGCTCCTGGCTTCTACCCAGAAGCCCAACTAATTCTATCAGCAGAGGGTATCTTCAAAGGTCAGAAGAAGACAACCTTTGTTATTGGCTTCCACAGAATTCTCCTAGCATTTGCCAAGAAACATGCAAAGCAAATGCTGGGAGCGCTGAGACAAACAAAGATGAACAAAAATTAGAAGAGCTTCCATTTCCAGCACCCACTAGTAACAAGCACTCAAAACACATGGCTAATCCTCACAATACCACTGTTAAAATCCACTCTCTGAAAGAAATCTGGATTCTAAAAACAGAAATGAAGACATGTACCTTAAGTGTTATTTTATGATAACAACCAATACAAGGGGGGTGGCTCAGAAAGCTTCGTGAAGGAGGTAGTTTTGACTGATGGCTGGGATTTCAGCAAGGACAAATACGAAAATATGAGACAAACAGGTAAGGAGAGCATGTCTAGCGACCTCAAACCAGCCCAGCCCAGCCTAGCCAGATATGGGAGGAGATAGGCTAAAAAAGTGCTGAGGACAAAGTTAAGAAAAGTATTATAATTTACACCCTGTTTTAAAAGATGATACCTGGGAGAAGGGGTCACCTTTTGCATTGCCTTGTCTCATCTCCAAGTATGTGGAAAGACAATAGGGCTCTGGAATGTGACAGACTCAAAACCCAACCACTACCCCCACTCCCAGCCGTGAGACCTCAGGTATGCTCTATGCTAAATCAAGCTTTAGTGTCCACATCTGTAAAATAGAAGGAATGATCTCAGAGGGCATAGCCAGGTACATGTATGCCATATAGACATTCTAAAAATTTTGCATCTCCTTGCCCCTATTTTGAGCTTCTTGAGGTCAAGGATCCTATTATGTAGATCTGTGTATCTACTCCAAGGGCTTGCACATCAACTAGCACATGGGTGGCACACAACATGCTTGTTGGCAAAATAAATGAATCATTTGCAGCTGCCACTCACACTTACCAAAATACTGGTTGTGCTTTTGGTAGACCCAAAGAAACAGAGACCAAAAATCTGATTTTCAGTATAATCCACTCCTGACACTCACTCCTCACCCTCATAGATGCATCCTTGGTTTCACAGACCTGAAGTTCTCTCTTCCCATCTTGTCCCAGATAGTTTCAGAACCAAGACAGATCCAATCCAAATAGTGTCATCTTATACTGGAGTTTAAAGGTTGGCACTTAACACACTGGAGAAAATGTACTTCCATGGAAATTACCCCACTCAAGATCCACTCACAGATCATTTGGACTGGGCAAGATCAGTGAGGCCTGAATGAGCCCTACTTATCCTTCAGCTCTCAGCTGAGACATGACTTCCTCCTGAAAACCTTCTAGGGTCTCCCAAACTGGACAGTGCTCCTTTTGTATGTCCCACGGTGTCCAGAGTTCACCCACATCATTGCACTTGTCACTCCAGATAGTTAGGATCTGTTATGCTGATGGCAATGATAGCTTGTCTGCTACCTGCTGGTGTTTCTCTCTTTCTTAACACAGTGACTGTCAAATGGCAGCTACTCAATATATTGCTGGGGAATGAAGAAGTGAATTTATCAAGAAACTGATCAAAAACTTCTTTCTTTCTACTCATTTCCTTCTGTTCAGCAATGACTTACTATAAGCAGTGAGGACACCTACAACAGCCATTGTTTTCTACACACACGAGGAATGTAGTAAGAGAAGGCTGGGGGCCTCACAGTTGTGGAGCATCTCCTCTGTCCCATGTCCATTACACAAAGTAACTCACTTTGACATCTACAGACCCTGGGAGGGCTACCTCACTTTTCACTTGATGGAAGGGAGGTTCAGAGAGGTTAAGTAACTTAGCTACGGATACAAAACCTTCAACTGGTTGAGAAAGAAAGCAAACTCTGAAGGCTTCAAAGAAAATTATGCAAATAAATCAAAGGGTGCCAAGAGGGAACTTAGACACTAGACAAAAATAAATAAAACCAACAACGATAAAACAAACTGGGTCCTTTCCTTCCAAACGCAGGAAATGAACTGGAAAAGAACCCAGTTTATTTTTGGCCTTTTGTTTTTAAGAACTTCATCAGAATTTATCCCTGATTCATAACCTGAAAGACAAAAGGAATATTTTTAAATGTTCTGTTTTGTTTTTTCAAAGTTACTTCCAATTTACAATTTTTTGAAACCTGAAACAATACGCTGCAAATCTCAAAATTCACATAGCTAGACTGAGTCGATATAAAAAGTAGAGAATGACCAGGAGCTGCTGTGCTCTGAAATCTGGCAACCCTGGCAGCATGGGAGATGGAGATGGCGTGGCTTCATGCTCAGACAGAAGGCCGGTCATCTCCACAAGGCCAGGCCAAGGGAACTGTATCCACGAAGGTCTAGAACAGCGCTTTGCAAACTGTGCCCCAGAATGGGCTCTGCCCTCCTCACTCTGTGGACAGGCAATACAGCATTATGCTGATCGCTTGCCTGGACTCAAAGCTTCCTCCAGCTTGGAGTATCCAATAAGCTATGTGACCTTAAGCAACTTCTATCACGTTCCCAACCACCAGTCTCCTCATATGAAAAGCCGGTTAACAATAACACCCACTGCACAAGACGATGTGAGAGTCAAGTGTAAGAATAATGTAAAGCCTTTAGCACAGTGCTGGGTATTCAGTAAGGGTTTGAGAGTCAGCTACTATATTAATAACAGTACTGAATAAATAATAATGGTATTTTAAGTCAATAAGTTTCCAAATTTTGTTTGAAAAAAAAAGCTTTTCATTGATTAAAGAAGCAAAGAAAAAAGGCTGCAGATTGTTTTCTAAAAGTTAAAAAAAAAATTGAATACTTGCAATTCTCCTTATCTTAGAACACTTGAACCACGAAGAAAGCAGGTGCTAAGCTCAGTGTTGCTAAGAGGAGAAGGAGCCGAAACAGTGTCCAGCTTACCCCCAAGCCCGAAGGACCCTGCAGGCTATATACCGTGCCACACACTCTGGCTGTGGTCCCAGTAAACCTAGCAGAAGTGCACATGTCCTTCTAATGTTGAAGTAGGACCATTGTTGAGAAGGCAGGAGAAAAAAAGTATAAGTGAGTATTTATGAACTAGACGCCATAATAATCCTTAGAAATATCTCAAGTTACTTTGTTTTGAGAGGCAGAGAGAAAAAGAGAGAGTGTAGGGGATGGGCAGAGAGAGAAGGAGACATAATCTTAAGCAGGCTCTACACCCAGCATGGAGCCTAACACAGGGCCCGATCTTTATGACACTGAGATCATGACCTGAGCCAAAATCGAGTCAGCTGCTTAACTGACTGAGCCATCCAGGCGCCCCTTTAAAGTTGTCTTTTGATAAAGATTCTTTTTATCAAGCACTCCCTAAAAACTGAAGCCCATTGAGTTGCTAACACAGAATCCCTAAGCACCCACCAGAAGTTGTAACTCAATGCAGAGACATGATGTACTATAACCAGCATTGACTGACCTGTATCCACTTACCTCTTAGGCAAATTAAAAGCCTCCTGGTCTTCACTGAAAACCAATGTCTGTTTCATCTGGAATGTTTCTATGGAATTGTGGATTGACCAAGAACTATCATCGGTGGGTGTATGTGTATGTGTATGTGTACATGCACGTGTATAGAACAGGAAGTGAGGAGGTGGAAAATTTCCCCTCAAAGGCTTCCGTCCGTTTATACCCAGCTGATCACATTCTGCAAAGTGAATACTGAGATGAGAACATCACCAAAGAGCAAAGGGCACTGACCCCCAATATTTTAAAAAGTTACCGAAAGCTCTCCATAGCTGTGTCATCTAGCAGAGGCTTCTAGACACTGAACTTCATTTTACCTCTCCTGGCCCCAGCCAGGGAGAAAAAGGATGAAATTAAGCAAGCATAAAAGGGGTGATTCTGTCCATAGTAAACCTGGACCTACTTGGGGACAGAGCCCAAACAGCAAGGGAACAGCAAAAAACAACAAGGCAGGAGCAAGGATGCTTCTGAGGGGCTTTATTTGCTTTTTGGGTGGCTTGGAGTTCCCAAAGTACCAGGCATGCCCACAATCAAATAAATGTAAGTTTCACATACTCCAAAGTGAAACAGATGACTTGGGAATCATTCCTGATAGCCCGGATAAGTGAGGGTTGAATAAGCACTGATGTTAAATTACGAAGCGGCTGGCAGTCTTTCGTTTTTTTTTTAAGTGAGTATCTTTGAGTAAGAGCCATATGGGTGCTACAATAATGAGGTTTATAAATAGGCTTAATATTCAAACAACCTGGCTTAAAAAAAAAAAAAAAAAAAAAAAAACCTTGTGTTCAGTTTCAAAGTTGACAGCAAGATACCTCCCAGTGGGGCACAAGAGGGTTTTCCGGTGTGGGAAGTTGAATGTGCAACAACTACGCATGCACAGTGAGAACTCTAGCTCTCGGCCTTCAGTGTTTGCCGGCACTTCCAGGCAATGGTGACTCATTCTGCTCCAGATCCCGTCTCCATCCTTCCCTACCAAGGTCACTACTGCTGCCGATACACAGACAGCTTTGGAAATCTTGGTTCTCGGCCCTCAGTTTCCTAAAGGGAGAGGAGATTGGGGGACAAACTCAGAAAAAGTGCACAGAGTTAACTGAGTGGAGTTAACTACATGTTCTCAGAAGTTGAGCTCCCTTGTGGGAAAGTGGACTACAATAAAATGTCCCAAATACCCATGAAATGAGCAAGGACCTGAATGATCATCTGATCCTCCAGTTTTGTTTTTCATTGGCATATGGGTTACAGGCTGAAGAGAACCGGATATCTCTGGAAACTTCTGAATACGTCTTAAATCATTTGTATGAACTACTCTACATGTTGCTGAGAATGGAAGGTCCTTGTACATTTCTTCTTCATCTACCAGTGATTTCATTTCCATGATGCATACATTAAAACCTAGATTTGCAAAGCTTTGTGTATATTGACTGCTTGATGGCACTTCTCATATTTGGAACAAGTAAATGCCATTAAGAAAATGTATATAAATTGCAGTCTCCTGGCACCTTCTGGCAGAGTATTGGGGAGCGGGAGAAGATATTAGAGAATGTGAGAGATTCTCTTCCGTTACTAGCTCAAATATTTCTTAACTGATGAGCTACAGAATGAAAATCCATATGGGCACTGATTCCATTTTCTTTCATGGCCAAAGATCCAAAGCAATATAAAAAATGAAAAATAGTAAAATGATATAAGCTCACTTTCACCTGGAATAACCCAATAATTACTAAAGGGTTGTTATTCTTTAAATTTTCTAGAGAATTTTTCTGCTAGTTCTTTCTTTTTGGGGGGATGGGGATTGTCCCACAGATTCACACTCTTCCATTTAGCCTTGTTAGAAAAGGAAGATCATATTCAGAGTCAGCGACTCCCTAGGCACAAACCTGCAATATGTACTCATCACCCAAAGTGATGAGATCAAATTCAAATGAAGAAGTGAGGTTTGGGGACGAGGATGGTGAACCCGAAGAACAACAGAACGCTAATCTGAAGCAGAGCTGTAAATAAGACCATCGATTTTTAACTCACTCCTAGAAGCAAATATGTTTGTATCTAGTGCTGGCTGGGCACTGGAAAGAGGAGAAATCTTTAAGAATTAATCCAAACTAAACAACCCCACAGGAAGCCCCACCTGGAACAGCACCAATTCACTCAGCCAATCCACACGGTGCCCCACGCTCCCATATTCCCGAAGGCCTGTTTCTTCATTGTTCTCCCTCCCCAGCCCCCCTATCTGCCTGCAGACAGCTGGCCAGACATAGAAATCCAAATCTCTTGTTCATGCCTGCTTCTCTCCTGGGCCTGAGTTAAAAATTCCAGCACTTGAATTACTGTCCAACAGGCCCCCAAATGGGACTCCCCCCCAGAGAATGCTGAAATCTTCTGGAAAGCAAGGCTTTTTGAACAGACCAAGCACTATTTCCCTCCTGCTTAAAGCTAGGCAGTGAGCTAATCACTGGCACCAACAACAAAATATGGAAAGGTTTTTAGAGAAAGAAAATAGAAAGTAAATGTCATGCTTGTAGAAGTTCAGGTAGTACTTTTTTGCATAAATTATTTATCCCTCTATTCACATATTTACAACCACTTGCTGTGTTATAAGCACAGCAAAACTGTGTGGGTGGGAAAGGAAGAGATTTCTGTGACCTCCTTCTTAGGAGCCTGGCTCCTGTTTAGATAAACATCAATGAGAAAGGCTGAAAACAAAAATATTTCTTAATATCCATGCAACACTGCCAAAGTGGAGATAAATCCAAAGGATTAAGACAAAATCTTACTCTCCACAGATGTATCCCTGTAATTAGGGGAGGAGTAGAATTTTTTAAATTGAATTATCCAAAGAGTTGCTCCAGGTCTCTACTTTGCTCTTCCTCATGTGTATTTAGCCGGAACAAAAACTGTATCTTCTGCCAAGTTTAACTTCGGCGACCAGTCTAATCTTTCTAAGCCTTTCCTATCTACTCTAGGAGTATTCCTTCCCTCGCTCCTCTCTTCCACCCTCCTCCCAACTCTTATCCAAACCTACTCATGGCAGAAAGCAGCTACTGGCCATTTACAACTCCAGGTGACTTTAAGTCAACACACAGTTCCTGGGGAGCAGAGATCCTTCCTATTTCCTCCAAAACTTCTCTAACAGTAACATCATCCACAGAAGACTCTTCTCTGGACACAGGCTCTGTAAATTTTAACAATTTAAATATGGCAAAAATAATGGGAATATCCAAAAAAACAGAAAAAAAAAAGAGGGAAAAAATTAACTAGCAGATACACTCATAGGGACCATTCTGAGCTCTACTATCAACGGAAATCAGTTGAACATTTGAACCAAATTCTGTTTACCTATAGTTACCTTCACTGAAACTATCCAAAGACTCCCAGAAATGGGTGCTTTGAACAATTCCTTTATTTTTTTTAACCATGACTAATTTTAGTCCATAGTTTTGTAGAAAGAATGACAATTCTAAACAATATTTATGGAGCTTCGATTTATGGTAATTAATCCTTTTGTGTCACAAATGAGCAACACAGAACTCTATTCGTGAAAGTATTTGTGGTCCCTCATAGTTAGCAGACTTGATTTCCAAATACAACCTCCTGGAATAGTATACTAGATATAAAATAGGTAATTTAAAGGCATTATAAGACACATCACAGTCATCCTTAGACAAGAGTCAGAGAGATAGAGAAAAAAATGGGTCAGATATTAGTCTGAATTTGAACTATTCCTAAAACACACATGGAAGTAGATTTCAAAAACTAATCCTTCAGGGGGCACCTGGGTGGCTCAGTCAGTTAAGCACTGGCAGTGCCTGCTTTAGATTCTCTTTCTCTCTCTCTGCCTCTCCCCAGCTCATGTTCTCGCTCTCTCTCAAAATAAATGATAAATTAACTTAAAAGAAAACTAATCTTTCACTACTAGATTTACTCAGAGCGTCTCTAGAGTGCAGGAAAAGTCATGGTTATTTCAGCATTTTGGTTGTTTGGAATCTGGATAAACAAAACTTAATGTTCTTTGGATGTCCAATAGTGACTTTCGGCCAAAATATTCAACGCATTCTTATGTTGATTATTTAAGGTTTCACTCTTCTGGTGGCCTTAAGGGAAAGGAAAGCTGTTTCAGCAGAATATTGAATAGTGCGTCGCTGCAATAGACCTCTGGAAGAGAATGAAAGTGGAAGAAGGGAGAGCACTTTGGGGAAGGCCTTAAAGAGTAGGAAAAGGGCCATGAATGAGGAAACATGGTGTGGAAGGTGAGAACTACACCAGGACCTGTGCAGTGCCCCAAGAGACAGAGGCCTGGTGTGTCCATCATAGGGCACCTCAGGAGCAGCAGTGACCCCACGGAGCACCACTGGGCAAGCCTAGACAAAGGACAACCTCCTGCAGAATCTAGAGAGTCTACCCAGCCAACCTTCAAGAGGCCCTGCTGTGGTGCTTGGGCTCCACGCTTTGGGTCTCACTGCCTGGCTCATGCTCTGTAGTTCCCAGAAGGTCCATGGTGAGGGCCCAACTTCATTTGGCTTCTTGGGTCATAGTCTCTTTCTTCCCTTGGAATACTGGGAATGATCCTGCCTTCCCCACCCCCTCAGGTTTTTGTCTCTGTTCCAAATCCATGTTATGGTGAGCATGGCACCAAGTAGTCAATATAAAGGTTCCAAGCAAAGCTATGTACACATTATGAGCTGGCCTTTCCCATCTGTTGGACAAGAAAATGTCAATGAGAAAATATATATAAACTTACAGTCTTCTGGTACCTTCTGTCAGACTATTTAGGGTGTCACACTAAACTGCATTCTCTGTGTCTGTATATACACATACATATAATTTATTTTTCTTCTTACTTTGTTGGACTATACATTATACCTCCAAACCAGGCTTTTCCATTTATCTCCAGACTCATTTATCCAACTGCTCATGGCTTCACCACATCTATTCAAGGACATCTTATAGGCCCCTCATATTCAATATGTCCAAAACTGAACTCATTATCTCTACTCCCCATTCACTGTGCTCCCACGCACAACCAAACCTACAACATTAACCCCCACCCCACCTCAGTGGGCCTGATCTAAGTAAATAGCATCTAGGAATGAAGCTAAAAACCTAGGAGTTTTCCTAGATTCCACACTCTTCCCCATTTCCCACATCCAAATCCTGTTGTCTGCCTCCTGAAAATCTCTCAAATCCATCCCTATAGACCTACAATGGCTTCCCATTGGTAAAACCCCTGGTCTAAAGAAGAAGCCTCTCAGCCTTAGTGCATCATCTGGGAGCCCTCCGTGCCATGAGAGCCAAGCAAGGGAAGCAGTGAAAGTGCAGGCTAAAGCGTAAAACAAGAAAGCTGAGGCAGAGGTCCAAGTAAACTGCTAACTTCTGCACCCATGGAAACCACAGGAGCAGAAACAGGAAAGCCAGAGGTCAGGGATGCTAGTACCAATTTGTTGGTACATGTCTACTTTCTAAAGCTTGATTCAATGGATCTAGAAATCCGTCACCATCTCATCACAATGACCACCTTTGAGACCCACCTTGCTCATATCAAAACAGTCCCTTTTGGTCCTTTGCCCTGGACCTGTGACTTTCAGGACTAATTCTGTTTTCATTTGTAGCTGAATGTGGCACATGTACAATAAATCATCTCTTCTGCTATCTTAGCTGAAGAAATAAATAAAATAAAATAATAAAAAAAAATAAAATAAAACAAAATAAAATAAAATAAAATAAAATAAAATAAAATAAAATAAAATAAGAAGCAAGATCCAATCCCTCTCTAGCCACGTCTTGAGACTCCTGTCTCTATACAATCTTGACTCTAGCCACGTGGCCTTCCTGTTTTTTCAGAGGTGCCATGATCCTTTGGCTTTTTTGCACATGCTGTTTTCCCAGTCCCTGAATACCTTAGAACACTCTTCCTCAACTCTTTACATAACGAATACCTACTTGTTCTTCATAGCTCATTTTAAATCTCACTTCCTCAGAGAAGCCTTCCCTGATTTTTGCACCAGGTTTGGGCCCTCTATTATATTTTTCCGCAGCACTCGTCAATATAAATAATTACTTGTGGAATTACATATTTAATATTTGCTTCTACCAGTAGACTGAATGTTCCCTAAAGGAGGGAGCCTTTATCTTGCTTCTCACTGCTTGGTGCCTGGTGCGTGGTAAGTGCCAGAGAAATGTTTGCCTAGTGAATGAGTGATGGATTACTTTCCTACATATAGTTGTATGTGTAGTCGTTCAGATATATCAATAAAATTCATTACCTATAATCATAAATTATGTCTTCTCAATTGAATTATTCTCTAAAGCTTTTCATTATTTCACAACCTAGAAACATCTAGGCTTTTCTTACACTCATGAAGACTCATTTATTTTATTTAATAAGAGCTGTCAAAAGGTCTTTAATAAAGAGTACAGTTCAATAAGTCTGAAGAATACCAAAGTTGACATGGATTCGGTATACTTTCTCCAGAAACAAAGTGTTCCATTTGTTGGGGAATCCACTTTTTATTGCTGATGAGAAGTTGTGATGCTCATTCTCCAAGCTGTTAAAGACTACTTTATGGGCCTCAGACTCAACAATTATTTTTCTTAGTCTCTAATCAAAAAGCCATGACTCAGGTCATGTAAGTGCTTTCCCTCCATATGGAAAAACTGGAACCAAGCAGTTTCTATGAGCCAAAGAAAACTAAAGACAGAAAATTGAGCTAGAAATGTAGAAATACCCTCTACTCAGGGCTGCATCCCAACCAATAGAGACTGTAAAGCTTGGTCAAAATAATAAATACTTAGCTTGATAAATAGTGAGTTGTAATTAGCTAATAAGTCAGCACAACCAAATTATGTTAAGCAAGTGATGATGTACTAATATACTGCATTAGTATTCAAGTAAAGAAAATTTCATTCTAAATGTAAAAACCCATTTACCCTTTATATATTTACCTCTTTCTCCCTCTTAATATATATTAAGAACCTATTCAGGTGAGACTTTATTGATCTTTATTAGGAAAAGAAAGACTCAAAAATAATCCCTCATATACAAATGCCTTCCTTCTCTGAATCCTAGGACATTGTGTCAACATCACTTATTTAGCAATTAATTATTGCACATACTTTTATTGTTGTTTTTTAACTTTTCATATGTATAAAGATTTATACTGTCTCCCTAACTAGACTCCAAATTTCCTGAGAACAGGGTTTTTCTATATCTCCTCTGAAGCTCCTGGTATCTGGTATAGAATAGGAGACCAACAAAAATATGCCAAGCCATTCCAATTACATGACAGATTGGAAGGGCCAATTAATACCCTAAAATACGTAATCTGGAGGAAATAAGTAATTTTTTAGATTATTCTTTTGGCATTGCTTTATTAGTGAGATTCACGTGAAGCTCCTCTTTCTTAGGTCATCTGTTTGCGAGGCTTTTCCTCAGAAACATGACTCTCAGACCCACTGCTCCAAGCCAAAGGTCTCTCCATAGTTCCAGTCTATCACCAACACCTACATGGATCTTCCAGAGGCTATTCCATTTCAACATATCTAAACCCAAGTTTATCACTCTGCTTTATCCCAGCCTGCTCTCCTCTCCATGGCCCCTAATAAGGCAAATGGCACCAAACTAAGACACCCAAGCCAAAACAAACTTGGAAGACAACTTCCCTTTCTCTCTCTGCTCCAAAACTAACTGGCACTACACTAAATTCAAGAATCTTCTCCAAACAGTTGCCAGGCCTCAAATTCCATCACCAGTCTGTCCTCTACACTTCTTCCAGAGTAGCCATCCTAAAATTCAAATCTCAATTTGTTACTCTCCAGCTTAAAGCCTTTTAACACTTCCTTATAAGTAAGAGATAAGATGAAAACTCCTTAAAATTACCTGTACAAAATAAAAAATATTCTCTGTAGGATGAATGGAGAGTGGAACACATTTGTGTCTATGTGTGTGTGTGTGTGTGTGTGTGTGTGTGTGTGTGTGTAATATAGCAAAATGTGTTCAAATATTTGCCTCCTTAAACTATGAGCATGTACAGTTTTGAATAAAACAAAAAGCAAATCTCCTAGAATTCCATGTATTACTACCTGGCGCATGCCTTCCTTTCCAACATTCTCTCTCACTCCTCCTCAACGGGCCAACATCTCCCATGCCTCTGTACCTCTGCACACTCTGTTACCTCCATTCATCAGCTTTCATCTATCCCTCAAAATTGCACTTGATAAGCTGCAAGAGGATATCACACAGCTACCTTTCAAGGAAAGTAACTAAGGCTCTTGGGAATTAATTGATTTATAGGGAAAGGTAACCCTGTGAGGTCCCTAAGGGACCAGGGACCAATTTAGGGGCCAAGTGCTTTTGGTTTTAATGTTAATTTATTTTTGACAGAGAGAGAGAGAGAGAGACAGAGTGCGAGTAGGAGAGGGGCAGAGAGACAGGAGACACAGAATCTGAAGCAGGCTCCAGGCTCCAAGCTGTCAGCACAGAGCCCCACAGGAGGCTCAAACTCACGAACTGCGAGATCATGACCTGAGCCGAAGTCGGACGCTTAACCAACTGGGTTACCCAGGCGCCCAGGGGCCAAGTGCTTTTGAGGTGACCTGGGAGATTTCTGTCCAGTAGTTCAACATTGGATGATAGCAAATTGACCCAACCACACCCTCTCCTCTTGGAGATTATCAATGAGAAGTGAGCATAGAGAAGGGCACTAGGATTCAGGCTTTATCCCTAGTAAATAGAAGAGCTTTCCCAGTTGCCCATAAAACCAGCTCATAATTCTGGGCTGATTTATTCTGGGCTGACTAGAGGACTCTTTGCTTCCTCAAATCTTTGCAAAACACTTCTTTGCATCTTTGCACAAGGCTGACATGAATGAAAAGGATCTGCGCGAGTCTCTTCCTTGTAACTCTAAGGACTCCGCTAGAATAAATCTGCAGCTGACTGCCAGTCGGCAACACCTTCTCTGGCCAACCCAGATAGAGGTGGCTCTCTGTGTATCCCTCTGTAACTATAGTCAACACTTCCAGCTTTTCCTTTCAGTCTCTCCTGCCAGCTTTGGAAGTGCTGAAGGGCAGGTATTTTATCTACTCTCGCACACCCAGAACTTATGAAAGTGCCTGGCATATAACAGACACTCAGTAAATATTAACTGAGTAAACTAATGTTGCCTGAACACTGATGGCGCTATTAAAACTTTCAGATGAGTACAGAGAAAATACAGCAGCAGAGGGCTTCATTAAATAAGAAATATGAAACCAGATATCCAAGCTTCTTTGTCTATGGCTTTCCCTCACATCTTTGCTGTGTAGTTTGGAAGAGTCACTTAGGTCTCGGTACTTCAGTGGGATATTAGTGAAGACCCTTTGAGAGAAGTCAAACTCAAAGCAACCTTAGCAGAAACAGCCTGGCTGGTGGTAGAGCTGGCAGAGTACAGAAACTGGGGCTTCTGGGAGCAGATCGGGGATTTCCACTCCATATTCTCCCCTCTGCTTTTCCCTAAGTGGTGGCTTCACTGTCTCCTATCACAGAAAGGTCTTCCCCATGAAGTGGGAAGTTGAGCCAGTGGCAGCCACCAGGAAAACCTAGAAGAAGGGAAAGCGGCACTCTCCAGCGGCCAAGAGAGCAATGCCAACAAAGGACTTTACCACTCGGTTCCGTGCCACACCTGAGACCTACCTACCACTCTTGCCACGAAGGTCAAATTCTAAGATTTGCCAGTCCTTGGTCTTGAGCTCATCCCTAATCAGGAGGGAGGCAAGGTCTATTACCACATTGGGGAATGGGAAAGCCCACCGAATAGACAATAGTCCCAGTCTGTTACCTTAATGGCTATTTACCTCCCTTTATATCATGATATCATTTTAGATAATGCAAAAGAACACATCATCTTCATAGAAAGTGTTATATAAGCATAGAATTTATTATACTGACTACCTCATAGTAAGGAAAAATAAACACATTATAGCTTAATTACAATTTTGACAACAGAATAAGTGAAACCTGTTCACTTGCTCTCAACTGAAAATAAAAAAGGTATAGAAACACTTTTTTGTCATCATAGAACAGTCTGGCAATAGAAAAACCCTTGGTCAGGACCCAAGGTACAAGTCATGACTCAAACCTACGCAGCCGTGAGGCTCCCCCACATCACCAGAGGAATAAAGTACAGCCGTTGTCGTATTTTCCCTGATTGGAAGATTCCCTAACAAAACAGCCATCGGGAGGGGCCCTTAAAAATTCCACCCTCTTTGCAGAGGAAAGAAGTATGACCACAGCACTGAGGGGAAACCGAGGTTTACAGAAACAAAAATGGGTTTAAAAAAAAAAGAGGCTCATCCCAGAAATGTAAGCAGATAGCATCCCTTTGACAGACATAATTAAAAAGCTCAGGTGTGCAGTATTGTTCCCTCCCAGCACAGAGGAACATGAACATGGGTCTGAGAGCTGCAGAGTGAGGATGAGGAACACCACAACCTTCAAATCACAGTTGGTCTCTATACATTGGTATTCAGCACCTCACGCAAGGAAAAAGAGTCGTCATTATGGTAAATATCAACGCTTGCAGGGTTTTGCCATCTCAGCTGGGGTACATAGTGTTTAAAATTCACATTTCCAGTATTCGATGTGCTATGAGCATGGCGATGATGCTACAAGGCTAGATTAAGAGTTTTTCCCAATTTTTTTCCCCAGAGAAATATGTGAATGAGCTCTAGGTTTCAAATACGTATCGATAATTTACTATACACCAGGTAGTACTGTAGGTGCTGGGGACACACCGGTGATCAAAACAGACTGGAAAAACTATGTCCTCATGAAGTTTATATTTTAGTTAGAGAAGACAGACAATAAACGTAATAAAAAAAATACCTAGCATTCAGGTGGTGAGATGTGTAAGAGAAAAAAATAAAGCATGGAAGGGGGATGGGTAGAGGTTGTAATGTATACAGGATCATTCCCTATATTCTCCTATGCTGTAGATTCTTGGCAGATAATAATAGCAGGAGCAACAATCCTCTTACTGCTGGTAAAGACCACTCCAGGCCAGTGCACAGAAGGGAAGAGGATATGGGGAAGGAAAAAGAGAACTTAGATAAACAAGAGTGGGATTCAGCCCTGGGTTGTGGCTTTGCCACATCTGTTCCTACCTCAGTTTAGATCTCTGTGCCCAATCTGGGTAATGATATTAACAAAACCTGCCTCCCACCTCGTTCATGGAATACTGGGTTGATACGTCATATGGCCTATAAGCTGATCCAAATATATTTGGATATATACATTCATGTTGAATATTATAAAGTTCATATTTGTGTCTTTATGTTTCTTTAATCACCTACTTACTGAACACCTACTACATGCCAGACCCTGCTCTGTACACTGGAGGTACAGCAGTAAGCAAGACACACAAAGTGTCCATCCTCAAGGAACTTATGCTCTAATACAGGAGATGAAAAATTCAATAGTAAATTGAATAGAAAAGATACTGACAAGAAGAAGACGCCACTGAACAGTCCAGGCATGAGATGATCAAGTCCTGAACTTAGATGGTTCCCAAACAAGCTGAACTAAATTCGTAACTATCTGTGATCATAAAGCCCTTTCTATAAGGGAGTCATGGTAATAAATTTACTTGAAAATCCAATAGGACTATTGGGTATTTATAAAATGATGAAAGGGCTGCTTCCTTTCTCTTACTGACAGTCTGTTGTGTGGACAAATAGAAACATACCCTTCCACCTCCTAACGGTTTCTAGTTTGTGAACTGCGAAAGTGTTATTCCAAGTGGTATAAATAAGCATGCCTTTGGTTTCCAGAGTCTTTAGCAACTTATCACAGCACTACTGTTTTGGTTTTTTAAGTGGCAGTAAGAACCATTAACAGTAGTAAAAAACTATGCCATAATTACGGTAGGAACATGTCCTTTTCGAAACAGAAAATGAAGAAACAGATCTCCTAGGATTGCTGTTAGGCAGAGCGTTTCAGTAGAAGGGTAAAGAGAGGAATTCAAAAACACACACTTGGAAAAGAATCAACCCACACCTTTCATGTTCAAAGGCACCGGATGCTGAATAGATATGAGAGACTAGAGAACGAAAATGTGGTTATATCACACCCCAACACCTTGGGGAGAGAAGCCTACAAGATATGAAGCAGAAAGCTACAAGACAGCGTGTTGTAAGCACTAAACACTTTTTTACACACATTCTCAGCCTGGCTGATTTGCCCAAACACTCCTCTCTAGCCTGAGTAGCTCCATGGAGTGGGCTGTAATTGTAAAGCAGCCAGAGAGCAGTCCTGAGTGTGTGCAGATGAGTCCCTCCAGCCGAGATGGCAAGGAGACCAGCCTGACTGCACTTTTACATTGCATACCTTGGACCCAGACTGTAGAGGCCAACAACTCTCTGTGTGCACCACAATATGATCAGATTGAATGCTCATTACCTATGACATGAGTTTATTGTAAACACTGCTCTGAAAGAGGCGCTGCCTTGCACGCGTCTCAACTGTCAGGACAGTCTGCCAACAAAAACAACAAAATTTCCACACAAGTTTACCACCTCTGCTTGCTTACAGCAGCCAGACAACTCAAAAATCATAGTATTTGGCATGGTTTCCCCTTTAGATCAATGGCAATGAAACTCACTTAGATTATTAATGGAAGGGCTTTTATAAATTACACTTTAGGGGACCCCTTAAAGAAACATACACTTTCATTATTGCTTCCCTTTAGAAACTTTGAATACCCTGGTCAGGATGTGGTCTCCTCTAAGATGAAGCTAACTTAGATCAGTGCCTTTTTTATTTTATTTTGAGATGTGATGTGTGTGTGTGTGTGTGTGTGTGTGTGTGTGTACACGCACACACACACGCACATGCTTTCAAAAACAATAACTACAGCAAAACAAACAAACTGCCAAGGAAGGAGCTGGTATTCCCATCTTTGTCCTTCATAAGGAACAGAATGTCTGGATAATATATTTGGAGAAAAAATTGTTTTTTTAACTGCACTAGATATTTGATGCCAAATGTCTAATGAAATGAGTATCGGGTAGTTATGAAAGATGTCTTTGGGATCTGCCTGGTCAACTGAGGAGCAAGATGTAAATATACAGGTATCATTAGAGCTTCCTGAATGGGGTAACCAGCTCTTCATTATCTATAAAATCTTTTCACAGAAAATACCATGTATTTTCAGGTCACCTCTCCTCAGTACCCAAAACCAGACAGAACCCAATGAAGTGAATGAAATTCAGAGATCTCTGTCCATCAGTCCAACTAGAATTCTGGCCACTATATTGAAAGCAAATGCACGATTTCACTATTCAAATACTGCTAGGAAACTCCACTGTTGGTTCTGACCCCCACTTTCTCCAAAAATAGCCCCTTCCTTCTGGTGACTATTTTAAGATAGAAAGAACCCTAAGAAAATATCAGAAGTTGAACTAGGCTGGGGAGAAGGAGAGGAAAATTTAGCAGCCAGAATGCATGTAGAATTTGAACGGAAGGTAAGTTCTTGGACCACCTGCCAAGATGTTTGCAAGCACTTTGCAGAGAATAAGTCTTCCTTCGATTAACAGTCCCCAGACTTTTCTCCCTGGGCAAAAGGACCAGAAACATCTCCATGGGTACTGAGCTACCACTGAAATCTAAGGACATTTCCTCTTTCCCCCAAAGAAAGTATGCTTTGGAAATAGCAAGGCATTCTAAAACACTCAGAAAAGTCTCTTTTGAAAAAAAAAGGGGGGGGGGGGAGGTAGCAGTGACTGTAATTAACAGAGAAGCAGTTGTGGAACTTCTAGGGCTGTACTTAAAGAGCCATGCAGGAACAGGGTGAGCAGTCATGGCTGTAGCTGTGTAGTAAAATACTGACTGCAGAGAGAAACGGGGCAAGAGAAGTAAATGGATTTACTTACAGCCCTCGGAGCCGAAGCCAGATTTTCTCGATCTGTTCGGGTTGCAGGTATTTCAGAGAGTTGCTCTCAAATTCTTCAATCTCCTTGGTCGGCGACTCCATAGCTGCAGGTTATCAGTGGGAGTGAGGCTGGGAGAGTTTGGGCTGGCCCTCCCCGCCTCCTCGCCGGCCCGGCCCTCGAGCCCCAGCCGTGCGCCGCGCGCCTTTGCCTGTCACTTTCTGTGCGCGCTCCTCCTTCTGGGCCCCCCAAACCCGGACTTACAGGGGGCTCGCAGCGCCGGCGACCCCCGGCCCAGGTGCCTCCTGGAGGCGGCTGCGGGGACCAGCCATGGTCCCGAGCTGCTCAAGGAGAAAGCACCTGGACCTAGTGGGATTTTTTTTTTTTTTTTTAACAAAGCCACAGAAGCGAACCGTGAGGCAGCTGAAGGACTGGGGGGAGCGAGGGAGGACCGAGTGTGGAGGGGAGACAGTGAGAAGGGGAGACAGGGGAGGGGATGCGCCGAGAGGGAGCTGGGGCGGGCGGGGTGCTCCGACCCCTAGGCTGCGCACGGGGCTCCGCCCGCGCCCCCAGCCCGGGGCGCCCCGCGGCCTCCCCCCCTCCCGTCCCCCCCCCTCTCCCCCCCCCCCACCGCCTCGCAGCCTTCGCGCCCCGTCTCTGTTTTCTTTCACTTACCAGCAGCTCCGCTGACAAGCGAGAAAAGTGACAACTGAGAAAAGTCGTCTGTCAGCGCGCCGGGGCTGGCGTCTGGTGTGACACCCGCGGGCGCGCAGGGAGGGGCGCGCCGGGCAGCGCGGTCCGCGGGGCACAGGCTCGCCAGGCTCTGGCCTCGGACCCGGGGCCCCGCGCGCCACGCACCGCCCCGGCGCACACAAGACCAGGCCCGCGGCGCCACGCGCGAGCCCAGGGACCCCGGGCTTGCGGGCCCCCCGGGGGGCTGCGGCGCAAACAGCGCGGCGAGCTTCCGCGGAGTTTATGGGGGGAGCCCTCAGGTATGGCTCACCTACTCGTCCTCCCTTGAGCCGCTTCCATTTTGAAATATTAAAGCAATTGGTAAGGACTAAAGTAACCACACATCACACTTAGAAGGTCCTGCTACGTTCCTGCTCTTGAGAGTCTTCGTTTCTCCCCCCCGCCCCCCACCCATGGTGCGGAGAAAAGGAAAATAGAAACCAACAGTGAGGAGGTAGGAGTTTCCACCGATTCCACATACTCAAGAGGTCCCCGCGGGGCCACGGCTGAGCAGACGTTGGGACTGGCAAAGAGTTTCAGCTCCACAGAGTGGCAACGCACCGTCTGTTTCCCCCTAGGTCATTCACAGTGTCAATAACACCCTGTGTGCTCTGGAGGAATGGGACCAGCTGTGGAGTTGGGAAGCGCGGTGGGATTAAGAGAGAGACCACAGACAGAACACTAGAAGATCCTGGCTCCGGGTGATTGCAGCCCTGACTGACCTCACAGAACTGGTGGTCAAACTCCCATCTAGAAGAAGCCACCAACACTTCCCTGGGCCATTTCAAAGCTGGCACTCAGGGCTCCTGAGATTCTGGGTGCAGCCTGCCCTGTAACCATAGTTCCCTCACAAGCAGTTAGATTCTTTCAGTCACATTCCCAGTGTCCTTTGGCTACCCATCAGTTACATACCTGCTTCTCAAAAATGAGAGACTTAAAGAACTCATGTTTCTTCATTGCTCAAGTAAAGTTACATTCATTGTGACCTTGACAAAGAAATAAAATGATAGTGTCAAAATCCTAAACGTTCACCCATTCGATGGTTGGCATTTACTTTCCAGAAATTAGAGGTTTCCATCCATCCAGTGGTGGGGATGGCATGGCTAGCCCCAGTCATTCCAGTGGAAGAAGGTATCTTCCACAAGGTGAGATGACAGACCTATTTGATTCAAAAGGACTTACACACTCACCTGCCACACAATCTGAAGTCACCTCATTAAAGTCAGTCCTTACGGATTTTCTGGAACCGCATACATTATCACTGAGTTAACACATTACTACCAGGCAAAGGTAGTATTAAGCAGCTACCATGATAACATGAAATTGATATATCTGAAAAGAACCAATTACCTACCCAATGTCACCCAGCAGGGAGCAGTGACCTGCTAGAACTGGATGCTTAAAAAAAAAAAAAAAAAAAAAAAAGACATTGTTTTAACCACTTGTTTTGGGGATGCAAGATGGGAGGCAGCATGGTCCCCAGAGAGGTTTCCATCTCTGTGAACTCTGGGCAGCCTGCTGTCAGAATATGGAAGTGTAGCAATGATAACAGCAGCAAACAGGTATCTCAAACTGTCTCTAGTCTGAGCAATGCTCTAAGGCTCTATGCTCACATAACACTGGCAACAACTCTAGGACGCAAATACTATTATGATCATCCCCATTTTACAACAAGAGAGCTAAAGCACAAAGAGGTTATCCAAACCCACTGGAAAATGAACTGACCTGGAAAAGCGTTTGAGTTATGGCTCATTACCCTATCCAGTACAAATCTGTTCCCCTCACAGGGTCCCATTTTCCACCTGGCTAATGTAAAGAATTTAGGCATAAAGATTTTTTACATCTGTTCCACCTTCATGATTCTATGAGGTCATCTGGAGAGAACTGGGGAAAGGAATTGCTGAAAAGGGACATGCATATGGCTGAAAACATATTTTAATTATGGCATGGTTTCTCCAAGGACTGGCCTGGGATGAAAGGATACAAGAGAATAATAAAGCATATTCATCTTCCTGCCCTCCACCATATGTATGACCTTTTCCTTGTCTGAGTAGGATTTGGGTTAAGTCAGAGAAAAGTGAATTTTAGAAGAAAAAAGAAAGGAAAAATTGTTCACTACAATTAAGCCCATCAGAAAGGGAAGACAAAAAAAAATATCCTTTAAAAAGTTTCTAAAAAGTAATTTTGTTTCATTTTTAAAAGCTTTTTAAAATTGTACATTAGAAAATTAGTAAAGATCTATCACTTTTTTTTTTTTTATTTTAGAGCCATATAGTTTTTGGAGTGGGAGGGACCTTAAAGATAATCTGGTTTAGTAGAAGTTTACAGATTTTTTAAGCAACAGAATATTTTATGTAGAATAACATTTTATAAGGGACTCCAGTGCACACCTCATATTTAAAGATTATAGAAAGTGGTGCTCTGGTTGAATGGGGAAGGGGAGTGGGGAGTGCTTAGTTCTCAGAGACAGAGTCCACCTCTTCCTTCTCTATATCCCATCCCTGTGTGGCAAATACTCCCACTTCACAGATGAGAAAACTGAGGCTAAAGTACCATAGACTATTTTAGGATTTCTTGCTCCTAATCCAGGGTTGTTTCTAAAGCACATTATGAAAGGTTGTCTTCTCTCTGCCAACAAAGTATTACTACTTTTAGATGCACCATGTTATTATGTCACTCAGACTTTATTCTCTTTATGTATCACAGGCAGGATATGCTTGATAGTTGCAATAGCATTACAAATCACAATTTCCACTGGCATTCCACCCAGAGACAAGCAATAAGTAGATACAAACTCACCCAAAAACAAAAAATCTAAGAAAATGCAAAGCCACCCAAAACTTTGCTTTGGAGGTTCATTTCCATTGTAACTTCCTAACCCGACTTTTTCAGTAAGACGTTTTAGGAAATCTTATATGGTGAAACATCACTAAATACACACACACACACACACACACACACACACACAACACACACACATATACACACAGAGACATGCATACATGTGTAAATATGTAATGTACATAAACACACATACTTACATACATAAATATAACTGCCAAATTAGAGTATTTCCCCAAATAGGGGCACCTGGGTGGCTCAGTCGGTAAAGTGTCCGGCTCTTGGTTTCGGCTCAGGTCATAATCTCATGGTTCATGAGTTCCAGCCCCGCATCAGGGTCTGTGCTGATGGTGCAGAGTCTGCTTGAGATTCTCTCTCTCCCCTCTCTCTCTGCCCCTACCTCGTTTGCACTCTCTCTCTCTCTCTCAAAATAAACTTAAAAAATTATTTTAAAAAATAATAAAATAAAATATTTCCCCAAATAGACATAGAGTAACTTAGCCTAAGTACTAGCAAGCCCCTCTGCATCATAAGATCAGAGAGAAAGTGAGCTCCCTGTCTGTGGCAGAGTTCAAGGAGAAGCCGGATGACTATCAGACAAGGGAGGAGGCATCAAGCTTTGTAGGCATAAGAATTACCCCTCAGGTCCCTTTCATCTCTAAGATTTCATAACCCAACAATAATCACAATAACCACAACCACTACCCTTACCAGTTATTGAGCACTACTAAATGCCAAGTGCCATGCTAAGCACATCACAGGTTGTTTCCTCCTCAAGAAAACACTTCAAAAGAGTTCATCATGCCCATTTACAAGCAAAGACAGAAAAGGCTCCCAAAGGTCAGCTCACATTTGCAAAGACATGCAGTCAATAAGTGTCAGAGCCAGGCTTTAACCCCAGACCAAGTGCAAATCTCCTGTTCTTTTCCCTTTGTTATACCACCTCCTTGCAGACACATAAAAAGACAAGTAAAGGGGTATATAATAAAAAGGGTAGGGCTTCAAGATCACAGGTGAAGGGTCACTGATACTGTGGGGGAATTAGGAAGGCTACATAGCAGAGGTGACATTCAAACTGGATCAGGAAAATGGATCTGAAGAAGCTGTTTACGTGGAAGATGGGTGGAGCCAGATGACTCTGGAAAGAGCACACTGCTTGAAAAGAAACACAGAAGCATGAGAAGGTGTAGAGTGTACAGTTCTTCACAAACACTTTTATGTGGCTTGACTATAAGGGCATGACTAAGACAGGCAGGAGAAAATGCTGAAAGGGTCTGCCAGACTCTGTGGTCACAGAAGTAACTCAGTCTCTCTCCAGATGATGGAGAGCTGGGGGTGGGTCAAGGCAGAGGAAGGCATGGTCACATGTCAAGGGTACTCGCTGCCCTGAATATGCAGCACACACGGAGGTCAGCTCTCCAAGAACCTACCACGGGCGTGTGCAACAACCATGGGGCAAATGATCACCAGGGCTCCGTAAGAAGAATCCGGCTATCAAATACAAACAAGCTCCTCAGCCTACAGAGAACGAAGAGCTGCACAAAGAAAAAAGATAAAATCAGAAAAAGCACAGCACTGTCTCCCATGAACACCCGTCTTCCAGCTACAAGATTAGGACCACTTGCTTTGACCTTCATGAAGCAAACCAGAACCCTTGTTACAGTTTTCATGACTCAGGAGTGGCATCATCCAGAGAGTCTCTCAGTAGCGAGATGGGGGAGAATTCTAGAGAAGTATTAAGGATATCGGAAGTAGCACCACCAGGCACATCAGCCCCTCCTTCCCACTCAAGCCAGAACATAACACAATGTCAATAGAGACATTGACGTATCGTCAATGGAGACAATAGAGAAGACACTTTGTCTTCTCTCCCACTGGCTTCCCTTTCTGGCAAGGGGCCTCTTTGGTGACAGTTACACTGTCTTTTCCCTTTGAAGTCCTCTCATTGTGGTTTTATAATTTGGGTCAGACTCTGTCCCAGGAACCACCTCCACCTGAAAAAAGAAGGTGCAAGAAGAGGCAGTGAACTGCTAAGCGCAGAGGACCCCCGTTCTCAGGCCCATCTGAAATGGGGCTCTGAGTAGCCAAATCTCAACCGTCCAGAGTTTGGCCCAGAGAGGGGGGGAGAGGAGACAGGAGAAGAAAGAGGATGGAGTCCCAGGCCAGGAGTGGTCTCATGTAACCTGCGTGTGGCCCAGTGTCTGCCCCTTTCTGTGGCAGGATCCTTCAGTTGCTATGACAGGACAAGCTCATGTGATGCTTCCACCGGAGGTGGTACAGGCAAACTGAAGGGCTAAGTGTAGCACTGAATCACATGTGACCTAGGACACGAAACTTCTCTTCTCTGGCCATGGCTGGGTTGGACTCAGTGACCTCTGGATCCCTTCTTAGCTCTCAAATACCCCAGTCTGAAACCCAAGCCTGGCCTGGGACAACCATGCTTTTTTGGCCCTCCAAAAAAAGCTACAGGAAAACTGGAGTGCTACCACTGGCTAGATTTGACTATAATAAACATCACTTAGGTTGGCCAATCAAGGCCATCCACCCTGTATCTCTGAACAAAGTGACCAGTCTAAGGGAGCCACATAACTAAAGCAGATCTAATATTGGTTCCTTATGAGAGATTTGATGTGGCCACTGGGAAAGAGAGAGAGAGAGGGTCTGTCTTTTCTTTGAGATAGCATTATAAAGCTTGAGGTTATCTTGGCCTGGGTACATCGTTACCATGTAGAGAAAATATACCAGAAAAATGACACCAACACAGAGGAAAACAGAGAGAAAAGCTAAAGACAACAAGAAACAAATGTTACAGGATCTTTTTGAGCCCCTTGATCCTGCTATGGCTGAAGCCAGAGCTTCCCATGGACTTTTAAGTTATATGAACCAAATAAATGTCCCCTCCCCCCATATTTTCTCACTTGAGCTAACTTGAATCAGAGTTCTGTCACTGGCAACCATAAAAATCCTAACAGAACTCCCATAGAGGATTTTTGTAAGGAGCTTAAAAAAAAAAAAAAAAAAAGCATGGCCAGTACCTTAAACACTGAAAGCTCTCATAACATAGTATAGCTCCTCCACCATCTCATCCATCCAACGGGACATGAAGGGAAGGAAACTGGAAATGGTACAGTACCTTGGAGTGGGCAGGGCACCCAAGGTAAATACAAGGAGACTTATCATCTCAACAAATAGATACCTCAATAATTTCATTTCAATAACAGTTTGGTAACAACCTATCAAAGCACTGCCATTATTATGTACATTAGTTCTTCAAAACAATCCTGAAGTTAGTGAAACACATTATTTTTATCTCAAGTTTTGACATGAGGCGGATGAGGTCCAAATGATCTGTTGGCTTCCCTCCCCTGGTCTACCATCCAGCTAGTGGCCAGGTAGCATGACAATACACAGCTTCCTGACTCCTGGCCCTGGTGGCCACTCTGCCTCTCAGAACACACTGCCAACCCAGCAGAATTAACTTGGCTGTTCTAATGAAATTGAAAATTTTGCTCATGTAAAACTGCTGATGCTACAGTCAGCCAAATTCCGACCCAAATGTGGGTTGTTCTTCCTATCACTGTAAAGCAAATTTGAATGTGGAAAACCTCAGCGCTGAAAAGGATCTTAGCAATCCTCTTAGCCAAGTTGCTAATTACATTGACAGGAACAAGCAGCCCAAGCAGGTTAGATAACTGTCCACCAGACCCGGTGCTTGGCAGTGGCACAGCTGAGACCAGAAGCCATGTCCCGGTGCTCCACTAGTCCTGAGTTTCCTTCTTGAATCTCAAGAATGGCTCCTGCTCCTATCCGAGGACTTGGTTCAACAGTTTGTTCACAGATAAGGAGAAGGAATGACCACTAAAAGCATAAGCCATTGGCAAAGGCTTCCTGAAGGAAAAAGCTAGAGAAGAGAGACTCCAGGAACATGAAATTGCATACGGTGGCCCTGATAACACAAGGAATCTGGTGTGACCAGTTTAGGGGGGGCCAAGAAAGGGACAACAGGCAAAGGCTGAATATGCAGATTGAGGTGGGCCAAGGCTCCCATATGAAAGCTTAGTCCTTGTATGCTCTTGCCAGTAGGGAATCATTAAAATCTGTTGAGAAGGTGTATGGTAGATGCAAAGCAGAATTGTGATTTAACAAGGACAATTTATAAAGAATGATAAATTTTTTTCCTGGGGCATTGCGTTGGCTCAGTCACTGAGTGTCAGACTCTTGATTTTGGCTCAGGTCATAGTCTCATTTTTGTGAGATCAAACCCTGCATGGGGCTCTGCACTGTCAGCACAGAGCCTACTTGGGCTTCTCTCTCTCTCCCTCTCTCTCTCTGCCCATACCTCTCTCTCTCTCTCTTTCAAAAACAAATAAATAAACTTAAAAAAAAAAAAACTTTTTCTCAAAAATTGTTCTTGAACTGTCACCAGAGAAAAAGATTTGCAGATTCTCGTCTCTGTAGCAGGGCAGGGGAGGGTGATAACACAGACACAATTTCACAAACAAACGCTAGGACTTTTAAAGTTCATTCACTCACTGAGTGCTTACTATTTGGTAGGCACTATGTGATAGTAAGTGTGCAGTGGTCAATAAAAAATCCAGTCCCCGCAAATAGGGAAACAGATAACACAACATCATCATAAGTTTTGAAAAGTGCTAAAAAGAAAATAAACAGAGTCCAGTACAGAAAACAATAGGGGTGGGGCCTATTTATAAATAGGTTGGTATCAGCCAACTACTGCTATATAATATACCACCCTCTAGGATTTAGTGGTTTAGAACAACAGCAACCATTTTTTTGCCCCCTCGTGATTTTGGGGGTTGACCAGGCAGTTCTTCCACGGGTCTTGGTTGGGGTCTCTCATGCAATTGGAGCTATAATATCCAATATGGTTTCACTCACTTGCTTGTCAGAGCAAGCGTTCTAAGAGGGAGGAGGTGAAGAAGCTGCCAGCCCTCGCAAAGGCTGGGCCCAGAACTGGCACAGCATCACTTCCGCTGCATTTGGTTGCCTAAAGCAATCATAGTGCTAGCTCTGATTCAAGGGCAGGAGGAGAAATAAACTCTACCTTCCAAGGTGGAGGGAGAGGGAAGAAAGTGACACAGATTTTAGAGCCATCTTTAGTCTACCTAGGTGGTCAAGGATGGCCTCTGTAAGCAGGTAACATCTGAGCCAAGACCTGAAGGAAGAAAAGAAATCATCCAGCTAACAGAAAGGAGGAAAACATTTCTGACAAGAGAGAACAACATATGCAAGGATTCTGAGGCAGGAAGAAGCTTGATGTGGTTAAGGAATGGAAGGCAGTTAAGTTGTGGCTGAAGGATGTGACAAAGGGCAGAGTAGCCTGGGGTGAGAGGCGGAGGCAGCCAGGTGGGGCCACAGCAGAGCCTTGAGGGCAGATTTAAAGGCTGGCTTTCACTTGAAGTACAAGGAGAAATCACTCAGGGATACCAAGAGATACATGTTTGTCAAGGGTCACTCTGGTTGCTACATGAAGAATGGCTGGAAAGGAATAAGAATGTCCCCTGGCTTAATCAGAGATGCTAACTAATCTCAAAAAGTGACCCGAACTGGGTGGCTCAGTTGGTTGGGTGTCCGACTTCGGCTCAGGTCATGATCTCACTGTTCGTGGGTTCAAGCCCTGCATCGGGCTCTGTGCTGACGGCTCAGAGCCTGGAGCCTGCTTGGGATTCTGTGTCTCCCTGTCTCTGCTCCTCCCCTGTTCATGATCTGTCTCTCTCTGTCCCTCAAAAATAAATAAACGTTAAAAAAATTTTTTTTTTAAAAAGTGACCTGAACTGAAGGGAGACTGTAATGAGCTCCAACATCCAAAACCCACAGTGACAACACTGAACTAATTCAATCAGTGATGATGAACTAACTTCCCTGTTGGTAGCATTACTACAGGATTTACTAGACTAGCATCCCGGAAGACAGAGATCACAAGTATCCTGTCCATCACTGTCCCCAAGGGCATAACAGGCCAACTGGCCCATGACCAACTTGAGCTTCTCAGAGAAGGACTGTGAAATTTATTTCATTTATGGTCCAAGATGATTACTGCCATATGAACTATAGTCAATGAGCACGTCTGAGACATGCAAACAATTAGAACAGAAGCTAATTTGGGTTTGTTTGAGGAAAGGCCAATAAGGCACTGCCCAGCTTGCATTTTGGTTCATAAAGGGTTAACTTTCAGTTATCCAGCAGCTGTACTTCCAAATAAATGAAATGTTACCTTTTGTGTGATTAAGGATACAAGGGGAATGAGGGGAAATACTCCTGACAGTATCTTCAAAATTGTTCTCTGGGATATCTAAATGGCCCATTCTAGTACTTCTGATTCCCAGAAGTAAAAGGATTTTTAAGACCCAGGAGAATAAAAGAATAATGTCTCCATGAATGCCTTCCACCCATATGCTTTTGACAGATTTGTGCTAATTAAAAAAGACCCCGAAGGCACCTTGATTTGGCCCATTGTCCTTCATATGTACAAACTGACAGACTCATCAGAAGTTGGCATACACTTACCTTGCTACTTCTGAGAGAGTTACAGACTCCTATAAGCAGGGAGTAGGACCTGATTTATGGAGAGGAATGGAAACTTACGGGCACAAATTAAAATTAATTAGCATGCAAGGCAAATCTTAGCCAGAGACTCTAAAAGCTGTGTGCCACCAGTACCCCCGCGGAACTGGGTGGACTCCCACAGGTATAGATAGTTCTATGGATTCTCCACTGCTTGGGCTAAATGTCAGTGAAGAAATGACAATTATTCTCCTCAGTGGGATTTCAGAAGCACTTGAGAATTTAAAACCAAAGCATTGAAAAGAAAGGGTGCTGAGTCCTTGAAAATAGCTCCAATGTAGTCAGTGAAGATGCTGTTAGCAGCCATTCTGCTTTCACTGTGGGCAAACCAAGCACAGCCTTCCACATCAGTCTCTAGGTAACAAAGATTTCATTTCATACTTCCTGTCTCCATCTCGAGCACAAAGAGCATTTGTGAAAACCAGTCCCCACCTCACCTGTCCATACAACATAGCAGAAGTACCCTCTGCATCCTGTGCAGAAATCAGTCTCATTTGCCGTGAAGGTTCCAATTTTAATGATCAGAGTAATAATTTCCCATATACTCCTATTCTACATATGACTCAATCTATCAGAAACCATTCTGCCAGATCGAATTCCAAGCAATGCCTAAACATGCTACTATAGCCTGGGACTTGGGACCACATTTCATATTCATTTATTGCAGGATTGATCTGTCTCTAACTATGTGCTAGAACCAGCCGGTCAGAGAGGAAATTTTAATGCATGACCTTTTCAAAACCCCTCCTTCTCTCATAGCAAAGTCAAACTTGGTTAAGGGTTTATTGACAGAGGGCTGGCCATTTACTACTGGTCACCTCGTTAGCTTTATTTGATAACTATGGCTCTTAGAAACAACATTCTCATCAAATGAAAATGTGCTTGTGTCAGAATATTGGCAGGGAGATTTACATCATTCAATCTGATTATAAATTTGATTAAAATTGCAATGATAGCCTACCTCCCACGGTTACTATCCAGCCCCGGAAACCACGACTAATAAATGCATCATCATAAACCACTTAAAACATAAAGGAAAGGAGGTGGGGGGGAGGGAGGAAGAAAAGAAAACCACTCCTTAAAAAAGCTACGGAATTCAACGGTAAAAAAAAAAAAAAAAAAATCTGAAAATGTAGTGATGGGGCTTTTCTTTCTGTTTCTCTCTCTTTTTTAAACCCAATTAAGCAGGGGCTTACATTTGAGAGCTTATCAGAGTTTGCTCTCCAAAAGTACATGTGAACGCATTATTCTGGGCATTTTGGCAGCAGCCTGGCGCCGCGTCATTTCGTGCTATGGCTGAGCCCATCTCCCTCGCATTTGCAAACATTGGGGACACGCTTTTCTCGTCGGCCAGGTCCGCCAAGGCGGCCAGAACCCCGCAGCGGCGAGGAGGCTCCATTTGTCCCAGCTGCTGCTAACCATCGCGCCAAATCAATATCCCGTCAGAAGGCGCTTTCACCGCAGCAATTGATAGCGCCCCCGAGGCTCCGTGACGTCGCCCGGTGTTTGCTAAGCGAAGGAAAATCCCTCTTTGCACCCGGGGCTCTGACCTCACTCCCAGCGGAGCGCGCCTGCCTGTCCTTAATCACCCGTGAAATGGTGCAGGGGGGGAAACGGTGCGGAGGAGGGGCACGCGGAAATAACCCAGGGGACGACCAGATGTGACTCATGCTTTTCACCTTTGAAGGGAAGTCACATTTTGGAGCAGGATTCCACTCTGGCCTGCTTCCAAGGGACACAAGAGAGAGAATACCCTTCCTGTTCTCCGCTGACAAGGACCGTGCAATGCAGCTGGAAGGAAAGGGCCAACATCAATAATGCATCAGGACCATGGCTGACATAGTTTTCAGCTATCTGGGTAATTGAGCAGTTGTCAAAATATAGCTCTAAAAGGCCATGTGTGGACAGAGCCAGCACGGTTACTGAAAGGGCAGACTTAACCCTGCATAGTGTCCAGAGGACATATCCAATCTCTCCTCCTCCCCAAAATAAATATTTGCTGCCAACGTGAGTTAGTAACAGTACTAGTAGCAGTATAGTAATAACAACAGCTACTGTTTATTGTATATAGTATGTACCACCCTCTTTGCAAGCATGATAACCCCTGAAACCCCCACAGAGAAACTTAACTTGCCCGACGTCATATCCTAAGTGGCAGAACTGGATTTGAGCTGAAGCCTGTCACTGGCCTACCCCACCACTATGGTGTCTCTCAGAATTAGGTGTTTTTGCGTAAAGTGGAAGGCTGATTCCATGTGTCTGATCAACAAATAGTTCTCTGACCCAGAACCCTCTGACGATGGTACTATGGCTTTGCAATTGCAGAACACTGCAAGCCAACTTTAAGCAGCTTTATAGTCAAGAATGAGGAGAGTGGGGAAGTGACCACTAACCCAAGACCACACTTGCAAACAGTGGCAATATGCTGAAATGAAAAGGACCCTGCGGTGAGAAACTTAGCAGCTAGTCTCTTAGCAAATGTCAAGTATACAAGACAGTATTATTAACTAGAGCCACCGTGCTGCACATTAGATCCCCAGAAAGCATTCATCCTGTGTACCCAAAACTGTGTACCCTTTGACCAACATCTCCCCATTTCCCTGCCCCCCACACCATCCCTGGCAGTCACAATTCTACTCTCCACTTTTATGAGTTCAACTGCTAAGGGGGTAAATCTTAAGCGTTCTCACCACGACCACCAAAAAAAAGGTAACTATGTGAAGTGATAGGTATGTGAATTAGCTTTATTGTAGTAATGATCTCACAATATGTACATACATGTGTGTGTGTGTGTGTGTGTATGTAAATCCATCACATTGTGCACTTTAAATTATACTGCAGTAAAGCTGGGGGGGGGGGAGTCTACAATTGTCATCATGGGAGCTGTTTCACTCATTCATTTGAGGATCTACAAATAGACCCTTACCTTTAGAAAGCCACAGCACAGCCGTGCCATGTGCCACACAGGTTTCTGGGAAAGCATGCTCTCTTCCCAAGGGTTTCCAATGACCAAAAGGGAACACACAGTTTGGGACTCCAGAAAGAAACCCCACATATCACATACCCAGGAAACCCTCTTATCACCCACTCCATTGTCTCGTTTTTGCTTCGGGAGCATTTTTCCTTCTCTCCAGAGGAGAGACCCCAGTAAAAATTTTGCTTGTTTGCTTCATTAAGGCAGGACAAAATACTTCCTTGGTACTATTTTCTTGCCTTTTAAGCCTCTCTCATTCCTTTCATCTAATTTTTCTGTTGCAAAAATGAAAAGAAAACGTCTTCCTGGAATGATACATGCAAATGAAGAGGCACTGGTGGGAGCTGAGATGAAATGCTACAGAGCTGAAAATAATGCACCGAGCTAAGCAAGCCAGCGGGCTCCTCGTTGATAACACAAATAATAATGGTGGTAATCATAATAATAACAGCAATGTATTAATAATAACAGCAGCAACGCTTCTGCATTTATCTCCCTTTGGGACAGTCCTTTTCTTGCCTTTTCTCAGGTTTCCCAAATCCGAACACGGAATTAGGCGGAGGGCCTGAAGGGAGGGACTCTGCCCTCTGTGATCTGTACTCAGATTAATGAAGCATTCATAACACCTGTGCTTACACTTCTCACACTGTCATCTCAGCCATCTCGGGGCTGGTTTCATCTGCGTCTGAGCAAGCCTTTAAATTCCAGCAGCACCAGGGATTCAAAAGGCAATGACCTTGACACACACACACACACACACACACACACACACACACACACACAGGCTTTCCTCTCACCACCCAGGAAGCTGGGGGCTCAGCACCAATACCAGACAAAAGCCACCTTCCACCCTGGAATTAATCATCATTTCAGAGTTTCCATTACAAATCTCTGTTTAGAGAGCCCAGAATAGCAGACCAATCATGGGGTTTTAGAGTGGTTTTAAACTTTTATGGATCAAGGACACTCTTTGAGAATCTGATAAAAGCTACAGATTTTCACTCTATTTAAATAAAATGTGTACACTATGATTTGCATATACAAGGAGACTCTTGGACTCTCCTGGAGCTCATCCAGCCTCCTTTCCCAAAAATCCTACTGTGGTTCAAAGATGTGTGTGCATGTGTGTGTGTGTGTGTGTGTGTGTGTGAATCTAGTTTTTTCTTCTTAGCACTAAAAGAAAATGCTATGAACTAAAAGGAGAAGATAACTAATAAAAAATATAATTCAAGTTCTTCAAGAAGGGAACTGTGTTTAATGAGCACGAAATACATGCCAAATTCTCTACCAGGTATATGATACGCGTATGTGCATTTAATCCTCTTTACAATCATGCAACAAGGGCTGTGTCTTTCATATTCACCTCTCCATCCCTAATGCCTTTCCCACTTCTGGTCCTCCTTAATTACTTGCTGGATGAATTAATTATTACTCTTTTGCAGATGAGGAAACTGAGCCCCTGAGAGGTTAAGTAACTTAAATCAGACAGGGAATAAATGCTAATAGAGGCAGGGCTGAACTCATATCTGCCTGTCCCCTTTCTCTTGTGCCTTGATGAGCATTTGGTATAAGGGACTAAAGCAAAGACCCAGACATAGTATACAAATGATATGCTCTGTTGGTGGCAAGAGTTGTGGGAAAGAGGAAGAGCAGAGTAGGTGGGCTGGGAGTATGTGGAGGGGCTGGGGCAGGTCGCAATATGGATCAGGGTGCTCAGTGGTGGCCTCTGTGAAAGATGACATTTGAGCAGAGCCTGGGAGGAAATGAAAGGATGCGCCAAGTGGAGGAGTATGCCAGGGAGGGGAACGGTCTGGGCCGGTAGTATGCCTGGTAGCTCAAGGAACAAGTCAGGAGACCAGGGGGAGACTCATAGAAGGTGGGGTTGGAGAGGCAATAGGGGTGCTGTGGAAAGACCATGTGTCAGTCATTGCAAGGACTCTGGCTTTTACTCAAGGTGAATGGGAACTCACTGCAAGATCTGGAGTGGGGCAGAGGCATGATCTGACCTCATCTTACAAAGACCACTTTGGCTGTTGACGTGAAGACGGAGGGTGGTGGGGAAAAGGTAGGGGTGGGGAGACCAGGTATGAGGCCACATCCAGTTTTCAGGCACAAGATGATAGTGGCTTGGCCAGGATGGCAGCAGTGAAATAGAGAGAAGTATATTCTGGACATGTGAGAGAAGAGAGGAGGAGTTAAGATGACCCAAGAAACAAAACTGACATCTGTTCAGGCTCATCCCTGCCTTCTAGGTAGGCAAGACTTGAAAGCCTGCTCTTATTTTCAAGGTCTCAAAACCAACCTGAGATGAATAATGTGTTTACAGTCTTCAAATACATTTCTTTTTTTTCATGAAAGAGATATTCTTGCGTTATAGCCTTGTGAGAAAAGAGGAAGGAAGGACTGCCTTAAAAATTGCATGTTTTTCACTTGCAAGTTCTCGAAAGCAAGCTTTGGAAAAGTGTTTCCTTTGTCTTACTCCCTACCTTCATATCTAAGGCTGCATGGCCTTCCCTCCTGCTCTGCTGCACACCAGGTCGGTACTGGAATGTGCTCCCGCTGTCCACTAAACACCAGTGCTTCCAAAGAGCTTTCTGAAATGGGGAGCTCTAGGCAGATGCTGACTTCCAGGTGACCCGAATCTGACACCAGGAGTGAGAAGCCAGGGCTGTCCTCTCTGCTCCCATGAAAAACACAGACATTCCTGGCTAGCCTAGGCTGCCAGGCAAATGTTGAGCCATCAGCTCTGGACACAATCAAAAGTGAATGTGGAGCTCGCTTCCGGATCCCACTGCGCAGCCAAGAAGACAGTCCACGGGAGGTTAAAGCAAAAGTGCTGAAGGATTTGCAGAGGGTAAGTCTCCCACTTACTTCCATCGAGGGTTTGCTTTTGAAAAAATGCTACGGTGGAAAAGCCAGGATGATAAGAAAACTACATTTTTGTAAGGAAAAATGTATTACACATCTACTATGTGCATGGCACTACCATCTTGCGGAATTCCACACAACATCCTGGGAAGCCAGCATTATTTTCTCCATTGTTCAGAGAAGGAAAGGTTAAAGAGGTTAAGCAACTGGCCCAAAGGGATCCAGCGAGTCAGTACAGATGTCTGACTACAAATAACAGCTTCCACCATAGCTGCCTGTAGGCTGACTGACTGTCTTCCGTGTGCCTGGGACCGAGAGGGCTCTCAGGATGCAGGATTTTCAGTTTGAAGTGCAGGAAAGCTCTCAGGCAAACCAGGACGAGAGAGTCACTCTAGCTGCCTCTTGAAATGAAAATATGCCCATAAAAAATGCAACCATTTCATGAATATCTAGAAAATTCAGTAGAATAATTTAAGTCTTTAAAAAACATCATTGAGAAAATTAAAAGTGCACACTCTTATTTAAGGTAAATATGGGCTCCAAAGGGGCTCACCTTTAAGAAAGTCAGGTTTCTTTTCTTTTCTTAATAGCCAGTCTTCTGCGATCACAAGAGTGAGTCCTTGGTGAGAATTTGCTGCAGAACATTAATCCCCAATTTCCCACACATTCAACTCCACACTAGAGTCGGTCCTCCAGCTGACTCCCAAAAGCACACTTGCCAGTTGTGAGTGTTCCCAAATCCAGTTGCCTTTTGCATCTGCTTACTGCAAAATGTCAATCGCATCTCTTGCTCGGGTCATTATGCTGTATACCCCTGACCAATTTACCCAAGGACTCTGGCCCGATGTCTTGCTAAGGGGACATCAGTGAACTCAGCTACCTGAGATAAGATTCAGCTGCTTAGAAAGGTGGTGTTATTTCTCCAGAGCCCAGGTTACCGCATTTGCTAGTACTGCTCCCTCACTCATTTCACAGACATTTATGCTAATTTTGTGCCAGGCTTAGTGCTGTCATCTTCCAGCAACTCATCAATTGGCAAAGGATTCCCTTTTCAAGGAGTCTCATTGGCATGGTGTCCTGACAGATGACACAGAAGACACTATCCTCTTTTTTATCATCCAGTGACTTGATCAAAGAAACTGAGGCATCAAAATAAGCCAGAATAGTTGAACTGTCACACTTGGCCCCGTGAACTTTGAGCAGCCAGCCCAGAGGTGCCAGAAGCCCTCGACATGAGCTTGTGTGTTTCGGACACCACTAGCAGGGGGGACCCAAGGGGCAGAAGAGCCCTTCCTTACACCTTTCTCCACAGGCTGGGAGCACAGCAAGGCACAATCTCTGGCTCACCTCTGAATCTCAGGGCTAATGCCCAAAAGGCAAAGAAGGCTGAATGTGTCACTCTGACCCAGAAATAGATGGAGAGGGACTCCTCCTTCTCTAGCAGGGGTCTCTTCTTCCTGCTTATCTCTGCTCTTGCTTATGCAGGTCTCCCCCATTGCAATGGTGTGCCCATATATGTTTAACCTGGTACAGGGGGAGCCCTTCTTTGTAGCATTTGCTGATTTCTGCAGTGTAAATACTCCCACCATGGCTGATGTCTGTGGTGTAAATACTCCCACCATGCCAATTTGAAGCTACCAACATGATGTCACTGAACACAGAGCTGGGAAGAAATGCTCACAGCCGCCTCCAGCACACCACCACTCAAATCCTCACACCAAGAACTCAACGCCTTATCTTCCTTCGGTTCCACTCTTCCAATTCTTGAATGATGGGTGAAAGCAACTGTGCTGTTGTAACAAGGGCCAAAAACAGAGGCGGACGGGGGAAGTGCATGACACTTTGCTTGACTACAGTGGAGGGTGTGTGGATTTTTACGGCTTCAAGTAATTTCTTTCCCGAGTGCTAAACAACTTCACATGCTTTATTTCAGTGCAACTTAAAAAGCTGCCATCAAAGAGAGAAAGTAGTTCTCATTAAACAGATAAGGAGACCACCTCCAAGTGGGTAAGACCGTCAACCAAACAACTACATCTGAGTCCCAAGCCCTATTTATTATTTATTCTTCTGTTTGTATCTCCCCATAGAGGAGTCCAAGGGTTCTGTCTACAGTGTAGTATGATGATGGGGGTCCCCTGTTTTAATTCTTTCAGTGGCTCCCTATCAATCACAGGATGAAGTCCCAGATATGTGTGTAGCATGGCATAGAGGTCATCTGGCTCTGATCCCACCTCTCCTCACTAGCCCTGCAACCTTGTCTAAACTCCAGCCATAATACTCGAGATTTCCGTAAAATGACCGGCTCTTTCCCAACTCTGGCCTCAAGTCGTACCTTCCACCTGTCCACTATTGGGGACACACCTCCTTTCCGGCCATCCACCATCTCCAGCTAACATCTGCATATCTTTCTACTAATTTATTGTCCTTATTTATTTGAAAGACACTCTGCTCCCTCTAAACTAAAACTCTTTGAGAGCAAGGACTGGGCTAGTTCATCCTCCAGAACATATAGGCAATTTTTAATAAATGCCTGCTGAAATCATCTTGTTCTTTCATTAAGAAAACTAGTCCTGCTGCTCAAAAAGACTTCTGCATGCTCAGATTGCCTGAAGACTGACAATCTCCTTGGGAAAGAAAGCCGACAGTGGTGGCATTTCTGATGAGGCTGAAGTCAGACAACAATCAAAAACTGTGTTCCCAGGACACACAGATCTGGCATCCTGTGTGGGCGTACATCAAGTCCCACCTTCATTGACAGTTTCTTCCTTCTAGTCAGTGGCATCGGAGCTGTGTCACTCTCAGCAGGACAGGTGTGCCCTTTGCTGCTGTGTCACCGTGTGCACCTGCAGAGGTTATGTGGCTTGGCCAGAATCACACTGGGTGGGGGAATACCAAACAAGACACAAGCATTTATTATCATAGTTCTACAGCTACAAACGAGGCTATAAGTAAAGTGCCTACAGAATAGCACAACACAAGGTCCTTCACACCTGGCCCCTCTCCAGCCTCAACAGGTACCAAATGCAAACATCTATCCCATGCTTAGGCCAATATTTCCCATAATATTATGTTGCACAGAATTCTAAACTGACATCATAAAACCAGCCTTTGGTTAAATAAGTTATAGAAATGCTAGGTTACCAAATATGAAGAGGGTATCTTTACTGGAGGGCATCTGAGAACTTTAATATGCTAAGGTGTATCATGAACCTCCAAACTGAGGTATAGCATGTAGAGATCCCCAGACTTAATGGACCATGGAAACTCTCACTTCCTTCTTTGGTGGATCACCTTTAGTCACTGATACTCTCCCAATGTAACTTTGAGAATCCAGTTCTAGCCTCATGAATTCATTCAATCACTGAGCAGGTGAGGCATTTCAATCAAAGCCAAGGAAAGAAGCATTAATGGTTTTGGAAGATTTTTTTTCAAGCCCTCATCAGAGGGAAATACAGGGTGAAGTCAGACAACAGAATGTTAAACAGAAAATGTTAAAATATCTCCAAAACAAAAATTTTTAATCCCAAGCCATAATGCCATACAGAGCATCAAATCCTGCCAAGAGAATAAACTATTTATTCCCCTTGACATCTTAGGATTCTCTTCATGGTAAAAAGAGCACAGACTTGGGAATTAGATCCACCTGCATGCAAATCTTGGCTCTGCTCCTATTCACTGGCTCTAGACTGCCTTGTAGAGCTGTGGTGAGAATTGCAGAAGACAATGAATACCCACACATAACAAAAAGCAATTAATTCACACCTTAACATTATTATTTTTCTATGATATGGAAAAGATCCCAATATGTCCTGTGCAAATAGCCTATGCTCTTTCTTTATAGAAGTGATGGTTCTATTCCAAGCTCTGCTTTATGGCCTGGCACAGGATGAATCTGTATTAATAAAGACTCTCCAGAGAAACAGAACCAATAGGATAAAGGATCATATATCTATGCATATACAGTTGGCCCTGAACAACACAGGTTTGAACTGCATGGGTCCACTTATACATGATCTTTTCAATACAGTACGGTACTGTAAATGTATTTTTCTCTTCCTTATGATTTTATTAACATTTTATCTAGTTTGCTTTATTGTAACAATACAGCATACAATACATACAACATATAAAATGTGTGTTAATTGATTATGTTATTAGTAAGTCTCCCAGTCAATTAGCTATTAGTAGCTAAGTTTGGGGAGTCTAAAGTTATATGTAGATTTTCTATGATGCAAGGGGTCAGTGCCCCAAACCTCACATTCATTGTTCAAGGATCAACTGTATATGTATACATGTACAGATATGATTGTGTGTGTGTGTGTGTGTGTGTGTGTGTGTGTGTGTGTGTGTATATATATATATATATATATATATATATATACACTATGTATGTGTGTACTTATTTTTTTAATGTTTACTTATTTATTTTGAGAGAGAGACAGAGAGAGAATGCTGGGGAATGGGAGAGAGAGAGAGAGAGAGAGAGAGAGAGAGAGAGAGAGAGAATCCTAAGCAGGCTCCACTCTGTCAGCACAGAGCCAACACAGGGCTTGATCTCATGAACCACGAGATCATGACTTCAGCTGAAATCAAAAGTTGGACACTTAACCAACTGAGCCACCCAGGCACCCCTGTGTGTATTAGCTCACAAGATTATGGAGACTGAGAAATCCCTAGATATGTAGTTGTTAAGTTGGAGACCCAGTCTGAAAGCCAGCAGGCTTGAGAACCAAAAACAGATATTTCAACCCAAGTCCAAAGGCCAGAAAAGACCATGTCCCAGCTCCCAGGCACAGGAGGCATAAGAAGTTCCCTCTTACTCAGCCTTTTTGCTCTATTCAGGTCTTGAACTGATTGGATGAAGACCACCACATTATGGAGGGCAATCAACTTTACTCAGTCTACTGATTCAAATACTAATCTCATCCAGAAACATCTTCACAGGCAAACTCCGAATAATATTGGGCCAAATGTCTGGCCACCTCACAGTCCAATCAAGTTGAAACATAAAATTAACCATCACAACATCTAAATACAGCTACTGAATTAACTGAGTAAATCTGGGATTTGGGGCTGTCAGAGACCAATATGCCAAGAAGCAAACTGAAATGCCAAGTGACAATCAAACTCTAGTGCCAAGATACCTAAATAACTGAAGGAATTATTTAATAATCTAGCTACAATGAACTATTCAACAATCGTGTCTGCTGCCCACTGACTGACCCCCAAAGATTAGCTGATCGTGCCTCCAACTTCAATACCAACATTTGGGGTCATGTAAATGAAAGAGAAAATGCTCTTAGCCATCAAACAAAGCATCCCATGCCAACAGCAATGTTTTGTTGGTTTGTTTTTTAATCATATAACTCTACCCTGTTGGTGTATATTAAAAAAAAAAAAAAGAAAAAACAATGAAGCACCCCAGCAAACTTCTGCCCACACTGAAAAAATGAACAATTAAAGAATACACTGAGACTTACACTGGGAAATATGTGGATAAATAGAAAAACAGTTGCCACAGGCACTAAATGCAACTAAAACCTCCATTCTGCTGGACTCTTCACACTCCATGTTTAACAGGAACATAAGTCGCAAAGTAACAAGGCATGAAAGGGGAGAGAGACTAACAACTGCTGAGCATTGTTGTGCCAGGCAGTGTGCCAAGCCCTTTAAAGACAATGACCCACAATCCTGATACAGATATGCATTTACTTTCCCATTTCATAGATGAGAGAACTGGAGTTCACACAAGCCAACTGACTTGACCTTGGAGAGTCTTTCTTCTCATGGACAATGAGAATTACATAGATGATTGTATTTGCCCCTTTGTTAAAGATGCCAGGCAACTCAAGTTCAAATGATCTTAACATAATCCTTGTTTACAGATTTTATTTAATGTCTGGTTTTTTTCTTGCACCCTTGTAAGCCACACCAAATCCTTTATGAATCAAAGAAGAAGGATGGGTAGAAAGATGGACACACAGGACATCTGGAAGGATGATCCAGATTTCTCTGATTCCAAAGCTCTTACTCCTTTTACTTCATTAAGTTGGGAATATTTGGTTGAATTAGGTTTTTGTTCTGCTGTTTTGCTCTGTTTAAGCATCCTTCAGGATTTTCTAGGACGAGTCTAGATCTATATACCTTGGGCCTGTTATAAACCTTTGAGCAATTTCCTATAGGATCATTCCCATTTTATCTCCCCTATTGCATGGGCCCACAGTTCTTTTTCTAAATCACTAAACTATCTGAAGAAGTTGGTTCCTGGTACTGAAATTTAAAACATCTACTTATGGCCATAAATGAATATTGAACTCTCTGTAAGAGATGCATGCCGCAGTATTTAGGGGGAAATATACGAATGTCTGCAACGTACTTTGAAATGCATCAAAAAAACATAGGGGAAGAATAATATGGATTGATGGATGATAGAAAAATAGATGGACAGATCTGTGGAAATGCAAATATAGCAATTGTTAGTTACAGCATCAAAATGGTGCATATATGATGTTCTCTGTACAATTCTATCACCTTAACTATCTATTCAAAATTTTTCATTAAAAAATATTGGGGATTCATAGAGACAGTGTAATGCCAGGGGCTGGGAGAGGGGGACAGTTTCAGGGGTGCCTGGCTGGCTCAGATGGTTGAGCACCGAATCTTGATTTCAGCTCAGCTCATGATCCGAGGGTCATGGGATCAAGCCCCATGTCACGCTAAACGTGAAGCCTGCTTAGGATTCTCTCTCTCTCTCCCTCTTCCCCTCTCCCCAGCTCACACACTCTCTCTCTAAAAAGTAAAATAAAATAAAATGCCCTTTAAAAAAGATGATAAAAAATCAGATCCAAATTAAAATCTATATGGAGAGGGTAGTAGTGACAGTTCAACAACGATGTGAATGTAGTTAATACCACCAAATTTGACACTCTGAAAGACTTAAAATGATAAAAAAACTTATGTATGTTTTATACATAGAATTAGAGAGAGAGAGGAGAGAGAGAGAGAAGAAGGAAGGAAGGAAGGAAGGAAGGAAGGAAGGAAGGAAGGAAGGAAGGAAGGAAGGAAGGAGGGAGGGAAGGAAGGGGAGAAGGAAGGGAGGAAGATTGAATTATTTTGCTATATATTGCTATAGCAGCAATAATTGCTCTTGAAAATACACAGAAGGAACAGAACAAAAAAATAGATTCTCAAATATTTTTACATATATACAAAAAAAGTGAAGTAAAATATATTATATGCACCAGACCAAAAAAAAAAAAAAAAAAAAAGATTTAAGTCTTAAAAAAAAAAAAAGTTATACACAGATTCCTTGGTTTCAGTAGAAGAAAAGTACCTGAAGGGAGGAAATGTCATCTGTGGCCTCATAAAGAACCCTGGACTACATCCGACTTTGCTTCTAAAAATTTCCCCTAAATCACTGTGTGCTTCATACGTGTTTCACCTCCACTGTGTTAATGTTGTCATCTGGAAGAAAAATGTGGAAAAGTGATACCTTGGGTCCTTTTCAACTCTAACATTTTATAAATTGTGGATTCTTCTGCATGTTGTATAGGAGTCCTTGTACATTATTATTAGATAGATAGATACTACATTGACTAATTAAAAAGACAAAACCTCTTCTGGATCCCTCTTGTCGGCAAAATCCCGTCTAAGTCCTGAACACGCATACAAGGCCCTGCGAGCCTGCTGCTCCAGCCACCTCCTCTTCCGTTTCTCCCACCTTTGACGGGCTACAGTCATTCCCCCTTTCTCAACTGTAGCATCCACGGTGCCTCTGAGTACGTTCTCTCCCCTGGCCAGAGGTCCCTGCTCTGCCTCCCCTCCCCTCGCACCTATCTTCGACCTGGGGACACTCTCCCCTGGTTCACTCTGAGCCTTCCTTTGATCCAGCTCACTAGAACCCCCCCAGTGAGCCCCTCTTGGCACTTCACCTTCTCATGCCCACACCCTTCATCATCATCACCACCAACATCAAAGCAGTTATGCTGCTTCCTGCATCTTTCATTTTGTTTGTTTGTCTGGGGTTTTTTGTTGTTGTTGTTCCTTTCTTTCTTCATTTTGCTTTGTTTTATAATTGAGATAGAATTGACATATAACATTATATTTATTTTAGGTGTACAACACAGTGATTTGACATTTGTAGGTAGTATGAGAGAGGACCACTGTAAGTTTGGTTAACGGCATGCATCCCCACTCTCCACCTCCTACTACCAGTTGTACTCACAATGCACCTTTTTGAATATGCCTGTCTCCTTGGTGAATGAGTCTGTGCCAGCAGCCCCTCAGACTCCATTCCACTCCCAGGCACCTAGCACAGCAGGTGGTACATGGCCATTTCTCAGCTAATGTGGACAGAACAAAAGGAAAGAAGAAGGGGAAGGAGGGAGGAAGGGAGGAAAGCAACATTTCTGTATGTCCCATCAAACTTAAGGCTGGTTTAATATGGCATTCCTAAAGAAGAAATTCTTGTTTGAGGAAATAGGTGGTATAAATTCTGTTGTGCTTTGGTAGGAAAATAAATACATAGTTCTGGCTGCTCCCATTAGTCATCCAATGCCATAAATTAAATTCCTGCCTGGTGGCATATTAATCTACTATGCCCTAAATTACACACTCATGCACAAATGCCAATATCTACTAAATTAAGGAAGAAGTAAAGATGATGTTTTATTTTAATTTTTCAGAAAGCCATGTAAATACTTCAGTCCTGGCTAAGGCAGTACATAATGCCTTACAGAGTCAGACATTGACCTTCCCTTTTAATCTAGACGGATCCATCCATGACCCACCTACTTGCCAGAATAAGAAAGGTGAGCCCAAAACACCAGAGTATCTAAGGTAATGCCCAACATGATCACACATGCATGCACAAATATGTGCATGCGCGCACGCACACACACACACACACACACACACACACACGTTATCCTGATCCTGACCTCTTTGCTGAACAACTTAGTCCCAACCCACAACCCTTCCTGAGGACAGACCTCAGGTGTTCCTATGTTCTCTCCAATACTTGAATAAATGTTCTGGAGAAAAGGAAAAAATAAGACAAACTGATTCAAACCCTTCAGAACTGGTTGATATGATTCAACATCACCTTGCTCTAAGTAATATAACGCCCACATGGCACAATATATAGGATCAACTGAATATCTTGATGTCACACTTGATGTTACTCCTCACACTGGGATCCCTGGCTAAACATAAAACCACAGTGCTAGAGACTAAGAAGATCCAGATCCAAATTCTCTTGCCCCTGAACATAAGTTGTTTGTTCCTTGTTACTTTTTAAAATGTCTTTTCAAAAACTGTCACAAAAGGAGATCAACCAGCTTCTTAAGCATATGGATGTGATATCAACCAACAAAGTTATTCTTACAATGGATTCCCCACAGAGGGAATTACTGGAAAGTAATGATAAAACTTTGGTTTGGGTATTCTCAGATACCCAAGATATATTTCCTGGTCAAAGACAACTGAAAGTTGGTTGGATATCTAAATTTCTGGATTCTTCTAAACGATGATCTATAATACCAGATATTCTTAAAGTTATTAAATAATTAGAAAAGGAGAACTCTTCCACTGCATTTGTTCACTCAGACTACATTTACTGAGCACATCCTGGGTGTGTACCTAACATAGAGCATGATTCCTTTGGGGTTTCCTGGAAACAGAGGCCCCCTTTGTCATCCTTTTCCACAGTAGTCTACTGATGCTCTACTAGTTTTTGAGCCTGACAAACTTGGGTTTGGATACCCATTCTGCCACTTAGCCACCATGGCCTTGGGCAAGCTATTTAACCTCCCTGAATCTCAGCTTCCTCCTCTACAAAATGAGGGTAATAATACTATTCTCAAAGGGTTGTTACAAGAATGAGGTTAGCAAGCCTATATAAAGCACCTGGCATGTTGCCTACCTCAATGTCAACTCCTTTCCCTCCTCCTTTTCTATCTGGCAGGAGGCAACAATTCAGGAAAAACTGTACTCAGGCCTGAGAGGTCTATAGTGACAACTGCTCCCACAGCATGGCATGTTACCAAAAGGGAGACAGAGTGGCAAAGAGTGACTTTTGAGGTGACTGCTATTTAGCCATTATGTTTCTGGTGTGGTCCCCTGGAGACTGCTGCCAAAGGCAGGCCATGGAAAAGCTGGTTCATTATGGACATTTTTCACTTTGCACATGCATCCATGGAGACCTTTCAGCCCTCCCTTGGGTATGGTGGGATTGCTTCACATAGAGAAATCAGAATTGAAGGGTTTCCTCAGGTGACTGAGGAGCATGTGACAACCCACATAAAACCATATCCTATTCAATAAGGAGAGAAGTTCCTGCCTAGGCCTGTTGAAACTCAGTTGCCACTTACAAGTATAGAGAATTAATTAGGCTAAAAGTACAGGTCCAGGGGATGCTGGTTAAATACAGTCAATTATGTTCAGGGTTGTATCATCCTACCTCTCCCATGTAATACTCCACCCATAAGCGTAAAAATGGACAAAAAGAATGTGGGGGAGACATGGTAAAAGATTCCAACAGATATCTAAAAGCAAGAAAGAGCAAAGAGTACAGTCTGACTGTGCTACCAAAGGAGAGAATACTACAATCACTCCTCTACAAGAGGAATGAGTCGATTCATCCTGCAGAATCCCAAAACCCAAAACCTGAGAAGTCAAGGTCAATGGAAGGTACAGATGAATATGGAGCTGAGGACAGGGGTCTTAGCCTGCCTCTTATCCCCATAGTGCTGGCCACCAGACAGATATCTCCCACCCACTCCTGCCCAGCAGGAGGTTAGAAGGTTCTTGAGAAACTGAAGAGCTCCAGAGAAAATATCACTAGATACCAACATGGGATTCCCCAAAGAGACCAGCCAAAAAGCTGCCCAATTACCCTGCAGTAAAGCCCAATAGGTTAAAAAGCCCAATCACATAGAAAGGGCTTGCTATTAGGGGCGCCTGGGTGGCTCAATTGGCTGAGCGTCCAACTTTGGCTCAGGTCATGATCTCACAGTTCCTGGGTTCGAGCCCTGCTTTGGGCTCTGTGCTCACAGCTTGGAGCCTGGAGCCTGCTTCCGATTCTGTGTCTCCCTCTTTCTCTGCCCCATCCCCACTCATGCTCTGTCTCTCTCTGTCTTAAAAGTAATTAAAAACATTAAAAAGAAAGAAAGAAAGAAAGAAAGAAAGAAAGAAAGAAAGAAAGAAAGGGCTTGCTATTAGCTTTCAGTGGTCTTAAATATGAATGGACAATGGTTGCCATGTATTTAAGAAAATCTTTTAACATGGTAAGAGTCAAAAAATAAATATTAAATATAATATATATATATATTTGAAAAAATAAAAAGAATCAACCCAAAGGATTAGAAGATTGGAAAAATCTAATATAAAGTAAAAAAGAGAAAGAAATGGAAAAGCATAGACAAGATCCTTAAAAATAAGAGCACAATCTAGAATATCCAACATCTGACTGAGCAGACTTCCAGACAGAGGAAAGAGGAAAATGGAGGGACGACATTACCGGAGGAATTAACAGAGTAACATTTCCCAGAACTGGACACAAGTTCCCAGATAGATTCAAAGGGTGCTCAAAGTGCCCAGCATAATGAGAAATAGGACATATATCAAGGTATATCATCATAAAATTTCAGAACGGCAGGGCTAAAGAATATATATTAAAAACTTCAGGGAGGAGGATAAGCTCACAGTTCACATAAAAAGAACTGGAATCAAGGAGCATCATAGTTTTCAATTATAACCCAAGAACCTAAAGGCAATAAAACAATGACAACTGTTTTGGAAAAAAATATCTTCCTCAACCTAAAACTAAGCATAGCTAAAATTTCAAACAAGTATAAGAATAGAATAAAGACATTTTCAGACATGCAAGGTTTAAAAAAATGTATTCTTTTTCTCAGGCAGCTATACAGGATATGATGCCCCCACGGCTCAACTTGACTTCTTTCCTAAGTTGGATTTCCTTTTCTTGGGTCCCATATCAAGATAAAATAAAGACGCTTAATACTAGTGATGGAGCCAAAAGAAACAGTACACTGACAGGAGGGAGGAAGGAAAAATGGGAATGTGGTCTAAGAAAACTGAGAAATTTTAACAATAATTTTATTTATTGCACATTATATTCAGTGAATATGACAGAATTTACATAACCATTTTTAAACATTAGGAGTTGAATTATTTCCAATATTTATTATTACTGCTCCGTAACACACAATTATCTTTTTTTCTTTTTACCTTTTAAGCCTCTTCACCCATTTCTCCCACCCCCATCTCCTGCCTCTGGCAACCACCAATCTGTTTTCTGTATCTATGAGCTTGTTTGGTTTTTTGGGTTTTGGGTTTTTTTTTTGCTTTTTTTTAGGATATAAGAGAGAACATGTAGTATTTGTCTTTATCTGCCTTACTTATTTCACTTAACATAATGCCATTGAGGTCCATCTGTGTTGTCACAAATGATAAGATTTCATTCCTTTTTTATGGCTGAATAATACTCAATTGTATGTATCTATCACAATTTCTTTATTCATTCATCCATCAATGGACACTTCGGTTGTTTCCATATCTTGAACGTTGTAAATAATGCTACAATGAATATGGGGTTGGGGGTGGTGCATTTATCTTTTAATTTTCTTCAGATCCTCCATACTGTTTTCTATAGTGGCTGTACCAATTTATACTCTAAGAACCTGCCAAAGTCCTCCCATTCAGATTGCTATTGAAAGCCCCACTGTTCCCAAGCTGGTGCAAATAAGAGTCACACTGCAAAGGAAGATCTAAGCATGACTGTTCAAAAGTCCCCATGATTGCCATGACCAATGAGATGACAGGAAATAGAGAAGGAAGGTATGCTTCTAGCTTAAGGTGATAGACAAAACATACACACTTATTCCCTCTCTCTCCCAAATTTCTACTAAAAGAGACATGAGGGTTTTTTAAGGTATGAGGATACAAAGATAAAGCAAATGAGAGAAAATAGAAGAGCAAAAATATTTTGAAAACTGGAGAGCAATAAGATGAGTAGTAACCACCTCAGGAGACCCAAGAAAGGCTTAGTAATTGGCAGTATTCCTTTGGTACAAAAAAGGAATAAAATAAGCTAATTGGTTGAAAAGCTGGTTAAGAATCACATCTCAAGATTTCCTGCTATGCTCCATATATAATACAATTCCTTCATCCCCAAAAGTCTGAAAGATTTAGTCTTTGGGGAGGGTAAATCAGAACATTTCTGGAGAGAGAGAGGATACCCAGCCCTCTTCCTCTTTAGCTCACGGCATTTTGGCAGATGAGCATTTAACTTCTAGACAAGACATTGGAAGATTCTCTTCTGAGCAATCTGAACCAGCCAAAGAAGAACAGAACAGAACAGAACAGAAAAGAAAAGAGAAAAGAAAAAAGAAGAGAAGAAAAGAGAAGAGGAAAAGAACAAGATATTGATATCAGAGATCCCGCCCCCAAACAATTCAACCAATCATGGTAAAGTCTACAATCTAGAAGCACCACCTCACCACTCAGTCCCCACCCAAATATCGACGTGGCATTTAGTGCCCTTTTCTTAAATATGAACAACCAATACAGGGTATCAGACATCTGAAGGACATCTCTAACATAAAAGATTGGGAATAACAGCAGAGAGACTGAGAGGAAAAAGAGAATTTGTAAGGAGATTAAAATTTAAAATAAAAATAAAAAAAACTATCACCCTTCACACATACCTTCCACCACATCAATAGGGTTCCTATATAATGAAAGGGGATTACAGCTAAAGGAACTGCAAGCCTCAGATTCCATTTAAGGAACCATCAGAACAACCCAAAGACAAGAGACAAAAACAAAGACACTAGAAGAAATGTTCACCTCTGACAGGACAGCTATAGTAAACATGATCTACTTCCTAAAGAATTAGCTTTGGGGTGCATGGGTGGCTCAGTCAGTTGAGCATCCTCGGCTCAGGTTATGATCTTACAATTCTTAGGGGTTCATGAGATGGAACCCCCCCCCACCGCTCTACTGGGCTCTGCACTGACATTGGGGAGCCTGCTGGGAACTCTCTCTCCCTGTCTCTCTTCCCCTCCCCCTCCCCCATGCACGCACTTGCTCTCTCTCTCTCTCTCAAAATAAATAAATTTTTTTTTTAAAAAAAAGGAATTAGACTTATCTACCTCCATTCCCTTTACCTGATACATAATATGTGGCTTTTAACAAAACTTGTAAGTCATGCTAAAAGCAAAAAACATAGTCTGAAGAGACAAAATAAGCATTAGAACCAAATTCACATTTTGGAATTTTCAGGGAATTTAAAGAAACTATAATAAGGTGCCGGTTGGCTCAGTCAGTAGGGCCTGTGACTCTTGCTCTTGGGATGGTGAGTTCAAGCCCCATGTGTGGTATAGTGTTTACTTAAAATGACAAAAGTTAAAATAACTGCAATAAATATACTAAGGGCTCTAATGGAAAAAGTGGACAACATGCAAGAACAGATGGATAATGTAACCTTAGAGACAGAAACTCTAGCAAAGATGAAAAGAAAATGCCCCAAACTAAAATCACTGTAACATGAATAAAGAATGCCTTTAATGAGTTTATCAGTAAATTGGACATGGCTAGGAGGAAAATCAATGATCTTGAATATATGTCTGTCAAGAGATACTTCCAAAACTTGAATGCACACAGAAAAAAGAAACACAATAGAATATCCAAGAGCTGTGGGACAAGTACAGAAAGTCTAATATATACATAATAGAAATATCAGAAAGAAGAAAAAGAGAAGGGCAAAAATGTTTTAAGTAATAATGCCTGAGAATTTCCCAAAAATAATGACAAACAGCAAACCACAGATCCAGGATGCTCAAAGAACACCAAGTAGTCTAAATACCCCAAATCCACATTTACACTTATCATATTCAAACTGACTAAAATCAAAGACAAAGGGGAAATTTTGAAAGAAACAAAGCAGGGGGTATCCCACCTACCTACACAGAAACAACTATAAGAATTACACTGGACTTCTCTTCAGAAACCATGCATCAAGTAGAAAGTAGAGAAATACCTAAGGGGCCAAATGGACAAACAAAAACTAAAATACCAACCTAGAATTCTGGGTCCAGCAACATTATCCTTCAAAAGTGAAGGCAAAACAGACTTTGTGAGACAAACAATAACTGAAAGAATTTGTCACCTAGACCCGCCTTGCAAGAAATGTTAAAAGACATTCTTTAGAGAGAAGAAAAATGACACAGGTCAGAAACCTGGATATATATAAAATCAAACACACACACACACACACACACACACGAGGAGAAATAAATAGAAATAAAATAAAATCATTTTTCCTTTTTTCCTTTTCTTTTTAACTTTATTTTAGAGGGGTGGTGGGGGGAGAGGGGCAGATGGAGAGAGAATTCCAAGCAAGCTCCACATGGAGCCCGATGTGGGGTCCAATCCTGTGACCCCAGGACCATGCCCTGAGCCAGAATCAAGAGTCAGATGCTCAACTGACTGAGCCACTCAGGTGCCCCTAAAGTCTTTTTTCTTGTTTTTAATTGATCTAACAATTTGTACAAAATAATAATAGTAATCATGTACTTGATAATTATAGCTTACGGGTAAGTAAAATAAATGGCAGTGATGTCATAAAGAATGGGAGGGTAGAATTGGGAATTCTTTGTTACAAGGTGCCTGCACTACCTGTGATCTAGTATACAGTTACTTAAAAGTGGACTTGAATTGATTATAAACGTATATTGCAAACTCTAGAGCAGCCACTAAGAAAATTTTTGAAAGAAATATAGTTGATATACAAAGACAAGAGAAAATACAATCATATAAAATGCCCAGTTGAAACTGGATGAAGGTAGAAAAATTAGGAGACAATAAAAAGAAACTAAAAATAAGGACAATGAAGAGAAAACAGTAGTAAGTATAATAGATATTAATCCAACTAATACTAATTAGTATTAGTAATTAGTAATCCAGCAATTACTCTAAATGTGAATGGGTAAATATACCAATTCAAAGACAAAGACTATCATAATGACTAAAAAAAAAAAAAAACCAGCTATACACTGTCTACACAAAACTAAACTCTTATATTTACCTTCAGTGAGATAGGAAATAAGAAATAACTCTTGGAAATTAAAGATATGATAAAAAGCAATTAAAAACTCAATGTGTCATAATATAGGTTCTAAAGGACTCTTCCACAGAGTAAAAAGGAAAATAAAAACACATAAAAATAGAAAAGATAAGAAAATTAGAGGATCAATCCAGGAGATAGTGAAGGCTCAAAGGGTTTGCTCAGGTCGTGATTTCAGAATAAAATTATAGAGAGGCAAGATCCTCAGACTCAATCCTTCCCTAAGCATTTATTGTGCACTGACGATGTTCTAGTACCATGACAAACATCAACATTTGGCTCTACAATTGTATCAAATTGCTCCCTCCTTGTTCTAATAAGCATATAGGATGCATAGCATAAATGTTCATAAGTTAGAAAATCTGGCCATGGTTTCTTCCTGTATCCCACAATGTCAGATATCAACACAGGTCTCTTCTGGCCTGGGCCATGCCCACAGAACCAGGCTGGTGGGTTGGGCCAGAGCATGGACATTTTTAAATGGAATGAGTCACTCATTCAGTACACTGGCTACCATATGCTTCTGTTCCAATGTTTGTGCCTTCTCTTCAGTTCAGCCTTACCCCTGGCACACATATAGTCTATCTGGTCCACATTCCAGGACTTGAGGTAAAATAAGGCTCCTTGGCCAAGGGAGCATGCAGGGAACTGGCCACAAATACTGTAGGAGCACAGGAGTGAGAGAGACATGGAAGTTCAGGCTTGGGGTACATTTATCAAGTGCCCTCCCTATCCTGGGCACAATGTGTCACTGGGGTATAAAAATTACCAAATGCATAAATACTGATGTACAAGAATTCTCTTCATACCGTTGTTTACAATCACAAAAGCAAAAACAAAAAAATAGCAAATAACCTAAATATCTGCAAATAAGGAAGAGGTTTTAAAAATCCTAATACATCCATATGAAGGAAGGGATCACACAGGCTTCAATAACAACAGAAGTTTAAATACATGGATATATGGATAGATGTTTGCTGCTCTGCCAGGGAAAATATTACAAAATAGTATATACCTGTGTTCCATTTTTGTTTTTTAATAAAAGTAAGTTATAAAACAAATGAATAAACAAACAGAAAGCAAAATTGTACCTATAAATACAGAGAACAAATGGATGGTTGCCAGAGGGACGGGGGGTGGGGGATGGGCCAAATCAGTGAAGGGGAGTGAGAGATACAGGCTTCCAGTTATGGAATGCATAGTCATGGGAATAAAAGGCACAGCATAGGGAATATAGTCAATGGTATTGTAATAGTGTTGTATGCTGACAGATGGTAGCTATACTTGTGAGCATAGCATAATGTACAGAGATGTTGAATCACTGTGTTGTACAGCTAAAACTAATGTTATATGTCAACTACATGGAAACTTTTTTTAAAACAGCATGTCTAATGGATCTAAATAAGGCTTTCTCAACCTCAGTACTATTGACATTTTGGACCAGATCACTGTTGTGGGGCTGGTCTGTGCATTGTAGAATGTTCAGCGGCATCTCTGGCTTCTACCCACTAGGTGCCAATAGCTACCCCCTACTTGTAACTACTCAAAATGTCTCCAGACATTGCCAATGTTCTAGGGGGTGAGGGTGATCAAAACTGTTCCCAGTTAAGAACCACTACCCTAATGAAGAAGTCTGGAAGGGTACACAGTATAGATTTTGGCATTTACTATTCAATAAATCTTAACCATGGCTATCTCCGCTTGGTGACATAACAAGTGATTTCTTTTTTCTTCTTAGAAGGAAGGAGACTTCTGAGGTATCTTCCAATTTTTATAACATTAACATGTATTTCATAAGAAATTATTAATATTTTAAAAATACTGCATAGTCAAGTTGAAACAAAGAGCTCTCCCGGGTCAATGGAGTTTGTTAACAACCCCAAAATGAAATGTACAATTTCTGTGCTCGGATCTTGAATGTCTGTACTTAGATACACACATAATACAGATGATTTTTTAAATTTAGGCATTAACAATTCTAGAGATGAAAGGGACCTCTGGTGACCCTTTAGTCCAGGGATAAGCAAACTACAGCCATTGGCTAAAACCAGCCCATTACCTGTTTTTAGAATTAAAGTTTTTGGGGAACCCAACCACCGGTACTATTTATGACGGCTTTCACGCTACATTGGCAGAACTGAGTAGTTGCCACGGAGACTATATGGCCCACAGAGCCTAAAACATCTGACCCTTTACAGAAGGAGTTTACTAACCCCTCCTCCCATGCATGGGCATCTCCTCTAGGACAACCGGCCCCAGCTGGGACTCACCTAGGCACCAAGGCTTCACCAATGCAAGGGCAACCCATTTCTTCACTGGACAGCTTTGAATGACAGTTTTGAGTTGTTGTTTCTTTAACTCTTGACCGAAACCAGCTCCTCTATGACATTCTTTGTCCCTACTTCTGCCTTCTAGAGCAACAGGCAACATTTCTACCTACCCTTCCCCACTTTGACATCCTCGCTTTCTCTCACTGCACATCCACAGATCTCTACCTTGAAAATATATCCAGAACTTGACCACATCTCCCACGTGCGCTGCTTCTATTACACCATCTCTTACCCTGACTCTAGCTATAGTTCCTAACTAGTCTCCCTGCTTCTGCTTTCACCCCTCCTCAATCTCTTCTCAGGTGTCAAAGTGATCCTTTCAAAATACAAGTTGAATCATGTCCCTCCCCTGCTCAAAATCATCAAGTGGCCCCCATCTCTCACTGAGTAAAAGGCGAAATCTTACAAGGGCGTACAAAGACCCCACATGACCTGACTCCATAGTCTATCCCCCCCGCCCCTCCCCCATCCTGCCTTTCCCACTCTGCTCCAGCCCACCATCCTTTTTGACATTTCTTAACCAAGTTACTCCTCCAGGCCTTTGCACTTGACCTTCTCTTGGCCTGAAATTCCCTCTCACATGTCTGCAGGTCTCACTTCCTCACCCTTTCGGTACTCTGCCCAGAGTCGCCCTCGCAGGGAGGCCTTAATTGAAATTATAACCCCTCAACTCATTCCAGCACTCTACGCATTCCTTTTCCCTATGTGACTCTTCTATAGCTCATCTCCTAGTGACACGCTCTATGTGTAACTTATTTACTCCTTGCTATATATAGCACATGAGCTAAATATGAGCAAGGGACTTTTGACTGTTTTGTTCGCTGCTATTTGCCTACCTAAAACAATGCCTGGCACATGTAACATTCTAAATAAATACCTGAATATCCAGCATGCAAATTCACCACCATGGGTACACATGTTCCTCCCAATATACGCATATATATGAATTGATTTTTTTTATTGTACTGAAATTTTTTTGAAGTATAGTTGACATGCAATGTTATAGTAGTTTCTGGTGTACAACACAGTGATTCAACAATTCTGTAAGTTATGCAATGCTCACCACAATTCTTGAGGCAACTGACAGAGAGCTAGTTCTGACTGGGAAAGTATGCATGCATTCTCACTATCTCCATTAGGAAATTGAGATAGTTGTCAAAGATGTCTTAACTCTCCCTGGCCATAGGCTGACCCTGCAGAGAAGAAGTGGCATTGCCCTCTACAAGGGTTTGCATTTCAAGATAGACATGTAGATGTGCACAGGATTAGGGGCAGCCAAACAGAGCCATTAAACCAAGGAGAGTAATATGTTTAGATCATGTGTAAAGAAGGGGAAGTATAATTTACAGGGGCATGAAAAGGCCATGTCTGGGGTTGAGATGAGGTATACCAAACCCATGTCAAGAGAAATCAATGAAGGATCATGAAAGAAAATTGTCATGAGGGGCATGTCATGGGCCATTATTATAGCAGGTTCTTTTACTGCCCTCCAGGGTCAGATTATATGTGAAGAAACTGAGGTTTAGAGAAGTCACTCACCCAGGACTACAACACACAAGTATAAATACAGGTGCGTGTCTTCAAAGCCCATGAACTTTCTACTAAATGATATCTATTATCAAGAGCTTAGGACAATGCCTAGCACACAGAAAGATATTCATATCAGCACTGTTTTCATTACCAAATCCTACTGCCTTGCATGAAGAAACCATGACACCTGAGCAAGAGTGGGTCTTTCCCTTGACTAACCAAAAGAAGACTACAGCTACACATTTGGCCCACAAGCCCCACTCTGCTGGCCCTTTTGGTCATCACCTCTTACCCTTCCCACCCTTTCCCTCTCTCTCTGCCCAATTTAAAGTGAGAGATGAACCTCAGTCTCTACACCACTGGAACGACGATGCTGATGAATCATCGTCCCTCAAGATGGTGCTGCTTCCACCAACCCAGCAGCCTTTCAGAGACTGCCATCTGATTAAACCCCATAGATGGGTGGTATTTTCCAAACTACTGCATTTAAGATCTCAGAAGCAGGTGTGGAAAACAACAACTGAGCTTATTAGAAGATGACTTTAACTGCCTGAGAGGAAACTAAAAATCTCTTCAAACTCCCCAGAGAAATTTCAAAAACTCCAGAGCGGCTTGAAGCACAACCACACATTTGCTAGAAATAAAACATCTCATGTCGAACGTACTCTCATTAAGCAAACAAAGCTGGAGGGTGCTGTTGGGAGGCAGTGGACTGACACAAATTACACTTGTAGTGAGGCCTTGCACACACACCACAGCGGGAAACAGGGTTTGTAACCAGATGGTAGAACAAGACTTCTGAGAGTAAGGCGTTCTTCTCATCCCTTCTCTGTCCCACAGCAAACTCAAGAGCACTCTGAATCAGACTCAAAAGGATGAAATATTTTAAAAGTCTCAAAAATGTAAGCAAATGAAACCAGAAAGTACTAAAATTACATATCATATCAAAGTTCTTAGATTTTTAAGCTTGGAGCAGAGGGGCAGGTGTGAAGTGACAATAAGGATGTTTCGGAGACACCAAAGATAATAGGTTTGATTATAGATCTTGAAATCTTCTAAAAACTATCAGCACCTTCATAGCATTTTAAAGACACAAAGTTGTGAGTGTAAGGTACTGATTATATTAAATTTGTCAGAACCTCAGCCCCATTGTACAAAACAGTGCAGGGAGCAGAGATGGAGTGAGGTGGCAAGAAAGGATGGCTTGGTCACAACCAATTAGCCTGAGATTATGGAACCATGGTTGGCAATTGGGTATTTCTGGAACCATAGAAGTGCTGGGAGCCATGAGCTCATGAAGTCAAAGTCTGTTGGGGAAACTTATGTTCAGACCAGGAGACCTCTGGACTATATTCAGGCAGTAGCCAGAACTACAAGAAAAGGAGTGCAGAGCTAAGAAGACAAGATAAGAATAAGAACAGCTTGGGAATGGGGGAGGTGCACCCCCACTCTGTGGGGGCTGGTCCGCATAGAATGGCACAATGTCAGAAGAAAGGTAGACAAAACAAGATTCAGCAATAGACCCCTATAAGTTACTTGCCTGCCCACTTAACAGGAAAACTCCACAAGAAAATGAATAAAATTGGTTTTCCTTGATGTTCTCCCAACCTCATTTTGGTATCTTCACCCGGTACCGCTTGCACTCATTCATGGTTACAATATTATCTTTCAACCAAAAAAAACCCATAATTCTCTGTTGCCAAAAGATGACTCATTAGAACCTAAACTTTCTAAACACCTTGGGAATCATAAAGGAATCTCTGTATTGAATATTGTGTCTCCCTCAAGGTGGTTATGTGTCCTCTCATAGGTTTTCCCCCAATTCTAGATACTAGAGCCCCCCACTCAGCGTTCCACCTCCAAAATGATGTTTTCTCCTACTTTCTTATATTATTTTCCTCCTCTTCCTCCTTCTCATGCTTCTTCAACTTCTTTCCTCTTCCTCTTCTTTTCACATATTCTCTTCCTTCTAAAGCTTATTGAATGAATGACAGAAGTGATCCAGCTTCATTCTTAACAAATGTTTCACCAGGGGTCCCAACTCATTTTGTTGAGTCAGCCATCCTTTACCCACAAATTAAAAAGCCTTCTTTATTACATATAAAACTTTTTTATATACTTGGGTCCATTTATGGACTTTTTACTCTATTTTCTTCATTTATGTTTACCTATGGTTGAATCTGTACACAGTGTTTTAATCATTATAGCTTCATAAATCCATTGTTCCAATAGTGAACACCCTCCCTTCTAAAAATAATTTGTTCTTCTATTTCTACTTTTGTAAGAGATTTACTCAGAAACGGACATTGCTAACATTACACTTAAAAATCTGCTAAGAAGGTAGCTCTCATGTTAAGTGTTCTTACACAATAAAATAAAATAACTTAGGAGGAGAAGAAGAAATAGATGTTGCCTTTTGAAATCAGTTTATCTGGCTTAGACTTTACTTGATCATGATATTGTAAGATGCAATTTGATAACGTTTGTAGACTTTTATGTCTATATTCAGAAAACAGACTGGCCACTAGTTGTCTTTGAAGTGTAATTTCTACCAAAAATCATAACCAAAATTTGCAAGGTTGAGCTCACTATATCTTCTAATTTCTAAACTCTGTGGAGCTAAATATTCCTAATAAGGAAAGATAATCCAAAAAAACTAGTCTAGGCAATGTGCCAAATGGTCAGTCAACAACAGTGTGATAATTTAATCATTACAGGATACACTTATAAATGTAGAATGAGTGAATGAATGAATGAATGAATGAATGAAGAATAAAATGGAATTTCTCCAATTCCTTTGCCCCCTCAGATTCTTCCTTGTCCCCAGCTCTCTGAGGTGAAAAGATGAAAGTTGCATTGACAACTTCTGAAGAGAATAGCCATCAGAGGAAAGAACTATACCTCCCAGAAGGCTTTGCACAGTGGAAAGATGTGACTTGTGAGAAGCTCATCTTGCAAACCTGCACATAACTATGGAACCAAATTGCAGGGACAAAATGGCATGGATGAGATAGGTCTGCTCAAGTAAAAGTGCAAGTAAATCCCAAAAGATTTGGAGCATTAAAATGAAAGAAGGAGGGATTTTTTAAAAGATTCTTAGCCCAAGCCCTTAAAGTTCCTAAAATATCAGAGGTGTGAGTCAAGAAAGTTTTGCCCTTAAATGTGACATTTCTCTGGGGAGTAACTGAAGGGTGTTTTGCAACTTGAGGCGATGTTTTGATAGCATTACTGTAGTCAATCCATTCCTCCTTTTATTGCTGTACGTAGGTTTACTATGGGGTGCTCATACACTACTCAGTTTGTAGACGATCTGATGTACTTCTCTTTCTCCTAGTACACAGCTATACCTACCACATTGCCAAAGGACACTCCTAATGTGCTCAGCAAACCCCGTAAGATAATACACCTGCTATTCTCAAGGGATGGGAGTAAAGTGTCCTTGCTGCTTCTGATTAAAGCTGATGCATCATAATAACCAAGACACAGGCAGAGTTTGTCAGATCTATTCCAAGTAAACACCTTAATGACCTCCCCAAATGGCAGGGGGGCTGCTCATAATAGACACATACATATGTAAAACAGCAAAAGAGAAGGTGCCAGAGTTTTTCTGCCACCTGTACTTTCCTCTCCAGATTCCACCACCTGGGGTGAGAGTGATGATGAGCTGTGGGAAACACAGAAGGTGCAGTAACCTTGGAAAGCTGGGAGCTGAGGAAGCAGTGAGCTAGAGAATGAGAGGAAACCAGAACAAGAGAGGTTGGTCTGAAAGCCCTTTCAGTCCACAGTCCCCATGAGGTGATTTGTGTCCTCTTTTCCTATTGCTTTGGACTACAAAACTATAGAATTACAAAACTCATGCTCCTTACAACCCTATAGTTACTTCTTCCCAGAGCTTCAGTCACATCTCTGGACAAGTTCATCAACAGCACCCTATCACCCATTCCATGGCAATAAGATAAGCATTTGAAGGGAGTGCTTAACACTCCTCATCTCACTGTGACTTCTTCAACCATATGGCAAAAAGCATTTTTATTTGCAAGTTATTACTCAACTATGCAAGTGAAAAGCTCTGCTTCTCTGCTCCTGGGATCACGCAGATGCAGGATATAGAAATCAAAACCCTTGCTCGGTATGCATCTGGAAGCCTCTCAGAGGGAAATCATCCTTGAAATTTCTACCTCTCTTGACATGATCACTCTTCTTCCTGTCCAACCCTTCAGACAGATTTTGTTCTAAAGGTCAAGAAAAAAATATTAATCTCAAGCAGTTTGGCTGGCTAGGCTTTCCAAACTATTTGACCAAGAGCCATTTGACCCAATTTCGCTAATAATAATAATTATAGGAAAACTATCTCATGTGTAAATGGGACTTTATAACTTGTATGGGATTCTGTGTACATGATCCCTTTGGGCCTCAGGGTCTAAGGTACAGGTTGATTTCCTCTTTTATAAACAATAAAGCTGAGACCCACTGCAGTTGAGAGATGTGCTCAAAATTATTACCAGAGCTGTAAGTAGAACCTAAGCCTTCGACTCCAGTATAATACTCCTTCACCTCTTAGTGTCTTCAAGTGTTTCAAATTTATAACAACTGGTCAGTTTACCACATATGTGGGTACATACATGGGCACATACACATATGTATGTTCCCAGATCCATAGTGATGTCCCCTCCTCCATTCCTTTATATTGCTCATTTGTCTTCTCTCTTATTTTCTTGTTCAGTGTGGCAAGAGGTATATTTCTTATGGTAGGTTGTAGTCAAGTGTTCAAAATCCGCTGCTTACCTTTTTCTCCTAAATGACGATAGAAATTCTGGAATAGAATAAATTATTGAGAAATTAAATTGGTACCATGCTTTTAATTTGGGGGTAGGACGTTGGGAACTCAATAGCCAAAAGAATTAAGTCTTAAGGGGAGAATCCCCTTCCCCTCCCAAGAGGGAGCTGGTCTCTATGTCTTTGAAGGCTGGTTTCTGTTACTCTCAGGGAAGAGTGAAAAGGACAATACTTTAGAATAAATTTCCAAGGAGAGGACAGATGCAACAACAGGAAGAGAGACCTGCCCTTACCCTAAGGGTTAGAGTTCTAGAACCTGGGAAGTCATGTGAGTATGTTTGGGTTATCACCATGGTCAAGCCTGCAAGGAGGGACCTTAGCGACATCATCACAGACAAGCATAAAAGCAAAGTCTGACAGACATAAAGAACAAGGTCTGAACTGGAGCATCTAGAAACAAAAGGAAAGATACCAATGATGGTACCACAACAGAATTAAGGTCAGGTCCTTTCTTCATTTCCCAAGACGCACACAATTACTGATACCTTTGCAAGATTCCATAGAGAAGAGAACCCCCATAAAAATGAACATTAGAATTCTTTACCAACTATAGCTAGTATAGTTTAAAGCCAGGTTTGATTTCATTTAGAAAAATAAAAAAAAAAAACATGACATATCTTGTATCATTTTGTGGTTGCTGTATGCTATTTGTGATACTAGGATGATACGACTGACTTTGGATCCTACCCAGAACTGCTTCTAGAAGGACTCCTCCACGATGGAGAGTAGTACCAAATGCCAAGTCAGATAATATATGAGAGGGTATCCAGGGCATGGAGACCAGGGAGCTAAAAGGTGCCAGATTTAATGGCAAGCTGAAAATGAGTTTTTATTTTCTCCTCTGTCCCTCTCTCACTGAATCCCTGCTTTCCACACTGATTCATGGATATACTTGGACATACTCTGTTTATACCAAAATTCCAAGTCTATGAAAAGCTCAAGAGGTTCTCAGGGAACTGGAAGAAATAAAGGGAGCCTGCAAACACTCAAGCTACTAAGCCAAAACTGTCATCTAGAAACATACAGAATGACAGTGAAAAACCCCAGGTTAAGCCAAAGTCTTAAACATACCTCCAGATTAAGGTTCCTACTGGGAGCTGCTAGAGGGGGTCTCAGAAAAGCAACAGTGTTAATGGGAAATGCTCCAGTTTCCATAACAGCCTAAAATTGACTGTCCCATGAGTAAGAGGGAATTCCTTCCGCCTGACTGGCTTCAGCTGGGACATCAGTTCTTCTCTGCCTTCATACTCAAACTGTTCTTTCTGGGTCTCAAGCCTGCTGGCATTTCAACTGGAACTACACCATCAACTCTCTGGGGTCACCAACTTGCCAACTACAGATCTTAGGACTTATCAGCCTCCATAATCACATGAGCCAATTCCTCATAAAAAATCTCTAACTCTTAAATACAAAGAACAAACTGAGGGTGGCTGGAGGGGTTGTGGGGGGCAGGGGGGATAGGCTAAATGGGCAAAGGGTTGCATTAAGGAAGACACTTGCTGTTGGGATGAGCACTAGGTATTATATGTAGGGGATGGATCACAGGATTCTACTCCTGAAATCATTATTGCACTATATGCTAACTAACTTGGATGTGCATTTTTTAAAAATTTAAAAAAAAACATTCTGATCACAAACTATCAAACTATATATTTATTATATATATAATATATATATAATAAAAGAAGAACTTCTACCTTAAAAAAAAATCTCTATCTATACATACATTCTATTTGTTCTGTATGTCTGGATAACCCTGATACAGGGATTAATGTGGAAAATCAACTTAAGAGCTCCTCAGCATGCAAAGAAAAACACTGAGGAAAGTGCTTTAATATAACAGGAGCTCCTAAAGAAAGAGCAGAACCAATGAAACAAGAGTAATAATCAAAGGCATAATAGAAGAAAAATTTTCTGGCTTGATCTGCAAATGCTATGACTGTCTACCAGAAAAGCTCAAAAGAGAACAAATAAGAACTCAGAAAGAAAAGTAACAAAACACATTACAAAAACTAGTAATTTTCCTATACATCAAGAACAGTTAAGATAATACAATGCGGAAGGAAGGTAGGGGGTTTCTAACAACAACAATAAATATAAAATACCTAGAAATAAGCATAACAAAGAACCATATAAAAATTGATAGGGTGTCTGGGTGGCTCAGTCAGTTAAGTGCCTGTCTTCACCTCAGGTCATGATCTCCAGTTTGTGGGTTTGAGCCCCATGTCGGTCTCTGTGCTGACAGCTCAGAGCTTGGAGCCTGCTTCAGATTCTCTCCTTCTCTCTCTCTGCCCCTCCCCTACTCACGCTCTCTCTCTCTCTCTCTCAAAAACAAATAAACGTTTTAAAAATTTTTGATAAAATGTTCTTGAAGAATACAAAAGAGGACCAGAATAAGTAGAGAGTACTTCCTGAACTAAAAGATTGAATATTGTAAAGATGTAAATGATCCCTAAAGTAATCTATACATTTAATGCCATTTCAATAAGATTGGGGGATGCATGTCAGAGACTCTAAATTTTTCCTGAAAGATTAAATGTACACATTGATTAAGATGTTTCTGGGAAAAAGAACTGGTACTAAAAGGAAAACTTACCCAACCAGATCCTAACAGATATTTTATAAAGCTACAGTAAATAGAACAATGTTAATGCTAAAGCAAAAAGAAAAAAAAAAAAGAGGCAGATTATTGGATTCGAATTGGAAAGTTAAAAAAAAAACTGAAGTAGACTTCAGATGGCATTTAACACTGGTAGAAATAAAATTTTATTGGCGGGGGCGGGGGGAGTTTTGCATTGACCTTATTCATTTTGCTCTTTTTGTTGACACCTACCCCTCACAGCCCTCAGAACTGGTTAGTTCAGTGTAACACAAGAGCAATAGAAGGTTTGTGCAGGACTATGAGAGTAGTGACTGCTGATCTGTTCCTATTTCTGCAGTTCTGTGTGATAGATTTGTCTGATCTGGGTCAATCGGGCTCCATAACCTGAGTGATCAATACCTCCAGAGGCCGCCCTGCTGCTGCCGCAGATCCCCAACCTTTCTCAGGACCTGAAACCCCTTCTGCCAAAAGCATATTGTCCAGTCTCATTAGCTGGGCATCGGGAGGATCCTCCTTCTGCGCCCCTCTGACACTAAGACCTGTTTTCTCCTTGATCTCACACAGGACACTGAAGAGTGCAGGTTCCATTCTGTGACTTGTCAGGGCATGTTTCTTTGCTTGTGCCACATCCAAGCTCTGGTTGGTGATGGTCAGCATGTGATAGAGGATGTCACCCATGTCCTGCTTCCTGCCATTGCCATCCGCCCCTTTATGGCCATGTTAGGGAAGGTGACAAGGCCATGCCCCCCTGCACTGAGTGGACGGCTAGGTTCACCCTGGCCAGAGGCTGTAGCATCCTGCATCAATCGTCCATCCCATAGCATGTGAGAGCATGAGCAGGGCTCTTTCTTTCTTTCTTTTTGAGAAGATAGAATTTTAAGAGTTTGTATTCTGTTAGCTATATAGCAATTTAGGTAAAAAAAAAAAAATTAATTTAGTGCCTATCTTATGCAAGACACCAAAATAAACATGAGTGTATTAAAGATACAAATTTTAAAAATGGAGCCACATGAATGCTAAATTACAGCCTAAAGAACGACTTATGAAATATGAAAATGGAAATTTTATTTAGAAAATTTATTTTTATAAGCATGAAAAATAAAGAAAAGATTGGAGAAATCTGACTTTATAAGAATCCCTATGTGTCAACACATGACATTAAATTAAACCTACACAACATATGAGGGAGAAACTATAACATGCATGAGATAAAAATAAAGTAATGTCATAATTCTTATTAATTCAATAAGATATATAGATATATATATATAGATATAGATATAGATATCAAGAGACAGACACAAAGAGAAGGAATTCAAATGGTCTGTAGAAGATTACAAAAATGTTCAACTTCGTTATTGTTTTAAAATGTAAATGAAACAATGATAATGTTTCTCTACCATCAAACTGACATTAATTTCTTTAAATGATCTTGGCCTAAATTGTAGAACATGGACAATCTCTTCAACTGTTATAACAGTAATACCAACGTGTATGACACTTCAGGGAAAAATACAGCAATGGCTTAAAGTCAATGTATAACTAGTGCAGGAAAAGCTCTTTAGTAAAGCAACTCCACATTTAGAAATTTATTGTTAGGAAATAATCAGATAAACATTTAAAAACTTTTTTCACAATATTAAACATTGTGGTTAAAAATGAGCAACACGCTAAATGTCCAACAACTGGGGATTTGTTTTTAAAACATTAGAATTCACAAAATCATTAAAAGTGATGTTGTAGATTAGTATTTGGCACATGAATTTTTTTTATCTATAACTGACCATCTTTGCTCCCTCCTGTGCATCCTATTTTCTCACTCCTTAAAAAAAAAAAGGTCAACACTGAATATTGCTGTCAAGACAGTGCTTAATCACTCAATTGTGCTGGAGTTAAAAAAAAAAAAAATGGTTGAGACCAATGTACTGAAGATACACATTTACTGACATGGAAGGATGTTCCTGATAACAGTGTTCATGCAGGAAGCAAATTATAATTTGTTTTATAATTGTCACTTCAATTAAATAAATTTATAATTATAATTAATTTAATTATAGTTTAAATTACAATTTAAAATTATAAAATTGTTTTTGAGAAACACATACACCAACAGTAAAAAGATATAAAAGATATTGCAATGGTTATATCTGGGTATTGGAATTACATTTTTAAATTTTTCTTCTTTTTGATTATTTTTACGTTAATTTCAATATATTAATATATACTTATTTGCTTACCAAATTCAGTATATTATTTTTAAGTTTATTTCTTTTTTTTTAATAATCTCTACATCCAACATGGGGCTTGAACTCATGACCCCAAGATCAAGTCATATGCTCTTTCAACTGAGCCAGCCAGGAGCCCCCAAATTCAGTATATTAATAAACGTTAATAAAACAGTATATTATATTAAGTATATATATTCAGTATATTAATAAACAAACATTAATAACACTTTTATAACAGGAAAAAAATTATTTTTACTTTGTTAAAATACAATTGAAAATTGCTCTCAAATTTCTCTTTATCAAGATGTTACATTGGTAGTTATTGATCAAAAGGAAAAAAAAATGACACTAATGAATCACTCTTGCTTTTTCAATTGCCTTGCAGTTAATTAATTTTCCTCAGATTCAAAACTTTTTGCATTTACTCTCTCCAAGCCACTCCACATTAATGTGAAATAACACAAAAATAATCTTGTAATAGTATAACTTCTTTACTGCTTTCATTCAAAGACTATAAATTGTTTTAATGGGCTTATAGATTTCTTCTTCTTCTGAGTTAAGACAGAAATAATCCTCCCGATGACTGTTATCTCAGTTCAGGATTAAAATAGAGCACACGTTGTTCCGGTATAATTAGGCCTGAAGTTCTTTTATATGGTACCTTACAAAGTTAGAGAATTATAAAATTGTGATTCCAAACTTCCAAGATTTTCCTCCTCTGTTACCTAGAAACAACATACCTCACGCAATAATGATGGAAGCATGGTTCCAATACAAAAGCCCAAAAATCAATCTAACTGCTTATACTAATTTTTTTAATAGTATAGATTTTCTGGTTGTTGTTGTTACAGAAAATAGTGCCAAATGTGCAAATAGGAAAGGCAAAGCCAACAAGAATGATGTCTCTTTCACATTTGAAACAACTGTCTTTCTGTCTTTCACGGCAGAAGCTATCTATCCACCTTTATAGGGAAAAACATTATAGATTTTTTCCTGGAAGAAATGGGAACTAATATTTCTCCATTACAAAATATAGAAAGTAAAGAAGACATTACAAAAATTCATTACAAAGTTGGTCAAGATACGAATACCATGCAGGTACAGGAAATTATGAAGTACTTAAGGAGCATCACCATGTTCATTATATCAAGGAAAATGAGAGGAGCAAAGACCTTGAAAAATTATAGCCTCTCTCACCTTACTGCCTTCCAAATGAGCAAGTGATAACAAGAAGTACAAAAGCTTCTCCTGAGTTCATGCTCTGCCCAGTCGCCAGCAATGGCCAATGACGATTAAGTACATTACTATTGCTAACTTTTATTGGGCATTTTGTGTTCTAAGCCCTGTTTCAGGTTTAGTCTCTTGAAGTTGAGGAGGTCAAGATAAATCTATGTGGATCAAGGTTGCTACATTACATCATAGGGTGCTGGAACTTTCCCACAGTTTATGAACCTCTTACTAATTTCCCCACATGGATCTGCACATAAGCCTTCCCCTTGGTGTCTGAAAGGCTGTCACCAGTCCTTCAACCATCACAACTGAAGCATCTCCTTTCAAAATGTTCCTTGACTCTTTTACACTCATTCTCAAAGTGAGAGCCCCAGCACATCCCTTATTAGAGTTTTATTGTGCTGAATGCCACTGACTGTTCGAATGTCTGACTCCACTAGTCTCACAACATAAGATATATATGTAATCACCTCTGTATCTCTAGGGTCTGGCCCCCAACCCAATTCTCAGTAAGGATAATAATTTGTTCCTTGATTGATTGACTCATTGGATGGATGAAATGAAAATTTTAAATCCTTAATGTTTAGAAGGAAGTAAATGCTTGGTCACTTGTACATCAGAGATGACCCTTGAGCTCCCATTAATGTATTAGTGACCTAAATTTAGGTAGCCCTGGTAAAGCTATCTACTAGAGTCAATGAGTCCTATTAGTTCTAACTCATTCACTCTCTGCCTCAAGATAATTTACTTATTTTTAATTTCAAAATGATCTGATAATATGATTCATGATAACGTACCTTCCTGGGTATGTCTTCTCTTCCTCCTAATTGCCATTGCCCAAGTTCAGCTTCTCCTAGTCTCTAAACCACAGACATTACTTTCCAAATGACTGCACACTCTTTCTTTTATTTATTCAATAATTCTTTATTTAGCACTTTCAGGTACTATTGTAGACAGTGGAGACAGCAGTGAACAAGACAGACATGGACCCTAACTTCATAGAGTTTAGAGTAGGGTTAGACAAAGAAAATTCAGGGAATCTGAAGATAGATATCATAGAAATCAATGTAATGTAAAGAACAGAGAAAAAAAATATTGAAAAAAACTAAAAGAGCCTTAAGACTTGTAGGAAATTTCAAAAGGTCTCCCATAAAGGTAGTTGGGTCCCAGAAAGAAAAGAGAAAGAAATTTGGCCAGAAGAAAATAATAGAAAAAGTGGCCAAAATTCCCCAAATTTAGTAAAAGACAAAAAATTACAGATTAAGGGGCTGCCATGGCATAATCAGTTAGCATGCAGTACTTACACAATAGCGCAAGCAGAAAAATTTATAGATTTGGGAAGAACACATTCAAGAAAACTAGATCTAGGTACATCATAGTCTAAGTGTTAAAACAAAAGATAAAGACCTGGGACAGATAAAAACACTTAAGGTAAGAAAGAACAAAGAAGAAGATGAAGATTAAGCCACAGGATTCTCTAAAACGGAGATGTCAAGTAGAGGGTGAAGAGCCAGTAGATGAGACTGAGAAAAAAATAGCCAATGAGGTGTGTATGTGTGTGTGTGTGTGTGTGTGTGTGTGTGTGTACATGTGTATATACATGTACACACACACACACACACACACACACACAGGGGAATGTGGTGTCACATGACCCAGGAGAAAAGGTGTTTTGAGAAGGAAATGGTTAACTGTGCAGCATGCAGTAGCATGGACTGAGTGAGATGAAGGCAAAGAAGTAGCAATTACATTTGGCAACACAAGAATCAGTGAAAACCTAGAGGAGAGCAGTTCCAATGAAGAGGTTAGAGAAAAAAGTTCAGGAGCCTAAAGAGGTTAAGGAAAGAAAGGAAGGCAAAGAAGAAAGGCAAGGACTTCATTCTTCACTCTGATGAGAGAGAACTTCTAAATTGCCAAATTCATTATGCCTTACTCCTAAGAAAAACCATTCTAATAGAGAAACCTAAAGTCCTGAAAAGAAGAAGAAAAGGAGAAGAAGGAAGAGGAGGAAGTGGGGTGGGTTGGAGAAGGAGAAAGGGGAGAAGGAGGAAGAAAAGGAGAAGGAGTTCACAGCAGATTAAGGGGATTGAGTGTTGCTTCCCAACCTGCCAGTCTAGAAGGAACACGAAAACATCAAGGAAAATGTAATGCAATGCAGAAAAATGTGTTCCCCAAACTCCTCTCATAGCCAGTCCTGTAGGTTGTTGGAAAGAAAACTTTGAAAAACTTTTTGGAGTCGTGGTGGTGAGAAGTGAGATATCTCATGGGAAGTTTTGAAGAAAGCACAACCCTCTATGGTCAACACCAATAACTTTAATTCATGCATCCATTTTTGCTTCCTCTGTTCCCAGAAGTGTCCAGCATATAGTAAATGCCCAAAAATATTTGTTGAAAGAGTGAATTGGTTCAAAATAACTCAATTTTACTTCTCCCTTGGATTTTATATCTCATCAGAAGGCTCTTTCTGATAAAAATGCATATTTGGTTACAAAGAGAGAGGGCCAAAACAAGCACATAGCAATAACAGCAAGGTCAAAGTTGCTGAAATGTCGACCCAAGTTGAGATAGCCTTAGCTCTCAGTTCCTTGCACCCAGGATAAATCTATACTGTGTCACTCACAATATGCATATACAAATATTTAGTCATTATTTTGTACACCTGAAACTAATGTAATGTTATATGCCAATTATACCTCAATTAAAAAAGTCTCTACTGAATCATATTTAAACAGAAGTGTCTGGGCCTAACAGAATCTAGTCTGTGCCTCTTTTTCCAAAAAGTTGCCTTTATATGAAAAAGACATGAAGATTTCACTTGTTTAATTGAAAGTAGTTTGGTGTTGTTTATTTAGCAGTCCTTAATAGAAAAGAAGGAAGCAGTTACACCAAGAACACTTTCCTTTTAAACCCCACATTTATAAAGCACTGTATTTTCTTAATGTAGTTCACCTTTACAGTGTCATGTATTCATTCATTAATTGATTGATTCATTCATTTATTTTATTCCTGTATATAGTAATCCAGGATGGGGCATAAGAATATCATACTGTTTTTATAAATTAAGGGGTCTGGTTCAATAAAGACCCTACAAAACACTAAGCATAGTATGTATTGTGAAGGGAAGTGTGCTTCCAGAAACCAGCTTTCATGCTGCAAGCAAAGATGCATAGCAAGCAATCCAAAGCAATCTAAAAATAGACCAGGGTCCACCTCCAGCCCCAGCACTTTCCATCTTCACTCTCCATCAAAAAAAAGTCAGCATCACCTGGTTCTTTAAGGGCTGTGCAATTGCAGCACCCTTTGAGCCTATGCTCCACTTTCTGGACAACACAATCAAATTAATTCCTGTCATATGCTTTGCTTGGGTGTCACCATTATTAAAAAGCAATGTGAAGACTGCCTGGAAAAAAGCTGATTAGCAGCCACAGTTAAATAAAGGCTCTAAAATTGAATAATCAACTAGGTGAAGGATGGATTCATTGCCAGCTGTTGTATCTCCTCTGTCCCCTGGAGAAGAAGCAGATGAAAAGGCAACCAAGGCTGTTCATCATCAGATTAAATGATGAAAAGAGCCAATAATCATTTCTACTTCAATATTTGTTACTCAATTCACTCAACCTATTATTCAAGTTTTGTCTACATCAGTTGAAAGAGTGTTTCCTCTCTGGAAACAACATTAATAGGGAATACATTAGGGCAAAGTGTCCATTCAACTCACAATCTCCTACTCCGACTCTCCACTCTCTTTGACATCATCCCAACACTTACATGGCAATGGTTACTTACAGTAAATAAGAGGCATATATCAATCCATAAGTGTTTATATCTCTGATTGATCAAGGAAATTCCATTATAATTTATATAACTCTATATAATTATAATTTAGCACATCTTTCATGTTGAGATCCCCAAGCTCTTCAGTGATTACTGAAGAATTGAGTCCATTTATTTTGTATATCACAACTTCCTATGAGAGTTTAGCATGGTCATTTGTTAAATATCTCTGACAAAGGGAAAAGATACTAAGATATAATAGAGAACAACAACAACAAAAAGGTAACAGGATAATACAAATAGCAATGAATTTTGAATCAGGAGTTCTGGGTTCAAACCCTAGTTTTAAAATCTTTTGAAACACACATTGTGGATGTTCAAGTGAGAGTTTTATTGAGCCAAATACTTATTTTATTAAAAAGTGTTAACCTTCAACTAATGTACCACACTACACAGTAGTCATCTATTGTCTAAATATGAGGATATTACAGTAACTTCTAGATTTGTCATGAAAATTAAATGGAATAACAAATATGAAAGGGATATTCCAATATAAGGTACTATTATTAATATCAGTATTTTTAGAAAAATTTTTTAATGTTTAGTTTTGAGAGAGAGAGAGAAAGAGAGACAAAGCATGAGCGGAGGAGGGCAGCAAAACAGGGAGATACAGAATCCGAAGCAGGCTCCAGGCTCTGAGCTGTCCACATAGAGCCTGACGTGGGGCTCAAACCCACAAACCATGAGATCATGACCTGAGCCGAAGTCAGATGCTTAACCAACTGAGCCACCCAGGCACCCCAATACCAGTATATAATTAAATCAACAGATGGTCCAAACTCATTTGGACCAATGTTCTCCCACCAAACCTTTACCCAAGACACAAGCTATAATCTTCCAATATTTGAATTTAATGCACTCTCCTTTTCCAAACTTCTGATTGATGAAGGTGTTAATTGCTAGGAAATGCAGAGTCCTGGGCAGACCAAGCCAAGAAAGAAAATACTAAGGTCGGAGATTATCATTCCAGAATATCCAAGAGTTGAGGTTTGTGAGCATAAATGAATAGATAAAAGATATGTTAAATACTAATTAAAACTCATATTGAAAATGTAGGCACATTGAGAATCATTAATTCCAGTTTATATAGATCAACTGACAACTTATGGTAAGAATTTCTAAATGTTGACCCATAAATCATTTTGATGTGTTCTATTCTTCAATCAATCAATTTACCCATCAAATTATGAAATCTATACATAGACATTAGTAGTCCTGAGTCTCTAACTCAGAATTTAAAACTGGAAAAATGTGGGGTGATGGGTATTGAGGAGGGCACCTTTTGGGATGAGACTGGGTGTTGTATGGAAACCATTTTGACAATAAATTTCATATATTGAAAAAAAAAGAAAATGAAAATCTTTAAAGAACCATAAAAAAAAACTGGAAAAATGTGGAGAATAATCAAAGGCACTGGTATCCACTAGGACTTTCTACAGTGATGGCAATGTTATATAATTTGTGCTGTCCAATATAATACCTAGTAGCCACATGTGGCTATTAAACATTTATAATGTGCCTAGTGCAACTAAGGAGCTAAATTTGTAATTTTACTTAATTTCAATTAATTTTGGTATAAATAACCACTTTAATATATAACCTCAGGATTGGTCCTCCAGAAGCCATTCAGCCATGCTTCAGGGAGAGACTCAAGACTTCAAGAAGAGGGAATAACGATTCTTTAGGTATATTTTAGAGAGATTTCTTTATTTTTTCTTTATTTTTATTTTTATTTAAATTCTGGTTATTTAACATACAATGCAATATTGATTTCAGGAGTAGAATTCAGCAATTCATCACTTACATACAACGCCCATTGCTCATCACAAGTGCCCTCCTTAGTACCCATCACCCATCTAGCCCATCCCCCACCCACCTCCCTCCATCAACCCTCAGTTTGTTCTCTATCATTAAGACTCTCTCATAGTTTATTTCCCTCTCTCTTTTTCCTTTCCCCCTTCCCATATGTTCATCTGTTTTGTTTCTTAAATTACACACATGAGTGAAATCATATGGTATTTGTCTTTCTCTGACTGACTTACTTCACTTAGCAGAATACACTCTAGCTGTATCCACAACATTGCAAATGGCAAGATTTCATCCTTTTTGATGGCTGAGTTATATTTCATTTGTTCATAAAAAATGAACAAAATGACCAATTTAAAGAGAAGGAAGAGATATCTACATTTTAATCAATCAGGCCAATGACCAGCCTCATGAATTGTCTCAGTAACCTTGTTTGCTGAATCTGCAAAAGGTTTGACAGATTCATATGTTCCTCCTTCTCAACAGAATCCAGACCTTTTTTTTTTTTCTTTTTTTTTTTCAGGTAATAAAAGTGTGGCTATTGATTTAGGCAGGCTGAACCAGCCTTTGCCTCAAGAGTGGATCTTAACTGGCCTAAACCAATTACACTGGCCCCAAAGTGAATTATGGCAACCCACAATTTAGACACAAATCTGTGATATAATTCTAATTAACCCAGTTGACAGGACGAATAGTCAACTGGGAAAAGAAGGGTGGAAAGGGATGGGGTTGCTTTTGAAAATGGTTTCATTGGGGCATCTGGGTGGCTTAGTTACTTAAGCAGTTGACTCTTGATTTTGGCTCAGGTCATGACCTCGCAGTTTGTGAGTCCGAGTCCCGTGTCAGGCTCTGCACTAACAGTGCAGAACCTGCTTGGGATTCTCTCTCTCCCTCTCTCTGTGGCCCTCCCCTACTTGCACTTTCTCTTTCTCTCTCAAAATAAATAAACTTTAAAAAAGAAAGAGAAGAGAGAAAGAGAAGAGAAGAGAAGAGGAGAGGAGGGGAGGGGAGGGGAGGGGAGGGGAGGGGAGGGGAGGGAAGGGAAAGGAAAGGAAAGGAAAGGAAAGGAAAGGAAAGGAAAGGAAAGGAAAGGAAAGGAAAGGAAAGGAAAGGAAAGAAAGGAAATGGTTTCCTTGGCCTTGCCTTTCTCTTTCCACCATCTTGGAACCTGTGGAGGCCTGCTGGGAACAGGACTCATGAAACAACAAATATGTCTGAAAGGTTGTGGTCCAAAGTCATTTCTGCTGGCTATAAGCAGGGGTCTCCAGAAGCAGAAGGAACACACAGTTCTTCTTAAAATTGAAGGTGTTTATACTTGAGATGAAACTGAATTCTATTTAGGCAAGAGATGTGCTTATGTGTACAAAGCAAAGAACAAAACAGTGATTCCTGGTGGCAAACCAAATAAAATCAGAGTAACTGGGGAAAAGTAACTCATGCTCATGGAAACAGAGGCATGGTTCGTGCCAAATTCCGAAGCCACCTTCCTGCTAAAGCCACTGGCCACAGGATCTGTGTGATGCTGTACCCCTCAAGGATTTAAACTAACTGAAAAGTAAATAAATAAAGGTGTAGATTTGAAGAAAGAAAGAAAGAAAGAAAGAAAGAAAGAAAGAAAGGAAGAAAGAAGGAAGGAAGGAAGGAAGGAAGGAAGGAAGGAAGGAAGGAAGGAAGGAAGGAGAAGAGAAAAAAGAAAAGAAAAGAAAAGAGAAAAGAAAAGAAAAGAAAAGAAAAGAAAAGAAAAGAAAAGAAAAGAAAAGAAAAGATAAAATGTTTTCCTCACTCTTAAGAAAGATACTGGAAGAGGTACCTCATGTTCCCCTGAAGCTTGTCATCTATTAATGTGATGCCTGGAACTTCAGCAGCAATATCATGACTGTGAGGGGAGCTACTCTGACTACTAACACATCCTGCTGAGCATGACAGAGCAGAAAGATGGAAAGAACCTGGACTTTTAATGACAATCCTGAGCATCTGAACCAACAAATCCTAAAGTAATCCTACTACTACTCTTCTATTTATGTGAAATATTTTTTGATTTTTTGACCACTCTGGGTTGGATTTTCTGTTACTTGCACCATTCTGAAGCAACCTCCATCTGTTAAGTACCAGGTAGGTATTTAACAGCCATTAATTATCTCATTTAATCCCTGCAACCACCATCCAAAGAAAATTTCACTAAGTCCATTTTGCAGCTGAGAAATGTGAGATTCAAACGAGATGACATTGAAAAGGTCACTTGACTAATAAATGGCAGTGTCCAGATCAAAGCTCAGGGGTGCCTGAGGCCAAAACCCACATTCTTCCCTACCAGCTCCTATCTCTCAAAACTGTATGTCTCAGTGAGGATGTGAGTTAGCAGGTAAGTCTTAACGAGGCCTTGCTCTTGCAACTGAGATGTATTACTTTTCACATCATCTGTAGATTCTCACATGTAGAATAAAGTGATCCACCTAAATGATCTCACCCAACTATGCTTATAAATGGAAAACAATTAGAGCAATGATTCATTTCGATTTTAACTTCAAAAGCATTCCCTTCGTACTTTTCCTGACAGCTGAGAAAGCAGGCTTTGAAGTGAGAAACTCAACCTCCCATCAGACATTCTGCAGGTTCCTCTCTAACATTCTTGATGCTGTTAGCTGCTTAGGTGGGGAATGACTGTGGCTGTTACAACAGCAAAATGCACCCTCTTGCCCTCTTCCCTGACCAACTAACAGAGTATCTCAACACCTTGGCCTGTCACAAAGGTTGGGATTAATTCTGAAATGCTGCCAAGGTGCCTTGCCATTTTACCCAAGAGTAAGGATGTGCATTCATGAATAATGAAGGCAGTGAGTGAGTCAAGCAGCATTATTCAGTTATTAGCCAACTGTAAGGTGTGCTACTTCACAGAATGATTATATGCTAATAGGTTCATTTGCTTGCTTTGTTTTGATTCCTCAGGACGGACCTCACTCTTACCTGTGGAATAAAAATTTGCAAGGCTCTTCATTTAGTTTTCAAGGAGACAGCTTTTGGGGCCATGATTTATGTTTGCCATTGAGACTCAAATCTATTTAGGGACTTTGAAAGCATTTAAGTGAGGAAGCATAAGAATAGGATGCTCCAAATAATATTAAGTAGATACTCTCCCTTTCAGGAAGTGGAGCTTAATCCCATCCCCCTTGAGTATGGGATGGACTTAGTGACTGGTATCCAATGAATAACAGTATGGAAAGGAGAAAATAGTATCTTGACAGTGAGGAAATCTGGCAAATACTACCTTAAACAAGTATCGGATTTATCATAATAAGTGATACCATGTATCCCCCGATACGATGTGAAGAGAGAAGTTCACCTCTGTGGTTTTCCTCCAAAAACCCACAATCCAGAGTAATCATAAGAAAAGCATCAAACAAACCCAAACTGAGAGACATTCTACATAATATCTCACCAATATTCTTCAAAACTGTCAAATCATCCAAAACGAAGACAAAAATTGCTACAGACCAGAAAAAAACTTAAGGAACCATGAAAAACAATGCAATGTGGTGCCCTGGATGAGATTCTGGAACAGAAAAAGGACATTGGTAGAAAAATTGGCAAAATACAAATAAAGTTTGGAGTTCAGTTAAAAGAAATATACTTATGTTAGTTTCTTAGTTTTGACAAGAGTACCACAGAAATGTAAGATTAGGGGAAACCAAGTGAGTGGTATATGGAAATACTCCGTATCATATCTGTAACTTTCCTGTAAATTCAAAATTATTCCCACATAAAAAGTTTATTTAACACCTCTCCCACCCACCCCCCAAAAAGAGTAAAAGGCACTGGAATGGGCTCCTTCTTTGTCCACTGTCCCAGAAAATACATGATCCATCCCTGACTCTGTGTGCACATCAGCCTTCTGCACATGGCTTTTGAATGAGAATGAAAAGTAAAGAGAAGGCAAAGAAAACAGGAAAGATTTAGATAAGCAGGGAAAAATTAGAGAGAAGAAAAATGTATCAACTATACTTCCTTTTTTTTTTCTTTAATAAGGAAGATAAGTAGAAGAGAAGGTGAAAAAGGGGAAGGCACTCAAGGTTTTGTCCCTGCTCAGGAGCAAGGAAGTAAATTACAACAGCAAAAGATAGTGCCAAACACACAGGTCCTCAGGATGTCAATTTCACCGATGCCTGATGTGCTTAGGATACTTTGTTCGGAAATGCCAGAGTGTTAATATGATGAGACAAACTTCTCCAGTAGAGAGGTGGCAGTGACCGGCCAGAGGCTCACCAATCTCATTTCTTCTTCCAGGGCCCACAGAGAAAAACTACATTTCCCAGCCATCCCTGCTTTTAGACAGGTGCCATATGACTCAGATCTGGTCACTGATTCATACGTAGAACAACATGCACCACTTCCCAGTCTAGCCTCTAAAACAATTCACACTAGTCACAATACTCTCTCTTTCTCTCTTGCTCTCTAGACAGACAGGCGGAAACTAAAGCCTCTGAGGTGGTAAAGCTACATGATGGAAGATGCCCAGATTCCTGTGTCTCTGACCGGAGGTGGCCAGACAAAAGATGCTTAAACTCATAGGAGGTGGCAAGTGAGAAACAGAGTTTTATTGTGTTAAGTTGCTGAAATTTGAGGTCTGTTTGTTAGATAGCAGCTAGACTATCCTAATATAGGAAAAAAAAAATACACACACACACACACACACACACACACACACACACACACACCCCAAAACATTATAGAGCAGTTCAGAATGTAGAAAGGGGAAGAGCTGGCATTAGTCTGTGGCCTCCAAGGATGGCAGCTTTTGGGGCTGCAGAGTTGGGTACTGAATATTCCAGGTGGAGAGATCTCCCTAAAAGAACTATCAAATCAGAAAATGACATGGGGCACCTGGGTGGCTCAGTTGGTTGAGTGTCCGACTTCAGCTCAGGTCATGATCGCGCAGTCTGTGAGTTCGAGCCCTGCGTCGGGCTCTGTGCTGACAGCCTGGAGCCTGCTTGGGATTCTGTGTCTCCCTCTCTCTCTGCCCCTCCCCTGCTCATGCTCTGTCTCTCTCTCTCTGTCAAAAATAAATCAACATTTAAAAAAAAATTTTTTAACTAAAAAAAAACCAAAACAACAGGGTATAGTCAACAGCAGACTGGCATACACTTCACTTTAGCTGAAACACTACAGGGAAGGATGGAAGAGCTAGGAAATGAGTCGGTGAAACAAAGTTCAGGCCATCCCATAGTAAGGCTCTAAGTGATGTTTTAAATTTTTTTATTATTTTTTACTTTTTTTTTTTGAGAGACAGAGAGAGACAGAATACAAGTAGGGGAGAGGCAGTGAGAGAAGGAGACACAGAATCCAAAGCAGGCTCCAGGCTCCAGCTGTCAGCACAGAGCCCAGCGCGGGGCTCGAACCCACAAACCGCAAGATCACGACCTGAGCCGGAGTCGGACGCCTAACTGACTGAGCCACCCAGGCGCCCCCTCTAAGTGATGTTTTAAAGAGCTGTCTTAGGTACTTAAGGTTTTTAAGTGAGGCTGTGACAGGAGCAGATCTACAGGGTCACTCTGACCTAAAATACAGAATGAACTATGTGTGAAAACAGGGAGCCCTTGGAGAATGCTACTGGAGTAGCTGGTGAGGACAGCCTGAACTAGGGAACAGTGAGAAGGGAAGAGTACTTAGAGACCTTCCAGGAGCTAGCATCCCATCAGCTGGTAGGACTTTGCAGCTGTGCAGGACACAGTATCACTGACCATGATTTTATGTAACTTAGAAAGAATCATCACTTCATCTCTCCTTGCCATCCTCTTGTGCTATGCTAAATCCCTCCCATCGAGGGCTACCATATATTTTGCAGCTGTCAACTATAAACAGTTCCCAGAAAGAGAGATTAAATAGCTTTAACTTGTTATTCAACAACTCGTTCCCATCTTCCTTTACCCACAGTCCAAGTCCAAGACTTACATTGTAAAAGGGAAAATGCGCTTTTTTTTCTCTCTCTCTCTCTCTTTCTTTATTTCTTCCTTTCAGTATTTCTCTTTTAATGCTAAATTCAAGTCAACAAATATTTGTAGTCTACTGAAAAAAAGCTGAACAAAGTGTCAGGAATATAAATTTAGATAAGAAAATGTCTGAAAATAAGTATCTTACAGTAAGGGGTCAGAAATTCCAAAGCACATGTGGCTAAGTGTAAGACAAAGTGCAATGACATGTGTGACCTTGAACTACAGGAATGCAAGGAGGAGACTCATCCTGCCCAGGTAGGATGGAAAGGCAGTGAGGATATCTGACTGGGGACTAGACATATACAAAGAATACTGCTGGGTTGAGAGATGGGGTGGAGGGGGGGGCACTTCAGACCATGAGCAGAAACACACCATGGTAAAAGGCTTGCCAAGTTTGGAATTGTTAAGGAGTCCAGTATATTGGTCAGGACTCGTGGTTTAAGGTGACAGAAACTGAACTCAAACTGATTTAATCAAGACAGACCGACAGACACTGTAGTGGCTCATAAAAGCAAGCTTTATCTAGCTTCAAGTGAATCCAGGGGCTCAAATGATACTACTGAGACTTTGTGTCTACCTATCTCTCAGTGCTCCTCTCTTCTGTATCAGCTTCATACCCTGGTAGGCTTTTCCCATGGAGACTACATGGCCCCTGGGAAGACCAGCACACATCCGACCAGCCTGGCACCAGCTTCCCAATAATCCCTGCAAAACCAAAGGTTCGTTCTGATTGACACGGCTAGAGGCACCTCCCCATCTCCAACCCTGTCCTTCCACCAACCAGACCTGGGATACAAGACCCAACCTGGGACGTTGAAGGCAGGGTCAGCCCCACCCCAGCCATGTGGGCTCTAAGTAGAAAAACACAGTTTCCCCGCCCTGCAAGAGGAAAAGAATACATGCTGGGGAGGAAACAAATGTCACTACAACTGAAGTGGCTGGGGAACAGCACAGAGGGTAGGGAAGGCAGAAGTGGGTTAGGTGATGGGTGGGGAGAATCAAAACAAAATAAGGACCACATCATGGATTCCTTTTATGATATGCAAAGGAATGTGTATTTTATTCTTCAGACTACTGGTTCTCAACTATTTTCCCCTACAACATAAATGATGAATGACACCATCTGCAGGCATATCCGGGGGTTATTTGTGATTTTTTCCATGCATTAGCTCTAATTCTACCCTCATTCTCTCACACTAGACAGCAATGATACAGTGAACCTTGCTCTAATTGGTTTTTAAAGAGTAAAACAAAAAGAGAATAAATTATTCACAGACTTCTGCTCTCTAATTATTAGTAGTAACAAATTACTTTGATTCAACAATGACTCCCAGTGCCTCAGTAGAGCACAGATGTTGTAGGCAATGAGGAGCCACTGAGGGTTTTTAAGTATAGGATGGATTAGATGAGGAGATTCTAAAGGCAGAGAGGCCAGTTGGGAGGCTATTATATGATAGAAAGGTGAGAGGTGCCAAGGACTTGAGCCAAACTGATAGCTGAAGAGAATGAAAAAGGAGAAACTAATTGCAGAGGTTTTGCACAGGATGTCACTGCTTACTGAACAGAGAACAGCATGATGCTTCATGTTTGACTGACAGCTCCCAAATCATGCATTTTCACCCCCTCCTCCCATTAACTCTTTTATTCCTGGGCCTGCTAACATTTACACACTGAAGAAAGTACATGACTGGTGGGGGTCGCAGATGTCAGAACTCCCGTCTAAACAAAGTTCTTACTCTCGGATTTAAAGGAGCGTTTTTTTCAGGCACCTCAGTGGCTCAGACAGTTGAGCATCCAACTTCAGCTCAGGTCATGATCTCGAGGTTTATGAGTCAAGCCCCATACTGGCTCCTGCTGTCAGCACAGAGCCCTCTTTGGATCCTCTGTCCCCCTCTCTCTCTGCAAACCCCCCCCCCCCCCGCTCATGCTCCCTATCTCTATCTCTCTCAAGAAATAAATAAAAAACATTTCTTTTAAAATTTTTTTAACGTTTATTTATTTTTGAGACAGAGAGAGACAGAGCATGAGTGGGGGGAGGTCAGAGAGAGAGAGGGAGACACAGAATCTGAAACAGGCTCCAGGCTCTGCACTGTCAGCACAGAGCCCGACGCAGGGTTCGAACTCACAGACCGTGAGATTATGACCTGAGCCGAAGTCGGACACTTAACCAACTGAGCCACCCAGGCACCCCATAAAAAACATTTTCAATAAAGAGTGTTTTTTTCATAACTTCTTATTGATTGTAATTTAAAATATAATAAAATAATTCATAATAAAAATTGTTGGTAATTTTTAGGTGGTTATGAATGATTGTGTGGGCATTAATTATACCCATAACTGCAATTGGTTTTTTGTTTGTTTGTTCGTTTGTTTGTTTTTAGAAAGAGAGCTTGTACGAGCAGGAGAGCAGCAGGGAGAGAATCTCATGCAGGCTCTGTGTTCAGCATGGAGCCTGACGTGGGGCTTGATCCCACAACCCTGGGATCATAACCTGAGCCAAAACCAAGTCAGGCACTCAACTGACTGAGCCACCCAGGCGCCCCGCAATTGTTAATTACCATAAAAATATTGTTACTAATAACTGTTCAAAATAGTGAACACTTTATAGTGCTATACCACTTTACAGATTCATTTACTCCATTTATTTTATTTTCACAATAGTTCTGAAACAGGTGTTGATCCCCTTTCACAATGCTATCAGACTGAGTGACATACCCCAAATCATACAACAAATAAATGGCAGAGGAAAGGTTAAAAACTCCAGGTTTCTGACCTAGGACCATGATTTTTCCACTTCATTTTAGTACTCATTATTTTCAGTAAAAATGAATGAATAAAAACTGTATTCCCGGGGCGCCTGGGTGGCGCAGTCGGTTAAGCGTCAGACTTCAGCCAGGTCACGATCTCGCGGTCCGGGAGTTCGAGCCCCGCGTCAGGCTCTGGGCTGATGGCTTGGAGCCTGGAGCCTGTTTCCAATTCTGTGTCTCCCTCTCTCTCTGTCCCTCCCCCGTTCATGCTCTGTCTCTCTCTGTCCCAAAAATAAATAAACGTTGAAAAAAAAATTTTTTTTAAAAAAACTGTATTCCCAATCTGAGACTGGATTATCATCTAGCTTTTAGATTTTTAGTTACTCAGCTGTTCTTAAGGAGAAAATTTAAGTAGAGAGAAATGAAAGGGTGTAAGTAGTTTGGAGGTAGTAGAAACAAAGCAATTCCCAAAAGCCAATTCCATCGGTTATCTCAGGAGGTTCTCAATGGCGTTGTTATGGGCATTTGGGGCGAAACAATTCCTCTTTGTGTTGGACTGCCTTTTGTATTTTAGGATCTTAAAATCTTCCCTTACCCCCACCTCCAGGCATTATGACAACCAAAATTCCCACATGTGTTTTCTATTGCCCTCTGGGGGATCAGGATGATACTGCAGGATACCTGGGCCTAGCCTGGGCACGAAAAGACTTTGAACCTCCTCTGAGGCTTCAGGTAAGGCAGAGCTAAAACTAATGGTCGTTAAAAAAATAATAAATAAAAAGTAAAAAAAATTAAACCATTTATTTCCTAATACCGTCCCTAAACTCTCTGCCCACAATGCTTTTGTGAAAGCTACTTCCTCTCACTGGCACTTACTATCCCCTCACAGAAACTAACCAGAAACCTTATCTCTCCAGGCACCTGGGTGGCTCAGTGAGCTAAGTGTCTGACTCTTGGTTTCAGCTCAGGTCATGATCTCACAGTTCGAGAGTTCGAGCCCCACGTCGGGCTCTGCACTGACAGTATAGAACCTACTTGAGATTCTCTCTCTCTCCCTCTTCTCTGCCCCTCCCCTGCTTGGGCTCTCTTTCTCTTAATTAATCAACTAATTAATTAATTTTAAAAACTTATCCATCATTTTCAACATATTCAATGCTCAAACGAGATGGTTCCAAGAAGTGCTGCTAAACCCCACGCTGGTGGAATGATTCATTCTCTCCCAACACCAGAATTCCCAGAGCATTTGTCCCTCAGTTCAGTCTGCACCAAATTTCACGTTGTGATCACGTATCTCTATACTGACTTCAGCACTGTCAGTAGAAATATGGTGCAAGCTACATATCTAATTTTTCTAGTAGCCACATTTAAGAAGGTAAATATAGCAAATTAATAATACATCTTAACCTAAAATATCCAAAATATTATTTTAACACATAATCAATATTAAAATTGTTAATATTTTATTTTTTGTATCTAGAAACCAGTTGTAATTTACTCTTATAGCACATCTTAATATGGAAGCTAAATTTTCATTAGAAATATTTGCTAGTATTTAGATTTCATTAAGTGTACAGTTGAGAGTATAGATTCACACACTCAACTTGTTCCAGACATAACTCTCAATGGAAACTCTTAAGACATAACTCTTTTTTTTTTTTTTTTAATGTTTATTTTTGAGAGAGAGAGGGAGACAGAGCACGAGCAGGGGAGGGCAGAGACAGAGAGGGAGACACAGAATCCAAAGCAGGCTCCAGGCTCTGAGCCATCAGCATGGAGCACAACACAGGGCTTGAACCCACGAACCGCGAGATCATGACCTGAGCCGAAGTTGGATGCTTAACTGACTGAGCCACTCAGGCGCCCCCAGACATAACTCTTAACAGTAGGAGTTTTCCAATAACTGAATTGGTCTCAGTGTTAAAGCTTATATTTAAATTCATTAAAAGTGAATAAAATTTGAAAATCTGTTGCTTGGTGGCACTAGTCACATGTAGCAAACAGCTACCATATTGGACAGCCCAACAGTCTACACTACTAGATTTAAAACTCTTCAAGGGCTTACAGGGCCTTATTCAGCCACTGTACGCCCAGCACCCAGGTCATTACCTTGTGCACAGTAGCTACTCAATAAATGTTTGTTGAACAAATAAATGAATAAGTGGCTCATCTTAGTGTTACCATAAGTATCCAACAGAACAGTTTGTATATATGGCAATAATTGTGCCTCTCATTTACATAACACTAAATAGTTTACTAAGCTCATCATCTATTCATCTTCACAAATACCCACTGAGAAAGATATTATTTCCACTTTCCAGGTGGAAAACAAAATGACAAGATTCAGAAAGCTGTGTGGAAGGTCATTAGTAAAGGACAGAGCCAGATTTTGAAGCTAGATTTTCTGAATCCCAGTGAAAGTTCCTTCAACTGACTCACAGCTGCTCTTCAGTGATCAACAAATGTATGTGGAATTGAATTAAACACTGCAGAGTACAACACAAAATATGCTGAGCACAACTGAGAAAGGATTCTCTGAAATGTCCTATATCAATATACAACAAGAATATCAAAATTACATAGACCCTATGCATCAGTCAAAGGAAGAGTCCAGGCAAAACATTCTAAGACTAAAGAGATTACAATTAATACCTGTTTGATAAGAAAATACCAACTGAGGGAGGGTTGGAACAGTGTCCAAAGAAGGACAACAAAGTCACTATTAGCCAGAGCATCTCTGATCATAGACACACTGCTTATCTGGGGAGTTCCACAAATTCTGCCTGGGATACAAGAATCTAACCCAAGTAAATTATCTTAGATCTATAAAAATCTATTTACACAAAGATGTCTGCCACAGAGTTGCTTATATTACATTTGCAAAAACACTGGGAAAACTTCAGCATCCAAATATGAACAAAGGTTGAGTGAATAATGGTGTATCCACTAAGTGACATTTAAAGTTTTTTGATGCTCATGAAAGTTTAAATGTGAGGAAATGTTGGGTGGGCTTATAATATTAAATTTTAGAATATGATACTGTGTGATTAAAGAGAAGCCAAGCATATCCATAGAGGAAATCGATCAAGTTTTAACAATAGGAAAAGAAAGAACAATGGGTGATATTTTTCCTCTTCCCTTTTCTATGAGCACGCATCACTTTTAAATAGAAATATATGCATTTCAAACTTCCTTGAAACAAGTAACAGGCAAACACAGCTCATGTCTCCCCTACCCACCCCCCACCATGGGTAATGAAGCCCAAGTAAGGGAAAAGCTTCTCTTAATTCCTGTCTAGAAAATGAGCTTCCACTCAGAATCAAGGAGATAATCCTTCTCTCTGAGTTGTTGATCTAAGCTATTGGGTGGGTCAAGAACTATCATCACCCTTTGGAAGGATATAGCAACTGCTCAATGACAGTCTAGCTCAATGCCCAAGGTCACACAGCTTTGTAGAACTGAGTCCGGGCAACATAGTCAACTCAACTGTCACAGTAAAGCTGCTCATATGCTCTAAAGTGCCCTGGCTGCCTTCCAGTAGACCCACTTCACACTGGGCCCCATCAGCATGGGGTCACCTTACACACTTGGATAATTGCCACCCAGTTCTGGGAGATGTTGTTCACACTATTCTAAGAGTCAGCCACATTAAGTCCTCAGTGATAAAGAGCCTGGAATAGGAAATGTCCTTGCAGCAAGCCAGGGCCTGGCAAATATAGCTCCCGAACTCTCCCAGGCTCCCCTCCTGCCTTGCCCATGAAATCGACCACCTTTGTTCTAAAGTCAGTAGGATTTCCCAAGGATAAGCAAAGGCTAAAATACAGAAGGATGCTTACCTTCAAAAATCCTTTCCTAACAAAATCTCATACCTTACTGATGGGCATCAAGAGGGGCAGGTGGAACCATTCAAACTCAACTGGCTTCCACACTGAGATGCCATCTCACAGCAGTCAGAGTGGCTAAAATGAACAAATCAAGAAACTAGAGATGCTGGAGAGGATGTGGAGAAATGGGAACTGTCTTGCACTGTAGGTGGGAATGCAAATTGGTGCAACCACTCTGGAAAACAGTGTGGAGGTTCCTCACAAAATTAAAAATAGATCTACCCTACAACCCAGCAATAGCACTGCTAAGAATTCACCCAAGGGATACAGGAGTGCTGATGCATAGGGGCACATGTACCACAATGTTTATAGCAGTGCTTTCAACAATAGCCAAATTATGGAAAGAGTCTAAATGTCCATCAACTGATGAATGGATAAAGAAGATGTGGTCTATATATATAATGGAATACTACTGGGCAATGAGAAAGAATGAAATCATGCCATTTGCGGCAACATGGTTGGAACTGAAAGGTATTATGCTAAGTGAAATAAGTCAGTCAGAGGAAGACAGATATCCTATGTTTTCACTCATATGTGGATCTTGAAAAACATAACAGAAGACCATGGGGGAAGGGAAGGGGAAAAAAAGAGTTACAGACAGTGAGGGAGGCAAACCATAAGAGACTCTTAAATACAGAGAACAAACTGAGGGTTGATGGGGAGTTGTGGGAGAGGGAAAAATGAGTGATGGGCACTGAGGAGGGCACTTGTTGGAATGAGCACTGGGTGTTGTATGTAAGCCAATTTGACAATAAATTATATTAAAAAAAAAAACAACTGGCTTCACAGATGTATACAAATGTCAAACTCATCCATTTGAATATTTAAACATGTGCAGTTTTTTTCTATACCAATTATATCTTAATAAAGCTGTTGGTAAAAATACAGTAACCATTGATTTACCTTTATATTTCTTCCACTAAACTCTAAGGTCCTTGAAGACAGGAACCTTCATGAGGTCTTTCCTGGGCATATGTTACCTCTTCTCCTTTGCCCCCAACTCCTTGCCCAAGAACAATTTATGACTCCGTTCTCTGTGCTCCTGCTTCTAGCTTGGGAGTCAAGTGACTGGAAGGCACAAAGGCTCTGGGGCCAAAACGTTACAGGTTTAACTCTTGGCTATTCTCTTTCTCAGCTGTGTGCCCATAGGCAAATCATTCACTTTTTCTGAACATTACTTTGCTAATATGTAAAAGAGGGATGATACCTACTAGGAGCAAAACAAAAAATGACTATATTACTCCCCTGAGCAGTATGCTAGCAAAAGACACAGAAACCGTCAGCATCGGCACCATATGGCTTTAATGAAAGGGCAGATTACCTTGAAAATAATAATAATACTCAATTCCAAGTTGGGAGAAATGAGCACTGTCACACTCAATCTAAGGGGTTCAGTGCCGATTGGAATTGCTGGAAGAAGCCCCAGCGGAAGAGATTACTTAGGGCTCTTCTGTGATGTGGTTTTTTGAATCAAGATGCCCTTTGAATCAGTGTTTCCACTGCTAGTTATCTACCCTTAGGATACAGCTTAACATACAGCAATATCTAGATTCACAAAGATTTTTATCATAACATTCCTTTCATGAGTGAAAAATTGCGGGGGGGAGGGGGGAGGGTGGAACCTGGACCACTCAGTTGGTTAAGCATCCAACTTCAGCACAGGTCATGACCTCAAGGTTCGAGGGTTCAAGCACTGCATCACGCTCTCTGCTGTCAGCATGGAGCCCACTTCGGATCCTCTGTCCCCCTCTCTCTCTGCCCCTCCTCCGCTCATTCTCTGTCTCTTTCTTTCTCCCTTTCTCTCCCTCCCTCCCTCCCTCCCTCTCTCAAAAATAAACATTTAAAAAAAAAGTGAAAAACTGGGAACAACCTAAATGTCCAACACACATTCACATACACACATTATGTGGCAACACAGAAAAATGCTTAAGATAAAATGTTCAGTGGAAAAAAATATCAGGATACAAAATTGTATCCACACCATAACTGCAACTATAAGAATAAGGCATAGATAGACTTCAGGAAGGATGCCAAAATGATAGCACAAATTATATTCAGGAGGGGTTTTTTTTTCTTCTTTTACCATTTATCAAATGTTCTACAAGGTGAGTACATTATTTTTATGACACAATTTCCTTTTGGAAAGATGAAGAAAGGAGGGCTGGTGACTAAGAAACTGAGGCAATGTCTCAAAGTCAGTTTATCCCGAAGGTGGTGAAAACATGTCAGCCACTGAAATAGTAAGTAAAAATAGTCAGTGCCTAGCAGGCTTCTGAAAACTTCCACGTATCACATTCCCAAAAGAAAACATGCACTTCGCCTGCATTCTGTTGAATTGGCTTTTGGAGAAAGACAACACAAGGAACATTTGGTGACACTTCAGTTATCGAAAATGGCATGGACATATGGCATCTCGAAGGGTGGGAGAGCTCATTCTGTGATCATTCCAAAACTCAAGACGCCCGTTCCAGATACATACTGTAAGAAAGGAGCAAAGTCTATCTGGTAGCTGTGGTCAGGAAAGGCCCTCATGGTCATTGGAAAAATGGTGTGGTGCCCTGTGGAATATTTTAAAATACCAAGGTACTGTGACTGTGGGAGGACACAGAGGAGGAAGGGAAGACCAGGGAGCCTGTGGTGTAGGCAGAGCAATGGTTCTCAGGCCTGCTGAACTCAGCTTAACCAGAGAGGCTTTTAAAACCTACAGCTGCCAGGGCCCCACGCCAGGGATGCCAGTTTAATCACTTGTGAGTATACTGTGCAGCCTGGATTAAGACCCACTGAAATAGAAGGTAGATAATAAATCTGAAGAGAATAGAGACCGCTGAGTGTGGTAAAAGGCAAGGTTTTCAACTGGGAGAAGATGAAATTACATCACAGAGGGAATTCACTTGTGGTTACTGGTGACGCCATTGATTTTGTTCATTAAGTTAGAAAAGAGATAGAATTTTATAATTCATTTGCTCTACTTTCTCTTAGGTAGACTCTCTCTCTCTCTCTCTCTCTCTCTCTCTCTCTCTCTCTCTCACACACACACACACACACACACACACACACACCTCAATAAGTTGAGTTAGTGCCAAATATCAGAATTCCTGGTGACATTTTGTAAGCTTTAAAACTACAATTAATAGGGCACCTGGGTGGCTTAGTTGGTTAAGCATCTGACTTTGGCTCAGGTCATGATCTCACAGTCCATGAGTTCGAGCCCCACCTTGGGCTCTGTGCTAACAGCTCAGAGCCTAGAGCCTGCTTCGGATTCTGTATCTCCCGCACTCTCTCTGCCCCTACCCCATGTGCGCTCACTCTTCTCTCTCTCAAAAATAAAAAAACATTAAAAAAAATGTTTAACTACAATTAATAGATATTAGGGACTACACTAAGTCTATTTAACCTGTTTAAAAAATGACTGCAGATACAAAACAAGTTGCAAAAATGGTACAGAGAATTCCTACGTACCAATCATCTAGTTTCCACAAATGACAACATCACACACAACAACAACACATGATCAAAACCAGGAGGTTGACATTGACACAGTACAATTCCCTGGACTCCAACCGCACTCAGATTTCAGGAGTGTGTTTTTGTGCTAGCTGTTTTTACATATACTTTCTCATTCCACCCTTCCATCATTACTACTTCCATTTTGCAGAAAAGAAAACTGAGGCCAAGAGTAACTTTCCCGAGGTGGTGAGTGACATCGTTGGGACAGAAATAAGGCTTTGTCTGATTCCAAGCTCCAGTTCTACGTTACCTTCCTCTACCAGGTCTGTGAACTACACAGAGCACACCACCGTGGTTCACAGCCCCTAGAGAGAAAGGGCTCTAGCAAGACCCCAGGGAGACGCTGGTGATAGCCCACGGGCCTCGCAAGTATGTAGGCTCAGGCCAGGAGAGCAGGAAGTCTTAAGAAGAGCTTTCTAGGTCTCCAGATGAGCAACTAAAGCTGCATTCACAGGCAGCTTTTGAATAAAGTAAGGCAGGAGGAAGGGGCAGGCAGGCACCCACGGCAGCAGGCCAGTTGGTGACATGACAGTCCACACTCAGCACCAAGAAATGGCTGGAAATGAAGTAAACAGACTGATGTTGGCACCTAGCATTGGATCAGGGTGACAGGGAGGCAGGCAGCAGGAGCCTAACTAGAAAATAGGTCCACACTAGCAACAAAACCGGAAGACACAGACCCATTCCTCAGTGCTAGACTAAGAAAGCAATGTGGCCTAGTGACTAAAATGTAGGTTCTAAAGCCAGACTGTCTGGCTTTAAACCCCAGACCTACTGACTAGTGGTATGAGCTGGGATCAGTTAACTGCTTTATGCCTCCATTTCTCCATCTGTAGCTATTATTATTATTATGCACAATTTGACTACGCAGGGATTAAAATGAAAATGTTAGAAACAAAAGAGAGGCAGTGGGTACCTCAAAGATCCTAGATGTCAGAACAGCAACTCAGTGCTAAAGGACACGTGAACATGGCTACTAAAGTCAGATAAAGTTAATTCCTTTATACAACACAGGGCCTAGAGCAAAGTATACATATTCCAAGAGCATTAAACAGGATGTTAATGCTGAATCATATTACCCACTAATTATCAAGCACCTGCTGATGCCAGACACTGTGCTCATTGCTCAACATGTATAACCTTCCTTGATACCCCATGGGTATCCCATGAGGAAAAGAATATATAATCCCATTAAAGAGATGAAAAAACTGAGCCTCAATTTAGACTGCATGTTCAAGGTCACACAGCAGGCAAGGAGTGAAGCTTAGTTAAAACCAGAGCTCAAACATTCTCACTATACCTCACTGATAAGATACAGGCAACTCTTTGGACTGGTGGTTGTCACGGTCATCAGATACCGGCCAGCAGGAGCAGGAAGCAGAGAGTAGTGTGTTATGGCAGGAAGAGATAAGGAGAAAAGAATTGGAGACCCTGCTTAAAGTCCAGATAATATGGAACTCCTTTCTCTGGCTAAGTAATACCTTTCCAACCTACTCCACATGACTCTCTCCACTCTGCAATTCCCCATAATTCTTGTGGCACCAACAGGTTCAGGTAAAGAAAGACATTGCCTGCCACCATATCATAGGACCCCAAAGAGGCTCTACTAACGGGGTAGGGGTTTAGACTCTGGATTTTCTGATACACATCTTCATATTCCAGGTGAAGCTAATTTCTGCCCATTAGAGTCAACGCATTTGAGACTGCAAGATCACTCATACCACCTCTCTGCTTGGCCTTTGTGATTTTCCTCTCATAGTTAAATCCCGGGGCTCCAGGTGTGATGAAGACACAATGGCTTATAAAACATTGAGTGAAAGAAGAATCCAGAGTCTGTATTGATACTAAAATCTAGACAGAGATGGAGACAGGGAAGGGAAGGGAAGGGAAAGCTCTTGTCCATAGTCAAAGGTCATTCCATCGGTGGAGCAGGGATGACAGAGTTAGAAATCACCATTAACTCAGGCAAGAATCACAAAGTGGAGCTAAAACCACTGCATAAATGTTTGTTAGCGAAAAGGCTACACTACATAGTCTCAAAGTATCTTCCCACAGATAACCTATTACTTACACAAAGGGAAAGGTAACTTTACAGTGGAGAAATGGGGGAACAACCTCAACCAAATGCTCAAGATTAACATCACCAGTAACGGAAGCAATAGGCAATCTTTTCCCCTACTGCTGCCCTGAGAAGGACACAGTATCTATCACTTATGTAGTATCCTTGTCAATGCAAATAGCCTGAAGCAAACCACAAGGCAACGATCAGGCAATCCCTAACTGAGGAACATTCTGCAAAACAAAACACATGACCTGTTTGCTTCAAAATGTTAATGTCATGAAAGACAAAGAAAGGCTGAGAAACTGCTTCAAATTAAAGGAGATAAATGAGACATGACAATTCAATGTAACGTGTGCTTCAGAAATGGGTCCTGGGCCAGAAGGAAAGATTGCCATAAAAGACATTATGGGAACATTTGGCGAAATTAGAATATCGGCTGTATATAGTAGTATATAGTAATCATATTATATTAATATTAAGCTTCCTGAGTTTGAGAATTCTACTGTGGCCATGTAAGAAAAAGATTTCTTCCAAAGAAACTCAAACTGAAACTGAAAGGTCATGATGTCCACAACTTAGGGTCAAGAAATTCAGAAAAAAAGATAGATTCTGATATGAAATGGGATGGGATGGGATGGGATGGGATGGGATGGGATGGGATGGGATGGCGTGGGATGGCGTGGGATGGCGTGGGATGGCGTGGGATGGGATGGGATGGCGTGGGATGGCGTGGGATGGCGTGGGATGGCGTGGGATGAGATGAGATGAGATGAGATGAGATGAGATGAGATGAGATGAGATGAGATGAGATGAGATGAGATAAACATTTGATAGCAAGTAAGCAAATGTGACTCCAGGTAGAGGTTTGACAGTTGTTCATTTTACTAGTCTTACAAATTTCTTGGAGGTATAAAATTTGTCAAAATCACCTTTTTTAAAACAAATGCAAAGACATTTCTTAAATACAGGGACCTGTAAGTTGACTTAGAGTTAGACAAGATAAACTTGGTCAGTGCTACCCTTGGAAACTTAACCATGGAAACTCAACCCTGACATAGCCAGTCAGTCAGGGATAGAATAAGTGGCCCAACATTGAAGAAACACATAATTTAACAAGTATAATCCAACCCCCCTTCATACATCTTTCTCTAATTCTAAATCTGGACCATTTTCCAAGAATGAAAATGATGAACAGATCAAAGTTTGGGATCCATAATCCAAGACTGTTATTTGATTCACATCTTCCTGCTTTTGACTTTGCAGACAGGGTTCAAGTCATGCTCTTGAGCAGTTTGCAATGTGCCTGCCTCCAAGTACTTGAGCCCCATCACCATAGCCAGAATTATCACCTCTTCCAAATGAGGACAAGCGTGTCTGCAGCTCATGTTCAAATAACAATCCTTCCCCCAGCTAAGCTAACCCCCAGGGTCTGGAGGTAATTTATTATAGCAAATTCACTTCTGGCTGCACTTAACACTAATCAATAAATGGGGAGCAGCTAGGTTATAGATATGGGGCTGTCTATTCAATAACCATTAGCTACTACTGCATTTAGAAGTAATAAATTTTAAAAAAAAAAAAAAAGGTCTCTGTTCCAAAGCATGTGGAAAAACATATTTTCACAGGTCTCATCCCCAAATTGCCCATGTACTTCCTCCAGGCACCATAGGTGCTCAGACCCCATGCTACTCTCTATCTCCATTATTCCACCTCTGCCGAAGGCCAGAAACCTTTGTTTTGATGCTCTGTGTATAGGGGACTGAGGCATGGAAATATAATTCCTAGTTTTGTAACTTAATGAAAAATGTAGTCTCTTTCTGCGTCTCCAGAGATTTTACAAGAGCTCCAAAGATCTTTGCCTATGGAATAAAACTGAACCTTACTCCCTCAGTAACAAGGCCCTACCATATTTGGTCCCAGCTTTACCTTTCCAACACTGCCTCCCTTTCACAAGCCTCAGACACAAATCCAGCAGCTCCTCCAACACTAGCCATGTCTTCCTGCCTCCCGACCTTGGCTCACACTGTTCTTTTTGCTTCCCTTTTATGTCCACCATAAATGGGTGGTCCAGGGTGGCCCATATCATGGTTACACCAAGCGCTATTCATCATATTCATCAATCCATGTGGAGTCCAGGAGGGTGGAGCATGCACTGGTCTAGTTCACTCCATGTGACTCCAGTGCATGGCACAGGATGTGACTGAAGGGTGGGCACTTGAATGGGAAAAGACAGCATCCGGCATTAGAGAGATTCTAATAAGAAAGAAACTGCCCTAATTAACAAAGTCAAAAACCCTGCCCTAATGCTGGGAACAAAATGGGAACAAAATTTTCTATAGAGTAAAACACAGGGTCACAATTACCGTGAGGTTGATAACGTAACCAGGAACCCCGCACTGCAAAGGGCAGGGACCAATAACCAATCAAAGGATATCACAGTTTGCATCATCACTGGACACAGTTTTAAAGGGCTTTTCTTTATTTTTCTTCAGGTACTTTAATTTGACTGTAAAAAAACAAATGCAGTAAAGTCATTCATCACTGAAAGTTTATAAGGAATAACATATGGTGCTTTTGAGAAATTTCCCAGGGCAGGGTCCCATATCAGTTAGCCAATCTATCTATTTACCTCACCTACTATTAAGACTTAGCCCAAAGCCTGGAACTGGGGAGATGAAGGATATAATGCAGGAGAAGTGGAAAGCCAGAGTCCAGCTTTTCTGGCTCAGAGAATTATAGGGAGAAGGGAAACTGGGGCAGAAGAGGCACAGGGGTGAGATCTGTATGTCTTTTTCTCTCTCTAGAAGGACATCTACCCACAAACCAGAGGGTCCACATCCAAGTACACACAGTGGCCAGTAATGCTAGGTAGTGGGAGGCTAGGTTTTATCTTTCCCAAGTTGTCTCTCAGGTTCTGAGAGGTTTGACCAGGCCCCAGATGCTCCCACGAGTTCCTGAGGCCAGACCTCAGAAATGACCTGAGACTGTGATGAAGAGTTGGCCAGTGAGGCCGACATGGGGACAAAGTAGCCAAGGGTGGAAGGCAGGACCAACTGATTCAGAACCATATTAAATTTTTTAAATATTTTTTAATGTTTATTTAATTTTAAGAGAGAGAGAGAGAGACAGACAGACCACAAGCAGGGGAGGGGCAGAGAAAGAGGGAGACACAGAATCTGAAGCAGGCTCCAGGCTCTGAGCTGTTAGCACAGAGCCCAACACAGGGCTCAAACTCACAAACCATGAGATCATGACCTGAGCCAAAGTCAGACACTTAACCAGTTGAGGCACCCAAGCGCCCCCAGAACCATAACAGAATCACAACCAGACCTCTATAGATCCAAAGCTCTGCCAGGGGAGGGGTGGGGGTAGGGAGGCCTTCCTTCACTTAAGACAAAACATCAGGGATTCCCTGCATACTTGAGGTCTCTGTGTGGCCTAGGGCAGAAGTTCCTGTTGCTAGTCAGGAGGCACAAAAGGTTGATCCACACATCACACTGGCAGGGAAATTTAGATAGAGGTTCCAAGAGTGTCCCAGCCCTCCTCCCCCACATGACAGTACTGAAGCTACTTGACCCTCCCTGTAGGGTTATTCTAGGATGAATCACTTACACTTTGCGTACAATGTTCTTCTGGGAGTTATTCTGAGGGATGTACACTGAGGTGCTGAGGATACCTCAGATAAGGTCCATTCCTGTGGCTGGAAAGATGGATTCTCCAAAAGCCCAGTAAGAACATGTCAGGTCTGAAGAAGGATGCACTCTCTAGGGAAACTCAGCCCTAGGGACAAGTCCACTGGCTGGAAACTGGAGTGTGTCCATAAGCAAATCATCTGTACAATGTTCAACATTTTTGAACAGCTGTAGTTTGGATATGATTTAAAATTCTCCCCTCGGGCGCCTGGGTGGCGCAGTCGGTTGGGCGTCCGACTTCAGCCAGGTCACGATCTCGCGGTCCGTGAGTTCGAGCCCCGCGTCAGGCTCTGGGCTGATGGCTTGGAGCCTGGAGCCTGTTTCCGATTCTGTGTCTCCCTCTCTCTCTGCCCCTCCCCCGTTCATGCTCTGTCTCTCTCTGTCCCAAAAATAAATAAAAAACGTTGAAAAAAAAAATTTTAAATTCTCCCCTCTTACATTGTAGTTTCTGTAGTGGATCCAAATGTTTCAGCAAAGTCTCTTATAGGCAATGAAAGTACAAGATACTAAAGGAAATTGTGGCCTGTCCCATATTTACCCCAGCGCTAGCGCCCACGGGGAAGGTACAACATCAACTACAAAATGTAAAATCAAATAGAGAGAGACTGGCCCAGGCTTTCTAGGCCAGTAGCCTTGGAGCTGTGCCCACAGCACAGAGCCAGCAGTGATCAGCCCGCAGAGGATCACAGTGAGATGGGAGACTGTGTTAGCCCAGGTCTTCTCTGAGAGGCAGTTACCGAGACATGCAAGAAATCTATCAGCGGGAACATCTGTAAGAGAAAATGGGGAAGAAACCAGAGAGGCTGGGAGAGTAGGGATACAGGTCTGACAACCAGTGAAGGAGAGAAGGAAGGAATATTGAGTCGAAGTATCTTAGACCACAGTGCAGTTCCAAAGAAAGTTCAGCAAGGCCATCATGGAGTCTTAAGCCAATGTCAGCATTAGAGAAGCCCCATGTCTTCCAGGAATGGCCAGTCTTAGCATCTCTGATGCTCTCAGTCACTGGCTGAGAGAACACTTGGTAAACACAGCCTCAGCCATCACCAAAACAAATTTCTCACACAGAACATGGAGCCTTGGGTCAAGTACACTTCCTGTGGTTGGAGATGTGAAAGGTGCATGGCTGCCATAAGGATAAATCTCCTCTTCTCCAAAATACCAGGGAAGGACCAAGAATAATGCAAGAAAAATAGTGTCTGTATGATACATGCTTTGTCAATTTCTAACACTAAAAACTCTGTCCATAAAAACTTACTTACAAAAAAAAAAAAAAACTCATAATTAATTCTTTCATTTTCCCCTTAGCAAACTTGAGGAAGACTCTACAATTTGGATTAGCAAAGACCAGAAGAGGAAAATGTCAACTCCAGGGAGGCAGCACTAAGTCAGGGAAGTAGGTGTCCCCAAAAGCCCCGTGGGTGACCAACATACGGTGATAGAGAAAGATGTGTGACCAGACTTCTCACAAGCTAATTGGGAATTTTAACCCATGACTCATCCCGGGGTGGGGTCCGAAGCGGCAGGGGCCGCCACCCCACACCATGCCCTATCATCAGCCAGATTGCACATTTCCTGAAAGTAATCAAGTCAGAAACTGGCTTCTTGGCAGTAGCCCCTGGTGGAAAAATGACTGCCAAAAACAAAAATGAGGATGAGTTCAACGATTTAATTCTGCATGGAAAACACAATCCGTTAAATGGGATCTGACAAGGCCTTAATCTCATCCATAGCTGAGGGCGTTGGCTCAATGCAGTTCTGCTCTCTGCAACATATTCTTAGTAAGCTATGTATAGAATCAGGAACACTTTTGCCAAAGCCCAAATAAGTCCATTCTAAGTGGGAAGAGAGGCGTATCAAGCCCCCAATGATTCTCTGGGGATTTAGCATGCTATTCTTCCAAATGCAAAATTATCAAAGCTTGGTAACTCAACCCATGTTGAAAGTCACACAGTTCAAGGTAAGTAAGAAAAATGGCCAATGCACTGGATGGCTTCAGAATCTCTGCTAGTGTCTAAGGAGGTCAGGTCAGGACAGCCTTACTCATAAGGCGCCCATGGGGCTCCTATTCCCACCCTGGGGTTCATTGCACAACCCAGTCACATAAGAAGGGGTCAAGGTGTGGAGGATCAATCCACTCCTAAACAGGTTTTTGGAAACTGGAAGAGAAGGAATTAAGGGCTGTCACATTCATTAGCTCTCTTAATCCTAGCAACAGTCCTATGTTGTTATTTTGGTTTCCATTTGTCAAATAAGGAAATTGAGATTCAAAACCATGACTCAAACCACATAGGTTAGAAGAGCATTTGCAAACTCATACCTGTAGTATTCCAAAGCCTATGGCTTTCTACTCAGAGGGTGGTCCTCAGACCATGACATCTCTTGAGAGTTTGTTTGAAATGCAGATTCCCAGGTTGCAACACAGACTTACTGAATCTGGATCTGAATTTAATAGGATCCCCAAAAGAATTCATTCATAAAGTATGAGAAACACTGCCTTTAAAGCGGTCCTATCCAAAAGCATGGGTGGATTAAAAACATAAATTTGAACGAGAAAAAGGATTTAGTACAAAAGAACAGGGTAGGTCTCACAGGAGAAGCATCAAACTATATATCCAAATTGCCACATCCAAATTAGCAGAGCCAATGATGCTATCTTATTCACCAACAACAAACCCAGAAGCCAAGGTGATGTGGCAGTAGTAGAACGTGGTGGAGAGGTCATAGCTTTGGAGTCAGGTGGACTGAGCTGAAATTTCTAGCTCTGCCACCTGCTGAGTGACTTTGGGTAAGCTGTTTGATCTCTCTGAACCTGTTTCCTGACCTGTACCACTGGGATTACAATACTCACTTGTAACCTTGGGAGATTAAATGAGCAAATGAATGTACAGTTCCTGGCCATAGCAGATGCTCAATAAACATCAGTTTCTTTGCCTCCCAGTGCAATCTGGACTGGGTCTCCCCTTTGCAAATGTGCACACTAGAGGCTGGGGACAGAAAAGGCTCCCAGCAGCCAGTTCTTTCCTGTTCTCTGGGTCCTCAGGTGGCAGGTACTGAGTCCTATCACTAATCAGACTAGCTGGGCTTGTCCGTCTTCCTCAAGCTCCAGATTCAGCTTTCTCTCTCACCTCTTTTAAGAAAAACCTGAGTAGACAGGCTCAAAGAGACAGGTCATGAAGAAGAAGGAAATCAGGCATCTCTGTATAATTCCCAGGAGTATCTATTTTCCAGACACTGAAGCTCTTTTTTCTTAGTTATGTTCCCACATTTTTCTTTTCAAAAGTCTCTGGTCTTGAAAGCAGAATTTTCATGCCAGAGGCTTAGCAAATTTTCAGAACCCACGGGGTCTGCACCTGGAGCCACAACACCCAACCTGATCCTATTTACTCTGTGTGTTTATGCTCAAATGCACGTAAGGTTTCCAGTGACAGCTGAGTAGGAATAGGAGATTAGCACTTCCAGAGCACATTCTGGGTGCCAGATACTGGGCTTGTCTCTCTCATTTATATTAGCTCCTTTAAACCCTCCCTCCAACCCCAGGAAGTAGGCATCTTTATCCTTGTTTCAAAGATGAAGAAACGGAGACCAGATTAGATAAATGACCTGCTCAAATTAATACAGCAAAATATTTCTGAGCTCCAGGGATTATTCAATATCATATGGTCCAGTGATTCTCTAACTGTGGTCCCTGGACCAGCAGCATTGGCACCACCTTGTTAGAAAGGTATATCCTAGGACCCCACCCAGACCTGGGGATGAGCCCAACAATCTGTTTCCATAACCCTCTAAGTAACTGTAATGCATACCCATGTTTGAGATCCACTGTTCTTGTCTACCCTCAGATGTGACAGTTAAGAGAACAGACACTCAAAGAGATGATGCAATTTGCCTTGGTAACAGAATCCAGACTAAAGCCCAGGACAGTCACTTTCAGAAGTTGAATTTTCCTAACTGGGTACCTTACAATGTCCCTTTCATGAGGAGTAAAGACTAAAGTCCATAGTAAAACAGCACAAAACTATGCTATCTTCCAGCGATATTGGCTGGAATTTGAAAGTGCACAAAAATGAGGAGACCCTTCCCTCCATGCACTGCTATCTTTCCCTCGAGACTCTGCTGAACCACATGCTCTGAGACATGGAACATCCACGTCATCACCGCTGCCCAGCCAAGAGGAGGACTAGAGGGGAGAGTGTCATGGAATGTATTCAGGATGGAGACGGCATTTACACACACCTCAGCCATCAACTTATAAGCCTTGGAGGAAAGAGGCCATGCCTCTCATTTTCTAGAATCCTTATTTCTAAATCTGTGTGCAAATTCTCACTTTCTGCTACACCCTCTCACATTATTGCTAACTGACATAAACAGACAGTGTTGACCACCAGTGGAAGTCATTTGGAAGGGGAGCTATTCTGAAGCCCCATTTGCATCGCAGGCATGCTTTTTTATGTGCGTTTATACGTGATATATTTACTTGGGGTGGGATTCCAAGGGCTGATAAAGACTAGGTAGGACCTAAAGTCTACCCAAGCTACCCCTTGTTTCTGCCATTGGTGATCACCAACTGACAAGCAATTGTCCTTATGAGTTTGTATTTGAATTTAATCAGAACTATGGGCACTACCTCTCTGGGCCAGTTTCTCTATTTCTAAAATGGGCATCATCTTTGGGTGGTTAGGCCCATGCCTGGCAACATAAGAATCCGATTGTTATTGTTGTTGTAACAGGGAGCCTAGGGGGAGTTTTAAACATACAAATTTCTGCAACTTTTTTGAAAAACACCTACCATTCATAAACATATGAACACTTCCTACCTTATTTCTTTGGAAATAGAGACTGGAATTTACCTTTAGGGCAGACTGTCCCTTTAATCTAAAAGGAATTATGTGAATGGAAATATTATGCAAATACAAAACAAGCATACACTCTTTGTCCTGGGAGTGGCTTGTATGCCATCATCTCCACATACTTGCAAAGAACTAGAAACGATTTCTAGGGAAAGTGATATGAAGCATCTATCTGATCCCTCCCTTCTGAGGATCCACATCATTAGAATATGTCTGAGACATTGTGGTAGTGCTGAAGCCAGGTGTCAGGAAAGAACAAAAGAAGCCAGCCAGAGGAGGTATCACAAGAAAGAGGAGATCTGGACTGGACACCAACTTAGAACTTCACTGAGATCAGAGAGTCTACACTTAGTGTGAGACCCCATTGCCCTGGCAGGTGGCAGGAGGTAGAGCAGGCAAAGGGCTAAGTCTTTAAGCCTGTCACTAAGCCTGGAGTCCCTGGGGACAGTCAGGGAACTGAGCCCCAAGACTAGACTTCCTAATAATTAGGCACATTGGGTTTACTGTCATTGCAGTTTGGATCTTATTTGATAATAAAAGCTGATGACCATATTTCATGGCCCAGGATTCCTAATGCCCTCCAACTGTGAACAAGGAGAAAGAGAAGGGAGTAACCAAAATTGCCAAATCTTCCCAGATTTCCCAGAGTTACTAATACTGGGAAGTCAGCAATTCTCAGGGTTTTTCACTCTAGTGAAATGGCCGGTGAGGGGGAGAACATGTAAGTGATATATTCCTATTGGCATTATTTAAAATCCAGCTACAACTCATCTCTTTCTTTGCAATCCAAAAAGCATATAGAAAACAAGTGGCATTATTACAAGGGTAACCTTGATTCTGCTCTAATTTATATCTTGATAAATAAACTGTTTCCACATGTTAATACTTGGCTTGTGATCACTTGTGTACAAAGAATCTCACAATGATGTGACTACCACAGCTAAGAACAATTGCATTAGAGAATATTTACCCTCTAACATTCCCACTGAAATCACTTATCTTCTTCAGAAGAAAGGATGGTGCCAGAATAACACACGGTTGTATTAAGGAGACAAATAAATGAATAACCAATGCCAATGGATTTCTAGCTTCAATTGCTGAAGGGTTGGCATATTTACACCTGCTGTGTTTTTCTTACTGCACCAAGTGTTACAAGGAACTAAAAATAAAGCCCGACCTTAACAAACATAATTGAATTTTTTTTCTGAAACCCAGACACTGATGCATAATACAACTAGCAGATCAAATGAAGTTCATGGTCATCAATACATTTTCTCTATTGAGGAGCACTGAATGCAAAGAGAAGAGATGATGGTAATAGAGTTGGCAAGCAAATGAGATGTTCTTTTCATGAGAGTGCCTCTTTAGCTGTTCCCTGAAGAGGACAATGAACCTGATCTGGGCTAGAAGGAGTAGCTACAAGAAGACTGCATGTGAGGAGTGACTCCACCAGAGACGCTCCAAAATGAGGACACACAGCCCAAGAAAGCCATTCGCCCTCCCCTCCCCCACCAGTCATGTGCAGAGAATTGCAGGTTCATGGAAATTATTTCTCTCTACCTGAGTGGGTTTTATTTTATGTAAAACCTCACAATGCAGTCACCAAACCCGTAGTAGGAATGAGAAAAGCATTTGCTTTGCAATTCTTGTCCCACCACTGCATCAGTCACACTACATAAAGAAATCCAAACCCCTATTCATCACTGCTTTTCAGAGCTCATCTATAATTCAGTCGACACTAAGAACCTTCACACAATAAAACGGCTTTTACTGAGCGATTACACACATCACCTGGATGCAAAAAAGAGTACGTTTTCCATGGGTGCCAAGAGTTGTCTAAGTGGTTTATGGGAGAAGAAAAGCAAGGTGTGTATGTCCTACTGGCCCTGTGGAGAGCAGGAAAGCCTTATATAACGGAAAGAAAAGTGAAAGAAGTAAAATTAGGGTAACAGGGAGAAAGGAGGGGAGGAAGGCAGGATGGCAAAAAAAAAAAATTAAACCTTAATTTCTGAAAACAGCACTGCTGTATATTTCAAAAGTGAGTTTGAAAGACCCATTCGGGGGGAGGAAATCACTTTTATACACCATGTCCCGTACTCCGATTGATTTTTATGTGATACGGAGGAAAGGTAAGTGCTAGAGTCGTGACGAAGTGGAGCCCAAGACAAGAAGAAAACACGAGAGGCCTCTGCAGAAGACTCGAGACCAAATGATGAACAAGAACAGAGTCAGCAGCCACCTGGGAAAACGCACAAGGAAGATCTTTGCTTCCTTTCAGGAGGCAGCAGCTCTCACATCCCTTATCACTTAGAAACCCTCCCGCAGACAGAGACTCTAAAGACACGGGGCTGAATTCATTCCCACCACATGCTTTTTCTCTGTGCACTTATCTCCATGCGTCATCCTCTTTTGAAGCAAAAGACTCATTAATCCAATTCAAATTGCCAACATCAGTAAATCCTTTGCCTCAGCATTTAAATGCCAATACCAATTAAATACCAACAGCAACTTAACTACTGATGGGATCTGCGCTACATTCAGGAAATCCAGCCAGAAGTCCAGCTAGCATTAATTCCAACACTCCTTCATCAATTCTAATTTACTCAGTGCAAAAAAATGAGGTAATTTTCTGGCCACGCCGACGATGCATCCAACTGGATTGAAATAACTCGGCAGCAAATAAGAAGGAACAGATTGATTGCAATCCACCAAACCTGAAGGATGTCTTCACCAAGGCTTCTGGGCTGTCGAGCTGAGGCAATTCATCAGCTAAGATTTCTTCTGGTGGTCGGGGGTCATGGACGATGGTTGGCCGTGGCTTTTCCTTGGCATTCCCCGTGAGCCCGTCAATGAGGGAGTTCCACAGACAGTTCTGCGACTTAGACCCTGAGGTGTGAGGGGGGAAAAGTGTGCAGTCAATTACAAACCAACAGCGTGCCCTGCCTTACCCAACTCAGGATTTTCAGAAGCAAAGCAGGGAAACTTCCCTATTTCTCATGATCTCCTACATTCAGAGGGTTCCAAGAGATATTGGTCAGGCAACTTAGGGAGTAACCAGGACTTTTTAAATTTATATGCAGAAAATAGGCTAATACCCTGAATATTTTGACCCACAGCTAAATATTAAGGATATATATCTTGTCTCATTTCAGTGGTGATCAACTCCAACTCCTAATAGAGCTGTAGGTATTGACTTATATATTTATTCAGCAATTGGAAGTATACAAAGGACTACCATTCTAGAGAAAAGTAGGATGTTAAGACACAAGTCTCCCTTATGAACTCAGCTTGCCTAAAGCCCAAGTTTCAAGACTCCATTCTGTGGAGACATCCACCCCACATAGGACCCCACCTTTAGAAACCAGAACTCTAGGCAGGTTGATCTTCTAGAAGATCAAGACCCAAGAAAAACTATACTGCATGTTTACTGATACTTTACCCGACAAACACTTCAGTCATATGAGATGAATGTTAAAGGCAAACATGAAGTGGAAAGAAGTGTCACAAAATAGGGCAACCAAGGTCAGTATCAACAGGGATAAATTACATTGATATTACGTACAATTGATATGATGTGATGAAAATGGCACTTTAACTCTGTGGTCTTCTTTCCCAAAACACATAGCCCCAGTGTATTAAGCATGTTTCTAGCTTCTATAAACTTGATGCTTTAACATCTGCCCTACATCCATACATTCTTTGTTCAGGACAACTCAGTAATGTATCTGAGTCACCTTGTCTTAGCTTCCTGCCTCCTCAGCTCCCACCTCCTCCCTCCCCTCAACTCTTCAGGAGGAGTCCTTCTTCCAGGGGCATGTTTTTCAAATACAAACCAAACAAATCAGAGCCCATACCCCCAACACCTCCCTCACTGAGCTTTTGCACTCTAGACCACTATTCACTTGCCCAACTCACCCCAGCCCAGGTACCAGAAAACTAGGGACAGCCCCTATGCCCCAGAGCCCACTGAAACTATTCAAACTAGTCAATCCTAGGCCTGCTTACCCTGCCTTGCCCATGACTCCCTACAGAAACCACAATAAAGACTCTTGCTCACATTTTCCTCCACCCTAGCTCTGCCTTATAACTGGCCCCAATGCTTCTCAGCATGGCCTCCATGGTGCAACATGGACCCCCTCTTCAGAGACCTGCAGGTATTAAAAAACTATCTTTTCAATGGCAGTCATCATCAGATTTGCTGGCCCTACCATGCCTAAATAACAATAAAAACCTATCCAAGTACCCAGTCTAGTCATGGGGAAAACATCAGACAAATCCCAAGTGAAGGACATTCTGCAAACACCTGACCAATAGTCCTCTAAACTATCAAGGTTATCAAAGAACAATGAAAGTCTGAGAAACCATCACGGTCAGGAGGAGACTAAGAAGACATGATGACTAAACACAATGTGGTGACCTGATGGGATCATGAAACTTAAAAGGACATTAGGTAAAAACTAAGGAAATCTGAATGAAGTATGTACTTTAGTCAATAATAATTCATCACTATTATTTCATTAATTGTGACAAATGTACAATATTAATGTGAGATTAATAATACGGGAAAACTGGCATGGGGTATACAGGAACTCCTAGTACTATCTTTGCAAATTTTCTATAAATCTAAAGCTGTTCTAAAATAAAGTTATTATAAAAATACAAATAAATAAAATACTATAAATAAATAGCTATTATAAAAGAAGTCTATGAGCAAAAATAATTTTTTAAGTGGAACCCGATGGTATTACCATTACTATTACCCAATTACCACTGGCTTATGCCAGTTATGCTCTTCCCAAAGGAAAGAAAGTTTTTATCTTTGCACAAAGATACTACTGGGTTTCCAAGTCATGCACCCATAGAGCTGTGTCCATCCAGAAGGGGTTGGCTTTTTCTACCCAATCCATGCAGATGGAGTATCTTTATCTAATTCACACAAAGACTCTTTATGGGGCCTAAGGGGGTATGCGTGGAGAGGTAAAAAGCACTGCCAGCTAATGCACATTCATGTGATAGGTGGGCAGAGAGTAAGTCTGTATGCACATGGGGATGTCTCCCCAAGACTCTAACCAGCTACCTGAAGCCCACAACAGAAGAAATCACCTGAAGGACAGCTTTGCCACTAAGACCAAAAGAACTTCACACAAAGGAGAGCATCTCAACAAAGATCCCTGAACCTTTACCAAGGACACAAATGGGTCAGCACAGAACTCTTCCAACAACCACAGCTATGACTGACCCCCTTAGAATGTCCCACATCCAAATTACTTTTGTATGAATCAAGAGAAAACTAAAGCACACTAGTGCCAAGAAACATATGCCTCCAACTCTCGAAATGCAGGACAGCTTTTCTGAAGTCCTAACCAAATATCTTAACAAGATCCAGCCCTATTAATGAAGGTCTGGTTCTATGTTAATAAAGGTCTGTTCTATGTTAACTAAGGTCTGGTTCTAAGAGGAAGAACAACAGCAACAGCCTGTTTTCTTAAATTTGATCTAAATGAAGGCTTTACAATAAACTCCTAGCCCATTTCCCTTCAATCTTTTATTTATTCATTCAGTATACACATGTTTCATTCCCTCACTATGTCAAGGTTCCATTCTGGGCCCTAGAAATAGAAAGATGAACCCAGAAGCAATCACAATAAATGGGCAATGCACCATAACTAAGGGCAGATGAGTACTCTAGGAGGCAGAGAAGGGCTCACCCACTCTGCTTCAGGGCCCTGGGGAAATCTACACAGAGAACATCACATCTGATATGGTTCTAAAGCAGGAACAGACCTTCAGCAGATGAGAAACAGAGAAAAGAACATTCAGGGCAAGCAGTATGTGCAGAGGTTCAGAAGATAACAAGGTAGCTTGTGAACGCTGGAGCAAAGTGAGAGGCGATAAGGTCAAAGGCTGGTTGGACAAGTTGTAAAGTGCCTTGAATAAAATGCTAGTCATGTAGAATGTCTTTTTTTTTTAATTGCCCATAATTTTATTAGCCAAAGAAAATCACAGATGACATTTAATAGAATGTCTTCTTTAGACCAAAACACAAACAAAAAAACAAAAACAAAAACAAACAAACAAAAAAACTAAGGCCATATCTATGTTTGAAAAAGGAGACCGGCACATTATGGAGTGGTGAACTTGTGAAGAATAGCATGGTCACGTGAAAAGGTCGGTGAATCCATATCATCTGTAGATGAAATAAAGTCTTACATGGACTTATGACTAATTCTTAAGTATATAGAGATGAGATTAATAAACTACAAACTCATGTAAAGCACTAATGAATTCATAGTAGGGTTTTCACCATTTTCTCAGTGAGTGAATCAGAAGGGTCAGGTGACCTAAGCTCTCTCTCCATTAGGGGAGACTGTTATTGATCTCCGCTTTAATTCCACTGTGGTCTGAGAACAGACATTGCATGATTTCTAGTCTTTTTAATTTTTGTTAAGATATGTTTTATGGTCCAGAATGTAGTCTAATTTGGTGAATGCTCCGTGTGAGTTTGAGAAAAATGTGTATTCTGATATTGTTGGATGAAGCAATCTACAGATGTTGATTACATCCAGTTGATTGATGGTAAAGTCTTTTTTTCCTTTTCAAATAAATTTTATTTCATTCATTAAAACAACATCTATATACATAAAGAGTATTATATGCATACAAGAGTTAGTATATGTTCAGGATACAGATCATTCCCAGGCCCCTGGCAATAACTTTATGGTACATTCCCTCTCACTACCCAATCCCAGAGATGAGGAAATCCTTCTAAAGATTTATGATACTTTGGAAAAAATATTTCCAGATATTTTTCCACATTAGCACCTAAACAACTATCCATTCATAAGTATCATTACTATTAAAATTGATTTGTGATAAAAACTTTAGAGAGTAAAAAAAAAAAACTTATAGCAACTTTTTGATTAAAAAAACTTTGTGTTTATTTCTGAGGGGAGGTTTCAGATTTTTATTAGATCTTCCCCGGGTCCATAATGCAATACAAAAAGATATATACCAGGGCGCCTGGGTGGCTCAGTCGGTTAAGCGGCCGACTTCAGCTCAGGTCATGATCTCGCGGTCTGTGAGTTCGAGCCCCACGTCAGGCGCTGTGCTGACAGCTCAGAGCCTGGAGCCTGTTTCAGATACTGTGTCTCCCTCTCTCTCTGACCCTACCCCTGTTCATGGTCTGTCTCTCTCTGTCTCAAAAATAAATAAATGTTTTAAAAAAAAATTTTTAAACAAAAAGATATATACCTCTGATTCTGAGACAGATTTTCCATTCCACTAGATTGATGCTGTAGTGAATTCAACTATGTTCTTGCTGATTTTCTGCCTGCTAAATCCATCCACTTATGAGAAGGGTGTTCAAGTCTCCACCTGTGATAGTGAATTCATTCTATTTCTCTTTGAAGTTCTATTAGTTTTTGCCTCACAGAGTTTGACACTCTGTCGTGTTAGGCACATACACATTAAGGACTGCTGGGTCTTCTTGGAGAACTGACCCCTATTTCGTTATGCAATTCCCTCTTATCCTTGATAATTTTCCTTGTTAGAAGTCTGCTCTGTTTGATGTTACTGTAACTATTCCTACCTTCTATGGATTAGTACTAGTATGGTGTATTCTTCTCCATCAATTTACTTTTAATCTATATGAGTTTTTATATTTAAAATGGGTTTCTTGTAGGCAATTATAGTTGGGTCTTGTTTTCTGATCCACTCTGACAATCTCTCCTTTAATTGGTGCATTTAGACCCTTGATACTCAAATGATTATTTACACGACTGGATTAATATCTACCACATCCATCACTGTTTTCTATTTTTGCTTTTGTTTTTTGTTCCTATATCCGTCTTCCCTTGTTTTTCTGCCTTGTGTCATTTGAACTGGGTGTCTTACACGATTCTATTTTCTCTCTTTCTTAGCATATTGGTTTTAGTTCTTTTTTCAAATTTTTTAATAAAGCCACCCTAGAGTTCACAACATACATTTACAGCTAATTCAAGTCCACTTTCATATACTACCATACCACTTCAAGTCCAGGGTGAGTACCTTATAATAACAAAATAATCCTAATTCCTCCCTCCTGTCCCTTGTATAATTGCTGTCAGAGATCTTCAGAGGAGCTGTGCGTCATAGTCAGAATTATCCTCCTGAGGAATGGAAGAAGGGAATATTTATATGCAAGTTCTCATCCCGGGGATGAGAACCCCACAGGGTATTATAATTATAACCCCATAGGGTATTAATTCTCTAGGCTTTCTGGGTCCACTATGCATGACTGTGGGACATCATCAGAGAATCCCGACATAAATTCAGAGAATCAATTAGGCTAGAGCTTAGAAAGTGGGCCAAGAGGATGTGAAGCTGGGGCTCAAGAGGTACTTAATACACAGAGTTCCCACACAGTTTTAGTATCCTAGAAAATACAGCCTGAATCCCCATCTGCTACTCATTCCTGCCTTAGAAGGATCACAACGGCCCTTTACCATGGCTCTTCCCAAGGCAATGTGATACGGGCCTTTTGGAGTTGAACTCTGAGAGCAGGAAAGAACACTTCCTCTGATTCTCCACAAATGTGGGCAGAGCACTCTCCAGGGATACTGGAAGGGTCTGCTCTGGCAAAATGAAAAATAAAAATTCCCCTGCTCTGATTTATTTTAAGCTGATTTTGAAAGCATGAAATGTTTCTGACTAAATACAGGCAAAAATATGGAAACAGATAGAGTCATACAGGTCTCTCTCAATAATATCAAAAACCCCATGAGGGAAATCAGAGATAAACTAAGCCTTCAGGATACCAAAAATAACGTGGCTCAGGTGCAGGAGATGAGCAACTCCACTCAGCCCACTCAGTGTCATCTGCTTCTGCCCACTCCCCTCCCCTCCCCACCCCTGCTTTCCTGTCTCCTTTGACTTGTTTCTGACTCTCATTTGAAGCTTATTACATTCTCCTTTTCTATTATTTCCCCTCTGTCCCTGTGATAAATCCTCTCCCTTCTCCTCACAAAGACAACTTCTCACATACCCCATGAACCCTCCAGATTGATTATAAATCTTCCAGACTCATAAACTCTGGTAGCAGCATCTGTACCACTGAGTTTATCAAGACAACAAGTCCTCAGATTCAGATGTAACAAACATTTGTTCGGTGGTTGCTATGTGCTGGATGTTATTAAGATGTTATTCACCGTCAAATCAACCCTTCAAACTAAATACTATTAAAATACTATCGAATGCTAGGGCATTAAGACTCCAAGAGATCAAATAACCTAGATCACAGAGTTAGAAAACAACAGACTGCTTTGACCCAAAATTCTCACTCCCCTAATCCAGGCCTCCAGGTGATATATCACACTGTTTATATTTTATTTATGAGTAAATAAACATACACATAATGTAGCTCAAGCAGAATGCTCCACACTTGTTACTATGAAACAAACATTCTTTTACATAAGAAATAAGATACACCGTATCTGCAACTGGGGAGAGCCTTGATCTTGTTAAGTCTCTTGCAGGAAGCAGTTTGCAGCTTCCTTTAAAGAAGGAAGTTCAGGGGGTGCCTGGGTGGCTCAGTCAGTTCAGCGTCCGACTTCGGCACAGGTCATGATCTCGCGGTTCATGGGTTGGGCTCTGTGCTGACAGCTCGGAGCCTGGAGCCTGGAGCCTGCTTCGGATTCTGTGTCTCCCTCTCTCTCTGCCCCTCCCCTGCTCATGCTCTGTCTCTCTCTGTCTCTCAAAAATAAATAAATGTAAAAAAAATGTTTAAATTAAAAAAAAGAAGAAGAAAGTTCGGGCTGCATGGGGAGATGAATAATGCAAGGTAAGTGTAATGGGTTGAGAAAAGACTTCTTAAGAAAGAAAATGAGATGAGAAGGTTCTAAATCAGAAATAGCTACAGATTCATTCTGAAGTGTGTCTAATGGTGCCAGTCTGATAAACTGCTAGCAGGAGGAATCCAAGGTGATGTGGTGATCCTATTTAAATCTGACAAGTGACTTATCAACTGGGTTCCTGATAAAAAAAAAAAATTGCACAAAGATTACACTGGCAAAAGGCTGAGAAATTAGAGTCTTGCAAAAGCACAGAGGAAAGAGGAAATTTAAATCTCCAAAAAGGTAAAAAAAAAAAAATTCTTAGAAATCATCATTGATTCTCAAAATATCTGTGACATGGGTTTGTAGGTATCTCCCCCTTCTGGGGAAGATAAGGGTCCTGAAGTTCCTATAGGGTAGGAAAAATGCGGCTGCAGCACAGAGGTCAGGAATGAACCTAATAAAACCCAGATGAAAATTTTGTGCTCACTAAAAACAATAATGGTAACAATAATAATGGAAAAATAAGTATCAATAATGCTTTGAATATCTTTAAATCAGTCACATAGGCACTATTCTTTTACTTTGAATATACTAACCCTTGATTTTGGAAACTTTTCAGAAATTTTGTCTCCTGGCAATTTCAAAAAGATTTTAAAATTGAGGCGCTGGGTGGCTCAGTCAGTTGGGCATCCGACTTCAGCTCAGGTCATGATCTCACAGCTCGTGAGTTTGAGCCCCGCATCGGGCTCCATGCTGACAGCTCAGAGCCTGGAGCCTGCTTCAGATTCTGTGTCTCCCTCTCTCTCTGCCCCTAACCCACTCGCATCCTGTCTCTGTCTCTCTCAAAAATGAATAAACATTAAAAAAAATTTTTTTAAAGATTTTAAAATTGAGCTCTATTTCTAATATCATACACATGAAGGTAAAAGGGTCTCCTCTATCAAAATGTAAGAATACAACTTGATTTGTAATAACATATTCTAAATTCTCAAAAATGTTAGGGCTTATTTCTGAGTTATCCCTTTAGTTTAACTTGGCTTTTTTAATGATTGTATCACATTATTTTACTTAGTATAACTTCATAGTATCTATTAATTATCTGACAGGGCAAGACCGCCTCTTTTCTCTTTTCGGCTATTCTTACTTGCTTCAGTCTCTAGGAAAACTTCAGTTAAATCTGTTTGTCAGGGCGCCTGGGTGGTTCAGCAGCCGACTCTTGATTTTGGCTCAGGCTGTGATCCCAGGGTCGTGGGATCAAGCGCTACATCAGGCTCCATGCTGATCACGGAGACTGCTTAGGATTCTCTGTCCCTCTCCCCTGCTCTCTGTCTCTCTCAAATAAAAAAAAATGTTTTTAAATCACTGTCAGTTTCTAAAGAGAACTCTTCTTTTTGAATGTATATTGAGATGGTACTTGAGAAAACTATAACTAATTACTTAAGGAGAAGAATTATCATCTTAACAGTATATCATGCTCTCATCCAGGTAGATGACTGGTCCTTTCTGTATGGAACACTTGCTGTATTGACTTTCTCAAGCACCTTTTCCTCCCTAGTTATAACAGCACCTCTCACTTGATTTTGAGAACATCTCCTCTCATGTTACCCATTCCATGTGAATCTTACAGGCTCTCAGCTATGTTCTCTACTGCTCTGGCTTCAGCGATAAGTCAAGGTAGTGGGTATACGACCCGAACTTGGATAATCACAGATCTTCCCTGGTATTTTCCATACCGAAACTAAAAGGAAGAGTCTTTTCTTTCTTAGGAGGTTGCTAGTGCAAGCTGCCACATCCCAATACCTGAATAAGCCTAAGAAAATGAAGCTAGTACCCTAAGGAAATCACACAAAATGAATCCTGAGAGTGGCATGTCCCTGGTTGTAATCCCTCGTATCCCCAGACCTACAGCTCTTCCACAGGTCTGTGAACTACTATGGTATCCTTGCAGCAAATCCCATTCTGAGCTTAAAATAGCTTGTACTGAGTTTCTGTCACCTGCCAACAAAAACGTCCTCCCATGTATTCAAGACTTTTATTTCCTTTAGTAAAGTTTAGTTTTCTTTGGTCCTGGCAATTCGTAGTAGGTTTTTTTCTGGGCAGTGCGTATGTTGGTCCACTCTTGTTCACAGAGTACATTTTTAGATTATATTTTCTAAATCATTTTTACTGGGATATAAAATAGATATTTAGTGTATTTGCTTAACAGTCTGTCTCCTTACTAAACTCTTAACTCTTTTAAAGGATTTCCTTGTTTCTTTGTTTTAGTCTTTCTAAGCACATATGCCATCTACAATAATTTTCCCTTCTCGTTTCTAATTGTTATGCCTCCTATTTCTGTTTGGTCTTACTGCATCAGCTAAAACTTTCAGAAGAATTTTAAACCATGCTGGCAATAGCAAGCAATTTTATCATTTTGCTAGCTTCACTTAATTTTCTATTTATGAAATGTCTATAAAATTTTCTGTTGTAGCCTTAATATAAATTTCCCTCATATAACTGAGTTTGTGATTATCCCAAAAAACACACAATTCAGTAATAATGGCTTTATCATATATTGAGAGATCATGTATTGTTCCCCCCCCCACCCTCTCTCTTTCTCTCTCTCTCCCTCTCCTTTCGACCTATTGACATGTTATATTAATAGCAAAATGGAAAAGAAAAAAAACTTACTTTCCAGATAGAATCAAATTTCCTCAGCGGAACTTTGTTGGAAAAATAGTTTCATAAAACAAGGGATTGGGGGGGGGGGAGGTGAAAGCCCTAAAGGCATAGATTGAAAAAAGACAACAAAGAAAGAGTTACAGGGGTACCTGGGTGGCTCAGTCGATTAAGCATCTGACTTCAGCTCAGGTCATGATCTCGTGTTTCGTGGGTTCGAGCACCGCATCAGGCTTTGTGTGATGGCTCAGAGCCTGGAGTCTGCTTCAGATCTGTGTCCCCCTCTCTCTCTGTCCCTCCCCCATTCACACTCTGCCTCTCTCTCTCTCAAAAATAAACATTAAAATATTTTTTAAAAAAAACGTTATGCTATTCTGCACATAAAATGAAAATAATTTAGAGGTGGGCAAGAACAGAAAAGAGGGGAAAGAAGTGGGGGAGAGAGAGTCTTCAGGACAGCTGCAAGATGCAACCATAATTGACAGCAGTAACTGAAGAACTTTCCAAAAACATATAAACCTGATATCCATGTTTGTCACATGCCAGGTAGAACTGCAATGTAATCACCTCTCCAGAACAGTATGGTAGTTCTATTTTTTTTTATGTTTATTTTTGAGAGGGAGAGAGAGAGAGAGAGAGAGAGAGAGCAGAGAAGGGGCAGAGAGAGAGGGGACAGAGAATCCAAAGCAGGTTCTGTGCTGGCAGCAAAGAGCCTGATGTGGGGCTTGAACTCACGAACTATGAAATCATGACCCGAGCCAAAGTCAGAGGCTTAACTGAAAAACCATCCAGGAGCCCCTGTGGTAGTTCTATTTTTAATTTTTGGAGGAACTTCCATGATGTTTTCAAAGAGGCTGCACCAATTTACATTTCCACAGTGTACAAGGGTTCTCTTTTTTCCATATCTTTGCCAACACTTGTTATTTCTTGTCTTTTTGACAGTGACAGGTGTGATGTGGTATCTCGTTGTGGTTTTCATTTGCATTTCTCAGATAATTAGTGATGTTGACCATCTTTACATGTACCTGTTGACCGTTTGCATGTCTTTTTTTTTTTTTAAGTAGGCTCCACACTGAGTGCAGAGCCCAGCTTGGGGCTTGAACTCACAACCCTGAGATCAAGACCTGAGCTAAGATCAAAAGTTGGATACTCAACCAACTGAGCCACCTAGGCACCCCTTACATGTCTTCTTTTTGATTAATTTTAAATTGTTAAATAGACGAATGGCTACTATATTGGATAGCCTAGCTCTAGGAAGTAATCAGAAAAGAAAATAAACGTTCAAAACTATTAATATATAGATGAAGATTAGAATAGACAATGCATAGAATGGTAATGAATTTGAATATCTCTATAAAAAGGCAATTTTTAGGGGAGTCTGGGTGGCTCAGTCAGTTAAGCGACTGACTTCAGCTCAGGTCATGATCTCACAGTTCATGGGTTTGAGCCCCACATCGGGTTCTGTGCTGACAGCTCAGAGCCTGGAGCCTGCTTTGGATCCTGTGTCTCCCTCTCTGCCCCTGCCTTCCTCATGCTCTCTCTCTCTCCCAAAAATAAATAAATAAAATTTAAAAATAATAATAATAAAATGGCAATTTTTAAAGGAAAACACAACAAAAGAAAGAGATACCTGTAATTCAGCAATAGCATATGATGACATTGAAACAATTGTGAAATAATTACTTTGCTAAAAATACTTTGGATCTCAAGAGTTTTATAGGCAATTATATTAAAATATCAGGGAATAGGTTATTCTTATGATGACAACTATATAGAAGAAGAAAGTAAAGGCTAATCTTTATGAATATAATTGCAAAAGCTTTAAATAGAATTCTAGCAAAGCAAATGTATAAATATACAACAATAACAATACAACATGACCAGATAGAATTTATTTCAGTAATTCAAGGTGACTTCACTATTATGAAGTGTTTTAATGTATACTCCAGATGTCATATGCACATGCCTTTTAAGGCCTGCATGAGACTGTCTCAAAGCTCCATCCCACACTATTTTTTTAAGGTTATTTATTTATTTATTTATTTATTTATTTATTTATTTATTTTGAGAGAGAGAGAGAGAGAGAGAGAGAAGCAGGGTAGGGGCAGAGAGAGAAAGAGGGAGAGAGAGAATCCCAAGCAGGCTCCTCAGTGTCAGCACAAAGCCCAACACAAGGCTCAATCCCACAAACCACAAGAGCATGACCTGAGCCAAAACCAAGTCAGATGCTTAACTGACTGAGCCACCGAGGCATTCCCCACCTCCAAATTACTAAAATTACTTTGAATTACCAAAATTCGATCCTCTCTCTCTCTGTCCCTCTTGCATGCATATTCTCTCTCTCTCAAAATAAGTAAATAAACTTAAGAAAAAAGAAAATGAAAACAATAATTTGAAAAGATACATGCATCCCATGTTTTTTAAATCAATAAATCCAAAATATTATCATTTACATTTTAACATGTAATCAATATAAAAACGTTAATGAGATTTTTGTATTCTCGTTTTTGAAAATCCAGCAAATAATTTACACTTACAGCACATCTCAGCACTGGTCACATGTCAAGTGCTCAGGAGTCACATTTTATGGTACAGTACAGTTCTACAAAATTTATTTTGATTCATGTTTCAATTGGCTGAAGTATATATACCCTTGAATAATTCTTTCCAGGAATGACAAGGTTAATGAGTTACACATGAACAACAACTTCAGTAGAGATTTTTTACATTTACATTAAACTCAACATATTTCTTAATTCTCTTCTGTTATTTACATGCTATAGAAGAGAATTAGGAGCCAAGTCTGATAGGTTTTCTTTCTTTTGTAGGCAAACATTTTTCTTTATCTTTGTATTTCAAACATTTTGCTAGCATATATGTAATTGTGAGTTATTTTTACTGATTCTTAAATTTATTTTTCTGGAACACCATGAGCCCTTTCAATGTGGAAGGAAACTCAAGCCCTACTTTCTTCCATTCAGGCAAACTGCCTTCAACTTTATCTTTTATTATTGCTTCTGCACCAATTATTTTGTTTGGCTTTAGTCTCAGAACATCTATGATTCACTTACATGTGTTGGTTCTTCCTCTGACCTCCTATTATCTTTTCTCATCATTTTCAGTTTGTCTTCCAATCATTGATTTTATTTTTCAGGGTCAATTCTATATTTCAACATGAATTTTCATTCCTATGTCCCATATTTACTTTCTTTTCATTGTTTCTCTATGCATCTTAGATCAAAATCAACCTCCTTCTTTTCTTATGGCTTCCTGGTCCTATCTTAGAAGCACTGTATCTTCCTCCTTCTTATACAGAATGCAAAAGAGTATTTACATGTGTTCTTTTGGCTTCTACATTAAATCAGTTTTCAGAAGGCTACCGCTTCCCTATGTTTTTATTATGGCATTTCACTTCCTTAGTTTTTCCTATGTTGTTTAGAGTTTTATTTTGGACGTAACCATAGGTAAGTCATTCTGGAATGCAAAAAGATTCATACAGAGATTATTGTTTTCCAAAAGGCAAGGTATGTAGGTCACTATAGGTTTCACTCATTGTCTACTTGGGCTGCCAGATAAATTCAGCAGAAAGAACCAAGAGTAAGATTGACATTTATATCCAAACAGTTACCATAATAAGCAATGCATAACCCAAGCCTAAAGAGTAAGCACAAAAACATGGTGCCCAACCTGCTTCAGATAAAGCCTTGCATCTGTCTTTACCCGATTGATGGGCACAGCTCCCACATAATTTTCAAAGTCGATTTAGAAATTCATATGGTACAGTAGATCACTATATAGTGAGACCATCAATCCCAAGAGGAAAGGTCTCGATTACTCTTTGTCATACATCAGAAGAATGCGTCTGTTCAGCAGAGTAATGATGTAGACAAGATTAAAGGGAGGCTGTTTTCAAGAACTTTGACAGCATTCATTTAGTATACTAATTAAAAGAGAAGTTTATCTGTTGAGAATGAAATCTACTTGACAAACACTTTGTTAATGGTCAGTGTAAGTTGGGAACTTGAGAGTAAAAAGATAGCATTCTTTTAAGTTTTTCATAATTTAGACTTTTCACTAATTCAGACACCACCACCCCCATAATTAAGTGAAAATTTTTCAATGCATAACTACCTTGAAATATGCTAATGTCTGCAAAGCATGCAAAAATCCAAGTTTTACCATCTGCTGGATGATTCATTTGTAAATCTGCCTAGTATTCCTTTGGGAAGTTCCAGCACGGATTTTTAACCTCATTATAAAAACTTGGTAGGAATGAATTCAGTATGTATGAAAGTGCTCTGAGCACTTGGAAGAATGTGCCACATTCATCCTAGACATGTTGAAATGGTATGTGTACTGTGATCAAAAATAAAAGTGTTTGAAATGAATTGCTTGGAGATTTGGTGTTTTAATCAAGAGTTCCAGAAAAACAGAGACTTTGAGGTAATGTATTAGTCACGGAGAAGAGCTCTTTCAAATTCTGGCCCAAACTAGCCATTGCTGGTAATAGAATAAAAACGATGGACTGTTTGTTGGTAGTAAGCTCCTTTAGGAAAAGAACTGTGGCTTACTCATTTTTATACTCCTGCACCCAAAATGTCCTTTCAAAGTTATTCACATATGTCGAAGATACCTGCTTCTGAGGCTGTAGAAATCACACTAAGGAACTTCAATAAACTTCTCAGTCTTTTCTTCCTTCCATGTGCTTCAATTGTATCATGCATGGGTTTTCTTCAGTTTCTTAGCAAATGGCTTCACACCTTGACCTCTCTTCCTATCTTGCCCTATTGGACTAGGGAACCTGGCTTCATAAAGTTTACTGACCTGGAAACTAGGCAATTCTTTCATAGGTTCCCAGAAGTGCAGCTCTGAACATGGTAATTTCTCCCATGATTTCATAACTACAGGGGAGTTGTTCATAGTTTAATCTGCAGGCTGATGAACACTGAAGGTGCACATATTACAGCCTACAAAACCGGATGTGTCCAGCCTGGGTTTCAACCCAAGGCTCAGCCAAGACCTAATCCACACCATGGCAGGAACCACTACACCTCCTTAGTCTACCTGCCTGTCAGTTGGGGGAAGGCAGAGGGATGGAACGTAGTGTGTGGCACACAATAGGCACGCCATAAATATTTGTTGAAAAGAAGGTATCATGGGAAGTTGTGACTGGTAAGTCAGGGGAGTCTCCTAAGATAAAATACATCTGAATTCTTTCAAGCAAGTTAATTGAGTATGAATCTCTAAGAATTGTCCAAGTGGTAAGTGACTTTATCACCTTGTTTGGAATTGTTACAGATCTGGAATATTTCTATTCACTCTGCTTTCAGCCTAATTGAACAAACATTTACTGAACATTTACTATGTACTGACGAGCAAGGCACAGTTTCTGTTTTCAAGGAACTCAAAAATCTAGTAGGGAGATAGTCGTGAAAGAGATGTTTATAATACAGTATGATGCAAGTAATAATACAACTATGTAGAAATATACTGATACCAAACAAAGGGAGTGATAATTTTGTCCCAGGGGTCAGGCTAGGCTTTACAGAAAAGGTGGCCTATGACCAGAGTTTTGAGAGATGAATGGGTTGGCTTGGTGATAAGAGGGATAGAACATTTCAGGCACAACCACATGTACAAAGGCATGGAAGAGTAAAACAGCATGGGAGGGCAACTAATTTCATTTTTCTGAGGCTGAAATAATGAATTAGATCATTAGAGGAGAGGTCATCTTGGGCCAGAATTTGAAGGGCCTTATGTCATATGCCAAGGATTCTGACTTATAGGCTATGGAAAATCATCTTCTGGTGTGTGGGGTTTTTTTTAACATTTTACTCTGAGAAAATTATAAATTCACATGCACTTGTAAGAGATAATACAAAGATCCCATATACCCAGTTTCCCCCAATAGTAACATTTTGTAACACTATAGTACAACATCATAACCAGGATGTGGACACTGAGGCAGAACATTGCCATGGCAAAGGTCCTTCAGGTTATCCATCTATAGCCACACCACTTTCCTCCCAGCCCACTCCCTCCTAACTCCTGACAACCACTGATCTGTTCTCCATTTCTAGAATTTTTTCTTTTAGATAATGTTGTGTACATGGAATCATACAGTATATGTATAACCTTTTGGGATTGGCTTTTTCATGCAGCATAATTCTCTGGAGATTCATGTGTGTTGTTGCATCAGTAGCTTGTTCTTTTTATTGCTGAGCAGTATTCCATGGTACGAACACCCTATAGTTTGTTTAACCACACACTGGATAAATAAATCTAGGTTGTTTCCAATCTGTGGCTATTATGAATTAAACTTCTATAACTATTCGCATCAGGTGTTTTTTTTTAATTGTAGTGAAATATACATAATATGAAATTTACCATCTTAACCATTTTTATGTGTAACTAAGTTCAGTGGCATTAAATACATTCAAGTTGTTGTGCAACCGCCATCCCCCTTCACCCCCAAAACTCTTCTCATCTTGCATAACTGAGCTGTGTCCCCATGAAACTAACTGTCCCCTCCTCTCAGCCCCTGGTAAGCATGATGCTACTTTCTGTCTCTGTAAATTTGGCTACTCTTAAGTACCTCAAGTAAGTAGAATCATACAGGACTTATCTTTCTGTGACTGGCTTATTGCACTTAGCATAATGGCTCAAGATGCATCCATGTTGTAGCTTGTGCCAGAATTTCCCTCCTTTTTAAGGCTGAATAACATTCTACTGTATGTACATTTTCTTCTGTAGATATTTGGTTCATCCATTCATCCACCTGGGCTGATTCCACCTCTGCGGTACTGTGAATAACACCCCAGTTCTTTACCCAGTCCTTTGGGGTACACACCCAGAAGCAGAATTGCTGGATCAAACAGTAATTCTATTTTTGAGTTTTTGAGGAACTACCAAACTGTTTTCCATAGCGGCTACACGACTTCACATTCCCACCAGGTTCCAATCTCTCCATATCCTTGCCAATATTTTTGGGTTTTCTTTTATTTTTTTTCTTTTACACTAGCCATCCTAACAGGTGTGAGGTGTCACATGTACAGGTTTTTGTGTCTTTGTGTCTCTGGAAAAAATGCCCAGAAGTGTAATTCTTGGGTCATGTGGTAGTTGCATTGTTTACTTTTTAAGAAAAAACAGCCAAACTTTTTAAAAGTGGCTTGCCACCAGCAATGTATGAATGATGCTGGTTCTCTGCATCCTTGCGGGATTTGATGTGGTCACTATTTTTTTATTCTGGTAGTTGTGTCTCACTGTGGTTTTAATTTGCATTTCCCTAATGGCCAATCAAGTTGCACATCTTTTCAAGTACTTACTTATCATCTATGTATCTGCTTTGGTAAAATGTCTCTTTCTGTCTTTTGGCCATACTCTGAATGGCTTGTTTTCTTTTTTACTTTTGAGTTTTGAGAATTCTTTATATAATACTAGAACTCTGTTAGATAGCATAATTATTTGCAAATATTTTCTCCCACTTTCTAGCCTGTCTCTTCAACATCTTAACAGGGTCTTTTGCAGAACAAAGGTTTCTAGTGTTAGTGAAGTCCAATTTATCAATGTTTTCCTTTTATGGATCATACTCTTAGTTCCAAGTCTTTCTTGCCAACCCTTATAATCCCGTGACTTTTTTCTGTTTCTTTTTTTTTTTTTCTAAAAGTTTCATAGCATAAGGTTTTATCTTTAAGTCCATAACCCACTTTGAGTGAATTTTTGTATAAAGTTTGAGACTTAGGTTGAGGTTTGTATTTTTGCCTATGAATGTCCAAATATACTGGCACCATTTGTTGAAAAGGCTATCTTAGCTCTATTAAATTGTTTTTATGCCTTTGTCAAAAATCAGTTGGGCATATTTGTGTGAATCTATTTCTGGCTTCTCTATTCTGTTCCATTGACCTATGAATCTATCCTTTTACCAGTACCGCCTAGTCTTTATTACTGTAAGTATACTTTAAGCTTGAAATTGAATAGACTGATTCCTTGCACCTCATTCTTCTTTTCCAAAATTGTTTTAGCTACTCTAGTTCCTTTGAGATTTCCATATAAATTGTAAAACGATCTTGTCTATATCTACAGAAACTCTCCTTGGGATTTTCATAGGAATCATGTTAAATTTGTATATCAATTTAGGGAGGATTGACATCTTCACTATGTTGACTCTTCCAGTCCATGAATACAGTCTATCTTTCCATTTATTTAGATTTTCTTTGACACTTCATCACCATTGTAGTTTTCCATGTGTAAGTCTCATTTACATGTTTTGTTAGATTTATACCTATACATTTCACTTTTTTTGAGCAATTGAAAATACTACTTTATTTTTAATTTTGATTACTTTATGTTTATCTCATATCTTATAAGCTTGCTGAATTCACTTATTAGTTCTAGAAGGCTTTTAATAGATTCTTGACAATTTTCTGGATAAACAATCATGCCTTCTGCAAACAGAGACAATTTGATTTCTTCTTTTCTGAACTGTATGCATTTTATTTCATTTTCTTCCCTTATTGCACTGGCTACAATGTTGATAAATGGATGTGAGTAGATATCCTCATCTTGTTCCCAATTTTAGGGGGAAAGTATCAGTCTTAGAACTTTCAACACAATGTTGATAAAAGGATGTGAGTAGATATCCTCATCTTGTTCCCAATTTTAGGGGGAAAGTATCAGTCTTAGAATAATGTTAGCTGTAGGTTTGTAGTAGATGTTCTTTATCAAATTGAGGACATTCCCGTATATTCCTCTTTCCCTAAGAGCTTTTATCATGACTGTTTAACGTCATCAAATGCTTTTTTGACATCAATTGATATGATCATGTGATTTTTTCCTCTTTAGCCTGTTAGTATGGTGAATTACATTAATTTTCAATGATGAAAGAGAATCAACCCCACTAGGCATGATGTACAATTCTTTTTATATTGTTGAATCATTTTGTTAATATTTTGTTTAAACTTTTATATCTACATTCATAAGGATATTGATCTATAGTTTTTCTCTGGTTTTGGTATCAGAGTAACACTAACTTCATAAAATGAATTGGGAAATATTTCCTCCTCCCTATTTTCTGGAAGGGAATATGTAGAATTGCTGTTAATTTTTCTTTAAAAATTTGGTAGAACTTTCCAGTTAAACTAACTGGGTGTGGAGATTTCTTTGGGGGAATTTTTAATTACTAATTCAATTTTCTTAATAGTTATAAAGCTGTTGGCTATTTCACAACTGGCGAATTGTAGTGGGCTTGTGTTTCTCAAGGAAATGATCCATTTCATCTAAGTTTTAAGAGCCCCAGGTCAGGCAAAAGTCTCAGATCCAACTCCCCATTCTGCCCAAGGCCTGAAATCCTTACCCCATGTGGATGTCAACATATACACTACTAGATCCCATGGGCTTGGCAACATCACCGCCACACAGCATAGCTTCAGAATCAGCAGGCATGTGTACAGCTTGCTGTACTAATATTAAATTCCTCCTTCATTTACACCTGCAGAGTTCCCTTTCTTTATTACAAGTTTAACTATGCACTTTAAAGTATTTTTAAAAATATTTTACTCAGCATCTCTACATGCTTATAAAAATGGAGGGGTTTCAGGCTACCCTAGTCCACCTTTTGCTGAAACCAGAAACTTCACCCTAACTTTATTCAAAGGAGCATACATTGAGAGCGGAAAGGAGGAGGTGCTTGGCATGCAATAGCCAACCCATGTCTTCCTTGCCCTCCCTGAGGTTGCATTGCACACAAAAAATTTCTAATAAGATTTTTAAATCGTGTAAACCTATACACATGTAGTAAGAAGTAAATATTTGCTATTATCTCATCAAGCTGGATTACAATTCTCCCTATGGAAAAAGAAATTAGTCTGCATGAAGGGGAAAAAAAAAGTCAAAAGGAGTAGAGATGAAATGCTGAAGGCAAAAGTGTCAGCAAATACCAATGTAATTAATGTGATGATCAAGCTACTCTGTGTGAGAAACTGGGAGGAGGGCCTTTCAATTCCTAAGAGAGAAATGGAAATACGGGCAAAGAAAGGAGGAGGGTAGGGAGAAGGACTAAGGGGTGGAAGGCCAGGAGCTACATGGGCAAAGTGGTCTTTAAAAAAAATCATCAGTGGTGGGATGGATGAAAGGGCTGTTGAGAACAGGACTGTGAATTATAATTGTCTGCATGTAATGGCATATTGTAATCTCTCTCGTGGATCTCTCATCTTTGGTCAAGTTCTGCTTTGACCAACAGCCTTTGGTTACTCCAAAAGAAGAGAAGGGGCTTTGTTCCACATCTGAGTCTATGTCAGAGCAGATAAGACAGCCAGAGCATATAGAAGGAAACAATCAACAGAGGTAGGAAATCAGGTCAAGGAAAACAGTAGGTCATCCCAGGTATTCACAGAAACATGAAGGAGCACTCTGAACTTCCAAAGGGCACACAATAGCAATTTGGGCCTATTTACCTAGATCTCAATGGGCCAGGAGCCTCCAGCTGACATGTGGGCTACATACCATCCACAAGCTCCTGGAAGCTACTTATAGCATCATCAGAGAGTCCACTGGTGAACCAATGGCCAACATATTGGGGACCAAGTGATACAGTGGATATATTCAAAGACCTAATCATACACATTCAAAAAGAGAAAATCAAAGTGAGTCTCAGTTCCCCAAACACAATTATACTCCAAGCCTTCACTATGACCATAACCATCAACCCTTTCCAGGACAAGCTGAGTTTTCCCCATTAGACCAGTTCTTGCAGACAGCTCATGACACCCTGACAGGGATGCCATAAAGAAGATTTGGATTTTACATGAGGTGGTGAGGTGGACTAGATCATTTTTAAGTTCTAGTCTAACTTGAAATTGTTCAAATGTAAGATAATGGGTTGATATATCTGTTTACTGAACCAAACAGGTTTGCTTGGCTGATAATAACTATATCTGATGAAAGAGATGGAGAAAAGGAGTAAGATACAATCTGGAACCCTTTGTGGTCAGGCAGACGGATCTTGGGTGAACAAACATTGGGGAGTAACTGTCTATGTAATATGTCATGACAAAAACTGCAGTTTCAGGATGACGGTACACGTGACTGGGAAGTGCAAGCAAGAGGCCAGTGGACCAGCAAATAAAGGGCTTATAATGACCTTGTTGTGAAGGGGGAAAGGCCAGGAGTTGGCAGGAGATGGCTTTAGAAAGAGAAAGAGAATTTGATTCAAGAGATGATGCAGAGCAGTGCCATTCCAAGGGTTGAGTAGGGGTACATTTAGACTCTCTTCCCGGTACTCACCTTCAGCCATTAAATTTTAATTTATTAAAATTTAATAAAATTTTATTAAAATTTTATTTTAATAAAAATAAAATTATTCTTATTTTAAAATAACAAAAGACTATTCTTTGAGAAGGGCAGTTAACATTTGCTTTGTCATAGGTATATCTAATTACAAGTGGCTATAGAGAAATACTAATAATAATACTAATAATACTAATTGTATGATTCCACCTCTACCTTCACCACCACCATCACAACTAAAGCAGTGGTTCTGAAAGTGGCATACATCAGAATCACCACTAGCATCTGCTGGGACCCACCCCAAGTGTTTCCAATTCAGCAAATCTGGTAAGGGGTCCAAGTATTTGTACTTCTAACAAGTTTCAGAGACCCGACTTTGAGGACCACTGAGCTAGATCACTACCCTTCATGTATAGAAATTTTAGAACTGGCATTGTTGAAGCTAAAATTCCAGTTTCTGCTGAAACAAGTGGGAAATGAAGATATTCAGTCCTTAGATACTGTTAAGGTGAGACCTGGAGCTCTATAGACGATCTGAACTTTTTAGAAATAGACTTGTTTAAGACAAATCAGAAAATCTCCAGATCCAGGTCCTGCCCTGTCCTGGGCCTTTTATACGGCTCTAGCTCATCCACAGTACATGCTCCTGAAAACACTGAACACCCAGCCACCAGCCACAGCCCACTGCTCACGGCATCTCTCGGCCCTTCTTCCCACCCATTTTATCTCCTCCTTCTTCTCATCATTATGGTTCCATAACCCATCCAACTCCAACTCAAGCTCCTAATGCTTGCAACAGACCTCCCTGGCTGTGGCCAGCAATTTCAAAAAGTTCTCTGGCTGGACTCTAGCACTCTGTTAGACAGGATTTTCAGTGTGCCCTGGGGTTCCACAATGGGCACCACCATGTAATAGGTGTAGGCTCACCCTCTATCCCAACCCCAGACAGAACTCACCCTCACTGTACACCCCTATCTGCCCCTGCCCATTCTCTGCCCAAGGAAGGGGATCATTCACCTACCCACATTATATACCCAATACAAATATAGCAAGTGACCCTCCCTTTGCTTTAACATCCATCCACCCAAATTACTCCAGCTCTTCAATAGGATAATCTGTTTTCAACACTATCTGGATTTTTACCTCCAAAAGCAAAAGAGGTCAAATAAGACTCCATTTCCTTACTGCTTTTATTCCACTATTTTCTTTCCAACCATTGCTCATCTCAGGGGAGAAATTATTCTCTCCTCAATTAGAGAAGTAATAAAAACTCTAGAATGGAGTTTCCCGGCTACACAAGTTTTGGGGCCAACACCTCCCTCTGCACAGACTCTTCCAATGTCCTGGATAGTCCACAAAAGTCCACTGCACTGAATGCCTGCCTCTTTTAAAGTCTCCTAGAGTAGAGATGCACACCAAATTCTGGGCTGCTGCTGCCACATTGTGGCCATATCTGAACACTGCATGCAGCCCTGAAAAGTACTGCTTTGTTTTTTTTTAAGATATAATTGACATATAACATCTTAGTTTCAGGTGAACAACATGATTTATTTGTATACATTGTGAACTTACCACCACAAAAAGTCTAATTAACATCTGTCACCATAGTTACAAATTTTTTTTCTTGTGATAAGAACTTTTAAGATCTATTCTCTTAACAACTTTCAAATACACTATACAGTACTATTAACTATCATCACCACACTATACATTACATCCCCAGGACTTATTTATAACTGGAAATTTGTACCTTTTGACCACCTTCTCCCATTTCACCCATCCCCACATCCCCTCCCCTATCTACCTCTGGCAACCACCAATCTGTTCTCTGTCTCCAAGTTCAGTTTTTTTGGTGGTGGGGCAGGGGTGGGTATTATTTTACATGTAAGTGAGACCATACGTATTTGTCTTTCTCTGTATGACTTGTTTCACTTAGTATAATGACCATGGATGGACCTTGAAGCCTTTTTTTTTTAAGATTAGAAGTTACCTTGTCTACCTGTTAACCTCCACTCACTCCCCAAACCTCAGCTAATGCTTATCTCCTCCAGGAGGACTCCCTTGAATCTACTCCCATCCCAGGTCAGATGAGTTCTCTCCATCTGATTCATGAAGTTCCTTGTACAATCTCTAGCATTTCCTTCTACACACTACACTGGAGCCACTGACTTCTGCATTGTCTGATCAGATTGTGAGCTCTCTGAAAACAAACTTACTCTCATGTGTGCCTCTAGGGCCCGGCACAGAAGTCTTCAATAAACATATGTGAAAAGAAGGAAGGAAGGAAGGAAGGAAGGAAGGAAGGAAGGAAGGAAGGAAGGAAGGAAGGAAGGGAGGGAGGGAGGGAGGGAGGGAGGGAGGAAGGAAGGGAGGGAGGGAGGGAGGAGAGAATGAAGGGGGGTGAGGAGAGAGAGCAAATGACCAATATTTGTTCTAACAGATCGGGGACCATGTCACATGTTTTTAAGTATTTTATCACTCACCCTGGCATGTGATCAACCACAACCACTCTGGAAGTAAGTTATAATATCGTCCTGGAATCCAAATGCATAAAGTGTGACTTAGAGGGGTAAGTTTCCTGCCCAAATTCACACAATTCAGAATTCCGGGACAGAGAACCCAAGCCCAGGCCTAACACCAGAGCCTGAGCCCTTAATAGCTTCTGAACACCTTGACATTCATGTGTGGGAGACCCTTGAGGACACGCTCTGGAGTGGTTTCAGGAGTGTGTGTACTGGCAGTGGGATAACATTCCCCTGTTTATGAGGTAAGGATGAGGAAGAGAAGTGGGGAACAGAGCTGGAGGGTCCTAGTTTACTTTGTCTTCACTCAACAAGCAGTTATTCCTACACCAGACAAGGTTAGTACACAGCTCAACCAGGTGGGGCCCTTGGCCTCCAGGAGCCTACTGTCTACTGGAAAGACTGACATACACATAAGACAGACATCTCCAGGGAAAAGCTCTCCAGGATGGCACTGGAGGGTAGCCATGCCAGCATCTCAGATGTCTGGGCCAGCAGGGGACCCAGTCCCACAACCAGCTGACTTCATCCCAGAAGTCCAGGAGCCCCAGCCTAAGGGGAGGCCCAGGAGCTCCTCACCTGAAGGTCCAGCTCTTCACAGCACAGCCATGGTCCCCAGAGGTCACCTCCATCTCCAACAGAAGGCTGAGTTGCCAGCCAAGTGTGAAAACCTTTCAAAGGCTTCCCCATAATCAGGGTCCACTCTTTAGACTAGTACAAAGACCCCTCTTGGCTTGACCCCAGGTTGCCTCTCTTTTGTTCCGTTTACACACTGAGAATATTTTTTCAGGTGTCTGGGGGAAAAAGTTAAAAGGTCTGATATCAATCATTTTCACCATAATAAGAATGAACCCTGTGTCCTCACTCTGGAGAGAATTTGCATTTCAAGTCTTCAAGTGATTCCCTTATTTGAGGGAATTCCTGATATCAGTGAGCTGGTGGAAGGGATGTTTGAGGAAAAGGTCTTCCCAACCCAGATGGAACCAACTGTAGTGACGGCCACTATAGTGTGGGTCTAGGATGCCTGCCCTGAGCTAAAGTTTGAGCATCTCCACTACCAAGATGGCAGACCCCCTAGTCTCTGAGCTACAGAGCTGGCAAACCCAGCCCTTAGACCAAGAAGTAATGTGCACTGGGAACAGCCAGGATTTGGAGTTAGGAGACCTAGAATTCCATCAGTGAGAAATTCTCAGTGTTTTCTCCCAACTTTGTTGTCCTCATTTGTAAAATGGAGACACTGGTTGTCAGAGAGTTTTGCATGCAGGACCAAGGTGAGGTGCTCTACAGGCTCATGCCCCCACCCCCACCCTGGCTCTGATGCATGGGAAGGAAGTCCCCACACACAGGACCTCCAGCCCCAGGACAGCTAGCCTCATAATGGGTGCCATTCTAAACCATCTGTTGGTCCAAAGCCAACATGCCTTGGACTCATACAGTACCTTACAGTAAGGGTCACTCTCAGTTCCTCATTCTCTTGGACACTGTCATTTTTCTGTAGGTTTTGGAGGGAAAGATAATATTCTCCACTGCTTTGGAATCTCATCCCCCTCCCTGTCTCCTTCCTTCTCCTTCCTCACCTCCATTCCTAGAAGAATGACCTTCTGGTTACTCTCCATGCCTGTGGCTGTTAGTCAAATGCTCTGATTAAGGTCAAAAGCCACTGTTAAGCATAAAATGATGGGGATGGGGTGATGAAGGGGCCATGATAGGATCCAGAGACTCACAGAAGTCACTCCACAGAGTCCACAACCACAGCACTGCTATTTCATGGCATATTAAGTGTCTCCAGTCTAAAGGTGACAGGAACTGAGCTTGACCCATGGGCTTTGGCATCAACTTCTTTGAGGAAGGTTCAGTGGTTCTGGGTGGTGGTGTCAGCCTCTGAGAGACAGAGGTTCCAAGAAGAAAGCCGGGGATGGGTTGTATTGCAGAAGTGACCAGAATAAGGCCTGCAAGGCTGGCAAACCAACTGGTCAAGCATGATCAGAAACCAGGCCTTGGAAAAGCTAGATGTTTTCATGAGTTCTACACTCTACTTCCTTCTGCTTCTCTTTTGGGATCTCTTAATATAATCAACACAGTTCACCTCTGTTGCAATATGGGGAAGCCAAGAAAAGTATATTGATTCAAGCATGGGCAAAATCTCTGGAGAAATGAGCAGCATATTCCAGAAGAATAAGGAATCAGAATGTGAGACCCCACAAAGGGAATGAAACCCCTGGGATGACTTGGGAGGCCAGTGGACCAGCTCCCCTCCTTCCCACCCTGAGCTCTTTCTGCTGACCACCCCACCTCTTGAGTCCAGCTTTCAGAGCATCTCCAACCTATGTTCTCATTGCCCACTCCCATCTAGCCTAAATTCATGCTGGGTGGTGCACACTGTCAGGGCTTTCTGTGTGTCTCAGTGGGAGCAAAAATTAGAGTGTCGCAGTATTTCATCTTCTGGCCTCCAAAGAAAAGTCTGTCAACCAAATCCTTCCACTCTTCCCAAAGTGAACATTCCATTCACACCATATCACACCTTCAAGATCATTTTCAATTTGTATATGTGCTGCCGAAGCGAGCACAAGATCATTTTCAATTTGGTAAGTAAAGTCTCAATTAGACAATGCTACATTAAGAATTATCTTTTTCTTGGGGCACCTGGGTGGCTCAGTCGGTTAAGTGTCCAACTTCGGCTCAGGTCATGATCTTGCGGTTTGTGAGTTCAAGCCCCATGTCAGGCTCTGTGCTGACAGCTCAGAGCCTGGAGCCTGCTTCGGATTCTGTGTCTCCCTCTCTGTGCCCCTCCCCTGCTCATGCTCTGTGTCTCTCTGTCTCTCAATAATAAATAAACGTTTAAAAAAAAATTTTTTTAAGAATTTTTTTCTTCATTATGCCCTGTTCAATCTCCAGAGCCTCCACCAAAAACTATATATATGGGGTGCCTGGGTGGCTCAGGCAGTTAAGCACCCAACCCTTGATTTCAGCTCATGATTTCTCAGGTTTTGGGATCAAGCCCCATGTCACGCTCTGTGCTGACAACTTGGAGCCTGCTTGGGATTCTCTCTCTCCCTCTCTCTCTCTCTCTCTCTCTCTCTGCCCTTCCCCCACTCATGCTGTCTCTCTCTCTCTCTCTCTCTCTCTCTCTCTCTCTCTCTCAAAAATAAAGAAATAAACTTTAAAAATATTTTTTTCTTCCTAAAATCCACCTCATATTTTCCATCTAGTATTTGCTACAAAAAAATTTAGTAGCTAATGTGCCATCTAATTTTTTTTTTCCAGGACAATGCACTGGCAGGAAATTTTTTTCCTTTTTTTTTTTTTGGTCCAGAATCACAGAATCAGCCCAACTTAATTGGTTTGTCACTAATTACTTTTTTTCCTAAAAGGATATTTTTTTCTTTCATCTCTTCACTTACCTCCTACGAATAAGCTTTCAAGTGACATATCCTCTTTTTAACCCAGACACACAACTTAGAAGTTGTGGAAGCCATTTACAAGTGAAGTCACCCTCTTCTATCTGGGAAGGGACCAGCTGCTCCAGGTTTCATTCTGGCTTCACGGTGAAAGGCCCCCATCCCGTCCCCTTCCTACATCTCCTGATGAGCATCAAAACTTCGGGGACTCCCGAGGAGATGCACGCAGCACAGTGTGCCCAGCGTGGTTGGGTTACCATTTCAGCTTATTAACTTGCCTGACTACTGCTTGGGAGATCAAGAAACAAAGGGACTGAAAGCATATTCATCATCCTCATTGAGCCGTGGGATGAAATGCTTATTTTGGGAAGTAATGGTTCCAGGTAGGAGGGAAGTGAGAAAGGAGTGTTTTATTACACACCTTCTAAAATGTGAGCACTTAATGCTCTCACATTATCATCTATTATTACAGTTCTATAAAAGCCATTTCTAGGAACCAATCCCAAAGTTTTGAAGCCTTCCCAAAAGAACTGGAAGGCAGAATTTAGAAGAAGGCCCTCTAAATAGAAAAATTATACTTTTGATTCTACACATTAAGGCTTACTATGGCGGTATCCACACCCAAAACTCAATCCACCTTAGGAAATAAGGCCGTGACAGGGAATTTGTGTGCCATGACTTCCAAAGAAGGTAACTTTTTTATAAAGGAGAGAAGATGGGTACGGATTCCCTATTTTTCAGAGGGAGAAAACTGAGGCCCAGAAAGTTTCAGTGAAATTACTCTAAGTGAAAGCGAGCAAGTCGTGCTGGTGCTGGAAAGAAAAATCCTCCTGTTTTGATTTCCTGTTCCACCATTTCTCCACTCCATGCCTGTCTGGTTCAGGGAGCATCTCCACCCAGCCCCGCTCAACCTCTGGTATTTCTGCTCCCTTGTTGCAATCTGGGTTTTCATTCCAGAGAGAGCATTCACTTGCCGCATAGTTTGCTGATCACCCTGGCACAGAAAACACTGAGAGGCTTTTGACTCCCGTTCTCCCACTAATGATCAAGACCTACAGACAAAAGAGTCAAGTGAAATTGATGGGGAGCTCCAAGGCCCTTACAGGGATCCCTGTGCCCAAGGAAAAGCATTCAACCTATCTTCACAATGTTCACACAAGCTTCAAAATGTCACCTAAGTGAGGTAAATTTCACATAAGCTTCAAAATGTCACCTAAGTGAGGTAAATTTCACACAAGCTTCGAAATGTCACCTAAATAAGGTAAAGCCAGTGGAGCTAGTCCAGAAATCCACTGTGGGTGGTGACGATGCTTTCACACATGTGTGGACCTTGGCAACTACAAGCATTTTACATACTCTTCCTCAGGCTGATGTCATAAAAAGCCCGCCCCTGAGTGCAGAACTCTCTGAGAGGACTCCCAGGGCAACAGTTCTCAAACTCAAATGTGCACAGAAATCACGTAGGGATTTGTTAAATTCAGATACTGATTCAGTGGGTCTGGGGCTCTGCATTTCTAAAAGTCCCCAGGCAATGCCAATCCTCCTGCTCCCAGGACCCCACTTTGAAGAGCAAAACCCTAAAGCACAGTTTGATAAACTACAGCTCTAAGGGTTGAAAGGGCAATAGCAATGAATAGCTCACCCACGATGGGGCTGAAATGAAATATTAACCCATTAAAGACATTTCCTATATTACTCTATTATCGACAGTGTTTTACTGACAGCTGGCAGGATTACAAGTGTGGACTGCGCAGGCAAGAAAGCCCCTGAAGGAGCCCAGGAAAGGAGTGAAACAAGATCTACTCACGAGAGAAGCGGGCAAGTGGTCTGGCAGGCTTGTCTCCAGCTTCATTTGCAACTGAAAAAGAAAAGCAGACAATGCAATAAAAGCAAGGCACATATGTCCACAGAATATGCCCAACCTACAGCTAATCCTTTGGGGGATTTCACATTAAACTATGTTTGAGGATCTTTGTAAGAAAATAAAAGCAACTTCACTCTGTCTATATTCACTCTGCCTATATTCTCTGTCTATATTTCCATTGCTGCTCTCAATGTCTAAATGAGGACAGATGTCTTCATCATTTTGATTAAGTGCATTTGAATAAAGCTGGAGAGGACCTAAGCAATTTGTAATTTCCTATGCCTCAAGGTGGAAAGTGGCTTGCACCCACACATTAAGAGGCATGAATGTCTGACTTCCAAACCTGTGTACGTCCTTCTGGTTCAAGCTTCCACTTATCAGGCTGTCTTAAAACACATAAATGCACCCCAACCACTTAACATAAAACCACTATGCTCAGATGGATAGGGCCAAAGCCAAGACAGGATTTCAGAAGGTAACAACAGGGTTAGTTTTTATTAAGAAAGATATTTAACTTTAGACACTAACAAACAAGGGAGTTCAAAAAGAGGGGATCAAGAAAATGCTTCAGAGAACTGCTCTAGAAAACCTTACCCTTAAAGCTTCTCAGCAGGACACTTTACCCTCCTCTGATAAGCGTCTAAATAATTTGTCATGTGGACAGAGTCATAATTAATATCCCCTATATTTATGAACACCACCTTTGTGAAGAAAAATGAGATCAATCATTAAGTGGAAACACAAGTTTCATTCACTTTAAATATCACTTTTAATGCCCATAAGGATTATAGCTTGCTTATTTTATATATTCATAGTAAACGGGCACAATAGTTGTGGTCAACTTGAACAGAACACCCAAAGCAATCAACTGGAAAAACTTGTTCATTTCAGCTTAGAAAAAAACACTCACTAGACAAGCAGAATAAAAGGGGTGCTAAAGTAATCATTAATGTATGCAAAGTTGCAGCAGCGGGACAAAAGAAAACAACTACTTCATAAACATTACATCAATTTTGCAAAGCATGGAAGGAGTGAAAAAATTCTTTTCACCCTCTCACAAAGGTAAAGATTTCACAATTCACTACATGTGGACAGATTTTTAAAGTTCATGGATCCAAACTCAGTCTACTTTCCTGTCATTTGCATGGCCCATTGTCTTCACTCTCTTTGTGGATGACAAACAAGATGTTATTAAAAAAACAACGCAGGAAGGGGGCATTACCTGCCTCCGTTACCTCCCACACCCCAGCATTTCCAAAAGGAAGAGGTTAAGAGAGGCAGAGAGGAGCAAGCCCTCCTTAGGTACTGACATAAGTTTCCCTGGCCTTGAGTTCAAACTGTTTCCTCTCCAGAGATCCTTCTTTAAAGAAACAAAGCAAGGGTTTCTTCCCCCAAAATATTTGCTGCAGAAACTGATGGGCTACTTTTAAAGTAGAAAAACAAAAACCACTTCCATTGCTGTGAACACCAGCAGCCACGAAAATGTTCAGCTTGGAGAGTGAGCATCTTCCCTGTGGGAAGGAAGAGGAGCAGTGACAATACTGTCACAATTTTGCACTGCAGCGATGGCTGTTTCCTCACTCCAGGGCTTTTACCTCCTCTCCCCACCACCCTTTCCAAGGATGGGAATTGCTGACCCAGATCCAAGTCAGACCAGGAGAGGCAGGAATCGAGATCTAGGCTAGTGGAGTACCAAGAGACTTGTTTCTACCCAGAAGGAATCTGAACCATGCCAGCAGGATTATTTTCCTAAACATAGACCCAGTGCCACACTCCCTTACTTAAAGGTCTCCAGCGATGTCCCAACACTTACAAGACACAATCCAGCTAACCTGACCTGGTCATCGAACACCTGGCCTCACCTATTCTTCTCAGCTCACTCTATTTGCCAGAGCATCCTTCAGTCACATACTCTGAAAATTCCTAAACACGCCCTACACACACCCTCCCTCCCCAGGACACCCCTCCCCACTGCCTCACCTGCCAAGTCACACTCATCCTGAAAGATTCAGGTGGAGACATTCATTTCTGAAAAGCTTCCCTGACGCTCATCACAGCTTCTCCATCCCATTGATCTCTGCATACACCCAACTCCCTTCCCAGACAGTAGTTAGCAAACTTTAGCAGACATCAGAACAAGTAGGAAGGTTGGTTAGAATAGACTGCAGGGTTTGTTAAAGTAAAAATTCTGACTCAGTGAGAATCTGCATTTCTAACAAGTTCCCAGGTGATACTGAGGAGCTGGCCTGGGGACCATATTTTGAGAAAAGCTCCTCTCAACTACAGCCTACCCTACCCAAGACAAGGATCATAACTTTGCACCTTTGTATTTTCAGTCTTCTGAACACAGAGTGAGCGCCACACAGAATAACACATAGGGTCAGTGTTTTCAGAACTAAATCAAGTAGGGGCGCCTGGGTGGCTCAGTCAGTTAAGTGTCAGACTTCAGCTCAGGTCATGATCTCATCATTTGTGAATTCGAGCCCCACGTCAGGCTCTGCGCTGACAGCTCAGAGCCTAGAGCCTGCTTCAGATTCTGTTGTGTCCTTCTCTCTCTGCCCCTCCCCTGCTCACACACTCTCTCTCTCTCTGCCTCTCTCTGTCTCTCTCTTTCTCTCTCTCTCTCTCAAAAATAAATAAACATTAAAAAAAAAAAAACTAAATCAAGTAGACGGAATCCATAACACTGCCACAGATGGCTTAGTAGACCAGAAACCTAAGACTGGCTTCCAGAGGATAATAAAAAGGCCCAGGTGTGTTGTTTGGCCCCACAATGTTTTAAATTTTTAACCAATCATCTACATTTAAAAATCAAGAGATTTCAAATACAAAATTTAGATTGTAGGCTTCTCTGAATAACTGAGCGGCTGTCCAGTCCACCGGCCAGTAATGGCTCACCACTGGGACGCCCGCTATGGGTGGTTCTGTCTCCTGCATGCTCAGGAGGCAGCTCTTTGCTGATCTGCATTGGGCTTTCTATATTCTCTGCATGGTCCACAAGGCAAATGAAAATAAAAGTTGTTTTGAATGAAACTAAAACTCAACAGAGACCAGCACTACAAAAAGTGGTTGTGGCCAAGCTCACTGAGCCCTTTGTCCCCAGCCCACAAACTGCCCAGGCAGCCTCCACAGACTGTTGGGACACACCTGGGCTTCTTGGCCAGTGGAAGAGTCCTCTGCTGTTTGCCTTTTATTTTTTTAAAAATATACAGCAAGCTTTAACAACAGACTAGATGTTCCATTTATCAGATGCAATTAGAGCTTGAATTTGGCAAAATCTCATAAAAATAATTATGTAGATTTAAGGAAACCTATCCATATCATACTGTTGGGCAAAACATACAGACCAGTACATATGATGCTGACTTGTATATCTAGGCTACGTGTCTATATGGGTACAGAGAAAGGAGTGGAAAGATGTGCACTAGATATATTAACAGTTATTTCTTCTGCATCCTAGCATTTGGGATGACTTTTAACCTATTTTATACTTTTCTGCATAAACCTAACAGTTTATGATAATCATGGACCATGTTTATAATCAGGAAAACTGTTCTTATTAAAGGGGTAGGAACAAGGTGTCTATTATTTGATACACATTAAAATTTTAGATATTGTGTGTGTATGTCTATTTATCTATTTATATAAATTACATTTTAGACTCAGATTCCGGAGGAGTTTGGGATCACAGAATCCAGGGGACTTTCCATCTCTAGTCCCAGACGATTCCCTATAAAGAGTCCAGAAACGAATCTCCCATCTGCTCTCCAAGGAGTTCCACACTTTCTAAATCAGGGATTTGCAACCCTTGTCGCACATTAGAATTGCCCAGGGAATTTGGGGGTGGGGGGAGGGCACCTGAGTGGCTCAGTCAGTTAGGCATCTGGCTATTGGTTTCGGCTCAGATCGTGATTTCACAGTTTCAGGGTTCAAGTCCCACTTTGAGCTCCACACTGGCAGCACAGAGCCTGCTTGGGATTCTCTCTCTCCTTCTCTCTCTCTCTATACCACCCCGCCATGCTGTCTCTGTCTCTGTCAAAATAAATAAGCTAAAAAATGAAAATTAAAAAAAAGAACTACCTAGGGAACTTTTAAAAATCCTGATGTCTAGGCCATACCCCAGACCAATTAAACAGAGCCTTGGGGATGGGACCCAAGCATGGATACCTGTTAAGCTCCCAGATGATTCCACTGAGCAACTGAGAAGTACTAATAAATGGTGTAACTTCATACACCTTTACCAAAGCAACCTTTAGGGAGGAAGGTGTGGCTCAAATTCCTTCAAAAAGTAATTACTGCCTTTCAGTTCTTCTTTTCAGGATGCTTTTGTTTTGTCATTAAAATCCTCAACAGAGACATACCTCTGCTTTAAGAAAAAAAGCAACTGTTAAGATTGCAAACATAACTATGGGGACCAATTAGTGAGCAACTCTTCACATTGCGAAGGTTTCTTATAGAAGGATTGCCTCCAACCTTCAACACATGCATACTGTGCACCAACCGTGAGCTTGGCACTGGGCTAGAGTCTGAGTGGACGGCAACAAGAGATTTCACTCTCAGCCTTCACATACAAATAAATTAGGGAAGCAAACTATGCCTTTCAATCTGGGTTTATCCCAGCCTGATGAGCTAAGCAATGGACTTTAAAATCGTGATGATAATGATGATGACGATGATCCAGATTCCTTAGTCCCATCCCAGAAACACTGAATCAGAACCCCTGCAAGTGGGGACAGGAGTATGGATTTTAATCAATTGCCTCAAAAGCTATGTCTGTGGTATGTCTGTTGTGTGTCTGTTGCATATCCCCCTGCCTCCCCGCAAAAAATGGCCAGAAGCAAATCTTAAAGGAAGGGTTTGCCACGGAGACCAGAGAGAGGGAGGCAAGTGAGACAGGAAGTTAACTCAGAACAATGAGTACCCCAACCCCAGGCAGTGAAGGTGGCACTGATGTCCCAGCTAAGCTACAAACAATCCAGCCCATGAGAACAGGAAGGGAGGGTGGTCCAAGCAGTTGTGGTGGTGGCCTGGGCAGGTGCACACTGCTTTGTAACCAAAACTAGCACCAAAAATACTACCACCCTTGTTTTGAAAGCTCTGGCACCTGGGGGTGTATAAACGCAGCTGGGGTGCTGGGTACCCGGGTGAAAACACAGTGAGCAAACAAGCCGGGAACAGAGCCTGGCTTCCTGAAAGGAAACCTGCCCGATGCATTGGCTATCTGCTGCTTTGCCACAATCTCTGAGGCCGGTCCATGGACCCTCTCAAGGTGAATTCCTTTGGGAAGCCTAGGGGCTAGAAAGCCAGGCACAAGGAACTCCCAGAAAAGAGAGGCTTGGAATGAGGTTCCCAAGTTACAGTAAAAGGTGAAGCTCAGAACTGCTCACAGATGTTTGCTCACCTCACATTGCCGTCAACTCGCAAAGACCCAAGCAACAGCAAAGGAAACTGGATGGAATGCTGGGGAGAAAGACTTGGTCCAAGATCACCATTATCACCTTCTAAGTAAGACCCTCCATGACTACATTACCAAGGCCACACCTCCTGACTCCCCGCTCTTCCTCTGCCCCCATTCCCCTTCCCTGCTCTGGTCCTCCCCACAGCACTGTCACCTTCTCATATGCTCTGCACTTTACTCACTGGGCTTATTGCCTTTCTCCTTCCACTACAAGGGATTCTCTGAACAAGCACCAGGAAAGAAGGTCATGATCATGATCACATGATCATGGTGACATGACCCAAACTCAGAGCATGATTCTCTGCCAGTGAAAGAACTACTACATCCCCAGTGCCTAAACACCTGGCACACAATTTTTATCGTATGAATCAATGACTAACCTAACAACGTACCACGCAGAGTGCAATGGGGCCAAGAATTGGAAGAAGTGGAGGGGGAAGGCACAAGGACATTAGCACACAGTAAGCCCTGTAAGTATCAATTCAGCACGTAGAAATATTTATCAAGCACTGACTAAACTGTAGATATCAGGTAGTAAAGCTGTGAACAACCAGACATGGCCCCTGCCCTTCATACTGAGTAAGACTGACATTCCCATTTGATAAATATTCAGGCCACTGGAATTCAGAACTGTCAGGTAACTTTTCTAAGACCACACCGTTGTGTGGCAGAACTCCCATCCAAATCCAGGTGTACCTGGCTCTGAAGCCCATGTTCATTCCATCTTTCCCATTTCCTCTTTGCCTTCCAAGAAGGGTAGGAAGATAGAAGCCATGCTCCAGAGAAGGCTACACCTAGAAAAAAAGTCTTACTAAGGCCTGCCCCTCTCCCTCATGCCTCTAGCCCTGGTGAGAGCCACACACTGGCCTGCAGAGAGTGGAAGAAGTCACCTGCCTGGGACCTCATACCTGACACAAGCCCAGGAGATTCTCAGTAGAGAGGAATCCTTTTGTGAGTGGGTGCGGGAGTGAGGACTCACAGCAATGGCCTCCAGAAGGGGGAGACACTAGGTACAAAGGAAGGAGCTTCATGCCATGTTCCTGCCAGAGCCCCAGCTACCAGCCCACTCCCTAGCCCTCTTAAACCCTCTCTAGGTAGAAAGTAGTAACAAGGGAATAGAAACAATCGAATTCATGTTAGCATGAGAAGCACTACAACTTAGAAAAACAGCCTCAGGAGACACGACCTATTCTCTTCAACAGGTAAGGAAACTGATACTCCGAGAGATCAAGCAACTTGTCCAAAATCAGTCCAAAGCCAAGTAACAGAGTCAGAAACATCATCTGTTTCTCCAGCTCCAAGCCCAGCATTCTCAGAAAAAGGGATGAAGTCCATCTCTTCAACTCTCACACAGTGATGGGTCCTGAGTGAAGTAAAGAGTCTGGCTTCTTTTTCCCCCACTGGGTTTGATAAATATCAATGCCTGACAACTCCAGGATCCATTTTAAGCATAAAAATGTTTAACTCTAATTGAGGATGGCTGACTCAAGTGCTGTGTTGAGAAGGCTTCTGGTGTCTGACGTATCCTCAAAGCCTGTCACGGGGGTGGGGGCGGAGGAGGCTGGGGGAGGAGGGGTGAGGATGGGTAGATGGGTAAATGGGAAAATCCCTACCAGATTAGATGACACATAAAAGAATAGGGCCACAAAATGTATAATTCACAAATAGAGTTAATTACTTACATAAAATACATAATAAGGGTTGCTAAAAATGAGAAATGCTAGCTATATAATACCGTATAATTCCGCATAAATACCGAATTTTATCTTCACAGCAACTCTCTTAGGATAGTGCTATCATTTTCCCATTTTCCAGATGTGGAAACTGAGTGTTTGAGAACTTAAGTAAATTGCCTGAGATGAAACGACTAGTGAGCGGCAGGTCTGGAAATTGAATCCAGTGCTGCCTTACTCCAGAGCCAGCGCTTTTAACCCCTGTGCTACCCATCACACTTCCCCAAATGTTAATACTATTTCCTGAGCCCTACTACCAAGAAACCCAGACCCGGCGGGAGAGCCCCTTGTCTCCCCACTACGTAGCCTCAAGTTAAAAGCTCACAAAGGAAGGCGCCCTGCTCTCCTGTTCCTTAGGTGGAACAGAGCTCTGTAATCCAGGTGGAATTTGTGCCCCAATGACATAAAAGATATCACCACACCGCAGCCTGTTCCTGTCTCCCCTTCTGTATTCAGAGATGCTCAGCATTGCCTCATTATACCTTCCAGGCCAATTTGGCTGTCAAATCAACTCTGAATCAAGCTCTTGCACAAAAGAAAATAAAACCAATTTGTAGTGATGACTCATCAGGGCTGATAACTTGAAAGTGGCAGGGATAGCACACCTTCCAGACCCTCCTTTCCTAGGGTAATGGGCAAACCCTTACAGAGGGCAAGGCTTGCCTGCCAGAGGGCAGAATGGCTCACCCGCTCACTCAGACCAGGGCGCAAAAAAACAGAGAGAAAAATCAAAGAAACCTTTGCCAACCTGAGAAGACTGCTTGGAAAACATATTGTCTTTATTATTATTTTTTTTTAATTTGAAGGAATTTGGGTCATATGGGAAGACTCATGAAATGTATTTCTTTCTTCTCTGGTCCTGATTTTATACATTTGTTTATTTATCTATATCCTCCCTCATCCCACAAATTATATATTGCTTTCTATTTTGCTATATGCACCAATCCTTTACGGAAAAGAGTGGGATATTAATAAAAAAAGTGAAATTTACTTATTTCAATCACTTCCTTGCTTCCTTTCCCTGATCCCTCTTTCCAAGTTGTCAGGTTTCAAACTGACTTTCCATAGCTTCCTGTGACGTAGATCAAACAATTTATTAACCTCTATTGAGTCCCCCTTGAGCGCCCTCTTCCGCATTGCTGTGCATGCAGGGATGGACATTACTGGCCCTTGGGTGGCTAGGAGTCCAGCTGAGACCCAGTGGCCAGGCACTGAGCTTTCTGACACAGATTATTGGAGTTGTTGCAATAAGGATGTATCATGGTGCGTGGTATTTCTGCGGAAACCACCTGGCCAGGGTACCAGGCCCTGACCTCACAGAGCCTGAGGCCAAGTTGGGGAAACATAATATTAATATGTGACATGATCCAAACTCTGTTGAATGCTAAATGAGAGTCCTTGTTCACAGAAGAACAAGAATCAGAACTTTATGAGATTAAAATCCAATATCAAGCTGGCTGCTCAAACTGTTAACTAATCACAGTCCAACCCAGACAGGGCAAAGAAAAGTATACAGAAGAAGAGGAGGGACACAAAAATGCATTACACCCGTATGTCATGTTAGGCCCTGATGGGAACTTTACATCCATAATTGTCATTTAATTTTCACACCATCCCACAAGGCAAGTATTATCATCCCTATCTTCCGATGAGGGAACTGAGGCTTTAGAAAAGTGAAGTAACTTGCCCAAATCAGGGCCAGTAAATGGGAAAGCTGGGCTCGAAACTCAGTTCTATGAGTCCTTCTCTCTTCTGCGGTTCACACGGCTGGAACACGCATTAAAAGATGTCTGATCCTTGGGGCACCTGGGTGGCTCCATTGGCTAAGCATTCGAATTGAGCTCAGGTTATGATCTCACAGTTCATGAGTTCTTGCCCCATGTCGGGCTCTCTGCTGTCAGTGCAGAGCCCATTTCGGATGCTCTGTCCCTGTCTCTCTCCCTGCCCCTCCCCTGTTCATGCTCTTTCTCTCTCAAAAATAAAATTTTAAAAATTTAAAAAAATAATAATTTTTTTAAAAAAGATGTCTGATCCAACCCCACATGCCCTGCTTGGATCTCCTGCAACACCCCAACTGCCCCTCTGGAGACAGGCCCCTTCACCTTTAACCTGTTCTACAACCTTAGAAGGTTCTTCTTCATGATGATGAAATCTGAGGGTTCATTCAACATTTGATGACAACTGTCATACCCTTGAGCCCCCTCGACCCCGACTGACACTCCCTGTTCCCTCCTCCTTTGACAAAAATAACCAGAGGTCTTCACTCACAAAAGTCAAGTCATTTAAATCACTGCCAAAAGAAGAGAATACATGTGTCATTTTAAATAAGCCGCAGCAACCCACTGCTTAACAACATTCACCTCCACGATGATCTCCAGGCTAAGCCAAATCCCCACCTTCCCAGGAGACAAAGGGCACCTGGGAACCATTTTCTGTACTGTATAATCAGGAATCATCCAAACGGACTAAGCGTTTTCCAGAAGACTGCTGTCTGAAGTACCACACCTCAGACTTTTCTGTGCATAAAAATCACTTGAGGATCTTGTTCCAGTGCAGGAGTGGGGACTGAAACTTTGCATTTCAGACAAGCTCCCAGGTGATGTCATTGGTGCTGGCCCACAAACCCCACTCTGGATAGAGAAGTGTTAAAGGACATAACCCACTTTGAAAAGAAATAGCCAAGCACACTTTCTGAGAGCCCCTTGGAAAGCCCCAGTGTGGTTTTGAAAATACACACGATGGAATTTAACGTCCAATTGCCTGGTTGATCCCCCCCCCCCCAGCAATTTTGTGAGAAAGAACTGTTCACAGCAGGACCTTGAAATGTACTTAAGGACAGATTCTGAGAGTGTGTGCATGTGAGAAGGAGGGTCCAAGCGGAGAGGGAGAGGGAAACTCATCCGCCTCAGTGGGCGTGAAAAAGAACAGAGCTGAACTAGAAAATCACTCCCCACCCGGAGCGTGCCACCAGCGGGGTGCAAAGCCCAAAATGAGCAAAGAGCTGCTCAGATCCGAGGTAAGACGTGAACCTCCCAGCCAGGACGAACTAGAGCCGCTCCGTCTTCATGCACACTCCTTGCAGGACCTTGAGCTCAAGACAGCTAGTGCACATGCCTGGCTCCTCCCAAGCATGGCTCAGGTGTGCGCCACCTGCACTATGCTGTCCAGCAACGTAGATCATCACGTCTTTACTGACTGGCTGCAGGTTGAGCAGATCAAATGCATCAAACAAATAAAACTAGACACAGAAAAAACTGTACCCTTGAGAAAGGAACTCAGATGCCCACTGGACTCAGCTCCCCACAGCAGAGCCGACATCTTCCCGTGGGATTTCCCTCCAGCCTGCATGCTCGGCTGCTGAGTGAAGGACTGGAGAAGGAGTGGAGGCAGCCAGGTCCAGTCGTGAAGCCACAGAGGGCCTGGGACAGAGACCCCCCCTGCCGCTAGGAGCCGTCCCCTGCAGGAGCCAAAGATCCCTGCTACCAACCAGTTAAAGGCGTGCTCTTAGCCTGGCAATTGATCTTCTCAGCTGGATGGAAGTTTGGGAACCATTTGGGGGTCACAAATTGGAGGCAGGTGTATTGAGCTTGGCAAGCACAGTGTTTAAATGATCCGAATCCCCTTGGGAACAGTTCACAGTTGCACAGATCCCTGTTGCTCACACCAGACGGCCCTGGTCCCAGCTGCCTACCTGAGACACGCGCATTAGGACTCTCAAGCCGTACAAGCAGAATTGTGTTTCTGCCAGAAATCTGCTCTCCCCCAGGCTTGCCCATCTCAGCAAATGCTACCACCCTTCCCTACCCTCCCTTCTGCACCACAGTGGATCAGGACACAATAATAATGTATAAACCCTATAAGCCTTACCTCTAAAACATACCCTAATTCCCACCACTCCTTCTAGCTCCTCTCACGTAAAACTCCGGCCCAAGCATCCAGGGCCCTCTGTTTAGATGACCCCAACATCATCCCAGAGTCTCCCACTCCACTCGTGCCCCTTCTCCGTGCACCACCAGCCCATCAGACTGCATGACTTCCCCACTTAAAACCCTCCAGCACTTCTCATGGTGTTCAAATCGCTGCTGACACATCCCTCCCTGATCTGACCTCACCTTCTCTTCGCATCTGCTAATTGGCTAAGATCTAGCTACACCAGCCTCCGTTCTCCCTCCCAAAGGATATTCCCATGTCACTTGCTTCTCCTGCTTGGAATGCTGTGCTACAACTGGTAACAAGGATTCCAACAGCAGTGGCTCCCCTTCCAGGCCCTTCCATGTCCAGGTACCAGTCTAAACATTTTACATGTGATAACTCATGCAGTCCTCTTAATGACCCTCAGGGGCAGTGCCATTGTTATCCCCACTTCATAGATAAGGCATCTGAAGCACAGAGAGGTTAGGTGACATTCCCAAGGCCACACAGCTGGCAAATGGCAGAGCCAGAGTCCTCACTGGGCAGTCTAGTTCCAGCGTCTTGCCCTGAACCACCACATGCCTCTGCCTCTTACAGATCTCATCCCTGGCACAGCAGCCCCCTCACCTGTCAGGTCTCAACCCAAATGGCACGGCCCCAGAGTCTACCCTGACCATCATCCTCTCTCAAGCACCTGTCACTATCTGGAGTTGACACACTTCTCCATCACAAACACAGACACAAGAGGGTATAAGCTCCCTGAAGGCAGCTTCCAGCAGCCTTATTCTCAGAAAGCTACAGAACTCAGAATAGTGCCTGGCACAAAGCACCCTCAGCAAGTATGAACCAGCCTACGGCCTGGTTTATGTTACTGCCTGGCCTCTGAAGGCGTCTGAGTTTTCTGTCTTCCATCTTGTCCTATCTTGTAGTCTTATCTGTAGTCTCCCCATGGCCTGCTCCACAGCACAGAGTCTATGCCCAGATGCCAGGGCCCTGCACAATGTGGCCCCAGCCACCCTTCTGGCCTTGGACTCCCACCCATCCCCCCACAGCCCTGCATACCAAGCATCCTGAACTCTCTACCTGTGGGTCCCACTCTGGACACTTTCCCACCCCAAGCCTTTATTCACGCTCTCCTTTGACCTTCATGGCCTTCTCCACTTTTCCCAACCAATGAATGCTCATTCACACATCAGGGACCAAACGTACCTACCCCCAAAGAACAAGTCCCTCTGTGATCCTACTCCTGTCCTCTTGACACCAGTTTTCTGTCATGGCAGGCGGAAAGACCACAGGCTTTCAAGTCAGACAGACCTCATCTGGAGTCCTGGCTCCTCTGCTGTGTTACCAAACCTTTCCAAGTCATTTTTGTCACGTGCACATTTAAGTCACAATACTTACCTCTCAAGGGTGTCAGAGCGGGTGATGAAATGTGGGAAATACTCAGCACCATCTTAGCACACAGCCATGATGAGATGCTCGACAAAAGGTAGATGATGGTATTAGTGTTATTTCTTTAGGGTCTACTTTCCCGTCAATATGTGTGTTCCATGAGAGTAGGGAGACCCTCTTAATCCCCTTTTTGTCTTAACTGCTCCGTGCATGCATGACACATGAATGTCAGTAACCATCTACTGCAGAAATGCATGAATGGCATCTTTGGATTCTGCTTCCAGAAAACCCTGGGATCACAGGAGGTCAAAGCCTTGCTCTTGCTCTGGTCCTTTTCATCTTACTACTAATAAGGGGGAAACTGAGAGACAGACAAAAACTGTGCATTCAGGACTTTTGATCTTAAGTTAGGAAAGCTGACTTAGAAAAGGGGGCAAGGAAGACCCAGCTGTGGTTTCGGGGAGGAGGTGGAAGAGGACGAGCTGGAGAAAAAGAACACTCCTAGAGGGCTGGCCATGGGTGGCCAGCTTTGTTAATTAGGAAAAAAACTAGGGGCGCCTGGGTGGCTCAGTCGGTTAAGCGTCTGACTTTGGCTCAGGTCATGACCTCGCAGTTCATGAGTTCAAGCCCCATGTCAGGTTCTGTGCTGATCGCTCAGAGCCTGGAGCCTGCTTCCAATTCTGTGTCTCCCTGTCTCTCTGCCCTCCTCTGCTCGCACTCTCTTTCTCTCTCTCAAAACTAAACATTTAAAAATTGTTTTAGGGGCACCTGGGTGGCTCAGTCAGTTAAGCATCCGATTTCAGCTCAGGCCATGATCTCACACTCCGTGAGTTGGAGACCCACATCGGGCTCTGTGCTGACAGCCCGGAGCCTGGAGCCTGCTTCAGATTCTGTGTCTCCCCCTCTCTCTGCCCCTCCCCTGCTCATGCTCTGTCTCTCTGTGTCTCAAAAATAAATAAAAACATTAAAAAAATTTTTTTAATTGTTTTAAAAACCAGTAAAATATACCAGAGTCTACTGGGGAACCAGCAAGAAAGGAAGCAGTAGGGACAAAGTGATCATTATCCATTCTCAGAGAGGGTGATCGCTCATCACGTCACGACCACCTGGCTGGATGAGTTACACCCCCACAGCAGCCCCACAAAGAGGACATCGTGCAGCTCAGTTGTGCTAAGGGGAGGAAAGGCAGCCTCCATGCTTCTGGAATGCGCATCCTAAACCTTCATGGGACACGCCTGCCACGTGTTCCTCTGTATTTCCCTTTGCAGTTTCTACACAAGCCCTTCTCTTTCTCCCAAGCCCACACACGACCTCACATCCACCCACTGCCTGCAGGACGATGGCAGTTTTCGTTTTCTCTCTCTGAAGGTTTTTCTGCTAATGAGCTTAGGGTCTAACAGCTAAGGATTGCAATGAGTGCTACAACAGAACAAGTCCAGGGTGCTCTCAGAAAGAGGAAGGTGGTAAGGGGGGGTGCATATTTTAGATCGGGGAACAGAGAAGGCCCCTCTGAGGAAATTAAACTTAGGCTCATGGTGAGATTTGAAAACCTACACTGCCTTTGCGTCTCCACCATTCCCTCAGGACACCTCTGCGCAGCCCTGCAAAAGGGAACTTGAAAGAAAGGCAAAAGACAAACATCCGATGGGAACAGTTGTTTCTACTCACTTTGGGCAGGGTGTTAACAAAGCTGGGTTAGGAGAAGTATTTTCACGTGATTGCAGACCTTGATGTCCACTGAAGTCTGTCACTTATAATGCAACACAGGGGCACCTGGGTGGCTCAATCAGTTAAGCCTCTGACTCTCGATTTCAGCTCAGGTCATGATCTCACGGTTTGTGGGTTCGAGCCCCATACTGGGCTCTGCACTGATAGCACAGAGCATGCTTAGAATTCTATGTCTCCCTCTCTCTCTGTTTCTCTCTCTCAAAAATAAATAAATTAACTTAAAACACACACACACACACACACACACACAGGGTTTAGGATTCCAGGGCTTGATGTGAATGACAGCCTCTCTGCCTGGCCCTGACTCCCTCATTCAGCCTCTCCGGGCCTGAGCTGCTTCTAGAAAACAGCATTAAAGGCAGGATACCTGTCCTGTCTTCCTCACAGTGTTGTTCTAAGGAAGGGCTAAATGAGCTACCTCATAAGCACTCTGTAAATTATAAGGAGATAAGGGTTACCAATAGCACTTCTGTTCACACAGTGCAATTTTATATCTCAACGAATACAGAGAATTTTTATGTTTTACTCCTCTGGACAAACATGGCGATCCCTTTATTCATCTCTTGGAGCCATGAACTGAATGTTTGTGTCTCCCCAAAATTCATACATTGAAGCCCTAATGTGGTGGTACTTGGAGGTGGGGCTTTTGGGAGGTGACTGGGTCATGGGAGTGGAGCCCCCATGATAGGATTAGAGCCCTTATAAGAAGAGGAAGACACATAGCCCCCTCTGTTTCTCGGCCACGTGAGGATACAAGAAGGCAACAGCCTAGTAGCCAGGAACTGGGCCCTCACCAAGAGGGTGGTGCCTTGCTCTTGGACTTCCCAGCCTCCAGAACTGTGAGAAATAAGTGTTTGTTGTTTAAACACCCAGGTTTATGGTATTTTTGTTATAGAAACTGGAGCTAAGATACCAGAGCTCATATTTAAAACAACATAAGAGTAGATACGATCAGTACAATAAAGATTAGAATTAGAAGGGCAACCAAGTGAGAAGACGAAAAGGGCATGGGGTGCACCTTGAGACAGGATGGTCAGGTAGGACTTCTGATGAGATCTGAGCAGGCCCCCACAGGAAGTGGAGATGTCCAGAGACGCAGGCTGGGGGGGGGGGGGGCAGCAAATGCAAAGGCCCTGAGGTGGAACATGATGGTGAGAATGCACATTACCGTGCCCAGCACATAATAAGCACACAATAAGCAGGAGCTACGTGATAATGACTGTCATTCTCACTGCTGCCAAAACAGCTAGTTTCTACTGGTGGATGGGCCGAAGCCAAGGAAACCCAATGCACTGCAACAGTTAGGGCCCTGTCAGAATTCAGCTCTGGGGGCTCTTTTCATGCCGCTACAGAAAACAGCCACATGGGGGCAGAGGCCGTTAAGAAGTAGTACTTAACACAGGAGGGTGGCAAATTTCACTCTGTTTTATCCTCCGCTAGATCCTACGTCTTCCACATTTGCCCGCCTTGTCTCCCCCAAACCCAGCCTCTGAGGGGAAGAGGTCTCTGCAGGCACATCATGCAGTCACTCAGCTCACATGTGCTGGGCCCCTCGTGTGAGCTCAGCTCTGGGCCAGGCACTGGGGACACGGAGCTGCATCAAGGTGAGATCTTTGCTCCTGAGGAGCTCACTATTGGGTGAGGAGTTAGGAGTGGAGAAAAAACTGGTCAAAATAACGATAGCCCAGACGAAGAAGCAGCAGGGTGGACCTCAGTGACAAGTGCCCTGGAGGCAGAGCAGAGAGAACATTCTCAGGGAAACCCACCTTCCATCCTCAACCCAGACCACATGAAGTCCCTCATTGTAAGTTCACATTGAACCTCCTCCCTTCATGAAGTTTTCCATTTATGAAGACTGTAATGGAATAACAATTTAGGGATTAATATCTATCTCTTCTGCTAGACTGTGGGCCTCACGAGGCAGGGACTCTGTCTGTCTTGTTCACACCCACATTCCCAGCACCTAACACACGGCTGGCATGTGGCAGGGGTACAGAAAAACGCTGTAAATAAATAAATGCTGCTTAACACCAGAACACTTAATTCTGTTGTGGAAACGTGATATCAGCCTCCAAGACGGCTCCCATGAGCCTTGCCTCCTAGGGCTCACGCCCTTGTGTGCTCCCTTCCCACAATAAGTCAGGACTGACTACACGATGAACAGATCACTGTAAATGGGTGGTACGACTTTCAAGTCCTGCTCATAAAGCATTGCTACTCACACCTTGCTTTCTTGTGGATCCCTTGCTCTGGGGGAACCAGGAAGTCAAGCTGTGCAGATTCTCAAGTGGCCCTATGGAGAGGTTCAGATGGTGAAGAACTGGGGCCTTCTGCCAAAAGCGAACATCAACTGGCCAGTCAGTCATGTAAGCCACACTGAAGCTGGTCCCCCAGCCACAGTCAAGGCTTCAGATGACTATAGGCCCGGCTGATGTCTTGAATGTGACCTCATAAGAGACGGTGGCCCAAAACCCACCTAGCTAAGCTGCTCTCTTGCTCTTCTTATAGGGACACTAACCCAATCATGAGGGCTACACCCCCATGACCTGATTACCTCCCACCTCCAAATACCATCACATTAGGGCCTGTGCACAGGAATTTGGGGGGAACAAAAGCAGCAGTCCCAAAATTCAAGTGCAGGAGGAATTAACACCAGAGCTGTTAGAAGAGCTCCATGACTCCTCAACCAGGGATCGCAGCAGCCTCCATCCCAGCTCCCCTGACTCAGTGGGTGACCCAGCGCTTCTGCTCTGCCTGCCAGGTAGAATAAGGCTAGGCACAGTCTGTGTCCCTCTCTCTCCAGGACCACCTTCTGCCGGGAAAAATTCCTCACATTCTATGCCACTCTTCCTTTCTGGCCTTGGCTCCCTTGAGCCTCCCCACTGCCTTGCAACAGTGACGCTACTCTGTGCCCCAGGTGATCACCCTGCCACTGGGGGCTCCCCCTTCCCTCCTGCAGGGCAAACAGAGGCAGCATCCCAAGGCATCTTGGAATGATTTCCCAAGACAGCAGCAGAATCTGAGGCAAACTGACAGAATGTGATTCCAAGCTCAAAACCCACCTTGGAAACACTAGGTCACCACGATGCTGCTCTTTGGAAGGGGGAGGTGCCTTAGGCCCTGAAGACCACATCTCAAGAAGACTGGAAAATTAAAGGGAAATTTATATTTCCAGGGAAACTACTCTGTACAAGCTCTGGGTTTTTTACACACATCTCTGTCCTCACTGTTACCCTGTGAGATAGGCATCACTATCCTCTTTTTCTAGATAAGTAAACAGAGGCCAAACAGGTTGAATCAATTACCCAAGGATACAGACAACAGTTGTGTATAGCTGGGCAGGTTGTGCACTGCACAATTCTAGGGAGCAGAAAAAAGTGATTTCAGAAGGGGTATGGTTTTCTAATTTGTACAAAGTCACATATGGTTCTACTGGATAACCACCAACCTGCTGGTCAGTAGCAGTTTCATCAAAAAAAGATGAGGTCTGACTCCCAAGCCCTTGCTCTTTCCACCAGACCTCTACACCTTCCCTGGGATAGTTTCAAGCATTTCCATATCAAGTTCTTCACAGTTCAACTGGCAAAGATGGAGCCACAGACCTCTAGACCATTCCAGCTGGAAAAGATGTTGGCAATCAATAATCTACCTCAAAACCTTCCCTCTGTATTAGAAGAATACAAGGCCCAGAGAGGGTAAGTGAGCTGCCCAAGATACACAGCTGGGTAGGGCACAGCTAGGACTTGCATCCTGTGCAGATGAAGGTAGGTCTGGCTCTGAGACGTTCAGAGCTACATTATCTAAGCTAGTAGTCTCAACTCTTTTTTGCATCAAAATCAGTTATAAGTGGAGGCAGTGAGGGAAGGGTCTCAAGGAAGTGTCCCTCACCAGACAACTTTCTGAAATCTAAGCTTCAAAGAAGGTTGGAAGGAAGGAGGGGCCATAGCTCAGAAGTTTCTCCAGAATAGGCAAGAAGTGCATTCCTCTGCAGGCCTGTCAGGTCCTGGGAGGGAAACTGTTGCTAAGTGGAAGCTTCTAGGCCGTCCCGGGTGGCCTTCCTGGCAGTTGGCATCCACCTTGAAGGGAGAACTCAGATTCTGTACAGGCCTCCCTGGGAGCCTCTGAACACCATGGTGATGGCCCCCAGGCAGCCGTTCAGTTCTGCCTGGGCTCCAGCCAGGGTGACAAGAGCCCAGGGAGAAAGAACACAGGGAGGAAATCCGAGCACTCAATTTACCGTTCTGTGGAAGATGCCAATTAAAATGTTTCACCCTTCTGAGGCTGCTGTTCAGCCTTGTTCCTGTTGGGCTGCCTCATCAACAGCCCTTCCTGACCGCCCCACACTCCAAGGCCCACCCAGCTTCCTTTCCAGGCAATAGGGCACAACAGACTCAAAGCTATGATGGCCTTTAAGGACCTCTAGAGCCACAGAGACCCCCACCTTGACACTGAAGTGCAGGGAGACAGGGTGACTGCCCAAAATCACTTGGCTGGTCCATCCTGGCCCAAAAGCATTCATGAGATGACATTTTAAATATCACTGAGAATCACTGAAAATATCACCTGGTCCACCCTTTTTTTCTGCATGAGTCATTGCCACTGCCAATGCACACAGCTGGTTAGGACCCATGCAGGAAGAAGATCCAGGACTCCAGACTCCCAGGTTCCAAACACTGCATGGCCCAGGAAAAAACACACCACAGAATTACCTGCAAACCGATGCTGGAAGAAGCTGTCACACAACATCTGGAAAAGGGATCTGGCGACCACTATCAGATCTCTGTGCACAACTATCTTCTGGTTTAGCCTCTTCCATCATACTTAGAGCCCAATTTTTATAAAGTAAAGACTAACTTACCACTTCACAGGAGCTAAGCAAATCTTTTTTTTTTTAATCTTTTATTTATTTTTGAGAGAGAGAGAGAGAAGTAGAGAGAGCAGGGAAAGATCAGAGAGAGAGGGAGACACACAGAATCCGAAGCAGGCTCCAGGCTCTAAGCTGTCAGCACAGAGCCCGACGCAGGGCTCAAACCCACGAACCATGAGATCATGACCTGAGCCAAAGTTGGACACTTAACAGACTGAGCCATCCAGGCGCCCCTGGAGCTAAGTAAATCTTACTTACTTACTCCACATGTAGGAGTGGGAATAATTATGTGGGAATAACTATTTAAAAGAGAAAGAGAGTATGGGAAAATTACATACTTATATAATGTCACTAACATGAACATGAACACAGGTGAAATAATAGTAAATTAAACACCAGACCCAACACCAGTTAGCAAACTGAAAGTAAAAAGGTATTTTTGATTATGAAGCTTAAACAAATTATGCTTATAACAGAAGTGTAAGAATAATATTAGAGAATCTATTAATCTCATAATACAATTTAGAATACTAAGAGATTATATAAGAAAATAAAAATATCATTTCAATAGAGGTAGGAAATGCCTTTGAAAAAAACTCAAGGCTTATTTGTGATTAAATGAAAACAAAACAAAAAGGATGAGATGTCTTTCCAGATGAGATAGAATCAGCACTCTCCACCTTATGTCTCCCACTGAACGCAGCTACAAAACCTGGATAGAATGCGTGGAGCACCTACTTGAGTTGCTGAAAGTAAACAGTAGCAGGTAGATTAAAAGAAAAGATAGGAATTCAAAGTACCACCAAACCAGTAGGAAGTTTTCTGGTTTTTCTTCAACTGTCCTCTGTCTTTGCCTCAAGGCAGTCGAGGATAGCAGCATGAATAAAGAGTAGACATCACCATGAAAAAAGAGAGCTCCAGGTGAATACTTCCAGGTCTGGAACAAGAGTGGGAAAGGAGTCTTCTAATAGTTTGAGTAGGGGATATCCATGTATTTTTTTTTCCTCATTTTGTGTATTCTCTTGTGTGTCAGCCCCTAGACACCCACAAGCCCTTACGACTAAAGGAGGGGTATCTTCTTCTCTATGGTCCCAAGAGAGTGGAGTGAACCTCCACTGCATTCTTTTTCTCTCTCCATCTTCCTGCCCCTTGGCCTGGGATTCAGGTACAATCATGGGAAGTAAATACGAGAGAAACTTAAATAAAGTCCCAGCTTTCTAGCCAGAGACCTAAAAGGGGAGCATTAGAGAACCATAAAGTATGAGGGGGATTGTGGAGAAGAAAGGTTCAGGAAAACAAACCTCTAAAAGGTATATGATCTTCTAGGCTCACTTCTGAGCAGTACATGTGTGACTTTGACTCTAAACAGAATAGCATAGACCTTAAAAGCTGAACTAAAAAGTAAATTAGTATGGGGGTTCCTCAAAAAGCTAAAAACAGACTACCCTACCACCCAGCAATCGCACTACTCTTTACCCAAAGGATATAAAAATACAGATTCAGAGGGGTACATGCACCCTGATGTTTATAGCAATATTATCAACAATAGCCAAACTACGGAGAGAACCCAAATGTCCATTGACTAATGAATAGATAAGGAAGATGTGGCATATATATGCATATGACGTAGGACAGATAGATAGATAGATAGACAAACAGATATTATTACTCAGCCATGAAAAAAAGTGAAATATTGCCATTTACGACATACATGGATAGAGCTAGAGTATATTATGCTAAGCAAAATAAGTCAGTCAGAGAAAGACAAATACCGTATCATTTCACTCACATGTGGAATTTAAGACACAAAGCAGATGAACCTAGGGGGAGGGGGAAGAAAAGGGAGGGAGAGGAAGGCAAACTGTAAGTGACACTTAACTATAGACAACAAACTGAGGGTTGCTGGAGTGGAGGTGGGGGGATGGGCTAGATGGGAGATGGGTATTCAGGAGGGCACTTGTTATGATGAGCACCGGGTGTTACATGTAAGTGATGAATCACTAAATTCTACTCTTGAAACCAATATTACACTATATGTTAAATAACCAGAATTTAAATAAAAAATTGAAGAAAAAATTATTAAAACAATAAATCTTATGGCATATAAACTTTACCACAATTTTAAAAACTCGATATTAAGAAAAGGAGCAACACAGTAAAAAACTGGGCAAAAGACTTAGACATTTCACAAAAAAAAGATATATAGCAAGCTTACAAAGCACACACAAAAAAAGACGGTCAACATCATTAGGCATTAGGCAAATGCGAATTAAAACTACTATGAAATACCACCACACACCTCTTAGGATGAGTGGGATGACTAAAATAAAAAATTTTGACAATACCAAATGCTAGTGAGGACGCGGAACACTGAAACTCTCAAACATTGCTGGTGAGAATGCAAAACGGGACAGCTACTCTGGAGAACATTTTGGCAGTTTCTTACAAAGTTACGCATATGCTTACTACAGGAATTTATCCTAAAGGAATAAAAATTTACATCACACAAAAACCTGTACACAAATGCTTATGGCAACTCTATTCATAATCACCCAAAACCAGAAACCACCCAAATGCCCCTCAGTGAGTAAAGGGATAAGCAGACGGTAATGACTGTATCACAGAACTGCTCAGCCATCCAAAGCAGCAAGCTTCTGATACATGCAACTTGGATGCATCTCACAGACCTTATGGGGAGTGAAAAAAGCCAGGCTCAAGAGGCTATATACTATATGATTCCATTCATGTAGCATTCTCAGAAAGACTTAAATTATGTGACAGAGAAGAGATCAGTGGTGCCAGTGGAAGTCCAAGAGAATTCACACACACATAATTAGAACTAGTAAGAGAGATAAGCAACTTTCCGGATTTAAAGTTAACAATAAAAATCTATACTGGATCCCTTTACACCAATATTGTACAATTAAGAAATGTAATTTTTCAGGGGCGCCTGGGTGGCTCAGTCGGTTAAGCATCCGACTTCAGCTCAGGTCACGATCTCGCAGTCCGTGAGTTCCAGCCCCGCATCAGGCTCTGGGCTGATGGCTCAGAGCCTGGAGCCTGCTTCCGATTCTGTGTCTCCCTCTCTCTCTGCCCCTCCCCCGTTCATGCTCTGTCTCTTTTTGTCTCAAAAATAAATAAACGTTAAAAAAAATTAAAAAAAAAAAAAGAAGTGTAGTTTTTCAAATGATCTCTTCTACAACAGCACTGAAAATTTGCAAGGTGCCAAGGACTAAATCTAGCTGAAACATCAAGACCATTATAAAGAAAATTATAAAACTGTATTAAAAGATATTTAAGAAGGCCAGATTTGATATGTTCATGAATGGGAAAACTCAACAGCATAAACTCTCTCCAAATAAAAGTATACACTTTAACTGAGTATTTGCAAAGCATTTAGAACAGTGCCTGGCACATAGGTGATACATAATTGTTGTTGAACACATAAATCAAAATTCCAACAAGGTTTTTCATAAAACTTGACAAGCTTGTTCTAAAATTTTTAAAACAGAACAAAGGTCCAAAAATAGCCAAAGCAATCTTGAAGAACAGAAGTGGGAGGAAAGATAATTTTCATTCCACCAGATATTAGCACTTAATTATGAAACCATTAAGAATGTTTTATTGGCCCAGAATGAGACACAAAGGATAGAATAGAAAAAACAGTCCTGAAATATTCGCTGTATGGACACTTAATACATGACAGGAAAGGTATTATCAATCAGTGGATGCTGGAACTGTTTATGACCCATACTGGAGAAAAATAAAGTCTTAATTCACACCATCTACAACTCTCAACTCCAAGTAAAATAAGGCCCTAAACATGAAAAGCAAAACTTTCAAAAGAAAATGTTTGTTCCTCAGGGCAAGAAAGGATTTCTCAACCAAAAAGCAAAAAGTACAAACCATAAAAAAAAAAGATTTTTAAAAAACAATTTTTAACTTATGTATGTTAAAGATTCTATAAACAAAGTGCAATACAAACCATCAAGCAAAAGAATATAATTCATATAACCAACAAAGAGCTAGTATCCAACCTAGACAAAGAACTCCAATAAATCAATACAAAA